>NC_136070.1:767272289-768529963 GCF_964261635.1 Lissotriton helveticus
ACTTTCTCGAATGTTCAAGGAAGGATTAACTTCCCTGATTAGACAAGAAGGGATTTAGTTTCTGACAACCATAGAACATGACAACTTTGCTCTCCCCTAATCAAGAGTCAATCTCGAGAGTCGTGTGAGCACAAGGCAATTATTTTACTCAGTCAGTACGTGCATTCTTAGTCTCATCAGATTGTAGAGAAAAGGAAGAGACGGGCGTGTTCAATAAAAAGGTGTTATTTATTGATCAGTCTCTTTTCTCATACATGAGAAATGGATCGATATTATTGCAATACTTATAGTTAAGTAAAGTGCATACATTAGAAGCAATAGTATAAAATAATACTGTAAAAACATTGATATGGTTTCTGAGCCATATGATGTTTAAAATGATTAAAATATATTTACATACACATATACATTTGACTAAACGTACTCAACTGGTGTTTCTAAATACGCCTACCCCGTGTACCTGACCTAAGTCTAATGCGTGGGCGGGAATAGAAAGTTACAGTTTAAGTTAAGTTTGTTTTTGCCAAGTGAATAACTAAAGAATTCTCTGTGAGGGGTTATTCAGTTCTGTACCTGGAATTTAGGATGAATGAGGAATGGTATCTCTTTCTCTGCTCTCGATATTCCAGGCTGCCTGCGAGGGCTGCCCGAAAGCGCCGGTGCTGGGTCTCTCGGCTTGAGATAGCAGCGCGTCTCTCAGCGCGTCAGGAAGGCGGGGCTGCGCCAGCGGGGTCTGCTTCTGCTCTCGGCTTCGGCAAGTATGGCTGCTCCGTCTTGTCACCACGCGTGTGTTTGCATAGGGCAAGGTCGGCAATATTTATACCTTAAAGGTGCCGAGATTGACGTAAGGATGGACATAGGTACGTCAATAAAGATGTCATACGACTTGCTCGTTAGCACATTCTTTTGCAAAAGTTCTCTGTGAAATCAAAACAATGGCCGCACGGATTGTCCAGGTTGTCATAGGTTTGATTTGTTATGAGAACGTCGTATGCCTTATCAGGGGCTGGAGGAATGTCGCTTGTCTAATTAGATCTCAAGCGTTATGACCTAATCAGATAACACGTTCCTGTGCCGTAGTGTGACTGCGTCAGATAACGGTATCTGCATCATGGGGGTTTTCTTGCCTCATGGGCTGACTGTTAGTTAACTTGATAGTTAGTTTAACCAGAATAGGGTCAGGAATAGGGGGACTGATTCAGAACCTATAGAAATACACGACACCCACTCCACGCTAACTATGGTCATATCTACTAATCTATGCATAGTATAACATAGTACAACATACTATAGAGTATAGTGTACACCTTACCACCCCAAAATACATAAATGCATTTCGAAATTTTCAAATATACTGAAAAATTGCAGTCATATATATTGTATGCACTTAAGCTATGAATTAAATGCAAAAGTAAACACGCATTTTTATGCATTATTGCTTATTGGTATATGAGAAATACACATGAAATGGCTCTTAATATGGCTATACAGAAAGGAAGTTCGAGACCATTTCATCACATAATAAAATATTTGTGAACATACCAGCGGGCAGCTAAAGTCTATATAAAGTATCTAAAAATAGAAATCTTAGTTCTCTAGGAATAGTTTCTTACTTTAAGCAGAAGATCAGTGTCCCGGGAAAAATATAGGAAGAAAAATATTTTAGGGGCTTGCTGAAAAAATTGCTGTCCGTGAACTGGATTGTAATTGTTCATGTGACTTTATTTTTAAAGTTGAAGGCCGAATTCAGGGAACGCCGTGTGCGAGTTTACTCAAAAGTCTCTATTTCTGTTCCGGAGAGAACATCATATCATTCAGGCTTTCGAAAAAACTGTCAACAGCTTCATGGGAAAGTTCCACTAAGTCGGAAATAGGGGTAACCATGCATTCGTGCGCATGATTGTCTCCATTGACATTCTGATTCGCATCACTGACAGAAGGTCGTACCTGTTCGATGCTGCTTTCATCTTGAACTTCACTACTCTTCAATCGTAGTGGTGAAGATTCCAGGAATGCCGTCATCAGGATTGGCAGCCTTTGAGGGCAGCACAAAGCGTGAACCTTGGTAGGAACCAACAGTGTATCTGCATCCACTGGCGCATCCGATTGTAGCGTCAGACAGGTGTCTAACACGCATTCTTCTTCGCATAGCAGACACCTTAGTACAGGTAAAACACACCTTTGCCACATTGGTCGAAATGATAGAAACCAAGTCATGTTCAGATCTCTAAGCCGGGAGAGTCCCAGGATTTTTGATATCCGGTCCCGGTATCCAATGGCTAGGATCGTATCTTCCATTGTCGCGAGAGTTTGATCTGTGACATGGGTTGCCATAACGAAAAATAAGGACTAGGAATAGGATTCCTGCAATTAGTCCCAGGATCAGGGGAAGTCCGCCAAAAATCGAATGGACGAAATCTGGAAAAATACCCAGTATGGCTTTGAATGGTGTTAATGCCATCGAAAATACTGTCTTAAATACCTTTGAGACCCCAGTGGTATCAGAAATATTTAAGATTTCGCTCAGGATTTCCGCGAAATGTACGGGGGAATTAGTTGATAATAATGTATGTATCTCTGCAGTCGTCCTTGCGACTTGTAGATCATATGTTTCTTTTGATGACGTGAGCCTTGTAGGCGTCTGAAGAAGCACTGTTTTCATTCTGCTTAAAGTGTCTATTCGAATAGAAGTTATTTTCAAACTGGGCCATGCCCTTGCCTCCCTGTCTGGAAAGGAGCTGGGGAATAAAGAGCGTCCACAGCACTTGACCTTCGCCGTTGTAGTTACTAGATAAGGAGTCCCGGGCATAAGACTGCAACATCTGCGGTCTACAATAAGAATGTAACTCCCATTATAGAGTCTTTGAAAGAATGGTTCTATTTCAGTTGCAGGTGCGCCTTGCTGGTGACATGAAAGGTTGTATGAATTCCCTTCACAGGCTCCATGCAAACTAATTCCGTTACACAGAAGCGTGCCGCTTAGTGACATAGCACAATTGTTGCCACTAAGAAACACTTTCTGTCCTTTATTACTGACACATGCATGTGAATAGGGCAGGTTCCAAGTTGTTTTAAGGTACCCCTTTCCCAATTTCTCGTACATGCCAGCCTGTATATATTTTTGGCAGTATTGAAACCTGAAGGTTGAGATTGGAATATTTATGATTCCGTGGATTATCCATTCACTGACAGGTCGTTCTGACATTGTCATTGGTAATCTTTCTAGTTTTTCAATGCTCAAGATTGTATAATCAGCACCCTTTTGCGCCATACCGATTTGTCTATCAGTAAGGTTAAAGATTTGGAAAAGTGACGTTGTGTTGATTAAACGCCAAGGCACATAGCCTGAACGCAGATTTTGTAACGTCCAGCCAAGCTGTACAATAGAACGCAATTGTGACTGACCATGTTGTAATAACAGTAAGTCTTGCGATAATATATCGATTGCTGAAGACACAATGCTGTCCAATGAAAAAATTCTGGAGGACAGAGTCATTAACCCATTGTCCACTACAGAAAGTGATTTTTCCAAATTGATACGGTCAATTTCCCGTATTCTTTCTGCTGTTTCAATTTGAGTAACCTTCCAGGCCTCATTGTATGCTGCATATACAGAGGCTGCTATGAAACGCTTTTGACGCTGTTTGCGTGGTCCCAGTATGAAATCACGCAAGTCAGCACCATCAGTAAGTAAAGTTAGGTGTTGCTTAATTTCAGGCAGTGTGGAAGTCTGTAGCCATTTGAAGGCATAATTTGCCCACACTGTAGGTTGTTATTATCCCTGGGTGATGTCTTTGGGGATATCTAGGGTCTGGCCTGGTCATTTTGAAACCCTGTGTTTTATTCAGGAATCTATCTTGACAGTTATTTGTATCTGTGGGCCAGATCAACCGATTTTTCCAATCAGGATGTGTTCTGTTTTGGTTAAGTATATGGTTTACGTCTATCTCTTCATCTGTATCAGAGCTATTGCTAAACATTGTTGGCTTTGGAATAGACGGTTTAATTAAATCTTTGATTTTGGCTAAGCCAAGACAGGTGGTTTGTTGAACAGTGTCATTTAAAAATATCATTTGTTCTGGGATCATGCAGGCTCTAAACAAAGCTTCTAAACCCTGTACTTGCCATTCTTTTGTACCCCAAACACTTTTCAAATCAACATTTTTGTCCCAATAAACAAATCCAAAAGTATTCATTTGTTCAAAGAATGAGTCTGAATATATCAATTTTGTGTTGGTTATCATGGTTTTCATCCCTGTCTTGTTTGACAATTTAAAATAAAATGTTTCAGCATTACTTGTGTTAAAACCTGAAAAATATGAATATTTGTCATAAACAGTTCTAGAGCTTCCTTTTGGAGGTGTAGCACAATGTTCCCATTGATTATAATTTAAAACATTTCTAGGTTGTGCCGATTTATGCAAAAAATGGTTACCATAATGGTTATAGCAATACATACTATCATAATTTGTAGAACCTTGCAAATAATCATGTTTTGTAAATTTAGCAGACATTACTAAATCAGACATCATATTGTTAATGCTTTCGAAGTCCCAATCATCAGCAAATGAGTTTGGTTTTGCAAAGTCACTCAAAGAGATCTTGATTTGGTGTGGATATTTCAGGATTTCGACCGGACCATAAATTTCATAGTCAGTGTTGTCCCAGGCTACCCCACCAGGTATCGGATTGGCTGTGAAGTTGGCTGAAGAAAGTTCTGGAGAAAGTTCTCTTTTCTCGACGTGTGAAGATGTGTGTGGTTTGAGGACCAAGTTGATGTTCTGACTTGCTGTGTCCATTTTAGCATATTTTCCCTCAATGAAGCGTCCCAAAGTAAATACCATGATGAGCCAAAGTATGAGGATAAATGCACCAAAACCCACCCAAAATTCAATCCATGGAGAAATCAGATATGTTTCTTTCAGTTGTTTCAAAAGTTCCTTCGCTTTGTCTTTAAAGGATTTTGATGATGGCTGTGTCTTTGATTCACTGAAGCCGTCAGAGGAATCATCGAAGTTGATGAAGTAACCAGATGCAGTTCTGTCAATTGTTCCAATTGGTTCAGGATTTTTGTTTTTTGCATTTTCACTTGGTACTTCAGTATAGATTGGTGTGTCTCTGCTAAATGTCTTTATTTGGGTTTTCAGAGGTCTGAGTTCTATTGCATTGTTTCATAGTCCTTGTTGTTCTTCTGTAGGCGTTTCGAATGTGATGAGCCTCTTTGTTAGGACCTCTGTACTGGTAGCAAACCTTGGTGTTCTGCTACTTATTGGGAGTCCACTTGGCCTACTGTTTGTTATCGGCCACATGTTGTGGTTTTACCAGGTCGATGGATACAACTCGGTTCTCCTTTTTACCAGCAAGTGGCGGTAGTACAACTGATCTTGTCCCGTTGACAGACAAGACAGGAACTGCTTTTCTGTAAGAAGGCCCAAATTCCTTCTTTACCGCGATCTTCTCCCTGACTAGATCCCCGACTTTTGGAATCCAGACAGGTCTTGCTGGGACAGGTGGTGATTCTTCAGTGGTCGTTGGCTGTTGTTTCAACTGTATGTTGCTCAGGTCTTTTCTTGTTTTGTTTAAGTCCTGCAAAATAGCCAAACGGTCTTTGACATCAAAGGTTTTTTCTATTACCACTGAAGTCTGACTATCAAGGTCAGAGATCAACATCCTAGTTCTGAATAATAATTCGTACGGACTGAATCCCTTCAGAGAATTTCTTGGCAAGTTATTTAGACTACGTTGGACACTTATTAGATGTTTGACCCACCCAGCTCCCGAACCTAATACCTTTGCCGTTATAGATTGCTTTATGTCACGGTTTTTTCTTTCAACAATTCCGTTCCCCTCAGGGTGAAATGGACAAGAGTACCGCAATTGCACGCCCATGCTGACCATGGCCTCCTTATAAGCCCGAGAGCTAAAAGCAGGACCATTGTCCGAATGCAGAATGCCAATTGCGTATGTGCCGATGAAGACCCGCAAATCTTTTATAACAGTTCTGGCGTCAGCCGTTCGCTGGGGCCACATCCATATAAATCTCGTGCATGAGTCCACTGCGACCAAGATATATTTATAGTTACCATCCCTTTGTAAGGGACCGCAGTGGTCTAGATAAACACAGGCTAATGGTTTATCCGAGATTAGAAGGGGCGTCTGCGCTGGACGTCTCACCGTTGATACTTTCATTTTTTGACATATTTCACATGCTAGAACATAGTTCCTTGTTTGTCTTCTCATTTGTGGCCACCAGTATCTCTGTTTTAATAATGATACTGTGGCTGAGACGCCAGCATGAATAGAAGCAAGCCCTTCGTGTGCCGCTATTATTAGTCCTAACCTATGTTCCATGTTTGGAATTGCCCTATCCCCCACTCCAGGGATTCGAGCAAAAGGAACATTGTTTGCATCAGTTATGTATGAGTATTTTACTGGAAAGCCTCTAGGGAGTGGTTCTATCGAATCCTTTTCTGAAGCGCTGACAGCTTGTAATATTTCACTGTCTATTTTTGTTTTTGACCGGGTGACGGCAGCTACGGAAGCCGTTTGCACAGCTGCTTTCGCGGCCTCATCAGCCAATGAATTCCCTGCAACGTGAACGCCATCACGTTGATGACTCAGTGTATGTATCACGTGAGTCTTTGGTAGTTCTTTTTGTAAAAGAGCTACTTGTTCCCAGAGCATTTTATGCTTGATTGTGCCACCCTTTGCATCCTTGAAACCGTTCTGAAGCCAGATCTGCAAGTATTCATTATAAGACTGAACGCAATAATACGAATCGCACACTATAAGTGTGGGGAATTCTCGATCAGTATTTTCAAGCGCCATCTTGAATGCTAGTAGTTCAGCTCGCTGAGCTGTGCAATCTCCTAGAGATTGTGTTTTAGTGAGGGTTGGTTTAAATTTCCCTTCGTGCCAACGACCTTTAACAATCGCGCACGCAGCACTGTAAGCTTGTTTACCCCCTACTGCGGGTTGTGCTGATCCGTCTGTATATATTATACAGCCGTATTGGTCTAGAGGCAGAATTTCGGTCGGCGGAGGACATTCAAATTCATATTGGAGAAATTCTTGTGTTTTTAAGTAAGGATCAAATTCGTACACCACGTCTGTTGCAGCAAGAGAGTTAGCCCATTGTATCCATCTCGGATGGAGTGCTTTAGCATTTGGAATGCTTGCCTTTGTTACCGCCTCTAGGGCTGGTATCGGTGTCACGATTATTATTCGTTTACCTTGTGCCAGGGCTCAATCTTTTGCTATAGCTGTCTGTGTCGCTGTAAGAATTTTTTCCGTTGGGCTAAATTTCATTTCAGCCTTAGTGTACAAGTGTGATTTGAATGCAATTGGTACCTTTTCTCCCTCATTAGAGGTCAGGTACGTGAATCCGCATCTCCCTGGGATGACTCGGATCACAAGGTTGCGTGTGTTATCACGTGTTTCTAATTTTGTTTTAATTAGCATGTCTGTTTGTAAGGATCTCAAAATTTCTGTGTGTGTTTGAGTCCAATTGGATCTTTTAAAGTCTGGTTTAATTAGATCATAAAGGGGTTTGACCCTTTCTGCGTAATTTGCAATGTATGTTCTTCCGAAATTTAGGAAGCCTAGAATTGACTGTAGGTTTTTTTGTGTTTTAGGAGCTTGAATTACGGCACATTTCTCTAGGAAATTGTCTGCCAGGCTTTTGCCTTCACTTGATAACTCATATCCTAAGAATAGGACTGTCAGATGGGCAATTCTGGACTTTTTGAAGTTGAATTTGTAACCCTCTGCAGCGAACCCAAGTATTATGGTGTTCACTCTTTTCAAGTGAGTCTCCAAGTCATCATCTGTTAAGTAAATGTCATCGACATAAGATAATGCTTCATCATCATATAGTTGTAGTAATTCTGTTACTCTCGCTGAGAATACCCCCGGGCTGTTCTTGTACCCCTGGGCTAACCGACAGAATTGTTTTTGAGTGCCATTTACTGAGAATGCAGTTAAAGATCTGCTCTCTGGTGCTATGTTTTGACAAAAGAATCCATTGGAGATGTCCTAGGTTGTTTTGTATTTTTTGCGCACTATGTTATTCATTAGTGCAGCACTGTGTGAGTTTTGCACTGCAAAGGTTTTGCAACATGTGTTAAGGTGTCGGTAATCCAAAACTAGACGATATGAATTGTCTGGTTTGGAGACCGGAAACAAAGGATTGTTCATTTGTGAGGTGCAAGTTTCAATCACCCCCTGGTATTCTAGCTGATCTAGTATTTCATTTACTTGTTTTTTAGCTTCTTGCTTAATTGGGTACTGCCTTTGTGCAGTTGGTTGTGATTTTAACTGGATTTTGTGAGGAGGAGAATCCTCATCCCATCCTACATGATTTTTATATAAAGCAGGTGCTAAGGCCACTGCCCACTTTCTAGCAAGTGTGTATTTTTTATGAATCGGTATTTGATTCGAGAAGGCAGGCATAATTACTTCTTCGCCATGAGGGCACTCCCTGACAAACTCTGGTGGCCAGTCTTTTTCAGCTAGAAGGATGTCATAACCCTTTGAGAGGTTATCCCAAAATAGTCCCCTTATTTTCCTAGTCTTATCTCCCTCTATACGTAATGTTATCTCGTATATCTTGTGGGGCTTGCTAACTCTGGTGTCTGCAGTTTCCACTTGAAGGTATTCATTCGTGTCCACTGTCTCCAGATGATTCATAAGGACTTTGCGAGCTATGCTCACCTCTGCTGCGCTGTCTAGCATTGTCTGAGCCCACTCTCCGTTTTTCAGTTGTGTCCTCAGTATTCTCGGCATTGTTAACTACCTTGATACTGGCTACCTTCTTTTTTGGAAATTGTAATTTCTTTTTTAGCTGAGCAGGTTCCTTGTCTTTGGACTTGGCGTGCTCTTCTGATCGTCCTCTTCTTTCCGATTTCTGCGAGGAATTCTGAAAAGATTGAGGGGGACGTGTATCAATGTCTTGATATCTATCAGGTTTTTTAATATTATCCCTATTTCTAAGGTTATATCTATTCCCCGAGGGGTCACTCTGCGGTGACCTCTGTCTTTGGTTTGGAGATTTCTCTCTTCGCCTCGGAGACCTTCCTCTAGACTGGAATTTCTTTTCTTTAGGATTGGATTGTTTGTTTCCATCCCAGTTCTTTTTTGGTGAATTATTATTATTAAAAAATATTTTTTCTGGACTTGTAGTCAGTTGCGGTTTTACTGGTATTCCACCTAAACTATCTCTGCCTAGTTCTTCATAGGATTTTTCTATGATTCTGGCTATTTCAGCTGGTTGGTCTGCTATATCTGTCTCTTTTAACCTCTGGCGGATCGCCACGTTTGCTGCTTCACCTTTTATGTTGGCTAGTAATATAGCCGAGACCTGCTTGAAGTCTTTTAGTAATTTCATACCAAGAGTTAAAGCAGGTTCTGGACCGTATTCATCTTGAATTTGTTTTAGCACATCTGGTATTACCGAAATGGATGGAACACCGTGTGTTTTTGTGTAGATGGAAGCAAAGACTGTACCCCAAGTGTCACAGTCCTCAATGTGTGGTGCGATTCCCATTGGGAGACATATAGTCAGAATCCTGTGTTTTTCCAGCGGGGTGGTGTCAGGAAACACCGCCTCTATTTGGGTGATTTTCTGTGCCAACCAGAATGGTATTTGTTCCCGTTTAGCTGGAACTTTACCTAGGCAGGATTGGATGTTCTGTGGTGTGATTTTATTTGTGTTCCCCTGTTGAGGGGTCAGCTGTGGAAGTTTAATCGCTGGCTGAATTGTTGAAGTCCGCATTACATACTGAACTAATTGTCTATGAATTTTTAGTAGTTGTTTTAGCTGTATTAACAGCTCTGCTGCAGGCATTCTATCGATGTCTGGATGTGGTGTGTATCCGGCTAAGACCGGCCACGTTGCTCCTGGTCTTCCTAAAGGACCGAGCCTTGTAATGTGATTGTTATGTTTTAGGGCGCCATCAAATAAGAGCAAATGCTCTTGGAATTTGAGTGGTACTTCCACCTCCTCGAAAGGAGTGTACGTTTCAGGAGGTTCCTCTACTTTGTAATAGTGGAAGTACTTTGTTACAGCATTTGCTGCGGGAAAATGTATCCATGAATAGTATACCTCTGTCTGCCGATATTCGTATGCCTCGATTACGAATATGACTGTGCCACCTCTAGGTGTCAGTCCATTTTCTATAAGTTTTAAGGTTATAGATCTCCTTTTAATGACCGGAATGAGTGTTATATTCGGGTCTGCTGCTTGCATGGTAGCCTCAGCATCTGCGAGTTCAGTTGCTAATCTAACTGCCTCTCTTTCATCATCACTCTCTGCCATTTTACAGACAGGATGGTATTATGTTTGTTTGCAGATCAGGTTTCTTTATGGAACAAAGATTAGATGTACAATATTTTGGAACTGTTTATCCTTCAACGTTGACTATACCAAGAACCATACATAGGAGTTCCCTCCTGCGAGGTTTTGGAGGATATAACCTTTCACCCACTCCAGACGTCTTTGGAGTATTTGGGAAAAGGGGTCTGAGTGAGAAAGCACGACTGAGTTACTCTAAATGTCTTACGTTAGTTTTATCGCCCTTTCCAAACGCGTTGGGCGCCATGTAGTGTAGTTCCTATTTTCCCAATAGGCTCTGCGCATTGGAATAGTACCTACAGCAGTAAAGGCCTAGGCCAGACGTTAACTAGGTCTACTACTGTCGATACTAGACTTAATTTTTGGGTTTGCCAGCTAAGCTCAGAGTTCGCTAGAAACTTTCTCGAATGTTCAAGGAAGGATTAACTTCCCTGATTAGACAAGAAGGGATTTAGTTTCTGACAACCATAGAACATGACAACTTTGCTCTCCCCTAATCAAGAGTCAATCTCGAGAGTCGTGTGAGCACAAGGCAATTATTTTACTCAGTCAGTACGTGCATTCTTAGTCTCATCAGATTGTAGAGAAAAGGAAGAGACGGGCGTGTTCAATAAAAAGGTGTTATTTATTGATCAGTCTCTTTTCTCATACATGAGAAATGGATCGATATTATTGCAATACTTATAGTTAAGTAAAGTGCATACATTAGAAGCAATAGTATAAAATAATACTGTAAAAACATTGATATGGTTTCTGAGCCATATGATGTTTAAAATGATTAAAATATATTTACATACACATATACATTTGACTAAACGTACTCAACTGGTGTTTCTAAATACGCCTACCCCGTGTACCTGACCTAAGTCTAATGCGTGGGCGGGAATAGAAAGTTACAGTTTAAGTTAAGTTTGTTTTTGCCAAGTGAATAACTAAAGAATTCTCTGTGAGGGGTTATTCAGTTCTGTACCTGGAATTTAGGATGAATGAGGAATGGTATCTCTTTCTCTGCTCTCGATATTCCAGGCTGCCTGCGAGGGCTGCCCGAAAGCGCCGGTGCTGGGTCTCTCGGCTTGAGATAGCAGCGCGTCTCTCAGCGCGTCAGGAAGGCGGGGCTGCGCCAGCGGGGTCTGCTTCTGCTCTCGGCTTCGGCAAGTATGGCTGCTCCGTCTTGTCACCACGCGTGTGTTTGCATAGGGCAAGGTCGGCAATATTTATACCTTAAAGGTGCCGAGATTGACGTAAGGATGGACATAGGTACGTCAATAAAGATGTCATACGACTTGCTCGTTAGCACATTCTTTTGCAAAAGTTCTCTGTGAAATCAAAACAATGGCCGCACGGATTGTCCAGGTTGTCATAGGTTTGATTTGTTATGAGAACGTCGTATGCCTTATCAGGGGCTGGAGGAATGTCGCTTGTCTAATTAGATCTCAAGCGTTATGACCTAATCAGATAACACGTTCCTGTGCCGTAGTGTGACTGCGTCAGATAACGGTATCTGCATCATGGGGGTTTTCTTGCCTCATGGGCTGACTGTTAGTTAACTTGATAGTTAGTTTAACCAGAATAGGGTCAGGAATAGGGGGACTGATTCAGAACCTATAGAAATACACGACACTGGTCTGTGTTTATATTCCATAAAATGGTTTACCAGTGGGGCTGAAATCTTCTGTGTTTTAATAGCTGACCTATGCTCGGTCAGCCTGGTTTTTATCATGCGGGATGTCTCACCCACATATCCTAAGTTGCAGGGGCATGTAATCAAATAAATAACATTCTTTGTATTACAAGTCCAGAAATCTTTTGCTTGAATCATTGTCTTATTAAACTGCATTTTTTCACCGGTTATGATGGTGTCACAAGATTGACACGATCCACAGCGTGAAGTGCCTTTGATTGCATTTGTCCCATCAATAGATTTCTGGATAAAAGGAATGCTTCCTGTGTTGCCCTTATGGCGAGAATGAACTATTTGGTCCTTTAGGTTTTTATTTCGCCTGTGGGCAAACATAGGTTTTGGTAATTTTTGTTGATTATCTAAGGCATTTAAAAGATGCCAATTTGAGTTTATTATTTGTCTAACTGTAGAATCCATAGTTGAATGTTTAGTTATACATACTAATTTAGGGTCAACTTTTTGCTTTTGAGAATATAGCAGGGTATCCCGATCGTAGAAGCGGGCTCTCTTGTATGCCCCTCTAACTAGACGATGTGGCTATCCCCTTTGAATAAATTTTGACTTCATAATCTCTGCTTGGGTGTCAAAGTCTTTTATGTTAGTACAGTTCCGCCTTACTCTCAAAAATTGAGAGTAGGGGATACTGTCTTTCTGACATCGTGGATGATAACTTTTAAAATGTAGAAGGGTATTCCGAGCAGTGGGCTTCGTGTACAGATCCACTTCAAGGGCACCATCTTTGTTCTTTATGTTTATATCTAAAAATTCAACTTTGGATTTATTGATATGTGCAGTAAAACGTAAGTTTTCATCTGTCAAATTTAACCACAGAAGGAACTCCTTCAGAGTCTGTTCCCCATCAGTCCACACAAAAAAGATATCGTCTATGTATCGATACCAATGGGAAACAGACTCGAAGAATGGTGCCACCTCATTGAAAATAAATTTACTTTCGAACAGGATCATATAGATATTAGCTATTGAAGGGGCCATCGAGGCCCCCATGCTTACGCCTTTGATTTGTAGAAATAAGTCTTCACCAAATTCGAAAAAGTTTTCTTTTAGGACTAAGGTCAAGCAGTCTTTAATGAATGGCTTAGAACAGGGGATCTTATGTAAATCGATGAACCACATTGTGGCCTCAATCGCTTCTGCCTAGGGTATGTTACTATACAGCGACTCAATATCGAGGGTCACTAAGATGTCATTACCTTCATTATATGCTAAATTTTCTACCTTCGCAATTATGTCACCAGTATCTTTCACATAAGATTGCGATAGAGAAATGTAAGGGCGTAAAATTTGATCCAAGTATTTCGAGAGGGCTTCCAGAGGTGTTCCGATCGTAGAAACAATTGGTCGATATGGTGGATTTTTCTGGTCCTTATGGATCTTGGGTAGTCCATATATGCAAGATACCTTTCTGTCTGATTTGTTTAAGAATTCAAATTCTTTTTTACTTATTATTCCTTCGTTTGCCGCTTTTGTGGTTAATCTATTTATAGTTTTCACTATTCTTTCTGTTGGGTTAGTTTTAATTTTCCTATAGAAAGTAGGATCACTTAACATTTTGATCATGTTGTCCTCGTATGTGGTACAGTCCACTAGGACTATTCCTCCATCTTTATCGCTACTCTTAATTACGATTGTATCATTGTTCTTTAACTTTTCAAGGGAATCATGTTCCTCCTTTGAGATGTTGTACCTGGGTTTTGGAATAAATCTAAGGGCCTGATCTAACCGTTTAAGGACAACCTTTTCAAAAACAGCCACTTCAGGACCTACTTGTTGTAGAGAAGGAGTGAAAGTGGATGGTAGAGCTACGATGTTATTGCTTATATTGTCTAGATCCATAGGGTCGTTTTGTTGAAAGAACTTCTTTAACCTAATTTTTCTCAAGAAAGAATGGATATCACGGTAAAGTTCAAAAATATTTACTTTTGCATGTGGGACGAAGGATAGGCCCTTAGTTAGAAGAGACAGATCTGGGGGTTCAAGAGTGTAGGAGGATAGATTAAATATTGGGATTACATCCCGTTCCTCCAATATTGTTTGTTTCTCGTCTGTAGGTATTGTTGAGGTTCCTGGGCATATTGGTTGGTTTGATAGTTGCCTCTTGTATGGTTCTGAAACCTGACTTTCTGACGGCCTCCTCTCCCCCCCTGGTGGCCTAAAAAAGGTTGACGACTATTTCTTTGGCCATTTCTAGGGTTAAAGGGTCTATCATCCTGATATCCCGTATTATTCTCTCCCTCTGAATCTGGGTCTGAGGCTGAGGAATTGGAGAAGTTGTTAATTCTATGTTGAAAGGTATGAGTATTTGTTCCAGGTTGGAAATCAGCCTTAAAAAAACCTTCTACAATATATGGATATGTTTTCGCCACAGAATAGAATCTTTTATCTTTCACAAATTTATCTTCCTTTCTTTTTTTTAAATAATCAGAAAATGATAATAAGTCTTTTTTTATTGTTTCTAATTGTTTCTCTGCCTCTTCTAAGGTTGTAGCATATAATGAAGGTAATGACATCTTAGTGACCCTCGATATTGAGTCGCTGTATAGTAACATACCCCAGGCAGAAGCGATTGAGGCCACAATGTGGTTCATCGATTTACATAAGATCCCCTGTTCTAAGCCATTCATTAAAGACTGCTTGACCTTAGTCCTAAAAGAAAACTTTTTCAAATTTGGTGAAGACTTATTTCTACAAATCAAAGGCGTAAGCATGGGGGCCTCGATGGCCCCTTCAATAGCTAATATCTATATGATCCTGTTCGAAAGTAAATTTATTTTCAATGAGGTGGCACCATTCTTCGAGTCTGTTTCCCATTGGTATCGATACATAGACGATATCTTTTTTGTGTGGACTGATGGGGAACAGACTCTGAAGGAGTTCCTTCTGTGGTTAAATTTGACAGATGAAAACTTACGTTTTACTGCACATATCAATAAATCCAAAGTTGAATTTTTAGATATAAACATAAAGAACAAAGATGGTGCCCTTGAAGTGGATCTGTACACGAAGCCCACTGCTCGGAATACCCTTCTACATTTTAAAAGTTATCATCCACGATGTCAGAAAGACAGTATCCCCTTCTCTCAATTTTTGAGAGTAAGGCGGAACTGTACTAACATAAAAGACTTTGACACCCAAGCAGAGATTATGAAGTCAAAATGTATTCAAAGGGGATACCCACATCGTCTAGTTAGAGGGGCATACAAGAGAGCCCGCTTCTACGATCGGGATACCCTGCTATATTCTCAAAAGCAAAAAGTTGACCCTAAATTAGTATGTATAACTAAACATTCAACTATGGATTCTACAGTTAGACAAATAATAAACTCAAATTGGCATCTTTTAAATGCCTTAGATAATCAACAAAAATTACCAAAACCTATGTTTGCCCACAGGCGAAATAAAAACCTAAAGGACCAAATAGTTCATTCTCGCCATAAGGGCAACACAGGAAGCATTCCTTTTATCCAGAAATCTATTGATGGGACAAATGCAATCAAAGGCACTTCACGCTGTGGATCGTGTCAATCTTGTGACACCATCATAACCGGTGAAAAAAATGCAGTTTAATAAGACAATGATTCAAGCAAAAGATTTCTGGACTTGTAAAACAAAGAATGTTATTTATTTGATTACATGCCCCTGCAACTTAGGATATGTGGGTGAGACATACCGCATGATAAAAACCAGGCTAACCGAGCATAGGTTAGCTATTAAAACACAGAAGATTTCAGCCCCACTGGTAAACCATTTTATGGAATATATACACAGACCAGAAGAACTAAAATGGGGCATCCTGGAGAAGATTCATTTACAGAAAAACCAAGGAGGTGACGAGATACGCAAAAAAAGAGAGGTTTTTTGGATCTTCACCCTTGGGACATTTACCCACGGGTTGAACCAAGATCTACCCTGGGAAAATGCAATAATATAGCACCAACACCGAGTTAATCATGACTTGTTGCATAAATAGAGCTCTGGTAACGATAATATAATGACAAATTGCCACTATTTGAAGATCTGCTTTGTATAAATTAAAATAACGATACTGATACCTAATCCGTAACTGTTTAAGCAAAATACCGCTCTGAATATGGGCGGAGTCTATTTAAGAGACAGATACCCAACCCGTAACCACTTAAGCAAGAATATCACTTTAAATATGGGTGGAGTTTATTCAAGAGATAAATAGTAGTAGAAAAAGGACTCCGCTTAATTCTCCTTTTCTACACAACCCACTGAGGGAAGCAGACACGTTTCGAGCTCCTTGAACATTGCAACGGTAAGAGTCCGACGAAACTCCGTACGAACTCCGCATTACTTAAACTGAACTCTGTGAAGCCTTCCTCCATTTGCTTTAAAGCCCTATTCTAAACACAGTTTTGTTTCCTCGTATCCTTATTATATCTAGCGGTCGTTGTACCTTAAAACGGACATTCAATTTGAACAGCACCATCTTAATCACGAAAGTGGAGAGAGGAAGGGGAAAAAAAAGCACGAAAAGTCGGTAGTAATCCAGATCTCTTCAGCAAGCAATATCTAGGTAAACAAACTTAAGCTTTGAACCGAGAAAAGTACATAATCTCCTGAAAAAGAACTGCTATCGACAACATAGTTCAATTTTGTATTTTAGAACTGACCAGAGACTATATATTTACAACGGAGGCAAGTTCCAGAAAAAGCCCGTTTACACCTGATTTTGATACGATTTATCATCCGACAGTGCTGTTCTCCTCCCCCGCTTCTTTGGAAATCATCATCTGATAAGGGTAAATAACAAAAAAGAGAAGCAACTTCAGACTTTTATAGCCTTAAAATATCAATTGGTACCAATTTATATATTTTCTCTAATTAAACAGACGACCAGCTTTAGCGATCACAACGCATTGTGTGGATGAGAATGACGGAGAACGCTTGATGTTCCCCCCTTTTTAAAAAAAAAGCTGATGAGAAATAGATGCAGGTAGAAGTAAGATGGAAGCAGTGAACACTATTTAAACAGGTAAGAAGATGCACCTATAGAATTGCGAATTACAAGAGAGGAGAATTCATAAACGTTTTTAAGAAACGTTTTTAAGTCATTATAGAAAATAACAAATCGTAATTCTTTCCTTTAAAAACAGATATCACATACCTACTCCAGATATAAAAAGAAAAGGTGCCTTACTCCCTTCATCAACTCTGAACAAAAAATGTTTTCAAAATTTGTCTTAGGTAAGAAAAATAAGAAATAAAAGTTATGTAATAATGAATTAGGAAGGTCTCTTGTAGTTTTTTTTATTTTAAAATGTATCTTCTCCTGACCCCTGGATTCAGAAAGAACAAACAGTAGAAAATCAGGTCGATTTTACTTTAAATAATCTTTGTCTCTTGCATAAAATGTCTTGCTGAAACCTTTTTCCAGAAAATGAGTCCTTCCTAGTTTAAAGTACAGTTTGCTAGTGAAACCTTATTTAAAATATAGGCCAGTCAACATAAAAAGAACTTATTAAATACTAGGTAAACCGAATAGAGATTAAAACTAAAGTGCCTTCTTTTAAACCAGTACAAATTTTTCGTTTACGGATATAGATATCCTGTTCACACAAAATCGCCAAAATGTTACGCCAATTTTAACTTAACATTTGCATGTATGTATGTTTAGTAATGTTTTGTTATCTTGAATAGGGAGATATATTGCGGATTATTTACATCATGAGTTATGAGATATGTACGTTTTCCAACTCTTTTTATTCGAAAAGTTCGTATGAAAATACAAGTCTGGCTAAAGAAGGGGACATTTTTTTTTTATTGAATGAAAGATATTCTATTTTTTTAAAGTATAAAAAGAGGCAATGCACTGTTAATTTGATGTCATCTAAAAATATTGTTTTATTTTGTCTAGAAAAAGTGGCTGAAAATTCATTTGTCCTGATGAAGACAAAAGATTTTGTCGAAACGCGTTGACACACACAGCCCTATTCTCCATAACCAGAGATTTAAAAATAAGGAATAAGACTTTTTTATCAAATTGCTATGACTTCATAAGATGTGTTAAAAGAAAGGTCACACAAGGAATCAATAGTTTTTATTGTGCATATTGTGTATACAAAGCTTTATGTATTTATTCGCTTTTTTATTGGAATTAAAATTATCCTTGTTGATATCATTTCAGTCCATTGCACTAATTTCATTATTAATGTTTATATAATATGTTTTTCTAAATAGCCAGTTTCTTGTACTGTAAGTCTGCCTGGGTATATACCCTTACATAAACATTGTTTTCCCTGACCCAGGAGTCTTATCCCTATCAGGGGGTCCTTGATACCTACAAAATAGAGTCATTTTTCTGCCAGAAATTGGTCCAAATAGAAGCTTCTGAGTAGGAGGAAAAGTCTGTTAAAATGGTAATTTTGGTCACTGTGTGGCTTTAAAAATTGGTTATTCAAAATAAGGCACAATCCATTTGACAGTTTGAATCATTTTTTCAACATCTGAAAAAACTAAGTTTTTGATGAAAAACGATGACCCTGGACCTGTTGAACTCTCTCCAGATGGCCAGAAATTGTCATTTTTTTAATGTTTTCTCTTTTGACTGTAAATGACTATTAAATGTGAATTATCACTTTTGGGACTAAAATAAGTGGGTTTAGAGTCTTTTTTCTGACAGAAATTGGTCGAAATAGATGCTTCTGAGTAGGAGGAAAAGTCTGTAAAAATGGCAATTTTGGTCACTGCGGGGCTTTAAAAAGTGATTATTCAACATCAGGCACAATCCTTTTGACATTTTCCATCATTTTTTCAACATTTGAAAAAATAAGTTTGTTTTGTGAAAAACGATGACCCTGGACCTTTTGAACTTTCTCCATATGGTCAGAAATGGTCATTTTTTAATGTTTTCTCTTACGACTATTAACTATGAATTATCACTTTTGGAACTAAAATAAGTGTTTAGAGTCATTTTTCTGCCAGAAATTGGTCGAAATAGAAGCTTCTGAGTAGGTGGAAAAGTCTGTAAAAATGGCAATTTTGGTCAATGCGCGGTGTTAAAAAGTGGTTATTCAACATCAGGACAAATCCTTTTGACATTTTGCAGCATTTTTTCAACATTTGAAAAAATAAGTTTTTTTGGTGTAAAATGATGACCCTGGACCTGTCGAACTTTCTCCACATAGTCAGAAATGGTCATTTTTTATTGTTTTCTCTTTTGACTCTGCTGACTCTGTGAAACCCTTGCTGCCACTTGTCCTGACGCATACCTGCATCCCTGTGACCACCGGAACTCGGGTGCTTGCCCTCCCGCCTCCCGCTGCCCGACTCCTCTGACACCTGGAGTCCGGTAGCCGAGTGGAGCGCGGTCGGAGGGGGGATAAACTACACTACCCAGCATCCCGAGCGGCGCACGCCGCGTCATCTGCGCGCCAGGAGGCGCTGAAATAGCGCGTCACCCCGGTCGAGGGGGGGAATCTTTGCTGACTCTGTGAAAGCCTTGCTGCCACTTGTCCTGATGCCTACCTGCATCCCTGGGACCACCGGAACTCGGGTGCTTGCCCTCCCGCCTCCCGCTGCCCGACTCCTCTGACACCTGGAGTCCGGTAGCCGAGTGGAGCGCGGTCGGAGGGGGGATAAACTACACTACCCAGCATCCCGAGCGGCGCACGCCGCGTCATCTGCGTGCCACGAGGCGCTGAAATAGCGCGTCACCCCCGTCTCGCGGGACGCCGGGCGAAGGGCGGGCCCGTTCTAGCCCGTTACAGACCGGGTAAGACTGGACTGGGCCACCCCATTGACATTTATCTGCCCGTTTTACAGACTTCCTATCGTAGCACCTGTTATATATTACGTTTATTTAGTCTCATTTGTTATATTTTAAATCTCTGTGTATCTTCTTCCTTATTGCTTTATAATTATGTCGCCCAGAAAGACCAGAAGTACTAAAACTTCCCATGCAGCCCAAATTATTGGCCCGATTGATCATTTAATCGCACGAGCCAACGATGCGATTAACCAGGGAGCTCTCATCTTGGAAAGGCGGGTCTCTCAGGACCTGGCCGCAGCCAAACGTTCCTCACTGGGACTATTGGCGACGGCTAGGACTCCCACGCGTACATCTATTCAAAGAGCATCCCTGGATACCCACACAGTTCCTGGCATTGTGGACTTATCTGTGACCATTGGCCTGTCATCTACCCAGATCTCTCAGCCCCCATCTCCTCAAACTCGTCAATCCCTTGAGAGAACCCGGACCCTCTTCTCCAATGTCAGTGGGGAGGACCCCTATAATAGGTGTCTCAGGGAGGGTGCAATATCTAAGAAAAAACGTGGATCAAAATCGAATAAGACCATCCCCCTGATTACTGTCCCCCTACCTCTGACAGACCCACAGAGTCATTCGACCACTCAGCTGCCATCTTCAAACCCTGACACAAGTCAACCCATACTATTTCAGCATGAGGCCCATGTTTACACCTCTGATATCACCAACCTTTCGACAAGTTTACCCAACACTCTGCTTAACGACAACGAAAATAGAGGGTACGCTCTTTCCAACCACGACCCTCAAATGTTGCATAGCATAGAAGCACTATTTAAGTCTTACATGCAACCCATTATATCATCATTGGGGAAACTGGAAACAGCTTTAGACGTTCTAACTAAAGAACTTAAATCCTGTAATACTTCACTTCCCACCTCTTTGAAGGTTCAGACCTCAATTCCTAAACCCAAATCTAATTCCAATCCCACTTCTACCAACACCGGGCCAACATTGCCTTGCCTTGTTCCCAAACCCATATCTGTTTCAACTGCAGCACAACAGAACCCACCAAGCTCGGTTGCCCAGCCACCGAAACCAACAACAGCCGCAAAAAGGGGTCCAGCAATTCCTTCGGCTTTAGACTCCACGCCGGCCGCTGCCCCAACCCGTGCAGTATCCCATGTACCAAACATACCCAAAACTCCAGCATCCAAGAACGCCGCTTATAACACCAAGCGGAAAGTTAGTTATTCCCACCATCTCCCACCGGACGCCTCCCCGTTCGTTGTCATCATGACGGGGGTCCCTGAGTTGAATCCTAACGCTGATGAACCAGGTTGGTCCTTAAAAAGCAAAGTGCTACATTGGTTGTCCGCCAACAGGCCCCCCCCCATCTCCAACAATAGACTGACTACTGTCCGTAGGGTTCCGTGGGTTGGTAACGAGCCAAAAACCATTCCTGGGGATTGTATTATTATAAACTTTGAAGATCCCCAAGCAGTCGAACATATTTGTTCCTGGGGGTCGCATCCAACCCAAGACGGAATAGGAACAAAACGTTTATCATTCTTTTACCCCCCCGCAAAACGCTTCATGTCAGGCCCAGACTGGAACTGGACCCAGGTAGGAAAGTGGAATAGGAGACCTGATTGGTTGGACTGGTCAGGTCAGGGGGCTAGGGAAGCTGGGTCATCCTTTGGCTGGCGAGGAGTCCCTACGCATAACAGATATGATTGTCTGGAGATGGTGGATTGAGCACCATCTGTTAACATCCATCATAATGCGTACTCCTCTCCTCCCAGTGCGTTGTCACCTCCATCCCCTAAATCTGTCCGATTTCACATCCTCCCCCTCAGTCCCCAGAAATCGCCCATCAATGTTGCCATCTCCATCCCAGTAGACCTGCCTATCCAACCAAGTCCTGTAAATCAATCTCCCACAATTCCTGAAGCAAATGGTTTTACCCCTCCTCCCCCCCTGCCTCCAGATAGTTCAGTAGAAAAAGTCCAAATATCTTCAATTTCTTCAACCTTCATGTTATCTGTACTATTCTGGAATGTAGCAGGACTCTCAACAAAGATTACCCTTAAATCATGGTTGGACTTTGCTCATACCCATCAGATAATCTGCCTCCAGGAAACCTGGACAGCCGATGCATTACACATACAAGGCTATAAAACTTTCCACTCCCCAGCAATTAATACCACTCATGGTAGACACAAGGGAGGTTTAGCAGTGTATATCTCAAATAATCTGGCTGTTATGAATATTATAGTTCTCCATTCCACTGCTAATTATCAGATTTTAATGGTTAACTTCACTAGGTGTACGTCATACTGTTTTATTAATTTTTATAACAATTTAACCCCCGTAGATTGTGCGAAAACTGTGTCAGATATTTCCCACATCATAAATGACTTACGATCTAAACAACCTTCACTCGTTCTTAAAGTAATATGGGGGGGGGACTTCAACGTCCCACTGTGCTCCAACTACAAGAAAGGCACTTGTGGCCTATTGGACGAAGACGAAAGCCCCCTGACACATTTCTCGCACTCTCAACCAGGTGAATCTATTAACGACAGTCTCTCCTTGCTGGAATTAACATATGCTAATGAACTTGTAGATCCCCCTGTAGATTTTAAACCTACATTTCACGGCAGGGGTTTCTCAACTATCATAGATTTTATTTTATGTTCGTATACCCTAAATGGCAACCTATTAAAATTCAACACTGGCTCCGAGTGTTTTGGTGATCACTTTCCGAACAGCATCACCCTTAGGATAGACGCGGGTGATGTCTCAGTAAACAGAAAGAGTTTACTAACCCAGAATAGCTTGGCCATGGATAGAACTAATGGTTTTTCAGTAAAATGGTCTAAAATAGACCCCATAACAACTTCTATAAATATCATTTCTAAGGCACTCCCTATGGTAAACATCTGCCTTGCAGACGAGTCTACGCCCGCGCAAGTTATGTTTAGTTTTAGAGAGATCCTTTCCATTATTCAGGCCGAATTATTCCGTCACCATAAGCAAAGCAACTACCCCTCCCCCGGCTGGTTTAACACGGCCTGCCGTAAAGCTTTATCCGCCCTAAAAACTGCAACTCATAACCCTGTCAGAGACAAGAAGGAAATAGCTAAACTTCGATTAGAGTACAAAACAGCCCTAAATAATTGTAAAAAGGACCATAAGAAGAAACTATGGGCTCAATTACATGCGAGTTGCCGCTCTAAGGATAGCTCCCAGTTTTGGCTTGTAGTCAAATCTCCCTTTTTGGCTAACGTAAACTCTCATCAGCACTTGGACGTGGCAGTGACCGCTGACGAGTGGGTATCCCACTTCTCAAAGATCTTTAGTGGCTCCCCATCAGTTAGCACTGCGCAGGCTGCAACGGATAGCGATCCTTTTGGAACACAGGTTTATCCAATAGATCTCCATTTTAGCCTAAGTGAGGTCACTCATGCTCTAACCACCTCAAAAACCGGTAAGGCACCCGGTCCTGATGGAGTCCCTCTCGACATCTTCGTTACCAATATAGAACTATGGTCCCCCATTGTCTATAAGCTGATGGCGGCAGCCTTAAACACCGGCCTATTAGACTCCTGGTCCTCCTCCATACTTCTCCCTATATTTAAAAAGGGCGACCGGAACAACCCAGCCTGTTACAGGCCCATATCCCTCCTGGATTCCCTGGGGAAGGTCGCCGGACACCTGATCCTGGAACGACTCCAGGATTGGGCGACTGAGAATAACATCATGACTGACCTACAATATGGTTTCCGGGAGGGGCTGGGTACTGTGGAGCAGGCTCTAAATTTAACCCTTTTAATAGGCAAGTATGTAGGAGCAAAGGGGGGTAATTTGTACTTGGTCTACGTCGACCTCAGTGCGGCGTTTGACTGCGTAATCCACGCCAAACTATGGTCCATCCTAGAAGGCTTGGGCGTGGACCCCCCACTTATCAAGTTCCTGCGCGAGCTTTACTCAGACGCCACTGCCTGCGTGAGGTACGGGATTGGAGGCGAACTTACACCCCTATTTCCTGTCTCCCGAGGTGTTAGACAGGGTTGTGTCCTGGCTCCTTTTCTATTCAATCTATATACCAACGGGCTGGAAACGGCCATGTTGGAAGGGAGCCAGGACCTACCTACCATCAGTTATCGCCCCATCCCAGCACTACTTTACGCTGACGACTCTCTAATCCTTGCCAGAACCCTAGTGCAGCTACAAAAACAGCTCGACAAATACTGTAATTTTATGCTTTCTTTAGGGCTGCAGGTAAATAAAAGTAAAACTTTTGTAATGTACACAGGAACCATGATTAAGAACCCTAAACCTCTTTTTATTGAGCAAACCAGGCTGGAACGAGCCAGAGAGTATCCTTACTTGGGGTGCTGGTGGATGACCAACTTTCCTGGAAGAGAGGGCTGGCAAGTAGAAAGCTCCTCTATCAGAGGGCGACCTCGGCGTTAGTTTCCTTTTCTAGGAAGTTGGGCAAACCTGCCCCGTCCGAATTGCTAAAAATCCACCAAGCTAAGTGTAAAAGCATAGCAACATACGGTGCGGGCGTTTGGGGTTATGTACCCACCGATAACCTACAAAAGGTCCAAAATGGCTTTTTAAAATATCTCCTGGCCCTCCCAAGTAGTGCCCCAAATTACGGTTGCCATATCGAACTTGGTATGGATTATCTTTCTGATGACATCAAATGCCAACCAATTCTCCTCTGGCACCGTATCTGGACGAAGCCACAATGTCACCTAACACGTTCTTTGATAGCCGACTGTTTACACCTGGCTCGTTGGAAGAAGATTCCATGGCTACTTTATGTTTTTAACTTCTTTCACGACCTGGACTGCCCACAATATTTTACTGAGCCCTTAATAATGGTAGACATTTCTAGAAAGTCTCTGAAAAACGTATGTCTTAACCACCTAAGGGATTTGCGCCTTTTGTCTGAAGTAACAAAGAAAACTAACGCGCAAGTGTTAATGGTTCAAGTTTCTGTTAGTATACAGCCCTATCTCAGTTTTTATTTATCTAATTATGAAAAGTACCTATTGACCAGGTTTCGCTTTAATTTACTTTTCCGCCTTGTCACTTTTCCAACTGTGTCCGACTGGTCCCATGAACTAAGTAAATGTCCATGCGATCATGACTCCGCTCAATCAACTATACATGTTACTTTGTTCTGTCGTTACTATAAACCAGCGCGCAAACGTTGGATTACCCCACTCCTGAGACAAATGGGGTTGAGGTCCTGTCGCCCAGCTTTTTTGGCGTTACAGCTGCTAGAATCTCAATACATAGCCAAAAATGTTGCCCTGTTTTTAAAGTCCTGTTTATTGACTCGTAGCAAAATTAATCAAATCTAGCATTCAAGTACTGTCGACAATTTGTTTTACATTTTAAATTTTTTCTTTGATTATGATTGTATGTAAAGTTTACTTTTTATATATATCATATAATGTAACAATGTTTTTATATGAATTGTACTGTATGATGCACTTTTTATGATTACCATAAGTTAATCGAATAAAAGTATTTGAACTGAACTGAACTGACTGTAAACGACTATTAAATGTGAATTATCACTTTTGGATCTAAAATAAGTGTGTTTAGAGTCATTTTTCTGCTGGAAATTGGTCGAAATAGAAGCTTCTGAGTAGGCGGAAAAGTCTGTTACAATGGCAATTTTGGTCACTGTGTGGCTTTAAAAATTGGTTATTCAAAATAAGGCACAATCCATTTGACATTTTGAATCATTTTTTCAACATCTGAAAAAACTAAGTTTTTGATGAAAAACGATGACCCTGGCCCTGTTGAACTCTCTCCAGATGGCCAGAAATGGTCATTTTTTTAATGTTTTCTCTTTTGACTGTAAATGACTATTAAATGTGAATTATCACTTTTGGGACTAAAATAAGTGGGTTTAGAGTCATTTTTCTGCCAGAAATTGGTCGAAATAGAAGCTTCTGAGTAGGAGGAAAAGTCTGTAAAAATGGCAATTTTGGTCACTGCGGGGCTTTAAAAAGTGATTATTCAACATCAGGCACAATCCTTTTGACATTTTCCATCATTTTTTCAACATTTGAAAAAATAAGTTTGTTTTGTGAAAAACGATGACCCTGGACCTTTTGAACTTTCTCCATATGGTCAGAAATGGTCATTTTTTAATGTTTTCTCTTACGACTATTAACTATGAATTATCACTTTTGGAACTAAAATAAGTGTTTAGAGTCATTTTTCTGCCAGAAATCGGTCGAAATAGAAGCTTCTGAGTAGGTGGAAAAGTCTGTAAAAATGGCAATTTTGGTCAATGCGCGGTGTTAAAAAGTGGTTATTCAACATCAGGACAAATCCTTTTGACATTTTGCAGCATTTTTTCAACATTTGAAAAAATAAGTTTTTTTGGTGAAAAATGATGACCCTGGACCTGTCGAACTTTCTCCACATAGTCAGAAATGGTCATTTTTTATTGTTTTCTCTTTTGACTGTAAACGACTATTAAATGTGAATGATCACTTTTGGATCTAAAATAAGTGTGTTTAGAGTCATTTTTCTGCTGGAAATTGGTCGAAATATAAGCTTGTGAGTAGGCGGAAAAGTCTGTTACAATGGCAATTTTAGTCACTGTGTGGCTTTAAAAATTGGTTATTCAACATGAGGCACAATCCATTTGACATTTTGAATCATTTTTTCAACATTTGAAAACATGTTTTTGATGAAAAACGATGACCCCGGACCTGTCGAACTTTCTCCAGATGGTCAGAAATGGTCATTTTTTTAAATGTTTTCTCTTTTGACTGTAAATGACTATTAAATGTGAATTATCACTTTTGGAACTAAAATAAGTGGGTTTAGAGTCATTTTTCTGACAGAAATTCGTCGAAATAGAAGCTTCTGAGTAGGAGGAAAAGTCTGTTAAAATGGCAATTTTGGTCACTGTGTGGCTTCAAAAAGTGGTTATTCAACATGAGGCACAATCCATTTGACATTTTGATTCATTTTTTCAACATTTGAAAAAATAATTTTTTTGATGAAAAACGATGACCCTGGACCTGTTGAACTTTCTCCAGATGGCCAGAAATGGTCATTTTTTTTTAATGTTTTCTCTTTTGACTGTAAATGACTATTAAATGTGAATTATCACTTTTGGAACTAAAATAAGTGGGTTTAGAATCATTTTTCTGACAGAAATTGGTCGAAATAGAAGCTTCTGAGTAGGAGGAAAAGTCTGTTAAAATGGCAAATTTGGTCACTGTGTGGCTTTAAAAAGTGGTTATTCAACATGAGGCACAATCCATTTGACATTTTGAATCTTTTTTTCAACATTTGAAAAAATAATTTTTTTGATGAAAAACGATGACCACGGACCTGTCGAACTTTCTCCATATGGTCAGAAATTGTCATTTTTTAATGTTTTCTCTTATGACTATTAACTATGAATTATCACTTTTGGAACTAAAATAAGAGTGTTTAGAGTCATTTTTCTGCAAGAAATGGTCGAAAGAGAAGCTGCTGAGTAGGAGGAAAAGTCTGTTAAAATGGCAATTTTGGTCACTGTGGGGCTTTAAAAAGTGGTTATTCAACATCAGGCACAATCCATTTGACATTTTGCATAATTTTTTCAACATTTGAAAAAAATAATTTTTTGATGAAAATTATTATTATTATTATTATTATTATGCATTCTTATATAGCGCTCGATTACCCGTAGGCATCTCGGCGCTTGCCTTGGGAACCCGTCCTGGCTTTTTTTTCCCTGTGAGATACCCGTACTGGGCATCCCCAAGGTGAAAGCCAGGCATCCCGCCGCGGGGGGGTCGTAGTGGAGATTAAGCAGGCTGATGCCCAGAGCTGCAGAGTGTGAACCCGTGAATCGAGTAGGAACCGAAGCGAGAATTATCGAATCCACTGACGCTGGTCCATGACACTGCCGCGTCGGGAATTGAACCCTGGTCCCGGGCCGTTCTCTGCTTCAGGGTCTGCCTGCTCTAACCAGTGAGCCACACTATTCCACTAAACGATGACCTGTCGAACTTTCTCCAGATGGTCAGAAATTGTCATTTTTTAATGTTTTCTCTTTTGACTGTAAATGACTATTAAATATGAATTATCACTTTTGGAACTAAAAAAGAGTGTTTAGAGTCATTTTTCTGCCAGAAATTGGTCGAAATAGAAGCTTCTGAGTAGGAGGAAAAGTCTGTTGAAATGGCAATTGTGGTCACTGTGTGGCATTAAAAATTGGTTATTCAACATGAGGCACAATCCATTTGACATTTTGAATCATTTTTTCAACATTTGAAAAAATATTTTTTTTGATGAACAACGATGACCCCGGACCTGTCAAACTTTCTCCAGATGGTCAGAAATGGTCATGTTTTAATGTTTTCTCTTTTGACTGTAAATGACTATTAAATAAGAATTAGCACTTTTGGAACTAAAATAAGAGTGTTTAGAGTCATTTTTCTGCCAGAAATTGGTCAAAATAGAAGCTTCTGGGTAGGAGGAAAAGTCTTTTAAAATGGCAATTTTGGTCACTGTGTGGCTTTAAAAATTGGTTATTCAACATGAGGCACAATCCATTTGACATTTTGCATCATTTTTTCAACATTTGTTAAAAAACATTTTTTTGATGAAAAACGATGACCCTGGACCTGTCGAACTTTTTCCACATAGTCAGAAATAGTAATTTTTTATTGTTTTCTTTTTTGACCGTAAATGACTATTAAATGTGAATTATCACTTTTGGAACTAAAAAAAGAGTGTTTAGAGTCATTTTTCTGCCAGAAATTGGTCGAAATAGAAGCTTCTGAGTAGGAGGAAAAGTTTGTTAACATGGCAATTTTGGTCACTGTGTGGCTTTAAAAATTGGTTATTCAACATGAGGCACAATCCATTTGACATTTTGCCTCATTTTTTCAACATTTGAAAAAACTAAGTTTTTTGATGAAAAACGATGACCCTGGACCTGTCAAACTTTCTCCAGATGGTCAGAAATGGTCATATTTTAATGTTTTCTCTTTTGACTGTAAATGACTATTAAATAAGAATTATCACTTTTGGAACTAAAATAAGTGTGTTTTCAGAGTAATTTTTCTGCCAGAAATAGGTCGAAATAGAAGCTATTGAGTAGGAGGAAAAGTCTGTTGGCAATTTTGGTCACTGTGTGGCTTTAAAAATTGGTTATTCAACATGAGGCACAATCCATTTGACATTTTGCCTCATTTTTTCAACATTTGAATAAATAATTTTTTTTGATGAAAAACAATGACTTCGGACCTGTCGAACTTTCTCCAGATGGTCAGAAATGGTCATGTTTTAACGTTTTCTCTGTTGACTGTAAATGACTATTAAATACGAATTATCACTTTTGGAACTAAAATAAGAGTGTTTAGAGTCATTTATCTGCTAGAAATTGGCCAAAAAAGAAGCTTCTGAGTAGGAGGAAAAGACTGTAAAAATGGCAATTTTGGTCACTGTGGGGGTTTAAAAAGTGGTTATTCAACATCAGGCACAATCCATTTGACATTTTGCATCATTTTTGCAACATTTGAAAAAAAAAATTTTTGATGAAAAACGATGACCTGTGGAACTTTCTCCAGATGGTCAGAAATGGTCATTTTTTTAATGTTATCTATTTTGACTGTAAATGACTTTTAAATGTGAATTATCACTTTTGGAACTAAAATAAGTGGGTTTAGAGTCATTTTTCTGCCAGAAATTGGTCGAAATGGAAGCTTCTGTGTAGGAGGAAAAGTCTGTTAAAATGGCCATTTTGGTCACTGTGTGGCATTAAAAAGTGGTTATTCAACATGAGGCACAATCCATTTGACATTTTGAATCATTTTTTCAACATTTGAAAAAATAATTTTTTTGATGAAAAACGATGACCCCGGACCTGTCGAACTTTCTCCAGATGGTCAGAAATGGTCATGTTTTAATGTTTTCTCTGTTGACTGTAAATGACTATTAAATACGAATTATCACTTTTGGAACTAAAATAAGAGTGTTTAGAGTCATTTATCTGCTAGAAATTGGCCAAAAAAGAAGCTTCTGAGTAGGAGGAAAAGACTGTAAAAATGGCAATTTTGGTCACTGTGGGGGTTTAAAAAGTGGTTATTCAACATCAGGCACAATCCATTTGACATTTTGCATCATTTTTGCAACATTTGAAAAAAAAATTTTTTGATGAAAAACGATGACCTGTGGAACTTTCTCCAGATGGTCAGAAATGGTCATTTTTTTAATGTTATCTATTTTGACTGTAAATGACTTTTAAATGTGAATTATCACTTTTGGAACTAAAATAAGTGGGTTTAGAGTAATTTTTCTGCCAGAAATTGGTCGAAATGGAAGCTTCTGTGTAGGAGGAAAAGTCTGTTAAAATGGCCATTTTGGTCACTGTGTGGCATTAAAAAGTGGTTATTCAACATGAGGCACAATCCATTTGACATTTTGAATCATTTTTTCAACATTTGAAAAAATAATTTTTTTGATGAAAAACGATGACCCCGGACCTGTCGAACTTTCTCCAGATGGTCAGAAATGGTCATGTTTTAATGTTTTCTCTGTTGACTGTAAATGACTATTAAATACGAATTATCACTTTTGGAACTAAAATAAGAGTGTTTAGAGTCATTTATCTGCTAGAAATTGGCCGAAATAGAAGCTTCTGAGTAGGAGGAAAAGACTGTAAAAATGGCAATTTTGGTCACTGTGGGGGTTTAAAAAGTGGTTATTCAACATCAGGCACAATCCATTTGACATTTTGCATCATTTTTGCAACATTTGAAAAAAAAAATTTTTTGATGAAAAATGATGACCTGTGGAACTTTCTCCAGATGGTCAGAAATGGTTATTTTTTTAATGTTATCTATTTTGACTGTAAATGACTTTTAAATGTGAATTATCACTTTTGGAACTAAAATAAGTGGGTTTAGAGTCATTTTTCTGACAGAAATTGGTCGAAATAGAAGCTTCTGAGTAGGAGGAAAAGTCTGTCAAAATGGCAATTTTGGTCACTGTGTGGCTTCAAAAAGTGGTTATTCAACATGAGGCACAATCCATTTGACATTTTGATTCATTTTTTCAACATTTGAAAAAATAATTTTTTTGACGAAAAACGATGAACCCAGACCTGTCAAACTTTCTCCAGATGGTCAGAAATGGTCATATTTTAATGTTTTCTCTTTTGACTGTAAATGACTATTAAATATGAATTATCACTTTTGGAACTAAAATAAGAGTGTTTAGAGTCATTTTTCTGCCAGAAATTGATCGAAATAGAAGCTTCTGAGTAGGAGGAAAAGTCTGTTAAAATGGCAATTGTGGTCACTGTGTGGCTTTAAAAAGTGGTTATTCAACATGAGGCACAATCCAATTGACAGTTTGAATAATTCTTTCTACAGTTGAAAACATTTATTTTTTGATGAAAAACGATGACCCCGGACCTGTCGAACTTTCTCCACATAGTCAGAAATTGTCATTTTTTAGTGTTTTCTCTTTTGACTGTAAATGACTTTTAAATAAGAATTATCACTTTTGGAACTAAAATAAGTGTGTTTAAGAGTCATTTTTCTGCCAGAAATTGGTCGAAATAGAAGCTATTGAGTAGGAGGAAAAGTCTGTTGGCAATGGCAATTTTGGTCACTGTGTGGCTTTAAAAAGTGGTTATTCAACATGAGGCACAATCCATTTGACATTTTGAATCATTTTTTCGACATTTGAAAAAATAATGTTTTGGGATGAAAAACGACCTGTCAAACTTTCTCCAGATGGTCAGAAATTGTCATTTTTTTATGTTTTCTCTTTTGACTGTAAATGACTATTAAATATGAATTATCACTTTTGCAACTAAAAAAAGAGTGTTAAGAGTAATTTTTCTGCCAGAAATTGGTCGAAATGGAAGCTTCTGTGCAGGAGGAAAAGACTGTAAAAATGGCAATTTTGGTCACTGCGGGGCTTTAAAAAGTGGTTATTCAACATCAGGCACAATCCATTTGACATTCTGCATCATTTTTTCATCATTTGAAAAAAATAATTTTTTTGATGAAAATTATTATTATTATTATTATTATTATGCGTTCTTATATAGCGCTCGATTACCCGTAGGCATCTCGGCGCTTGCCTTGGGAACCCGCCCTGGCTTTTTTTTCCCTGTGAGATACCCGTACTGGGCATCCCCAAGGTGAAAGCCAGGCATCCCGCCGCGGGGGGGCCGTAGTGGAGATTAAGCAGGCTGACGCCCAGAGCTGCATAGTGTGAACCCGTGATTCGAGTAGGCACCGAAGCGAGAATTATCGAATCCACTGTCCCTGGTCCATGACACTGCCGCGTCGGGAATTGAACCCTGGTCCCGGGCCGTTCTCTGCTTCAGGGTCTGCCTGCTCTAACCAGTGAGCCACACTATTCCACTAAACGATGACCTGTCGAACTTTCTCCAGATGGTCAGAAATTGTCATTTTTTAATGTTTTCTCTTTTGACTGTAAATGACTATTAAATATGAATTATCACTTTTGGAACTAAAAAAGAGTGTTTATTGTCATTTTTCTGCCAGAATTTGGTCGAAATAGAAGCTTCTGAGTAGGAGGAAAAGTATGTTAAAATGGCAATTGTGGTCACTGTGTGGCATTAAAAATTGGTTATTCAACATGAGGCACAATCCATTTGACATTTTGAATCATTTTTTCAACATTTGAAAAAATATTTTTTTTGATGAACAACGATGACCCCAGACCTGTCGAACTTTCTCCACATAGTCAGAAATGGTCATTTTTTATTGTTTTCTCTTTTGACTGTAAACGACTATTAAATATGAATTATCACTTTTGGAACTAAAAAAAGAGTGTTTAGAGTCATTTTTCTTCCAGAAATTGGTCGAAATAGAAGCTTCTGAGTAGGAGGAAAAGTCTGATAAAATGGCAATTTTGGTCACTGTGTGGCTTTAAAAAGTGGTTATTCGACATAAGGCACAATCCTTTTGAAATTTTGAATAATTTTTTCAACATTTGAAAAAATTATTTTTTTGATGAAAAACGATGACCCCGGACCTGTCGAACTTTCTCCAGATGGTCAGAAATGGTCATTTTTTAATGTTTTCTCTTTTGACTGTAAATGACTATTAAATATGAATTATCACTTTTGGAACTAAAATAAGAGTGTTTAGAGTCATTTTTCTGCCAGAAATAGGTTGAAATAGAAGCTATTGAGTAGGAGGAAAAGTCTGTTGGCAATGGCAATTTTGGTCACTGTGCGGCTTTAAAAAGTGGTTATTCAACATGAGGCACAATCCATTTGACATTTTGAATCATTTTTTCGACATTTGAAAAAAAAAATTTTTGATGAAAAACGACCTGTCAAACTTTCTCCAGATGGTCAGAAATTGTCATTTTTTAATGTTTTCTTTTTTGACTGTAAATGACTATTAAATATGAATTATCACTTTTGGAACTAAAATAAGTGGGTTTAGAGTCATTTTTCTGCCAGAAATTGGTCGAAATAGAAGCTTCTGAGTAGGAGGAAAAGTCTGTTAAAATGGCCATTTTAGTCACTGCGGGGCTTTAAAAAGTGGTTATTCAACATCAGGCACAATCCTTTTGACATTTTGCATCATTTTTTCAACATTTGAAAAAATAAGTTTTTTTGGTGAAAAACGATGAACCTGGACCTGTCGAACTTTCTCCATATGGTCAGAAATGGTCATTTTTTAATGTTTTCTCTTATGACTATTAACTATGAATTATCACTTTTGGAACTAAAATAAGAGTGTTTAGAGTCATTTTTCTGCCAGAAATTCGTTGAAATAGAAGCTTCTGAGTAGGAGGAAAAGACTGTAAAAATGGGAATTTTGGTCACTGTGGGGCTTTAAAAAGTGGTTATTCAACATCAGGCACAATCCATTTGACATTTTGCATAATTTTTTCAACATTTGAAAAAAATAATTTTTTTGATGAAAATTATTATTATTATTATTATTATTATTATTATTATTATGCGTTCTTATATAGCGCTCGATTACCCGTAGGCATCTCGGCGCTTGCCTTGGGAACCCGTCCTGGCTTTTTTTTCCCTGTGAGATACCCGTACTGGGCATCCCCAAGGTGAAAGCCAGGCATCCCGCCGCGGGGGGGCCGTAGTGGAGATTAAGCAGGCTGATGCCCAGAGCTGCAGAGTGTGAACCCGTGATTCGAGTAGGCACCGAAGCGAGAATTATCAAATCCACTGTCCCTGGTCCATGACACTGCCGCGTCGGGAATTGAACCTTGGTCCCGGGCCGTTCTCTGCTTCAGGGTCTGCCTGCTCTAACCAGTGAGCCACACTATTCCACTAAACGATGACCTGTCGAACTTTCTCCAGATGGTCAGAAATTGTCATTTTTTAATGTTTTCTCTTTTGACTGTAAATGACTATTAAATATGAATTATCACTTTTGGAACTAAAAAAGAGTGTTTAGAGTCATTTTTCTGCCAGAAATTGGTCGAAATAGAAGCTTCTGAGTAGGAGGAAAAGTCTGTTGAAATGGCAATTGTGGTCACTGTGTGGCATTAAAAATTGGTTATTCAACATGAGGCACAATCCATTTGACATTTTGAATCATTTTTTCAACATTTGAAAAAATATTTTTTTTGATGAACAACGATGACCCCGGACCTGTCGAACTTTCTCCAGATGGTCAGAAATGGTCATGTTTTAATGTTTTCTCTTTTGACTGTAAATGACTATTAAATAAGAATTATCACTTTTGGAACTAAAATAAGAGTGTTTAGAGTCATTTTTCTGCCAGAAATTGGTCAAAATAGAAGCTTCTGGGTAGGAGGAAAAGTCTTTTAAAATGGCAATTTTGGTCACTGTGTGGCTTTAAAAATTGGTTATTCAACATGAGGCACAATCCATTTGACATTTTGCATCATTTTTTCAACATTTGTTAAAAAACATTTTTTTGATGAAAAACGATGACCCTGGACCTGTCGAACTTTTTCCACATAGTCAGAAATAGTAATTTTTTATTGTTTTCTTTTTTGACCGTAAATGACTATTAAATGTGAATTATCACTTTTGGAACTAAAAAAAGAGTGTTTAGAGTCATTTTTCTGCCAGAAATTGGTCGAAATAGAAGCTTCTGAGTAGGAGGAAAAGTTTGTTAACATGGCAATTTTGGTCACTGTGTGGCTTTAAAAATTGGTTATTCAACATGAGGCACAATCCATTTGACATTTTGCCTCTTTTTTTCAACATTTGAAAAAACTAAGTTTTTTGATGAAAAACGATGACCCTGGACCTGTCAAACTTTCTCCAGATGGTCAGAAATGGTCATATTTTAATGTTTTCTCTTTTGACTGTAAATGACTATTAAATAAGAATTATCACTTTTGGAACTAAAATAAGTGTGTTTAGAGTAATTTTTCTGCCAGAAATAGGTCGAAATAGAAGCTATTGAGTAGGAGGAAAAGTCTGTTGGCAATTTTGGTCACTGTGTGGCTTTAAAAATTGGTTATTCAACATGAGGCACAATCCATTTGACATTTTGCCTCATTTTTTCAACATTTGAATAAATAATTTTTTTGATGAAAAACAATGACTTCGGACCTGTCGAACTCTCTCCAGATGGTCAGAAATGGTCATGTTTTAATGTTTTCTCTTTTGACTGTAAATGACTATTAAATATGAATTATCACTTTTGGAACTAAAAAAGAGTGTTTAGAGTCATTTTTCTGCCAGAAATTGGTCGAAATAGAAGCTTCTGAGTAGGAGGAAAAGTCTGTTAAAATGGCAATTGTGGTCACTGTGTGGCATTAAAAATTGGTTATTCAACATGAGGCACAATCCATTTGACATTTTGAATTATTTTTTCAACATTTGAAAAATATTTTTTTTGATGAACAACGATGACCCCGGACCTGTCGAACTTTCTCCAGATGGTCAGAAATGGTCATGTTTTAATGTTTTCTCTTTTGACTGTAAATGACTATTAAATAAGAATTATCACTTTTGGAACTAAAATAAGTGTGTTTAGAGTATTTTTTTCTGCCAGAAATAGGTCGAAATAGAAGCTATTGAGTAGGAGGAAAAGTCTGTTGGCAATTTTGGTCACTGTGTGGCTTTAAAAAGTGGTCATTCAACATGAGGCACAATCCATTTGACATTTTGAATCATTTTTTCAACATTTGAAAAAATTATTTTTTTTGATGAAAAACGACCTGTCAAACTTTCTCCAGATGGTCAGAAATTGTCATTTTTTTATGTTTTCTATTTTGACTGTAAATGATTATTAAATATGAATTATCACTTTGGGAACTAAAAAAAGAGTGTTTAGAGTAATTTTTCTGCCAGAAATTGGTCGAAATAGAAGCTTCTGTGTAGGAGGAAAAGACTGTAAAAATTGCAGTTTTGGTCACTGTGGGGCTTTAAAAAGTGGTTATTCAACATCAGGCACAATCCATTTGACATTTTGCATCATTTTTGCAACATTTGAAAAAAAACAAAAATTTGATGAAAAACGATGACCTGTGGAACTTTCTCCAGATGGTCAGAAATGGTCATTTTTTTAATGTTATCTATTTTGACTGTAAATGACTTTTAAATGTGAATTATCACTTTTGGAACTAAAATAAGTGGGTTTAGAGTCATTTTTCTGACAGAAATTGGTCGAAATAGAAGATTCTGAGTAGGACGAAAAGTCTGTTAAAATGGCAATTTTGGTCACTGTGTGGCTTCAAAAAGTGGTTATTCAACATGAGGCACAATCCATTTGACATTTTGATTCATTTTTTCAACATTTGAAAAAATAATTATTTTGACGAAAAACAATGAACCCGGACCTGTCAAACTTTCTCCAGATGGTCAGAAATGGTCATATTTTAATGTTTTCACTTTTGACTGTAAATGACTATTAAATATGAATTATCACTTTTGGAACTAAAATAAGAGTGTTTAGAGTCATTTTTCTGCCAGAAATTGATCGAAATAGAAGCTTCTGAGTAGGAGGAAAAGTCTGTTAAAATGGCAATTGTGGTCACTGTGTGGCTTTAAAAAGTGGTTATTCAACATGAGGCACAATCCAATTGACAGTTTGAATAATTCTTTCTACAGTTGAAAAAATTTATTTTTTGATGAAAAACGATGACCCCGGACCTGTCGAACTTTCTCCAGATGGTCAGAAATGGTCATGTTTTAATGTTTTCTCTTTTGACTGTAAATTACTATTAAATATGAATTATCACTTTTGGAACTAAAAAAAGAGTGTTTAGAGTCATTTTTCTGCCAGAAATTGGTCGAGATAGAAGCTTCTGAGTAGGAGGAAAAGTTTGTTAAAATGGCAATTTTGGTCACTGTGTGGCTTTAAAAATTGGTTATTCAACATGAGGCACAATCCATTTGACAATTTGCATAATTTTTTCAACATTTGAAAAAACTAAGTTTTTTGATGAAAAACGATGACCCCGGACCTGTCGAACTTTCTCCAGATGGTCAGAAATGGTCATTTTTTTAATGTTATCTATTTTGACTGTAAATGACTTTTAAATGTGAATTATCACTTTTGGAACTAAAATAAGTGGGTTTAGAGTCATTTTTCTGACAGAAATAGGTCGAAATAGAAGCTTCTGAGTAGGAGGAAAAGTCTGTTAAAATGGCAATTGTGGTCACTGTGTGGCTTGAAAAAGTGGTTATTCAACATGAGGCACAATCCATTTGACATTTTGATTCATTTTTTTAACATTTGAAAAAATAATTTTTGGGACGAAAAACGATGACCCCGGACCCGTCAAACTTTCTCCACATAGTCAGAAATGGTCATTTTTTATTGTTTTCTCTTTTGACTATAAACGACTATTAAATATGAATTATCACTTTTGGAACTAAAAAAAGAGTGTTTAGAGTCATTTTTCTTCCAGAAATTGATCGAAATAGAAGCTTCTGAGTAGGAGGAAAAATCTGTTAAAATGGCAATTTTGGCACTGTGTGGCTTTAAAAAGTGGTTATTCGACATAAGGCACAATCCTTTTGAAATTTTGAAGCATTTTTTCAACATTTGAAAAAATTCTTTTTTTGATAAAAAACGATGACCACAGACCTGTCAAACTTTCTCCAGATGGTTAGAAATGGTCATTTTTTAATGTTTTCTCTTATGACCATTAAATGTGAATTATCACTTTTGGAACTAAAATAAGTGTGTTTAGAGTCATTTTTCTGCCAGAAATTGGTCGAAATAGAAGCTTCTGAGTAGGAGGAAAAGTCTATTGGCAATTTTGGTCACTGTGTTGCTTTAAAAAGTGGTTATTCAACATGAGGCACAATCCATTTGACATTTTGCATAATTTTTTCAACATTTGTTAAAATACATTTTTTTGATGAAAAACGATGACCCTGGACCTGTCGAACTTTTTCCACATAGTCAGAAATAGTCATTTTTTATTGTTTTCTTTTTTGACCGTAAATGACTATTAAATGTGAATTATCACTTTTGGAACTAAAAAAAGAGTGTTTAGAGTCATTTTTCTGCCAGAAATTGGTCGAAATAGAAGCTTCTGAGTAGGAGGAAAAGTTTGTTAACATGGCAATTTTGGTCACTGTGTGGCTTTAAAAATTGGTTATTCAACATGAGGCACAATCCATTTGACATTTTGCCTCATTTTTCAACATTTGAAAAAACTAAGGGGCATATTATCAAGGGGGTTTATCTCCGCTTTTTTGGCTTTAAAAGCCAAGAAAGCGGAGATAAAATTATCTCCCTATTACCAAGCTGTCGCTAACACCAGTTAGTGACAGCTAATAGGAGATAGCGACCATCTTGGGCCCCGCTTTGCATGTCAGTGATATTTATCACTAATGACATGCAAAGTGGGCGTGCCAAGATGTTAGCGACTGGAAACAGTCGCTAACATCGCTATCTCCTATTACCAACTTTTGGAGATATTCGCGCTAAGCGCGAATATCTCCAAAAGCTAACACCTGCCCTGAGCAGTTCTTCACCATGTTATCCAATGGGAGGTGGATAACATGGCTAAGAGCATTTGCTCAATAATGCATGAATATCGCTGACTTTTCAGCGATATTCATGCATTGCGGCCGTTTTTCATCGCATTTGCGATAAACCTTGCTAATAGCAAGGTTTTTCTCGAACTTTCTCCACATAGTCAGAAATGGTCATTTTTTATTGTTTTCTCTTTTGACTGTAAATGACTATTAAATAAGAATTATCACTTTTGGAACTAAAATAAGAGTGTTTAGAGTCATTTTTCTGCTAGAAATTGGCCGAAATAGAAGCTTCTGAGTAGGGGGAAAATTCTGTAAAAATGGCAATTTGGTCACTGTGGGGCTTTAAAAAGTGGTTATTCAACATCAGGCACAATCCTTTTGACATTTTGCATCATTTTTTCAACATTTTTTCAAATAATTTTTTTGATGAGAAACGATGACCCCGGACCTGTCGAACTTTCTCCACATAGTCAGGAATTGAGATTTTTTATTGTTTTCATTTTTTACTGTAACTGACTATTAAATGTGAATCATCATGTTTGGAACTAAAATGAAGGTGTTAGAGTCATTTTTCTTCCAGAAATTGGTCGAAATAGAAGCTTCTGAGTAGGAGGAAAAGTCTGTTAAAATGGCAATTTTGGTCACTGTGTGGCTTTAAAAAGTGGTTATTCAACATCAGGCACAATCCTTTTGAAATTTTGAATAATTTGTTCAACAATTGAAAAAATTCTTTTTTTGATGAAAAACGATGGTCACAGACCTGTCGAACTTTCTCCAGATGGTCAGAAATGGTCATTTTTTAATGTTTTCTCTTATTACTATTAAATGTGAATCATCACTTTTGGAACTAAAATAAGTGTCTTTAGAGTCATTTTTCTGCCAGAAATTGGTCGAAATAGAAGCTTCTGAGTAGGAGGAAAAGTCTGTTAAAATGGCAATTGTGGTCACTGTGTGGCTTTAAAAATTGGTTATTCAACATGAGGCACAATCCATTTGACATTTTGAATCATTTTTTCAACATTTGAAAAAATATTTTTTTTGATGAACAACGATGACCCCGGACCTGTCGATCTTTCTCCAGATCGTCAGAAATGGTCACTTTTTAATGTTTTCTCTTTTGAATGTAAATGACTATTAAATAAGAATTATCACTTTTGGAACTAAAATAGGAGTGTTTAGAGTCATTTTTCTGGTAGAAATTGGCCGAAATAGAAGCTTCTGAGTAGGAGGAAAAGTCTGTTAAAATGGCAATTTTGGTAACTGTGTGGCTTTAAAAAGTGGTTATTCAACATGAGGCACAATCCATTTGACATTTTGAATCATTTTTTCAACATTTGAAAACATATTTTTTTTTATGAAAAAACGATGACCCCGGACCTGTCGAACTTTCTCCAGATGGTCAGAAATGGTCATTTTTTTATTTTTTTATTTTTTGACTGTAAATGACTATTAAATGTGAATTATCATGTTTGGAACTAAAATGAAGGTGTTTAGAGTCATTTTTCTTCCAGAAATTGGTCGAAATAGAAGCTTCTGAGTAGGATGAAAAGTCTGTTGGCAATGGCAATTTTGGTCACTGTGTGGCTTCAAAAAGTGGTTATTCAACATGAGGCACAATCCATTTGACATTTTGAATCTTTTTTTCAACATTTGAAAAAATAATTATTTTTGATAAAAAACGACCTGTCAAACTTTCTCCAGATGGTCAGAAATGATCATATTTTAATGTTTTCTCTTTTGACTGTAAATGACTATTAAATATGAATTATCTCTTTTGGAACTAAAATAAGAGTGTTTAGAGTCATTTTTCTGCTAGAAATTGGCCGAAATAGAAGCTTCTGAGTAGGAGGAATGTCTGTAAAAATGGCAATTTTGGTCACTGTGTGGCTTTAAAAATTGGTTATTCAACATGAGGCACAATCCATTTGACATTTTGAATCATTTTTTCAACATTTGAAAAAATAATTTTTTTGTTGAAAAACGATGACCCCGGACCTGTCGAACTTTCTCCAGATGGTCAGAAATGGTCATGTTTTAATGTTTTCTCTTTTGACTGTAAATGACTATTAACTATGAATTATCACTTTTGGAACTAAAATAAGAGTGTTTAGAGTCATTTATCTGCTAGAAATTGGCCGAAATAGAAGCTTCTGTGTAGGAGGAAAAGACTGTAAAAATGGCAATTTTGGTCACTGTGGGGCTTTAAAAAGTGGTTATTCAACATGAGGCACAATCCATTTGACATTTTGAATCATTTTTTCAACATTTGAAAAAATAATTTTTTTGTTGAAAAACGATGACCCCGGACCTGTCGAACTTTCTCCAGATGGTCAGAAATGGTCATGTTTTAATGTTTTCTCTTTTGACTGTAAATGACGATTAACTATGAATTATCACTTTTGGAACTAAAATAAGAGTGTTTAGAGTCATTTTTCTGCCAGAAAATTGGTCGAAATAGAAGCTTCTGAGTAGGAGGAAAAGACTGTAAAAATGGCAATTTTGGTCACTGTGGGGCTTTAAAAAGTGGTTATTCAACATCAGGCACAATCCATTTGTCATTTCGCATCATTTTTTCAACATTTGAAAAAATAATTTTTTTGATGAAAAACGATGACCCCCGGACCTGTCGAACTTTCTCCAGATGGTCAGAAATGGTCATATTTTAATGTTTTCACTTTTGACTGTAAATGACTATTAAATATGAATTATCACTTTTGGAACTAAAATAAGAGTGTTTAGAGTCATTTTTCTGCCAGAAATTGATCGAAATAGAAGCTTCTGAGTAGGAGGAAAAGTCTGTTAAAATGGCAATTGTGGTCACTGTGTGGCTTTAAAAAGTGGTTATTCAACATGAGGCACAATCCAATTGACAGTTTGAATAATTCTTTCTACAGTTGAAAAATTTTATTTTTTGATGAAAAACGATGACCCCGGACCTGTCGAACTTTCTCCAGATGGTCAGAAATGGTCATGTTTTAATGTTTTCTCTTTTGACTGTAAATTACTATTAAATATGAATTATCACTTTTGGAACTAAAAAAAGAGTGTTTAGAGTCATTTTTCTGCCAGAAATTGGTCGAGATAGAAGCTTCTGAGTAGGAGGAAAAGTTTGTTAAAATGGCAATTTTGGTCACTGTGTGGCTTTAAAAATTGGTTATTCAACATGAGGCACAATCCATTTGACAATTTGCATAATTTTTTCAACATTTGAAAAAACTAAGTTTTTTGATGAAAAACGATGACCCCGGACCTGTCGAACTTTCTCCAGATGGTCAGAAATGGTCATTTTTTTAATGTTATCTATTTTGACTGTAAATGACTTTTAAATGTGAATTATCACTTTTGGAACTAAAATAAGTGGGTTTAGAGTCATTTTTCTGACAGAAATAGGTCGAAATAGAAGCTTCTGAGTAGGAGGAAAAGTCTGTTAAAATGGCAATTGTGGTCACTGTGTGGCTTGAAAAAGTGGTTATTCAACATGAGGCACAATCCATTTGACATTTTGCCTCATTTTTTCAACATTTGAATAAATAATTTTTTTGATGAAAAACAATGACTTCGGACCTGTCGAACTCTCTCCAGATGGTCAGAAATGGTCATGTTTTAACGTTTTCTCTGTTGACTGTAAATGACTATTAAATAAGAATTATCACTTTTGGAACTAAAATAAGAGTGTTTAGAGTCATTTTTCTGCCAGAAATTGGTCGAAATAGAAGCTATTGAGTAGGAGGAAAAGTCTGTTGGCAATGGAAATTTTGGTCACTCTGTGGCTTTAAAAAGTGGTTATTCACCATGAGGCACAATCCATTTGACATTTTGAATCATTTTTTCGACATTTGAAAAAATAATTTTTTTTGATGAAAAACGACCTGTCAAACTTTTTCCAGATGGTCAGAAATTGTCATTTTTTTATGTTTTCTTTTTTGACTGTAAATGACTATTAAATATGAATTATCACTTTTGGAACTAAAAAAAAGTGTTAAGAGTAATTTTTCTGCCAGAAATTGGTCGAAATAGAAGCTTCTGTGTAGGAGGAAAAGACTGTAAAAATGGCAATTTTGGTCACTGTGGGGCTTTAAAAAGTGGTTATTCAACATCAGGCACAATCCATTTGACATTTTGCATCATTTTTTCATCATTTGAAAAAAATAATTTTTGTTGATGAAAATTATTATTATTATTATTATTATTATGCGTTCTTATATAGCGCTCGATTACCCGTAGGCATCTTGGCGCTTGCCTTGGGAACCCGTCCTGGCTTTTTTTTCCCTGTGAGATACCCGTACTGGGCATCCCCAAGGTGAAAGCCAGGCATCCTGCCGCGGGGGGGCCGTAGTGGAGATTAAGCAGGCTGATGCCCAGAGCTGCAGAGTGTGAACCCGTGATTCGAGTAGGCACCGAAGCGAGAATTATCGAATCCACTGTCCCTGGTCCATGACACTGCCGCTTCGGGAATTTAACCCTGGTCCTGGGCCGTTCTCTGCTTCAGGGTCTGCCTGCTCTAACCAGTGAGCCACACTATTCCCCTAAACGATGACCTGTCGAACTTTCTCCAGATGGTCAGAAATTGTCATTTTTTTATGTTTTCTCTTTTGACTGTAAATGACTATTAAATATGAATTATCACTTTTGGAACTAAAAAAGAGTGTTTAGAGTCATTTTTCTGCCAGAAATTGGTCGAAATAGAAGCTTCTGAGTAGGAGGAAAAGTCTGTTAAAATGGCAATTGTGGTCACTGTGTGGCATTAAAAATTGGTTATTCAACATGAGGCACAATCCATTTGACATTTTGAATCATTTTTTCAACATTTGAAAAAATTATTTTTTTTGATGAAAAACGACCTGTCAAACTTTCTCCAGATGGTCAGAAATTGTCATTTTTTTATGTTTTCTATTTTGACTGTAAATGATTATTAAATATGAATTATCACTTTTGGAACTAAAATAAGTGTGTTTAGAGTCATTTTTCTGCCAGAAATTGGTCGAAATAGAAGCTTCTGTGTAGGAGGAAAAGTCTGTAAAAATGGCAATTTTGGTCACTGTGGGGCTTTAAAAAGTGATTATTCAACATCAGGCACAATCCATTTGACATTTTGCATCATTTTTTCATCATTTGAAAAAAATAATTTTTTTGATGAAAATTATTATTATTATTATTATTATTATTATGCGTTCTTATATAGCGCTCGATTACCCGTAGGCATCTTGGCGCTTGCCTTGGGAACCCGTCCTGGCTTTTTTTTCCCTGTGAGATACCCGTACTGGGCATCCCCAAGGTGAAAGCCAGGCATCCTGCCGCGGGGGGGCCGTAGTAGAGATTAAGCAGGCTGATGCCCAGAGCTGCAGAGTGTGAACCCGTGATTCGAGTAGGCACCGAAGCGAGAATTATCGAATCCACTGTCCCTGGTCCATGACACTGCCGCTTCCGGAATTTAACCCTGGTCCTGGGCCGTTCTCTGCTTCAGGGTCTGCCTGCTCTAACCAGTGAGCCACACTATTCCACTAAACGATGACCTGTCGAACTTTCTCCAGATGGTCAGAAATTGTCATTTTTTAATGTTTTCTCTTTTGACTGTAAATGACTATTAAATATGAATTATCACTTTTGGAACTAAAAAAGAGTGTTTAGAGTCATTTTTCTGCCAGAAATTGGTCGAAATAGAAGCTTCTGAGTAGGAGGAAAAGTCTGTTAAAATGGCAATTGTGGTCACTGTGTGGCATTAAAAATTGGTTATTCAACATGAGGCACAATCCATTTGACATTTTGCATCATTTTTGCAACATTTGAAAAAAAACAAAAATTTGATGAAAAACGATGACCTGTGGAACTTTCTCCAGATGGTCAGAAATGGTCATTTTTTTAATGTTATCTATTTTGACTGTAAATGACTTTTAAATGTGAATTATCACTTTTGGAACTAAAATAAGTGGGTTTAGAGTCATTTTTCTGACAGAAATTGGTCGAAATAGAAGATTCTGAGTAGGACGAAAAGTCTGTTAAAATGGCAATTTTGGTCACTGTGTGGCTTCAAAAAGTGGTTATTCAACATGAGGCACAATCCATTTGACATTTTGATTCATTTTTTCAACATTTGAAAAAATAATTATTTTGACGAAAAACAATGAACCCGGACCTGTCAAACTTTCTCCAGATGGTCAGAAATGGTCATATTTTAATGTTTTCACTTTTGACTGTAAATGACTATTAAATATGAATTATCACTTTTGGAACTAAAATAAGAGTGTTTAGAGTCATTTTTCTGCCAGAAATTGATCGAAATAGAAGCTTCTGAGTAGGAGGAAAAGTCTGTTAAAATGGCAATTGTGGTCACTGTGTGGCTTTAAAAAGTGGTTATTCAACATGAGGCACAATCCAATTGACAGTTTGAATAATTCTTTCTACAGTTGAAAAAATTTATTTTTTGATGAAAAACGATGACCCCGGACCTGTCGAACTTTCTCCAGATGGTCAGAAATGGTCATGTTTTAATGTTTTCTCTTTTGACTGTAAATTACTATTAAATATGAATTATCACTTTTGGAACTAAAAAAAGAGTGTTTAGAGTCATTTTTCTGCCAGAAATTGGTCGAGATAGAAGCTTCTGAGTAGGAGGAAAAGTTTGTTAAAATGGCAATTTTGGTCACTGTGTGGCTTTAAAAATTGGTTATTCAACATGAGGCACAATCCATTTGACAATTTGCATAATTTTTTCAACATTTGAAAAAACTAAGTTTTTTGATGAAAAACGATGACCCCGGACCTGTCGAACTTTCTCCAGATGGTCAGAAATGGTCATTTTTTTAATGTTATCTATTTTGACTGTAAATGACTTTTAAATGTGAATTATCACTTTTGGAACTAAAATAAGTGGGTTTAGAGTCATTTTTCTGACAGAAATAGGTCGAAATAGAAGCTTCTGAGTAGGAGGAAAAGTCTGTTAAAATGGCAATTGTGGTCACTGTGTGGCTTGAAAAAGTGGTTATTCAACATGAGGCACAATCCATTTGACATTTTGATTCATTTTTTCAACATTTGAAAAAATAATTTTTGGGACGAAAAACGATGACCCCGGACCCGTCAAACTTTCTCCACATAGTCAGAAATGGTCATTTTTTATTGTTTTCTCTTTTGACTATAAACGACTATTAAATATGAATTATCACTTTTGGAACTAAAAAAAGAGTGTTTAGAGTCATTTTTCTTCCAGAAATTGATCGAAATAGAAGCTTCTGAGTAGGAGGAAAAATCTGTTAAAATGGCAATTTTGGCACTGTGTGGCTTTAAAAAGTGGTTATTCGACATAAGGCACAATCCTTTTGAAATTTTGAAGCATTTTTTCAACATTTGAAAAAATTCTTTTTTTGATAAAAAACGATGACCACAGACCTGTCAAACTTTCTCCAGATGGTTAGAAATGGTCATTTTTTAATGTTTTCTCTTATGACCATTAAATGTGAATTATCACTTTTGGAACTAAAATAAGTGTGTTTAGAGTCATTTTTCTGCCAGAAATTGGTCGAAATAGAAGCTTCTGACTAGGAGGAAAAGTCTATTGGCAATTTTGGTCACTGTGTTGCTTTAAAAAGTGGTTATTCAACATGAGGCACAATCCATTTGACATTTTGCATAATTTTTTCAACATTTGTTAAAATACATTTTTTTGATGAAAAACGATGACCCTGGACCTGTCGAACTTTTTCCACATAGTCAGAAATAGTCATTTTTTATTGTTTTCTTTTTTGACCGTAAATGACTATTAAATGTGAATTATCACTTTTGGAACTAAAAAAAGAGTGTTTAGAGTCATTTTTCTGCCAGAAATTGGTCGAAATAGAAGCTTCTGAGTAGGAGGAAAAGTTTGTTAACATGGCAATTTTGGTCACTGTGTGGCTTTAAAAATTGGTTATTCAACATGAGGCACAATCCATTTGACATTTTGCCTCATTTTTCAACATTTGAAAAAACTAAGGGGCATATTATCAAGGGGGTTTATCTCCGCTTTTTTGGCTTTAAAAGCCAAGAAAGCGGAGATAAAATTATCTCCCTATTACCAAGCTGTCGCTAACACCAGTTAGTTACAGCTAATAGGAGATAGCGACCATCTTGGGCCCCGCTTTGCATGTCAGTGATATTTATCACTAATGACATGCAAAGTGGGCGTGCCAAGATGTTAGCGACTGGAAACAGTCGCTAACATCGCTCTCTCCTATTACCAACTTTTGGAGATATTCGCGCTAAGCGCGAATATCTCCAAAAGCTAACACCTGCCCTGAGCAGTTCTTCACCATGTTATCCAATGGGAGGTGGATAACATGGCTAAGAGCATTTGCTCAATAATGCATGAATATCGCTGACTTTTCAGCGATATTCATGCATTGCGGCCGTTTTTCATCGCATTTGCGATAAACCTTGCTAATAGCAAGGTTTTTCTCGAACTTTCTCCACATAGTCAGAAATGGTCATTTTTTATTGTTTTCTCTTTTGACTGTAAATGACTATTAAATAAGAATTATCACTTTTGGAACTAAAATAAGAGTGTTTAGAGTCATTTTTCTGCTAGAAATTGGCCGAAATAGAAGCTTCTGAGTAGGGGGAAAATTCTGTAAAAATGGCAATTTGGTCACTGTGGGGCTTTAAAAAGTGGTTATTCAACATCAGGCACAATCCTTTTGACATTTTGCATCATTTTTTCAACATTTTTTCAAATAATTTTTTTGATGAGAAACGATGACCCCGGACCTGTCGAACTTTCTCCACATAGTCAGGAATTGTGATTTTTTATTGTTTTCATTTTTTACTGTAACTGACTATTAAATGTGAATCATCATGTTTGGAACTAAAATGAAGGTGTTAGAGTCATTTTTCTTCCAGAGATTGGTCGAAATAGAAGCTTCTGAGTAGGAGGAAAAGTCTGTTAAAATGGCAATTTTGGTCACTGTGTGGCTTTAAAAAGTGGTTATTCAACATCAGGCACAATCCTTTTGAAATTTTGAATAATTTGTTCAACAATTGAAAAAATTCTTTTTTTGATGAAAAACGATGGTCACAGACCTGTCGAACTTTCTCCAGATGGTCAGAAATGGTCATTTTTTAATGTTTTCTCTTATTACTATTAAATGTGAATCATCACTTTTGGAACTAAAATAAGTGTCTTTAGAGTCATTTTTCTGCCAGAAATTGGTCGAAATAGAAGCTTCTGAGTAGGAGGAAAAGTCTGTTAAAATGGCAATTGTGGTCACTGTGTGGCTTTAAAAATTGGTTATTCAACATGAGGCACAATCCATTTGACATTTTGAATCATTTTTTCAACATTTGAAAAAATATTTTTTTTGATGAACAACGATGACCCCGGACCTGTCGATCTTTCTCCAGATCGTCAGAAATGGTCACTTTTTAATGTTTTCTCTTTTGAATGTAAATGACTATTAAATAAGAATTATCACTTTTGGAACTAAAATAGGAGTGTTTAGAGTCATTTTTCTGGTAGAAATTGGCCGAAATAGAAGCTTCTGAGTAGGAGGAAAAGTCTGTTAAAATGGCAATTTTGGTAACTGTGTGGCTTTAAAAAGTGGTTATTCAACATGAGGCACAATCCATTTGACATTTTGAATCATTTTTTCAACATTTGAAAACATATTTTTTTTTATGAAAAAACGATGACCCCGGACCTGTCGAACTTTCTCCAGATGGTCAGAAATGGTCATTTTTTTATTTTTTTATTTTTTGACTGTAAATGACTATTAAATGTGAATTATCATGTTTGGAACTAAAATGAAGGTGTTTAGAGTCATTTTTCTTCCAGAAATTGGTCGAAATAGAAGCTTCTGAGTAGGATGAAAAGTCTGTTGGCAATGGCAATTTTGGTCACTGTGTGGCTTCAAAAAGTGGTTATTCAACATGAGGCACAATCCATTTGACATTTTGAATCTTTTTTTCAACATTTGAAAAAATAATTATTTTTGATAAAAAACGACCTGTCAAACTTTCTCCAGATGGTCAGAAATGATCATATTTTAATGTTTTCTCTTTTGACTGTAAATGACTATTAAATATGAATTATCTCTTTTGGAACTAAAATAAGAGTGTTTAGAGTCATTTTTCTGCTAGAAATTGGCCGAAATAGAAGCTTCTGAGTAGGAGGAATGTCTGTAAAAATGGCAATTTTGGTCACTGTGTGGCTTTAAAAAGTGGTTATTCAACATGAGGCACAATCCATTTGACATTTTGAATAATTTTTTCAACGTTTGAAAAAATAATTATTTTTGATGAAAAACGACCTGTCAGACTTTCTCCAGATGGTCAGAAATCGTCATTTTTTTTATGTTTTCTCTTTTGACTGTAAATTACTATTAAATATGAATTATCACTTTTGGAACAAAAAAAATTGTTTAGAGTAATTTTTCTGCCAGAAATTGGTCGAAATAGAAGCTTCTGTGTAGGAGGAAAAGACTGTAAAAATGGCAATTTTGGTCACTGTGTGGCTTTAAAAAGTGGTTATTCAACATCAGGCACAATCCATTTGACATTTTGCATCATTTTTTCAACATTTGAAAAAATACGTTTTTTTGATGAAAAACGATGACCCCGGACCTGTCGAACTTTCTCTACATAGTCAGAAATGGTCATTTTTTTAATGTGTTCTCGATTGACTGTAAATGATTATTAAATGTGAATTATCACTTTTGGAACTTAAATAAGAGTGTTTAGAGTCATTTTTCTGGTAGAAATTGGCCAAAATAGAAGCTTCTGAGTAGGAGGAAAAGTCTGTTAAAATGGCAATTTTGGTAACTGTGTGGCTTTAAAAAGTGGTTATTCAACATCAGGCACAATCCATTTGACATTTTGAATCATTTTTTCAACATTTGAAAAAATAATTTTTTTGATGAAAAACGACGACCCCAGACCTGTCGAACTTTCTCCAGATGGTCAGAAATTGTCATTTTTTAATGTTTTCTCTTATGACTATTAAATGTGAATTATCACTTTTGGATCTAAAATAAGTGTCTTTTTAGTGTCATTTTTCTGCCAGAAATTGGTCGAAATAGAAGCTTCTGAGTAGTAGGAGAAGTCTGTTAAAATGGCAATTTTGGTCACTGTCTGGCTTTAAAAAGTGGTTATTCAACATCAGGCACAATCCATTTGACATTTTGAATCATTTTTTCAACATTTGAAAAAAGAATTTTTTTGATGAAAAACGACGACCCCAGACCTGTCGAACTTTCTCCAGATGGTCAGAAATGGTCATGTTTTAATGTTTTCTCTGTTGACCGTAAATGACTATTAAATAAGAATTATCACTTTTGGAACTAAAATAAGAGTGTTTAGAGTCATTTATCTGCTAGAAATTGGCCGAAATAGAAGCTTCTGAGTAGGAGGAAAAGTCTGTAAAAATGGCAATTTTGGTCACTGTGGGGCTTTAAAAAGTGGTTATTCAACATGAGGCACAATCCTTTTGACATTTTGCATCATTTTTTCAATATTTGTTAAAATACATTTTTTGATGAAAAATGATGACCCCGGACCTGTCGAACTTTCTCCACATAGTCAGAAATGGTCATTTTTTTTATGTTTTCTCTTTTGACTGTAAATGACTATTAAATGTGAATTATCACTTTTGGAACTAAAATCAATGTGTTTAGAGTAATTTTTCTGCCAGAAATTGGTCGCAATAGAAGCTTCTGAGTAGGAGGAAAAGTCTGTTAAAATGGCAATTTTGGTCACTGTGTGGCTTTAAAAATTGGTTATTCAACATGAGGCACAATCCATTTGACATTTTGAATCATTTTTTCAGCATTTGAAAAATAATTTTTTTGTTGAAAAACGATGACCCCGGACCTGTCGAACTTTCTCCAGATGGTCAGAAATGGTCATGTTTTAATGTTTTCTCTTTTGACTGTAAATGACTATTAAATGTGAATTATCAATTTGGAACTAAAATCAATGTGTTTAGAGTCATTTTTCTGCCAGAAATTGGTCGCAATAGAAGCTTCTGAGTAGGAGGAAAAGTCTGTTAAAATGGCAATTTTGGTCACTGTGTGGCTTTAAAAATTGGTTATTCAACATGAGGCACAATCCATTTGACATTTTGAATCATTTTTTCAACATTTGAAAAAATAATTTTTTTGTTGAAAAACGATGACCCCGGACCTGTCGAACTTTCTCCAGATGGTCAGAAATGGTCATGTTTTAATGTTTTCTCTTTTGACTGTAAATGACTATTAACTATGAATTATCACTTTTGGAACTAAAATAAGAGTGTTTAGAGTCATTTATCTGCTAGAAATTGGCCGAAATAGAAGCTTCTGTGTAGGAGGAAAAGACTGTAAAAATGGCAATTTTGGTCACTGTGGGGCTTTAAAAAGTGGTTATTCAACATGAGGCACAATCCATTTGACATTTTGAATCATTTTTTCAACATTTGAAAAAATAATTTTTTTGTTGAAAAACGATGACCCCGGACCTGTCGAACTTTCTCCAGATGGTCAGAAATGGTCATGTTTTAATGTTTTCTCTTTTGACTGTAAATGACGATTAACTATGAATTATCACTTTTGGAACTAAAATAAGAGTGTTTAGAGTCATTTTTCTGCCAGAAAATTGGTCGAAATAGAAGCTTCTGTGTAGGAGGAAAAGACTGTAAAAATGGCAATTTTGGTCACTGTGGGGCTTTAAAAAGTGGTTATTCAACATCAGGCACAATCCATTTGTCATTTCGCATCATTTTTTCAACATTTGAAAAAATAATTTTTTTGATGAAAAACGATGACCCCCGAACTTTCTCCAGATGGTCAGAAATGGTCATATTTTAATGTTTTCACTTTTGACTGTAAATGACTATTAAATATGAATTATCACTTTTGGAACTAAAATAAGAGTGTTTAGAGTCATTTTTCTGCCAGAAATTGATCGAAATAGAAGCTTCTGAGTAGGAGGAAAAGTCTGTTAAAATGGCAATTGTGGTCACTGTGTGGCTTTAAAAAGTGGTTATTCAACATGAGGCACAATCCAATTGACAGTTTGAATAATTCTTTCTACAGTTGAAAAATTTTATTTTTTGATGAAAAACGATGACCCCGGACCTGTCGAACTTTCTCCAGATGGTCAGAAATGGTCATGTTTTAATGTTTTCTCTTTTGACTGTAAATTACTATTAAATATGAATTATCACTTTTGGAACTAAAAAAAGAGTGTTTAGAGTCATTTTTCTGCCAGAAATTGGTCGAGATAGAAGCTTCTGAGTAGGAGGAAAAGTTTGTTAAAATGGCAATTTTGGTCACTGTGTGGCTTTAAAAATTGGTTATTCAACATGAGGCACAATCCATTTGACAATTTGCATAATTTTTTCAACATTTGAAAAAACTAAGTTTTTTGATGAAAAACGATGACCCCGGACCTGTCGAACTTTCTCCAGATGGTCAGAAATGGTCATTTTTTTAATGTTATCTATTTTGACTGTAAATGACTTTTAAATGTGAATTATCACTTTTGGAACTAAAATAAGTGGGTTTAGAGTCATTTTTCTGACAGAAATAGGTCGAAATAGAAGCTTCTGAGTAGGAGGAAAAGTCTGTTAAAATGGCAATTGTGGTCACTGTGTGGCTTGAAAAAGTGGTTATTCAACATGAGGCACAATCCATTTGACATTTTGATTCATTTTTTCAACATTTGAAAAAATAATTTTTGGGACGAAAAACGATGACCCCGGACCCGTCACACTTTCTCCACATAGTCAGAAATGGTCATTTTTTATTGTTTTCTCTTTTGACTATAAACGACTATTAAATATGAATTATCACTTTTGGAACTAAAAAAAGAGTGTTTAGAGTCATTTTTCTTCCAGAAATTGATCGAAATAGAAGCTTCTGAGTAGGAGGAAAAATCTGTTAAAATGGCAATTTTGGCACTGTGTGGCTTTAAAAAGTGGTTATTCGACATAAGGCACAATCCTTTTGAAATTTTGAAGCATTTTTTCAACATTTGAAAAAATTCTTTTTTTGATAAAAAACGATGACCACAGACCTGTCAAACTTTCTCCAGATGGTTAGAAATGGTCATTTTTTAATGTTTTCTCTTATGACCATTAAATGTGAATTATCACTTTTGGAACTAAAATAAGTGTGTTTAGAGTCATTTTTCTGCCAGAAATTGGTCGAAATAGAAGCTTCTGAGTAGGAGGAAAAGTCTATTGGCAATTTTGGTCACTGTGTTGCTTTAAAAAGTGGTTATTCAACATGAGGCACAATCCATTTGACATTTTGCATAATTTTTTCAACATTTGTTAAAATAAATTTTTTTGATGAAAAACGATAACCCTGGACCTGTCGAACTTTTTCCACATAGTCAGAAATAGTCATTTTTTATTGTTTTCTTTTTTGACCGTAAATGACTATTAAATGTGAATTATCACTTTTGGAACTAAAAAAAGAGTGTTTAGAGTCATTTTTCTGCCAGAAATTGGTCGAAATAGAAGCTTCTGAGTAGGAGGAAAAGTTTGTTAACATGGCAATTTTGGTCACTGTGTGGCTTTAAAAATTGGTTATTCAACATGAGGCACAATCCATTTGACATTTTGCCTCATTTTTCAACATTTGAAAAAACTAAGGGGCATATTATCAAGGGGGTTTATCTCCGCTTTTTTGGCTTTAAAAGCCAAGAAAGCGGAGATAAAATTATCTCCCTATTACCAAGCTGTCGCTAACACCAGTTAGTGACAGCTAATAGGAGATAGCGACCATCTTGGGCCCCGCTTTGCATGTCAGTGATATTTATCACTAATGACATGCAAAGTGGGCGTGCCAAGATGTTAGCGACTGGAAACAGTCGCTAACATCGCTATCTCCTATTACCAACTTTTGGAGATATTCGCGCTAAGCGCGAATATCTCCAAAAGCTAACACCTGCCCTGAGCAGTTCTTCACCATGTTATCCAATGGGAGGTGGATAACATGGCTAAGAGCATTTGCTCAATAATGCATGAATATCGCTGACTTTTCAGCGATATTCATGCATTGCGGCCGTTTTTCATCGCATTTGCGATAAACCTTGCTAATAGCAAGGTTTATCTGCGATAAAAATCGCCGATGTGCGGCGATAATTTTTGTCTCTAAACAAGTTAGAGACAAAAATTATCGCTAGTTGTTGGTAATATGCCCCTAAGTTTTTTGATGAAAAACGATGACCCTGGACCTGTCAAACTTTCTCCAGATGGTCAAAAATGGTCATATTTTAATGTTTTCTCTTATGACTGTAAATGACTATTAAATAAGAATTATAACTTTTGGAACTAAAATAAGTGTGTTTAGAGTAATTTTTCTGCCAGAAATAGGTCGAAATAGAAGCTATTGAGTAGGAGGAAAAGTCTGTTGGCAATTTTGGTCACTGTGTTGCTTTAAAAAGTGGTTATTCAACATGAGGCACAATCCATTTGACATTTTGAATCATTTTTTCAACATTTGACAAAATTATTTTTTTCAATGAAAAACGACCTGTCAAACTTTCTCCAGATGGTCAGAAATTGTCATTTTTTTATGTTTTCTATTTTGACTGTAAATGATTATTAAATATGAATTATCACTTTGGGAACTAAAAAAAGAGTGTTTAGAGTAATTTTTCTGCCAGAAATTGGTCGAAATAGAAGCTTCTGTGTAGGAGGAAAAGACTGTAAAAATGGCAATTTTGGTCACTGTGGGGCTTTAAAAAGTGGTTATTCAACATCAGGCACAATCCATTTGACATTTTGCATCATTTTTGCAACATTTGAAAAAAACATTTTTTGATGAAAAACGATGACCTGTCAAACTTTCTCCAGATGGCCAGAAATGGTCATATTTTAATGTTTTCTCTTTTGACTGTAAATGACTATTAAATAAGAATTATCACTTTTGGAACTAAAATAGGAGTGTTTAGAGTCATTTTTCTGCCAGAAATTGATCGAAATAGAAGCTTCTGAGTAGGGGGGAAATTCTGTAAAAATGGCAATTTGGTCACTGTGGGGCTTTAAAAAGTGGTTATTCAACATCAGGCACAATCCTTTTGACATTTTGCATCATTTTTTCAACATTTGTTAAAATAATTTTGTTGATGAACAACGATGACCCCGGACCTCTCGAACTTTCTCCACATAGTCAGAAATGGTCATTTTTTATTGTTTTCTCTTTTGACTGTAAATGACTATTAAATAAGAATTATCACTTTTGGAACTAAAATAAGAGTGTTTAGAGTCATTTTTCTGCTAGAAATTGGCCGAAATAGAAGCTTCTGAGTAGGGGGAAAATTCTGTAAAACTGGCAATTTGGTCACAGTGGGGCTTTAAAAAGTGGTTATTCAACATCAGGCACAATCCTTTTGACATTTTGCATCATTTTTTCAACATTTTTTCAAATAATTTTTTTGATGAGAAACGATGACCCCGGACCTGTCGAACTTTCTCCACATAGTCAGGAATTGTGATTTTTTATTGTTTTCATTTTTTACTGTAACTGACTATTAAATGTGAATCATCATGTTTGGAACTAAAATGAAGGTGTTAGAGTCATTTTTCTTCCAGAAATTGGTCGAAATAGAAGCTTCTGAGTAGGAGGAAAAGTCTGTTAAAATGGCAATTTTGGTCACTGTGTGGCTTTAAAAAGTGGTTATTCAACATCAGGCACAATCCTTTTGAAATTTTGAATAATTTGTTCAACAATTGAAAAAATTATTTTTTAGATGAAAAACGATGGTCACAGACCTGTCGAACTTTCTCCAGATGGTCAGAAATGGTCATTTTTTAATGTTTTCTCTTATTACTATTAAATGTGAATCATCAGTTTTGGAACTAAAATAAGTGTCTTTAGAGTCATTTTTCTGCTAGAAATTGGTCGAAATAGAAGCTTCTGAGTAGGAGGAAAAGTCTGTTAAAATGGCAATTGTGGTCACTGTGTGGCTTTAAAAATTGGTTATTCAACATGAGGCACAATCCATTTGACATTTTGAATCATTTTTTCAACATTTGAAAAAATATTTTTTTTGATGAACAACGATGACCCCGGACCTGTCGATCTTTCTCCAGATCGTCAGAAATGGTCACTTTTTAATGTTTTCTCTTTTGAATGTAAATGACTATTAAATAAGAATTATCACTTTTGGAACTAAAATAGGAGTGTTTAGAGTCATTTTTCTGGTAGAAATTGGCCGAAATAGAAGCTTCTGAGTAGGAGGAAAAGTCTGTAAAAATGGCAATTGTGGTCACTGTGTGGCTTTAAAAATTGGTTATTCAACATGAGGCACAATCCATTTGACATTTTGAATCATTTTTTCAACATTTGAAAACATATTTTTTTTGATGAAAAAACGATGACCCCGGACCTGTCGAACTTTCTCCAGATGGTCAGAAATGGTCATTTTTTTATTTTTTTATTTTTTTACTGTAAATGACTATTAAATGTGAATTATCATGTTTGGAACTAAAATGAAGGTGTTTAGAGTCATTTTTCTTCCAGAAATTGGTTATTCAACATGAGGCACAATCCATTTGACATTTTGAATCTTTTTTTCAACATTTGAAAAAATAATTATTTTTGATAAAAAACGACCTGTCAAACTTTCTCCAGATGGTCAGAAATGATCATATTTTAATGTTTTCTCTTTTGACTGTAAATGACTATTAAATAAGAATTATCACTTTTGGAACTAAAATAAGAGTGTTTAGAGTAATTTTTCTGCTAGAAATTGGCTGAAATAGAAGTTTCTGAGTAGGAGGAAAAGTCTGTAAAAATGGCAATTTGGTCACTGTGTGGCTTTAAAAAGTGGTTATTCAACATGAGGCACAATCCAATTGACAGTTTGAATAATTCTTTCTACAGTTGAAAAAATGTATTTTGTGATGAAAAACGATGACCCGGGACCTGTCGAACTTTCTCCAGATGGTCAGAAATGGTCATGTTTTAATGTTTTCTCTTTTGACTGTAAATGACTATTAAATGTGAATTATCACTTTTGGAACTAAAATCAATGTGTTTAGAGTCATTTTTCTGCCAGAAAAATTGGTCGCAATATAGGCTTCTGAGTAGGAGGAAAAGTCTGTAAAAATGGCAATTTTGGTCACTGTGGGGCTTTAAAAAGTGGTTATTCAACATGAGGCACTATCCTTTTGAAATTTTGCATCATTTTTTCAACATTTGTTAAAATACATTTTTTTGATGAAAATCGATGACCCCGGACCTGTCGAACTTTTTCCACATAGTCAGAAATAGTAATTTTTTATTGTTTTCTTTTTTGACTGTAAATGACTATTAAATGTGAATTATCACTTTTGGAACTAAAATCAGTGTATTTAGAGTCATTTTTCTGCCAGAAATTGGTCGAAATAGAAGCTTCTGAGTAGGAGGAAAAGTCTGTTAAAATGGCAATTTTGGTCACTGTGTGGCTTTAAAAATTGGTTATTCAACATGAGGCACAATCCATTTGACATTTTGAATAATTTTTTCAACATTTGAAAAAATAAATTTTTTGATGAAAAATGATAAACCCGTACCTGTCGAACTTTCTCCAGATGGTCAGAAATGGTCATGTTTTAATGTTTTCTCTTTTGACTGTAAACGACTATTAAATGTGTATTATTACCTTTAGAATTAAAATAAGTGTGTTTAGAGTCATTTGTCTGCCAGAAATTGGTCGAAATAGAAGCTATTGAGTAGGAGGAAAAGTCTGTTGGCAAAGGCAATTTTGGTCACTGTGTGGCTTTAAAAAGTGGTTATTCAACATGAGGCTCAATCCTTTTGACATTTTGCATAATTTTTTCAACATTTGTTAAAATACATTTTTTTGATGAAAAACAATGACCCCGGACCTGTCGAACTTTTTCCACATAGTCAGAAATAGTCATTTTTTATTGTTTACTTTTTTGACTGTAAATGACTATTAAATGTGAATTATCACGTTTGGAACTAAAATCAATGTGTTTAGAGTCATTTTTCTGCCAGAAATTGGTCGCAATAGAAGCTTCTGAGTAGGAGGAAAAGTCTGTTAAAATGGCAATTTTGGTCACTGTGTGGCTTTAAAAATTGTTTTTTCAACATGAGGCACAATCCATTTGACATTTTGAATCGTTTTTTCAACATGTGAAAAAATAATTTTTTTGTTGAAAAACGATGACCCCGGACCTGTCGAACTTTCTCCAGATGGTCAGAAATGGTCATGTTTTAATGTTTTCTCTTTTGACTGTAAATGACTATTAACTATGAATTATCACTTTTGGAACTAAAATAAGAGTGTTTAGAGTCATTTTCTGCCAGAAATTGGTCGAAATAGAAGCTTCTGAGTAGGAGGAAAAGTCTGTTAAAATGGCAATTTTGTTCACTGTGTGGCTTTAAAAATTGGTTATTCAACATGAGGCCCAATCCATTTGACATTTTGAATCATTTTTTCAACATTTGAAAAAATTAATTTTTTGATGAACAACGATGACCCCGGACCTGTCGAACTTTCTCCAGATGGTCAGAAATGGTCATGTTTTAATGTTTTCTCTTTTGACTGTAAACGACTATTAAATGTGAATTATCACTTTTGGAACTAAAATCAATGTGTTTAGAGTCATTTTTATGCCAAAAATTGGTCGCAATAGAAGCTTCTGAGTAGGAGGAAAAGTCTGTTAAAATGGCAATTTTGGTCACTGTGTGGCTTTAAAAATTGGTTATTCAACATGAGGCACAATCCATTTGACATTTTGAATCATTTTTTGAACATTTGAGAAAATAATTTTTTTGTTGAAAAACGATGACCCCGGACCTGTCGAACTTTCTCCAGATGGTCAGAAATGGTCATGTTTTAATGTTTTCTCTTTTGACTGTAAATGACTATTAACTATGAATTATCACTTTTGGAACTAAAATAAGAGTGTTTAGAGTCATTTATCTGCTATAAATTGGCCGAAATAGAAGCTTCTGAGTAGGAGGAAAAGTCTGTAAATATGGCCATTTTGGTCACTGTGGGGCTTTAAAAAGTGGTTATTCAACATGAGGCACAATCCTTTTAAAATTTTGCATCATTTTTTCAACATTTGTTAAAATACATTTTTTTGATGAAAAACGATGACCCCGGACCTGTCGAACTTTTTCCACCTAGTCAGAAATAGTAATTTTTTATTGTTTTCTTTTTTGACTGTAAATGACTATTAAATGTGAATTATCACTTTTGGAACTAAAATCAGTGTGTTTAGAGTCATTTTTCTGCCAGAAATTGGTCGAAATAGAAGCTTCTGAGTAGGAGGAAAAGTCTGTTAAAATGGCAATTTTGGTCACTGTGTGGCTTTAAAAATTGGTTATTCAACATGAGGCACAATCCATTTGACATTTTGTACTTTCTCCAGATGGTCAGAAATGGTCATGTTTTAATGTTTTCTCTTTTGACTGTAAACGACTATTAAATGTGAATTATTACTTTTAGATTTAAAATTAGTGTGTTTAGAGTCATTTTTCTGCCAGAAATTGGTCGAAATAGAAGCTATTGAGTAGGAGGAAAAGTCTGTTGGCAATGGCAATTTTGGTCACTGTGTGGCTTTAAAAAGTGGTTATTCAACATGAGGCACAATCCATTTGACATTTTGAATAATTTTTTCAACATTTGAAAAAATATTTTTTTTGATGAAAAACGACCTGTCAAACTTTCTCCAGATGGTCAGAAATGGTCATTTTTTAATGTTTTCTCTTTTGACTGTAAATGACTATTAAATAAGAATTTCACTTTTGGAACTAAAATAAGAGTGTTTAGAGTCATTTATCTGCTAGAAATTGGCCGATATAGAAGCTTCTGAGTAGGAGGAAAAGTCTGTAAAAACGGCATTTTTGGTCACTGTGGGCTTTAAAACGTGGTTATTCAACATGAGGCACAATCCATTTGACATTTTGAATAATTTTTTTAACATTTTAAAAATATTTTTTTTGATGAAAACCGATGACCCTGGACCTGTCGAACTTTCTCCATATGGTCAGAAATGGTCATTTTTTAATGTTTTCTCTTATGACTATTAAATGTGAATTATCACTTTTGGAACTAAAATAAGTGTGGTTAGAGTCATTTTTCTGCCAGAAATTGGTCCAAATAGAATCTTCTGAGTAGTAGAAGTCTGTTAAAATGGCAATTTTGGTCACTGTGTCTCTTTAAAAATTGGTTATTCAACATGAGGCACAATCCATTTGACATTTTGAATCATTTTTTCAACATTTGAAAAAATAATTTTTTTGATGAAAAACGATGACCCCATCCCTGTCGAACTTTCTCCAGATGGTCAGAACTGGTCATTTTTTAATGTTTTCTCTTTTGACTGTAAATGACTATTAAATAAAAATTATCACTTTTGGAACTAAAATAAGAGTGTTTAGAGTCATTTTCTGCCAGAAATTGGTCGCAATAGAAGCTTCTGAGTAGGAGGAAAAGTCTGTTAAAATGGCAATTTTGGTCACTGTGTGGCTTTAAAAATTGGTTATTCAACATGAGGCACAATCCATTTGACATTTTGAATCATTTTTTCAACATTTGAAAAAATAATTTTTTTGTTGAAAAACGATGACCCCGGACCTGTCGAACTTTCTCCAGATGGTCAGAAATGGTCATGTTTTAATGTTTTCTCTTTTGACTGTAAATGACTATTAACTATGAATTATCACTTTTGGAACTAAAATAAGAGTGTTTAGAGTCATTTATCTGCTAGAAATTGGCCGAAATAGAAGCTTCTGAGTAGGAGGAAAAGTCTGTAAAAATGGCAATTTTGGTCACTGTGGGGCTTTAAAAAGTGGTTATTCAACATGAGGCACAATCCTTTTGACATTTTGCATCATTTTTTCAACATTTGTTAAAATACATTTTTTGATGAAAAATGATGACCCCGGACCTGTCGAACTTTCTCCACATAGTCAGAAATGGTCATTTTTTTAATGTTTTCTCTTTTGACTGTAAATGACTATTAAATGTGAATTATCACTTTTGGAACTAAAATCAATGTGTTTAGAGTCATTTTTCTGCCAGAAATTGGTCGCAATAGAAGCTTCTGAGTAGGAGGAAAAGTCTGTTAAAATGGCAATTTTGGTCACTGTGTGGCTTTAAAAATTGGTTATTCAACATGAGGCACAATCCATTTGACATTTTGAATCATTTTTTCAGCATTTGAAAAATAATTTTTTTGTTGAAAAACGATGACCCCGGACCTGTCGAACTTTCTCTAGATGGTCAGAAATGGTCATGTTTTAATGTTTTCTCTTTTGACTGTAAACGACTATTAAATGTGAATTATCACTTTTGGAACTAAAATCAATGTGTTTAGAGTCATTTTTATGCCAAAAATTGGTTGCAATAGAAGCTTCTGAGTAGGAGGAAAAGTCTGTTAAAATGGCAATTTTGGTCACTGTGTGGCTTTAAAAATTGGTTATTCAACATGAGGCACAATCCATTTGACATTTTGAATCATTTTTTCATCATTTGAAAAAATTATTTTTTTGATGAAAAACAATGACCCCCGGACCTGTCGAACTTTCTCCAGATGGTCAGAAATGGTCATTTTTTAATGTTTTCTCTTTTGACTGTAAATGACTATTAAATAAGAATTATCACTTTTGGAACTAAAATAAGAGTGTTTAGAGTCATTTTTCTGCTAGAAATTGGCTGAAATAGAAGTTTCTGAGTAGGAGGAAAAGTCTGTAAAAATGGCAATTTGGTCACTGTGTGGCTTTAAAAAGTGGTTATTCAACATGAGGCACAATCCAATTGACAGTTTGAATAATTCTTTCTACAGTTGAAAAAATGTATTTTGTGATGAAAAACGATGACCCGGGACCTGTCGAACTTTCTCCAGATGGTCAGAAATGGTCATGTTTTAATGTTTTCTCTTTTGACTGTAAATGACTATTAAATGTGAATTATCACTTTTGGAACTAAAATCAATGTGTTTAGAGTCATTTTTCTGCCAGAAAAATTGGTCGCAATATAGGCTTCTGAGTAGGAGGAAAAGTCTGTAAAAATGGCAATTTTGGTCACTGTGGGGCTTTAAAAAGTGGTTATTCAACATGAGGCACTATCCTTTTGAAATTTTGCATCATTTTTTCAACATTTGTTAAAATACATTTTTTTGATGAAAATCGATGACCCCGGACCTGTCGAACTTTTTCCACATAGTCAGAAATAGTAATTTTTTATTGTTTTCTTTTTTGACTGTAAATGACTATTAAATGTGAATTATCACTTTTGGAACTAAAATCAGTGTATTTAGAGTCATTTTTCTGCCAGAAATTGGTCGAAATAGAAGCTTCTGAGTAGGAGGAAAAGTCTGTTAAAATGGCAATTTTGGTCACTGTGTGGCTTTAAAAATTGGTTATTCAACATGAGGCACAATCCATTTGACATTTTGAATAATTTTTTCAACATTTGAAAAAATAAATTTTTTGATGAAAAATGATAAACCCGTACCTGTCGAACTTTCTCCAGATGGTCAGAAATGGTCATGTTTTAATGTTTTCTCTTTTGACTGTAAACGACTATTAAATGTGTATTATTACCTTTAGAATTAAAATAAGTGTGTTTAGAGTCATTTGTCTGCCAGAAATTGGTCGAAATAGAAGCTATTGAGTAGGAGGAAAAGTCTGTTGGCAAAGGCAATTTTGGTCACTGTGTGGCTTTAAAAAGTGGTTATTCAACATGAGGCTCAATCCTTTTGACATTTTGCATAATTTTTTCAACATTTGTTAAAATACATTTTTTTGATGAAAAACAATGACCCCGGACCTGTCGAACTTTTTCCACATAGTCAGAAATAGTCATTTTTTATTGTTTACTTTTTTGACTGTAAATGACTATTAAATGTGAATTATCACGTTTGGAACTAAAATCAATGTGTTTAGAGTCATTTTTCTGCCAGAAATTGGTCGCAATAGAAGCTTCTGAGTAGGAGGAAAAGTCTGTTAAAATGGCAATTTTGGTCACTGTGTGGCTTTAAAAATTGTTTTTTCAACATGAGGCACAATCCATTTGACATTTTGAATCATTTTTTCAACATGTGAAAAAATAATTTTTTTGTTGAAAAACGATGACCCCGGACCTGTCGAACTTTCTCCAGATGGTCAGAAATGGTCATGTTTTAATGTTTTCTCTTTTGACTGTAAATGACTATTAACTATGAATTATCACTTTTGGAACTAAAATAAGAGTGTTTAGAGTCATTTTCTGCCAGAAATTGGTCGAAATAGAAGCTTCTGAGTAGGAGGAAAAGTCTGTTAAAATGGCAATTTTGTTCACTGTGTGGCTTTAAAAATTGGTTATTCAACATGAGGCCCAATCCATTTGACATTTTGAATCATTTTTTCAACATTTGAAAAAATTAATTTTTTGATGAACAACGATGACCCCGGACCTGTCGAACTTTCTCCAGATGGTCAGAAATGGTCATGTTTTAATGTTTTCTCTTTTGACTGTAAACGACTATTAAATGTGAATTATCACTTTTGGAACTAAAATCAATGTGTTTAGAGTAATTTTTATGCCAAAAATTGGTCGCAATAGAAGCTTCTGAGTAGGAGGAAAAGTCTGTTAAAATGGCAATTTTGGTCACTGTGTGGCTTTAAAAATTGGTTATTCAACATGAGGCACAATCCATTTGACATTTTGAATCATTTTTTGAACATTTGAGAAAATAATTTTTTGGTTGAAAAACGATGACCCCGGACCTGTCGAACTTTCTCCAGATGGTCAGAAATGGTCATGTTTTAATGTTTTCTCTTTTGACTGTAAATGACTATTAACTATGAATTATCACTTTTGGAACTAAAATAAGAGTGTTTAGAGTCATTTATCTGCTAGAAATTGGCCGAAATAGAAGCTTCTGAGTAGGAGGAAAAGTCTGTAAATATGGCCATTTTGGTCACTGTGGGGCTTTAAAAAGTGGTTATTCAACATGAGGCACAATCCTTTTAAAATTTTGCATCATTTTTTCAACATTTGTTAAAATACATTTTTTTGATGAAAAACGATGACCCCGGACCTGTCGAACTTTTTCCACCTAGTCAGAAATAGTAATTTTTTATTGTTTTCTTTTTTGACTGTAAATGACTATTAAATGTGAATTATCACTTTTGGAACTAAAATCAGTGTGTTTAGAGTCATTTTTCTGCCAGAAATTGGTCGAAATAGAAGCTTCTGAGTAGGAGGAAAAGTCTGTTAAAATGGCAATTTTGGTCACTGTGTGGCTTTAAAAATTGGTTATTCAACATGAGGCACAATCCATTTGACATTTTGTACTTTCTCCAGATGGTCAGAAATGGTCATGTTTTAATGTTTTCTCTTTTGACTGTAAACGACTATTAAATGTGAATTATTACTTTTAGATTTAAAATTAGTGTGTTTAGAGTCATTTTTCTGCCAGAAATTGGTCGAAATAGAAGCTATTGAGTAGGAGGAAAAGTCTGTTGGCAATGGCAATTTTGGTCACTGTGTGGCTTTAAAAAGTGGTTATTCAACATGAGGCACAATCCATTTGACATTTTGAATAATTTTTTCAACATTTGAAAAAATATTTTTTTTGATGAAAAACGACCTGTCAAACTTTCTCCAGATGGTCAGAAATGGTCATTTTTTAATGTTTTCTCTTTTGACTGTAAATGACTATTAAATAAGAATTTCACTTTTGGAACTAAAATAAGAGTGTTTAGAGTCATTTATCTGCTAGAAATTGGCCGATATAGAAGCTTCTGAGTAGGAGGAAAAGTCTGTAAAAACGGCATTTTTGGTCACTGTGGGCTTTAAAACGTGGTTATTCAACATGAGGCACAATCCATTTGACATTTTGAATAATTTTTTTAACATTTTAAAAATATTTTTTTTGATGAAAACCGATGACCCTGGACCTGTCGAACTTTCTCCATATGGTCAGAAATGGTCATTTTTTAATGTTTTCTCTTATGACTATTAAATGTGAATTATCACTTTTGGAACTAAAATAAGTGTGGTTAGAGTCATTTTTCTGCCAGAAATTGGTCCAAATAGAAGCTTCTGTGTAGGAGGAAAAGACTGTTAAAAGGGCAATTTTGTTCACTGTGTGGCTTTAAAAATTGGTTATTCAACATGAGGCCCAATCCATTTGACATTTTGAATCCTTTTTTCAACATTTGAAAAAATAATTTTTTTGATGAACAACGATGACCCCGGACCTGTCGAACTTTCTCCAGATGGTCAGAAATGGTCATGTTTTAATGTTTTCTCTTTTGACTGTAAACGACTATTAAATGTGAATTATCACTTTTGGAACTAAAATCAATGTGTTTAGAGTCATTTTTATGCCAAAAATTGGTCGCAATAGAAGCTTCTGAGTAGGAGGAAAAGTCTGTTAAAATGGCAATTTTGGTCACTGTGTGGCTTTAAAAATTGGTTATTCAACATGAGGCACAATCCATTTGACATTTTGAATCATTTTTTCAACATTTGAAAAAATAATTTTTTTGTTGAAAAACGATGACCCCGGACCTGTCGAACTTTCTCCAGATGGTCAGAACTGGTCATTTTTTAATGTTTTCTCTTTTGACTGTAAATGACTATTAAATAAAAATTATCACTTTTGGAACTAAAATAAGAGTGTTTAGAGTCATTTTCTGCCAGGAAATTGGTCGAAATAGAAGCTTCTGAGTGGGAGGAAAAGTCTGTTAAAAGGGCAATTTTGTTCACTGTGTGGCTTTAAAAATTGGTTATTCAACATGAGGCCCAATCCATTTGACATTTTGAATCATTTTTTTCAACATTTGAAAAAATAATTTTTTTGATGAACAACGATGACCCCGGACCTGTCGAACTTTCTCCAGATGGTCAGAAATGGTCATGTTTTAATGTTTTCTCTTTTGACTGTAAACGACTATTAAATGTGAATTATCACTTTTGGAACTAAAATCAATGTGTTTAGAGTCATTTTTATGCCAAAAATTGGTCGCAATAGAAGCTTCTGAGTAGGAGGAAAAGTCTGTTAAAATGGCAATTTTGGTCACTGTGTGGCTTTAAAAATTGGTTATTCAACATGAGGCACAATCCATTTGACATTTTGAATCATTTTTTCAACATTTGAAAAAATTATTTTTTTGTTGAAAAACGATGACCCCGGACCTGTCAAACTTTCTCCAGATGGTCAGAAATGGTCATGTTTTAATGTTTTCTCTTTTGACTGTAAATGACTATTAAATGAGAATTATCACTTTTGGAACTAAAATAAGAGTGTTTAGAGTCATTTTTCTGCCAGAAATTGGTCGAAATAGAAGCTTCTGAGTAGGAGGAAAAGTCTGTTAAAATGGCAATTTTGGTCACTGTGTGGCTTTAAAAATTGGTTATTCAACATGAGGCACAATCCATTTGACATTTTGAATAATTTTTTCAACATTTGAAAAAATAAATTTTTTGATGAAAAATGATAAACCCGTACCTGTCGAACTTTCTCCAGACGGTCAGAAATGGTCATGTTTTAATGTTTTCTCTTTTGACTGTAAACGACTATTAAATGTGTATTACCTTTAGAATTAAAATAAGTGTGTTTAAAGTCATTTGTCTGCCAGAAATTGGTCGAAATAGAAGCTATTGAGTAGGAGGAAAAGTCTGTTGGCAAAGGCAATTTTGGTCACTGTGTGGCTTTAAAAAGTGGTTATTCAACATGAGGCTCAATCCTTTTGACATTTTGCATAATTTTTTCAACATTTGTTAAAATACATTTTTTTGATGAAAAACAATGACCCCGGACCTGTCGAACTTTTTCCACATAGTCAGAAATAGTCATTTTTTATTGTTTACTTTTTTGACTGTAAATGACTATTAAATGTGAATTATCACGTTTGGAACTAAAATCAATGTGTTTAGAGTCATTTTTCTGCCAGAAATTGGTCGCAATAGAAGCTTCTGAGTAGGAGGAAAAGTCTGTTAAAATGGCAATTTTGGTCACTGTGTGGCTTTAAAAATTGTTTTTTCAACATGAGGCACAATCCATTTAACATTTTGAATCATTTTTTCAACATGTGAAAAAATAATTTTTTTGTTGAAAAACGATGACCCCGGACCTGTCGAACTTTCTCCAGATGGTCAGAAATGGTCATGTTTTAATGTTTTCTCTTTTGACTGTAAATGACTATTAACTATGAATTATCACTTTTGGAACTAAAATAAGAGTATTTAGAGTCATTTTCTGCCAGAAATTGGTCGAAATAGAAGCTTCTGAGTAGGAGGAAAAGTCTGTTAAAATGGCAATTTTGTTCACTGTGTGGCTTTAAAAATTGGTTATTCAACATGAGGCCCAATCCATTTGACATTTTGAATCATTTTTTCAACATTTGAAAAAAATAATTTTTTGATGAACAACGATGACCCCGGACCTGTCGAACTTTCTCCAGATGGTCAGAAATGGTCATGTTTTAATGTTTTCTCTTTTGACTGTAAACGACTATTAAATGTGAATTATCACTTTTGGAACTAAAATCAATGTGTTTAGAGTCATTTTTATGCCAAAAATTGGTCGCAATAGAAGCTTCTGAGTAGGAGGAAAAGTCTGTTAAAATGGCAATTTTGGTCACTGTGTGGCTTTAAAAATTGGTTATTCAACATGAGGCACAATCCATTTGACATTTTGAATCATTTTTTCAACATTTGAAAAAATAATTTTTTTGTTGAAAAACGATGACCCCGGACCTGTCGAACTTTCTCCAGATGGTCAGAAATGGTCATGTTTTAATGTTTTCTCTTTTGACTGTAAATGACTATTAACTATGAATTATCACTTTTGGAACTAAAATAAGAGTGTTTAGAGTCATTTATCTGCTAGAAATTGGCCGAAATAGAAGCTTCTGAGTAGGAGGAAAAGTCTGTAAATATGGCCATTTTTATCACTGTGGGGCTATAAAAAGTGGTTATTCAACATGAGGCACAATCCTTTTAAAATTTTGCATCATTTTTTCAACATTTGTTAAAATACATTTTTTTGATGAAAAACGATGACCCCGGACCTGTCGAACTTTTTCCACCTAGTCAGAAATAGTAATTTTTTATTGTTTTCTTTTTTGACTGTAAATGACTATTAAATGTGAATTATCACTTTTGGAACTAAAATCAGTGTGTTTAGAGTCATTTTTCTGCCAGAAATTGGTCGAAATAGAAGCTTCTGAGTAGGAGGAAAAGTCTGTTAAAATGGCAATTTTGGTCACTGTGTGGCTTTAAAAATTGGTTATTCAACATGAGGCACAATCCATTTGACATTTTGTACTTTCTCCAGATGGTCAGAAATGGTCATGTTTTAATGTTTTCTCTTTTGACTGTAAACGACTATTAAATGTGAATTATTACTTTTAGATTTAAAATAAGTGTGTTTAGAGTCATTTTCTGCCAGAAATTGGTCGAAATAGAAGCTATTGAGTAGGAGGAAAAGTCTGTTGGCAATGGCAATTTTGGTCACTGTGTGGCTTTAAAAAGTGGTTATTCAACATGAGGCACAATCCATTTGACATTTTGAATCATTTTTTCAACATTTGAAAAAAAATTTTTTTTGATGAAAAACGACCTGTCAAACTTTCTCCAGATGGTCAGAAATGGTCATTTTTTAATGTTTTCTCTTTTGACTGTAAATGACTATTAAATAAGAATTTCACTTTTGGAACTAAAATAAGAGTGTTTAGAGTCATTTATCTGCTAGAAATTGGCCGATATAGAAGCTTCTGAGTAGGAGGAAAAGTCTTAAAAACGGCATTTTTGGTCACTGTGGGCTTTAAAACGTGGTTATTCAACATGAGGCACAATCCATTTGACATTTTGAATAATTTTTTTAACATTTTAAAAATATTTTTTTTGATGAAAAACGATGACTACGGACCTGTCGAACTTTCTCCATATGGTCAGAAATGGTCATTTTTTTATGTTTTCTCTTATGACTATTAAATGTGAATTATCACTTTTGGAACTAAAATAAGTGTGGTTAGAGTCATTTTTCTGCCAGAAATTGGTCCAAATAGAATCTTCTGAGTAGTAGAAGTCTGTTAAAATGGCAATTTTGGTCACTGTGTCTCTTTAAAAATTGGTTATTCAACATGAGGCACAATCCATTTGACATTTTGAATCATTTTTTCAACATTTGAAAAAATAATTTTTTTGATGAAAAACGATGACCCCAGCCCTGTCGAACTTTCTCCAGATGGTCAGAACTGGTCATTTTTTAATGTTTTCTCTTTTGACTGTAAATGACTATTAAATAAAAATTATCACTTTTGGAACTAAAATAAGAGTGTTTAGAGTCATTTTCTGCCAGAAATTGGTCGCAATAGAAGCTTCTGAGTAGGAGGAAAAGTCTGTTAAAATGGCAATTTTGGTCACTGTGTGGCTTTAAAAATTGGTTATTCAACATGAGGCACAACCCATTTGACATTTTGAATCATTTTTTCAACATTTGAAAAAATAATTTTTTTGTTGAAAAACGATGACCCCGGACCTGTCGAACTTTCTCCAGATGGTCAGAAATGGTCATGTTTTAATGTTTTCTCTTTTGACTGTAAACGACTATTAAATGTAAATTATCACTTTTGGAACTAAAATCAATGTGTTTAGAGTCATTTTTATGCCAAAAATTGGTCGCAATAGAAGCTTCTGAGTAGGAGGAAAAGTCTGTTAAAATGGCAATTTTGGTCACTGTGTGGCTTTAAAAATTGGTTATTCAACATGAGGCACAATCCATTTGACATTTTGAATCATTTTTTCAACATTTGAAAAAATAATTTTTTTGTTGAAAAACGATGACCCCGGACCTGTCGAACTTTCTCCAGATGGTCAGAAATGGTCATGTTTTAATGTTTTCTCTTTTGACTGTAAATGACTATTAACTATGAATTATCACTTTTGGAACTAAAATAAGAGTGTTTAGAGTCATTTTTCTGCCAGAAAATTAGTCGAAATAGAAGCTTCTGTGTAGGAGGAAAAGACTGTAAAAATGGCAATTTTGGTCACTGTGGGGCTTTAAAAAGTGGTTATTCAACATCAGGCACAATCCATTTGTCATTTTGCATCATTTTTTCAACATTTGAAAAAATAATTTTTTTGATGAAAAACGATGACCCCCGGACCTGTCGAACTTTCTCCAGATGGTCAGAAATGGTCATGTTTTAATGTTTTCTCTTTTGACTGTAAATGACTATTAACTATGAATTATCACTTTTGGAACTAAAATAAGAGTGTTTAGAGTCATTTTCTGCCAGAAATTGGTCGAAATAGAAGCTATTGAGTAGGAGGAAAAGTCTGTTGGCAATGGCAATTTTGGTCACTGTGTGGCTTTAAAAAGTGGTTATTCAACATGAGGCACAATCCATTTGACATTTTGAATCATTTTTTCAACATTTGAAAAAATAATTTTTTTGTTGAAAAACGATGACCCCGGACCTGTCGAACTTTCTCCAGATGGTCAGAAATGGTCATGTTTTAATGTTTTCTCTTTTGACTGTAAACGACTATTAAATGTAAATTATCACTTTTGGAACTAAAATCAATGTGTTTAGAGTCATTTTTATGCCAAAAATTGGTCGCAATAGAAGCTTCTGAGTAGGAGGAAAAGTCTGTTAAAATGGCAATTTTGGTCACTGTGTGGCTTTAAAAATTGGTTATTCAACATGAGGCACAATCCATTTGACATTTTGAATCATTTTTTCAACATTTGAAAAAATAATTTTTTTGTTGAAAAACGATGACCCCGGACCTGTCGAACTTTCTCCAGATGGTCAGAAATGGTCATGTTTTAATGTTTTCTCTTTTGACTGTAAACGACTATTAAATGTAAATTATCACTTTTGGAACTAAAATCAATGTGTTTAGAGTCATTTTTATGCCAAAAATTGGTCGCACTAGAAGCTTCTGAGTAGGAGGAAAAGTCTGTTAAAATGGCAATTTTGGTCACTGTGTGGCTTTAAAAATTGGTTATTCAACATGAGGCACAATCCATTTGTCATTTTGCATCATTTTTTCAACATTTGAAAAAATAATTTTTTTGATGAAAAACGATGACCCCCGGACCTGTCGAACTTTCTCCAGATGGTCAGAAATGGTCATGTTTTAATGTTTTCTCTTTTGACTGTAAATGACTATTAACTATGAATTATCACTTTTGGAACTAAAATAAGAGTGTTTAGAGTCATTTTTCTGCCAGAAAATTAGTCGAAATAGAAGCTTCTGTGTAGGAGGAAAAGACTGTAAAAATGGCAATTTTGGTCACTGTGGGGCTTTAAAAAGTGGTTATTCAACATCAGGCACAATCCATTTGTCATTTTGCATCATTTTTTCAACATTTGAAAAAATAATTTTTTTGATGAAAAACGATGACCCCCGGACCTGTCGAACTTTCTCCAGATGGTCAGAAATGGTCATTTTTTAATGTTTTCTCTTTTGACTGTAAATGACTATTAAATAAGAATTATCACTTTTGGCACTAAAATAAGAGTGTTTAGAGTCATTTTTCTGTTAGAAATTGGCTGAAATAGAAGTTTCTGAGTAGGAGGAAAAGTCTGTAAAAATGGCAATTTTGGTCACTGTGTGGCTTTAAAAAGTGGTTATTCAACATGAGGCACAATCCATTTGACATTTTGAATCATTTTCTCAACATTTTAAAAATAATTTTTTTGATGAACAACGATGACCCCGGACCTGTCGAACTTTCTCCAGATCTTCAGAAATGGTCATGTTTTAATGTTTTCTCTTTTGACTGTAAATGACTATTAAATAAGAATTATCACTTTTGGAACTAAAATAAGAGTGTTTAGAGTCATTTTTCTGCCAGAAATTGGTCCAAATAGAATCTTCTGAGTAGTAGGAGAAGTCTGTTAAAATGGCAATTTTGGTCACTGTGTCTCTTTAAAAATTGGTTATTCAACATGAGGCACAATCCATTTGACATTTTGAATAATTTTTTCAACATTTGAAAAAATAATTTTTTTGATGAAAAACGATGACCCCAGACCTGTCCAACTTTCTCCAGATGGTCAGAACTGGTCATTTTTTAATGTTTTCTCTTTTGACTGTAAACGACTATTAAATGTGAATTATCACTTTTGGAACTAAAATCAATGTGTTTAGAGTCATTTTTATGCCAAAAATTGGTCGCAATAGAAGCTTCTGAGTAGGAGGAAAAGTCTGTTAAAATGGCAATTTTGGTCACTGTGTGGCTTTAAAAATTGGTTATTCAACATGAGGCACAATCCATTTGACATTTTAAATCATTTTTTCAACATTTGAAAAAATAATTTTTTTGTTGAAAAACGATGACCCCGGACCTGTCGAACTTTCTCCAGATGGTCAGAAATGGTCATGTTTTAATGTTTTCTCTTTTGACTGTAAATGACTATTAACTATGAATTATCACTTTTGGAACTAAAATAAGAGTGTTTAGAGTCATTTTTCTGCCAGAAAATTGGTCGAAATAGAAGCTTCTGTGTAGGAGGAAAAGACTGTAAAAATGGCAATTTTGGTCACTGTGGGGCTTTAAAAAGTGGTTATTCAACATCAGGCACAATCCATTTGTCATTTTGCATCATTTTTTCAACATTTGAAAAAATAATTTTTTTGATGAAAAACGATGACCCCCGGACCTGTCGAACTTTCTCCAGATGGTCAGAAATGGTCATTTTTTTATGTTTTCTCTTTTGACTGTAAATGACTATTAAATAAGAATTATCACTTTTGGAACTAAAATAAGAGTGTTTAGAGTCATTTTTCTGCTAGAAATTGGCTGAAATAGAAGTTTCTGAGTAGGAGGAAAAGTCTGTAAAAATGGCAATTTTGGTCACTGTCTGGCTTTAAAAAGTGGTTATTCAACATGAGGCACAATCCATTTGACATTTTGAATCATTTTCTCAACATTTTAAAAATAATTTTTTTGATGAACAACGATGACCCCGGACCTGTCGAACTTTCTCCAGATTTTCAGAAATGGTCATGTTTTAATGTTTTCTCTTTTGACTGTAAACGACTATTAAATGTGAATTATCACTTTTGGAACTAAAATCAATGTGTTTAGAGTCATTTTTATGCCAAAAATTGGTCGCAATAGAAGCTTCTGAGTAGGAGGAAAAGTCTGTTAAAATGGCAATTTTGGTCACTGTGTGGCTTTAAAAATTGGTTATTCAACATGAGGCACAATCCATTTGACATTTTGAATCATTTTTTCAACATTTGAAAAAATATTTTTTTTGTTGAAAAACGATGACCCCGGACCTGTCGAACTTTCTCCAGATGGTCAGAAATGGTCATGTTTTAATGTTTTCTCTTTTGACTGTAAATGACTATTAACTCTGAATTATCACTTTTGGAACTAAAATAAGAGTGTTTAGAGTCATTTTTCTGCCAGAAAATTGGTCGAAATAGAAGCTTCTGTGTAGGAGGAAAAGACTGTAAAAATGGCAATTTTGGTCACTGTGGGGCTTTAAAAAGTGGTTATTCAACATCAGGCACAATCCATTTGTCATTTTGCATCATTTTTTCAACATTTGAAAAAATTATTTTTTTGATGAAAAACGATGACCCCGGACCTGTCGAACTTTCTCCAGATTTTCAGAAATGGTCATGTTTTAATGTTTTCTCTTTTGACGGTAAATGACTATTAAATAAGAATTATCACTTTTGGAACTAAAATAAGAGTGTTTAGAGTCATTTTTCTGCTAGAAATTGATCGAAATAGAAGCTTCTGAATAGGAGGAAAAGTCTGTAAAAATTGCAATTTTGGTCATTGTGGGGCTTTAAAAAGTGGTAATTCAACATGAGGCACAATCCAAATGACAGTTTGAATAATTCTTTCTACAGTTGAAAAAATTTATTTTGTGATGAAAAACGATGACCCCAGACCTGTCGAACTTTCTCCAGATGGTCAGAAATGGTAATGTTTTAATGTTTTCTCTTTTGACTGTAAATGACTATTAAATAGGAATTATCACTTTTGGAACTAAAATAAGAGTGTTTAGAGTCATTTATCTGCTAGAAATTGGCCGAAATAGAAGCTTCTGAGTAGGAGGAAAAGACTGTAAAAATGGCAAATTTGGTCACTGTGGGGCTTTAAAAAGAGGTTATTCAACATGAGGCACAATCCTTTTGAAATTTTGCATCATTTTTTCAACATGTGTTAAAATAAATTTTTTTGATAAAAAACGATGACCCCGGACCTGTCGAACTTTTTCCACATAGTCATAAATAGTCATTTTTTATTGTTTTCTTTTTTGACTGTAAATGACTATTAAATGTGAATTATCACTTTTGGAACTAAAATCAGTGTGTTTAGAGTCATTTTTCTGCCAGAAATTGGTCGAAATAGAAGCTTCTGAGTAGGAGGAAAAGTCTGTTAAAATGGCCATTTTGGTCACTGTGTGGCTTTAAAAAGTGGTTATTCAACATGAGGCACAATCCATTTGACATTTTGAATCATTTTTTCAACATTTGAAAAAATATTTTTTTTGATGAAAAACGATGACCCCGGACCTGTCAAACTTTCTCCAGATGGTCAGAAATGGTCATTTTTTAATGTTTTCTCTTTTGACTGTAAATGACTATTAAATAAGAATTATCACTTTTGGAACTAAAATAAGAGTGTTTAGAGTCATTTTTCTGCTAGAAATTGGCTGAAATAGAAGTTTCTGAGTAGGAGGAAAAGTCTGTAAAAATGGCAATTTTGGTCACTGTGTGGCTTTAAAAAGTGGTTATTCAACATGAGGCACAATCCATTTGACATTTTGAATCATTTTCTCAACATTTTAAAAATAATTTTTTTGATGAACAACGATGACCCCGGACCTGTCGAACTTTCTCCAGATTTTCAGAAATGGTCATGTTTTAATGTTTTCTCTTTTGACTGTAAATGACTATTAAATAAGAATTATCACTTTTGGAACTAAAATAAGAGTGTTTAGAGTCATTTTTCTGCCAGAAATTGGTCCAAATAGAATCTTCTGAGTAGTAGGAGAAGTCTGTTAAAATGGCAATTTTGGTCACTGTGTCTCTTTAAAAATTGGTTATTCAACATGAGGCACAATCCATTTGACATTTTGAATAATTTTTTCAACATTTGAAAAAATAATTTTTTTGATGAAAAACGATGACCCCAGACCTGTCGAACTTTCTCCAGATGGTCAGAACTGGTCATTTTTTAATGTTTTCTCTTTTGACTGTAAATGACTATTAAATAAAAATTATCACTTTTGGAACTAAAATAAGAGTGTTTAGAGTCATTTTCTGCCAGAAATTGGTCGAAATAGAAGCTTCTGAGTAGGAGGAAAAGTCTGTTAAAAGGGCAATTTTGTTCACTGTGTGGCTTTAAAAATTGGTTATTCAACATGAGGCCCAATCCATTTGACATTTTGAATCATTTTTTCAACATTTGAAAAAAAAATTTTTTTGATGAACAACGATGACCCCAGACCTGTCGAACTTTCTCCAGATGGTCAGAAATGGTCATGTTTTAATGTTTTCTCTTTTGACTGTAAACGACTATTAAATGTGAATTATCACTTTTGGAACTAAAATCAATGTGTTTAGAGTCATTTTTATGCCAAAAATTGGTCGCAATAGAAGCTTCTGAGTAGGAGGAAAAGACTGCAAAAATGGCAATTTTGGTCACTGTGGGGCTTTAAAAAGTGGTTATTCAACATCAGGCACAATCCATTTGTCATTTTGCATCATTTTTTCAACATTTGAAAAAATAATTATTTGATGAAAAACGATGACCCCCGGACCTGTCGAACTTTCTCCAGATGGTCAGAACTGGTCATTTTTTAATGTTTTCTCTTTTGACTGTAAATGACTATTAAATAAAAATTATCACTTTTGGAACTAAAATAAGAGTGTTTAGAGTCATTTTCTGCCAGAAATTGGTCGCAATAGAAGCTTCTGAGTAGGAGGAAAAGTCTGTTAAAATGGCAATTTTGGTCACTGTGTGGCTTTAAAAATTGGTTATTCAACATGAGGCACAACCCATTTGACATTTTGAATCATTTTTTCAACATTTGAAAAAATAATTTTTTTGTTGAAAAACGATGACCCCGGACCTGTCGAACTTTCTCCAGATGGTCAGAAATGGTCATGTTTTAATGTTTTCTCTTTTGACTGTAATTGACTATTAAATGTAAATTATCACTTTTGGAACTAAAATCAATGTGTTTAGAGTCATTTTTATGCCAAAAATTGGTCGCAATAGAAGCTTCTGAGTAGGAGGAAAAGTCTGTTAAAATGGCAATTTTGGTCACTGTGTGGCTTTAAAAATTGGTTATTCAACATGAGGCACAATCCATTTGACATTTTGAATCATTTTTTCAACATTTGAAAAAATAATTTTTTTGTTGAAAAACGATGACCCCGGACCTGTCGAACTTTCTCCAGATGGTCAGAAATGGTCATGTTTTAATGTTTTCTCTTTTGACTGTAAATGACTATTAACTATGAATTATCACTTTTGGAACTAAAATAAGAGTGTTTAGAGTCATTTTTCTGCCAGAAAATTAGTCGAAATAGAAGCTTCTGTGTAGGAGGAAAAGACTGTAAAAATGGCAATTTTGGTCACTGTGGGGCTTTAAAAAGTGGTTATTCAACATCAGGCACAATCCATTTGTCATTTTGCATCATTTTTTCAACATTTGAAAAAATAATTTTTTTGATGAAAAACGATGACCCCCGGACCTGTCGAACTTTCTCCAGATGGTCAGAAATGGTCATGTTTTAATGTTTTCTCTTTTGACTGTAAATGACTATTAACTATGAATTATCACTTTTGGAACTAAAATAAGAGTGTTTAGAGTCATTTTCTGCCAGAAATTGGTCGAAATAGAAGCTATTGAGTAGGAGGAAAAGTCTGTTGGCAATGGCAATTTTGGTCACTGTGTGGCTTTAAAAAGTGGTTATTCAACATGAGGCACAATCCATTTGACATTTTGAATCATTTTTTCAACATTTGAAAAAATAATTTTTTTGTTGAAAAACGATGACCCCGGACCTGTCGAACTTTCTCCAGATGGTCAGAAATGGTCATGTTTTAATGTTTTCTCTTTTGACTGTAAACGACTATTAAATGTAAATTATCACTTTTGGAACTAAAATCAATGTGTTTAGAGTCATTTTTATGCCAAAAATTGGTCGCAATAGAAGCTTCTGAGTAGGAGGAAAAGTCTGTTAAAATGGCAATTTTGGTCACTGTGTGGCTTTAAAAATTGGTTATTCAACATGAGGCACAATCCATTTGACATTTTGAATCATTTTTTCAACATTTGAAAAAATAATTTTTTTGTTGAAAAACGATGACCCCGGACCTGTCGAACTTTCTCCAGATGGTCAGAAATGGTCATGTTTTAATGTTTTCTCTTTTGACTGTAAACGACTATTAAATGTAAATTATCACTTTTGGAACTAAAATCAATGTGTTTAGAGTCATTTTTATGCCAAAAATTGGTCGCACTAGAAGCTTCTGAGTAGGAGGAAAAGTCTGTTAAAATGGCAATTTTGGTCACTGTGTGGCTTTAAAAATTGGTTATTCAACATGAGGCACAATCCATTTGTCATTTTGCATCATTTTTTCAACATTTGAAAAAATAATTTTTTTGATGAAAAACGATGACCCCCGGACCTGTCGAACTTTCTCCAGATGGTCAGAAATGGTCATGTTTTAATGTTTTCTCTTTTGACTGTAAATGACTATTAACTATGAATTATCACTTTTGGAACTAAAATAAGAGTGTTTAGAGTCATTTTTCTGCCAGAAAATTAGTCGAAATAGAAGCTTCTGTGTAGGAGGAAAAGACTGTAAAAATGGCAATTTTGGTCACTGTGGGGCTTTAAAAAGTGGTTATTCAACATCAGGCACAATCCATTTGTCATTTTGCATCATTTTTTCAACATTTGAAAAAATAATTTTTTTGATGAAAAACGATGACCCCCGGACCTGTCGAACTTTCTCCAGATGGTCAGAAATGGTCATTTTTTAATGTTTTCTCTTTTGACTGTAAATGACTATTAAATAAGAATTATCACTTTTGGCACTAAAATAAGAGTGTTTAGAGTCATTTTTCTGTTAGAAATTGGCTGAAATAGAAGTTTCTGAGTAGGAGGAAAAGTCTGTAAAAATGGCAATTTTGGTCACTGTGTGGCTTTAAAAAGTGGTTATTCAACATGAGGCACAATCCATTTGACATTTTGAATCATTTTCTCAACATTTTAAAAATAATTTTTTTGATGAACAACGATGACCCCGGACCTGTCGAACTTTCTCCAGATCTTCAGAAATGGTCATGTTTTAATGTTTTCTCTTTTGACTGTAAATGACTATTAAATAAGAATTATCACTTTTGGAACTAAAATAAGAGTGTTTAGAGTCATTTTTCTGCCAGAAATTGGTCCAAATAGAATCTTCTGAGTAGTAGGAGAAGTCTGTTAAAATGGCAATTTTGGTCACTGTGTCTCTTTAAAAATTGGTTATTCAACATGAGGCACAATCCATTTGACATTTTGAATAATTTTTTCAACATTTGAAAAAATAATTTTTTTGATGAAAAACGATGACCCCAGACCTGTCCAACTTTCTCCAGATGGTCAGAACTGGTCATTTTTTAATGTTTTCTCTTTTGACTGTAAACGACTATTAAATGTGAATTATCACTTTTGGAACTAAAATCAATGTGTTTAGAGTCATTTTTATGCCAAAAATTGGTCGCAATAGAAGCTTCTGAGTAGGAGGAAAAGTCTGTTAAAATGGCAATTTTGGTCACTGTGTGGCTTTAAAAATTGGTTATTCAACATGAGGCACAATCCATTTGACATTTTAAATCATTTTTTCAACATTTGAAAAAATAATTTTTTTGTTGAAAAACGATGACCCCGGACCTGTCGAACTTTCTCCAGATGGTCAGAAATGGTCATGTTTTAATGTTTTCTCTTTTGACTGTAAATGACTATTAACTATGAATTATCACTTTTGGAACTAAAATAAGAGTGTTTAGAGTCATTTTTCTGCCAGAAAATTGGTCGAAATAGAAGCTTCTGTGTAGGAGGAAAAGACTGTAAAAATGGCAATTTTGGTCACTGTGGGGCTTTAAAAAGTGGTTATTCAACATCAGGCACAATCCATTTGTCATTTTGCATCATTTTTTCAACATTTGAAAAAATAATTTTTTTGATGAAAAACGATGACCCCCGGACCTGTCGAACTTTCTCCAGATGGTCAGAAATGGTCATTTTTTTATGTTTTCTCTTTTGACTGTAAATGACTATTAAATAAGAATTATCACTTTTGGAACTAAAATAAGAGTGTTTAGAGTCATTTTTCTGCTAGAAATTGGCTGAAATAGAAGTTTCTGAGTAGGAGGAAAAGTCTGTAAAAATGGCAATTTTGGTCACTGTCTGGCTTTAAAAAGTGGTTATTCAACATGAGGCACAATCCATTTGACATTTTGAATCATTTTCTCAACATTTTAAAAATAATTTTTTTGATGAACAACGATGACCCCGGACCTGTCGAACTTTCTCCAGATTTTCAGAAATGGTCATGTTTTAATGTTTTCTCTTTTGACTGTAAACGACTATTAAATGTGAATTATCACTTTTGGAACTAAAATCAATGTGTTTAGAGTCATTTTTATGCCAAAAATTGGTCGCAATAGAAGCTTCTGAGTAGGAGGAAAAGTCTGTTAAAATGGCAATTTTGGTCACTGTGTGGCTTTAAAAATTGGTTATTCAACATGAGGCACAATCCATTTGACATTTTGAATCATTTTTTCAACATTTGAAAAAATAATTTTTTTGTTGAAAAACGATGACCCCGGACCTGTCGAACTTTCTCCAGATGGTCAGAAATGGTCATGTTTTAATGTTTTCTCTTTTGACTGTAAATGACTATTAACTCTGAATTATCACTTTTGGAACTAAAATAAGAGTGTTTAGAGTCATTTTTCTGCCAGAAAATTGGTCGAAATAGAAGCTTCTGTGTAGGAGGAAAAGACTGTAAAAATGGCAATTTTGGTCACTGTGGGGCTTTAAAAAGTGGTTATTTAACATCAGGCACAATCCATTTGTCATTTTGCATCATTTTTTCAACATTTGAAAAAATTATTTTTTTGATGAAAAACGATGACCCCGGACCTGTCGAACTTTCTCCAGATTTTCAGAAATGGTCATGTTTTAATGTTTTCTCTTTTGACGGTAAATGACTATTAAATAAGAATTATCACTTTTGGAACTAAAATAAGAGTGTTTAGAGTCATTTTTCTGCTAGAAATTGATCGAAATAGAAGCTTCTGAATAGGAGGAAAAGTCTGTAAAAATTGCAATTTTGGTCATTGTGGGGCTTTAAAAAGTGGTAATTCAACATGAGGCACAATCCAAATGACAGTTTGAATAATTCTTTCTACAGTTGAAAAAATTTATTTTGTGATGAAAAACGATGACCCCAGACCTGTCGAACTTTCTCCAGATGGTCAGAAATGGTAATGTTTTAATGTTTTCTCTTTTGACTGTAAATGACTATTAAATAGGAATTATCACTTTTGGAACTAAAATAAGAGTGTTTAGAGTCATTTATCTGCTAGAAATTGGCCGAAATAGAAGCTTCTGAGTAGGAGGAAAAGACTGTAAAAATGGCAAATTTGGTCACTGTGGGGCTTTAAAAAGAGGTTATTCAACATGAGGCACAATCCTTTTGAAATTTTGCATCATTTTTTCAACATGTGTTAAAATAAATTTTTTTGATAAAAAACGATGACCCCGGACCTGTCGAACTTTTTCCACATAGTCATAAATAGTCATTTTTTATTGTTTTCTTTTTTGACTGTAAATGACTATTAAATGTGAATTATCACTTTTGGAACTAAAATCAGTGTGTTTAGAGTCATTTTTCTGCCAGAAATTGGTCGAAATAGAAGCTTCTGAGTAGGAGGAAAAGTCTGTTAAAATGGCCATTTTGGTCACTGTGTGGCTTTAAAAAGTGGTTATTCAACATGAGGCACAATCCATTTGACATTTTGAATCATTTTTTCAACATTTGAAAAAATATTTTTTTTGATGAAAAACGATGACCCCGGACCTGTCAAACTTTCTCCAGATGGTCAGAAATGGTCATTTTTTAATGTTTTCTCTTTTGACTGTAAATGACTATTAAATAAGAATTATCACTTTTGGAACTAAAATAAGAGTGTTTAGAGTCATTTTTCTGCTAGAAATTGGCTGAAATAGAAGTTTCTGAGTAGGAGGAAAAGTCTGTAAAAATGGCAATTTTGGTCACTGTGTGGCTTTAAAAAGTGGTTATTCAACATGAGGCACAATCCATTTGACATTTTGAATCATTTTCTCAACATTTTAAAAATAATTTTTTTGATGAACAACGATGACCCCGGACCTGTCGAACTTTCTCCAGATTTTCAGAAATGGTCATGTTTTAATGTTTTCTCTTTTGACTGTAAATGACTATTAAATAAGAATTATCACTTTTGGAACTAAAATAAGAGTGTTTAGAGTCATTTTTCTGCCAGAAATTGGTCCAAATAGAATCTTCTGAGTAGTAGGAGAAGTCTGTTAAAATGGCAATTTTGGTCACTGTGTCTCTTTAAAAATTGGTTATTCAACATGAGGCACAATCCATTTGACATTTTGAATAATTTTTTCAACATTTGAAAAAATAATTTTTTTGATGAAAAACGATGACCCCAGACCTGTCGAACTTTCTCCAGATGGTCAGAACTGGTCATTTTTTAATGTTTTCTCTTTTGACTGTAAATGACTATTAAATAAAAATTATCACTTTTGGAACTAAAATAAGAGTGTTTAGAGTCATTTTCTGCCAGAAATTGGTCGAAATAGAAGCTTCTGAGTAGGAGGAAAAGTCTGTTAAAAGGGCAATTTTGTTCACTGTGTGGCTTTAAAAATTGGTTATTCAACATGAGGCCCAATCCATTTGACATTTTGAATCATTTTTTCAACATTTGAAAAAAAAATTTTTTTGATGAACAACGATGACCCCAGACCTGTCGAACTTTCTCCAGATGGTCAGAAATGGTCATGTTTTAATGTTTTCTCTTTTGACTGTAAACGACTATTAAATGTGAATTATCACTTTTGGAACTAAAATCAATGTGTTTAGAGTCATTTTTATGCCAAAAATTGGTCGCAATAGAAGCTTCTGAGTAGGAGGAAAAGACTGCAAAAATGGCAATTTTGGTCACTGTGGGGCTTTAAAAAGTGGTTATTCAACATCAGGCACAATCCATTTGTCATTTTGCATCATTTTTTCAACATTTGAAAAAATAATTATTTGATGAAAAACGATGACCCCCGGACCTGTCGAACTTTCTCCAGATGGTCAGAAATGGTCATTTTTTAATGTTTTCTCTTTTGACTGTAAATGACTATTAAATAAGAATTATCACTTTTGGAACTAAAATAAGAGTGTTTAGAGTCATTTTTCTGCTAGAAATTGGCTGAAATAGAAGTTTCTGAGTAGGAGGAAAAGTCTGTAAAAATGGCAATTTTGTCACTGTGTGGCTTTAAAAAGTGGTTATTCAACATGAGGCACAATCCATTTGACATTTTGAATCATTTTCTCAACATTTTAAAAATAATTTTTTTGATGAACAACGATGACCCCGGACCTGTCGAACTTTCTCCAGATTTTCAGATATGGTCATGTTTTAATGTTTTCTCTTTTGACTGTAAATGACTATTAAATAAGAATGATCACTTTTGGAACTAAAATAAGAGTGTTTAGAGTCATTTTTCTGCTACAAATTGATCCAAATAGAAGCTTCTGAGTAGGAGGAAAAGTCTGCAAAAATTGCAATTTTGGTCACTGTGGGGCTTTAAAAAGTGGTAATTCAACATGAGGCACAATCCAATTGACAGTTTGAATAATTCTTTCTACAGTTGAAAAAATGTATTTTGTGATGAAAAACGATGACCCGGGACCTGTCGAACTTTCTCCAGATGGTCAGAAATGGTCATGTTTTAATGTTTTCTCTTTTGACTGTAAATGACTATTAAATGTGAATTATCACTTTTGGAACTAAAATCAATGTGTTTAGAGTCATTTTTCTGCCAGAAATTGGTTAAATAGAAGCTATTGAGTAGGAGGAAAAGTCTGTTGGCAATGGCAATTTTGGTCACTGTGTGGCTTTAAAAAGTGGTTATTCAACATGAGGCTCAATCCTTTTGACATTTTGCATAATTTTTTCAACATTTGTTAAAATAAATTTTTTTGATGAAAAACAATGACCCCGGACCTGTCGAACTTTTTCCACATAGTCAGAAATAGTCATTTTTTATTGTTTACTTTTTTGACTGTAAATGACTATTAAATGTGAATTATCACGTTTGGTACTAAAATCAATGTGTTTAGAGTCATTTTTCTGCCAGAAATTGGTCGCAATAGAAGCTTCTGAGTAGGAGGAAAAGTCTGTTAAAATGGCAATTTTGGTCACTGTGTGGCTTTAAAAATTGTTTTTTCAACATGAGGCACAATCCATTTGACATTTTGAATCATTTTTTCAACATGTGAAAAAATAATTTTTTTGATGAAAAACGACCTGTCAAACTTTCTCCATATGGTCAGAAATGGTCATTTTTTAATGTTTTCTCTTAAGACTATTAAATGTGAATTATCACTTTTGGAACTAAAATCAGTGTGTTTAGAGTAATTTTTCTGCCAGAAATTGGTCGAAATAGAAGCTTCTGAGTAGGAGGAAAAGTCTGTTAAAATGGCAATTTTGGTCACTGTGTGGCTTTAAAAAGTGGTTATTCAACATGAGGCACAACCCATTTGACATTTTGAATCATTTTTTCAACATTTGAAAAAATAAATATTTTGATGAAAAATGATGACCCCGGACCTGTCAAACTTTCTCCAGATGGTCAGAAATGGTCATTTTCTAATATTTTCTCTTTTGACTGTAAATGACTGTTAAATAAGAATTATCACTTTTGGAACTAAAATAAGAGTGTTTAGAGTCATTTTTCTGCTGGAAATTGGCCGAAATAGAAGCTTCTAAGTAGGAGGAAAAGTCTGTAAAAATTGCAATTTTGGTTACTGTGGGGCTTTAAAAAGTGGTTATTCAACATGAGGCACAATCATTTTGACAATTTGCATCATTTTTTCAACATTTGAAAACATAAGTTTTTTTGATGAAAATCGATGACCCCGGACCTGTCGAACTTTCTCCACATAGTCAGAAATGGTCATTTTTTAAGGTTTTCTCTTTTGACTGTAAATGACTTTTAAATAAGAATTATCACTTTTGGAACTAAAATAAGAGTGTTTAGAGTCATTTTCTGCTGGAAATTGGTCTAAATAGAAGCTATTGAGTAGGAGGAAAAGTCTGTTGGCAATGGCAATTTTGGTCACTGTGTGGCTTTAAAAAGTGGTTATTCAACATGAGGCACAATCCATTTGACATTTTGAATCATTTTTTCGACATTTGAAAAAATATTTTTTTTTATGAAAAACGACCTGTCAAACTTTCTCCAAATGGTCAGAAATTGTCAATTTTTTATGTTTTCTCTTTAGACTGTAAATGACTATTAAATATGAATTATCACTTTTGGAACTAAAAAAAGAGTGTTAAGAGTAATTTTTCTGCCAGAAATTGGTCGAAATAGAAGCTTCTGTGTAGGAGGAAAAGACTGTAAAAATGGCAATTTTGGTCACTGTGGGGCTTTAAAAATTGGTTATTCAGCATGAGGCACAATCCATTTGACATTTTGAATAATTTTTTCAACATTCGAAAAAATATTTTTTTTGATGAACAACGATGACCCCGGACCTGTCGAACTTTCTCCAGATGGTCAGAAATGGTCATGTTTTAATGTTTTCTCTTTTGACTGTAAATGACTATTAAATAAGAATTATCACTTTTGGAACTAAAATAAGAGTGTTTAGAGTCATTTTTCTGCCAGAAATTGGTCGAAATAGAAGCTTCTGAGTAGGAGGAAAAGTCTTTTAAAATGGCAATTTTGGTCACTGTGTGGCTTTAAAAATTGGTTATTCAACATGTGGCACAATTCATTTGACATTTTGCATCATTTTTTCAACATTTGTTAAAATAAATTTTTTTGATGAAAAACGATGACCCCGGACCTGTCGAACTTTTTCCACATAGTCAGAAATAGTCAATTTTTATTGTTTTCTTTTTTGACCGTAAATGACTATTAAATGTGAATTATCACTTTTGGAACTAAAATAAGTGTGTTTCGAGTCATTTTTCTGCCAGAAATTGGTCTAAATAGGAGCGTCTGAGTAGGAGGAAAAGTCTGTTAAAATGGCAATTTTGGTCACAGTGTGGCTTTAAAAAGTGGTTATTCAACATGAGGCACAATCCATTTGACATTTTTAATCATTTTTTCAACATTTGAAAAAATATTTTTTTTGATGAAAAACGATGACCCCGGACCTGTCGATCTTTCTCCAGATGGTCAAAAAAGGTCATGTTTTAATGTTCTCTCTTTTGACTGTAAATGACTATTAAATAAGAATGATCACTTTTGGAACTAAAATAAGAGTGTTTAGAGTCATTTATCTGCTAGAAATTGGCCGAAATAGAAGCTACTGAGTAGGAGGAAAAGTCTGTACAAATGGCAATTTTGGTTACTGTGGGGCTTTAAAAAGTGGTTATTCAACATGAGGCACAATCCTTTTGACATTTTGCATCATTTTTTCAACATTTGTTAAATTACATTTTTTTGATGAAAAACGATGACCCCGGACCTGTCGATCTTTTTCCACATAGTCAGAATAGTCATTTTTTATTGTTTTGTTTTTTGACTGTAAATGACTATTAAATATGAATTATCACTTTTGGAACTAAAAAAAGAGTGTTAAGAGTAATTTTTCTGCCAGAAATTGGTCAAAATAGAAGCTTCTGTGTAGGAGGAAAAGACTCTAAAAATGGCAATTTTGGTCACTGTGGGGCTTTAAAAAGTGGTTATTCAACATCAGGCACAATCCATTTGACATTTTGCATCATTTTTTCAACATTTGAAAAAAAAATGTTTTTGATGAAAATTATTATTATTATTATTATTATTATTATTATTATTATTATTATTATTATGCGTTCTTATATAGCGCTCAATTACCCGTAGGCATCTCGGCGCTTGCCTTGGGAACCCGTCCTGGCTTATTTTTTCCCTGTGAGATACCCGTACTGGGCATCCCCAAGGTGAAAGCCAGGCATCCCACCGCGGGGGGGCCGTAGTGGAGATTAAGCAGGCTGATGCCCAGAGCTGCAGAGTGTGAACCCGTAATTCGAGTAGGCACCGAAGCAAGAATTATCGAGTCCACTGACCCTGGTCCATGACCCTGCCGCGTCAGGAATTGAACCCTGGTCCTGGGCCGTTCTCTGCTTCAGGGTCTGCCTGCTCTAACCAGTGAGCCACACTATTCCACTAAACGATGACCTGTCGAACTTTCTCCAGATGGTCAGAAATGGTCATTTTTTAATGTTTTCTCTTTTGACTGTAAATGACTATTAAATATGAATTATCACTTTTGGAACTAAAAAAAGAGTGTTTAGAGTCATTTTTCTGCCAGAAATTGGTCGAAATAGAAGCTTCTGAGTAGGAGGAAAAGTTTGTTAACATGGCAATTTTGGTCACTGTGTGGCTTTAAAAATTGGTTATTCAACATGAGGCACAATCCATTTGACATTTTGCATCATTTTTTCAACATTTGAAAAAATAATTTTTTTAATGAAAAACGATGAACTCGGACCTGTCAAACTTTCTCCAGTTGGTCAGAAATGGTCATATTTTAATGTTTTCTCTTTTGACTGTAAATGACTATTGAATAAGAATTATCACTTTAGGAACTAAAATAAGAGTGTTTAGAGTCATTTTTCTGCTAGAAATTGGTCATAAAAGAAGCTTCTGAGTAGGAGGAAAAGTCCGTTAAAAAGGCAATTTTGGTCACTGTGTGGCTTCAAAAAGTGGTTATTCAACATGAGGCACAATCCATTTGACATTTTGAATCATTTTTTCAACATTTGAAAAAATAACTTTTTTTGATGTAAAACGATGACCACGGACCTGTCGAACTTTCTCCATATGGTCAGAAATGGTCATTTTTTAATGTTTTCTCCTTTGACTGTAAATGACTATTAAATAAGAATTATCACTTTTGGAACTAAAATAAGAGTGTTTAGAGTAATTTTTCTGCTGGAAATTGGCCGAAATAGAAGCGTCTGAGTAGGAGGAAAAGTCTGTTAAAATGGCAATTTTGGTCACTGTGTGGCTTTAAAAAGTGGTTATTCAACATGAGGCACAATCCATTTGACATTTTGAATCATTTTTTCAACATTTGAAAAAATATTTTTTTTGATGAAAAACGATGACACCGGACCTGTCGAACTCCCTCCAGATGGTCAGAAATTGTCATTTTTTTATGTTTTCTCTTTTGACTGTAAATGACTATTAAATATGAATTATCACTTTTGGAACTAAAAAAGAGTGTTTAGAGTCATTTTTCTGCCAGAAATTGGTCGAAATAGAAGCTTCTGAGTAGGAGGAAAAGTTTGTTAACATGGCAATTTTGGTCACTGTGTGGCTTTAAAAATTGGCTATCAACATGAGGCACAATCCATTTGACATTTTGCATCATTTTTTCAACATTTGAAAAAACTAAGTTTTTTGATGAAAAACGATGACCCCGGACCTGTCAAACTTTCTCCAGATGGTCAGAAATGGTCATTTTTTTAATGTTTTTTCTTTTGACAGTAAATGACTATTACATGTGAATTATCACTTTTGGAACTAAAATAAGTGGGTATAGAGTCATTTTTCTGATATAAATTGGTCGAAAAAGAAGCTTCTGAGTAGGAGGAAAAGTCTGTTAAAATGGCAATTTTGGTCACTGTGTGGCTTCAAAAAGTGGTTGTTCAACATGAGGCACAATCCATTTGACATTTTGATTCATTTCTTCAACATTTGAAAAAATAATTTTTTTAATGAAAAACGATGAACTCGGACCTGTCAAACTTTCTCCAGTTGGTCAGAAATGGTCATATTTTAATGTTTTCTCTTTTGACTGTAAATGACTATTGAATAAGAATTATCACTTTTGGAACTAAAATAAGAGTGTTTAGAGTCATTTTTCTGCTAGAAATTGGTCATAATAGAAGCTTCTGAGTAGGAGGAAAAGTCTGTTAAAAAAGGCAATTTTGGTCACTGTGTGGCTTCAAAAAGTGGTTATTCAACATTAGGCACAATCCATTTGACATTTTGATTCTTTTCTTCAACATTTGAAAAAATCATTTTTTTGATGAAAAACGATGAACTCGGACCTGTCGAACTTTCTCCACATAGTCAGAAATGGTCATTTTTTATTGTTTTCTCTTTTGACTGTAAACGACTATTAAATGTGAATTATCGCTTTTGGAACTAAAATAAGTGTGTTTAGAGTCATTTTTCTGGCAGAAATTGGTCGAAAAGAAGCTTCTGAGAAGGAGGAAAAGTCTGTTAAAATGGCAATTTTGGTCACTGTGTGGCTTTAAAAATTGGTTATTCAACATGAGGCACAATCCATTTGATATTTTGCACCATTTTTTCAACATTTGAAAAAACTAAGTTTTTTGATGAAAAACAATGAACTCGGACCTGTCAAACTTTCTCCAGTTGGTCAGAAATGGTCATATTTTAATGTTTTCTCTTTTGACGGTAAATGACTATTGAATAAGAATTATCACTTTTGGAACTAAAATAAGAGTGTTTAGAGTCATTTTTCTGCTAGAAATTGGTCATAATAGAAGCTTCTGAGTAGGAGGAAAAGTCTGTTAAAAAGGCAATTTTGGTCACTGTGTGGCTTCAAAAAGTGGTTATTCAACATGAGGCACAATCCATTTGACATTTTGATTCATTTCTTCAACATTTGAAAAAATCATTTTTTTGATGAAAAACGATGAACTCGGACCTGTCGAACTTTCTCCACATAGTCAGAAATGGTCATTTTTTATTGTTTTCTCTTTTGACTGTAAACGACTATTAAATGTGAATTATCGCTTTTGGAACTAAAATAAGAGTGTTTAGAGTCATTTTTCTGCTAGAAATTGGCTGAAATAGAAGCTTCTGAGTAGGAGGAAAAGTCTGAAAAATGGCAATTTTGGTCACTGTGTGGCTTTAAAAAGTGGTTATTCAACATGAGGCACAATCCATTTGATATTTTGAATCATTTTTTCAACATTTGAAAAAATAATTTTTTTGATGAAAAACGATGACCTCGGACCTGTCGAACTTTCTCCAGATGGACAGAAATGGTCATTTTTTAATATTTTCTCTTTTGACTGTAAATGACTATTAAATAAGAATTATCACTTTTGGAACTAAACTAAGAGTGTTTAGAGTCATTTTTCTGCTAGAAATTGGCTGAAATAGAAGCTTCTGAACAGGAGGAAAAGTCTGAAAAATGGCAATTTTGGTCACTGTGTGGCTTTAAAAAGTGGTGATTCAACATAAGGCACAATCCTTTTGAAATTTTGAATCATTTTTTCAACATTTGAAAAAATTATTTTTTTGATGAAAAACGATGACCACAGACCTGTCGAACTTTCTCCAGATGATCAGAAATGGTCATTTTTTTAAGTTTCTCTTTTGACTGTAAATGACTATTAAATAAGAATTATCACTTTTGGAACTAAAATAAGAGTGTTTAGAGTCATTTTTCTGCCAGAAATTGGTCGAAATAGAAGCTTCTGAGTAGGAGGAAAAGTCTGTTAAAATGGCAATTTTGGTCACTGTGTGGCTTTAAAAATTGGTTATTCAACATGAGGCACAATCCATTTGACATTTTGAATCATTTTTTCAACATTTGAAAAAATAATTTTTTTGATGAAAAACGATGCCCTGGACCTGTCAAACTTTCTCCATATGGTCAGAAATGGTAATTTTTTAATGTTTTCTCTTATGACTATTAAATGTGAATTATCACTTTTGGAACTAAAATCAGTGTGTTTAGAGTCATTTTTCTGCCAGAAATTGGTCGAAATAGAAGCTTCTGAGTAGGAGGAAAGTCTGTTAAAATGGCAATTTTGGTCACTGTGTGGCTTTAAAAAGTGGTTATTCAACATGAGGCACAATCCATTTGACATTTTGCATCATTTTTTCAACATTTGAAAAAAAAACTTTTTTGATCAAAATTATTATTATTATTATTATTATTAGTTCTTATATTGCGCTCGATTACCCGTAGGCATCTCAGAGCTTGCCTTGGGAACCCGTCCTGGCCTTTTTTTCCCTGTGGGATACCCGTACTGGGCATCCCCAAGGTGAAAGCCTGGCATCCCGCCGCGGGGGGGCGTAGTGGAGATTAAGCAGGCTGATGCCCAGAGCTGCAGATTGTGAACCCGTGATTCAAGTAGGCACCGAAGCGAGAATTATCGAATCCACTGACCCTGGTCCATGACACTGCCGCGTTGGGAATTGAACCCTGGTCCCGGGCCGTTCTCTGCTTCAGGGTCTGTCTGCTCTAACCAGTGAGCCACACTATTCCACTAAACGATGACCTGTCTAACTTTCTCCAGATGGTCAGAAATGGTCATGTTTTAATGTTTTCTCTTTTGACTGTAAATGACTATTAAATAAGAATTATCACTTTTGGAACTAAAATAAGAGTGTTTAGAGTTATTTTTCTGCCAGAAATTGGTCGAAATAGAAGCTTCTGAGTAGGAGGAAAAGTCTGTTAAAATGGCAATTGTGGTCACTGTGTGGCATTAAAAATTGGTTATTCAACATGAGGCACAATCCATTTGATATTTTGAATCATTTTTTCAACATTCGAAAAAATATTTTTTTTGATGAACAACGATGACCCCGGACCTGTCGAACTTTCTCCAGATGGTCAGAAATGGTCATGTTTTAATGTTTTCTCTTTTGACTGTAAAGGACTATTAAATAAGAATTATCACTTTTGGAACAAAAATAAGTGTGTTTAGAGTCATTTTTCTGCCAGAAATTGGTCTAAATAGAAGCTATTGAGTAGGAGGAAAAGTCTGTTGGCAATGGCAATTTTGGTCACTGTGTGGCATTAAAAATTGGTTATTCAACATGAGGCACAATCCATTTGACATTTTGAATCTTTTTTTCGACATTTGAAAAAATATATTTTTTAATGAAAAACGACCTGTCAAACTTTCTCCAAATGGTCAGAAATTGTCATTTTTTTATGTTTTCTCTTTTGACTGTAAATGACTATTAAATATGAATTATCACTTTTGGAACTAAAAAAAGAGTGTTAAGAGTAATTTTTCTGCCAGAAATTGGTCGAAATAGAAGCTTCTGTGTAGGAGGAAAAGTCTGTTAAATTGGCAATTGTGGTCACTGTGTGGCATTAAAAATTGGTTATTCAACATGAGGCACAATCCATTTGACATTTTGAATCATTTTTTCAACATTCGAAAAAATATTTTTTTTGATTAACAACGATGACCCCGGACCTGTCGAACTTTCTCCAGATGGTCAGAAATGGTCATGTTTTAATGTTTTCTCTTTTGACTGTAAAGGACTGTTAAATAAGAATTATCACTTTTGGAACTAAAATAAGTGGGTTTAGAGTCATTTTTCTGACAGAAATTCATCGAAATAGAAGCTTCTGAGTAGGAGGAAAAGTCTGGTAAAATGGCAATTTTGGTCACTGTGTGGCTTTAAAAAGTGATTATTCAACATGAGGCACAATCCATTTGACATTTTGAATCATTTTTTCAACATTTGAAAAAATAACTTTTTTTGATGTAAAACGATGACCACGGACTTGCCGAACTTTATCCATATTGTCAGAAATGGTAATTTTTTAATGTTTTCTCTTATGACTATTAAATGTAAATTATCACTTTTGGAACTAAAATCAGTGTGTTTAGAGTCATTTTTCTGCCAGAAATTGGTCGAAATAGAAGCTTCTGAGTAGGAGGAACAGTCTGTTAAAATGGCAATTTTGGTCACTCTGTGGCTTTAAAAAGTGGTTATTCAAAATGAGGCACAATCCATTTGACATTTTGAATAATTTTTTCAACATTTGAAAAAATATTTTTTTTGATGAAAAACGATGACCCCGGACCTGTCGAACTTTCTCCAGATGGTCAGAAATGGTCATTTTTTGATGTTTTCTCTTTTGACTGTAAATGACTATTAAATGTGAATTATCACTTTTGGAACTAAAATCAGTGTGTTTAGAGTCATTTTTCTGCCAGAAATTGGTTAAATAGAAGCTATTGAGTAGGAGGAAAAGTCTGTTGGCAATGGCAATTTTGGTCACTGTGTGGCTTTAAAAAGTGGTTATTCAACATGAGGCACAATCCATTTGACATTTTGAATCATTTTTTCGACATTTGAAAAAATATTTTTTTTTATGAAAAACGACCTGTCAAACTTTCTCCAAATGGTCAGAAATTGTCATTTTTTATGTTTTCTCTTTTGAATGTAAATGACTATTAAATATGAATTATCACTTTTGGAACTAAATAAAAGAATGTTAAGAGTAATTTTTCTGCCAGAAATTGGTCGAAATAGAAGCTTCTGTGTAGGAGGAAAAGACTGTAAAAATGGCAATTTTGGTCACTGTGGGGCTTTAAAAATTGGTTATTCAACATCAGGCACAATCCATTTGGCATTTTGCATCATTTTTTCAACATTTGAAAAAAAATAATTTTGATCAAAATTATTATTATTATTATGCGTTCTTATATAGCGCTCGATTACCCGTAGGCATCTCGGCGCTTGCCTTGGGAACCCGTCCAGGCTTTTTTTTCCCTGTGAGATACCCGTACTGGGCATCCCCAAGGTGAAAGCCAGGCATCCCGCCGCGGGGGGGCCGTAGTGGAGATTAAGCAGGCTGATGCCCAGAGCTGCAGATTGTGAACCCGTGATTCGAGTAGGCACCGAAGCGAGAATTATCGAATCCACTGACCCTGGTCCATGACACTGCTGCGTTGGGAATTGAACCCTGGTCCCGGGCCGTTCTCTGCTTCAGGGTCTGTCTGCTCTAACCAGTGAGCCACACTATTCCACTAAACGATGACCTGTCGAACTTTCTCCAGATGGTCAGAAATGGTCATGTTTTAATGTTTTCTCTTTTGACTGTAAATTACTATTAAATAAGAATTATCACTTTTGGAACTAAAATAAGAGTGTTTAGAGTCATTTTTCTGCCAGAAATTGGTCGAAATAGAAGCTTCTGAGTAGGAGGAAAAGTCTTTTAAAATGGCAATTTTGGTCACTGTGTGGCTTTAAAAATTGGTTATTCAACATGTGGCACAATTCATTTGACATTTTGCATCATTTTTTCAACATTTGTTAAAATAAATTTATTTGATGAAAAACGATGACCCCGGACCTGTTGAACTTTTTCCACATAGTCAGAAATAGTCAATTTTTATTGTTTTCTTTTTTGACCGTAAATGACTATTAAATGTGAATTATCACTTTTGGAACTAAAATAAGTGTGTTTAGAGTCATTTTTCTGCCAGAAATTGGTCCAAATAGAAGCTTCTGAGTAGGAGGAAAAGTCTGTTAAAATGGCAATTTTGGTCACTGTGTGGCTTTAAAAAGTGGTTATTCAACATGAGGCACAATCCATTTGACATTTTGAATCATTTTTTCAACATTTGAAAAAATAACTTTTTTTGATGTAAAACGATGACCACGGCCTGTCGAACTTTCTCCATATGGTCAGAAATGGTCATTTTTTAATGTTTTCTCTTTTGACTGTAAATGACTATTAAATAAGAATTATCACTTTTGGAACTAAAATAAGAGTGTTTAGAGTCATTTTTCTACTGGAAATTGGCCGAAATAGAAGCGTCTGAGTAGGAGGAAAAGTCTGTTAAAATGGCAATTTTGGTCACTGTGTGGCTTTAAAAAGTGGTTATTCAACACGAGGCACAATCCATTTGACATTTTGCATCATTTTTTCAACATTTGAAAAAAAAATGTTTTTGATGAAAATTATTATTATTATTATTATTATGCGTTCTTATATAGCGCTCAATTACCCGTAGGCATCGGCGCTTGCCTTGGGAACCCGTCCTGGCTTTTTTTTCCCTGTGAGATACCCGTACTGGGCATCCCCAAGGTGAAAGCCAGGCATCCCACCGCGGCGGGGCCGTAGTGGAAATTAAGCAGGCTGATGCCCAGAGCTGCAGAGTGTGAACCCGTGATTCGAGTAGGCACCGAAGCAAGAATTATCGAGTCCACTGACCCTGGTCCATGACCCTGCCGCGTCAGGAATTGAACCCTGGTCCCGGGCCGTTCTCTGCTTCAGGGTCTGCCTGCTCTAACCAGTGAGCCACACTATTCCACTAAACGATGACCTGTCGAACTTTCTCCAGATGGTCAGAAATGGTCATTTTTTAATGTTTTCTCTTTTGACTGTAAATGACTATTAAATATGAATTATCACTTTTGGAACTAAAAAAAGAGTGTTTAGAGTCATTTTTCTGCCAGAAATTGGTCGAAATAGAAGCTTCTGAGTAGGAGGAAAAGTTTGTTAACATGGCAATTTTGGTCACTGTGTGGCTTTAAAAATTGGTTATTCAACATGAGGCACAATCCATTTGACATTTTGCATCATGTTTTCAACATTTGAAAAAACTAAGTTTTTTGATGAAAAACGATGACCCCGGACCTGTCAAACTTTCTCCAGATGGTCAGACATGGTCATTTTTTTAATGTTTTCTCTTTTGACTGTAAATGACTATTAAATGTGAATTATCACTTTTGGAACAAAAATAAGTGGGTTTAGAGTCATTTTTCTGATAGAAATTGGTCGAAAAAGAAGCTTCTGAGTAGGAGGAAAAGTCTGTTAAAATGGCAATTTTGGTCACTGTGTGGCTTCAAAAAGTGGTTATTCAACATGATGCACAATCCATTTGACATTTTGATTCATTTCTTCAACATTTGAAAAAATAATTTTTTTAATGAAAAACGATGAACTCGGACCTGTCAAACTTTCTCCAGTTGGTCAGAAATGGTCATATTTTAATGTTTTCTCTTTTGACTGTAAATGACTATTGAATAAGAATTATCACTTTTGGAACTAAAATAAGAGTGTTTAGAGTCATTTTTCTGCTAGAAATTGGTCATAATAGAAGCTTCTGAGTAGGAGGAAAAGTCTGTTAAAAAGGCAATTTTGGTCACTGTGTGGCTTCAAAAAGTGGGTATTCAACATGAGGCACAATCCATTTGACATTTTGATTCATTTCTTCAACATTTGAAAAAATCATTTTTTTGATGAAAAACGATGAACTCGGACCTGTCGAACTTTCTCCACATAGTCAGAAATGGTCATTTTTTATTGTTTTCTCTTTTGACTGTAAACGACTATTAAATGTGAATTATTGCTTTTGGAACTAAAATAAGTGTGTTTAGAGTCATTTTTCTGCCAGAAATTGGTCGAAATAGAAGCTTCTGAGTAGGAGGAAAAGACTGTTAAAATGGCAATTTTGGTCACTGTGTGACTTTAAAAAGTGGTTATTCAACATGAGGCACAATCCATTTGATATTTTGAATCATTTTTTCAACATTTGAAAAAATAATTTTTTTGATGAAAAACGATGACCTCGGACGTGTCGAACTTTCTCCAGATGGACAGAAATGGTCATTTTTTAATATTTTCTCTTTTGACTGTAAATGACTATTAAATAAGAATTATAACTTTTGGAACTAAAATAAGAGTGTTTAGAGTCATTTTTCTGCTAGAAATTGGCTGAAATAGAAGCTTCTGAGTAGGAGGAAAAGTCTGAAAAATGGCAATTTTGGTCACTGTGTGGCTTTAAAAAGTGGTGATTCAACATAAGGCACAATCCTTTTGAAATTTTGAATCATTTTTTCAACATTTGAAAAAATTATTTTTTTGATGAAAAACGATGACCACAGACCTGTCGAACTTTCTCCAGATGATCAGAAATGGTCATTTTTTAATGTTTCTCTTTTGACTGTAAATGACTATTAAATAAGAATTATCACTTTTGGAACTAAAATAAGAGTGTTTAGAGTCATTTTTCTGCCAGAAATTGGTCGAAATAGAAGCTTCTGAGTAGGAGGAAAAGTCTGTTAAAATGGCAATTTTGGTCACTGTGTGGCTTTAAAAATTGGTTATTCAACATGAGGCACAATCCTTTTGATATTTTGCATCATTTTTTCAACATTTGTTAAAATAAATTTTTTTGATGAAAAACGATGACCCCGGACCTGTCGAACTTTCTCCATATGGTCAGAAATGGTCATTTTTTAATGTTTTCTCTTATGACTATTAAATGTGAATTATCACTTTTGGAACTAAAATCAGTGTGTTTAGAGTCATTTTTCTGCCAGAAATTGGTCGAAATAGAAGCTTCTGAGTAGGAGGAAAAGACTGTAAAAATGGCAATTTTGGTCACTGTGGGGCTTTAAAAATTGGTTATTCAACATCAGGCACAATCCATTTGACATTTTGCATCATTTTTTCAACATTTGAAAAAAATTATTTTTTTATGAAAATTATCATTATTATTATTATTATTATGCGTTCTTATATAGCGCTCGATTACCCATAGGCATCTCGGAGCTTGCCTTGGGAACCCGTCCTGGCTTTTTTTTCCCTGTGAGATACCCGTACTGGGCATCCCCAAGGTGAAAGCCAGGCATCCCGCCGCGGGGGGGCCGTAGTGGAGATTAAGCAGGCTGATGCCCAGAGCTGCAGAGTATGAACCCGTGATTCGAGTAGGCACCGAAGCGAGAATTATCGAGTCCACTGACCCTGGTCCATGACCCTGCCGCATCAGGAATTGAACCCTGGTCCCGGGCCGTTCTCTGCTTCAGGGTCTGCCTGCTCTAACCAGTGAGCCACACTATTCCACTAAACGATGACCTGTCAAACTTTCTCCAGATGGTCAGAAATGGTCATTTTTTAATGTTTTCTCTTTTGACTGTAAATGACTATTAAATATGAATTATCACTTTTGGAACTAAAAAAAGAGTGTTTAGAGTCATTTTTCTGCCAGAAATTGGTCGAAATAGAAGCTACTGAGTAGGAGGAAAAGTTTGTTAACATGGCAATTTTGGTCACTGTGTGGCTTTAAAAATTGGTTATTCAACATGAGGCACAATCCATTTGACATTTTGCATCATTTTTTCAACATTTGAAAAAATAACTTTTTTGATGAAAAACGATGAACTCGGACCTGTCAAACTTTCTCCAGTTGGTCAGAAATGGTCATATTTTAATGTTTTCTCGTTTGACTGTAAATGACTATTGAATAAGAATTATCACTTTTGTAACTAAAATAAGAGTGTTTAGAGTAATTTTTCTGCTAGAAATTGGTCATAATAGAAGCTTCTGAGTAGGAGGAAAAGTCTGTTAAAAAGGCAATTTTGGTCACTGTGTGGCTTCAAAAAGTGGTTATTCAACATGAGGCACAATCCATTTGACATTTTGATTCATTTCTTCAACATTTGAAAAAATATTTTTTTTGATGAACAACGATGACCCCGGACCTGTCGAACTTTCTCCAGATAGTCAGAAATGCTCATGTTTTAATGTTTTCTCTTTTGACTGTAAAGGACTGTTAAATAAGAATTATCACTTTTGGAACTAAAATAAGTGTGTTTAGAGTCATTTTTCTGCCAGAAATTGGTCTAAATAGAAGCTACTGAGTAGGAGGAAAAGTTTGTTAACATGGCAATTTTGGTCACTGTGTGGCTTTAAAAATTGGTTATTCAACATGAGGCACAATCCATTTGACATTTTGATTCATTTCTTCAACATTTGAAAAAATAACTTTTTTGATGAAAAACGATGAACTCGCACCTGTCGAACTTTCTCCACATAGTCAGAAATGGTCATTTTTTATTGGTTTCTCTTTTGACTGTAAATGACTATTAAATAAGAATTATCGCTTTTGGAACTAAAATAAGTGTGTTTAGAGTCATTTTTCTGGCAGAAATTGGTTGAAAAGAATCTTCTGAGTAGGAGGAAAAGTCTGTTAAAATGGCAATTTTGGTCACTGTGTGACTTTAAAAAGTGGTTATTCAACATGAGGCACAATCCATTTGATATTTTGAATCATTTTTTCAACATTTGAAAAAATAATTTTTTTTATGAAAAACGATGACCTCGGACCTGTTGAACTTTCTCCAGATGGACAGAAATTGTCATTTTTTTATATTTTCTCTTTTGACTGTAAATGACTATTAAATAAGAATTATCACTTTTGGAACTAAACTAGGAGTGTTTAGAGTCATTTTTCTGCTAGAAATTGGCTGAAATAGAAGCTTCTGAACAGGAGGAAAAGTCTGAAAAATGGCAATTTTGGTCACTGTGTGGCTTTAAAAAGTGGTGATTCAACATAAGGCACAATCCTTTTGAAATTTTGAATCATTTTTTCAACATTTGAAAAAATTATTTTTTTGATGAAAAACGATGACCACAGACCTGTCGAACTTTCTCCAGATGATCAGAAATGGTCATTTTTTAATGTTTCTCTTTTGACTGTAAATGACTATTAAATAAGAATTATCACTTTTGGAACTAAAATAAGTGTGTTTAGAGTCATTTTTCTGACGGAAATTGGTCGAAAAGAATCTTCTGAGTAGGAGGAAAAGTCTGTTAAAATGGCAATTTTGGCCACTGTGTGACTTTAAAAAGTGGTTATTCAACATGAGGCACAATCTATTTGATATTTTGAATCATTTTTTCAACATTTTAAAAAATTATTTTTTTGATGAAAAACGATGACCTCGGACCTGTCGAACTTTCTCCAGATGGACAGAAATTGTCATTTTTTAATATTTTCTCTTTTGACTGTAAATGACTATTAAATAAGAATGATCACTTTTGGAACTAAACTAAGAGTGTTTAGAGTCATTTTTTCTGCTAGAAATTGGCTGAAATAGAAGCTTCTGAACAGGAGGAAAAGTCTGAAAAATGGCAATTTTGGTCACTGTGTGGCTTTAAAAAGTGGTGATTCAACATAAGACACAATCCTTTTGAAATTTTGAATCATTTTTTCAACATTTGAAAAAATTATTTTTTTGATGAAAAACGATGACCACAGACCTGTCGAACTTTCTCCAGATGATCAGAAATGGTCACTTTTTAATGTTTCTCTTTTGACTGTAAATGACTATTAAATAAGAATTATCACTTTTGGAACTAAAATAAGAGTGTTTAGAGTCATTTTTCTGCCAGAAATTGGTCTGGAGTAAGGAGGAAAAGTCTGTTAAAATGGCAATTTTGGTCACTGTGTGGCTTTAAAAATTGGTTATTCAACATGAGGCACAATCCTTTTGATATTTTGCATCATTTTTTCAACATTTGTTAAAATAAATTTTTTTGATGAAAAACGATGACCCCGGACCTGTCGAACTTTCTCCATATGGTCAGAAATGGTCATTTTTTAATGTTTTCTCTTATGACTATTAAATGTGAATTATCACTTTTGGAACTAAAATCAGTGTGTTTAGAGTCATTTTTCTGCCAGAAATTGGTCGAAATAGAAGCTTCTGAGTAGGAGGAAAAGACTGTAAAAATTGCAATTTTGGTCACTGTGGGGCTTTAAAAATTGGTTATTCAACATCAGGCACAATCCATTTGACATTTTGCATCATTTTTTCAACATTTGAAAAAAATTATTTTTTGATGAAAATTATCATTATTATTATTATTATTATGCGTTCTTATATAGCGCTCGATTACCCATAGGCATCTCGGAGCTTGCCTTGGGAACCCGTCCTGGCTTTTTTTTCCCTGTGAGATACCCGTACTGGGCATCCCCAAGGTGAAAGCCAGGCATCCCGCCGCGGGGGGGCCGTAGTGGAGATTAAGCAGGCTGATGCCCAGAGCTGCAGAGTGTGAACCCGTGATTCGAGTAGGCACCGAAGCGAGAATTATCGAGTCCACTGACCCTGGTCCATGACCCTGCCGCATCAGGAATTGAACCCTGGTCCCGGGCCGTTCTCTGCTTCAGGGTCTGCCTGCTCTAACCAGTGAGCCACACTCTTCCACTAAACGATGACCTGTCAAACTTTCTCCAGATGGTCAGAAATGGTCATTTTTTAATGTTTTCTCTTTTGACTGTAAATGACTATTAAATATGAATTATCACTTTTGGAACTAAAAAAAGAGTGTTTAGAGTCATTTTTCTGCCAGAAATTGGTCGAAATAGAAGCTACTGAGTAGGAGGAAAAGTTTGTTAACATGGCAATTTTGGTCACTGTGTGGCTTTAAAAATTGGTTATTCAACATGAGGCACAATCCATTTGACATTTTGCATCATTTTTTCAACATTTGAAAAAACTAAGTTTTTTGATGAAAAACGATGAACTCGGACCTGTCAAACTTTCTCCAGTTGGTCAGAAATGGTCATTTTTTAATGTTTCTCTTTTGACTGTAAATGACTATTAAATAAGAATTATCACTTTTGGAACTAAAATAAGAGTGTTTAGAGTCATTTGTCTGCCAGAAATTGGTCAAAATAGAAGCTTCTGAGTAGGAGGAAAAGTCTGTTAAAATGGCAATTGTGGTCACTGTGTGGCATTAAAAATTGGTTATTCAACATGAGGCACAATCCATTTGACATTTTGAATCATTTTTTCAACATTCGAAAAAATATTTTTTTTGATGAACAACGATGACCCCGGACCTGTCGAACTTTCTCCAGATAGTCAGAAATGCTCATGTTTTAATGTTTTCTCTTTTGACTGTAAAGGACTGTTAAATAAGAATTATCACTTTTGGAACTAAAATAAGTGGGTTTAGAGTCATTTTTCTGACAGAAATTCATCGAAATAGAAGCTTCTGAGTAGGAGGAAAAGTCTGTTAAAATGGCAATTTTGGTCACTGTGTGGCATTAAAAATTGGTTATTCAACATGAGGCACAATCCATTTGACATTTTGAATCATTTTTTCAACATTCGAAAAAATATTTTTTTTGATGACCTGTCGAACTTTCTCCAGATGGTCAGAAATGGTCATGTTTTAATGTTTTCTCTTTTGACTGTAAAGGACTGTTAAATAAGAATTATCACTTTTGGAACTAAAATAAGTGTGTTTAGAGTCATTTTTCTGCCAGAAATTGGTCTAAATAGAAGCTACTGAGTAGGAGGAAAAGTTTGTTAACATGGCAATTTTGGTCACTGTGTGGCTTTAAAAATTGGTTATTCAACATGAGGCACAATCCATTTGACATTTTGCATCATTTTTTCAACATTTGAAAAAACTAAGTTTTTTCATGAAAAACGATGAACTCGGACCTGTCAAACTTTCTCCAGTTGGTCAGAAATGGCCATATTTTAATGTTTTCTCTTTTGACTGTAAATGACTATTGAATAAGAATTATCACTTTTGTAACTAAAATAAGAGTGTTTAGAGTCATTTTTCTGCTAGAAATTGGTCATAATAGAAGCTTCTGAGTAGGAGGAAAAGTCTGTTAAAAAGGCAATTTTGGTCACTGTGTGGCTTCAAAAAGTGGTTATTCAACATGAGGCACAATCCATTTGACATTTTGATTCATTTCTTCAACATTTGAAAAAATTACTTTTTTGATGAAAAACGATGAACTCGCACCTGTCGAACTTTCTCCACATAGTCAGAAATGGTCATTTTTTATTGTTTTCTCTTTTGACTGTAAACGACTATTAAATGTGAATTATCGCTTTTGGAACTAAAATAAGTGTGTTTAGAGTCATTTTTCTGGCAGAAATTGGTTGAAAAGAATCTTCTGAGTAGGAGGAAAAGTCTGTTAAAATGGCAATTTTGGTCACTGTGTGACTTTAAAAAGTGGTTATTCAACATGAGGCACAATCCATTTGATATTTTGAATCATTTTTTCAACATTTGAAAAAATAATTTTTTTTATGAAAAACGATGACCTCGGACCTGTCGAACTTTCTCCAGATGGACAGAAATTGTCATTTTTTAATATTTTCTCTTTTGACTGTAAATGACTATTAAATAAGAATTATCACTTTTGGAACTAAACTAGGAGTGTTTAGAGTCATTTTTCTGCTAGAAATTGGCTGAAATAGAAGCTTCTGAACAGGAGGAAAAGTCTGAAAAATGGCAATTTTGGTCACTGTGTGGCTTTAAAAAGTGGTGATTCAACATAAGGCACAATCCTTTTGAAATTTTGAATCATTTTTTCAACATTTGAAAAAATTATTTTTTTGATGAAAAACGATGACCACAGACCTGTCGAACTTTCTCCAGATGATCAGAAATTGTCATTTTTTAATGTTTCTCTTTTGACTGTAAATGACTATTAAATAAGAATTATCACTTTTGGAACTAAAATAAGAGTGTTTAGAGTCATTTTTCTGCCAGAAATTGGTCGAAATAGAAGCTACTGAGTAGGAGGAAAAGTTTGTTAACATGGCAATTTTGGTCACTGTGTGGCTTTAAAAATTGGTTATTTAACATGAGGCACAACCCATTTGACATTTTGCATCATTTTTTCAACATTTGAAAAAACTAAGTTTTTTGATGAAAAACGATGAACTCGGACCTGTCAAACTTTCTCCAGTTGGTCAGAAATGGTCATATTTTAATGTTTTCTCTTTTGACTGTAAATGACTATTGAATAAGAATTATCACTTTTGTAACAAAAATAAGAGTGTTTAGAGTCATTTTTCTGCTAGAAATTGGTCATAATAGAAGCTTCTGAGTAGGAGGAAAAGTCTGTTAAAAAGGCAATTTTGGTCACTGTGTGGCTTCAAAAAGTGGTTATTCAACATGAGGCACAATCCATTTGACATTTTGATTCATTTCTTCAACATTTGAAAAAATAACTTTTTTGATGAAAAACGATGAACTCGGACCTGTCGAACTTTCTCCACATAGTCAGAAATGGTCATTTTTTATTGTTTTCTCTTTTGACTGTAAACGACTATTAAATGTGAATTATCGCTTTTGGAACTAAAATAAGTGTGTTTAGAGTCATTTTTCTGGCAGAAATTGGTCGAAAAGAATCTTCTGAGTAGGAGGAAAAGTCTGTTAAAATGGCAATTTTGGTCACTGTGTGACTTTAAAAAGTGGTTATTCAACATGAGGCACAATCCATATGATATTTTGAATCATTTTTTCAACATTTGAAAAAATAATTTTTTTATGAAAAACGATGACCTCGGACCTGTCGAACTTTCTCCAGATGGACAGAAATTGTCATTTTTTAATATTTTCTCTTTTGACTGTAAATGACTATTAAATAAGAATTATCACTTTTGGAACTAAACTAAGAGTGTTTAGAGTCATTTTTCTGCTAGAAATTGGCTGAAATAGAAGCTTCTGAACAGGAGGAAAAGTCTGAAAAATGGCAATTTTGGTCACTGTGTGGCTTTAAAAAGTGGTGATTCAACATAAGGCACAATCCTTTTGAAATTTTGAATCATTTTTTCAACATTTGAAAAAAATTTTTTTTTGATGAAAAACGATGACCACAGACCTGTCGAACTTTCTCCAGATGGTCAGAAATGGTCATGTTTTAATGTTTTCTCTTTTGACTGTAAATGACCATTAAATAAGAATTATCAATTTTGGAACTAAAATAAGAGTGTTTAGAGTCATTTTTCTGCCAGAAATTGGTCGAAATAGAAGCTTCTGAGTAGGAGGAAAAGTCTGTTAAAATGGCAATTTTGGTCACTGTGTGGCATTAAAAATTGGTTATTCAACATGAGGCACAATCCATTTGACATTTTGAATCATTTTTTCAACATTCGAAAAAATATTTTTTTTGATGACCTGTCGAACTTTTTCCAGATGGTCAGAAATGGTCATTTTTTAATGTTTCTCTTTTGACTGTAAATGACTATTAAATAAGAATTATCACTTTTGGAACTAAAATAAAAGTGTTTAGAGTCATTTTTCAGCCAGAAATTGGTCTAAATCGAAGCTATTGAGTAGGAGGAAAAGTCTGTTGGCAATGGCAATTTTGGTCACTGTGTGGCTTTAAAAAGTGGTTATTCAACATGAGGCACAATCCATTTGACATTTTGAATCATTTTTTCGACATTTGAAAAAATATATTTTTTTTATGAAAAACGACCTGTCAAACTTTCTCCAAATGGTCAGAAATTGTCATTTTTTTATGTTTTCTCTTTTGACTGTAAATGACTATTAAATATGAATTATCACTTTTGGAACTAAAAAAAGAGTGTTAAGAGTAATTTTTCTGCCAGAAATTAGTTGAAATAGAAGCTACTGAGTAGGAGGAAAAGTTTGTTAACATGGCAATTTTGGTCACTGTGTGGCTTTAAAAATTGGTTATTCAACATGAGGCACAATCCATTTGACATTTTGCATAATTTTTTCAACATTTGAAAAAACGTGGGGTATATTATCAAGGGGTTTTATCTCCGCTTTTTTGGCTTTAAAAGCCAAGAAAGCGGAGATAAAATTATCTCCCTATTACCAAGCTGTCGCTAACACCAGTTAGCAACAGCTAATAGGAGATAGCGACCATCATGGGCCCCACTTTGCATGTCAGTGATATTTATCACTAATGATATGCAAAGTGGGCGTGCCAAGATGTTAGCGACTGGAAACAGTCGCTAACATCGCTATCTCCTATTACCAACTTTTGGAGATATTTGCGCTAAGCGCGAATATCTCCAAAAGCTAACACCTGCCCTGAGCAGTTCTTAGCCATGTTATCCAATGGGAGGTGGATAACATGGCTAAGAGCATTTGCTCGATAATGCATGAATATCGCTGACTTTTCAGCGATATTCATGCATTGCGGGCGTTTTTTATCGCATTTGCGATAAACCTTGCTAATAGCAAGGTTTATCTGCGATAAAAATCGCCGATGTGCGGCGATAATTTTTGTCTCTAAACAAGTTAGAGACAAAAATTATCGCTAGTTGTTGGTAATATGCCCCTAAGTTTTTTGATGAAAAACGATGAACTCGGACCTGTCAAACTTTCTCCAGTTGGTCAGAAATGGTCATATTTTAATGTTTTCTCTTTTGACTGTAAATGACTATTGAATAAGAATTATCACTTTTGTAACTAAAATAAGAGTGTTTAGAGTCATTTTTCTGCTAGAAATTGGTCATAATAGAAGCTTCTGAGTAGGAGGAAAAGTCTGTTAAAAAGGCAATTTTGGTCACTGTGTGGCTTCAAAAAGTGGTTATTCAACATGTGGCACAATCCATTTGACATTTTGATTCATTTCTTCAACATTTGAAAAAATAATTTTTTTGATGAAAAACGATGAACTCGGACCTGTCGAACTTTCTCCACATAGTCAGAAATGGTCATTTTTTATTGTTTTCTCTTTTGACTGTAAACGACTATTAAATGTGAATTATCGCTTTTGGAACTAAAATAAGTGTGTGTAGAGTCATTTTTCTGGCAGAAATTAGTCGAAAAGAATCTTCTGAGTAGGAGGAAAAGTCTGTTAAAATGGCAATTTTGGTCACTGTGTGACTTTAAAAAGTGGTTATTCAACATGAGGCACAATCCTTTTGAAATTTTGAATCATTTTTTCAACATTTGAAAAAATTATTTTTTTGATGAAAAACGATGACCACAGACCTGTCGAACTTTCTCCAGATGATCAGAAATGGTCATTTTTTAATGTTTCTCTTTTGACTGTAAATGACTATTAAATAAGAATTATCACTTTTGGAACTAAAATAAGAGTGTTTAGAGTCATTTTTCTGCCAGAAATTGGTCGAAATAGAAGCTTCTGAGTAGGAGGAAAAGTCTGTTAAAATGGCAATTGTGGTCACTGTGTGGCATTAAAAATTGGTTATTCAACATGAGGCACAATCCATTTGACATTTTGAATCATTTTTTCAACATTTGAAAAAAATTTTTTTTTGATGAACAACGATGACCCCGGACCTGTCGAACTTTCTCCAGATGGTCAGAAATGGTCATTTTTTGATGTTTTCTCTTTTGACTGTAAATGACTATTAAATGTGAATTATCACTTTTGGAACTAAAATCAGTGTGTTTAGAGTCATTTTTCTGCCAGAAATTGGTCGAAATAGAAGCTTCTGAGTAGGAGGAAAAGTCTGTTAAAATGGCAATTTTGGTCACTGTGTGGCTTTAAAAAGTGGTTATTCAACATGAGGCACAATCCATTTGACATTTTGAATCATTTTTTCAACATTTGAAAAAATATTTTTTTTGATGAAAAACGATGACCCCGGACCTGTCGAACTTTCTCCAGATGGTCAGAAATGGTCATGTTTTAATGTTTTCTCTTTTGACTTTAAAGGACTATTAAATAAGAATTATCACTTTTGGAACTAAAATAAGAGTGTTTAGAGTTATTTTTCTGCTAGAAATTGGCTGAAATAGAGGTTTCTGAGTAGGAGGAAAAGTCTGTAAAAATGGCAATTTTGGTCACTGTGTGGCTTTTTAAAAAGTGGTTATTCAACATGAGGCACAATCCATTTGACATTTTGAATCATTTGTTCAACATTTGAAAAAATAATATTTTTGATGAACAACGATGACCCCGGACCTGTCGAACTTTCTCCAGATGGTCAGAAATGATCATTTTTTTAATGTTTTCTCTTTTGACTGTATATGACTATTAAATAAGAATTATCATTTTTGGAACTAAAATAAGTGTGTTTAGAGTCATTTTTCTGCCTGAAATTGGTCGAAATATAAGCTTCTGAGTAGGAGGAAAAGTCTGTTAAAATGGCAATTTTGGTCACTGTGTGGCTTTAAAAAGTGGTTATTCAACACGAGGCACAATCCATTTGACATTTTGAATCATTTTTTCAACAATTGAAAAAATAACTTTTTTTGATGTAACACGATGACCACGGACCTGTCGAACTTTCTCCATATGGTCAGAAATGTCATTTTTTTAATGTTTTCTCTTATGACTATTAAATGTGAATTATCACTTTTGGAACTAAAATCAGTGTGTTTAGAGTCATTTTTCTGCCAGAAATTGGTCGAAATAGAAGCTTCTGAGTAGGAGGAAAAGTCTGTTAAAATGGCAATTGTGGTCACTGTGTGGCTTTAAAAATTGGTTATTCAACACGAGGCACAATCCATTTGACATTTTGAATCATTTGTTCAACATTTGAAAAAATATTATTTTTGATGAACAACGATGACCCCGGACCTGTCGAACTTTCTCCAGATGGTCAGAAATGGTCATTTTTTAATGTTTTCTCTTTTGACTGTAAATGACTATTGAATAAGAATTATCACTTTTGTAACTAAAATAAGAGTGTTTAGAGTCATTTTTCTGCTAGAAATTGGTCATAATAGAAGCTTCTGAGTAGGAGGAAAAGTCTGTTAAAAAGGCAATTTTGGTCACTGTGTGGCTTCAAAAAGTGGTTATTCAACATGAGGCACAATCCATTTGACATTTTGATTAATTTCTTCAACATTTGAAAAAATAACTTTTTTGATGAAAAACGATGAACTCGGACCTGTCGAACTTTCTCCACATAGTCAGAAATGGTCATTTTTTATTGTTTTCTCTTTTGACTGTAAACGACTATTAAATGTGAATTATCGCTTTTGGAACTAAAATAAGTGTGTTTAGAGTCATTTTTCTGGCAGAAATTGGTCGAAAAGAATCTTCTGAGTAGGAGGAAAAGTCTGTTAAAATGGCAATTTTGGTCACTGTGTGACTTTAAAAAGTGGTTATTCAACATGAGGCACAATCCATTTGATATTTTGAATCATTTTTTCAACATTTGAAAAAATAATTTTTTTATGAAAAACGATGACCTCGGACCTGTCGAACTTTCTCCAGATGGACAGAAATTGTCATTTTTTATTATTTTCTCTTTTGACTGTAAATGACTATTAAATAAGAATTATCACTTTTGAAACTAAACTAAGAGTGTTTAGAGTCATTTTTCTGCTAGAAATTGGCTGAAATAGAAGCTTCTGAACAGGAGGAAAAGTCTGAAAAATGGCAATTTTGGTCAATGTGTGGCTTTAAAAAGTGGTGATTCAACATAAGGCACAATCCTTTTGAACTTTTGAATCATTTTTTCAACATTTGAAAAAATTATTTTTTGATGAAAAACGATGACCACAGACCTGTCGAACTTTCTCCAGATGGTCAGAAATGGTCATGTTTTAATGTTTTCTCTTTTGACTGTAAATGACCATTAAATAAGAATTATCAATTTTGGAACTAAATTAAGAGTGTTTAGAGTCATTTTTCTGCCAGAAATTGGTCGAAATAGAAGCTTCTGAGTAGGAGGAAAAGTCTGTTAAAATGGCAATTTTGGTCACTGTGTGGCTTTAAAAAGTGGTTATTCAACACGAGGCACAATCCATTTGACATTTTAAATCATTTTTTCAACAATTGAAAAAATAACTTTTTTTGATGTAACACGATGACCACGGACCTGTCGAACTTTCTCCATATGGTCAGAAATGTCATTTTTTTAATGTTTTCTCTTATGACTATTAAATGCGAATTATCACTTTTGGAACTAAAATCAGTGTGTTTAGAGTCATTTTTCTGCCAGAAATTGGTTGAAATAGAAGCTTCTGAGTAGGAGGAAAAGTCTGTTAAAATGGCAATTGTGGTCACTGTGTGGCTTTAAAAATTGGTTATTCAACACGAGTCACAATCCATTTGACATTTTGAATCATTTGTTCAACATTTGAAAAAATATTATTTTTGATGAACAACGATGACCCCGGACCTGTCGAACTTTCTCCAGATGGTCAGAAATGGTCATTTTTTAATGTTTTCTCTTTTGACTGTAAAGGACTATTAAATAAGAATTATCACTTTTGGAACTAAAATAAGAGTGTGTAGAGTCATTTTTCTGCTAGAAATTGGCTGAACTAGAGGTTTCTGAGTAGGAGGAAAAGTCTGAAAAATGGCAATTTTGGTCACTGTGTGGCTTTAAAAAGTGGTGATTCAACATGAGGCACAATCCTTTTGAAATTTTGAATCATTTTTTCAACATTTGAAAAAATTATTTTTTTGATGAAAAACGATGACCACAGACCTGTCGAACTTTCTCCAGATGATCAGAAATGGTCATTTTTTAATGTTTCTCTTTTGACTGTAAATGACTATTAAATAAGAATTATCACTTTTGGAACTAAAATAAAAGTGTTAGAGTCATTTTTCTGCCAGAAATTGGTCGAAATAGAAGCTACTGAGTAGGAGGAAAAGTTTGTTAACATGGCAATTTTGGTCACTGTGTGGCTTTAAAAATTGGTTAGTTAACATGAGGCCCAATCCATTTGACATTTTGCATCATTTTTTCAACATTTGAAAAAACTAAGTTTTTTGATGAAAAACGATGAACTCGGACCTGTCAAACTTTCTCCAGTTGGTCAGAAATGGTCATATTTTAATGTTTTCTCTTTTGACTGTAAATGACTATTGAATAAGAATTATCACTTTTGTAACTAAAATAAGAGTGTTTAGAGTCATTTTTCTGCTAGAAATTGGTCATAATAGAAGCTTCTGAGTAGGAGGAAAAGTCTGTTAAAAAGGCAATTTTGGTCACTGTGTGGCTGCAAAAAGTGGTTATTCAACATGAGGCACAATCCATTTGACATTTTGATTCATTTCTTCAACATTTGAAAAAATAACTTTTTTGATGAAAAACGATGAACTCGGACCTGTCGAACTTTCTCCACATAGTCAGAAATTGTCATTTTTTATTGTTTTCTCTTTTGACTGTAAACGACTATTAAATAAGAATTATCACTTTTGGAACTAAACTAAGAGTGTTTAGAGTCATTTTTCTGCTAGAAATTGGCTGAAATAGAAGCTTCTGAACAGGAGGAAAAGTCTGAAAAATGGCAATTTTGGTCACTGTGTGGCTTTAAAAAGTGGTGATTCAACATAAGGCACAATCCTTTTGAAATTTTGAATCATTTTTTCAACATTTGAAAAAATTATTTTTTTGATGAAAAACGATGACCACAGACCTGTCGAACTTTCTCCAGATGGTCAGAAATGGTCATGTTTTAATGTTTTCTCTTTTGACTGTAAATGACCATTAAATAAGAATTATCAATTTTGGAACTAAAATAAGAGTGTTTAGAGTCATTTTTCTGCCAGAAATTGGTCGAAATAGAAGCTTCTGAGTAGGAGGAAAAGTCTGTTAAAATGGCAATTTTGGTCACTGTGTGGCTTCAAAAAGTGGTTATTCAACACGAGGCACAATCCATTTGACATTTTGAATCATTTTTTCAACAATTGAAAAAATAACTTTTTGATGTAACACGATGACCACGGACCTGTCGAACTTTCTCCATATGGTCAGAAATGTCATTTTTTTAATGTTTTCTCTTTTGACTGTAAAGGACTATTAAATAAGAATTATCACTTTTGGAACTAAAATAAGAGTGTGTAGAGTCATTTTTCTGCTAGAAATTGGCTGAACTAGAGGTTTCTGAGTAGGAGGAAAAGTCTGAAAAATGGCAATTTTGGTCACTGTGTGGCTTTAAAAAGTGGTGATTCAACATAAGGCACAATCCTTTTGAAATTTTGAATCATTTTTTCAACATTTGAAAAAATTATTTTTTTGATGAAAAACGATGACCACAGACCTGTCGAACTTTCTCCAGATGATCAGAAATGGTCATTTTTTAATGTTTCTCTTTTGACTGTAAATGACTATTAAATAAGAATTATCACTTTTGGAACTAAAATAAGAGTGTTTAGAGTTATTTTTCTGCTAGAAATTGGCTGAAATAGAGGTTTCTGAGTAGGAGGAAAAGTCTGTAAAAATGGCAATTTTGGTCACTGTGTGGCTTTTTAAAAAGTGGTTATTCAACATGAGGCACAATCCATTTGACATTTTGAATCATTTGTTCAACATTTGAAAAAATAATATTTTTGATGAACAACGATGACCCCGGACCTGTCGAACTTTCTCCAGATGGTCAGAAATGATCATTTTTTTAATGTTTTCTCTTTTGACTGTATATGACTATTAAATAAGAATTATCATTTTTGGAACTAAAATAAGTGTGTTTAGAGTCATTTTTCTGCCTGAAATTGGTCGAAATAGAAGCTTCTGAGTAGGAGGAAAAGTCTGTTAAAATGGCAATTTTGGTCACTGTGTGGCTTTAAAAAGTGGTTATTCAACACGAGGCACAATCCATTTGACATTTTGAATCATTTTTTCAACAATTGAAAAAATAACTTTTTTTGATGTAACACGATGACCACGGACCTGTCGAACATTCTCCATATGGTCAGAAATGTCATTTTTTTAATGTTTTCTCTTATGACTATTAAATGTGAATTATCACTTTTGGAACTAAAATCAGTGTGTTTAGAGTCATTTTTCTGCCAGAAATTGGTCGAAATAGAAGCTTCTGAGTAGGAGGAAAAGTCTGTTAAAATGGCAATTGTGGTCACTGTGTGGCTTTAAAAATTGGTTATTCAACACGAGGCACAATCCATTTGACATTTTGAATCATTTGTTCAACATTTGAAAAAATATTATTTTTGATGAACAACGATGACCCCGGACCTGTCGAACTTTCTCCAGATGGTCAGAAATGGTCATTTTTTAATGTTTTCTCTTTTGACTGTAAAGGACTATTAAATAAGAATTATCACTTTTGGAACTAAAATAAGAGTGTGTAGAGTCATTTTTCTGCTAGAAATTGGCTGAAATAGAGGTTTCTGAGGAGGAGGAAAAGTCTGAAAAATGGCAATGTTGGTCACTGTGTGGCTTTAAAAAGTGGTGATTCAACATAAGGCACAATCCTTTTGAAATTTTGAATCATTTTTTCAACATTTGAAAAAATTATTTTTTTGATGAAAAACGATGACCACAGACCTGTCGAACTTTCTCCAGATGATCAGAAATGGTCATTTTTTAATGTTTCTCTTTTGACTGTAAATGACTATTAAATAAGAATTATCACTTTTGGAACTAAAATAAAAGTGTTAGAGTCATTTTTCTGCCAGAAATTGGTCGAAATAGAAGCTACTGAGTAGGAGGAAAAGTTTGTTAACATGGCAATTTTGGTCACTGTGTGGCTTTAAAAATTGGTTAGTTAACATGAGGCCCAATCCATTTGACATTTTGCATCATTTTTTCAACATTTGAAAAAACTAAGTTTTTTGATGAAAAACGATGAACTCGGACCTGTCAAACTTTCTCCAGTTGGTCAGAAATGGTCATATTTTAATGTTTTCTCTTTTGACTGTAAATGACTATTGAATAAGAATTATCACTTTTGTAACTAAAATAAGAGTGTTTAGAGTCATTTTTCTGCTAGAAATTGGTCATAATAGAAGCTTCTGAGTAGGAGGAAAAGTCTGTTAAAAAGGCAATTTTGGTCACTGTGTGGCTGCAAAAAGTGGTTATTCAACATGAGGCACAATCCATTTGACATTTTGATTCATTTCTTCAACATTTGAAAAAATAACTTTTTTGATGAAAAACGATGAACTCGGACCTGTCGAACTTTCTCCACATAGTCAGAAATTGTCATTTTTTATTGTTTTCTCTTTTGACTGTAAACGACTATTAAATAAGAATTATCACTTTTGGAACTAAACTAAGAGTGTTTAGAGTCATTTTTCTGCTAGAAATTGGCTGAAATAGAAGCTTCTGAACAGGAGGAAAAGTCTGAAAAATGGCAATTTTGGTCACTGTGTGGCTTTAAAAAGTGGTGATTCAACATAAGGCACAATCCTTTTGAAATTTTGAATCATTTTTTCAACATTTGAAAAAATTATTTTTTTGATGAAAAACGATGACCACAGACCTGTCGAACTTTCTCCAGATGGTCAGAAATGGTCATGTTTTAATGTTTTCTCTTTTGACTGTAAATGACCATTAAATAAGAATTATCAATTTTGGAACTAAAATAAGAGTGTTTAGAGTCATTTTTCTGCCAGAAATTGGTCGAAATAGAAGCTTCTGAGTAGGAGGAAAAGTCTGTTAAAATGGCAATTTTGGTCACTGTGTGGCTTCAAAAAGTGGTTATTCAACACGAGGCACAATCCATTTGACATTTTGAATCATTTTTTCAACAATTGAAAAAATAACTTTTTGATGTAACACGATGACCACGGACCTGTCGAACTTTCTCCATATGGTCAGAAATGTCATTTTTTTAATGTTTTCTCTTTTGACTGTAAAGGACTATTAAATAAGAATTATCACTTTTGGAACTAAAATAAGAGTGTGTAGAGTCATTTTTCTGCTAGAAATTGGCTGAACTAGAGGTTTCTGAGTAGGAGGAAAAGTCTGAAAAATGGCAATTTTGGTCACTGTGTGGCTTTAAAAAGTGGTGATTCAACATAAGGCACAATCCTTTTGAAATTTTGAATCATTTTTTCAACATTTGAAAAAATTATTTTTTTGATGAAAAACGATGACCACAGACCTGTCGAACTTTCTCCAGATGATCAGAAATGGTCATTTTTTAATGTTTCTCTTTTGACTGTAAATGACTATTAAATAAGAATTATCACTTTTGGAACTAAAATAAGAGTGTTTAGAGTTATTTTTCTGCTAGAAATTGGCTGAAATAGAGGTTTCTGAGTAGGAGGAAAAGTCTGTAAAAATGGCAATTTTGGTCACTGTGTGGCTTTTTAAAAAGTGGTTATTCAACATGAGGCACAATCCATTTGACATTTTGAATCATTTGTTCAACATTTGAAAAAATAATATTTTTGATGAACAACGATGACCCCGGACCTGTCGAACTTTCTCCAGATGGTCAGAAATGATCATTTTTTTAATGTTTTCTCTTTTGACTGTATATGACTATTAAATAAGAATTATCATTTTTGGAACTAAAATAAGTGTGTTTAGAGTCATTTTTCTGCCTGAAATTGGTCGAAATAGAATCTTCTGAGTAGGAGGAAAAGTCTGTTAAAATGGCAATTTTGGTCACTGTGTGGCTTTAAAAAGTGGTTATTCAACACGAGGCACAATCCATTTGACATTTTGAATCATTTTTTCAACAATTGAAAAAATAACTTTTTTTGATGTAACACGATGACCACGGACCTGTCGAACATTCTCCATATGGTCAGAAATGTCATTTTTTTAATGTTTTCTCTTATGACTATTAAATGTGAATTATCACTTTTGGAACTAAAATCAGTGTGTTTAGAGTCATTTTTCTGCCAGAAATTGGTCGAAATAGAAGCTTCTGAGTAGGAGGAAAAGTCTGTTAAAATGGCAATTGTGGTCACTGTGTGGCTTTAAAAATTGGTTATTCAACACGAGGCACAATCCATTTGACATTTTGAATCATTTGTTCAACATTTGAAAAAATATTATTTTTGATGAACAACGATGACCCCGGACCTGTCGAACTTTCTCCAGATGGTCAGAAATGGTCATTTTTTAATGTTTTCTCTTTTGACTGTAAAGGACTATTAAATAAGAATTATCACTTTTGGAACTAAAATAAGAGTGTGTAGAGTCATTTTTCTGCTAGAAATTGGCTGAAATAGAGGTTTCTGAGGAGGAGGAAAAGTCTGAAAAATGGCAATGTTGGTCACTGTGTGGCTTTAAAAAGTGGTGATTCAACATAAGGCACAATCCTTTTGAAATTTTGAATCATTTTTTCAACATTTGAAAAAATTATTTTTTTGATGAAAAACGATGACCACAGACCTGTCGAACTTTCTCCAGATGATCAGAAATGGTCATTTTTTAATGTTTCTCTTTTGACTGTAAATGACTATTAAATAAGAATTATCACTTTTGGAACTAAAATAAGAGTGTTTAGAGTCATTTTTCTGCCAGAAATTGGTCGAAATAGAAGCTACTGAGTAGGAGGAAAAGTTTGTTAACATGGCAATTTTGGTCACTGTGTGGCTTTAAAAATTGGTTAGTTAACATGAGGCACAATCCATTTGACATTTTGCATCATTTTTTCAACATTTGAAAAAACTAAGTTTTTTGATGAAAAACGATGAACTCGGACCTGTCAAACTTTCTCCAGTTGGTCAGAAATGGTCATATTTTAATGTTTTCTCTTTTGACTGTAAATGACTATTGAATAAGAATTATCACTTTTGTAACTAAAATAAGAGTGTTTAGAGTCATTTTTCTGCTAGAAATTGGTCATAATAGAAGCTTCTGAGTAGGAGGAAAAGTCTGTTAAAAAGGCAATTTTGGTCACTGTGTGGCTTCAAAAAGTGGTTATTCAACATGAGGCACAATCCATTTGACATTTTGATTCATTTCTTCAACATTTGAAAAAATAACTTTTTTGATGAAAAACGATGAACTCGGACCTGTCGAACTTTCTCCACATAGTCAGAAATGGTCATTTTTTATTGTTTTCTCTTTTGACTGTAAATGACTATTAAATAAGAATTATCACTTTTGGAACTAAACTAAGAGTGTTTAGAGTCATTTTTCTGCTAGAAATTGGCTGAAATAGAAGCTTCTGAACAGGAGGAAAAGTCTGAAAAATGGCAATTTTGGTCAATGTGTGGCTTTAAAAAGTGGTGATTCAACATAAGGCACAATCCTTTTGAAATTTTGAATCATTTTTTCAACATTTGAAAAAATTATTTTTTGATGAAAAACGATGACCACAGACCTGTCGAACTTTCTCCAGATGGTCAGATATGGTCATGTTTTAATGTTTTCTCTTTTGACTGTAAATGACCATTAAATAAGAATTATCAATTTTGGAACTAAAATAAGAGTGTTTAGAGTCATTTTTCTGCCAGAAATTGGTCGAAATAGAAGCTTCTGAGTAGGAGGAAAAGTCTGTTAAAATGGCAATTTTGGTCACTGTGTGGCTTTAAAAAGTGGTTATTCAACACGAGGCACAATCCATTTGACATTTTAAATCATTTTTTCAACAATTGAAAAAATAACTTTTTTTGATGTAACACGATGACCACGGACCTGTCGAACTTTCTCCATATGGTCAGAAATGTCATTTTTTTAATGTTTTCTCTTATGACTATTAAATGTGAATTATCACTTTTGGAACTAAAATCAGTGTGTTTAGAGTCATTTTTCTGCCAGAAATTGGTCGAAATAGAAGCTTCTGAGTAGGAGGAAAAGTCTGTTAAAATGGCAATTGTGGTCACTGTGTGGCTTTAAAAATTGGTTATTCAACACGAGTCACAATCCATTTGACATTTTGAATCATTTGTTCAACATTTGAAAAAATAATATTTTTGATGAACAACGATGACCCCGGACCTGTCGAACTTTCTCCAGATGGTCAGAAATGGTCATTTTTTAATGTTTTCTCTTTTGACTGTAAAGGACTATTAAATAAGAATTATCACTTTTGGAACTAAAATAAGAGTGTGTAGAGTCATTTTTCTGCTAGAAATTGGCTGAACTAGAGGTTTCTGAGTAGGAGGAAAAGTCTGAAAAATGGCAATTTTGGTCACTGTGTGGCTTTAAAAAGTGGTGATTCAACATGAGGCACAATCCTTTTGAAATTTTGAATCATTTTTTCAACATTTGAAAAAATTATTTTTTTGATGAAAAACGATGACCACAGACCTGTCGAACTTTCTCCAGATGATCAGAAATGGTCATTTTTTAATGTTTCTCTTTTGACTGTAAATGACTATTAAATAAGAATTATCACTTTTGGAACTAAAATAAAAGTGTTTAGAGTCATTTTTCTGCCAGAAATTGGTCGAAATAGAAGCTACTGAGTAGGAGGAAAAGTTTGTTAACATGGCAATTTTGGTCACTGTGTGGCTTTAAAAATTGGTTAGTTAACATGAGGCCCAATCCATTTGACATTTTGCATCATTTTTTCAACATTTGAAAAAACTAAGTTTTTTGATGAAAAACGATGAACTCGGACCTGTCAAACTTTCTCCAGTTGGTCAGAAATGGTCATATTTTAATGTTTTCTCTTTTGACTGTAAATGACTATTGAATAAGAATTATCACTTTTGTAACTAAAATAAGAGTGTTTAGAGTCATTTTTCTGCTAGAAATTGGTCATAATAGAAGCTTCTGAGTAGGAGGAAAATGTTAAAAAGGCAATTTTGGTCACTGTGTGGCTTCAAAAAGTGGTTATTCAACATGAGGCACAATCCATTTGACATTTTGATTCATTTCTTCAACATTTGAAAAAATAACTTTTTTGATGAAAAACGATGAACTCGGACCTGTCGAACTTTCTCCACATAGTCAGAAATTGTCATTTTTTATTGTTTTCTCTTTTGACTGTAAACGACTATTAAATGTGAATTATCGCTTTTGGAACTAAAATAAGTGTGTTTAGAGTCATTTTTCTGGCAGAAATTGGTCGAAAAGAATCTTCTGAGTAGGAGGAAAAGTCTGTTAAAATGGCAATTTTGGTCACTGTGTGACTTTAACAAGTGGTTATTCAACATGAGGCACAATCCATTTGATATTTTGAATCATTTTTTCAACATTTGAAAAAATAATTTTTTTATGAAAAACGATGACCTCGGACCTGTCGAACTTTCTCCAGATGGACAGAAATTGTCATTTTTTAATATTTTCTCTTTTGACTGTAAATGACTATTAAATAAGAATTATCACTTTTGGAACTAAACTAAGAGTGTTTAGAGTCATTTTTCTGCTAGAAATTGGCTGAAATAGAAGCTTCTGAACAGGAGGAAAAGTCTGAAAAATGGCAATTTTGGTCACTGTGTGGCTTTAAAAAGTGGTGATTCAACATAAGGCACAATCCTTTTGAAATTTTGAATCATTTTTTCAACATTTGAAAAAATTATTTTTTTGATGAAAAACGATGACCACAGACCTGTCGAACTTTCTCCAGATGGTCAGAAATGGTCATGTTTTAATGTTTTCTCTTTTGACTGTAAATGACCATTAAATAAGAATTATCAATTTTGGAACTAAAATAAGAGTGTTTAGAGTCATTTTTCTGCCAGAAATTGGTCGAAATAGAAGCTTCTGAGTAGGAGGAAAAGTCTGTTAAAATGGCAATTTTGGTCACTGTGTGGCTTTAAAAAGTGGTTATTCAACACGAGGCACAATCCATTTGACATTTTGAATCATTTTTTCAACAATTGAAAAAATAACTTTTTTTGATGTAACACGATGACCACGGACCTGTCGAACTTTCTCCATATGGTCAGAAATGTCATTTTTTTAATGTTTTCTCTTATGACTATTAAATGTGAATTATCACTTTTGGAACTAAAATCAGTGTGTTTAGAGTCATTTTTCTGCCAGAAATTGGTCGAAATAGAAGCTTCTGAGTAGGAGGAAAAGTCTGTTAAAATGGCAATTGTGGTCACTGTGTGGCTTTAAAAATTGGTTATTCAACACGAGTCACAATCCATTTGACATTTTGAATCATTTGTTCAACATTTGAAAAAATAATATTTTTGATGAACAACGATGACCCCGGACCTGTCGAACTTTCTCCAGATGGTCAGAAATGGTCATTTTTTAATGTTTTCTCTTTTGACTGTAAAGGACTATTAAATAAGAATTATCACTTTTGGAACTAAAATAAGAGTGTGTAGAGTCATTTTTCTGCTAGAAATTGGCTGAACTAGAGGTTTCTGAGTAGGAGGAAAAGTCTGAAAAATGGCAATTTTGGTCACTGTGTGGCTTTAAAAAGTGGTGATTCAACATGAGGCACAATCCTTTTGAAATTTTGAATCATTTTTTCAACATTTGAAAAAAAAATTTTTTTGATGAAAAACGATGACCACAGACCTGTCGAACTTTCTCCAGATGATCAGAAATGGTCATTTTTTAATGTTTCTCTTTTGACTGTAAATGACTATTAAATAAGAATTATCACTTTTGGAACTAAAATAAAAGTGTTTAGAGTCATTTTTCTGCCAGAAATTGGTCGAAATAGAAGCTACTGAGTAGGAGGAAAAGTTTGTTAACATGGCAATTTTGGTCACTGTGTGGCTTTAAAAATTGGTTAGTTAACATGAGGCCCAATCCATTTGACATTTTGCATCATTTTTTCAACATTTGAAAAAACTAAGTTTTTTGATGAAAAACGATGAACTCGGACCTGTCAAACTTTCTCCAGTTGGTCAGAAATGGTCATATTTTAATGTTTTCTCTTTTGACTGTAAATGACTATTGAATAAGAATTATCACTTTTGTAACTAAAATAAGAGTGTTTAGAGTCATTTTTCTGCTAGAAATTGGTCATAATAGAAGCTTCTGAGTAGGAGGAAAAGTCTGTTAAAAAGGCAATTTTGGTCACTGTGTGGCTTCAAAAAGTGGTTATTCAACATGAGGCACAATCCATTTGACATTTTGATTCATTTCTTCAACATTTGAAAAAATAACTTTTTTGATGAAAAACGATGAACTCGGACCTGTCGAACTTTCTCCACATAGTCAGAAATTGTCATTTTTTATTGTTTTCTCTTTTGACTGTAAACGACTATTAAATGTGAATTATCGCTTTTGGAACTAAAATAAGTGTGTTTAGAGTCATTTTTCTGGCAGAAATTGGTCGAAAAGAATCTTCTGAGTAGGAGGAAAAGTCTGTTAAAATGGCAATTTTGGTCACTGTGTGACTTTAACAAGTGGTTATTCAACATGAGGCACAATCCATTTGATATTTTGAATCATTTTTTCAACATTTGAAAAAATAATTTTTTTATGAAAAACGATGACCTCGGACCTGTCGAACTTTCTCCAGATGGACAGAAATTGTCATTTTTTAATATTTTCTCTTTTGACTGTAAATGACTATTAAATAAGAATTATCACTTTTGGAACTAAACTAAGAGTGTTTAGAGTCATTTTTCTGCTAGAAATTGGCTGAAATAGAAGCTTCTGAACAGGAGGAAAAGTCTGAAAAATGGCAATTTTGGTCACTGTGTGGCTTTAAAAAGTGGTGATTCAACATAAGGCACAATCCTTTTGAAATTTTGAATCATTTTTTCAACATTTGAAAAAAAAAATTTTTTGATGAAAAACGATGACCACAGACCTGTCGAACTTTCTCCATATGGTCAGAAATGTCATTTTTTTAATGTTTTCTCTTATGACTATTAAATGTGAATTATCACTTTTGGAACTAAAATCAGTGTGTTTAGAGTCATTTTTCTGCCAGAAATTGGTCGAAATAGAAGCTTCTGAGTAGGAGGAAAAGTCTGTTAAAATGGCAATTGTGGTCACTGTGTGGCTTTAAAAATTGGTTATTCAACACGAGGCACAATCCATTTGACATTTTGAATCATTTGTTCAACATTTGAAAAAATATTATTTTTGATGAACAACGATGACCCCGGACCTGTCGAACTTTCTCCAGATGGTCAGAAATGGTCATTTTTTAATGTTTTCTCTTTTGACTGTAAAGGACTATTAAATAAGAATTATCACTTTTGGAACTAAAATAAGAGTGTGTAGAGTCATTTTTCTGCTAGAAATTGGCTGAACTAGAGGTTTCTGAGTAGGAGGAAAAGTCTGAAAAATGGCAATTTTGGTCACTGTGTGGCTTTAAAAAGTGGTGATTCAACATAAGGCACAATCCTTTTGAAATTTTGAATCATTTTTTCAACATTTGAAAAAATTATTTTTTTGATGAAAAACGATGACCACAGACCTGTCGAACTTTCTCCAGATGATCAGAAATGGTCATTTTTTAATGTTTCTCTTTTGACTGTAAATGACTATTAAATAAGAATTATCACTTTTGGAACTAAAATAAAAGTGTTTAGAGTCATTTTTCTGCCAGAAATTGGTCGAAATAGAAGCTACTGAGTAGGAGGAAAAGTTTGTTAACATGGCAATTTTGGTCACTGTGTGGCTTTAAAAATTGGTTAGTTAACATGAGGCCCAATCCATTTGACATTTTGCATCATTTTTTCAACATTTGAAAAAACTAAGTTTTTTGATGAAAAACGATGAACTCGGACCTGTCAAACTTTCTCCAGTTGGTCAGAAATGGTCATATTTTAATGTTTTCTCTTTTGACTGTAAATGACTATTGAATAAGAATTATCACTTTTGTAACTAAAATAAGAGTGTTTAGAGTCATTTTTCTGCTAGAAATTGGTCATAATAGAAGCTTCTGAGTAGGAGGAAAAGTCTGTTAAAAAGGCAATTTTGGTCACTGTGTGGCTTCAAAAAGTGGTTATTCAACATGAGGCACAATCCATTTGACATTTTGATTCATTTCTTCAACATTTGAAAAAATAACTTTTTTGATGAAAAACGATGAACTCGGACCTGTCGAACTTTCTCCACATAGTCAGAAATTGTCATTTTTTATTGTTTTCTCTTTTGACTGTAAACGACTATTAAATGTGAATTATCGCTTTTGGAACTAAAATAAGTGTGTTTAGAGTCATTTTTCTGGCAGAAATTGGTCGAAAAGAATCTTCTGAGTAGGAGGAAAAGTCTGTTAAAATGGCAATTTTGGTCACTGTGTGACTTTAACAAGTGGTTATTCAACATGAGGCACAATCCATTTGATATTTTGAATCATTTTTTCAACATTTGAAAAAATAATTTTTTTATGAAAAACGATGACCTCGGACCTGTCGAACTTTCTCCAGATGGACAGAAATTGTCATTTTTTAATATTTTCTCTTTTGACTGTAAATGACTATTAAATAAGAATTATCACTTTTGGAACTAAACTAAGAGTGTTTAGAGTCATTTTTCTGCTAGAAATTGGCTGAAATAGAAGCTTCTGAACAGGAGGAAAAGTCTGAAAAATGGCAATTTTGGTCACTGTGTGGCTTTAAAAAGTGGTGATTCAACATAAGGCACAATCCTTTTGAAATTTTGAATCATTTTTTCAACATTTGAAAAAATTATTTTTTTGATGAAAAACGATGACCACAGACCTGTCGAACTTTCTCCGGATGGTCAGAAATGGTCATGTTTTAATGTTTTCTCTTTTGACTGTAAATGACCATTAAATAAGAATTATCAATTTTGGAACTAAAATAAGAGTGTTTAGAGTCATTTTTCTGCCAGAAATTGGTCGAAATAGAAGCTTCTGAGTAGGAGGAAAAGTCTGTTAAAATGGCAATTTTGGTCACTGTGTGGCTTTAAAAAGTGGTTATTCAACACGAGGCACAATCCATTTGACATTTTGAATCATTTGTTCAACATTTGAAAAAATATTATTTTTGATGAACAACGATGACCCCGGACCTGTCGAACTTTCTCCAGATGGTCAGAAATGGTCATTTTTTAATGTTTTCTCTTTTGACTGTAAAGGACTATTAAATAAGAATTATCACTTTTGGAACTAAAATAAGAGTGTGTAGAGTCATTTTTCTGCTAGAAATTGGCTGAACTAGAGGTTTCTGAGTAGGAGGAAAAGTCTGAAAAATGGCAATTTTGGTCACTGTGTGGCTTTAAAAAGTGGTGATTCAACATAAGGCACAATCCTTTTGAAATTTTGAATCATTTTTTCAACATTTGAAAAAATTATTTTTTTGATGAAAAACGATGACCACAGACCTGTCGAACTTTCTCCAGATGATCAGAAATGGTCATTTTTTAATGTTTCTCTTTTGACTGTAAATGACTATTAAATAAGAATTATCACTTTTGGAACTAAAATAAGAGTGTTTAGAGTCATTTATCTGCCAGAAATTGGTCGAAATAGAAGCTACTGAGTAGGAGGAAAAGTTTGTTAACATGGCAATTTTGGTCACTGTGTGGCTTTAAAAATTGGTTAGTTAACATGAGGCACAATCCATTTGACATTTTGCATCATTTTTTCAACATTTGAAAAAACTAAGTTTTTTGATGAAAGACGATGAACTCGGACCTGTCAAACTTTCTCCAGTTGGTCAGAAATGGTCATATTTTAATGTTTTCTCTTTTGACTGTAAATGACTATTGAATAAGAATTATCACTTTTGTAACTAAAATAAGAGTGTTTAGAGTCATTTTTCTGCTAGAAATTGGTCATAATAGAAGCTTCTGAGTAGGAGGAAAAGTCTGTTAAAAAGGCAATTTTGGTCACTGTGTGGCTTCAAAAAGTGGTTATTCAACATGAGGCACAATCCATTTGACATTTTGATTCATTTCTTCAACATTTGAAAAAATAACTTTTTTTATGAAAAACGATGACCTCGGACCTGTCGAACTTTCTCCAGATAGACAGAAATTGTCATTTTTTAATATTTTCTCTTTTGACTGTAAATGACTATTAAATAAGAATTATCACTTTTGGAACTAAACTAAGAGTGTTTAGAGTCATTTTTCTGCTAGAAATTGGCTGAAATAGAAGCTTCTGAACAGGAGGAAAAGTCTGAAAAATGGCAATTTTGGTCACTGTGTGGCTTTAAAAAGTGGTGATTCAACATAAGGCACAATCCTTTTGAAATTTTGAATCATTTTTTCAACATTTGAAAAAAAAATTGTTTTGATGAAAAACGATGACCACAGACCTGTCGAACTTTCTCCAGATGGTCAGAAATGGTCATGTTTTAATGTTTTCTCTTTTGACTGTAAATGACCATTAAATAAGAATTATCAATTTTGGAACTAAAATAAGAGTGTTTAGAGTCATTTTTCTGCCAGAAATTGGTCGAAATAGAAGCTTCTGAGTAGGAGGAAAAGTCTGTTAAAATGGCAATTTTGGTCACTGTGTGGCATTAAAAATTGGTTATTCAACATGAGGCACAATCCATTTGACATTTTGAATCATTTTTTCAACATTCGAAAAAATATTTTTTTTGATGACCTGTCGAACTTTCTCCAGATGGTCAGAAATGGTCATGTTTTAATGTTTTCTCTTTTGACTGTAAAGGACTGTTAAATAAGAATTATCACTTTTGGAACTAAAATAAGTGTGTTTAGAGTCATTTTTCTGCCAGAAATTGGTCTAAATAGATTGAGTAGGAGGAAAAGTCTGTCGGCAATGGCAATTTTGGTCACTGTGTGGCTTTAAAAAGTGGTTATTCAACATGAGGCACAATCCATTTGACATTTTGAATCATTTTTTCGACATTTGAAAAAATATATTTTTTTTATGAAAAACGACCTGTCAAACTTTCTCCAAATGGTCAGAAATTGTCATTTTTTTATGTTTTCTCTTTTGACTGTAAATGACTATTAAATATGAATTATCACTTTTGGAACTAAAAAAAGAGTGTTAAGAGTAATTTTCTGCCAGAAATTGGTTGAAATAGAAGCTACTGAGTAGGAGGAAAAGTTTGTTAACATGGCAATTTTGGTCACTGTGTGGCTTTAAAAATTGGTTATTCAACATGAGGCACAATCCATTTGACATTTTGCATAATTTTTTCAACATTTGAAAAAACTAAGTTTTTTGATGAAAAACGATGAACTCGGACCTGTCAAACTTTCTCCAGTTGGTCAGAAATGGTCATATTTTAATGTTTTCTCTTTTGACTGTAAATGACTATTGAATAGGAATTATCACTTTTGTAACTAAAATAAGAGTGTTTAGAGTCATTTTTCTGCTAGAAATTGGTCATAATAGAAGCTTCTGAGTAGGAGGAAAAGTCTGTGAAAAAGGCAATTTTGGTCACTGTGTGGCTTCAAAAAGTGGTTATTCAACATGAGGCACAATCCATTTGACATTTTGATTAATTTCTTCAACATTTGAAAAAATAATTTGTTTGATGAAAAATGATGAACTCGGACCTGTCGAACTTTCTCCACATAGTCAGAAATGGTCATTTTTTATTGTTTTCTCTTTTGACTGTAAACGACTATTAAATGTGAATTATCGCTTTTGGAACTAAAATAAGTGTGTTTAGAGTCATTTTTCTGGCAGAAATTGGTCGAAAAGAATCTTCTGAGTAGGAGGAAAAGTCTGTTAAAATGGCAATTTTGGTCACTGTGTGACTTTAAAAAGTGGTTATTCAACATGAGGCACAATCCTTTTGAAATTTTGAATCATTTTTTCAACATTTGAAAAAATTATTTTTTTGATGAAAAACGATGACCACAGACCTGTCGAACTTTCTCCAGATGATCAGAAATGGTCATTTTTTAATGTTTCTCTTTTGACTGTAAATGACTATTAAATAAGAATTATCACTTTTGGAACTAAAATAAGAGTGTTTAGAGTCATTTGTCTGCCAGAAATTGGTCGAAATAGAAGCTTCTGAGTAGGAGGAAAAGTCTGTTAAAATGGCAATTGTGGTCACTGTGTGGCATTAAAAATTGGTTATTCAACATGAGGCACAATCCATTTGACATTTTGAATCATTTTTTCAACATTCGAAAAAATATTTTTTTTGATGAACAACGATGACCCCGGTCCTGTCGAACTTTCTCCAGATAGTCAGAAATGCTCATGTTTTAATGTTTTCTCTTTTGACTGTAAAGGACTGTTAAATAAGAATTATCACTTTTGGAACTAAAATAAGTGGGTTTAGAGTCATTTTTCTGACAGAAATTCATCGAAATAGAAGCTTCTGAGTAGGAGGAAAAGTCTGTTAAAATGGCAATTTTGGTCACTGTGTGGCATTAAAAATTGGTTATTCAACATGAGGCACAATCCATTTGACATTTTGAATCATTTTTTCAACATTCGAAAAAATATTTTTTTTGATGACCTGTCGAACTTTCTCCAGATGGTCAGAAATGGTCATGTTTTAATGTTTTCTCTTTTGACTGTAAAGGACTGTTAAATAAGAATTATCACTTTTGGAACTAAAATAAGTGTGTTTAGAGTCATTTTTCTGCCAGAAATTGGTCTAAATAGAAGCTACTGAGTAGGAGGAAAAGTTTGTTAACATGGCAATTTTGGTCACTGTGTGGCTTTAAAAATTGGTTATTCAACATGAGGCACAATCCATTTGACATTTTGCATCATTTTTTCAACATTTGAAAAAACTAAGTTTTTTCATGAAAAACGATGAACTCGGACCTGTCAAACTTTCTCCAGTTGGTCAGAAATGGTCATATTTTAATGTTTTCTCTTTTGACTGTAAATGACTATTGAATAAGAATTATCACTTTTGTAACTAAAATAAGAGTGTTTAGAGTCATTTTTCTGCTAGAAATTGGTCATAATAGAAGCTTCTGAGTAGGAGGAAAAGTCTGTTAAAAAGGCAATTTTGGTCACTGTGTGGCTTCAAAAAGTGGTTATTCAACATGAGGCACAATCCATTTGACATTTTGATTCATTTCTTCAACATTTGAAAAAATATTTTTTTTGATGAAAAACGATGAACTCGGACCTGTCGAACTTTCTCCACATAGTCAGAAATGGTAATTTTTTATTGTTTTCTCTTTTGACTGTAAACGACTATTAAATGTGAATTATCGCTTTTGGAACTAAAATAAGTGTGTTTAGAGTCATTTTTCTGGCAGAAATTGGTCGAAAAGAATCTTCTGAGTAGGAGGAAAAGTCTGTTAAAATGGCAATTTTGGTCACTGTGTGACTTTAAAAAGTGGTTATTCAACATGAGGCACAATCCTTTTGAAATTGTGAATCATTTTTTCAACATTTGAAAAAATTATTTTTTTGATGAAAAACGATGACCACAGACCTGTCGAACTTTCTCCAGATGATCAGAAATGGTCATTTTTTAATGTTTCTCTTTTGACTGTAAATGACTATTAAATAAGAATTATCACTTTTGGAACTAAAATAAGAGTGTTTAGAGTCATTTTTCTGCCAGAAATTGGTCGAAATAGAAGCTTCTGAGTAGGAGGAAAAGTCTGTTAAAATGGCAATTGTGGTCACTGTGTGGCATTAAAAATTGGTTATTCAACATGAGGCACAATCCATTTGACATTTTGAATCATTTTTTCAACATTCGAAAAAATATTTTTTTTGATGAACAACGATGACCCCGGACCTGTCGAACTTTCTCCAGATAGTCAGAAATGCTCATGTTTTAATGTTTTCTCTTTTGACTGTAAAGGACTGTTAAATAAGAATTATCACTTTTGGAACTAAAATAAGTGGGTTTAGAGTCATTTTTCTGACAGAAATTCATCGAAATAGAAGCTTCTGAGTAGGAGGAAAAGTCTGGTAAAATGGCAATTTTGGTCACTGTGTGGCTTTAAAAAGTGGTTATTCAACATGAGGCACAATCCATTTGACATTTTGAATCATTTTTTCAACATTTGAAAAAATAACTTTTTTTGATGAAAAACGATGACCCCGGACCTATCGAACTTTTTCCACATAGTCAGAAATAGTCATTTTTTATTGTTTTCTTTTTTGACCGGAAATGACTTTTAAATGTGAATGATCACTTTTGGAACTAAAATAAGTGTGTTTATAGTCATTTTTCTGCCAGAAATTGGTCGAAATAGAAGCTTCTGAGTAGGAGGAAAAGTCTGTTAAAATGGCAATTTTGGTCACTGTGTGGCTTTAAAAAGTGGTTATTCAACATGAGGCACAATCCATGTGACATTTTGAATCATTTTTTCAACATTTGAAAAAATATTTTTTTTGATGAAAAACGATGACCCCGGACCTGTCGAACTCCCTCCAGATGGTCAGAAATGGTCATTTTTTTATGTTTTCTCTTTTGACTGTAAATGACTATTAAATATGAAGTATCACTTTTGGAACTAAAAAAAGAGTGTTAAGTGTAATTTTTCTGCTTCTGTGTAGGAGGAAAAGACTGTAAAAATGGCAATTTTGGTCACTGCGGGGCTTTAAAAAGTGGTTATTCAACATCATTCACAATCCATTTGACATTTTGCATCATTTTTTCAACATTTGAAATTTTTTTGATGAAAATTATTATTATTAATATTATTATTATTATTATTATGCGTTCGATTACCCGTAGGCATCTCGGCGCTTGCCTTGGGAACCCGTCCTGGCTTTTTTTTCCCTGTGAGATACCCGTACTGGGCATCCCCAAGGTGAAAGCCAGGCATCCCGCCGCGGGGGGGCCGTAGTGGAGATTAAGCAGGCAGATGCCCAGAGCTGCAGAGTGTGAACCCGTGATTCGAGTAGGCACCGAACCGAGAATTATCGAGTCTACTCACCCTGGTCCATGACCCTGCCGCGTCGGGAATTGAACCCTGGTCCCGTGCCGTTCTCTGCTTCATGGTCCGCCTGCTCTAACCAGTGAGACACACTATTCCACTAAACGATGACCTGTCAAACTTTCTCCAGATGGTCAGAAATGATCATATTTTAATGTTTTCTCTTTTGACTGTAAATGACTATTAAATATGAATTATCACTTTTGGTACTAAAAAAAGAGTGTTTAGAGTCATTTTTCTGCCAGAAATTGGTCGAAATAGAAGCTTCTGAGTAGGAGGAAAAGTTTGTTAACATGGCAATTTTGGTCACTGCGTGGCTTTAAAAATTGGTTATTCAACATGAGCCACAATCCATTTGACATTTTGCCTCATTTTTTCAACATTTGAAAAAACTAAGTTTTTTGATGAAAAACGATGACCCTGGACCTGTCAAACTTTCTCCAGATGGTCAGAAATGGTGATATTTTAATGTTTTCTCTTTTGACTGTAAATGACTATTAAATATGAATTATCACTTTTGGAACTAAAATTAGGGGGTTTAGAGTCATTTTTCTGACAGAAATTCATCGAAATAGAAGCTTCTGAGTAGGAGGAAAAGTCTGGTAAAATGGCAATTTTGGTCACTGTGTGGCTTTAAAAAGTGGTTATTCAACATGAGGCACAATCCATTTGACATTTTGAATCATTTTTTCAACATTTGAAAAAATAACTTTTTTTGATGTAAAACGATGACCACGGACTTGTCGAACTTTATCCATATGGTCAGAAATGGTCATTTTTTAATGTTTTCTCTTATGACTATTAAATGTGAATTATCACTTTTGGAACTAAAATCAGTGTGTTTAGAGTCATTTTTCTGCCAGAAATTGGTCGAAATAGAAGCTTCTGAGTAGGAGGAACAGTCTGTTAAAATGGCAATTTTGGTCACTGTGTGGCTTTTTAAAAAGTGGTTATTCAAAATGAGGCACAATCCATTTGACATTTTGAATCATTTTTTCAACATTTGAAAAAATATTTTTTTTGATGAAAAACGATGACCCCGGACCTGTCGAACTTTCTCCAGATGGTCAGAAATGGTAATTTTTTAATGTTTTCTCTTTTGACTGTATATGACTATTAAATAAGAATTATCACTTTTGGAACTAAAATAAGTGTGTTTAGAGTCATTTTTCTGCCTGAAATTGGTCGAAATAGAAGCTTCTGAGTAGGAGGAAAAGTCTGTTAAAATGGCAATTTTGGTCACTGTGTGGCTTTAAAAAGTGGTTATTCAACACGAGGCACAATCTATTTGACATTTTGAATCATTTTTTCAACAATTGAAAAAATAACTTTTTTTGATGTAACACGATGACCACGGACCTGTCGAACTTTCTCCATATGGTCAGAAATGTCATTTTTTTAATGTTTTCTCTTATGACTATTAAATGTGAATTATCACTTTTGGAACTAAAATCAGTGTGTTTAGAGTCATTTTCTGCCAGAAATTGGTCGAAATAGAAGCTTCTGAGTAGGAGGAAAAGTCTGTTAAAATGGCAATTGTGGTCACTGTGTGGCTTTAAAAATTGGTTATTCAACACGAGGCACAATCCATTTGACATTTTGAATCATTTGTTCAACATTTGAAAAAATATTATTTTTGATGAACAACGATGACCCCAGACCTGTCGAACTTTCTCCAGATGGTCAGAAATGGTCATTTTTAATGTTTTCTCTTTTGACTGTAAAGGACTATTAAATAAGAATTATCACTTTTGGAACTAAAATAAGAGTGTGTAGAGTCATTTTTCTGCTAGAAATTGGCTGAAATAGAGGTTTCTGAGTAGCAGGAAAAGTCTGTAAAAATGGCAATTTTGGTCACTGTGTGGCTTTAAAAAGTGGTTATTCAACATGAGGCACAATCCATTTGACATTTTGAATCATTTGTTCAACATTTGAAAAAATATTTTTTTTGATGAACAACGATGACCCCGGACCTGTCGAACTTTCTCCAGATGGTCAGAAATTGTCATTTTTTTAATGTTTTCTCTTTTGACTGTAAATGACTATTAAATAAGAATTATCACTTTTGGAAATAAAATAAGAGTGTTTAGAGTCATTTTTCTGCTAGAAATTGGTCGAAATAGAAGCTTCTGAGTAGGAGGAAAAGTCTTTTAAAATGGCAATTTTGGTCATGTGTGGCTTTAAAAATTGGTTATTCAACATGAGGCACAATTCATTTGACATTTTGCATCATTTTTTCAACATTTGTTAAAATACATTTTTTTGATGAAAAACGATGACCCCGGACCTGTCGAACTTTTTCCACATAGTCAGAAATAGTCATTTTTTATTGTTTTCTTTTTTGACCGTAAATGACTATTAAATGTGAATGATCACTTTTGGAACTAAAATAAGTGTGTTTATAGTAATTTTTCTGCCAGAAATTGGTAGAAATAGAAGCTTCTGAGTAGGAGGAAAAGTCTGTTAAAATGGCAATTTTGGTCACTGTGTGGCTTTAAAAAGTGGTTATTCAACATGAGGCACAATCCATGTGACATTTTGAATCATTTTTTCAACATTTGAAAAAATATTTTTTTTGATGAAAAACGATGACCCCGGACCTGTCGAACTCCCTCCAGATGATCAGAAATGGTCATTTTTTTATGTTTCTCTTTTGACTGTAAATGACTATTAATTAAGAATTATCACTTTTGGAACTAAAATAAGAGTGTTTAGAGTCATTTTTCTGCCAGAAGCTTCTGAGTAGGAGGAAAAGTCTGTTAAAATGGCAATTGTGGTCACTGTGTGGCATTAAAAATTGGTTATTCAACATGAGGCACAATCCATTTGACATTTTGAATAATTTTTTCAACATTCGAAAAAATACTTTTTTTGATGAACAACGATGACCACGGACTTGTCGAACTTTATCCATATGGTCAGAAATGGTCATTTTTTAATGTTTTCTCTTATGACTATTAAATGTGAATTATCACTTTTGGAACTAAAATCAGTGTGTATAGAGTCATTTTTCTGCCAGAAATTGGTCGAAATAGAAGCTTCTGAGTAGGAGGAACAGTCTGTTAAAATGGCAATTTTGGTCACTGTGTGGCTTTTTAAAAAGTGGTTATTCAAAATGAGGCACAATCCATTTGACATTTTGAATAATTTTTTCAACATTTGAAAAAATATTTTTTTTGATGAAAAACGATGACCCCGGACCTGTCGAACTTTCTCCAGATGGTCAGAAATGGTCATTTTTTTAATGTTTTCTCTTTTGACTGTATATGACTATTAAATAAGAATTATCACTTTTGGAACTAAAATAAGTGTGTTTAGAGTCATTTTTCTGCCTGAAATTGGTCGAAATAGAAGCTTCTGAGTAGGAGGAAAAGTCTGTTAAAATGGCAATTTTGGTCACTGTGTGGCTTTAAAAAGTGGTTATTCAACACGAGGCACAATCTATTTGACATTTTGAATCATTTTTTCAACAATTGAAAAAATAACTTTTTTTGATGTAACACGATGACCACGGACCTGTCGAACTTTCTCCATATGGTCAGAAATGTCATTTTTTTAATGTTTTCTCTTATGACTATTAAATGTGAATTATCACTTTTGGAACTAAAATCAGTGTGTTTAGAGTCATTTTCTGCCAGAAATTGGTCGAAATAGAAGCTTCTGAGTAGGAGGAAAAGTCTGTTAAAATGGCAATTGTGGTCACTGTGTGGCTTTAAAAATTGGTTATTCAACACGAGGCACAATCCATTTGACATTTTGAATCATTTGTTCAACATTTGAAAAAATATTTTTTTTGATGAACAACGATGACCCCGGACCTGTCGAACTTTCTCCAGATGGTCAGAAATTGTCATTTTTTTAATGTTTTCTCTTTTGACTGTAAATGACTATTAAATAAGAATTATCACTTTTGGAAATAAAATAAGAGTGTTTAGAGTCATTTTTCTGCTAGAAATTGGTCGAAATAGAAGCTTCTGAGTAGGAGGAAAAGTCTGTTAAAATGGCAATTTTGGTCACTGTGTGGCTTTAAAAAGTGGTTATTCAACATGAGGCACAATCCATGTGACATTTTGAATCATTTTTTCAACATTTGAAAAAATATTTTTTTTGATGAAAAACGATGACCCGGACCTGTCGAACTCCCTCCAGATGGTCAGAAATGGTCATTTTTTTATGTTTTCTCTTTTGACTGTAAATGACTATTAAATATGAATTATCACTTTTGGAACTAAAAAAAGAGTGTTAAGTGTAATTTTTCTGCCAGAAATTGGTCGAAATAGAAGCTTCTGTGTAGGAGGAAAAGACTGTAAAAATGGCAATTTTGGTCACTGCGGGGCTTTAAAAAGTGGTTATTCAACATCATTCACAATCCATTTGACATTTTGCATCATTTTTTCAACATTTGAAAAAAATTATTTTTTGATGAAAATTATTATTATTAATATTATTATTATTATTATTATTATGCGTTCTTATATAGCGCTCGATTACCCGTAGGCATCTCGGCGCTTGCCTTGGGAACCCGTCCTGGCTTTTTTTTTCCTGTGAGATACCCGTACTGGGCATCCCCAAGGTGAAAGCCAGGCATCCCGCCGCGGGGGGGCCGTAGTGGAGATTAAGCAGGCAGATGCCCAGAGCTGCAGAGTGTGAACCCGTGATTCGAGTAGGCACCGAAGCGAGAATTATCGAGTCTACTCACCCTGGTCCATGACCCTGCCGCGTCGGGAATTGAACCCTGGTCCCGGCCGTTCTCTGCTTCATGGTCTGCCTGCTCTAACCAGTGAGACACACTATTCCACTAAACGATGACCTGTCAAACTTTCTCCAGATGGTCAGAAATGATCATATTTTAATGTTTTCTCTTTTGACTGTAAATGACTATTAAATATGAATTATCACTTTTGGTACTAAAAAAAGAGTGTTTAGAGTCATTTTTCTGCCAGAAATTGGTCGAAATAGAAGCTTCTGAGTAGGAGGAAACGTTTGTTAACATGGCAATTTTGGTCACTGCGTGGCTTTAAAAATTGGTTATTCAACATGAGCCACAATCCATTTGACATTTTGCCTCATTTTTTCAACATTTGAAAAAACTAAGTTTTTTGATGAAAAACGATGACCCTGGACCTGTCAAACTTTCTCCAGATGGTCAGAAATGGTGATATTTTAATGTTTTCTCTTTTGACTGTAAATGACTATTAAATATGAATTATCACTTTTGGAACTAAAATAAGAGTGTTTAGAGTCATTTCTCTGCCAGAAATTGATCGAAATAGAAGCTTCTGAGTAGGATGAAAAGTCTGTAAAAATTGCAATTTTGGTCACTGTGGGGCTTTAAAAAGTGGTTATTCAACATGAGGCACAATCCAATTGACAGTTTGAATAATTCTTTCTACAGTTGAAAAAAAAAATTTGGGGAGGAAAAACGATGCTCCGGACCTGTCGAACTTTCTCCAGATGGTCAGAAATGGTCATTTTTTTAATGTTTTCTCTTTTGACTGTAAATGACTATTAAATAAGAATTATCACTTTTGGAACTAAAATAAGAGTGTTTAGAATCATTTCTCTGACAGAAATTGGCCGAAATAGAAGCTTCTGAGTAGGAGGAAAAGTCTGTAAAAATGGCAATTTTGGTCACTGTGGGGCTTTAAAAAGTGGTTATTCAACATGAGGCACAATTCATTTGACATTTTGCATCATTTTTTCAACATTTGTTAAAATACATTTTTTTGATGAAAAACGATGACCCCGGACCTGTCGAACTTTTTCCACATAGTCAGAAATAGTCATTTTTTAGTGTTTTCTTTTTTGACCGTAAATGACTATTAAATGTGAATGATCACTTTTGGAACTAAAATCAGTGTGTTTAGAGTCATTTTTCTGCCAGAAATTGGTCGAAATAGAAGCTTCTGAGTAGGAGGAAAAGTCTGTTAAAAAGGCAATTTTGGTCACTGTGTGGCTTTAAAAATTGGTTATTCAACATGAGGCACAATCCATTTGACATTTTGAATAGTTTTTTCAACATTTGAAAAAATAATTTTTTTGATGAAAAACGATGACCCCGGACCTGTCGAACTTTCTCCAGATGGTCAGAAATGGTCATGTTTTAATGTTTTCTCTTTTGACTGTAAATGACTATTAACTATGAATTATCACTTTTGCACCTAAAATAAGAGTTTTTAGAGTCATTTTCCTGCCAGAAAATTGGTCGAAATAGAAGCTTCTGTGTAGGAGGAAAAGACTGTAAAAATGGCAATTTTGGTCACTGTGGGGCTTTAAAAAGTGGTTATTCAACATCAGGCACAATCCATTTGACATTTTGCATCATTTTTTCAACATTTGAAAAAAATGATTTTTTGATGAACAACGATGACCCCGGACCTGTCGATCTTTCTCCAGATGGTCAGAAATGGTCATTTTTTAATGTTTTCTCTTTCGACTGTAAATGACTATTAAATGCGAATTATCACTTTTGGAACAAAAATAAGTGTGTTTAGAGTCATTTTTCTGCTAGAAATTGGCCGAAATAGAAGCTTCTGAGTAGGAGGAAAAGTCTGTAAAAATGGCAATTTTGGTCACTGTGGGGCTTTAAAAAGTGGTTATTCAACATGAGGCACACTCCTTTTGACATTTTGCATCATTTTTTGAACATTTGTTAAAATAATGTTTTTGATGAAAAACGATGACCCCGGACCTGTCGAACTTTCGCCACATAGTCAGAAATGGTCATTTTTTATTGTTTTCTTTTTTGACTGTAAATGAATATTAAATGTGAATTATCATGTTTGGAACTAAAATGAAGGTGTTTAGAGTCATTTTTCTTCCAGAAATTGGCCGAAATAGAAGCTTCTGAGTAGGAGGAAAAGTCTGTTAAAATGGCAATTTTGGTCACTGTGTGGCTTTAAAAAGTGGTTATTCAACATAAGGCACAATCCTTTTGAAATTTTGAATAATTTTTTAACATTTGAAAAAAAACATTTTTTGATGAAAAATGATGACCACAGACCTGTCGAACTTTCTCCAGATGGTCAGAAATGGTCATTTTTTAATGTTTTCTCTTATGACTATTAAATGTGAATTATCACTTTTGGAACTAAAATAAGTGTGTTTAGAGTCATTTTTCTGCCAGAAATTGGTCGAAATAGAAGCTTCTGAGTAGGAGGAAAAGTCTGTTAAAATGGCAATTGTGGTCACTGTGTGGCTTTAAAAATTGGTTATTCAACATGAGGCACAATCCATTTGACATTTTGAATCATTTTTTCAACATTTGAAAAAATATTTTTTTTGATGAACAACGATGACCCCGGACCTGTCGATCTTTCTCCAGATGGTCAGAAATGGTCATGTTTTAATGTTTTCTCTTTTGACTGTAAATGGCTATTAAATAAGAATTATCACTTTTGGAACTAAAATAAGAGTGTTTAGAGTCATTTTTCTGCTAGAAATTGGCTGAAATACAGGTTTCTGAGTAGGAGGAAAAGTCTGTAAAAATGGCAATTTTGGTCACTGTGTGGCTTTAAAAAGTGGTTATTCAACATGAGGCACAATCCATTTGACATTTTGAATCATTTTTTCAACATTTGAAAAAATATTTTGTTTGATGAACATCGATGACCCCGGACCTGTCGATCTTTCTCCAGATGGTCAGAAATGGTCATTTTTTTATGTTTTCTCTTTTGACTGTAAATGATTATTACATACGAATTATCACTTTTGGAACTAAAATAAGAGTGTTTAGAGTCCTTTTTCTGCTAGAAATTGGCCGAAATAGAAGCTTCTGAGTAGGAGGAAAAGTCTGTAAAAATGGCAATTTTGGTCACTGTGGGGCTTTAAAAAGTGGTTATTCAACATGAGGCACACTCCTTTTGACATTTTGCATCTTTTTTTCAACATTTGTTAAAATAATTTTTTTGATGAAAAACAATGACCCCGGCCTGTCCAACTTTCTCCACATAGTCAGAAATGGTCATTTCTTATTGTATTCTTTTTTGACTGTAAATGACTATTAAATGTGAATTATCATGTTTGGAACTAAAATGAAGGTGTTTAGAGTCATTTTTCTTCCAGAAATTGGCCGAAATAGAAGCTTCTGAGTAGGAGGAAAAGTCTGTTAAAATGGCAATTTTGGTCACTGTGGGGCTTCAAAAAGTGGTTATTCAACATCAGGCACAATCCATTTGACATTTTGCATCATTTTTTCAACATTTGAAAAAATAATTTTTTTGATGAAAAACGATGACCCCGGACCTGTCGAACTTTCTCCAGATGGTCAGAAATGGTCATGTTTTAATGTTTTCTCTTTTGACTGTAAACGACTATTAAATGTGAATTATTACTTTTAGAATTAAAATAAGTGTGTTTAGAGTCATTTTTCTGCCAGAAATTGGTCGAAATAGAAGCTTCTGAGTAGGAGGAAAAGTCTGTTAAAATGGCAATTTCGGTCACTGTGTGGCTTGAAAAATTGGTTATTCAACATGAGGCACAATCCATTTGACATTTTGAATCATTTTTTCAACATTTGAAAAAATATTTTTTTGGATGAACAACGATGACCCCGACCTGTCGAACTTTCTCCAGATGGTCAGAAATCGTCATTTTTTATTGTTTTCTCTTTTGACTGTAAATGACTATTAAATAAGAATTATCACTTTTGGAACTAAAAAAAGAGTGTTTAGAGTCATTTTTCTGCCAGAAATTGGTCGAAATAGAAGCTTCTGAGTAGGAGGAAAAGTTTGTTAAAATGGCAATTTTGGTCACTGTGTGGCTTTAAAAATTGGTTATTCAACATGAGGCACAACCCATTTGACATTTTGCATCATTTTTTCAACATTTGAAAAAACTAAGGGGCATATTATCAAGGGGGTTTATCTCCGCTTTTTTTGCTTTAAAAGCCAAGAAAGCGGAGATAAAATTATCTCCCTATTACCTAGCTGTCGCTAACACCAGTTAGCGACAGCTAGTAGGAGATAGCGACCATCTTGGGCCCCACTTTGCATGTCAGTGATATTTATCACTAATGACATGCAAAGTGGGCGTGCCAAGATGTTAGCAACTGGAAACAGTCGCTAACATCGCTAACTCCTATTACCAACTTTTGGAGATATTCGCGCTAAGCGCGAATATCTCCAAAAGCTAAAATCTGCCCTGAGCAGTTCTTAGCCATGTTATCCAATGGGAGGTGGATAGCACGGCTAAGAGCATTAGCATGAATATCGCTGACTTTTCAGCGATATTCATGCATTGCGACCGTTTTTTATCGCATTTGCGATAAACCTTGGTAATACCAAGGTTTATCTGCGATAAAAATCGCCGCAGCTCAGCGGTAAATTTTTTTGTCTCTAACCAATTATCGCTATTGCTTGGTAATATGCCCCTAAGTTTTTTGATGAAAAACTATGACCCCGGACCTGTCGAACTTTCTCCAGATGGTCAGAAATGGTCATTTTTTAATGTTTTCTCTTATGACTATTAAATGTGAATTATCACTTTTGGAACTAAAATCAGTGGGCCTCATTTATGAAGCACTTGCGCCGCCGGTGCGTCACTTTTAAAATGGGAAAAAGTGATGCACCGGCGGCGCAAGGCCTTCATAAATAAGGCTCAGTGTGTTTAGAGTCATTTTTCTGCCAGAAATTGGTCGAAATAGAAGCTTCTGAGTAGGAGGAAAAGTCTGTTAAAATGGCAATTTTGGTCACTGTGTTTCTTTAAAAAGTGGTTATTCAACATAAGGCACAATCCTTTTGAAATTTTGAATAATTTTTTCAACATTTGAAAAAATTATTTTTTTGATGAAAAACGATGACCACAGACCTGTCGAACTTTCTCCAGATGGTCAGAAATTGTCATTTTTAATGTTTTCTCTTATGACTATTAAATGTGAATTATCACTTTTGGAACTCAAATAAGTGTGTTTAGAGTCATTTTTCTGCCAGAAATTGGTCGAAATACAAGCTTTTGAGTAGGAGGAAAAGTCTGTTAAAATGACAATTGTGGTCACTGTGTGGCTTTAAAAATTGGTTATTCAACATGAGGCACAATCCATTTGACATTTTGAATCATTTTTTCAACATTTGAAAAAATATTTTTTTTGATGAACAACGATGACCCCGGACCTGTCGAACTTTCTCCAGATGGTCAGAAATGGTCATGTTTTAATGTTTTCTCTTTTGACTGTAAATGGCTATTAAATAAGAATTATCACTTTTGGAACTAAAATAAGAGTGTTTAGAGTCATTTTTCTGCTAGAAATTGGCTGAAATAGAGGTTTCTGAGTGGGAGGAAAAGTCTTTAAAAATGGCAATTTTGGTCACTGTGTGGCTTTAAAAAGTGGTTATTCAACATGAGGCACAATCCATTTGACATTTTGAATCATTTTTTCAACATTTGTTAAAATAATTTTTTTGATGAAAAACAATGACCCCGGCCTGTCCAACTTTCTCCACATAGTCAGCAATGGTCATTTTTTATTGTTTTCTTTTTTGACTGTAAATGACTATTAAATGTGAATTATCATGTTTGGAACTAAAATGAAGGTGTTTAGAGTCATTTTTCTTCCAGAAATTGGCCGAAATAGAAGCTTCTGAGTAGGAGGAAAAGTCTGTTAAAATGGCAATTTTGGTCACTGTGGGGCTTTAAAAAGTGGTTATTCAACATCAGGCACAATCCATTTGACATTTTGCATCATTTTTTCAACATTTGAAAAAATAATTTTTTTGATGAAAAATGATGACCCCGGACCTGTCGAACTTTCTCCAGATGGTCAGAAATGGTCATGTTTTAATGTTTTCTCTTTTGACTGTAAACGACTATTAAATGTGAATTATTACTTTTAGAATTAAAATAAGTGTGTTTAGAGTCATTTTTCTGCCAGAAATTGGTCGAAATAGAAGATTCTGAGTAGGAGGAAAAGTCTGTTAAAATGGCAATTTCGGTCACTGTGTGGCTTTAAAAATTGGTTATTCAACATGAGGCACAATCCATTTGACATTTTGAATCATTTTTTCAACATTTGAAAAAATATTTTTTTTGATGAACAACGATGACCCTGGACCTGTCAAACTTTCTCCAGATGGTCAGAAATGGTCATGTTTTAATGTTTTCTCTTTTGACTGTAAATGGCTATTAAATAAGAATTATCACTTTTGGAACTAAAATAAGAGTGTTTAGAGTCATTTTTCTGCTAGAAATTGGCTGAAATACAGGTTTCTGAGTAGGAGGAAAAGTCTGTAAAAATGGCAATTTTGGTCACTGTGTGGCTTTAAAAAGTGGTTATTCAACATGAGGCACAATCCATTTGACATTTTGAATCATTTTTTCAACATTTGAAAAAATATTTTGTTTGATGAACATCGATGACCCCGGACCTGTCGATCTTTCTCCAGATGGTCAGAAATGGTCATTTTTTTATGTTTTCTCTTTTGACTGTAAATGATTATTACATACGAATTATCACTTTTGGAACTAAAATAAGAGTGTTTAGAGTCCTTTTTCTGCTAGAAATTGGCCGAAATAGAAGCTTCTGAGTAGGAGGAAAAGTCTGTAAAAATGGCAATTTTGGTCACTGTGGGGCTTTAAAAAGTGGTTATTCAACATGAGGCACACTCCTTTTGACATTTTGCATCTTTTTTTCAACATTTGTTAAAATAATTTTTTTGATGAAAAACAATGACCCCGGCCTGTCCAACTTTCTCCACATAGTCAGAAATGGTCATTTCTTATTGTATTCTTTTTTGACTGTAAATGACTATTAAATAAGAATTATCACTTTTGGAACTAAAAAAAAGAGTGTTTAGAGTCATTTTTCTGCCAGAAGCTTCTGAGTAGGAGGAAAAGTTTGTTAAAATGGCAATTTTGGTCACTGTGTTGCTTTAAAAATTGGTTATTCAACATGAGGCACAACCCATTTGACATTTTGCATCATTTTTTCAACATTTGAAAAAACTAAGGGGCATATTATCAAGGGGGGTTATCTCCGCTTTTTTGGCTTTAAAAGCCAAGAAAGCGGAGATAAAATTATCTCCCTATTACCTAGCTGTCGCTAACACCAGTTAGCGACAGCTAGTAGGAGATAGCGACCATCTTAGGCCCCACTTTGCATGTCAGTGATATTTATCACTAATGACATGCAAAGTGGGCGTGCCAAGATGTTAGCAACTGGAAACAGTCACTAACATCGCTAACTCCTATTACCAACTTTTGGAGATATTCGCGCTAAGCGCGAATATCTCCATAAGCTAAAATCTGCCCTGAGCAGTTCTTAGCCATGTTATCCAATGGGAGGTGGATAGCACGGCTAAGAGCATTAGCATGAATATCGCTGACTTTTCAGCGATATTCATGCATTGCGACCGTTTTTTATCGCATTTGCGATAAACCTTGGTAATACCAAGGTTTATCTGCGATAAAAATCGCCGCAGCTCAGCGGTAATTTTTTTTGTCTCTAACCAATTATCGCTATTGCTTGGTAATATGCCCCTAAGTTTTTTGATGAAAAACGATGACCCCGGACCTGTCGAACTTTCTCCAGATGGTCAGAAATGGTCATTTTTTAATGTTTTCTCTTATGACTATTAAATGTGAATTATCACTTTTGGAACTAAAATCAGTGGGCCTCATTTATGAAGCACTTGCGCCGCCGGTGCGTCACTTTTAAAATGGGAAAAAGTGATGTACCGGCGGCGCAAGGCCTTCATAAATAAGGCTCAGTGTGTTTAGAGTCATTTTTCTGCCAGAAATTTGTCGAAATAGAAGCTTCTGAGTAGGAGGAAAAGTCTGTTAAAATGGCAATTTTGGTCACTGTGTTTCTTTAAAAAGTGGTTATTCAACATAAGGCACAATCCTTTTGAAATTTTGAATCATTTTTTCAACATTTGAAAAAATTATTTTTTTGATGAAAAACGATGACCACAGACCTGTCGAACTTTTTCCAGATGGTTAAAAATTGTCATTTTTAATGTTTTCTCTTATGACTATTAAATGTGAATTATCACTTTTGGAACTAAAATAAGTGTGTTTAGAGTCATTTTCTGCCAGAAATTGGTCGAAATAGAAGCTTTTGAGTAGGAGGAAAAGTCTGTAAAAATGGCAATTGTGGTCACTGTGTGGCTTTAAAAATTGGTTATTCAACATGAGGCACAATCCATTTGACATTTTGAATAATTTTTTCAACATTTGAAAAAATATTTTTTTTGATGAACAACGATGACCCCGGACCTGTCGAACTTTCTCCAGATGGTCAGAAATGGTCATGTTTTAATGTTTTCTCTTTTGACTGTAAATGGCTATTAAATAAGAATTATCACTTTTGGAACTAAAATAAGAGTGTTTAGAGTCATTTTTCTTCTAGAAATTGGCTGAAATAGAGGTTTCTGAGTAGGAGGAAAAGTCTGTAAAAATGGCAATTTTGGTCACTGTGTGGCTTTAAAAAGTGGTTATTTAACATGAGGCACAATCCATTTGACATTTTGAATCATTTTTTCAACATTTGAAAAAATATTTTGTTTGATGAACAACGATGACCCCGGACCTGTCGATCTTTCTCCAGATGGTCAGAAATGGTCATTTTTTTATGTTTTCTCTTTTGACTGTAAATGATTATTACATACGAATTATCACTTTTGGAACTAAAATAAGAGTGTTTAGAGTCCTTTTTCTGCTAGAAATTGGCCGAAATAGAAGCTTCTGAGTAGGAGGAAAAGCCTGTTAAAATGGCAATTTTGGTCACTGTGTGGCTTTAAAAAGTGGTTATTCAACATAAGGCACAATCCTTTTGAAATTTTGAATCATTTTTTCAACATTTGGAAAAATTATTTTTTTGATGAAAAACGAGGTATACAACCTTTACCACGCAACTTTTACCACGACCTACCATTACCACGCAACTTTTACAACGCAGGACCCTTTACCACGCATACCATTACAACGCTGGTATTTACAACGCAGGTACATTTACAACGCATACCATTACAACGTAAGTATTGGTAAGTATATAATTTTATTTAAAATATTTTAGGTTTGTGTTTTGGGTAAATGGGATATTTTTAGGGTTCAGGGTCAGTTTTCAGTTTTTGGGTAAAGGGGTATTTTTAGGGTTCAGGGTCAGTTTTCAGTTTTTGGGTAAAGGGGTATTTTTAGGGTTTATGGTCAGTTTTCAGTTTTTGGGTAAAGGGGTATTTTTAGGGTTCAGGGTCAGTTTTCAGTTTTTGGGTAAAGGGGTATTTTTAGGGTTCAAGGTCAGTTTTCAGTTTTTGGGTACAGGAGTATTTTTAGGGTTCAGGGTCAGTTTTCAGTTTTTGGGTACAGGGGTATTTTTAGGGTTCAGGGTCAGTTTTCAGTTTTTGGGTACAGGGGTATTTTTAGGGTTCAGGGTCAGTTTTCAGTTTTTGGGGTACAGGGGTTTTTTAGGGTTCAGGGTCAGTTTTCAGTTTTTGGGGTGCAGGGGTATTTTTAGGGTTCAGGGTCAGTTTTCAGTTTTTGGGGTACAGGGGTATTTTTAGTGTTCAGGGCTGGGTTTGGGTTTTGGGGTTCAGGGGTATTTTTAGGTTTTAGGGCTGGGTTTTGGGTTTTGGGGTACAGGGGTATTTTTAACATATATATTTAAAAATTAATAATTAAATATTAACATAAATAATTAAAATATTAAATATTAAAATAATAATTTATTAATTAAAAAAATATTATTAATAATTATTTTACCATATTATTTACTTACCTATACTTACGTTGTAATGGTATGCGTTGTAATAGTACCTGCGTTGTAAATACCAGCGTTGTAATGGTATGCGTGGTAAAGGGTCCTGCGTTGTAAAAAATGCGTGGTAATGGTCTGCGTGGTAAAAGTCCGCATTGTAACGTCATATATCCGAAAAACGATGACCACAGACCTGTCGAACTTTCTCCAGATGGTCAGAAATTGTCATTTTTAATGTTTTCTCTTATGACTATTAAATGTGAATTATCACTTCGGGAACTAAAATAAGTGTGTTTAGAGTCATTTTTCTGCCAGAAATTGGTCGAAATAGAAGCTTCTGAGTAGGAGGAAAAGTCTGTTAAAATGGCAATTTCGGTCACTGTGTGGCTTTAAAAATTGGTTATTCAACATGAGGCACAATCCATTTGAAAATTTGAATCACTTTTTCAACATTTGAAAAAATATTTTTTTTGATGAACAACGATGACCCCGGACCTGTCGAACTTTCTCCAGATGGTCAGAAATGGTCATGTTTTAATGTTTTCTCTTTTGACTGTAAATGACTATTAAATAAGAATTATCACTTTTGGAACTAAAATAAGAGTGTTTAGAGTAATTTTTCTGCTAGAAATTGGCCGAAATAGAAGCTTCTGAGTAGGAGGAAAAGTCTGTAAAAATTGCAATTTTGGTCACTGGGGCTTTAAAAAGTGGTTATTCAACATGAGGCACAATCCAATTGACAGTTTGAGTAATTCTTTCTACAGTTGAAAACATTTATTTTTGATGAAAAACGATGACCCCGGACTAAGCATGGGCGGATTTTGCGGATTGGCAATCCGCGAAATTGCGTATTTACGGATTTGCAATCCGCAAAATCCGCGAACTCTCGCGAATTTGCGGATTTTTTAATTTTTTTTGTGTTCGCAAGGATTTCTGCCAGTTCGCGAGGATTTTGTACCAGTTCGCAAACGCGAACTTACTTTTCGGGTAGCAACGGTCGCGAACATGTTGTTTCTACATCTGGTTCATCACAGCACCCTCTGTTTCACCACTGCCACCCTCTGTTTCACCACTGCCACCCTCTGGCTCACCCATGCCACCCTCTGGCATACCCATGCCACCCTCTAGTTCATCACTGTAGATTATGGGTGGAAAAGCACACCTGCCCTGCCTCAACTGACATAAATGAATTAGGGGCTGATTAATGTGTTACTGAATTTGAACTTCCTGGCTGGAACCTGCTTCCTTATCTGTAATTGCTTTCTCTGAGCCTGCTGTGAGGGTCAGAGCAGGGTCATAGAATAGTTGCAAGTCGGCAACTGAACTCTGAAGGGGCCCCTCAGGAAGCACAACAGGGAATGGTTACTAATGATAAGATTGAACTTTTGCACCTGCTGAGTGCTTTCAGTTTTGCAAAAATCCAAATATCCAGCAGCATCCACAAAAAGTAATCCTTCCAGGCACTACAGGGAATGATTACTAATGATAAGATTGAACTTTTGCACCTGCTGAGTGCTTCCAGGTCAAGATCCAAATCAAAGTGACCAGCACATGAAGAAAGCACTGAGAGGAGCCTGCTGGACAGGAACAGGAAGTTGGAGACTGTGGGGCACTTCCTTCCTCCCACCCCCAAAATGGACTCCTTGCAAAAAAAAGTGCAGGCAAATGTCAACCTGAGGAGTTATTCTGATAAAAATCATAATTTTCAAGGTTTATGCTGCCTGCTGGTGGATTTCTTGTGCGAAATTGCAAATTTTGCAATCCCGCAATTGCGAGATTGTCGCTGCCAGCCGCATCTACGTTTTCGCAAGTGTTTACTCCCGCGAAATGGTATAGTATGCTAGTTGGCAAGTGCGACCAAGCAAAAAAATCCGCTTCGCACAGATTTACGAATTTTCGGTAAGTTCGCGAGAGTTCGCGGATTGCGAATTTACCGAAAATCCGCAAAATCCGCGAGCGGAACGGATTTTACGCCCATGCTTACCCCGGACCTGTCGAACTTTCTCTAGATGGCCAGAAATGGTCATGTTTTAATGTTTTCTCTTTTGACTGTAAATGACTATCAAATATGAATTATCACTTTTGGAACTAAAATAAGAGTGTTTAGAGTCATTTTTCTGCTAGAAATTGGCCGAAATAAAAGCTTCTGAGTAGGAGGAAAAGTCTGTAAAAATGGCAATTGTGGTTACTGCGGGGCTTTAAAAAGTGGTTATTCAACATCAGGCACAATCCTTTTGACATTTTGCATCATTTTTTCAACATTTGAAAAAATATGTTTTTTTGATGAAAAACGATGACCACGGACCTGTCGAACTTTCTCCATATGGTCAGAAATGGTCATTTTTTAATGTTTTCTCTTATGACTATTAAATGTAAATTATCACTTTTGGAACTAAAATAACTGTGTTTAGAGTCATTTTTCTGCTAAAAATGGGCCGAAATAGTAGCTTCTGAGTAGGAGGAAAAGTCTGTAAAAATGGCAATTTTGGTCACTGTGGGGCTTTAAAAAGAGGTTATTCAACATGAGGCACAATCCTTTTGACATTTTGCATCATTTTTTCAACATTTGAAAAAATAACTTTTTTTGATGAAAAAAGATGACCACGGACCTGTCGAACTTTCTCCATATGGTCAGAAATGGTCATTTTTTAATGTTTTCTCTTATGACTATTAAATGTGAATTATCACTTTTGGAACTAAAATCAGTGTGTTTAGATTCATTTTTCATGCAAGAAATTGGTCGAAATAGAAGCTTCTGAGTAGGAGGAAAAGTCTGTTAAAAAGGCAATTTTGGTCACTGTGTGGCTTTAAAAATTGGTTATTCAACATGAGGCACAATCCATTTGACATTTTGAATCGTTTTTTCAACATTTGAAAAAATAATTTTTTTGATGAAAAACGATGACCCCGGACCTGTCAAACTTTCTCCAGATGGTCAGAAATGGTCATTTTTTAATGTTTTCTCTTTTGACTGTAAATGACTATTAAATAAGAATTATCACTTTTGGAACTAAAATAAGAGTGTTTAGAGTCATTTTTCTGCTGGAAATTGGCCGAAATAGAAGCTTCTGAGTAGGAGGAAAAGACTGTAAAAATGTCAATTTTGGTCACTGTGGGGCTTTAAAAAGTGGTTATTCAACATGAGGCACACTCCTTTTGACATTTTGCATCATTTTTTTAACATTTGTTAAAATAATTTTTTTGATGAAAAACGATGACCCCGGACCTGTCAAACTTTCTCCACATAGTCAGAAATGGTCATTTTTTATTGTTTTCTTTTTTGACTGTAAATGACTATTAAATGTGAATTATCATGTTTGGAACTAAAATGAAGGTGTTTAGAGTCATTTTTCTTCCAGAAATTGGCCGAAATAGAAGCTTCTGAGTAGGAGGAAAAGTCTGTTAAAATGGCAATTTTGGTCACTGTGTGGCTTTCTCCAGATGGTCAGAAATGGTCATTTTTTAATGTTTTCTCTTATGACTATTAAATGTGAATTATCACTTCTGGAACTAAAATAAGTGTGTTTAGAGTCATTTTTCTGCCAGAAATTGGTCGAAATAGAAGCTTCTGCGTAGGAGGAAAAGTCTGTTAAAATGGCAATTGTGGTCACTGTGTGGCTTTAAAAATTGGTTATTCAACATGAGGCACAATCCATTTAACATTTTGAATCATTTTTTCAACACTTGAAAAAATATTTTTTTTGATGAACAACGATGACCCCGGACCTGTCGAACTTTCTTCAGATGGTCAGAAATGGTCATGTTTTAATGTTTTCTCTTTTGACTGTAAATGGCTATTAAATAAGAATTATCACTTTTGGAACTAAAATAAGAGTGTTTAGAGTCATTTTTCTGCAAAAAATTGGCTGAAATAGAGGTTTCTGAGTAGGAGGAAAAGTCTGTAAAAATGGCAATTTTGGTCACTGTGTGGCTTTAAAAAGTGGTTATTCAACATGAGGCACACTCCTTTTGACATTTTGCATCATTTTTTTAACATTTGTTAAAATAATTTTTTTGATGAAAAACGATGACCCCGGACCTGTCAAACTTTCTCCACATAGTCAGAAATGGTCATTTTTTATTGTTTTCTTTTTTGACTGTAAATGACTATTAAATAAGAATTATCACTTTTGGAACTAAAATAAGAGTGTTTAGAGTCATTTTTCTGCTGGAAATTGGCCGAAATAGAAGCTTCTGAGTAGGAGGAAAAGACTGTAAAAATGTCAATTTTGGTCACTGTGGGGCTTTAAAAAGTGGTTATTCAACATGAGGCACAATCCTTTTGACATTTTGCATCATTTTTTCAACATTTGAAAAAATAACTTTTTTTGATGAAAAAAGATGACCACGGACCTGTCGAACTTTCTCCATATGGTCAGAAATGGTCATTTTTTAATGTTTTCTCTTATGACTATTAAATGTGAATTATCACTTTTGGAACTAAAATCAGTGTGTTTAGATTCATTTTTCTGCCAGAAATTGGTCGAAATAGAAGCTTCTGAGTAGGAGGAAAAGTCTGTTAAAAAGGCAATTTTGGTCACTGTGTGGCTTTAAAAATTGGTTATTCAACATGAGGCACAATCCATTTGACATTTTGAATCGTTTTTTCAACATTTGAAAAAATAATTTTTTTGATGAAAAACGATGACCCCGGACCTGTCAAACTTTCTCCAGATGGTCAGAAATGGTCATTTTTTTATGTTTTCTCTTTTGACTGTAAATGACTATTAAATAAGAATTATCACTTTTGGAACTAAAATAAGAGTGTTTAGAGTCATTTTTCTGCTAGAAATTGGCTGAAATAGAGGTTTCTGAGTAGAAGGAAAAGTCTGTAAAAATGGCAATTTTGGTCACTGTGTGGCTTTAAAAAGTGGTTATTCAACATGAGGCACAATCCATTTGACATTTTGAATCATTTTTTCAACATTTGAAAAAATATTTTGTTTGATGAACAACGATGACCCCGGACCTGTCGATCTTTCTCCAGATGGTCAGAAATGGTCATTTTTTATTGTTTTCTTTTTTGACTGTAAATGACTATTACATGTGAATTATCACTTTTGGAACTAAAATAAGTGTGTTTAGAGTCATTTTTCTGCCAGAAATTGGTCGAAATAGAAGCTTCTGAGTAGGAGGAAAAGTCTGTTAAAATGGCAATTTTGGTAACTGTGTGGCTTCAAAAAGTGGTTATTCAACATGAGGCACAATCCATTTGACATTTTGATTCATTTTTTCAACATTTGAAAAAACATTTTTTTTATGAAAAACGATGAACCCGGACTTGTCAATCTTTCTCCAGATGGTCAGAAATGGTCATATTTTAATGTTTTCTTTTTTGACTGTAAATGACTATTAGATAAGAATTATCACTTTTGGAACTAAAATAAGAGTGTTTAGAGTCATTTATCTGCTAGAAATTGGCCGAAATAGAAGCTTCTGAGTAGGAGGAAAATCTGTACAAATGGCAATTTTGGTTACTGTGGGGCTTTAAAAAGTGGTTATTCAACATGAGGCACAATCCTTTTGACATTTTGCATCATTTTTTCAACATTTGTTAAAATACATTTTTTTGATGAAAAACGATGACCCCGGACCTGTCGATCTTTTTCCTCATAGTCAGAAAAAGTCATTTTTTATTGTTTTCTTTTTTGACTGTAAATGACTATTAAATGTGAATTATCACATTTGGAACTAAAATCAGTGTGTTTAGAGTCATTTTTCTGCCAGAAATTGGTCGAAATAGAAGCTTCTGAGTAGGAGGAAAAGTCTGTAAAAATGGCAATTTTGGTCACTGTGTGGCTTTAAAAAGTGGTTATTCAACATGAGGCACAATCCATTTGACATTTTGAATCATTTTTTCAACATTTGTTAAAATAATTTTTTGGATGAAAAACGATTACCCCAGACCTGTCGAACTTTCTCCACATAGTCAGAAATGGTCATTTTTTATTGTTTTCTTTTTTGACTGTAAATGACTATTAAATGTGGATTATCATGTTTGGAACTAAAATGAAGGTGTTTAGAGTCATTTTTCTTCCAGAAATTGGCCGAAATAGAAGCTTCTGATTAGGAGGAAAAGTCTGTTAAAATGGCAATTTTGGTCACTGTGTGGCTTTAAAAAGTGGTTATTCAACATAAGGCACAATCCATTTGACATTTTGAATCATTTTTTCAACATTTGAAAAAATATTTTTTTTGATGAACAACGATGACCCCGGACCTGTCGAACTTTCTCCAGATGGTCAGAAATTGTCATGTTTTAATGTTTTCTCTTTTGACTGTAAATGGCCATTAAATAAGAATTATCACTTTTGGAACTAAAATAAGAGTGTTTAGAGTCATTTTTCTGCTAGAAATTGGCTGAAATAGAGGTTTCTGAGTAGGAGGAAAAGTCTCTAAAAATGGCAATTTTGGTCAATGTGTGGCTTTAAAAAGTGGTTATTCAACATGAGGCACATTCCATTTGAAATTTTGAATAATTTTTTCAACATTTGAAAAAATATTTTGTTTGATGAACAACGATGACCCCGGACCTGTCGATCTTTCTCCAGATGGTCAGAAATGGTCATTTTTTAATGTTTTCTCTTTTGACTGTAAATGACTATTAAATACGAATTATCACTTTTGGAACTAAAATAAGAGTGTTTAGAGTCACTTTTCTGCTAGAAATTGGCCGAAATAGAAGCTTCTGAGTAGGAGGAAAAGTCTGTAAAAATGTCAATTTTGGTCACTGTGGGGCTTTAAAAAGTGGTTATTCAACATGAGGCACACTCCTTTTGACATTTTGCATCATTTTTTTAACATTTGTTAAAATAATTTTTTTGATGAAAAACGATGACCCCGGACATGTCAAACTTTCTCCACATAGTCAGAAATGGTCATTTTTTATTGTTTTCTTTTTTGACTGTAAATGACTATTAAATGTGAATTATTATGTTTGGAACTAAAATGAAGGTGTTTAGAGTCATTTTTCTTCCAGAAATTGGCCGAAATAGAAGCTTCTGAGTAGGAGGAAAAGTCTGTTAAAATGGCAATTTTGGTCACTGTGTGGCTTTCTCCAGATGGTCAGAAATGGTCATTTTTTAATGTTTTCTCTTATGACTATTAAATGTGAAATATCACTTTTGGAACTAAAATAAGAGTGTTTAGAGTCACTTTTCTGCTAGAAATTGGCTGAAATAGAGGTTTCTGAGTAGGAGGAAAAGTCTGTAAAAATGTCAATTTTGGTCAATGTGTGGCTTTAAAAAGTGGTTATTCAACATGAGGCACAATCCTTTTGACATTTTGAATCATTTTTTCAACATTTGAAAAAATATTTTGTTTGATGAACAACGATGACCCCGGACCTGTCGATCTTTCTCCAGATGGTCAGAAATGGTCATTTTTTAATGTTTTCTCTTTTGACTGTAAATGACTATTACATACGAATTATCACTTTTGGAACTAAAATAAGAGTGTTTAGAGTCATTTTTCTGCTAGAAATTGGCCGAAATAGAAGCTTCTGAGTAGGAGGAAAAGTCTGTAAAAATGGCAATTTTGGTCACTGTGGGGCTTTAAAAAGTGGTTATTCAACATGAGGCACAATCCTTTTGACATTTTGCATAATTTTTTCAACATTTGTTAAAATAAATTTTTTTGCTGAAAATCGATGACCCCGGACCTGTCGAACTTTTTCCACATAGTCAGAAATAGTCATTTTTTATTTTTTTATTTTTTGACTGTAAATGACTATTAAATGTGAATTATCACTTCTGGAACTAAAATAAGTGTGTTTAGAGTCATTTTTCTGCCAGAAATTGGTCGAAATAGAAGCTTCTGAGTAGGAGGAAAAGTCTGTTAAAATGGCAATTTTGGTCACTGTGTGGCTTTAAAAAGTGGTAATTCAACATGAGGCACAATCCATTTGACATTTTGAATCATTTTTTCAACATTTGAAAAAAAAAAATTTGGGATGAAAAAAGATGACCACAGACCTGTCGAACTTTCTCCAGATGGTCAGAAATGGTCATTTTTTAATGTTTTCTCTTATGACTATTAAATGTGAATTATAACTTTTGGAACTAAAATAAGTGTGTTTGAGTCATTTTTCTGCCAGAAATTGGTCGAAATAGAAGCTTCTGAGTAGGAAGAAAAGTCAGTTAAAATGGCAATTTTGCTCACTGTGTGGCTTTAAAAAGTGGTTATTCAACATGAGGCACAATCCATTTGACATTTTGAATCATTTTTTCAACATTTGAAAAAATATTTTTTTTGATGAAAAACGATGACCCCGGACCTGTCGAACTTTCTCCAGATGGTCAGAAATGGTAATTTTTTAATGTTTTCTCTTATGACTATTAAATGTGAATTATCACTTTTGGAACTAAAATAAGTGTGTTTAGAGTCATTTTTCTGCCAGAAATTGGTCGAAATAGAAGCTTCTGAGTAGGAGGAAAAGTCTGTTAAAATGGCAATTGTGGTCACTGTGTGGCTTTAAAAATTGGTTATTCAACATGTGGCACAATCCATTTGACATTTTGAATCATTTTTTCAACATTTGAAAAAAAAAAATTTTTGATGAACAACGATGACCCCGGACATGTCGAACTTTCTCCAGATGGTCAGAAATGGTCATGTTTTAATGTTTTCTCTTTTGACTGTAAATGGCTATGAAATAAGAATTATCACTTTTGGAACTAAAATAAGAGTGTTTAGAGTCACTTTTCTGCTAGAAATTGGCCGAAATAGAAGCTTCTGAGTAGGAGGAAAAGTCTGTAAAAATGTCAATTTTGGTCACTGTGGGGCTTTAAAAAGTGGTTATTCAACATGAGGCACACTCCTTTTGACATTTTGCATCATTTTTTTAACATTTGTTAAAATAATTTTTTGATGAAAAACGATGACCCCCGGACCTGTCAAACTTTCTCCACATAGTCAGAAATGGTCATTTTTTTATTGTTTTCTTTTTTGACTGTAAATGACTATTAAATGTGAATTATCATGTTTGGAACTAAAATGAAGGTGTTTAGAGTCATTTTTCTTCCAGAAATTGGCCGAAATAGAAGCTTCTGAGTAGGAGGAAAAGTCTGTTAAAATGGCAATTTTGGTCACTGTGTGGCTTTCTCCAGATGGTCAGAAATGGTCATTTTTTAATGTTTTCTCTTATGACTATTTAATTGTGAAATATCACTTTTGGAACTAAAATAAGAGTGTTTAGAGTCACTTTTCTGCTAGAAATTGGCCGAAATAGAAGCTTCTGAGTAGGAGGAAAAGTCTGTAAAAATGGCAATTTTGGTCACTGTGTGGCTTTAAAAAGTGGTTATTCAACATGAGGCACAATCCATTTGACATTTTGAATCATTTTTTCAACATTTGTTAAAATAATTTTTTTGATGAAAAACGATGACCCCAGACCTGTCGAACTTTCTCCACATAGTCAGAAGTGGTCATTTTTTATTGTTTTCTTTTTTGACTGTAAATGACTATTAAATGTGAATTATCATGTTTGGAACTAAAATGAAGGTGTTTAGAGTCATTTTTCTTCCAGAAATTGGCCGAAATAGAAGCTTCTGAGTAGGAGGAAAAGTCTGTTAAAATGGAAATTTTGGTCACTGTGTGGCTTTAAAAAGTGGTTATTCAACATAAGGCACAATCCATTTGACATTTTGAATCATTTTTTCAACATTTGAAAAAATATTTTTTTTGATGAACAACGATGACCCCGGACCTGTCGAACTTTCTCCAGATGGTCAGAAATTGTCATGTTTTAATGTTTTCTCTTTTGACTGTAAATGGCCATTAAATAAGAATTATCACTTTTGGAACTAAAATAAGAGTGTTTAGAGACATTTTTCTGCTAGAAATTGGCTGAAATAGAGGTTTCTGAGTAGGAGGAAAAGTCTGTAAAAATGGCAATTTTGGTCAATGTGTGGCTTTAAAAAGTGGTTATTCAACATGAGGCACATTCCATTTGAAATTTTGAATCATTTTTTCAACATTTGAAAAAATATTTTGTTTGATGAACAACGATGACCCCGGACCTGTCGATCTTTCTCCAGATGGTCAGAAATGGTCATTTTTTAATGTTTTCTCTTTTGACTGTAAATGACTATTACATACGAATTATCACTTTTGGAACTAAAATAGGAGTGTTTAGAGTCATTTTTCTGCTAGAAATTGGCCGAAATAGAAGCTTCTGAGTAGGAGGAAAAGTCTGTAAAAATGGCAATTTTGGTCACTGTGGGGCTTTAAAAAGTGGTTATTCAACATGAGGAACAATCCTTTTGACATTTTGCATCATTTTTTCAACATTTGTTAAAATACATTTTTTTGCTGAAAATCGATGACCCCGGACGTGTCGAACTTTTTCCACATAGTCAGAAATAGTCATTTTTTATTTTTTTATTTTTTGACTGTAAATGACTATTAAATGTGAATTATCACTTCTGTAACTAAAATAAGTGTGTTTAGAGTCATTTTTCTGCCAGAAATTGGTCGAAATAGAAGCTTCTGAGTAGGAGGAAAAGTCTGTTAAAATGACAATTTTGGTCACTGTGTGGCTTTAAAAAGTGGTTATTCAACATGAGGCACAATCCATTTGACATTTTGAATCATTTTTTCAACATTTGAAAAAATAATTTTTTTGATGAAAAAAGATGACCACAGACCTGTCGAACTTTCTCCAGATGGTCAGAAATGGTCATTTTTTAATGTTTTCTCTTATGACTATTAAATGTGAATTATCACTTTTGGAACTAAAATAAGTGTGTTTAGAGTCATTTTTCTGCCAGAAATTGGTCGAAATAGAAGCTTCTGAGTAGGAGGAAAAGTCTGTTAAAATGGCAATTGTGGTCACTGTGTGGCTTTAAAAATGGGTTATTTAACATGTGGCACAATCCATTTGACATTTTGAATCATTTTTTCAACATTTGAAAAAATATTTTTTTTGATGAACAACGATGACCCCGGACATGTCGAACTTTCTCCAGAAGGTCAGAAATGGTCATGTTTTAATGTTTAATCTTTTGACTGTAAATGGCTATGAAATAAGAATTATCACTTTTGGAACTAAAATAAGAGTGTTTAGAGTCATTTTTCTGCTAGAAATTGGCTGAAATAGAGGTTTCTGAGTAGGAGGAAAAGTCTGTAAAAATGGCAATTTTGGTCACTGTTTGGCTTTAAAAAGTGGTTATTCAACATGAGGCACAATCCATTTGACATTTTGAATCATTTTTTCAACATTTGAAAAAAAAATTTTTTTGATGAACAACGATGACCCCGGACCTGTCGATCTTTCTCCAGATGGTCAGAAATGGTCATTTTTTAATGTTTTCTCTTTTGACTGTAAATGACTATTAAATACAAATTATCACTTTTGGAACTAAAATAAGAGTGTTTAGAGTCACTTTTCTGCTAGAAATTGGTCGAAATAGAAGCTTCTGAGTAGGAGGAAAAGTCTGTTAAAATGACAATTTTGGTCACTGTGTGGCTTTAAAAAGTGGTTATTCAACATGAGGCACAATCCATTTGACATTTTGAATCATTTTTTCAACATTTGAAAAAATAATTTTTTTGATGAAAAAAGATGACCACAGACCTGTCGAACTTTCTCCAGATGGTCAGAAATGGTCATTTTTTAATGTTTTCTCTTATGACTATTAAATGTGAATTATCACTTTTGGAACTAAAATAAGTGTGTTTAGAGTCATTTTTCTGCCAGAAATTGGTCGAAATAGAAGCTTCTGAGTAGGAGGAAAAGTCTGTTAAAATGGCAATTGTGGTCACTGTGTGGCTTTAAAAATTGGTTATTTAACATGTGGCACAATCCATTTGACATTTTGAATCATTTTTTCAACATTTGAAAAAATATTTTTTTTGATGAACAACGATGACCCCGGACATGTCGAACTTTCTCCAGAAGGTCAGAAATGGTCATGTTTTAATGTTTAATCTTTTGACTGTAAATGGCTATGAAATAAGAATTATCACTTTTGGAACTAAAATAAGAGTGTTTAGAGTCATTTTTCTGCTAGAAATTGGCTGAAATAGAGGTTTCTGAGTAGGAGGAAAAGTCTGTAAAAATGGCAATTTTGGTCACTGTTTGGCTTTAAAAAGTGGTTATTCAACATGAGGCACAATCCATTTGACATTTTGAATCATTTTTTCAACATTTGAAAAAAAAATTTTTTTGATGAACAACGATGACCCCGGACCTGTCGATCTTTCTCCAGATGGTCAGAAATGGTCATTTTTTAATGTTTTCTCTTTTGACTGTAAATGACTATTAAATACGAATTATCACTTTTGGAACTAAAATAAGAGTGTTTAGAGTCACTTTTCTGCTAGAAATTGGCCGAAATAGAAGCTTCTGAGTAGGAGGAAAAGTCTGTAAAAATGTCAATTTTGGTCACTGTGGGGCTTTAAAAAGTGGTTATTCAACATGAGGCACACTCCTTTTGACATTTTGCATCATTTTTTTAACATTTGTTAAAATACTTTTTTTGATGAAAAACGATGACCCCGGACCTGTCAAACTTTCTCCACATAGTCAGAAATGGTCATTTTTTATTGTTTTCTTTTTTGACTGTAAATGACTACTAAGTGTAAATTATCATGTTTGGAACTAAAATGAAGGTGTTTAGAGTCATTTTTCTTCCAGAAATTGGCCGAAATAGAAGCTTCTGAGTAGGAGGAAAAGTCTGTTAAAATGGCAATTTTGGTCACTGTGTGGCTTTCTCCAGATGGTCAGAAATGGTCATTTTTTAATGTTTTCTCTTATGACTATTAAATGTGAAATATCACTTTTGGAACTAAAATAAGAGTGTTTAGAGTCACTTTTCTGCTAGAAATTGGCTGAAATAGAAGCTTCTGAGTAGGAGGAAAAGTCTGTAAAAATGTCAATTTTGGTCACTGTGGGGCTTTAAAAAGTGGTTATTCAACATGAGGCACAATCCTTTTGACATTTTGCATCATTTTTTCAACATTTGTTAAAATAAATTTTTTTGCTAAAAATCAATGACCCCGGACCTGTCGAACTTTTTCCACATAGTCAGAAATAGTCATTTTTTATTGTTTTCTTTTTTGACTGTAAATGACTATTACATGTGAATTATCACTTTTGGAACTAAAATAAGTGTGTTTAGAGTCATTTTTCTGCCAGAAATTGGTCGAAATAGAAGCTTCTGAGTAGGAGGAAAAGTCTGTTAAAATGGCAATTTTGGTCACTGTGTGGCTTTAAAAAGTGGTTATTCAACATGAGGCACAATCCATTTGACATTTTGAATCATTTTTTCAACATTTGAAAAAATTATTTTTTTGATGAAAAACGATGACCACAGACCTGTCGAACTTTCTCCAGATGGTCAGAAATGGTCATTTTTTAATGTTTTCTCTTATGACTATTAAATGTGAATTATAACTTTTGGAACTGAAATAAGTGTGTTTGAGTCATTTTTCTGCCAGAAATTGGTCGAAATAGAAGCTTCTGAGTAGGAGGAAAAGTTTGTTAAAATGGCAATTTTGCTCACTGTGTGGCTTTAAAAAGAGGTTATTCAACATGAGGCACAATCCATTTGACATTTTGAATCATTTTTTCAACATTTGAAAAAATAATTTTTTTGATGAAAAACGATGACCTGTCGAACTTTCTCCAGATGGTCAGAAATTGTCATTTTTTAATGTTTTCTCTTTTGACTGTAAATGACAATTAAATAAGAATTATCACTTTTGGAACTAAAATAATTGTGTTTAGAGTCATTTTTCTGCCAGAAATTGGTCGAAATAGAAGCTATTGAGTAGGAGGAAAAGTCTGTTGGCAATGGCAATTTTGGTCACTGTGTGGCTTTAAAAAGTGGTTATTCAACATGAGGCACAATCCATTTGACATTTTGAATCATTTTTTCAACATTTGAAAAAAAAAATTTTTTTGATGAAAAACGACCTGTCGAACTTTCTCCAGATGGTCAGAAATGGTCATATTTGAATGTTTTCTCTTTTGACTGTAAATGACTATTAAATGTGAATTATCACTTTTGGAACTAAAATAAGAGTGTTTAGAATCATTTCTCTGACAGAAATTGGTCGAAATAGAAGCTTCTGAGAAGGAGGAAAAGTCTGTTAAAATGGCAATTTTGGTCACTGTGTGGCTGCAAAAAGTGGTTATTGAACATGAGGCACAATCCATTTGACATTTTGATTCATTTTTTCAACATTTGTTAAAATATATTTTTTTGATGAAAAACGATGACCCCGGACCTGTCGAACTTTCTCCACATAGTCAGAAATGGTCATTTTTTATTGTTTTCTTTTTTGACTGTAAATGACTATTAGATAAGAATTATCACTTTTGGAACTAAAATAAGAGTGTTTAGAGTCATTTATCTGCTAGAAATTGGCCGAAATAGAAGCTTCTGAGTAGGAGGAAAAGTCTGTAAAAATGGCAATTTTGGTCACTGTGGGGCTTTAAAAAGTGGTTATTCAACATGAGGCACAATCCTTTTGACATTTTGCATCATTTTTTCAACTTTTGTTAAAATAATTTTTTTTGATGAAAAACGATGACCCCGGACCTGTCGAACTTTCTCCACATAGTCAGAAATGGTCATTTTTTATTGTTTTCTTTTTTGACTGTAAATGACTATTAAATGTGAATTATCATGTTTGGAACTAAAATGAAGGTGTTTAGAGTCATTTTTCTTCCAGAAAGTGGTCGAAATAGAAGCTTCTGAGTAGGAGGAAAAGTCTGTTAAAATGGCAATTTTGGTCACTGTGTGGCTTTAAAAAGTGGTTATTCAACATGAGGCACAATCCATTTGACATTTTGAATCATTTTTTCAACATCTGAAAAAATAATTTTTTTGATGAAAATCGATGACCACAGACCTGTCGAACTTTCTCCAGATGGTCAGAAATGGTCATTTTTTAATGTTTTCTCTTATGACTATTAAATGTGAATTATAACTTTTGGAACTGAAATAAGTGTGTTTGAGTCATTTTTCTGCCAGAAATTGGTCGAAATAGAAGCTTCTGAGTAGGAGGAAAAGTTCGTTAAAATGGCAATTTTGCTCACTGTGTGGCTTTAAAAGTGGTTATTCAACATGAGGCACAATCCATTTGACATTTTGAATCATTTTTTCAACATTTGAAAAAATAATTTTTTTGGTGAAAAACGATGACCCCGGACCTGTCGAACTTTCTCCAGATGGTCAGAAATGGTCATTTTTTAATGTTTTCTCTTTTGACTGTAAATGACAATTAAATAAGAATTATCACTTTTGGAACTAAAATAAGTGTGTTTAGATTCATTTTTCTGCCAGAAATAGGTCGAAATAGAAGCTATTGAGTAGGAGGAAAAGTCTGTTGGCAATGGCAATTTTGGTCACTGTGTGGCTTTAAAAAGTGGTTATTCAACATGAGGCACAATCCATTTGACATTTTGAATCATTTTTTCAACATTTGAAAAAATAATTTTTTAGATGAAAAACGATGACCCCGGACCTGTCGAACTTTCTCCAGATGGTCAGAAATGGTCATTTTTTAATGTTTTCTCTTTTGACTGTAAATGACTATTAAATGTGAATTATCACTTCTGGAACTAAAATAAGTGTGTTTAGAGTCATTTTTCTGCCAGAAATTGGTCGAAATAGAAGCTTCTGAGTAGGAGGAAAAGTCTGTTAAAATGGCAATTGTGGTCACTGTGTGGCTTTAAAAATTGGTTATTCAACATGTGGCACAATCCATTTGACATTTTGAATCATTTTTCAACATTTGAAAAAATATTTTTTTTGATGAACAACGATGACCCCGGACCTGTCGATCTTTCTCCAGATGGTCAGAAATGGTCATTTTTTAATGTTTTCTCTTTTGACTGTAAATGACTATTAAATACGAATTATCACTTTTGGAACTAAAATAAGAGTGTTTAGAGTCACTTTTCTGCTAGAAATTGGCCGAAATAGAAGCTTCTGAGTAGGAGGAAAAGTCTGTAAAAATGTCAATTTTGGTCACTGTGGGGCTTTAAAAAGTGGTTATTCAACATGAGGCACACTCCTTTTGACATTTTGCATCATTTTTTTAACATTTGTTAAAATAATTTTTTTGATGAAAAACGATGACCCCGGACCTGTCAAACTTTCTCCACATAGTCAGAAATGGTCATTTTTTATTGTTTTCTTTTTTGACTGTAAATGACTATTAAGTGTAAATTATCATGTTTGGAACTAAAATGAAGGTGTTTAGAGTCATTTTTCTTCCAGAAATTGGCCGAAATAGAAGCTTCTGAGTAGGAGGAAAAGTCTGTTAAAATGGCAATTTTGGTCACTGTGTGGCTTTCTCCAGATGGTCAGAAATGGTCATTTTTTAATGTTTTCTCTTATGACTATTAAATGTGAAATATCACTTTTGGAACTAAAATAAGAGTGTTTAGAGTCACTTTTCTGCTAGAAATTGGCTGAAATAGAAGCTTCTGAGTAGGAGGAAAAGTCTGTAAAAATGTCAATTTTGGTCACTGTGGGGCTTTAAAAAGTGGTTATTCAACATGAGGCACAATCCTTTTGACATTTTGCATCATTTTTTCAACATTTGTTAAAATAATTTTTTTTGCTAAAAATCAATGACCCCGGACCTGTCGAACTTTTTCCACATAGTCAGAAATAGTCATTTTTTATTGTTTTCTTTTTTGACTGTAAATGACTATTACATGTGAATTATCACTTTTGGAACTAAAATAAGTGTGTTTAGAGTCATTTTTCTGCCAGAAATTGGTCGAAATAGAAGCTTCTGAGTAGGAGGAAAAGTCTGTTAAAATGGCAATTTTGGTCACTGTGTGGCTTTAAAAAGTGGTTATTCAACATGAGGCACAATCCATTTGACATTTTGAATCATTTTTTCAACATTTAAAAAAATTATTTTTTTGATGAAAAACGATGACCACAGACCTGTCGAACTTTCTCCAGATGGTCAGAAATGGTCATTTTTTAATGTTTTCTCTTTTGACTGTAAATGACAATTAAATAAGAATTATCACTTTTGGAACTGAAATAAGTGTGTTTGAGTCATTTTTCTGCCAGAAATTGGTCGAAATAGAAGCTTCAGAGTAGGAGGAAAAGTTCGTTAAAATGGCAATTTTGCTCACTGTGTGGCTTTAAAAGTGGTTATTCAACATGAGGCACAATCCATTTGACATTTTGAATCATTTTTTCAACATTTGAAAAAATAATTTTTTAGATGAAAAACGATGACCCCGGACCTGTCGATCTTTCTCCAGATGGTCAGAAATGGTCATTTTTTAATGTTTTCTCTCTTGACTGTAAATGACTATTAAATACGAATTATCACTTTTGGAACTAAAATAAGAGTGTTTAGAGTCACTTTTCTGCTAGAAATTGGCCGAAATAGAAGCTTCTGAGTAGGAGGAAAAGTCTGTAAAAATGTCAATTTTGGTCACTGTGGGGCTTTAAAAAGTGGTTATTCAACATGAGGCACACTCCTTTTGACATTTTGCATCATTTTTTTAACATTTGTTAAAATACTTTTTTTGATGAAAAACGATGACCCCGGACCTGTCAAACTTTCTCCACATAGTCAGAAATGGTCATTTTTTATTGTTTTCTTTTTTGACTGTAAATGACTATTACATGTGAATTATCACTTTTGGAACTAAAATAAGTGTGTTTAGAGTCATTTTTCTGCCAGAAATTGGTCGAAATAGAAGCTTCTGAGTAGGAGGAAAAGTCTGTTAAAATGGCAATTTTGGTCACTGTGTGGCTTTAAAAAGTGGTTATTCAACATGAGGCACAATCCATTTGACATTTTGAATCATTTTTTCAACATTTAAAAAAATTATTTTTTTGATGAAAAACGATGACCACAGACCTGTCGAACTTTCTCCAGATGGTCAGAAATGGTCATTTTTTAATGTTTTCTCTTTTGACTGTAAATGACAATTAAATAAGAATTATCACTTTTGGAACTGAAATAAGTGTGTTTGAGTCATTTTTCTGCCAGAAATTGGTCGAAATAGAAGCTTCAGAGTAGGAGGAAAAGTTCGTTAAAATGGCAATTTTGCTCACTGTGTGGCTTTAAAAGTGGTTATTCAACATGAGGCACAATCCATTTGACATTTTGAATCATTTTTTCAACATTTGAAAAAATAATTTTTTAGATGAAAAACGATGACCCCGGACCTGTCGATCTTTCTCCAGATGGTCAGAAATGGTCATTTTTTAATGTTTTCTCTCTTGACTGTAAATGACTATTAAATACGAATTATCACTTTTGGAACTAAAATAAGAGTGTTTAGAGTCACTTTTCTGCTAGAAATTGGCCGAAATAGAAGCTTCTGAGTAGGAGGAAAAGTCTGTAAAAATGTCAATTTTGGTCACTGTGGGGCTTTAAAAAGTGGTTATTCAACATGAGGCACACTCCTTTTGACATTTTGCATCATTTTTTTAACATTTGTTAAAATACTTTTTTTGATGAAAAACGATGACCCCGGACCTGTCAAACTTTCTCCACATAGTCAGAAATGGTCATTTTTTATTGTTTTCTTTTTTGACTGTAAATGACTACTAAGTGTAAATTATCATGTTTGGAACTAAAATGAAGGTGTTTAGAGTCATTTTTCTTCCAGAAATTGGCCGAAATAGAAGCTTCTGAGTAGGAGGAAAAGTCTGTTAAAATGGCAATTTTGGTCACTGTGTGGCTTTCTCCAGATGGTCAGAAATGGTCATTTTTTAATGTTTTCTCTTATGACTATTAAATGTGAAATATCACTTTTGGAACTAAAATAAGAGTGTTTAGAGTCACTTTTCTGCTAGAAATTGGCTGAAATAGAAGCTTCTGAGTAGGAGGAAAAGTCTGTAAAAATGTCAATTTTGGTCACTGTGGGGCTTTAAAAAGTGGTTATTCAACATGAGGCACAATCCTTTTGACATTTTGCATCATTTTTTCAACATTTGTTAAAATAAATTTTTTTGCTAAAAATCAATGACCCCGGACCTGTCGAACTTTTTCCACATAGTCAGAAATAGTCATTTTTTATTGTTTTCTTTTTTGACTGTAAATGACTATTACATGTGAATTATCACTTTTGGAACTAAAATAAGTGTGTTTAGAGTCATTTTTCTGCCAGAAATTGGTCGAAATAGAAGCTTCTGAGTAGGAGGAAAAGTCTGTTAAAATGGCAATTTTGGTCACTGTGTGGCTTTAAAAAGTGGTTATTCAACATGAGGCACAATCCATTTGACATTTTGAATCATTTTTTCAACATTTGAAAAAATTATTTTTTTGATGAAAAACGATGACCACAGACCTGTCGAACTTTCTCCAGATGGTCAGAAATGGTCATTTTTTAATGTTTTCTCTTATGACTATTAAATGTGAATTATAACTTTTGGAACTGAAATAAGTGTGTTTGAGTCATTTTTCTGCCAGAAATTGGTCGAAATAGAAGCTTCTGAGTAGGAGGAAAAGTTTGTTAAAATGGCAATTTTGCTCACTGTGTGGCTTTAAAAAGAGGTTATTCAACATGAGGCACAATCCATTTGACATTTTGAATCATTTTTTCAACATTTGAAAAAATAATTTTTTTGATGAAAAACGATGACCCCGGACCTGTCGAACTTTCTCCACATGGTCAGAAATTGTCATTTTTTAATGTTTTCTCTTTTGACTGTAAATGACAATTAAATAAGAATTATCACTTTTGGAACTAAAATAATTGTGTTTAGAGTCATTTTTCTGCCAGAAATTGGTCGAAATAGAAGCTATTGAGTAGGAGGAAAAGTCTGTTGGCAATGGCAATTTTGGTCACTGTGTGGCTTTAAAAAGTGGTTATTCAACATGAGGCACAATCCATTTGACATTTTGAATCATTTTTTCAACATTTGAAAAAAAAAATTTTTTTGATGAAAAACGACCTGTCGAACTTTCTCCAGATGGTCAGAAATGGTCATATTTGAATGTTTTCTCTTTTGACTGTAAATGACTATTAAATGTGAATTATCACTTTTGGAACTAAAATAAGAGTGTTTAGAATCATTTCTCTGACAGAAATTGGTCGAAATAGAAGCTTCTGAGAAGGAGGAAAAGTCTGTTAAAATGGCAATTTTGGTCACTGTGTGGCTGCAAAAAGTGGTTATTGAACATGAGGCACAATCCATTTGACATTTTGATTCATTTTTTCAACATTTGTTAAAATATATTTTTTTGATGAAAAACGATGACCCCGGACCTGTCGAACTTTCTCCACATAGTCAGAAATGGTCATTTTTTATTGTTTTCTTTTTTGACTGTAAATGACTATTAGATAAGAATTATCACTTTTGGAACTAAAATAAGAGTGTTTAGAGTCATTTATCTGCTAGAAATTGGCCGAAATAGAAGCTTCTGAGTAGGAGGAAAAGTCTGTAAAAATGGCAATTTTGGTCACTGTGTGGCTGCAAAAAGTGGTTATTGAACATGAGGCACAATCCATTTGACATTTTGATTCATTTTTTCAACATTTGTTAAAATATATTTTTTTGATGAAAAACGATGACCCCGGACCTGTCGAACTTTCTCCACATAGTCAGAAATGGTCATTTTTTATTGTTTTCTTTTTTGACTGTAAATGACTATTAGATAAGAATTATCACTTTTGGAACTAAAATAAGAGTGTTTAGAGTCATTTATCTGCTAGAAATTGGCCGAAATAGAAGCTTCTGAGTAGGAGGAAAAGTCTGTAAAAATGGCAATTTTGGTCACTGTGGGGCTTTAAAAAGTGGTTATTCAACATGAGGCACAATCCTTTTGACATTTTGCATCATTTTTTCAACTTTTGTTAAAATAATTTTTTTTGATGAAAAACGATGACCCCGGACCTGTCGAACTTTCTCCACATAGTCAGAAATGGTCATTTTTTATTGTTTTCTTTTTTGACTGTAAATGACTATTAAATGTGAATTATCATGTTTGGAACTAAAATGAAGGTGTTTAGAGTCATTTTTCTTCCAGAAAGTGGTCGAAATAGAAGCTTCTGAGTAGGAGGAAAAGTCTGTTAAAATGGCAATTTTGGTCACTGTGTGGCTTTAAAAAGTGGTTATTCAACATGAGGCACAATCCATTTGACATTTTGAATCATTTTTTCAACATCTGAAAAAATAATTTTTTTGATGAAAATCGATGACCACAGACCTGTCGAACTTTCTCCAGATGGTCAGAAATGGTCATTTTTTAATGTTTTCTCTTATGACTATTAAATGTGAATTATAACTTTTGGAACTGAAATAAGTGTGTTTGAGTCATTTTTCTGCCAGAAATTGGTCGAAATAGAAGCTTCTGAGTAGGAGGAAAAGTTCGTTAAAATGGCAATTTTGCTCACTGTGTGGCTTTAAAAGTGGTTATTCAACATGAGGCACAATCATTTGACATTTTGAATCATTTTTTCAACATTTGAAAAAATAATTTTTTTGGTGAAAAACGATGACCCCGGACCTGTCGAACTTTCTCCAGATGGTCAGAAATGGTCATTTTTTAATGTTTTCTCTTTTGACTGTAAATGACAATTAAATAAGAATTATCACTTTTGGAACTAAAATAAGTGTGTTTAGATTCATTTTTCTGCCAGAAATAGGTCGAAATAGAAGCTATTGAGTAGGAGGAAAAGTCTGTTGGCAATGGCAATTTTGGTCACTGTGTGGCTTTAAAAAGTGGTTATTCAACATGAGGCACAATCCATTTGACATTTTGAATCATTTTTTCAACATTTGAAAAAATAATTTTTTAGATGAAAAACGATGACCCCGGACCTGTCGAACTTTCTCCAGATGGTCAGAAATGGTCATTTTTTAATGTTTTCTCTTTTGACTGTAAATGACTATTAAATGTGAATTATCACTTCTGGAACTAAAATAAGTGTGTTTAGAGTCATTTTTCTGCCAGAAATTGGTCGAAATAGAAGCTTCTGAGTAGGAGGAAAAGTCTGTTAAAATGGCAATTGTGGTCACTGTGTGGCTTTAAAAATTGGTTATTCAACATGTGGCACAATCCATTTGACATTTTGAATCATTTTTCAACATTTGAAAAAATATTTTTTTTGATGAACAACGATGACCCCGGACCTGTCGATCTTTCTCCAGATGGTCAGAAATGGTCATTTTTTAATGTTTTCTCTTTTGACTGTAAATGACTATTAAATACGAATTATCACTTTTGGAACTAAAATAAGAGTGTTTAGAGTCACTTTTCTGCTAGAAATTGGCCGAAATAGAAGCTTCTGAGTAGGAGGAAAAGTCTGTAAAAATGTCAATTTTGGTCACTGTGGGGCTTTAAAAAGTGGTTATTCAACATGAGGCACACTCCTTTTGACATTTTGCATCATTTTTTTAACATTTGTTAAAATAATTTTTTTGATGAAAAACGATGACCCCGGACCTGTCAAACTTTCTCCACATAGTCAGAAATGGTCATTTTTTATTGTTTTCTTTTTTGACTGTAAATGACTATTAAGTGTAAATTATCATGTTTGGAACTAAAATGAAGGTGTTTAGAGTCATTTTTCTTCCAGAAATTGGCCGAAATAGAAGCTTCTGAGTAGGAGGAAAAGTCTGTTAAAATGGCAATTTTGGTCACTGTGTGGCTTTCTCCAGATGGTCAGAAATGGTCATTTTTTAATGTTTTCTCTTATGACTATTAAATGTGAAATATCACTTTTGGAACTAAAATAAGAGTGTTTAGAGTCACTTTTCTGCTAGAAATTGGCTGAAATAGAAGCTTCTGAGTAGGAGGAAAAGTCTGTAAAAATGTCAATTTTGGTCACTGTGGGGCTTTAAAAAGTGGTTATTCAACATGAGGCACAATCCTTTTGACATTTTGCATCATTTTTTCAACATTTGTTAAAATAATTTTTTTTGCTAAAAATCAATGACCCCGGACCTGTCGAACTTTTTCCACATAGTCAGAAATAGTCATTTTTTATTGTTTTCTTTTTTGACTGTAAATGACTATTACATGTGAATTATCACTTTTGGAACTAAAATAAGTGTGTTTAGAGTCATTTTTCTGCCAGAAATTGGTCGAAATAGAAGCTTCTGAGTAGGAGGAAAAGTCTGTTAAAATGGCAATTTTGGTCACTGTGTGGCTTTAAAAAGTGGTTATTCAACATGAGGCACAATCCATTTGACATTTTGAATCATTTTTTCAACATTTAAAAAAATTATTTTTTTGATGAAAAACGATGACCACAGACCTGTCGAACTTTCTCCAGATGGTCAGAAATGGTCATTTTTTAATGTTTTCTCTTTTGACTGTAAATGACAATTAAATAAGAATTATCACTTTTGGAACTGAAATAAGTGTGTTTGAGTCATTTTTCTGCCAGAAATTGGTCGAAATAGAAGCTTCAGAGTAGGAGGAAAAGTTCGTTAAAATGGCAATTTTGCTCACTGTGTGGCTTTAAAAGTGGTTATTCAACATGAGGCACAATCCATTTGACATTTTGAATCATTTTTTCAACATTTGAAAAAATAATTTTTTAGATGAAAAACGATGACCCCGGACCTGTCGATCTTTCTCCAGATGGTCAGAAATGGTCATTTTTTAATGTTTTCTCTCTTGACTGTAAATGACTATTAAATACGAATTATCACTTTTGGAACTAAAATAAGAGTGTTTAGAGTCACTTTTCTGCTAGAAATTGGCCGAAATAGAAGCTTCTGAGTAGGAGGAAAAGTCTGTAAAAATGTCAATTTTGGTCACTGTGGGGCTTTAAAAAGTGGTTATTCAACATGAGGCACACTCCTTTTGACATTTTGCATCATTTTTTTAACATTTGTTAAAATACTTTTTTTGATGAAAAACGATGACCCCGGACCTGTCAAACTTTCTCCACATAGTCAGAAATGGTCATTTTTTATTGTTTTCTTTTTTGACTGTAAATGACTATTACATGTGAATTATCACTTTTGGAACTAAAATAAGTGTGTTTAGAGTCATTTTTCTGCCAGAAATTGGTCGAAATAGAAGCTTCTGAGTAGGAGGAAAAGTCTGTTAAAATGGCAATTTTGGTCACTGTGTGGCTTTAAAAAGTGGTTATTCAACATGAGGCACAATCCATTTGACATTTTGAATCATTTTTTCAACATTTAAAAAAATTATTTTTTTGATGAAAAACGATGACCACAGACCTGTCGAACTTTCTCCAGATGGTCAGAAATGGTCATTTTTTAATGTTTTCTCTTTTGACTGTAAATGACAATTAAATAAGAATTATCACTTTTGGAACTGAAATAAGTGTGTTTGAGTCATTTTTCTGCCAGAAATTGGTCGAAATAGAAGCTTCAGAGTAGGAGGAAAAGTTCGTTAAAATGGCAATTTTGCTCACTGTGTGGCTTTAAAAGTGGTTATTCAACATGAGGCACAATCCATTTGACATTTTGAATCATTTTTTCAACATTTGAAAAAATAATTTTTTAGATGAAAAACGATGACCCCGGACCTGTCGATCTTTCTCCAGATGGTCAGAAATGGTCATTTTTTAATGTTTTCTCTCTTGACTGTAAATGACTATTAAATACGAATTATCACTTTTGGAACTAAAATAAGAGTGTTTAGAGTCACTTTTCTGCTAGAAATTGGCCGAAATAGAAGCTTCTGAGTAGGAGGAAAAGTCTGTAAAAATGTCAATTTTGGTCACTGTGGGGCTTTAAAAAGTGGTTATTCAACATGAGGCACACTCCTTTTGACATTTTGCATCATTTTTTTAACATTTGTTAAAATACTTTTTTTGATGAAAAACGATGACCCCGGACCTGTCAAACTTTCTCCACATAGTCAGAAATGGTCATTTTTTATTGTTTTCTTTTTTGACTGTAAATGACTACTAAGTGTAAATTATCATGTTTGGAACTAAAATGAAGGTGTTTAGAGTCATTTTTCTTCCAGAAATTGGCCGAAATAGAAGCTTCTGAGTAGGAGGAAAAGTCTGTTAAAATGGCAATTTTGGTCACTGTGGGGCTTTAAAAAGTGGTTATTCAACATGAGGCACAATCCTTTTGACATTTTGCATCATTTTTTCAACATTTGTTAAAATAAATTTTTTTGTTAAAAATCAATGACCCCGGACCTGTCGAACTTTTTCCACATAGTCAGAAATAGTCATTTTTTATTGTTTTCTTTTTTGACTGTAAATGACTATTACATGTGAATTATCACTTTTGGAACTAAAATAAGTGTGTTTAGAGTCATTTTTCTGCCAGAAATTGGTCGAAATAGAAGCTTCTGAGTAGGAGGAAAAGTCTGTTAAAATGGCAATTTTGGTCACTGTGTGGCTTTAAAAAGTGGTTATTCAACATGAGGCACAATCCATTTGACATTTTGAATCATTTTTTCAACATTTGAAAAAATTATTTTTTTGATGAAAAACGATGACCACAGACCTGTCGAACTTTCTCCAGATGGTCAGAAATGGTCATTTTTTAATGTTTTCTCTTATGACTATTAAATGTGAAATATCACTTTTGGAACTAAAATAAGAGTGTTTAGAGTCACTTTTCTGCTAGAAATTGGCTGAAATAGAAGCTTCTGAGTAGGAGGAAAAGTCTGTAAAAATGTCAATTTTGGTCACTGTGGGGCTTTAAAAAGTGGTTATTCAACATGAGGCACAATCCTTTTGACATTTTGCATCATTTTTTCAACATTTGTTAAAATAAATTTTTTTGCTAAAAATCAATGACCCCGGACCTGTCGAACTTTTTCCACATAGTCAGAAATAGTCATTTTTTATTGTTTTCTTTTTTGACTGTAAATGACTATTACATGTGAATTATCACTTTTGGAACTAAAATAAGTGTGTTTAGAGTCATTTTTCTGCCAGAAATTGGTCGAAATAGAAGCTTCTGAGTAGGAGGAAAAGTCTGTTAAAATGGCAATTTTGGTCACTGTGTGGCTTTAAAAAGTGGTTATTCAACATGAGGCACAATCCATTTGACATTTTGAATCATTTTTTCAACATTTGAAAAAATTATTTTTTTGATGAAAAACGATGACCACAGACCTGTCGAACTTTCTCCAGATGGTCAGAAATGGTCATTTTTTAATGTTTTCTCTTATGACTATTAAATGTGAATTATAACTTTTGGAACTGAAATAAGTGTGTTTGAGTCATTTTTCTGCCAGAAATTGGTCGAAATAGAAGCTTCTGAGTAGGAGGAAAAGTTTGTTAAAATGGCAATTTTGCTCACTGTGTGGCTTTAAAAAGAGGTTATTCAACATGAGGCACAATCCATTTGACATTTTGAATCATTTTTTCAACATTTGAAAAAATAATTTTTTTGATGAAAAACGATGACCCCGGACCTGTCGAACTTTCTCCAGATGGTCAGAAATGGTCATTTTTTAATGTTTTCTCTTTTGACTGTAAATGACAATTAAATAAGAATTATCACTTTTGGAACTAAAATAAGTGTGTTTAGATTCATTTTTCTGCCAGAAATAGGTCGAAATAGAAGCTATTGAGTAGGAGGAAAAGTCTGTTGGCAATGGCAATTTTGGTCACTGTGTGGCTTTAAAAAGTGGTTATTCAACATGAGGCACAATCCATTTGACATTTTGAATCATTTTTTCAACATTTGAAAAAATAATTTTTTAGATGAAAAACGATGACCCCGGACCTGTCGAACTTTCTCCAGATGGTCAGAAATGGTCATTTTTTAATGTTTTCTCTTTTGACTGTAAATGACTATTAAATGTGAATTATCACTTCTGGAACTAAAATAAGTGTGTTTAGAGTCATTTTTCTGCCAGAAATTGGTCGAAATAGAAGCTTCTGAGTAGGAGGAAAAGTCTGTTAAAATGGCAATTGTGGTCACTGTGTGGCTTTAAAAATTGGTTATTCAACATGTGGCACAATCCATTTGACATTTTGAATCATTTTTCAACATTTGAAAAAATATTTTTTTTGATGAACAACGATGACCCCGGACCTGTCGATCTTTCTCCAGATGGTCAGAAATGGTCATTTTTTAATGTTTTCTCTTTTGACTGTAAATGACTATTAAATACGAATTATCACTTTTGGAACTAAAATAAGAGTGTTTAGAGTCACTTTTCTGCTAGAAATTGGCCGAAATAGAAGCTTCTGAGTAGGAGGAAAAGTCTGTAAAAATGTCAATTTTGGTCACTGTGGGGCTTTAAAAAGTGGTTATTCAACATGAGGCACACTCCTTTTGACATTTTGCATCATTTTTTTAACATTTGTTAAAATAATTTTTTTGATGAAAAACGATGACCCCGGACCTGTCAAACTTTCTCCACATAGTCAGAAATGGTCATTTTTTATTGTTTTCTTTTTTGACTGTAAATGACTATTAAGTGTAAATTATCATGTTTGGAACTAAAATGAAGGTGTTTAGAGTCATTTTTCTTCCAGAAATTGGCCGAAATAGAAGCTTCTGAGTAGGAGGAAAAGTCTGTTAAAATGGCAATTTTGGTCACTGTGTGGCTTTCTCCAGATGGTCAGAAATGGTCATTTTTTAATGTTTTCTCTTATGACTATTAAATGTGAAATATCACTTTTGGAACTAAAATAAGAGTGTTTAGAGTCACTTTTCTGCTAGAAATTGGCTGAAATAGAAGCTTCTGAGTAGGAGGAAAAGTCTGTAAAAATGTCAATTTTGGTCACTGTGGGGCTTTAAAAAGTGGTTATTCAACATGAGGCACAATCCTTTTGACATTTTGCATCATTTTTTCAACATTTGTTAAAATAATTTTTTTTGCTAAAAATCAATGACCCCGGACCTGTCGAACTTTTTCCACATAGTCAGAAATAGTCATTTTTTATTGTTTTCTTTTTTGACTGTAAATGACTATTACATGTGAATTATCACTTTTGGAACTAAAATAAGTGTGTTTAGAGTCATTTTTCTGCCAGAAATTGGTCGAAATAGAAGCTTCTGAGTAGGAGGAAAAGTCTGTTAAAATGGCAATTTTGGTCACTGTGTGGCTTTAAAAAGTGGTTATTCAACATGAGGCACAATCCATTTGACATTTTGAATCATTTTTTCAACATTTAAAAAAATTATTTTTTTGATGAAAAACGATGACCACAGACCTGTCGAACTTTCTCCAGATGGTCAGAAATGGTCATTTTTTAATGTTTTCTCTTTTGACTGTAAATGACAATTAAATAAGAATTATCACTTTTGGAACTGAAATAAGTGTGTTTGAGTCATTTTTCTGCCAGAAATTGGTCGAAATAGAAGCTTCAGAGTAGGAGGAAAAGTTCGTTAAAATGGCAATTTTGCTCACTGTGTGGCTTTAAAAGTGGTTATTCAACATGAGGCACAATCCATTTGACATTTTGAATCATTTTTTCAACATTTGAAAAAATAATTTTTTAGATGAAAAACGATGACCCCGGACCTGTCGATCTTTCTCCAGATGGTCAGAAATGGTCATTTTTTAATGTTTTCTCTCTTGACTGTAAATGACTATTAAATACGAATTATCACTTTTGGAACTAAAATAAGAGTGTTTAGAGTCACTTTTCTGCTAGAAATTGGCCGAAATAGAAGCTTCTGAGTAGGAGGAAAAGTCTGTAAAAATGTCAATTTTGGTCACTGTGGGGCTTTAAAAAGTGGTTATTCAACATGAGGCACACTCCTTTTGACATTTTGCATCATTTTTTTAACATTTGTTAAAATACTTTTTTTGATGAAAAACGATGACCCCGGACCTGTCAAACTTTCTCCACATAGTCAGAAATGGTCATTTTTTATTGTTTTCTTTTTTGACTGTAAATGACTATTACATGTGAATTATCACTTTTGGAACTAAAATAAGTGTGTTTAGAGTCATTTTTCTGCCAGAAATTGGTCGAAATAGAAGCTTCTGAGTAGGAGGAAAAGTCTGTTAAAATGGCAATTTTGGTCACTGTGTGGCTTTAAAAAGTGGTTATTCAACATGAGGCACAATCCATTTGACATTTTGAATCATTTTTTCAACATTTAAAAAAATTATTTTTTTGATGAAAAACGATGACCACAGACCTGTCGAACTTTCTCCAGATGGTCAGAAATGGTCATTTTTTAATGTTTTCTCTTTTGACTGTAAATGACAATTAAATAAGAATTATCACTTTTGGAACTGAAATAAGTGTGTTTGAGTCATTTTTCTGCCAGAAATTGGTCGAAATAGAAGCTTCAGAGTAGGAGGAAAAGTTCGTTAAAATGGCAATTTTGCTCACTGTGTGGCTTTAAAAGTGGTTATTCAACATGAGGCACAATCCATTTGACATTTTGAATAATTTTTTCAACATTTGAAAAAATAATTTTTTAGATGAAAAACGATGACCCCGGACCTGTCGATCTTTCTCCAGATGGTCAGAAATGGTCATTTTTTAATGTTTTCTCTCTTGACTGTAAATGACTATTAAATACGAATTATCACTTTTGGAACTAAAATAAGAGTGTTTAGAGTCACTTTTCTGCTAGAAATTGGCCGAAATAGAAGCTTCTGAGTAGGAGGAAAAGTCTGTAAAAATGTCAATTTTGGTCACTGTGGGGCTTTAAAAAGTGGTTATTCAACATGAGGCACACTCCTTTTGACATTTTGCATCATTTTTTTAACATTTGTTAAAATACTTTTTTTGATGAAAAACGATGACCCCGGACCTGTCAAACTTTCTCCACATAGTCAGAAATGGTCATTTTTTATTGTTTTCTTTTTTGACTGTAAATGACTACTAAGTGTAAATTATCATGTTTGGAACTAAAATGAAGGTGTTTAGAGTCATTTTTCTTCCAGAAATTGGCCGAAATAGAAGCTTCTGAGTAGGAGGAAAAGTCTGTTAAAATGGCAATTTTGGTCACTGTGGGGCTTTAAAAAGTGGTTATTCAACATGAGGCACAATCCTTTTGACATTTTGCATCATTTTTTCAACATTTGTTAAAATAAATTTTTTTGCTAAAAATCAATGACCCCGGACCTGTCGAACTTTTTCCACATAGTCAGAAATAGTCATTTTTTATTGTTTTCTTTTTTGACTGTAAATGACTATTACATGTGAATTATCACTTTTGGAACTAAAATAAGTGTGTTTAGAGTCATTTTTCTGCCAGAAATTGGTCGAAATAGAAGCTTCTGAGTAGGAGGAAAAGTCTGTTAAAATGGCAATTTTGGTCACTGTGTGGCTTTAAAAAGTGGTTATTCAACATGAGGCACAATCCATTTGACATTTTGAATCATTTTTTCAACATTTGAAAAAATTATTTTTTTGATGAAAAACGATGACCACAGACCTGTCGAACTTTCTCCAGATGGTCAGAAATGGTCATTTTTTAATGTTTTCTCTTATGACTATTAAATGTGAAATATCACTTTTGGAACTAAAATAAGAGTGTTTAGAGTCACTTTTCTGCTAGAAATTGGCTGAAATAGAAGCTTCTGAGTAGGAGGAAAAGTCTGTAAAAATGTCAATTTTGGTCACTGTGGGGCTTTAAAAAGTGGTTATTCAACATGAGGCACAATCCTTTTGACATTTTGCATCATTTTTTCAACATTTGTTAAAATAAATTTTTTTGCTAAAAATCAATGACCCCGGACCTGTCGAACTTTTTCCACATAGTCAGAAATAGTCATTTTTTATTGTTTTCTTTTTTGACTGTAAATGACTATTACATGTGAATTATCACTTTTGGAACTAAAATAAGTGTGTTTAGAGTCATTTTTCTGCCAGAAATTGGTCGAAATAGAAGCTTCTGAGTAGGAGGAAAAGTCTGTTAAAATGGCAATTTTGGTCACTGTGTGGCTTTAAAAAGTGGTTATTCAACATGAGGCACAATCCATTTGACATTTTGAATCATTTTTTCAACATTTGAAAAAATTATTTTTTTGATGAAAAACGATGACCACAGACCTGTCGAACTTTCTCCAGATGGTCAGAAATGGTCATTTTTTAATGTTTTCTCTTATGACTATTAAATGTGAATTATAACTTTTGGAACTGAAATAAGTGTGTTTGAGTCATTTTTCTGCCAGAAATTGGTCGAAATAGAAGCTTCTGAGTAGGAGGAAAAGTTTGTTAAAATGGCAATTTTGCTCACTGTGTGGCTTTAAAAAGAGGTTATTCAACATGAGGCACAATCCATTTGACATTTTGAATCATTTTTTCAACATTTGAAAAAATTATTTTTTTGATGAAAAACGATGACCCCGGACCTGTCGAACTTTCTCCAGATGGTCAGAAATGGTCATTTTTTAATGTTTTCTCTTTTGACTGTAAATGACAATTAAATAAGAATTATCACTTTTGGAACTAAAATAATTGTGTTTAGAGTCATTTTTCTGCCAGAAATTGGTCGAAATAGAAGCTATTGAGTAGGAGGAAAAGTCTGTTGGCAATGGCAATTTTGGTCACTGTGTGGCTTTAAAAAGTGGTTATTCAACATGAGGCACAATCCATTTGACATTTTGAATCATTTTTTCAACATTTGAAAAAAAAAAATTTTTTGATGAAAAACGACCTGTCGAACTTTCTCCAGATGGTCAGAAATGGTCATATTTGAATGTTTTCTCTTTTGACTGTAAATGACTATTAAATGTGAATTATCACTTTTGGAACTAAAATAAGAGTGTTTAGAATCATTTCTCTGACAGAAATTGGTCGAAATAGAAGCTTCTGAGAAGGAGGAAAAGTCTGTTAAAATGGCAATTTTGGTCACTGTGTGGCTGCAAAAAGTGGTTATTGAACATGAGGCACAATCCATTTGACATTTTGATTCATTTTTTCAACATTTGTTAAAATATATTTTTTTGATGAAAAACGATGACCCCGGACCTGTCGAACTTTCTCCACATAGTCAGAAATGGTCATTTTTTATTGTTTTCTTTTTTGACTGTAAATGACTATTAGATAAGAATTATCACTTTTGGAACTAAAATAAGAGTGTTTAGAGTCATTTATCTGCTAGAAATTGGCCGAAATAGAAGCTTCTGAGTAGGAGGAAAAGTCTGTAAAAATGGCAATTTTGGTCACTGTGGGGCTTTAAAAAGTGGTTATTCAACATGAGGCACAATCCTTTTGACATTTTGCATCATTTTTTCAACATTTGTTAAAATAATTTTTTTTGATGAAAAACGATGACCCCGGACCTGTCGAACTTTCTCCACATAGTCAGAAATGGTCATTTTTTATTGTTTTCTTTTTTGACTGTAAATGACTATTAAATGTGAATTATCATGTTTGGAACTAAAATGAAGGTGTTTAGAGTCATTTTTCTTCCAGAAAGTGGTCGAAATAGAAGCTTCTGAGTAGGAGGAAAAGTCTGTTAAAATGGCAATTTTGGTCACTGTGTGGCTTTAAAAAGTGGTTATTCAACATGAGGCACAATCCATTTGACATTTTGAATCATTTTTTCAACATCTGAAAAAATAATTTTTTTGATGAAAATCGATGACCACAGACCTGTCGAACTTTCTCCAGATGGTCAGAAATGGTCATTTTTTAATGTTTTCTCTTATGACTATTAAATGTGAATTATAACTTTTGGAACTGAAATAAGTGTGTTTGAGTCATTTTTCTGCCAGAAATTGGTCGAAATAGAAGCTTCTGAGTAGGAGGAAAAGTTCGTTAAAATGGCAATTTTGCTCACTGTGTGGCTTTAAAAGTGGTTATTCAACATGAGGCACAATCCATTTGACATTTTGAATCATTTTTTCAACATTTGAAAAAATAATTTTTTTGGTGAAAAACGATGACCCCGGACCTGTCGAACTTTCTCCAGATGGTCAGAAATGGTCATTTTTTAATGTTTTCTCTTTTGACTGTAAATGACAATTAAATAAGAATTATCACTTTTGGAACTAAAATAAGTGTGTTTAGATTCATTTTTCTGCCAGAAATAGGTCGAAATAGAAGCTATTGAGTAGGAGGAAAAGTCTGTTGGCAATGGCAATTTTGGTCACTGTGTGGCTTTAAAAAGTGGTTATTCAACATGAGGCACAATCCATTTGACATTTTGAATCATTTTTTCAACATTTGAAAAAATAATTTTTTAGATGAAAAACGATGACCCCGGACCTGTCGAACTTTCTCCAGATGGTCAGAAATGGTCATTTTTTAATGTTTTCTCTTTTGACTGTAAATGACTATTAAATGTGAATTATCACTTCTGGAACTAAAATAAGTGTGTTTAGAGTCATTTTTCTGCCAGAAATTGGTCGAAATAGAAGCTTCTGAGTAGGAGGAAAAGTCTGTTAAAATGGCAATTGTGGTCACTGTGTGGCTTTAAAAATTGGTTATTCAACATGTGGCACAATCCATTTGACATTTTGAATCATTTTTCAACATTTGAAAAAATATTTTTTTTGATGAACAACGATGACCCCGGACCTGTCGATCTTTCTCCAGATGGTCAGAAATGGTCATTTTTTAATGTTTTCTCTTTTGACTGTAAATGACTATTAAATACGAATTATCACTTTTGGAACTAAAATAAGAGTGTTTAGAGTCACTTTTCTGCTAGAAATTGGCCGAAATAGAAGCTTCTGAGTAGGAGGAAAAGTCTGTAAAAATGTCAATTTTGGTCACTGTGGGGCTTTAAAAAGTGGTTATTCAACATGAGGCACACTCCTTTTGACATTTTGCATCATTTTTTTAACATTTGTTAAAATAATTTTTTTGATGAAAAACGATGACCCCGGACCTGTCAAACTTTCTCCACATAGTCAGAAATGGTCATTTTTTATTGTTTTCTTTTTTGACTGTAAATGACTATTAAGTGTAAATTATCATGTTTGGAACTAAAATGAAGGTGTTTAGAGTCATTTTTCTTCCAGAAATTGGCCGAAATAGAAGCTTCTGAGTAGGAGGAAAAGTCTGTTAAAATGGCAATTTTGGTCACTGTGTGGCTTTCTCCAGATGGTCAGAAATGGTCATTTTTTAATGTTTTCTCTTATGACTATTAAATGTGAAATATCACTTTTGGAACTAAAATAAGAGTGTTTAGAGTCACTTTTCTGCTAGAAATTGGCTGAAATAGAAGCTTCTGAGTAGGAGGAAAAGTCTGTAAAAATGTCAATTTTGGTCACTGTGGGGCTTTAAAAAGTGGTTATTCAACATGAGGCACAATCCTTTTGACATTTTGCATCATTTTTTCAACATTTGTTAAAATAATTTTTTTTGCTAAAAATCAATGACCCCGGACCTGTCGAACTTTTTCCACATAGTCAGAAATAGTCATTTTTTATTGTTTTCTTTTTTGACTGTAAATGACTATTACATGTGAATTATCACTTTTGGAACTAAAATAAGTGTGTTTAGAGTCATTTTTCTGCCAGAAATTGGTCGAAATAGAAGCTTCTGAGTAGGAGGAAAAGTCTGTTAAAATGGCAATTTTGGTCACTGTGTGGCTTTAAAAAGTGGTTATTCAACATGAGGCACAATCCATTTGACATTTTGAATCATTTTTTCAACATTTAAAAAAATTATTTTTTTGATGAAAAACGATGACCACAGACCTGTCGAACTTTCTCCAGATGGTCAGAAATGGTCATTTTTTAATGTTTTCTCTTTTGACTGTAAATGACAATTAAATAAGAATTATCACTTTTGGAACTAAAATAATTGTGTTTAGAGTCATTTTTCTGCCAGAAATTGGTCGAAATAGAAGCTATTGAGTAGGAGGAAAAGTCTGTTGGCAATGGCAATTTTGGTCACTGTGTGGCTTTAAAAAGTGGTTATTCAACATGAGGCACAATCCATTTGACATTTTGAATCATTTTTTCAACATTTGAAAAAAAAAATTTTTTTGATGAAAAACGACCTGTCGAACTTTCTCCAGATGGTCAGAAATGGTCATATTTGAATGTTTTCTCTTTTGACTGTAAATGACTATTAAATGTGAATTATCACTTTTGGAACTAAAATAAGAGTGTTTAGAATCATTTCTCTGACAGAAATTGGTCGAAATAGAAGCTTCTGAGAAGGAGGAAAAGTCTGTTAAAATGGCAATTTTGGTCACTGTGTGGCTGCAAAAAGTGGTTATTGAACATGAGGCACAATCCATTTGACATTTTGATTCATTTTTTCAACATTTGTTAAAATATATTTTTTTGATGAAAAACGATGACCCCGGACCTGTCGAACTTTCTCCACATAGTCAGAAATGGTCATTTTTTATTGTTTTCTTTTTTGACTGTAAATGACTATTAGATAAGAATTATCACTTTTGGAACTAAAATAAGAGTGTTTAGAGTCATTTATCTGCTAGAAATTGGCCGAAATAGAAGCTTCTGAGTAGGAGGAAAAGTCTGTAAAAATGGCAATTTTGGTCACTGTGGGGCTTTAAAAAGTGGTTATTCAACATGAGGCACAATCCTTTTGACATTTTGCATCATTTTTTCAACATTTGTTAAAATAATTTTTTTTGATGAAAAACGATGACCCCGGACCTGTCGAACTTTCTCCACATAGTCAGAAATGGTCATTTTTTATTGTTTTCTTTTTTGACTGTAAATGACTATTAAATGTGAATTATCATGTTTGGAACTAAAATGAAGGTGTTTAGAGTCATTTTTCTTCCAGAAAGTGGTCGAAATAGAAGCTTCTGAGTAGGAGGAAAAGTCTGTTAAAATGGCAATTTTGGTCACTGTGTGGCTTTAAAAAGTGGTTATTCAACATGAGGCACAATCCATTTGACATTTTGAATCATTTTTTCAACATCTGAAAAAATAATTTTTTTGATGAAAATCGATGACCACAGACCTGTCGAACTTTCTCCAGATGGTCAGAAATGGTCATTTTTTAATGTTTTCTCTTATGACTATTAAATGTGAATTATAACTTTTGGAACCAAAATAAGTGTGTTTGAGTCATTTTTCTGCCAGAAATTGGTCGAAATAGAAGCTTCTGAGTAGGAGGAAAAGTTCGTTAAAATGGCAATTTTGCTCACTGTGTGGCTTTAAAAGTGGTTATTCAACATGAGGCACAATCCATTTGACATTTTGAATAATTTTTTCAACATTTGAAAAAATAATTTTTTAGATGAAAAACGATGACCCCGGACCTGTCGAACTTTCTCCAGATGGTCAGAAATGGTCATTTTTTAATGTTTTCTCTTTTGACTGTAAATGACAATTAAATAAGAATTATCACTTTTGGAACTAAAATAAGTGTGTTTAGATTCATTTTTCTGCCAGAAATAGGTCGAAATAGAAGCTATTGAGTAGGAGGAAAAGTCTGTTGGCAATGGCAATTTTGGTCACTGTGTGGCTTTAAAAAGTGGTTATTCAACATGAGGCACAATCCATTTGACATTTTGAATCATTTTTTCAACAGTTGAAAAAAAAAATTTTTTTGATGAAAAACGACCTGTCAAACTTTCTCCAGATGGTCAGAAATGGTCATATTTGAATGTTTTCTCTTTTGACTGTAAATGACTATTAAATGTGAATTATCACTTTTGGAACTAAAATAAGAGTGTTTAGAGTCATTTTTCTGCTAGAAATTGGCTGAAATAGTGGTTTCTGAGTAGGAGGAAAAGTTTGTAAAAATGGCAATTTTGGTCAATGTGTGGCTTTAAAAAGTGGTTATTCAACATGAGGCACAATCCATTTGAAATTTTGAATCATTTTTTCAACATTTGAAAAAATATTTTGTTTGATGAACAACGATGACCCCGGACCTGTCGATATTTCTCCAGATGGTCAGAAATGGTCATTTTTTAATGTTTTCTTTTTTGACTGTAAATGACTATTAAATACGAATTATCACTTTTGGAACTAAAATAAGAGTGTTTAGAGTCACTTTTCTGCTAGAAATTGGCTGAAATAGAAGCTTCTGAGTAGGAGGAAAAGTCTGTTAAAATGGCAATTTTGGTCACTGTGTGGCTTTAAAAAGTGGTTATTCAACATGAGGCACAATCCATTTGACATTTTGAATCATTTTTTCAACATCTGAAAAAATAATTTTTTTGATGAAAATCGATGACCACAGACCTGTCGAACTTTCTCCAGATGGTCAGAAATGGTCATTTTTTAATGTTTTCTCTCTTGACTGTAAATGACTATTAAATACGAATTATCACTTTTGGAACTAAAATAAGAGTGTTTAGAGTCACTTTTCTGCTAGAAATTGGCCGAAATAGAAGCTTCTGAGTAGGAGGAAAAGTCTGTAAAAATGTCAATTTTGGTCACTGTGGGGCTTTAAAAAGTGGTTATTCAACATGAGGCACACTCCTTTTGACATTTTGCATCATTTTTTTAACATTTGTTAAAATAATTTTTTTGATGAAAAACGATGACCCCGGACCTGTCAAACTTTCTCCACATAGTCAGAAATGGTCATTTTTTATTGTTTTCTTTTTTGACTGTAAATGACTACTAAGTGTAAATTATCATGTTTGGAACTAAAATGAAGGTGTTTAGAGTCATTTTTCTTCCAGAAATTGGCCGAAATAGAAGCTTCTGAGTAGGAGGAAAAGTCTGTTAAAATGGCAATTTTGGTCATGTGTGGCTTTCTCCAGATGGTCAGAAATGGTCATTTTTTAATGTTTTCTCTTATGACTATTAAATGTGAAATATCACTTTTGGAACTAAAATAAGAGTGTTTAGAGTCACTTTTCTGCTAGAAATTGGCTGAAATAGAAGCTTCTGAGTAGGAGGAAAAGTCTGTAAAAATGTCAATTTTGGTCACTGTGGGGCTTTAAAAAGTGGTTATTCAACATGAGGCACAATCCTTTTGACATTTTGCATCATTTTTTCAACATTTGTTAAAATAAATTTTTTTGCTAAAAATCAATGACCCCGGACCTGTCGAACTTTTTCCACATAGTCAGAAATAGTCATTTTTTATTGTTTTCTTTTTTGACTGTAAATGACTATTACATGTGAATTATCACTTTTGGAACTGAAATAAGTGTGTTTGAGTCATTTTTCTGCCAGAAATTGGTCGAAATAGAAGCTTCTGAGTAGGAGGAAAAGTTTGTTAAAATGGCAATTTTGCTCACTGTGTGGCTTTAAAAAGAGGTTATTCAACATGAGGCACAATCCATTTGACATTTTGAATCATTTTTTCAACATTTGAAAAAAAAATTTTTTTGATGAAAAACGATGACCCCGGACCTGTCGAACTTTCTCCAGATGGTCAGAAATGGTCATTTTTTAATGTTTTCTCTTTTGACTGTAAATGACAATTAAATAAGAATTATCACTTTTGGAACTAAAATAATTGTGTTTAGAGTCATTTTTCTGCCAGAAATTGGTCGAAATAGAAGCTATTGAGTAGGAGGAAAAGTCTGTTGGCAATGGCAATTTTGGTCACTGTGTGGCTTTAAAAAGTGGTTATTCAACATGAGGCACAATCCATTTGACATTTTGAATCATTTTTTCAACATTTGAAAAAAAAAATTTTTTTGATGAAAAACGACCTGTCGAACTTTCTCCAGATGGTCAGAAATGGTCATATTTGAATGTTTTCTCTTTTGACTGTAAATGACTATTAAATGTGAATTATCACTTTTGGAACTAAAATAAGAGTGTTTAGAATCATTTCTCTGACAGAAATTGGTCGAAATAGAAGCTTCTGAGAAGGAGGAAAAGTCTGTTAAAATGGCAATTTTGGTCACTGTGTGGCTGCAAAAAGTGGTTATTGAACATGAGGCACAATCCATTTGACATTTTGATTCATTTTTTCAACATTTGTTAAAATATATTTTTTTGATGAAAAACGATGACCCCGGACCTGTCGAACTTTCTCCACATAGTCAGAAATGGTCATTTTTTATTGTTTTCTTTTTTGACTGTAAATGACTATTAGATAAGAATTATCATGTTTGGAACTAAAATGAAGGTGTTTAAGTCATTTTTCTTCCAGAAATTGGCTGAAATAGAAGCTTCTGAGTAGGATGAAAAGTCTGTTAAAATGTCAATTTTGGTCACTGTGTGGCTTTAAAAATTGGTTATTCAACATGAGGCACAATCCATTTGACATTTTGAATCATTCTTTCAACATTTGAAAAAATACTTTTTTTGATGAAAAACGATGATCCCGGACCTGTCGAACTTTCTCCACATAGTCAGAAATAGTCATTTTTATTGTTTTCTTTTTTGACTGTAAATGACTGTTAAATGTGAATTATCACTTTTGGAACTAAAATAAGTGTGTTCAGAGTCATTTTTCTGCCAGAAATTGGTCGAAATAGAAGCTTCTGAGTAGGAGGAAAAGTCTGTTAAAATGGCAATTTTGGTCACTGTGTGGCTTTAAAAAGTGGTTATTCAACATAAGGCACAATCCTTTTGAAATTTTGAATAATTTTTTCAACATTTGAAAAAATTATTCTTTTTAATGAAAAACGATGACCACAGACCTGTCGAACTTTCTCCAGATGGTCAGAAATGGTCATGTTTTAATGTTTTCTCTTTTGACTGTAAATGACTATCAAATAAGAATTATCACTTTTGGAACTAAAATAAGAGTGTTTAGAGTCATTTTTTTGCTAGAAATTGGCGGAAATAGAATCTTCTGAGTAGGAGGAAAAGTCTGTTAAAATGGCAATTTTGGTCACTGTGTGGCTTCAAAAAGTGGTTATTCAACATGAGGCACAATCCATTTGACATTTTGATTCATTTTTTCAACATTTGAAAAAACAATTTTTTTGATGAAAAACGATGAACCCGTACCTGTCAAACTTTCTCCAGATGGTCAGAAATGGTCATATTTTAATGTTTTCTCTTTTGACTATAAATGACTATTAAATATGAATTATCACTTTTGGAACTAAAATAAGAGTGTTTAGAGTAATTTTTCTGCCAGAAATTGATCGAAATTGAAGCTTCTGAGTAGGAGGAAAAGTCTGTAAAAATTGCAATTTTGGTCACTGTGGGGCTTTAAAAAGTGGTTATTCAACATGAGGCACAATCCTTTTGACATTTTGCATCATTTTTTCAACATTTGAGAAAATATTTTTTTTGATGAAAAATGATGACCTCAGACCTGTCGAACTTTCTCCACATAGTCAGAAATGGTCATTTTTTATTGTTTTCTTTTTTGACTGTAAATGACTATTAAATGTGAATTATCATGTTTGGAACTAAAATGAAGGTGTTTAGAGTCATTTTTCTGCCAGAAATTCATCAAAATAGAAGCTTCTGAGAAGGAGGAAAAGTCTGTTAAAATGGCAATTTTGGTCACTGTGTGGCTTTAAAAAGTGGTTATTCAACATAAGGCACAATCCTTTTGAAATTTTGAATCATTTTTTCAAAATTTGAAAAAATTATTCTTTTTAATGAAAAACGATGACCACAGACCTGTCGAACTTTCTCCAGATGGTCAGAAATGGTCATGTTTTAATGTTTTCTCTTTTGACTGTAAATGACTATCAAATAAGAATTATCACTTTTGGAACTAAAATAAGAGTGTTTAGAGTCATTTTTTTGATAGAAATTGGCGGAAATAGAATCTTCTGAGTAGGAGGAAAAGTCTGTTAAAATGGCAATTTTGGTCACTGTGTGGCTTCAAAAAGTGGTTATTCAACATGAGGCACAATCCATTTGACATTTTGATTCATTTTTTCAACATTTGAAAAAAGAATTATTTTGATGAAAAACGATGAACCCGGACCTGTCAAACTTTCTCCAGATGGTCAGAAATGGTCATATTTTAATGTTTTCTCTTTTGACTGTAAATGACTATTAAATATGAATTATCACTTTTGGAACTAAAATAAGAGTGTTTAGAGTAATTTTTCTGCCAGAAATTGATCGAAATTGAAGCTTCTGAGTAGGAGGAAAAGTCTGTAAAAATTGCAATTTTGGTCACTGTGGGGCTTTAAAAAGTGGTTATTCACCATGAGGCACAATCCAATTGACAGTTTGAATAATTCTTTGTACAGTTGAAAAAATTTATTTTGTGATGAAAAACGATGAACCCGGACCTGTCCAACTTTCTCCAGATGGTCAGAAATGGTCATATTTTAATGTTTTCTCTTTTGACTGTAAATGACTATTAAATATGAATTATCACTTTTGGAACTAAAATAAGAGTGTTTAGAGTCATTTTTCTGCCAGAAATTGATCGAAATTGAAGCTTCTGAGTAGGAGGAAAAGTCTGTTAAAATGGCAATTTTGGTCACTGTGTGGCTTTAAAAATTGGTTATTCAACATGAGGCACAATCCATTTGACATTTTGAATCATTTTTTCAACATTTGAAAAAATAATTTTTTTGATGAAAAACGATGACCCCGGACCTGTCGAACTTCCTCCACATAGTCAGAAATTGTCATTTTTTATTGTTTTCTTTTTTGACTGTAAATGACTATTAAATGTGAATTATCACTTTTGGAACTAAAATAAGTGTGTTTAGAGTCATTTTTCTGCCAGAAATTGGTCGAAATTGAAGCTTCTGAGTAGGAGGAAAAGTCTGTAAAAATTGCAATTTTGGTCACTGTGGGGCTTTAAAAAGTGGTTATTCAACATGAGGCACAATCCAATTGACAGTTTGAATAATTCTTTGTACAGTTGAAAAAATGTATTTTGTGATGAAAAACGATGAACCCGGACCTGTCAAACTTTCTCCAGATGGTCAGAAATGGTCATATTTTAATGTTTTCTCTTTTGACTGTAAATGACTATTAAATATGAATTATCACTTTTGGAACTAAAATAAGAGTGTTTAGAGTCATTTTTCTGCCAGAAATTGATCGAAATTGAAGCTTCTGAGTAGGAGGAAAAGTCTGTTAAACTGGCAATTTTGGTCACTGTGTGGCTTTAAAAATTGGTTATTCAACATGAGGCACAATCCATTTGACATTTTGAATCATTTTTTCAACTTTTCAAAAAATAATTTTTTGGATGAAAAACGATGACCCCGGACCTGTCGAACTTTCTCCACATAGTCAGAAATTGTCATTTTTTATTGTTTTCTTTTTTGACTGTAAATGACTATTAAATGTGAATTATCACTTTTGGAACTAAAATAAGTGTGTTTAGAGTCATTTTTCTGCCAGAAATTTGTCGAAATAGAAGCTTCTGAGTAGGAGGAAAAGTCTGTTAAAATGGCAATTTTGGTCACTGTGTGGCTTTAAAAAGTGGTTATTCAACATGAGGCACAATCCATTTGACATTTTGAATCATTTTTTCAACATTTGAAAAAATAACTTTTTTTGATGAAAAACGATGACCTGTCGAACTTTCTCCATATGGTCAGAATTGTTCATTTTTTAATGTTTTCTCTTATGACTATTAAATGTGAATTATCACTTTTGGAACTAAAATCAGTGTTTTTAGAGTCATTTTTCTGCCAGAAAATTGGTCGAAATAGAAGCTTCTGTGTAGGAGGAAAAGACTGTAAAAATGGCAATTTTGGTCACTGTGGGGCTTTAAAAAGTGGTTATTCAACATCAGGCACAATCCATTTGACATTTTGCATCATTTTTTCAACATTTGAAAAAATATTTTTTTTGATGAACAACGATGACCCCGGACCTGTCGAACTTTCTCCAGATGGTCAGAAATGGTCATATCTTAATGTTTTCTCTTTTGACTGTAAATGACTATTAAATATGAATGATCACTTTTGGAACTAAAATAAGAGTGTTTAAAGTAATTTTTCTGCCAGAAATTGATCGAAATTGAAGCTTCTGAGTAGGAGGAAAAGTCTGTAAAAATTGCAATTTTGGTCACTGTGGGGCTTTAAAAAGTGGTTATTCAACATGAGGCACAATCCAATTGACACTTTGAATAATTCTTTGTATAGTTGAAACAATTTATTTTGTGATGAAAAACGATGACCCTGTCGAACTTTCTCCAGATGGTCAGAAATGGTCATGTTTTAATGTTTTCTCTTTTGACTGTAAATGACTATTAAATAAGAATTATCACTTTTGGAACTAAAATAAGAGTGTTTAGAGTCATTTATCTGCTAGAAATTGGCCGAAATAGAAGCTTCTGAGTAGGAGGAAAAGTCTGTAAAAATGGCAATTTTAGTCACTGTCGGGCTTTAAAAGGTGGTTATTCAACATGAGGCACAATCCTTTTGACATTTTGCATCATTTTTTCAACATTTGTTAAAATAAATTTTTTTGATGAAAAACGATGACCACAGACCTGTCGAACTTTCTCCAGATGGTCAGAAATGGTCATTTTTTAATGTTTTCTCCTATGACTATTAAATGTGAATTATCACTTTTGAAACTGAAATAAGTGTGTTTAGAGTCATTTTTCTGCCAGAAATTGGTCGAAATAGAAGGTTCTGAGTAGGAGGAAAAGTCTGTTAAAATGGCAATTGTGGTCACTGTGTGGCTTTAAAAATTGGTTATTCAACATGAGGCACAATCCATTTGACATTTTGAATCATTTTTTCGACATTTGAAAAAATATTTTTTTTGATGAACAACGATGACCTGTCGAACTTTCTCCAGATGGTCAGAAATGGTCATGTTTTAATGTTTTCTCTTTTGACTGTAAATGACTATTAAATAAGAATTATCACTTTTGGAACTAAAATAAGAGTGTTTAGAGTCATTTTTCTGCTAGAAATTGGCCGAAATAGAAGCTTCTGAGTAGGAGGAAAAGTCTGTTAAAATGGCAATTTTGGTCACTGTGTGGCTTTAAAAATTGGTTATTCAACATGAGGCACAATCCATTTGACATTTTAAATCGTTTTTTCAACATTTGAAAAAATAATTTTTTTGATGAAAAACGATGACCCCGGACCTGTCGAACTTTCTCCAGATGGTCAGAAATGGTCATGTTTTAATGTTTTCTCTTTTGACTGTAAAGGACTATTAAATGTAAATTATTACTTTTAGAATTAAAATAAGTGTGTTTATAGTCATTATTTTGCTAGAAATTGGCGGAAATAGAAGCTTCTGAGTAGGAGGAAAAGTCTGTTAAAATGGCAATTTTGGTCACTGTGTGGCTTCAAAAAGTGGTTATTCAACATGAGGCACAATCCATTTGACATTTTGATTAACTTTTTTCAACATTTGAAAAAATAATTTTTTTGATGAAAAACGATGAACCCGGACCTGTCAAACTTTCTCCAGATGGTCAGAAATGGTCATATTTTAATGTTTTCTCTTTTGACTGTAAATGACTATTAAATATGAATTATCACTTTTGGAACTAAAATAAGAGTGTTTAGAGTCATTTATCTGCTAGAAATTGGCCGAAATAGAAGCTTCTGAGTAGGAGGAAAAGTCTGTAAAAATGGCAATTTTAGTCACTGTCGGGCTTTAAAAGGTGGTTATTCAACATGAGGCACAATCCTTTTGACATTTTGCATCATTTTTTCAACATTTGTGAAAATAAATTTTTTTGATGAAAAACGATGACCACAGACCTGTCGAACTTTCTCCAGATGGTCAGAAATGGTCATTTTTTAATGTTTTCTCCTATGACTATTAAATGTGAATTATCACTTTTGAAACTGAAATAAGTGTGTTTAGAGTCATTTTTCTGCCAGAAATTGGTCGAAATAGAAGGTTCTGAGTAGGAGGAAAAGTCTGTTAAAATGGCAATTGTGGTCACTGTGTGGCTTTAAAAATTGGTTATTCAACATGAGGCACAATCCATTTGACATTTTGAATCATTTTTTCGACATTTGAAAAAATATTTTTTTTGATGAACAACGATGACCTGTCGAACTTTCTCCAGATGGTCAGAAATGGTCATGTTTTAATGTTTTCTCTTTTGACTGTAAATGACTATTAAATAAGAATTATCACTTTTGGAACTAAAATAAGAGTGTTTAGAGTCATTTTTCTGCTAGAAATTGGCCGAAATAGAAGCTTCTGAGTAGGAGGAAAAGTCTGTTAAAATAGCAATTTTGGTCACTGTGTGGCTTTAAAAATTGGTTATTCAACATGAGGCACAATCCATTTGACATTTTGAATCGTTTTTTCAACATTTGAAAAAATAATTTTTTTGATGAAAAACGATGACCCCGGACCTGTCGAACTTTCTCCAGATGGTCAGAAATGGTCATGTTTTAATGTTTTCTCTTTTGACTGTAAAGGACTATTAAATGTGAATTATTACTTTTAGAATTAAAATAAGTGTGTTTATAGTCATTATTTTGCTAGAAATTGGCGGAAATAGAAGCTTCTGAGTAGGAGGAAAAGTCTGTTAAAATGGCAATTTTGGTCACTGTGTGGCTTCAAAAAGTGGTTATTCAACATGAGGCACAATCCATTTGACATTTTGATTAACTTTTTTCAACATTTGAAAAAATAATTTTTTTGATGAAAAATGATGAACCCGGACCTGTCAAACTTTCTCCAGATGGTCAGAAATGGTCATATTTTAATGTTTTCTCTTTTGACTGTAAATGACTATTCAATATGAATTATCACTTTTGGAACTAAAATAAGAGTGTTTAGAGTCATTTTTCTGCCAGAAATTGATCGAAATTGAAGCTTCTGAGTAGGAGGAAAAGTCTGTTAAAATGGCAATTTTGGTCACTGTGTGGCTTTAAAAATTGGTTATTCAACATGAGGCCAATCCATTTGACATTTTGAATCATTTTTTCAACATTTGAAAAAATAATTTTTTTGATGAAAAACGATGACCCCGGACCTGTCGAACTTTCTCCACATAGTCAGAAATAGTCATTTTTTATTGTTTTCTTTTTTGACTGTAAATGACTATTAAATGTGAATTATCACTTTTGGAACTAAAATAAGTGTGTTTAGAGTCATTTTTCTGCCAGAAATTTGTCGAAATAGAAGCTTCTGAGTAGGAGGAAAAGTCTGTTAAAATGGCAATTTTGGTCACTGTGTGGCTTCAAAAAGTGGTTATTCAACATAAGGCACAATCCATTTGACATTTTGAATCATTTTTTCAACATTTGAAAAAATAACTTTTTTTGATGAAAAACGATGACCACGGACCTGTCGAACTTTCTCCATATGGTCAGAATTGGTCATTTTTTAATGTTTTCTCTTATGACTATTAAATGTGAATTATCACTTCTGGAACTAAAATCAGTGTGTTTAGAGTAATTTTTTCTGCCAGAAAATTGGTCGAAATAGAAGCTTCTGTGTAGGAGGAAAAGACTGTAAAAATGGCAATTTTGGTCACTGTGGGGCTTTAAAAAGTGGTTATTCAACATCAGGCACAATCCATTTGACATTTTGCATCATTTTTTCAACATTTGAAAAAATATTTTCTTTGATGAACAACGATGACCCCGGACCTATCGAACTTTCTCCAGATGGTCAGAAATGGTCATGTTTTAATGCTTTCTCTTTTGACTGTAAATGACTATCAAATAAGAATTATCACATTTGGAACTAAAATAAGAGTGTTTAGAGTAATTTTTTTGCTAGAAAATGGAGGAAATAGAAGCTTCTGAGTAGGAGGAAAAGTCTGTTAAAATGGCAATTTTGGTCACTGTGTGGCTTCAAAAAGTGGTTATTCAACATGAGGCACAATCCATTTGACATTTTGATTAATTTTTTCAACATTTGAAAAAAGAATTTTTTTGATGAAAAATGATGAACCCGGACTTGTCAAACTTTCTCCAGATGGTCAGAAATGGTCATATTTTAATGTTTTCTCTTTTGACTGTACATGACTAATAAATATGAATGATCACTTTTGGAACTAAAATCAGTGTGTTTAGAGTCATTTTTCTGCCAGAAATTTGTCGAAATAGAAGCTTCTGAGTAGGAGGAAAAGTCTGTTAAAATGGCAATTTTGGTCACTGTGTGGCTTTAAAAAGTGGTTATTCAACATGAGGCACAATCCATTTGACATTTTGAATCATTTTTTCAACATTTGAAAAAATAACTTTTTTTTGATGAAAAATGATGACCACGGACCTGTCGAACTTTCTCCATATGGTCAGAAATGGTCATTTTTTAATGTTTTCTCTTATGACTATTAAATGTAAATTATCACTTTTGGAACTAAAATAACTGTGTTTAGAGTCATTTTTCTGGCAGAAATTGGTCGAAATAGAAGCTTCTGAGTAGGAGGAAAAGTCTGTTAAAATGGCAATTTTGGTCACTGTGTGGCTTTAAAAATTGGTTATTCAACATGAGGCACAATCCATTTGACATTTTGAATCGTTTTTTCAACATTTGAAAAAATAATTTTTTTGATGAAAAACGATGACCCCGGACCTGTCGAACTTTCTCCAGATGGTCAGAAATGGTCATGTTTTAATGTTTTCTCTTTTGACTGTAAAGGACTATTAAATGTGAATTATTACTTTTAGAATTAAAATAAGTGTGTTTATAGTCATTATTTTGCTAGAAATTGGCGGAAATAGAAGCTTCTGAGTAGGAGGAAAAGTCTGTTAAAATGGCAATTTTGGTCACTGTGTGGCTTCAAAAAGTGGTTATTCAACATGAGGCACAATCCATTTGACATTTTGATTAACTTTTTTCAACATTTGAAAAAAGAATTTTTTTGATGAAAAACGATGAACCCGGACCTGTCAAACTTTCTCCAGATGGTCAGAAATTGTCATATTTTAATGTTTTCTCTTTTGACTGTAAATGACTATTAAATATGAATTATCACTTTTGGAACTAAAATAAGAGTGTTTAGAGTAATTTTTCTGCCAGAAATTGATCGAAATTGAAGCTTCTGAGTAGGAGGAAAAGTCTGTAAAAATTGCAATTTTGGTCACTGTGGGGCTTTAAAAAGTGGTTATTCAACATGAGGCACAATCCAATTGACAGTTTGAATAATTCTTTGTACAGTTGAAAAAATTTATTTTGTGATGAAAAACGATGAACCCGGACCTGTCAAACTTTCTCCAGATGGTCAGAAATGGTCATATTTTAATGTTTTCTCTTTTGACTGTAAATGACTATTAAATATGAATTATCACTTTTGGAACTAAAATAAGAGTGTTTAGAGTCATTTTTCTGCCAGAAATTGATCGAAATTGAAGCTTCTGAGTAGGAGGAAAAGTCTGTCAAAATGGCAATTTTGGTCACTGTGTGGCTTTAAAAATTGGTTATTCAACATGAGGCACAATCCATTTGACATTTTGAATCATTTTTTCAACATTTGAAAAAATATTTTTTGGGATGAACAACGATGACCCCCGGACCTGTCGAACTTTCTCCAGATGGTCAGAAATGGTCATGTTTTAATGTTTTCTCTTTTGACTGTAAATGACTATCAAATAAGAATTATCACTTTTGGAACTAAAATAAGAGTGTTTAGAGTCATTTTTTTGCTAGAAATTGGCGGAAATAGAAGCTTCTGAGTAGGAGGAAAAGTCTGTTAAAATGGCAATTTTGGTCACTGTGTGGCTTCAAAAAGTGGTTATTCAACATGAGGCACAATCCATTTGACATTTTGATTAACTTTTTTCAACATTTGAAAAAATAATTTTTTTGATGAAAAACGATGAACCCGGACCTGTCAAACTTTCTCCAGATGGTCAGAAATGGTCATATTTTAATGTTTTCTCTTTTGACTGTAAATGACTATTAAATATGAATTATCACTTTTGGAACTAAAATAAGAGTGTTTAGAGTCATTTTTCTGCCAGAAATTGATCGAAATTGAAGCTTCTGAGTAGGAGGAAAAGTCTGTTAAAATGGCAATTTTGGTCACTGTGTGGCTTTAAAAATTGGTTATTCAACATGAGGCACAATCCATTTGACATTTTGAATCATTTTTTCAACATTTGAAAAAATATTTTTGGGGATGAACAACGATGACCCCCGGACCTGTCGAACTTTCTCCAGATGGTCAGAAATGGTCATGTTTTAATGTTTTCTCTTTTGACTGTAAATGACTATCAAATAAGAATTATCACTTTTGGAACTAAAATAAGAGTGTTTAGAGTCTTTTTTTGCTAGAAATTGGCGGAAATAGAAGCTTCTGAGTAGGAGGAAAAGTCTGTTAAAATGGCAATTTTGGTCACTGTTTGGCTTCAAAAAGTGGTTATTCAACATGAGGCACAATCCAATTGACAGTTTGAATAATTCTTTCTACAGTTGAAACAATTTATTTTGTGATGAAAAACAATGACCCTGGACCTGTCGAACTTTCTCCAGATGGTCAGAAATGGTCATGTTTTAATGTTTTCTCTTTTGACTGTAAATGACTATTAAATAAGAATTATCACTTTTGGAACTAAAATAAGAGTGTTTAGAGTCATTTTTCTGCTAGAAATTGGCCGAAATAGAAGCTTCTGAGTAGGAGGAAAAGTCTGTTAAAATGGCAATTTTGGTCACTGTGTGGCTTTAAAAATTGGTTATTCAACACGAGGCACAATCCATTGACATTTTGAATCGTTTTTTCAACATTTGAAAAAAAGATTTTTTTGATGAAAAACGATGACCCCGGACCTGTCGAACTTTCTCCAGATGGTCAGAAATGGTCATGTTTTAATGTTTTCTCTTTTGACTGTAAAGGACTATTAAATGTGAATTATTACTTTTAGAATTAAAATAAGTGTGTTTATAGTCATTATTTTGATAGAAATTGGCGGAAATAGAAGCTTCTGAGTAGGAGGAAAAGTCTGTTAAAATGGCAATTTTGGTCACTGTGTGGCTTCAAAAAGTGGTTATTCAACATGAGGCACAATCCATTTGACATTTTGATTAACTTTTTTCAACATTTGAAAAAATAATTTTTTTGATGAAAAACGATGAACCCGGACCTGTCAAACTTTCTCCAGATGGTCAGAAATGGTCATATTTTAATGTTTTCTCTTGTGACTGTAAATGACTATTAAATATGAATTATCACTTTTGGAACTAAAATAAGAGTGTTTAGAGTCATTTTTCTGCCAGAAATTGATCGAAATTGAAGCTTCTGAGTAGGAGGAAAAGTCTGTTAAAATGGCAATTTTGGTCACTGTGTGGCTTTATAAATTGGTTATCAACATGAGGCCAATCCATTTGACATTTTGAATCATTTTTTCAACATTTGAAAAAATAATTTTTTTGATGAAAAACGATGACCCCGGACCTGTCGAACTTTCTCCACATAGTCAGAAATAGTCATTTTTTATTGTTTTCTTTTTTGACTGTAAATGACTATTAAATGTGAATTATCACTTTTGGAACTAAAATAAGTGTGTTTAGAGTCATTTTTCTGCCAGGAATTTGTTGAAATAGAAGCTTCTGAGTAGGAGGAAAAGTCTGTTAAAATGGCAATTTTGGTCACTGTGTGGCTTCAAAAAGTGGTTATTCAACATAAGGCACAATCCATTTGACATTTTGAATCATTTTTTCAACATTTGAAAAAATAACTTTTTTTGATGAAAAACGATGACCACGGACCTGTCGAACTTTCTCCATATGGTCAGAATTGGTCATTTTTTAATGTTTTCTCTTATGACTATTAAATGTGAATTATCACTTTTGGAACTAAAATCAGTGTGTTTAGAGTAATTTTTCTGCCAGAAAATTGGTCGAAATTGAAGCTTCTGTGTAGGAGGAAAAGACTGTAAAAATGGCAATTTTGGTCACTGTGGGGCTTTAAAAAGTGGTTATTCAACATCAGGCACAATCCATTTGACATTTTGCATCATTTTTTCAACATTTGAAAAAATATTTTTTTTGATGAACAACGATGACCCCGGACCTATCGAACTTTCTCCAGATGGTCAGAAATGGTCATGTTTTAATGTTTTCTCTTTTGACTGTAAATGACTATCAAATAAGAACTATCACATTTGGAACTAAAATAAGAGTGTTTAGAGTAATTTTTTTGCTAGAAAATGGCGGAAATAGAAGCTTCTGAGTAGGAGGAAAAGTCTGTTAAAATGGCAATTTTGGTCACTGTGTGGCTTCAAAAAGTGGTTATTCAACATGAGGCACATTTGACATTTTGATTAATTTTTTCAACATTTGAAAAAAGAATTTTTTTGATGAAAAATGATGAACCCGGACCTGTCAAACTTTCTCCAGATGGTCAGAAATGGTCATATTTTAATGTTGCAAATGCTTTAAGGTTAGAACCATGCACCACTGTTACTCGAATGTTTCACTGTTTTTTACGTGCCTCCAGGGTTCGTCCCCCGTCTGGGACGATAAAGAAATACACCACAAGTAGCAGGGATACCAAAGATGGTATGCCTGTCCCCCTGGGCACCGTTATGTGCTGAGTGTCCTGCTCTGGATATTTAATGCAACATCATATAACCAATGTTTAACAAATGATGCCTCTTCTCAGTGAAGGTAATATCAAGCTTTCATTTTATTTCATATCTGTTCCAATGCATTTCGGCAGTTAACACTGCCTTCATCAGGGAAATGATTTCTACAAAAAGCAAAGCATAAACGATAATCAGCATCACCAATTTCATTAAATTCATGATTATGTGGTTAACAAATAAAACGTTTTACACAATTAATATAACCAATGCGTTTTTTCACATATGTCAAAGTTCCGTTTAAAGCGCTAGACATACAAGTGATAAACAATGCAAATTTCACTTTCTCCGTGAGTTTATACATTTATCTAGCAAGTGACTGCGGGCAGGTTTGTTGTTTAACGAGGCTTGAGCCCTGTGGATCAAATTTAACACTCGGCGTGCGTTCAATAACAATGTTAAAGTGAACTCCCCGTGATAGGGGCTGTTGGGCTAACCTACCCAGTAAATAATTTACTTTCAAGCTACGCCTGACTATGTTCTGACATGGTAAAGTGCCTCGAAATGGAGGGTTTTTTTCTTCGAGTTTTGGTTTGAGAAAGTCAGCTAGGTTTTTAGATCGAGTGTACGCAAATATGGGTTCTTCCAAAAAGATTCCACTGAAGTCAGGTTCCAATCTTAACATTGCCCAATGTTTCTTGATGATGCGTTTGAACAGCGTGCTCACTGTGGAGTACTTGTACTAATCGCATTACATGTGTAAGCAAGTACTCCACAGTGAGCACGCATGTCATAATTGTAACACATGCCATAACATCATGAAAGGTCCTACTATAACTCACCCCCAAAAGGGTTACCCCATTTCATTAAAAGTAAACGCAACCTGTGATTCAACCAACTTGATTTACTTGATAAAGTGTCCGTGTGGTGATGTTTATGTTGGCCACACAGAAAGGAAACTCAAAATACGCATAAATGAACACAAAAGTACTATCAGACTGAAATCATCCAAGACTAGCCTAGCAGAACACTTCACACAAAAACAGCATAATGTGAGCCAGCTACGAGTTTGTGTGTTGGAAATTCTACCAAAAAAAGAAGGACCAGCCAACAAAAACAGCCTTCTCAAACAAGAAAACTACTGGATTTATAAACTGTGTAGCTTAAAACCGGGGGGGTTAAACGAAAGAACAGAATTTCTATGTTACCTGTAAAAAACTTATTTATCGACTATCTTTATAACACTGTGTGTTATTTTTCATAATTGTAGTACTGCGTGATACAGTAGGACATTAGTTTCATGTCCCTTTAATTCATATTGGGAGCGCGCTTCTTGGTAGATCTTCTTTATTATCGTATTGCCGATAAAGTTGCAATGTAAACTAAAGAAAAAAACCAAACCGTTAAGATACCATAAATGCGCATGCGCAAACTTCCGAGTATTCCAACCGGAAGAGAAATGAATTCGCGAGTGAGCCGCAGGGCAACGCGCCACACAAGCGAAGGTAAGCGAGAGAACATAGTCAGGCGTAGCTTGAAAGTAAATTATTTACTGGGTAGGTTAGCCCAACAGCCCCTATCACGGGGAGTTCACTTTAACATTGTTATTGAACGCACGCCGAGTGTTAAATTTGATCCACAGGGCTCAAGCCTCGTTAAACAACAAACCTGCCCGCAGTCACTTGCTAGATAAATGTATAAACTCACGGAGAAAGTGAAATTTGCATTGTTTATCACTTGTATGTCTAGCGCTTTAAACGGAACTTTGACATATGTGAAAAAACGCATTGGTTATATTAATTGTGTAAAACGTTTTATTTGTTAACCACATAATCATGAATTTAATGAAATTGGTGATGCTGATTATCGTTTATGCTTTGCTTTTTGTAGAAATCATTTCCCTGATGAAGGCAGTGTTAACTGCCGAAATGCATTGGAACAGATATGAAATAAAATGAAAGCTTGATATTACCTTCACTGAGAAGAGGCATCATTCGTTAAACATTGGTTATATGATGTTGCATTAAATGTCCAGAGCAGGACACTCAGCACATAACGGTGCCCAGTGGGACAGGCATACCATCTTTGGTATCCCTGCTACTTGTGGCATATTTTAATGTTTTCTCTTTTGACTATACATGACTATTAAATATGAATTATCACTTTTGGAACTAAAATCAGTGTGTTTAGAGTCATTTTTCTGCCCGAAATTTGTCGAAATAGAAGCTTCTGAGTAGGAGGAAAAGTCTGTTAAAATGGCAATTTTGGTCACTGTGTGGCTTTAAAAAGTGGTTATTCAACATGAGGCACAATCCATTTGACATTTTGATTAACTTTTTTCAACATTTGAAAAAAGAATTTTTTTGATGAAAAACGATGAACCCGGACCTGTCAAACTTTCTCCAGATGGTCAGAAATGGTCATATTTTAATGTTTTCTCTTTTGACTGTAAATGACTATTAAATATGAATTATCACTTTTGGAACTAAAATAAGAGTGTTGAGAGTCATTTTTCTGCCAGAAATTGATCGAAATTGAAGCTTCTGAGTAGGAGGAAAAGTCTGTTAAAATGGCAATTTTGGTCACTGTGTGGCTTTAAAAATTGGTTATTCAACATGAGGCCAATCCATTTGACATTTTGAATCATTTTTTCAACATTTGAAAAAATAACTTTTTTTGATGAAAAACGATGACCACGGACCTGTCGAACTTTCTCCATATGGTCAGAATTGTTCATTTTTTAATGTTTTCTCAAATGACTATCAAATAAGAATTATCACTTTTGGAACTAAAATAAGAGTGTTTAGAGTAATTTTTTTGCTAGAAATTGGCGGAAATAGAATCTTCTGAGTAGGAGGAAAAGTCTGTTAAAATGGCAATTTTGGTCACTGTGGGGCTTTAAAAAGTGGTTATTCAACATCAGGCACAATCCATTTGATATTTTGCATCATTTTTTCAACATTTGAAAAAATATTTTTTTTGATGAACAACGATGACCCCGGACCTGTCAAACTTTCTCCAGATGGTCAGAAATGGTCATGTTTTAATGTTTTCTCTTTTGACTGTAAATGACTATCAAATAAGAATTATCACTTTTGGAACTAAAATAAGAGTGTTTAGAGTAATTTTTTTGCTAGAAATTGGCAGAAATTGAAGCTTCTGAGTAGGAGGAAAAGTCTGTTAAAATGGCAATTTTGGTCACTGTGTGGCTTTAAAAATTGGTTATTCAACATGAGGCACAATCCATTTGACATTTTGAATCATTTTTTCAACATTTGAAAAAATAATTTTTTTGATGAAAAACGATGACCCCGGACCTGTCGAACTTTCTCCACATAGTCAGAAATTGTCATTTTTTATTGTTTTCTTTTTTGACTGTAAATGACTATTAAATGTGAATTATCACTTTTGGAACTAAAATAAGTGTGTTTAGAGTCATTTTTCTGCCAGAAATTTGTTGAAATTGAAGCTTCCGAGTAGGAGGAAAAGTCTGTAAAAATTGCAATTTTGGTCACTGTGGGGCTTTAAAAAGTGGTTATTCAACATGAGGCACAATCCAATTGACAGTTTGAATAATTCTTTGTACAGTTGAAAAAATTTATTTTGTGATGAAAAACGATGACCCCGGACCTGTCAAACTTTCTCCAGATGGTCAGAAATGGTCATATTTTAATGTTTTCTCTTTTGACTGTAAATGACTATTAAATATGAATTATCACTTTTGGAACTAAAATAAGAGTGTTTAGAGTCATTTTTCTGCCAGAAATTGATCGAAATTGAAGCTTCTGAGTAGGAGGAAAAGTCTGTTAAAATGGCAATTTTGGTCACTGTGTGGCTTTAAAAATTGGTTATTCAACATGAGGCACAATCCATTTGACATTTTGAATCATTTTTTCAACTTTTCAAAAAATATTTTTTTTTATGAAAAACGATGACCCCGGACCTGTCGAACTTTCTCCACATAGTCAGAAATTGTCATTTTTTATTGTTTTCTTTTTTGACTGTAAATGACTATTAAATGTGAATTATCACTTTTGGAACTAAAATAAGTGTGTTTAGAGTCATTTTTCTGCCAGAAATTTGTCGAAATAGAAGCTTCTGAGTAGGAGGAAAAGTCTGTTAAAATGGCAATTTTGGTCACTGTGTGGCTTTAAAAAGTGGTTATTCAACATGAGGCACAATCCATTTGACATTTTGAATCATTTTTTCAACATTTGAAAAAATAACTTTTTTTGATGAAAAACGATGACCTGTCGAACTTTCTCCATATGGTCAGAATTGGTCATTTTTTAATGTTTTCTCTTATGACTATTAAATGTGAATTATCACTTTTGGAACTAAAATCAGTGTGTTTAGAGTAATTTTTCTGCCAGAAAATTGGTCGAAATAGAAGCTTCTGTGTAGGAGGAAAAGACTGTAAAAATGGCAATTTTGGTCACTGTGGGGCTTTAAAAAGTGGTTATTCAACATCAGGCACAATCCATTTGACATTTTGCATCATTTTTTCAACATTTGAAAAAATATTTTTTTTGATGAACAACGATGACCCCGGACCTGTCGAACTTTCTCCAGATGGTCAGAAATGGTCATATCTTAATGTTTTCTCTTTTGACTGTAAATGACTATTAAATATGAATTATCACTTTTGGAACTAAAATAAGAGTGTTTAAGTCATTTTTCTGCCAGAAATTGATCGAAATTGAAGCTTCTGAGTAGGAGGAAAAGTCTGTAAAAATGGCAATTTTAGTCACTGTCGGGCTTTAAAAGGTGGTTATTCAACATGAGGCACAATCCTTTTGACATTTTGCATCATTTTTTCAACATTTGTTAAAATACATTTTTTTGATGAAAAACGATGACCACAGACCTGTCGAACTTTCTCCAGATGGTCAGAAATGGTCATTTTTAAATGTTTTCTCCTATGACTATTAAATGTGAATTATCACTTTTGAAACTGAAATAAGTGTGTTCAGAGTCATTTTTCTGCCAGAAATTGGTCGAAATAGAAGCTTCTGAGTAGGAGGAAAAGTCTGTTAAAATGGCAATTGTGGTCACTGTGTGGCTTTAAAAATTGGTTATTCAACATGAGGCACAATCCATTTGACATTTTGAATCATTTTTTCGACATTTGAAAAAATATTTTTTTTTATGAACAACGATGACCTGTCGAACTTTCTCCAGATGGTCAGAAATGGTCATGTTTTAATGTTTTCTCTTTTGACTGTAAATGACTATTAAATAAGAATTATCACTTTTGGAACTAAAATAAGAGTGTTTAGAGTCATTTTTCTGCTAGAAATTGGCCGAAATGGAAGCTTCTGAGTAGGAGGAAAAGTCTGTTAAAATGGCAATTTTGGTCACTGTGTGGCTTTAAAAATTGGTTATTCAACATGAGGCACAATCCATTTGACATTTTGAATCGTTTTTTCAACATTTGAAAAAATAATTTTTTTGATGAAAAACGATGAACCCGGACCTGTCAAACTTTCTCCAGATGGTCAGAAATGGTCATATTTTAATGTTTTCTCTTTTGACTGTAAATGACTATTAAATATGAATTATCACTTTTGGAACTAAAATAAGAGTGTTTAGAGTCATTTTTCTGCCAGAAATTGATCGAAATTGAAGCTTCTGAGTAGGAGGAAAAGTCTGTTAAAATGGCAATTTTGGTCACTGTGTGGCTTCAAAAAGTGGTTATTCAACATAAGGCACAATCCATTTGACATTTTGAATCATTTTTTCAACATTTGAAAAAATAACTTTTTTTGATGAAAAACGATGACCACGGACCTGTCGAACTTTCTCCATATGGTCAGAAATGGTCATTTTTTAATGCTTTCTCTTATGACTATTAAATGTAAATTATCACTTTTGGAACTAAAATAACTGTGTTTAGAGTCATTTTTCTGCCAGAAATTGGTCGAAATAGAAGCTTCTGAGTAGGAGGAAAAGTCTGTTAAAATGGCAATTTTGGTCACTGTGTGGCTTTAAAAAGTGGTTATTCAACATGAGGCACAATCCATTTGACATTTTGAATAGTTTTTTCAACATTTGAAAAAATAACTTTTTTTTGATGAAAAACGATGACCTGTCGAACTTTCTCCATATGGTCAGAAATGGTCATTTTTTAATGTTTTCTCTTATGACCATTAAATGTAAATTATCACTTTTGGAACTAAAATAACTGTGTTTAGAGTCATTTTTCTGCCAGAAATAGAAGCTTCTGAGTAGGAGGAAAAGTCTGTTAAAATGGCAATTTTGGTCACTGTGTGGCTTTAAAAATTGGTTATTCAACATGAGGCACAATCCATTTGACATTTTGAATCGTTTTTTCAACATTTGAAAAAATAATTTTTTTGATGAAAAACGATGACCCCGGACCTGTCGAACTTTCTCCAGATGGTCAGAAATGGTCATGTTTTAATGTTTTCTCTTTTGACTGTAAAGGACTATTAAATGTGAATTATTACTTTTAGAATTAAAATAAGTGTGTTTATAGTCATTATTTTGCTAGAAATTGGCGGAAATAGAAGCTTCTGAGTAGGAGGAAAAGTCTGTTAAAATGGCAATTTTGGTCACTGTGTGGCTTCAAAAAGTGGTTATTCAACATGAGGCCAATCCATTTGACATTTTGAATCATTTTTTCAACATTTGAAAAAATAACTTTTTTTGATGAAAAACGATGACCACGGACCTGTCGAACTTTCTCCATATGGTCAGAATTGGTCATTTTTTAATGTTTTCTCAAATGACTATCAAATAAGAATTATCACTTTTGGAACTAAAATAAGAGTGTTTAGAGTCATTTTTTTGCTAGAAATTGGAGGAAATAGAATCTTCTGAGTAGGAGGAAAAGTCTGTTAAAATGGCAATTTTGGTCACTGTGGGGCTTTAAAAAGTGGTTATTCAACATCAGGCACAATCCATTTGATATTTTGCATCATTTTTTCAACATTTGAAAAAATATTTTTTTTGATGAACAACGATGACCCCGGACCTGTCAAACTTTCTCCAGATGGTCAGAAATGGTCATGTTTTAATGTTTTCTCTTTTGACTGTAAATGACTATCAAATAAGAATTATCACTTTTGGAACTAAAATAAGAGTGTTTAGAGTAATTTTTTTGCTAGAAATTGGCGGAAATTGAAGCTTCTGAGTAGGAGGAAAAGTCTGTTAAAATGGCAATTTTGGTCACTGTGTGGCTTTAAAAATTGGTTATTCAACATGAGGCACAATCCATTTGACATTTTGAATCATTTTTTCAACATTTGAAAAAATAATTTTTTTGATGAAAAACGATGACCCCGGACCTGTCGAACTTTCTCCACATAGTCAGAAATTGTCATTTTTTATTGTTTTCTTTTTTGACTGTAAATGACTATTAAATGTGAATTATCACTTTTGGAACTAAAATAAGTGTGTTTAGAGTCATTTTTCTGCCAGAAATTTGTTGAAATTGAAGCTTCTGAGTAGGAGGAAAAGTCTGTAAAAATTGCAATTTTGGTCACTGTGGGGCTTTAAAAAGTGGTTATTCAACATGAGGCACAATCCAATTGACAGTTTGAATAATTCTTTGTACAGTTGAAAAAATTTATTTTGTGATGAAAAACGATGACCCCAGACCTGTCAAACTTTCTCCAGATGGTCAGAAATGGTCATATTTTAATGTTTTCTCTTTTGACTGTAAATGACTATTAAATATGAATTATCACTTTTGGAACTAAAATAAGAGTGTTTAGAGTCATTTTTCTGCCAGAAATTGATCGAAATTGAAGCTTCTGAGTAGGAGGAAAAGTCTGTTAAAATGGCAATTTTGGTCACTGTGTGGCTTTAAAAATTGGTTATTCAACATGAGGCACAATCCATTTGACATTTTGAATCATTTTTTCAACTTTTCAAAAAATAATTTTTTTGATGAAAAACGATGACCCCGGACCTGTCGAACTTTCTCCACATAGTCAGAAATTGTCATTTTTTATTGTTTTCTTTTTTGACTGTAAATGACTATTAAATGTGAATTATCACTTTTGGAACTAAAATAAGTGTGTTTAGAGTCATTTTTCTGCCAGAAATTTGTCGAAATAGAAGCTTCTGAGTAGGAGGAAAAGTCTGTTAAAATGGCAATTTTGGTCACTGTGTGGCTTTAAAAAGTGGTTATTCAACATGAGGCACAATCCATTTGACATTTTGAATCATTTTTTCAACATTTGAAAAAATAACTTTTTTTGATGAAAAACGATGACCTGTCGAACTTTCTCCATATGGTCAGAATTGGTCATTTTTTAACGTTTTCTCTTATGACTATTAAATGTGAATTATCACTTTTGGAACTAAAATCAGTGTGTTTAGAGTCATTTTTCTGCCAGAAAATTGGTCGAAATAGAAGCTTCTGTGTAGAGGAAAAGACTGTAAAAATGGCAATTTTGGTCACTGTGGGGCTTTAAAAAGTGGTTATTCAACATCAGGCACAATCCATTTGACATTTTGCATCATTTTTTCAACATTTGAAAAAATATTTTTTTTGATGAACAACGATGACCCCGGACCTGTCGAACTTTCTCCAGATGGTCAGAAATGGTCATATCTTAATGTTTTCTCTTTTGACTGTAAATGACTATTAAATATGAATTATCACTTTTGGAACTAAAATAAGAGTGTTTAAAGTCATTTTTCTGCCAGAAATTGATCGAAATTGAAGCTTCTGAGTAGGAGGAAAAGTCTGTAAAAATGGCAATTTTAGTCACTGTCGGGCTTTAAAAGGTGGTTATTCAACATGAGGCACAATCCTTTTGACATTTTGCATCATTTTTTCAACATTTGTTAAAATACATTTTTTTGATGAAAAACGATGACCACAGACCTGTCGAACTTTCTCCAGATGGTCAGAAATGGTCATTTTTTAATGTTTTCTCCTATGACTATTAAATGTGAATTATCACTTTTGAAACTGAAATAAGTGTGTTCAGAGTCATTTTTCTGCCAGAAATTTCTGAGTAGGAGGAAAAGTCTGTTAAAATGGCAATTGTGGTCACTGTGTGGCTTTAAAAATTGGTTATTCAACATGAGGCACAATCCATTTGACATTTTGAATCATTTTTTCGACATTTGAAAAAATATTTTTTTTTATGAACAACGATGACCTGTCGAACTTTCTCCAGATGGTCAGAAATGGTCATGTTTTAATGTTTTCTCTTTTGACTGTAAATGACTATTAAATAAGAATTATCACTTTTGGAACTAAAATAAGAGTGTTTAGAGTCATTTTTCTGCTAGAAATTGGCCGAAATGGAAGCTTCTGAGTAGGAGGAAAAGTCTGTTAAAATGGCAATTTTGGTCTCTGTGTGGCTTTAAAAATTGGTTATTCAACATGAGGCACAATCCATTTGACATTTTGAATCGTTTTTTCAACATTTGAAAAAATAATTTTTTTGATGAAAAACGATGACCCCGGACCTGTCGAACTTTCTCCAGATGGTCAGAAATGGTCATGTTTTAATGTTTTCTCTTTTGACTGTAAAGGACTATTAAATGTGAATTATTACTTTTAGAATTAAAATAAGTGTGTTTATAGTCATTATTTTGCTAGAAATTGGTGGAAATAGAAGCTTCTGAGTAGGAGGAAAAGTCTGTTAAAATGGCAATTTTGGTCACTGTGTGGCTTCAAAAAGTTGTTATTCAACATGAGGCACAATCCATTTGACATTTTGATTAACTTTTTTCAACATTTGAAAAAAGAATTTTTTTGATGAAAAACGATGAACCCGGACCTGTCAAACTTTCTCCAGATGGTCAGAAATGGTCATATTTTAATGTTTTCTCTTTTGACTGTAAATGACTATTAAATATGAATTATCACTTTTGGAACTAAAATAAGAGTGTTTAGAGTCATTTTTCTGCCAGAAATTGATCGAAATTGAAGCTTCTGAGTAGAAGGAAAAGTCTGTTAAAATGGCAATTTTGGTCACTGTGTGGCTTTAAAAATTGGTTATTCAACATGAGGCCAATCCATTTGACATTTTGAATCATTTTTTCAACATTTGAAAAAATAATTTTTTTGATGAAAAACGATGACCCCGGACCTGTCGAACTTTCTCCACATAGTCAGAAATAGTCATTTTTTATTGTTTTCTTTTTTGACTGTAAATGACTATTAAATGTGAATTATCACTTTTGGAACTAAAATAAGTGTGTTTAGAGTCATTTTTCTGCCAGAAATTTGTCGAAATAGAAGCTTCTGAGTAGGAGGAAAAGTCTGTTAAAATGGCAATTTTGGTCACTGTGTGGCTTCAAAAAGTGGTTATTCAACATAAGGCACAATCCATTTGACATTTTGAATCATTTTTTCAACATTTGAAAAAATAACTTTTTTTGATGAAAAACGATGACCACGGACCTGTCGAACTTTCTCCATATGGTCAGAAATGGTCATTTTTTAATGTTTTCTCTTATGACTATTAACTATGAATTATCACTTTTTGAACTAAAATAAGAATGTTTAGAGGCTTTTTTTTGCCAGAAATTGGTCGAAATAGAAGCTTCTGAGTAGGAGGAAAAGTCTGTTAAAATGGCAATTTTGGTCACTGTGTGGCTTTAAAAAGTGGTTATTCAACATGAGGCACAATCCATTTGACATTTTGAATAGTTTTTTCAACATTTGAAAAAATAACTTTTTTTTGATGAAAAACGATGACCTGTCGAACTTTCTCCATATGGTCAGAAATGGTCATTTTTTAATGTTTTCTCTTATGACCATTAAATGTAAATTATCACTTTTGGAACTAAAATAACTGTGTTTAGAGTCATTTTTCTGCCAGAAATTGGTCGAAATAGAAGCTTCTGAGTAGGAGGAAAAGTCTGTTAAAATGGCAATTTTGGTCACTGTGTGGCTTTAAAAATTGGTTATTCAACATGAGGCACAATCCATTTGACATTTTGAATCGTTTTTTCAACATTTGAAAAAATAATTTTTTTGATGAAAAACGATGACCCCGGACCTGTCGAACTTTCTCCAGATGGTCAGAAATGGTCATGTTTTAATGTTTTCTCTTTTGACTGTAAAGGACTATTAAATGTGAATTATTACTTTTAGAATTAAAATAAGTGTGTTTATAGTCATTATTTTGCTAGAAATTGGCGGAAATAGAAGCTTCTGAGTAGGAGGAAAAGTCTGTTAAAATGGCAATTTTGGTCACTGTGTGGCTTCAAAAAGTGGTTATTCAACATGAGGCCAATCCATTTGACATTTTGAATCATTTTTTCAACATTTGAAAAAATAACTTTTTTTGATGAAAAACGATGACCACGGACCTGTCGAACTTTCTCCATATGGTCAGAATTGGTCATTTTTTAATGTTTTCTCAAATGACTATCAAATAAGAATTATCACTTTTGGAACTAAAATAAGAGTGTTTAGAGTCATTTTTTTGCTAGAAATTGGAGGAAATAGAATCTTCTGAGTAGGAGGAAAAGTCTGTTAAAATGGCAATTTTGGTCACTGTGGGGCTTTAAAAAGTGGTTATTCAACATCAGGCACAATCCATTTGATATTTTGCATAATTTTTTCAACATTTGAAAAAATATTTTTTTTGATGAACAACGATGACCCCGGACCTGTCAAACTTTCTCCAGATGGTCAGAAATGGTCATGTTTTAATGTTTTCTCTTTTGACTGTAAATGACTATCAAATAAGAATTATCACTTTTGGAACTAAAATAAGAGTGTTTAGAGTCATTTTTTTGCTAGAAATTGGCGGAAATTGAAGCTTCTGAGTAGGAGGAAAAGTCTGTTAAAATGGCAATTTTGGTCACTGTGTGGCTTTAAAAATTGGTTATTCAACATGAGGCACAATCCATTTGACATTTTGAATCATTTTTTCAACATTTGAAAAAATAATTTTTTTGATGAAAAACGATGACCCCGGACCTGTCGAACTTTCTCCACATAGTCAGAAATTGTCATTTTTTATTGTTTTCTTTTTTGACTGTAAATGACTATTAAATGTGAATTATCACTTTTGGAACTAAAATAAGTGTGTTTAGAGTCATTTTTCTGCCAGAAATTGGTCGAAATTGAAGCTTCTGAGTAGGAGGAAAAGTCTGTAAAAATTGCAATTTTGGTCACTGTGGGGCTTTAAAAAGTGGTTATTCAACATGAGGCACAATCCAATTGACAGTTTGAATAATTCTTTGTACAGTTGAAAAAATTTATTTTGTGATGAAAAACGATGACCCCAGACCTGTCAAACTTTCTCCAGATGGTCAGAAATGGTCATATTTTAATGTTTTCTCTTTTGACTGTAAATGACTATTAAATATGAATTATCACTTTTGGAACTAAAATAAGAGTGTTTAGAGTCATTTTTCTGCCAGAAATTGATCGAAATTGAAGCTTCTGAGTAGGAGGAAAAGTCTGTTAAAATGGCAATTTTGGTCACTGTGTGGCTTTAAAAATTGGTTATTCAACATGAGGCACAATCCATTTGACATTTTGAATCATTTTTTCAACTTTTCAAAAAATAATTTTTTTGATGAAAAACGATGACCCCGGACCTGTCGAACTTTCTCCACATAGTCAGAAATTGTCATTTTTTATTGTTTTCTTTTTTGACTGTAAATGACTATTAAATGTGAATTATCACTTTTGGAACTAAAATAAGTGTGTTTAGAGTCATTTTTCTGCCAGAAATTTGTCGAAATAGAAGCTTCTGAGTAGGAGGAAAAGTCTGTTAAAATGGCAATTTTGGTCACTGTGTGGCTTTAAAAAGTGGTTATTCAACATGAGGCACAATCCATTTGACATTTTGAATCATTTTTTCAACATTTGAAAAAATAACTTTTTTTGATGAAAAACGATGACCTGTCGAACTTTCTCCATATGGTCAGAATTGGTCATTTTTTAATGTTTTCTCTTATGACTATTAAATGTGAATTATCACTTTTGGAACTAAAATCAGTGTGTTTAGAGTCATTTTTCTGCCAGAAAATTGGTCGAAATAGAAGCTTCTGTGTAGAGGAAAAGACTGTAAAAATGGCAATTTTGGTCACTGTGGGGCTTTAAAAAGTGGTTATTCAACATCAGGCACAATCCATTTGACATTTTGCATCGTTTTTTCAACATTTGAAAAAATATTTTTTTTGATGAACAACGATGACCCGGGACCTGTCGAACTTTCTCCAGATGGTCAGAAATGGTCATGTTTTAATGTTTTCTCTTTTGACTGTAAATGACTATCAAATAAGAATTATCACTTTTGGAACTAAAATAAGAGTGTTTAGAGTCATTTTTTTGCTAGAAATTGGCGGAAATTGAAGCTTCTGAGTAGGAGGAAAAGTCTGTTAAAATGGCAATTTTGGTCACTGTGTGGCTTTAAAAAGTGGTTATTCAACATGAGGCACAATCCATTTGACATTTTGAATCATTTTTTCAACATTTGAAAAAATAACTTTTTTTGATGAAAAACGATGACCTGTCGAACTTTCTCCATATGGTCAGAATTGGTCATTTTTTAATGTTTTCTCTTATGACTATTAAATGTGAATTATCACTTTTGGAACTAAAATCAGTGTGTTTAGAGTCATTTTTCTGCCAGAAAATTGGTCGAAATAGAAGCTTCTGTGTAGAGGAAAAGACTGTAAAAATGGCAATTTTGGTCACTGTCGGGCTTTAAAAGGTGGTTATTCAACATGAGGCACAATCCTTTTGACATTTTGCATCATTTTTTCAACATTTGTTAAAATACATTTTTTTGATGAAAAACGATGACCACAGACCTATCGAACTTTCTCCAGATGGTCAGAAATGGTCATTTTTTAATGTTTTCTCCTATGACTATTAAATGTGAATTATCACTTTTGAAACTGAAATAAGTGTGTTCAGAGTCATTTTTCTGCCAGAAATTGGTCGAAATAGAAGCTTCTGAGTAGGAGGAAAAGTCTGTTAAAATGGCAATTGTGGTCACTGTGTGGCTTTAAAAATTGGTTATTCAACATGAGGCACAATCCATTTGACATTTTGAATCATTTTTTCGACATTTGAAAAAATATTTTTTTTGATGAACAACGATGACCTGTCGAACTTTTTCCAGATGGTCAGAAATGGTCATGTTTTAATGTTTTCTCTTTTGACTGTAAATGACTATTAAATAAGAATTATCACTTTTGGAACTAAAATAAGAGTGTTTAGAGTCATTTTTCTGCTAGAAATTGGCCGAAATAGAAGCTTCTGAGTAGGAGGAAAAGTCTGTTAAAATGGCAATTTTGGTCACTGTGTGGCTTTAAAAATTGGTTATTCAACATGAGGCACAATCCATTTGACATTTTGAATCGTTTTTTCAACATTTGAAAAAATAATTTTTTTGATGAAAAACGATGACCCCGGACCTGTCGAACTTTCTCCAGATGGTCAGAAATGGTCATGTTTTAATGTTTTCTCTTTTGACTGTAAAGGACTATTAAATGTGAATTATTACTTTTAGAATTAAAATAAGTGTGTTTATAGTCATTATTTTGCTAGAAATTGGCGGAAATAGAAGCTTCTGAGTAGGAGGAAAAGTCTGTTAAAATGGCAATTTTGGTCACTGTGTGGCTTCAAAAAGTGGTTATTCAACATGAGGCACAATCCATTTGACATTTTGATTAATTTTTTCAACATTTGAAAAAAGAATTTTTTTGATGAAAAATGATGAACCCGGACCTGTCAAACTTTCTCCAGATGGTCAGAAATGGTCATATTTTAATGTTTTCTCTTTTGACTGTACATGACTATTAAATATGAATTATCACTTTTGGAACTAAAATCAGTGTGTTTAGAGTCATTTTTCTGCCAGAAATTTGTCGAAATTGAAGCTTCTGAGTAGGAGGAAAAGTCTGTTAAAATGGCAATTTTGGTCACTGTGTGGCTTTAAAAAGTGGTTATTCAACATGAGGCACAATCCATTTGACATTTTGAATCATTTTTTCAACATTTGAAAAAATAACTTTTTTTTGATGAAAAACGATGACCACGGACCTGTCGAACTTTCTCCATATGGTCAGAAATGGTCATTTTTTAATGCTTTCTTTTTTGACTGTAAATGACTATTAAATGTGAATTATCACTTTTGGAACTAAAATAAGTGTGTTTAGAGTAATTTTTCTGCCAGAAAATTGGTCGAAATAGAAGCTTCTGTGTAGGAGGAAAAGACTGTAAAAATGGCAATTTTGGTCACTGTGGGGCTTTAAAAAGTGGTTATTCAACATCAGGCACAATCCATTTGACATTTTGCATCATTTTTTCAACATTTGAAAAAATATTTTTTTTGATGAACAACGATGGCCCCGGACCTGTCGAACTTTCTCCAGATGGTCAGAAATGGTCATGTTTTAATGTTTTCTCTTTTGACTGTAAATGACTATCAAATAAGAATTATCACATTTGGAACTAAAATAAGAGTGTTTAGAGTAATTTTTTTGCTAGAAAATGGCGGAAATAGAAGCTTCTGAGTAGGAGGAAAAGTCTGTTAAAATGGCAATTTTGGTCACTGTGTGGCTTCAAAAAGTGGTTATTCAACATGAGGCCAATCCATTTGACATTTTGAATCATTTTTTCAACATTTGAAAAAATAATTTTTTTGATGAAAAATGATGAACCCGGACCTGTCAAACTTTCTCCAGATGGTCAGAAATGGTCATATTTTAATGTTTTCTCTTTTGACTGTACATGACTATTAAATATGAATTATCACTTTTGGAACTAAAATCAGTGTGTTTAGAGTCATTTTTCTGCCAGAAATTTGTCGAAATTGAAGCTTCTGAGTAGGAGGAAAAGTCTGTTAAAATGGCAATTTTGGTCACTGTGTGGCTTTAAAAAGTGGTTATTCAACATGAGGCACAATCCATTTGACATTTTGAATCATTTTTTCAACATTTGAAAAAATAACTTTTTTTTGATGAAAAACGATGACCACGGACCTGTCGAACTTTCTCCATATGGTCAGAAATGGTCATTTTTTAATGCTTTCTCTTATGACTATTAAATGTAAATTATCACTTTTGGAACTAAAATAACTGTGTTTAGAGTCATTTTTCTGCCAGAAATTGGTCGAAATAGAAGCTTCTGAGTAGGAGGAAAAGTCTGTTAAAATGGCAATTTTGGTCACTGTGTGGCTTCAAAAAGTGGTTATTCAACATGAGGCACAATCCATTTGACATTTTGATTAACTTTTTTCAACATTTGAAAAAAGAATTTTTTTGATGAAAAACGATGAACCCGGACCTGTCGAACTTTCTCCACATAGTCAGAAATAGTCATTTTTTATTGTTTTCTTTTTTGACTGTAAATGACTATTAAATGTGAATTATCACTTTTGGAACTAAAATAAGTGTGTTTAGAGTCATTTTTCTGCCAGAAATTTGTTGAAATAGAAGCTTCTGAGTAGGAGGAAAAGTCTGTTAAAATGGCAATTTTGGTCACTGTTTGGCTTTAAAAAGTGGTTATTCAACATGAGGCACAATCCATTTGACATTTTGAATCATTTTTTCAACATTTGAAAAAATATTTTTTTTGATGAACAACGATGACCCCGGACCTGTCGAACTTTCTCCAGATGGTCAGAAATGGTCATGTTTTAATGTTTTCTCTTTTGACTGTAAATGACTATCAAATAAGAATTATCACATTTGGAACTAAAATAAGAGTTTGTAGAGTAATTTTTTTGCTAGAAATTGTCGGAAATAGAAGCTTCTGAGTAGGAGGAAAAGTCTGTTAAAATGGCAATTTTGGTCACTGTGTGGCTTTAAAAAGTGGTTATTCAACATGAGGCACAATCCATTTGACATTTTGAATCATTTTTTCAACATTTGAAAAAATAATTTTTTTGATGAAAATTGATGACCACGGACCTGTCGAACTTTCTCCACATAGTCAGAAATAGTCATTTTTTATTGTTTTCTTTTTTGACTGTAAATGACTATTAAATGTGAATTATCACTTTTGGAACTAAAATAAGTGTGTTTAGAGTCATTTTTCTGCCAGAAATTTGTCGAAATAGAAGCTTCTGAGTAGGAGGAAAAGTCTGTTAAAATGGCAATTTTGGTCACTGTGTGGCTTCAAAAAGTGGTTATTCAACATAAGGCACAATCCATTTGACATTTTGAATCATTTTTTCAACATTTGAAAAAAGAACTTTTTTTGATGAAAAACGATGACCACGGACCTGTCGAACTTTCTCCATATGGTCAGAAATGGTCATTTTTTAATGTTTTCTCTTATGACTATTAAATGTGAATTATCACTTTTGGAACTAAAATCAGTGTGTTTAGAGTAATTTTTCTGCCAGAAAATTGGTCGAAATAGAAGCTTCTGTGTAGGAGGAAAAGACTGTAAAAATGGCAATTTTGGTCACTGTGGGGCTTTAAAAAGTGGTTATTCAACATCAGGCACAATCCATTTGACATTTTGCATCATTTTTTCAACATTTGAAAAAATATTTTTTTTGATGAACAACGATGGCCCCGGACCTGTCGAACTTTCTCCAGATGGTCAGAAATGGTCATGTTTTAATGTTTTCTCTTTTGACTGTAAATGACTATCAAATAAGAATTATCACATTTGGAACTAAAATAAGAGTGTTTAGAGTAATTTTTTTGCTAGAAAATGGCGGAAATAGAAGCTTCTGAGTAGGAGGAAAAGTCTGTTAAAATGGCAATTTTGGTCACTGTGTGGCTTCAAAAAGTGATTATTCAACATGAGGCACAATCCATTTGACATTTTGATTAATTTTTTCAACATTTGAAAAAAGAATTTTTTTGATGAAAAATGATGAACCCGGACCTGTCAAACTTTCTCCAGATGGTCAGAAATGGTCATATTTTAATGTTTTCTCTTTTGACTGTACATGACTATTAAATATGAATTATCACTTTTGGAACTAAAATCAGTGTGTTTAGAGTCATTTTTCTGCCAGAAATTTGTCGAAATTGAAGCTTCTGAGTAGGAGGAAAAGTCTGTTAAAATGGCAATTTTGGTCACTGTGTGGCTTTAAAAAGTGGTTATTCAACATGAGGCACAATCCATTTGACATTTTGAATCATTTTCTCAACATTTGAAAAAATAACTTTTTTTTGATGAAAAACGATGACCACGGACCTGTCGAACTTTCTCCATATGGTCAGAAATGGTCATTTTTTAATGCTTTCTCTTATGACTATTAAATGTAAATTATCACTTTTGGAACTAAAATAACTGTGTTTAGAGTCATTTTTCTGCCAGAAATTGGTCGAAATAGAAGCTTCTGAGTAGGAGGAAAAGTCTGTTAAAATGGCAATTTTGGTCACTGTGTGGCTTCAAAAAGTGGTTATTCAACATGAGGCACAATCCATTTGACATTTTGAATCATTTTTTCAACATTTGAAAAAATATATTTTTTGATGAACAACGATGACCCCGGACCTGTCGAACTTTCTCCAGATGGTCAGAAATGGTCATGTTTTAATGTTTTCTCTTTTGACTGTAAATGACTATCAAATAAGAATTATCACATTTGGAACTAAAATAAGAGTTTGTAGAGTAATTTTTTTGCTAGAAATTGTCGGAAATAGAAGCTTCTGAGTAGGAGGAAAAGTCTGTTAAAATGGCAATTTTGGTCACTGTGTGGCTTTAAAAAGTGGTTATTCAACATAAGGCACAATCCTTTTGAAATTTGTAATCAATTTTTCAACATTTGAAAAAATATATTTTTTTGATGAAAAACGATGACCACAGACCTGTCAAACTTTCTCCAGATGGTCAGAAATGGTCATTTTTTAATGTTTTCTCTTATGACTAATAAATGTGAATTATCACTTTTGGAACTAAAATAAGTGTGTTTAGAGTCATTTTTCTGCCAGAAATTGGTCGAAATAGAAGCTTCTGAGTAGGTGGAAAAGTCTGTTAATATGGCAATTGTGGTCACTGTGTGGCTTTAAAAAGTGGTTATTCAACATGAGGCACAATCCTTTTGACATTTTGCATCATTTTTTCAACATTTGAAAAAATAAGTTTTTTTGATGAAAAACGATGACCCCGGACCTTTCGAACTTTCTCCAGATGGTCAGAAATTGTCATTTTTTTAATGTTTTCTCTTTTGACTGTAAATGACTATTAAATAAGAATTATCACTTTTGGAACTAAAATAAGAGTGTTTAGAGTCATTTTTATGCTAGAAATTGGCCGAATAGAAGCTTCTGAGTAGGAGGAAAAGTCTGTTAAAATGGCAATTTTGGTCACTGTGTGGCTTTAAAAAGTGGTTATTCAACATAAGGCACAATCCTTTTGAAATTTGTAATCAATTTTTCAACATTTGAAAAAATATATTTTTTTGATGAAAAACGATGACCACAGACCTGTCGAACTTTCTCCAGATGGTCAGAAATGGTCATTTTTTAATGTTTTCTCTTATGACTATTAAATGTGAATTATCACTTTTGGAACTAAAATCAGTGTGTTTAGAGTCATTTTTCTGCCAGAAAATTGGTCGAAATAGAAGCTTCTGTGTAGGAGGAAAAGACTGTAAAAATGGCAATTTTGGTCACTGTGGGGCTTTAAAAAGTGGTTATAAAACATCAGGCACAATCCATTTGACATTTTGCATCATTTTTTCAACATTTGAAAAAATCTTTTTTTTGATGAACAACGATGACCCCGGACCTGTCGAACTTTCTCCAGATGGTCAGAAATGGTCATGTTTTAATGTTTTCTCTTTTGACTGTAAATGACTATCACATAAGAATTATCACATTTGGAACTAAAATAAGAGTGTTTAGAGTAATTTTTTTGCTAGAAAATGGCGGAAATAAAAGCTTCTGAGTAGGAGGAAAAGTCTGTTAAAATGGCAATTTTGGTCACTGTGTGGCTTCAAAAAGTGGTTATTCAACATGAGGCACAATCCATTTGACATTTTGAATCGTTTTTTCAACATTTGAAAAAATATTTTTTTTGATGAAAAACGATGACCCCGGACCTGTCGAACTTTCTCCAGATGGTCAGAAATGGTCATGTTTTATTGTTTTCTTTTTTGACTGTAAATGACTATTAAATGTGAATTATCACTTTTGGAACTAAAATAAGTGTGTTTAGAGTCATTTTTCTGCCAGAAATTTGTCGAAATAGAAGCTTCTGAGCAGGAGGAAAAGTCTGTTAAAATGGCAATTTTGGTCACTGTTTGGCTTTAAAAAGTGGTTTTTCAACATGAGGCACAATCCATTTGACATTTTGAATCATTTTTTCAACATTTGAAAAAATATTTTTTTTGATGAACAACGATGACCCCGGACCTGTCGAACTTTCTCCAGATGGTCAGAAATGGTCATGTTTTAATGTTTTCTCTTTTGACTGTAAATGACTATCAAATAAGAATTATCACATTTGGAACTAAAATAAGAGTTTTTAGAGTAATTTTTTTGCTAGAAATTGTCGGAAATAGAAGCTTCTGAGTAGGAGGAAAAGTCTGTTAAAATGGCAATTTTGGTCACTGTGTGGCTTTAAAAAGTGGTTATTCAACATAGGGCACAATCCTTTTGAAATTTGTAATCAATTTTTCAACATTTGAAAAAATATTTTTTTTTGATGAAAAACGATGACCCCGGACCTGTCGAACTTTCTCCAGATGGTCAGAAATGGTCATGTTTTAATGTTTTCTCTTTTGACTGTAAATGACTATTAAATAAGAATTATCACTTTTGGAACTAAAATAAGAGTGTTTAGAGTAATTTTTTTGCTAGAAAATGGCGGAAATAAAAGCTTCTGAGTAGGAGGAAAAGTCTGTTAAAATGGCAATATTGGTCACTGTGTGGCTTCAAAAAGTGGTTATTCAACATGAGGCACAATCCATTTGACATTTTGAATCGTTTTTTCAACATTTGAAAAAATAATTTTTTTGATGAAAAACGATGACCCCGGACCTGTCGAACTTTCTCCAGATGGTCAGAAATGGTCATGTTTTATTGTTTTCTTTTTTGACTGTAAATGACTATTAAATGTGAATTATCACTTTTGGAACTAAAATAAGTGTGTTTAGAGTCATTTTTCTGCCAGAAATTTGTCGAAATAGAAGCTTCTGAGCAGGTGGAAAAGTCTGTTAAAATGGCAATTTTGGTCACTGTTTGGCTTTAAAAAGTGGTTTTTCAACATGAGGCACAATCCATTTGACATTTTGAATCATTTTTTCAACATTTGAAAAAATATTTTTTTTGATGAACAACGATGACCCCGGACCTGTCGAACTTTCTCCAGATGGTCAGAAATGGTCATGTTTTAATGTTTTCTCTTTTGACTGTAAATGACTATCAAATAAGAATTATCACATTTGGAACTAAAATAAGAGTTTTTAGAGTAATTTTTTTGCTAGAAATTGTCGGAAATAGAAGCTTCTGAGTAGGAGGAAAAGTCTGTTAAAATGGCAATTTTGGTCACTGTGTGGCTTTAAAAAGTGGTTATTCAACATAGGGCACAATCCTTTTGAAATTTGTAATCAATTTTTCAACATTTGAAAAAATATTTTTTTTTGATGAAAAACGATGACCACAGACCTGTCAAACTTTCTCCAGATGGTCAGAAATGGTCATTTTTTAATGTTTTCTCTTATGACTATTAAATGTGAATTATCACTTTTGGAACTAAAATCAGTGTGTTTAGAGTCATTTTTCTGCCAGAAATTGGTCGAAATTACCACGACAAGAAATGGTCATGTTTTAATGTTTTCTCTTTTGACTGTAAATGACTATCAAATAAGAATTATCACATTTGGAACTAAAATAAGAGTTTTTAGAGTAATTTTTTTGCTAGAAATTGTCGGAAATAGAAGCTTCTGAGTAGGTGGAAAAGTCTGTTAAAATGGCAATTGTGGTCACTGTGTGGCTTTAAAAAGTGGTTATTCAACATGAGGCACAATCCTTTTGACATTTTGCATCATTTTTTCAACATTTGAAAAAATAAGTTTTTTTGATGAAAAACGATGACCCCGGACCTTTCGAACTTTCTCCAGATGGTCAGAAATTGTCATTTTTTTAATGTTTTCTCTTTTGACTGTAAATGACTATTAAATAAGAATTATCACTTTTAGAACTAAAATAAGAGTGTTTAGAGTCATTTTTATGCTAGAAATTGGCCGAAATAGAAGCTTCTGAGTAGGAGGAAAAGTCTGTTAAAATGGCAATTTTGGTCACTGTGTGGCTTTAAAAAGTGGTTATTCAACATAAGGCACAATCCTTTTGAAATTTGTAATCAATTTTTCAACATTTGAAAAAATATAATTTTTTGATGAAAAACGATGACCACAGACCTGTCGAACTTTCTCCAGATGGTCAGAAATGGTCATTTTTTAATGTTTTCTCTTATGACTATTAAATGTAAATTATCACTTTTGGAACTAAAATAACTGTGTTTAGAGTCATTTTTCTGCCAGAAATTGGTCGAAATAGAAGCTTCTGAGTAGGAAGAAAAGTCTGTTAAAATGGCAATTTTGGTCACTGTGTGGCTTTAAAAATTGGTTATTCAATATGAGGTACAATCCATTTGACATTTTGAATCGTTTTTTCAACATTTGAAAAAATAATTTTTTTGATGAAAAACGATGACTCCGGACCTGTCGAACTTTCTCCAGATGGTCAGAAATGGTCATGTTTTAATGTTTTCTCTTTTGACTGTAAAGGACTATTAAATGTGAATTATTACTTTTAGAATTAAAATAAGTGTGTTTATAGTCATTATTTTGCTAGAAATTGGCGGAAATAGAAGCTTCTGAGTAGGAGGAAAAGTCGGTTAAAATGGTAATTTTGGTCACTGTGTGGCTTCAAAAAGTGGTTATTCAACATGAGGCACAATCCATTTGACATTTTGATTAACTTTTTTCAACATTTGAAAAAAGAATTTTTTTGATGAAAAACGATGAACCCGGACCTGTCGAACTTTCTCCACATAGTCAGAAATAGTCATTTTTTATTGTTTTCTTTTTTGACTGTAAATTACTATTAAATGTGAATTATCAATTTTGGAACTAAAATAAGTGTGTTTAGAGTCATTTTCTGCCAGAAATAGAAGCTTCTGAGTAGGAGGAAAAGTCTGTTAAAATGGCAATTTTGGTCACTGTTTGGCTTTAAAAAGTGGTTATTCAACATGAGGCACAATCCATTTGACATTTTGAATCATTTTTTCAACATTTGAAAAAATATTTTTTTTGATGAACAACGATGACCCCGGACCTGTCGAACTTTCTCCAGATGGTCAGAAATGGTCATGTTTTAATGTTTTCTCTTTTGACTGTAAATGACTATCAAATAAGAATTATCACATTTGGAACTAAAATAAGAGTTTGTAGAGTAATTTTTTTGCTAGAAATTGTCGGAAATAGAAGCTTCTGAGTAGGAGGAAAAGTCTGTTAAAATGGCAATTTTGGTCACTGTGTGGCTTCAAAAAGTGGTTATTCAACATGAGGCACAATCCATTTGACATTTTGATTAACTGTTTTTCAACATTTGAAAAAAGAATTTTTTTGATGAAAAACGAGGAACCCGGACCTGTCAAACTTTCTCGAGATGGTCAGAAATGGTCATATTTTAATGTTTTCTCTTTTTACTGTAAATGACTATTAAATATGAATTATCACTTTTGGAACAAAAATAAGAGTGTTTAGAGTCATTTTTCTGCCAGAAATTGATCGAAATTGAAGCTTCTGAGTAGGAGGAAAAGTCTGTTAAAATGGCAATTTTGGTCACTGTGTGGCTTTAAAAATTGGTTATTCAACATGAGGCCAATCCATTTGACATTTTGAATCATTTTTTCAACATTTGAAAAAATAATTTTTTTGATGAAAAACGATGACCCCGGACCTGTCGAACTTTCTCCACATAGTCAGAAATAGTCATTTTTTATTGTTTTCTTTTTTGACTGTAAATGACTATTAAATGTGAATTATCACTTTTGGAACTAAAATAAGTGTGTTTAGAGTCATTTTTCTGCCAGAAATGTGTCGAAATAGAAGCTTCTGAGGAGGAGGAAAAGTCTGTTAAAATGGCAATTTTGGTCACTGTGTGGCTTCAAAAAGTGGTTATTCAACATGAGGCACAATCCATTTGACATTTTGAATCATTTTTTCAACATTTGAAAAAATAACTTTTTTTGATGAAAAACGATGACCACGGACCTGTCGAACTTTCTCCATATGGTCAGAATTGGTCATTTTTTAATGTTTTCTCTTATGACAATTAAATGTGAATTATCACTTTTGGAACTAAAATCAGTGTGTTTAGAGTAATTTTTCTGCCAGAAAATTGGTCGAAATAGAAGCTTCTGTGTAGGAGGAAAAGACTGTAAAAATGGCAATTTTGGTCACTGTGGGGCTTTAAAAAGTGGTTATTCAACATCAGGCACAATCCATTTGACATTTTGCATCATTTTTTCAACATTTGAAAAAATATTTTTTTTGATGAACAACGATGACCCCGGACCTGTCGAACTTTCTCCAGATGGTCAGAAATGGTCATGTTTTAATGTTTTCTCTTTTGACTGTAAATGACTATCAAATAAGAATTATCACATTTGGAACTAAAATAAGAGTTTTTAGAGTAATTTTTTTGCTAGAAATTGTCGGAAATAGAAGCTTCTGAGTAGGAGGAAAAGTCTGTTAAAATGGCAATTTTGGTCACTGTGGGGCTTTAAAAAGTGGTTATTCAACATGAGGCACACTCCTTTTGACATTTTGCATCATTTTTTCAACATTTGGTAAAATAATTTTTTTGATGAACAACGATGACCTGTCGAACTTTCTCCAGATGGTCAGAAATGGTCATGTTTTAATGATTTCTCTTTTGACTGTAAATGACTATTAAATAAGAATTATCACTTTTGGAACTAAAATAAGAGTGTTTAGAGTCATTTTTCTGCTAGAAATTGGCCGAAATAGAAGCTTCTGAGTAGGAGGAAAAGTCTGTAAAAATTGCAATTTTGGTTACTGCGCGACTTTAAAAAGTGGTTATTCAACATCAGGCACAATCCTTTTGACATTTTGCATCATTTTTTCAACATTTGAAAAAATAAGTTTTTTTGATCAAAAACGATGGCCCCGGACCTGTCGAACTTTCTCCACATAGTCAGAAATGGTCATTTTTTATTGTTTTCTCTTTTGACTGTAAACGACTATTAAATGTGAATTATTACTTTTGGATCTAGAATAAGTGTGTTTAAAGTCATTTTTCTACGAGAAATTGGTCGAAAGAGAAGCTTCTGAGTAGGAGGAAAAGTCTGTAAAAATGGCAATTTTGGTCACTTCGGGGCTTTAAAAAGCGGTTATTCAACATCAGGCACAATCCTTTTGACATTTTGCATCATTTTTTCAACATTTGAAAAAATACGTTTTTTGGGTGAAAAACGATGACCCCGGACCTGTTGAACTTTCTCCACATAGTCAGAAATGGTCATTTTTTATTGTTTTCTCTTTTGACTGTAAACGACTATTAAATGTGAATTATCACTTTTGGAACTAAAATAAGTGTGTTTAGAGTCATTTTTCTGCCAGAAATTGGTCGAAATAGAAGCTTCTGAGTAGGAGGAAAAGTCTGTTAAAATGGCAATTTTGGTCACTGTGTGGCTTCAAAAAGTGGTTATTCAACATGAGGCACAATCCATTTGACATTTTGAATCATTTTTTCAACATTTGAAAAAATAACTTTTTTTGATGAAGAAACGATGACCACGGACCTGTCGAACTTTCTCCATATGGTCAGAATTGGTCATTTTTTAATGTTTTCTCTTATGACTATTAAATGTGAATTATCACTTTTGGAACTAAAATCAGTGTGTTTAGAGTAATTTTTCTGCCAGAAAATTGGTCGAAATAGAAGCTTCTGTGTAGGAGGAAAAGACTGTAAAAATGGCAATTTTGGTCACTGTGGGGCTTTAAAAAGTGGTTATTCAACATCAGGCACAATCCATTTGACATTTTGCATCATTTTTTCAACATTTGAAAAAATATTTTTTTTGATGAACAACGATGACCCCGGACCTGTCGAACTTTCTCCAGATGGTCAGAAATGGTCATGTTTTAATGTTTTCTCTTTTGACTGTAAATGACTATCAAATAAGAATTATCACATTTGGAACTAAAATAAGAGTTTTTAGAGTAATTTTTTTGCTAGAAATTGTCGGAAATAGAAGCTTCTGAGTAGGAGGAAAAGTCTGTTAAAATGGCAATTTTGGTCACTGTGGGGCTTTAAAAAGTGGTTATTCAACATGAGGCACACTCCTTTTGACATTTTGCATCATTTTTTCAACATTTGGTAAAATAATTTTTTTGATGAACAACGATGACCTGTCGAACTTTCTCCAGATGTTCAGAAATGGTCATGTTTTAATGATTTCTCTTTTGACTGTAAATGACTATTAAATAAGAATTATCACTTTTGGAACTAAAATAAGAGTGTTTAGAGTCATTTTTCTGCTAGAAATTGGCCGAAATAGAAGCTTCTGAGTAGGAGGAAAAGTCTGTAAAAATTGCAATTTTAGTCACTGTCGGGCTTTAAAAAGTGGTTATTCAACATGAGGCACAATCCTTTTGACATTTTGAATCATTTTTTCGACATTTGAAAAAATATTTTTTTTGATGAACAACGATGACCTGTCGAACTTTCTCCAGATGGTCAGAAATGGTCATGTTTTAATGATTTCTCTTTTGACTGTAAATGACTATTAAATAAGAATTATCACTTTTGGAACTAAAATAAGAGTGTTTAGAGTCATTTTTCTGCTAGAAATTGGCCGAAATAGAAGCTTCTGAGTAGGAGGAAAAGTCTGTAAAAATTGCAATTTTGGTTACTGCGCGACTTTAAAAAGTGGTTATTCAACATCAGGCACAATCCTTTTGACATTTTGCATCATTTTTTCAACATTTGAAAAAATAAGTTTTTTTGATCAAAAACGATGGCCCCAGACCTGTCGAACTTTCTCCACATAGTCAGAAATGGTCATTTTTTATTGTTTTCTCTTTTGACTGTAAACGACTATTAAATGTGAATTATTACTTTTGGATCTAGAATAAGTGTGTTTAAAGTCATTTTTCTACGAGAAATTGGTCGAAAGAGAAGCTTCTGAGTAGGAGGAAAAGTCTGTAAAAATGGCAATTTTGGTCACTTCGGGGCTTTAAAAAGCGGTTATTCAACATCAGGCACAATCCTTTTGACATTTTGCATAATTTTTTCAACATTTGAAAAAATACGTTTTTTGGGTGAAAAACGATGACCCCGGACCTGTTGAACTTTCTCCACATAGTCAGAAATGGTCATTTTTTATTGTTTTCTCTTTTGACTGTAAACGACTATTAAATGTGAATTATCACTTTTGGAACTAAAATAAGTGTGTTTAGAGTCATTTTTCTGCCAGAAATTGGTCGAAATAGAAGCTTCTGAGTAGGAGGAAAAGTCTGTTAAAATGGCAATTTTGGTCACTGTGTGGCTTTAAAAATTGGTTATTCAACATGAGGCACAATCCATTTGACATTTTGAATCATTTTTTCAACATTTGAAAAAATATTTTTTTAAATGAAAAACGATGACCCCGGACCTGTTGAACTTTCTCCACATAGTCAGAAATAGTCATTTTTTATTGTTTTCTTTTTTGACTGTAAATGACTGTTAAATGTGAATTATCACTTTTGGAACTAAAATAAGAGTGTTTAGAGTCATTTATCTGCTAGAAATTGGCCGAAATAGAAGCTTCTGAGTAGGAGGAAAAGACTGTAAAAATGGCAATTTTGGTCACTGTGGGGCTTTAAAAAGTGGTTATTCAACATAAGGCACAATCCTTTTGAAATTTGTAATCAATTTTTCAACATTTGAAAAAATATATTTTTTTGATGAAAAACGATGACCACAGACCTGTCGAACTTTCTCCAGATGGTCAGAAATGGTCATTTTTTAATGTTTTCTCTTATGACTATTAAATGTGAATTATCACTTTTGGAACTAAAATCAGTGTGTTTAGAGTCATTTTTCTGCCAGAAAATTGGTCGAAATAGAAGCTTCTGTGTAGGAGGAAAAGACTGTAAAAATGGCAATTTTGGTCACTGTGGGGCTTTAAAAAGTGGTTATAAAACATCAGGCACAATCCATTTGACATTTTGCATCATTTTTTCAACATTTGAAAAAATCTTTTTTTTGATGAACAACGATGACCCCGGACCTGTCGAACTTTCTCCAGATGGTCAGAAATGGTCATGTTTTAATGTTTTCTCTTTTGACTGTAAATGACTATCACATAAGAATTATCACATTTGGAACTAAAATAAGAGTGTTTAGAGTAATTTTTTTGCTAGAAAATGGCGGAAATAAAAGCTTCTGAGTAGGAGGAAAAGTCTGTTAAAATGGCAATTTTGGTCACTGTGTGGCTTCAAAAAGTGGTTATTCAACATGAGGCACAATCCATTTGACATTTTGAATCGTTTTTTCAACATTTGAAAAAATATTTTTTTTGATGAAAAACGATGACCCCGGACCTGTCGAACTTTCTCCAGATGGTCAGAAATGGTCATGTTTTATTGTTTTCTTTTTTGACTGTAAATGACTATTAAATGTGAATTATCACTTTTGGAACTAAAATAAGTGTGTTTAGAGTCATTTTTCTGCCAGAAATTTGTCGAAATAGAAGCTTCTGAGCAGGAGGAAAAGTCTGTTAAAATGGCAATTTTGGTCACTGTTTGGCTTTAAAAAGTGGTTTTTCAACATGAGGCACAATCCATTTGACATTTTGAATCATTTTTTCAACATTTGAAAAAATATTTTTTTTGATGAACAACGATGACCCCGGACCTGTCGAACTTTCTCCAGATGGTCAGAAATGGTCATGTTTTAATGTTTTCTCTTTTGACTGTAAATGACTATCAAATAAGAATTATCACATTTGGAACTAAAATAAGAGTTTTTAGAGTAATTTTTTTGCTAGAAATTGTCGGAAATAGAAGCTTCTGAGTAGGAGGAAAAGTCTGTTAAAATGGCAATTTTGGTCACTGTGTGGCTTTAAAAAGTGGTTATTCAACATAGGGCACAATCCTTTTGAAATTTGTAATCAATTTTTCAACATTTGAAAAAATATTTTTTTTTGATGAAAAACGATGACCCGGACCTTTCGAACTTTCTCCAGATGGTCAGAAATTGTCATTTTTTTAATGTTTTCTCTTTTGACTGTAAATGACTATTAAATAAGAATTATCACTTTTGGAACTAAAATAAGAGTGTTTAGAGTCATTTTTCTGCCAGAAATTGATCGAAATTGAAGCTTCTGAGTAGGAGGAAAAGTCTGTTAAAATGGCAATTTTGGTCACTGTGTGGCTTCAAAAAGTGGTTATTCAACATAAGGCACAATCCATTTGACATTTTGAATCATTTTTTCAACATTTGAAAAAATAACTTTTTTTGATGAAAAACGATGACCACGGACCTGTCGAACTTTCTCCATATGGTCAGAATTGGTCATTTTTTAATGTTTTCTCTTATGACTATTAAATGTGAATTATCACTTTTGGAACTAAAATCAGTGTGTTTAGAGTAATTTTTCTGCCAGAAAATTGGTCGAAATAGAAGCTTCTGTGTAGGAGGAAAAGACTGTAAAAATGGCAATTTTGGTCACTGTGGGGCTTTAAAAAGTGGTTATTCAACATCAGGCACAATCCATTTGACATTTTGCATCATTTTTTCAACATTTGAAAAAATATTTTTTTTGATGAACAACGATGGCCCCGGACCTGTCGAACTTTCTCCAGATGGTCAGAAATGGTCATGTTTTAATGTTTTCTCTTTTGACTGTAAATGACTATCAAATAAGAATTATCACATTTGGAACTAAAATAAGAGTGTTTAGAGTAATTTTTTGCTAGAAAATGGCGGAAATAGAAGCTTCTGAGTAGGAGGAAAAGTCTGTTAAAATGGCAATTTTGGTCACTGTGTGGCTTCAAAAAGTGGTTATTCAACATGAGGCACAATCCATTTGACATTTTGATTAATTTTTTCAACATTTGAAAAAAGAATTTTTTTGATGAAAAATGATGAACCCGGACCTGTCAAACTTTCTCCAGATGGTCAGAAATGGTCATATTTTAATGTTTTCTCTTTTGACTGTACATGACTATTAAATATGAATTATCACTTTTGGAACTAAAATCAGTGTGTTTAGAGTCATTTTTCTGCCAGAAATTTGTCGAAATTGAAGCTTCTGAGTAGGAGGAAAAGTCTGTTAAAATGGCAATTTTGGTCACTGTGTGGCTTCAAAAAGTGGTTATTCAACATGAGGCACAATCCATTTGACATTTTGAATCATTTTCTCAACATTTGAAAAAATAACTTTTTTTTTATGAAAAACGATGACCACGGACCTGTCGAACTTTCTCCATATGGTCAGAAATGGTCATTTTTTAATGATTTCTCTTATGACTATTAAATGTAAATTATCACTTTTGGAACTAAAATAACTGTGTTTAGAGTCATTTTTCTGCCAGAAATTTGTTGAAATAGAAGCTTCTGAGTAGGAGGAAAAGTCTGTTAAAATGGCAATTTTGGTCACTGTTTGGCTTTAAAAAGTGGTTATTCAACATGAGGCACAATACATTTGACATTTTGAATCATTTTTTCAACATTTGAAAAAATATTTTTTTTGATGAACAACGATGACCCCGGACCTGTCGAACTTTCTCCAGATGGTCAGAAATGGTCATGTTTTAATGTTTTCTCTTTTGACTGTAAATGACTATCAAATAAGAATTATCACATTTGGAACTAAAATAAGAGTTTGTAGAGTAATTTTTTTGCTAGAAATTGTCGGAAATAGAAGCTTCTGAGTAGGAGGAAAAGTCTGTTAAAATGGCAATTTTGGTCACTGTGTGGCTTTAAAAAGTGGTTATTCAACATAAGGCACAATCCTTTTGAAATTTGTAATCAATTTTTCAACATTTGAAAAAATATATTTTTTTGATGAAAAACGATGACCACAGACCTGTCAAACTTTCTCCAGATGGTCAGAAATGGTCATTTTTTAATGTTTTCTCTTATGACTATTAAATGTGAATTATCACTTTTGGAACTAAAATCAGTGTGTTTAGAGTCATTTTTCTGCCAGAAAATTGGTCGAAATAGAAGCTTCTGTGTAGGAGGAAAAGACTGTAAAAATGGCAATTTTGGTCACTGTGGGGCTTTAAAAAGTGGTTATTCAACATCAGGCACAATCCATTTGACATTTTGCATCATTTGTTCAACATTTGAAAAAATACTTTTTTTGATGAACAACGATGACCCCGGACCTGTCGAACTTTCTCCAGATGGTCAGAAATGGTCATGTTTTAATGTTTTCTCTTTTGACTGTAAATGACTATCAAATAAGAATTATCACATTTGGAACTAAAATAAGAGTGTTTAGAGTAATTTTTTTGCTAGAAAATGGCGGAAATAAAAGCTTCTGAGTAGGAGGAAAAGTCTGTTAAAATGGCAATATTGGTCACTGTGTGGCTTCAAAAAGTGGTTATTCAACATGAGGCACAATCCATTTGACATTTTGAATCGTTTTTTCAACATTTGAAAAAATAATTTTTTTGATGAAAAACGATGACCCCGGACCTGTCGAACTTTCTCCAGATGGTCAGAAATGGTCATGTTTTATTGTTTTCTTTTTTGACTGTAAATGACTATTAAATGTGAATTATCACTTTTGGAACTAAAATAAGTGTGTTTAGAGTCATTTTTCTGCCAGAAATTTGTCGAAATAGAAGCTTCTGAGCAGGTGGAAAAGTCTGTTAAAATGGCAATTTTGGTCACTGTTTGGCTTTAAAAAGTGGTTTTTCAACATGAGGCACAATCCATTTGACATTTTGAATCATTTTTTCAACATTTGAAAAAATATTTTTTTTGATGAACAACGATGACCCCGGACCTGTCGAACTTTCTCCAGATGGTCAGAAATGGTCATGTTTTAATGTTTTCTCTTTTGACTGTAAATGACTATCAAATAAGAATTATCACATTTGGAACTAAAATAAGAGTTTTTAGAGTAATTTTTTTGCTAGAAATTGTCGGAAATAGAAGCTTCTGAGTAGGAGGAAAAGTCTGTTAAAATGGCAATTTTGGTCACTGTGTGGCTTTAAAAAGTGGTTATTCAACATAGGGCACAATCCTTTTGAAATTTGTAATCAATTTTTCAACATTTGAAAAAATATTTTTTTTTGATGAAAAACGATGACCACAGACCTGTCAAACTTTCTCCAGATGGTCAGAAATGGTCATTTTTTAATGTTTTCTCTTATGACTATTAAATGTGAATTATCACTTTTGGAACTAAAATCAGTGTGTTTAGAGTCATTTTTCTGCCAGAAATTGGTCGAAATTACCACGACAAGAAATGGTCATGTTTTAATGTTTTCTCTTTTGACTGTAAATGACTATCAAATAAGAATTATCACATTTGGAACTAAAATAAGAGTTTTTAGAGTAATTTTTTTGCTAGAAATTGTCGGAAATAGAAGCTTCTGAGTAGGTGGAAAAGTCTGTTAAAATAACAATTGTGGTCACTGTGTGGCTTTAAAAAGTGGTTATTCAACATGAGGCACAATCCTTTTGACATTTTGCATCATTTTTTCAACATTTGAAAAAATAAGTTTTTTTGATGAAAAACGATGACCCCGGACCTTTCGAACTTTCTCCAGATGGTCAGAAATTGTCATTTTTTTAATGTTTTCTCTTTTGACTGTAAATGACTATTAAATAAGAATTATCACTTTTAGAACTAAAATAAGAGTGTTTAGAGTCATTTTTATGCTAGAAATTGGCCGAAATAGAAGCTTCTGAGTAGGAGGAAAAGTCTGTTAAAATGGCAATTTTGGTCACTGTGTGGCTTTAAAAAGTGGTTATTCAACATAAGGCACAATCCTTTTGAAATTTGTAATCAATTTTTCAACATTTGAAAAAATATAATTTTTTGATGAAAAACGATGACCACAGACCTGTCGAACTTTCTCCAGATGGTCAGAAATGGTCATTTTTTAATGTTTTCTCTTATGACTATTAAATGTAAATTATCACTTTTGGAACTAAAATAACTGTGTTTAGAGTCATTTTTCTGCCAGAAATTGGTCGAAATAGAAGCTTCTGAGTAGGAAGAAAAGTCTGTTAAAATGGCAATTTTGGTCACTGTGTGGCTTTAAAAATTGGTTATTCAATATGAGGTACAATCCATTTGACATTTTGAATCGTTTTTTCAACATTTGAAAAAATAATTTTTTTGATGAAAAACGATGACTCCGGACCTGTCGAACTTTCTCCAGATGGTCAGAAATGGTCATGTTTTAATGTTTTCTCTTTTGACTGTAAAGGACTATTAAATGTGAATTATTACTTTTAGAATTAAAATAAGTGTGTTTATAGTCATTATTTTGCTAGAAATTGGCGGAAATAGAAGCTTCTGAGTAGGAGGAAAAGTCGGTTAAAATGGTAATTTTGGTCACTGTGTGGCTTCAAAAAGTGGTTATTCAACATGAGGCACAATCCATTTGACATTTTGATTAACTTTTTTCAACATTTGAAAAAAGAATTTTTTTGATGAAAAACGATGAACCCGGACCTGTCGAACTTTCTCCACATAGTCAGAAATAGTCATTTTTTATTGTTTTCTTTTTTGACTGTAAATTACTATTAAATGTGAATTATCAATTTTGGAACTAAAATAAGTGTGTTTAGAGTCATTTTCTGCCAGAAATAGAAGCTTCTGAGTAGGAGGAAAAGTCTGTTAAAATGGCAATTTTGGTCACTGTTTGGCTTTAAAAAGTGGTTATTCAACATGAGGCACAATCCATTTGACATTTTGAATCATTTTTTCAACATTTGAAAAAATATTTTTTTTGATGAACAACGATGACCCCGGACCTGTCGAACTTTCTCCAGATGGTCAGAAATGGTCATGTTTTAATGTTTTCTCTTTTGACTGTAAATGACTATCAAATAAGAATTATCACATTTGGAACTAAAATAAGAGTTTGTAGAGTAATTTTTTTGCTAGAAATTGTCGGAAATAGAAGCTTCTGAGTAGGAGGAAAAGTCTGTTAAAATGGCAATTTTGGTCACTGTGTGGCTTCAAAAAGTGGTTATTCAACATGAGGCACAATCCATTTGACATTTTGATTAACTTTTTTCAACATTTGAAAAAAGAATTTTTTTGATGAAAAACGAGGAACCCGGACCTGTCAAACTTTCTCGAGATGGTCAGAAATGGTCATATTTTAATGTTTTCTCTTTTTACTGTAAATGACTATTAAATATGAATTATCACTTTTGGAACAAAAATAAGAGTGTTTAGAGTCATTTTTCTGCCAGAAATTGATCGAAATTGAAGCTTCTGAGTAGGAGGAAAAGTCTGTTAAAATGGCAATTTTGGTCACTGTGTGGCTTTAAAAATTGGTTATTCAACATGAGGCCAATCCATTTGACATTTTGAATCATTTTTTCAACATTTGAAAAAATAATTTTTTTGATGAAAAACGATGACCCCGGACCTGTCGAACTTTCTCCACATAGTCAGAAATAGTCATTTTTTATTGTTTTCTTTTTTGACTGTAAATGACTATTAAATGTGAATTATCACTTTTGGAACTAAAATAAGTGTGTTTAGAGTAATTTTTCTGCCAGAAATGTGTCGAAATAGAAGCTTCTGAGGAGGAGGAAAAGTCTGTTAAAATGGCAATTTTGGTCACTGTGTGGCTTCAAAAAGTGGTTATTCAACATGAGGCACAATCCATTTGACATTTTGAATCATTTTTTCAACATTTGAAAAAATAACTTTTTTTGATGAAAAACGATGACCACGGACCTGTCGAACTTTCTCCATATGGTCAGAATTGGTCATTTTTTAATGTTTTCTCTTATGACTATTAAATGTGAATTATCACTTTTGGAACTAAAATCAGTGTGTTTAGAGTAATTTTTCTGCCAGAAAATTGGTCGAAATAGAAGCTTCTGTGTAGGAGGAAAAGACTGTAAAAATGGCAATTTTGGTCACTGTGGGGCTTTAAAAAGTGGTTATTCAACATCAGGCACAATCCATTTGACATTTTGCATCATTTTTTCAACATTTGAAAAAATATTTTTTTTGATGAACAACGATGACCCCGGACCTGTCGAACTTTCTCCAGATGGTCAGAAATGGTCATGTTTTAATGTTTTCTCTTTTGACTGTAAATGACTATCAAATAAGAATTATCACATTTGGAACTAAAATAAGAGTTTTTAGAGTAATTTTTTTGCTAGAAATTGTCGGAAATAGAAGCTTCTGAGTAGGAGGAAAAGTCTGTTAAAATGGCAATTTTGGTCACTGTGGGGCTTTAAAAAGTGGTTATTCAACATGAGGCACACTCCTTTTGACATTTTGCATCATTTTTTCAACATTTGGTAAAATAATTTTTTTGATGAACAACGATGACCTGTCGAACTTTCTCCAGATGGTCAGAAATGGTCATGTTTTAATGATTTCTCTTTTGACTGTAAATGACTATTAAATAAGAATTATCACTTTTGGAACTAAAATAAGAGTGTTTAGAGTCATTTTTCTGCTAGAAATTGGCCGAAATAGAAGCTTCTGAGTAGGAGGAAAAGTCTGTAAAAATTGCAATTTTGGTTACTGCGCGACTTTAAAAAGTGGTTATTCAACATCAGGCACAATCCTTTTGACATTTTGCATCATTTTTTCAACATTTGAAAAAATAAGTTTTTTTGATCAAAAACGATGGCCCCGGACCTGTCGAACTTTCTCCACATAGTCAGAAATGGTCATTTTTTATTGTTTTCTCTTTTGACTGTAAACGACTATTAAATGTGAATTATCACTTTTGGAACTAAAATAAGTGTGTTTAGAGTCATTTTTCTGCCAGAAATTGGTCGAAATAGAAGCTTCTGAGTAGGAGGAAAAGTCTGTTAAAATGGCAATTTTGGTCACTGTGTGGCTTTAAAAATTGGTTATTCAACATGAGGCACAATCCATTTGACATTTTGAATCATTTTTTCAACATTTGAAAAAATATTTTTTTAAATGAAAAACGATGACCCCGGACCTGTTGAACTTTCTCCACATAGTCAGAAATAGTCATTTTTTATTGTTTTCTTTTTTGACTGTAAATGACTGTTAAATGTGAATTATCACTTTTGGAACTAAAATAAGAGTGTTTAGAGTCATTTATCTGCTAGAAATTGGCCGAAATAGAAGCTTCTGAGTAGGAGGAAAAGTCTGTAAAAATTGCAATTTTGGTCACTGTGTGGCTTTAAAAATTGGTTATTCAACATGAGGCACAATCCATTTGACATTTTGAATCATTTTTTCAACATTTGAAAAAATATTTTTTTTGCAACGATGACCTGTCGAACTTTCTCCAGATGGTCAGAAATGGTCATGTTTTAATGTTTTCTTTTTTGACTGTAAATGACTATTAAATAAGAATTATCACTTTTGGAACTAAAATAAGTGTGTTTAGAGTCATTTTTCTGCTAGAAATTGGCCGAAATAGAAGCTTCTGAGTAGGAGGAAAAGGCTGTAAAAATGGCAATTTTGGTCACTGTGGGGCTTTAAAAAGTGGTTATTCAACCTGAGGCACACTCCTTTTGACATTTTGCATAATTTTTTCAACATTTGTTAAAATAATTTTTTTGATGAAAAACGATGAACCCGGACCTGTCAAACTTTCTGCAGATGGTCAGAAATGGTCATATTTTAATGTTTTCTCTTTTGACTGTAAATGACTATTAAATATGAATTATCACTTTTGGAACTAAAATAAGAGTGTTTAGAGTAATTTTTCTGCCAGAAATTGATCGAAATTGAAGCTTCTGAGTAGGAGGAAAAGTCTGTAAAAATGGCAATTTTAGTCACCGTGGGGCTTTAAAAAGTGGTTATTCAACATGAGGCACAATCCAATTGACAGTTTGAATAATTCTTTCCACAGTTGAAACAATTTATTTTGTGATGAAAAACGATGACCCTGGACCTGTCGAACTTTCTCCAGATGGTCAGAAATGGTCATGTTTTAATGTTTTCTCTTTTGACTGTAAATGACTATTAAACAAGAATTATCACTTTTGGAACTAAAATAAGAGTGTTTAGAGTCATTTATCTGCTAGAAATTGGCCGAAATAGAAGCTTCTGAGTAGGAGGAAAAGTCTGTAAAATCTGGAAATTTTAGTCACTGTCGGGCTTTAAAAAGTGGTTATTCAACATGAGGAACAATCCTTTTGACATTTTGCATCATTTTTTCAACATTTGTTAAAATACATTTTTTTTTATGAAAAACGATGACCACAGACCTGTCGAACTTTCTCCAGATGGTCAGAAATGGTCATATTTTTAATGTTTTCTCCTATGACTATTAAATGTGAATTATCACTTTTGAAACTGAAATAAGTCTGTTTAGAGTCATTTTTCTGCCAGAAATTGGTCGAAATAGAAGCTTCTGAGTAGGAGGAAAAGTCTGTTAAAATGGCAATTGTGGTCACTGTGTGGCTTTAAAAATTGGTTATTCAACATGAGGCACAATCCATTTGACATTTTGAATCATTTTTTCGACATTTGAAAAAATATTTTTTTTGATGAACAACGATGACCTGTCGAACTTTCTCCAGATGGTCAGAAATGGTCATGTTTTAATGTTTTCTGTTTTGACTGTATATGACTATTAAATAAGAATTATCACTTTTGGAACTAAAATAAGAGTGTTTAGAGTCATTTATCTGCTAGAAATTGGCCGAAATAGAAGCTTCTGAGTAGGAGGAAAAGTCTGTAAAAATGGCAATTTTAGTCACTGTCGGGTTTAAAAGGTGGTTATTCAACATGAGGCACAATCCTTTTGACATTTTGCATCATTTTTTCAACATTTGTTAAAATACATTTTTTTGATGAAAAACGATGACCACAGACCTGTCGAACTTTCTCCAGATGGTCAGTAATGGTCATTTTTTAATGTTTTCTCCTATGACTATTAAATGTGAATTATCACTTTTGAAACTGAAATAAGTGTGTTTAGAGTCATTTTTCTGCCAGAAATTGGTCGAAATAGAAGCTTCTGAGTAGGAGGAAAAGTCTGTTAAAATGGCAATTTTGGTCACTGTGTGGCTTTAAAAAGTGGTTATTCAACATAAGGAACAATCCTTTTGAAATTTTGAATCAATTTTTCAACATTTGAAAAAATTATTTTTTTGATGAAAAACGATGACCACAGACCTGTCGAACTTTCTCCAGATGGTCAGAAATGGTCATTTTTTAATGTTTTCTCTTATGACTATTAAATGTGAATTATCACTTTTGGAACTAAAATAAGTGTGTTTAGAGTCATTTTTCGGCCAGAAATTGGTCGAAATAGAAGCTTCTGAGTAGGAGGAAAAGTCTGTAAAAATGTCAATTTTGGTCACTGTGTGGCTTTAAAAAGTGGTTATTCAACATAAGGCACAATCCTTTTGAAATTTTGAATCATTTTTTCAAAATTTGAAAAAAATTACTTTTTTTTGATGAAAAATGATGACCACGAATCTGTCAAACTTTCTCCATATGGTCAGAAATGGTCATTTTTTTAATGTTTTCTCTTATGACTATTAAATGTGAATTATCACTTTTGGAACTAAAATAAGTGTGTTTAGAGTCATTTTTCCGCCAGAATATGGTCGAAATAGAAGCTTCTGAGTAGGAGGAAAAGTCTGTTAAAATGGCAATTGTGGTCACTGTGTGGCTTTAAAAATTGGTTATTCAACATGAGGCACAATCCATTTGACATTTTGAATCATTTTTTCAACATTTGAAAAAATATTTTTTTGGATGAACAACGATGACCCCCGGACCTGTCGAACTTTCTCCAGATGGTCAGAAATGGTCATGTTTTAATGTTTTCTCTTTTGACTGTAAATGACTATTACATAAGAATTATCACTTTTGGAACTAAAATAAGAGTGTTTAGAGTCATTTTTTTGCTAGAAATTGGCGGAAATAGAAGCTTCTGAGTAGGACGAAAAGTCTGTTAAAATGGCAATTTTGGTCACTGTGTGGCTTCAAAAAGTGGTTATTCAACATGAGGCACAATCCAATTGACAGTTTGAATAATTCTTTCTACAGTTGAAACAATTTATTTTGTGATGAAAAACAATGACCCTGGACCTGTCGAACTTTCTCCAGATGGTCAGAAATGGTCATGTTTTAATGTTTTCTCTTTTGACTGTAAATGACTATTAAATAAGAATTATCACTTTTGGAACTAAAATAAGAGTGTTTAGAGTCATTTATCTGCTAGAAATTGGCCGAAATAGAAGCTTCTGAGTAGGAGGAAAAGTCTGTAAAAATGGCAATTTTAGTCACTGTCGGGCTTTAAAAAGTGGTTATTCAACATGAGGCACAATCCTTTTGACATTTTGCATCATTTTTTCAACATTTGTTAAAATACATTTTTTTGATGAAAAACGATGACCACAGACCTGTCGAACTTTCTCCAGATGGTCAGAAATGGTTGTTTTTTAATGTTTTCTCTTATGACTATTAAATGTGAATTATCACTTTTGGAACTAAAATCAGTGTGTTTAGAGTCATTTTTCTGCCAGAAATTGGTCGCAAAAAAAGCTTCTGAGTAGGAGGAAAAGTCTGTTAAAATGGCAATTTTGGTCACTGTGTGGCTTTAAAAATTGTTTATGCAACATGAGGCACAATCCATTTGACACTTTGAATAATGTTTTCACCATTTGAAAAAATAATTTTTTTGATGAAAAACGATGACCACAGACCTGTCGAACTTTCTCCACATAGTCAGAAATGGTCATTTTTTATTGTTTTCTTTTTTGACTGTAAATGACTATTAAATGTGAATTATCATGTTTGGAACTAAAATGAAGGTGTTTAGAGTAATTTTGCTTCCAGAAAGTAGCCGAAATAGAAGCTTCTGAGTAGGAGGAAAAGTCTGTTAAAATGGCAATTTTGGTCACTGTGTGGCTTTAAAAATTGGTTATTCAACATGAGGCACAATCCATTTGACATTTTGAATCATATTTTCAACATTTGAAAAAATATTTTTGGGGATGAACAACGATGACCCCCGGACCTGTCGAACTTTCTCCAGATGGTCAGAAATGGTCATGTTTTAATGTTTTCTCTTTTGACTGTAAATGACTATCAAATAAGAATTATCACTTTTGGAACTAAAATAAGAGTGTTTAGAGTCATTTTTTTGCTAGAAATTGGCGGAAATAGAAGCTTCTGAGTAGGAGGAAAAGTCTGTTAAAATGGCAATTTTGGTCACTGTGTGGCTTCAAAAAGTGGTTATTCAACATGAGGCACAATCCAATTGACAGTTTGAATAATTCTTTCTACAGTTGAAACAATTTATTTTGTGATGAAAAACAATGACCCTGGACCTGTCGAACTTTCTCCAGATGGTCAGAAATGGTCATGTTTTAATGTTTTCTCTTTTAACTGTAAATGACTATTAAATAAGAATTATCACTTTTGGAACTAAAATAAGAGTGTTTAGAGTCATTTATCAGCTAGAAATTGGCAGAAATAGAAGCTTCTGAGTAGGAGGAGAAAGTCTGTAAAAATGGCAATTTTAGTCACTGTCGGGCTTTAAAAGGTGGTTATTCAACATGAGGCACAATCCTTTTGACATTTTGCATCATTTTTTCAACATTTGTTAAAATACATTTTTTTGATGAAAAACGATGGCCACAGACCTGTCGAACTTTCTCCAGATGGTCAGTAATGGTCATTTTTTAATGTTTTCTCCTATGACTATTAAATGTGAATTATCACTTTTGAAACTGAAATAAGTGTGTTTAGAGTCATTTTTCTGCCAGAAATTGGTCGAAATAGAAGCTTCTGAGTAGGAGGAAAAGTCTGTTAAAATTGCAATTGTGGTCACTGTGTGGCTTTAAAAATTGGTTATTCAACATGAGGCACAATCCATTTGACATTTTGATTCATTTTTTCAACATTTGAAAAAATATTTTTTGATGAACAACGATGACCCCGGACCTGTCGAACTTTCTCCACATAGTCAGATATAGTCATTTTTTATTGTTTTTTTTTTTTACTGTAAATGACTGTTAAATGTGAATTATCACTTTTGGAACTAAAATAAGTGTGTTCAGAGTCATTTTTCTGCCAGAAATTGGTCAAAATAGAAGCTTCTGAGTAGGAGGAAAAGTCTGTTAAAATGGCAATTTTGGTCACTGTGTGGCTTTAAAAAGTGGTTATTCAACATAAGGCACAATCCTTTTGAAATTTTGAATCATTTTTTCAACATTTGAAAAAATTATTCTTTTTAATGAAAAACGATGACCACAGACCTGTCGAACTTTCTCCAGATGGTCAGAAATGGTCATATTTTAATGTTTTCTCTTTTGACTGTAAATGACTATTAAATATGAATTATCACTTTTGGAACTAAAATAAGAGTGTGCAGAGTAATTTTTCTGCCAGAAATTGATCGAAATTGATGCTTCTGAGTAGGAGGAAAAGTCTGTAAAAATTGCAATTTTGGTCACTGTGGGGCTTTAAAAAGTGGTTATTCAACATGAGGCACAATCCAATTGACAGTTTGAATAATTCTTTGTACAGTTGAAACAATTTATTTTGTGATAAAAAACGATGAACCCGGACCTGTCAAACTTTCTCCAGATGGTCAGAAATGGTCATATTTAATGTTTTCTCTTTTGACTGTAAATGACTATTAAATATGAATTATCACTTTTGGAACTAAAATAAGAGTGTTTAGAGTCATTTTTCTGCCAGAAATTGATCGAAATTGAAGCTTCTGAGTAGGAGGAAAAGTATGTTAAAATGGCAATTTTGGTCACGGTGTGGCTTTAAAAATTGGTTATTCAACATGATGCACAATCCATTTGACATTTTGAATCATTTTTGTCAACATTTGAAAAAAAAATTTTTTTGATGAAAAACGATGACCCCGGACCTGTCGAACTTTCTCCAGATGGTCAGAAATGGTCATGTTTTAATGTTTTCTCTTTTGACTGTAAATGACTATCAAATAAGAATTATCACATTTGGAACTAAAATAAGAGTGTTTAGAGTAATTTTTTTGCTAGAAATTGGTGGAAATAGAAGCTTCTGAGTAGGAGGAAAAGTCTATTAAAATGGCAATTTTGGTCACTGTGTGGCTTCAAAAAGTGGTTATTCAACATGAGGCACAATCCATTTGACATTTTGATTAATTTTTTCAACATTTGAAGAAAGAATTTTTTTGATGAAAAACGATGACCCCGGACCTGTTGAACTTTCTCCAGATGGTCAGAAATGGTAATGTTTTAATGTTTTCTCTTTTGACTGTAAATGACTATTAAATAAGAATTATCACTTTTGGAACTAAAATAAGAGTGTTTAGAGTCATTTATCTGCTAGAAATTGGCCGAAATAGAAGCTTCTGAGTAGGAGGAAAAGTCTGTAAAATCTGGCAATTTTAGTCACTGTCGGGCTTTAAAAATTGGTTATTCAATATGAGGCACAATCCTTTTGACATTTTGCATCATTTTTTCAACATTTGTTAAAATACATTTTTTTGATGAAAAACGATGACCACAGACCTGTTGAATTTTCTCCAGATGGTCAGAAATGGTCATATTTTTAATGTTTTCTCCTATGACTATTAAACGTGAATTATCACTTTTGAAACTGAAATAAGTGTGTTTAGAGTAATTTTTCTGCCAGAAATTGGTCGAAATAGAAGCTTCTGAGTAGGAGGAAAAGTCTGTTAAAATGGCAATTGTGGTCACTGTGTGGCTTTAAAAATTGGTTATTCAACATGAGGCACAATCCATTTGACATTTTGAATCATTTTTTCGACATTTGAAAACATATTTTTTTTGATGAACAAGGATGACCTGTCGAACTTTCTCCAGATGGTCAGAAATGGTCATGTTTTAATGTTTTCTGTTTTGACTGTAAATGACTATTAAATAAGAATTATCACTTTTGGAACTAAAATAAGAGTGTTTAGAGTCATTTTTCTGCTAGAAATCGGCCGAAATAGAAGCTTCTGAGTAGGAGGAAAAGTCTGTAAAAATGGCAATTTTGGTCACTGTGGGGCTTTAAAAAGTGGTTATTCAACATGAGGCACGCTCCTTTTGACATTTTGCATCATTTTTTCAACATTTGTTAAAATAATTTTTTTGATGAAAAACGATGAACCCGGACCTGTCAAACTTTCTCTAGATGGTCAGAAATGGACATATTTTAATGTTTTCTCTTTTGACTGTAAATGACTATTAAATATGAATTATCACTTTTGGAACTAAAATGAGAGTGTTTAGAGTCATTTATCTGCTAGAAATTGGCCGAAATAGAAGCTTCTGAGTAGGAGGAAAAGTCTGTAAAAATTGTAATTTTGGTCACTGTGGGGCTTTAAAAAGTGGTTATTCAACATGAGGCACAATCCAATTGACAGTTTGAATAATTCTTTCTACAGTTGAAACAATTTATTTTGTGATGAAAAACGATGACCCTGGACCTGTCGAACTTTCTCCAGATGGTCAGAAATGGTCATGTTTTAATGTTTTCTCTTTTGACTGTAAATGACTATTAAATAAGAATTATCACTTTTGGAACTAAAATAAGAGTGTTAAGAGTCATTTATCTGCTAGAAATTGGCCGAAATAGAAGCTTCTGAGTAGGAGGAAAAGTCTGTAAAAATTGCAATTTTGGTCACTGTGTGGCTTTAAAAATTGGTTATTCAACATGAGGCACAATCCATTTGACATTTTGAATCATTTTTTCAACATTTGAAAAAATATTTTTTTTAATGAAAAACGATGACCCCGGACCTGTTGAACTTTCTCCACATAGTCAGAAATAGTCATTTTTTATTGTTTTCTTTTTTGACTGTAAATGACTGTTAAATGTGAATTATCACTTTTGGAACTAAAATAAGTGTGTTTAGAGTCATTTTTCTGCCAGAAATTGGTCGAAATAGAAGCTTCTGAGTAGGAGGAAAAGTCTGTAAAAATTGCAATTTTGGTCACTGTGTGGCTTTAAAAAGTGGTTATTCAACATGAGGCACAATCCATTTGACATTTTGAATCATTTTTACAACATTTGAAAAAATAACTTTTTTTGATGAAAAACGATGACCACGGACCTGTCGAACTTTCTCCATATGGTCAGAATTGGTCATTTTTTAATGTTTTCTCTTATGACTATTAAATGTGAATTATCACTTTTGGAACTATAATCAGTGTGTTTAGAGTCATTTTTCTGCCAGAAAATTGGTTGAAATAGAAGCTTCTGTGTAGGAGGAAAAGACTATAATAATGGCAATTTTGTTCACTGTGGGGCTTTAAAAAGTGGTTATTCAACATCAGGCACAATCCATTTGACATTTTGCATAATTTTTTCAACATTTGAAAAAATATTTTTTTTGATAAACAACGATGACCCCGGACCTGTCGAACTTTCTCCAGATGGTCAGAAATGGTCATGTTTTAATGTTTTCTCTTTTGACTGTAAATGACTATCAAATAAGAATTATCACATTTGGAACTAAAATAAGAGTGTTTAGAGTAATTTTTTTGCTAGAAATTGTTGGAAATAGAAGCTTCTGAGTAGGAGGAAAAGTCTATTAAAATGGCAATTTTGGTCACTGTGTGGCTTCAAAAAGTGGTTATTCAACATGAGGCACAATCCATTTGACATTTTGATTAATTTTTTCAACATTTGAAGAAAGAATTTTTTTGATGAAAAACGATGACCCCGGACCTGTTGAACTTTCTCCACATAGTCAGAAATAGTCATTTTTTATTGTTTTCTTTTTTGACTGTAAATGACTGTTAAATGTGAATTATCACTTTTGGAACTAAAATAAGTGTGTTTAGAGTCATTTTTCTGCCAGAAATTGGTCGAAATAGAAGCTTCTGAGTAGGAGGAAAAGTCTGTAAAAATTGCAATTTTGGTCACTGTGGGGCTTTAAAAAGTGGTTATTCAACATGAGGCACAATCCAATTGACAGTTTGAATAATTCTTTGTACAGTTGAAACAATTTATTTTGTGATAAAAAACGATGACCCTGGACCTGTCGAACTTTCTCCAGATGGTCAGAAATGGTAATGTTTTAATGTTTTCTCTTTTGACTGTAAATGACTATTAAATAAGAATTATCACTTTTGTAACTAAAATAAGAGTGTTTAGAGTCATTTATCTGCTAGAAATTGGCCGAAATAGAAGCTTCTGAGTAGGAGGAAAAGTCTGTAAAATCTGGCAATTTTAGTCACTGTCGGGCTTTAAAAATTGGTTATTCAATATGAGGCACAATCCTTTTGACATTTTGCATCATTTTTTCAACATTTGTTAAAATAAATTTTTTTGATGAAAAACGATGACCACAGACCTGTCGAATTTTCTCCAGATGGTCAGAAATGGTCATATTTTTAATGTTTTCTCCTATGACTATTAAATGTGAATTATCACTTTTGAAACTGAAATAAGTGTGTTTAGAGTAATTTTTCTGCCAGAAATTGGTCGAAATAGAAGCTTCTGAGTAGGAGGAAAAGTCTGTTAAAATGGCAATTGTGGTCACTGTGTGGCTTTAAAAATTGGTTATTCAACATGAGGCACAATCCATTTGACATTTTGAATCATTTTTTCAACATTTGAAAACATATTTTTTTGGATGAACAAGGATGACCTGTCGAACTTTCTCCAGATGGTCAGAAATGGTCATGTTTTAATGTTTTCTGTTTTGACTGTAAATGACTATTAAATAAGAATTATCACTTTTGGAACTAAAATAAGAGTGTTTAGAGTCATTTTTCTGCTAGAAATCGGCCGAAATAGAAGCTTCTGAGTAGGAGGAAAAGTCTGTAAAAATGGCAATTTTGGTCACTGTGGGGCTTTAAAAAGTGGTTATTCAACATGAGGCACGCTCCTTTTGACATTTTGCATCATTTTTTCAACATTTGTTAAAATAATTTTTTTGATGAAAAACGATGAACCCGGACCTGTCAAACTTTCTCTAGATGGTCAGAAATGGACATATTTTAATGTTTTCTCTTTTGACTGTAAATGACTATTAAATATGAATTATCACTTTTGGAACTAAAATAAGAGTGTTTAGAGTCATTTATCTGCTAGAAATTGGCCGAAATAGAAGCTTCTGAGTAGGAGGAAAAGTCTGTAAAAATTGCAATTTTGGTCACTGTGGGGCTTTAAAAAGTGGTTATTCAACATGAGGCACAATCCAATTGACAGTTTGAATAATTCTTTCTACAGTTGAAACAATTTATTTTGTGATGAAAAACGATGACCCTGGACCTGTCGAACTTTCTCCAGATGGTCAGAAATGGTCATGTTTTAATGTTTTCTCTTTTGACTGTAAATGACTATTAAATAAGAATTATCACTTTTGGAACTAATATAAGAGTGTTTAGAGTCATTTATCTGCTAGAAATTGGCCGAAATAGAAGCTTCTGAGTAGGAGGAAAAGTCTGTAAAAATTGCAATTTTGGTCACTGTGTGGCTTTAAAAATTGGTTATTCAACATGAGGCACAATCCATTTGACATTTTGAATCATTTTTTCAACATTTGAAAAAATATTTTTTTTAATGAAAAACGATGACCCCGGACCTGTTGAACTTTCTCCACATAGTCAGAAATAGTCATTTTTTATTGTTTTCTTTTTTGACTGTAAATGACTGTTAAATGTGAATTATCACTTTTGGAACTAAAATAAGTGTGTTTAGAGTCATTTTTCTGCCAGAAATTGGTCGAAATAGAAGCTTCTGAGTAGGAGGAAAAGTCTGTAAAAATTGCAATTTTGGTCACTGTGGGGCTTTAAAAAGTGGTTATTCAACATGAGGCACAATCCAATTGACAGTTTGAATAATTCTTTCTACCGTTGAAACAATTTATTTTGTGATGAAAAACGATGACCCTGGACCTGTCGAACTTTCTCCAGATGGTCAGAAATGGTCATGTTTTAATGTTTTCTCTTTTGACTGTAAATGACTATTAAATAAGAATTATCACTTTTGGAACTAAAATAAGAGTGTTTTGTCATGTATTCCTATAGGTTCTGAATCAATCCCCCTATTCCTGACCCTATTCTGGTTAAACTAACTATCAAGTTAACTAACAGTCAGCCCATGAGGCAAGAAAAGCCCCCATGATGCAGATACCGTTATCTGACGCAGTCACACTACGGCACAGGAACGTGTTATCTGATTAGGTCATAACGCTTGAGATCTAATTAGACAAGCGACATTCCTCCAGCCCCTGATAAGGCATACGACGTTCTTATAACAAATCAAACCTATGACAACCTGGAAAATCCGTGCGGCCATTGTTTTGATTTCACAGAGAACTTTAGTAAAGAATGTGCTAACGAGCAAGTCGTATGACATCTTTATTGACGTATCTATGTCCATCCTTACGTCAATCTCGGCACCTTTAAGGTATAAATATTGCCGATCTTGCCCTATGCAAACACACGCGTGGTGACGAGACGGAGCAGCCATACTTGCCGAAGCCGAGAGCAGAAGCAGACCCCGCTGGCAGCAGCCCCGCCTTTCTGACGCGCTGAGAGACGCGCTGCTATCTCCTGCCGAGAGACCCAGCACCGGCGCTTTCGGGCAGCCCTCGCAGGCAGCCTGGAATATCGAGAGCAGAGAAAGAGATACCATTCCTCATTCATCCTAACTTCCAGGTACAGAACTGAATAACCCCTCACAGAGAATTCTTTAGTTATTCACTTGGCAAAAACAAACTTAACTTAAACTGTAACTTTCTATTCCCGCCCACGCATTAGACTTAGGTCAGGTACACGGGGTAGGCGTATTTAGAAACACCAGTTGAGTACGTTTAGTCAAATGTATATGTGTATGTAAATATATTTTAATCATTTTAAAACATCATATGGCTCAGAAACCATATCAATGTTTTTACAGTATTATTTTATACTATTGCTTTTAATGTATGCACTTTACTTAACTATAAGTATTGCAATAATATTGATCCATTTCTCTTGTACGAGAAAAGAGACTGATCAATAAATGACACCTTTTTATTGAACACGCCCGTCTCTTCCTTTTCTCTACAATCTGATGAGACTAAGAATGCACTTACTGACTGAGTAAAATAATTGCCTTGTGCTCACACGACTCTTGAGATTGACTCTTGATTAGGGGAGAGCAAAGTTGTCATGTTCTATGGTTGTCAGAAACTAAATCCCTTCTTGTCTAATCAGGGGAGTTAATTCTTTCCTGAACATTCGAGAAAGTTTCTAGCGAACTCTGAGCTACGCTGGCAAACCCAAAACTTAAGTCTAGTATCGGCAGTAGTAGACCTAGTTAACGTCTGGCCTAGGCCTTTACTGCTGTAGGTCTCCATAACTCTGACCCCACCCATAAGGCCGGCAACCTTTTAGACCCCATCATTTCCAACCTATCGACCATTTCGTATCAATCTTCATTACCGGTCCCTTGGTCGGACCATTTTATTGTAAATTTTTCTATCGAAATGGCCTCTTCTAACCCTTTCATGCCTACTCCCCCCCTCAAAGACAGTAGGAATTGGAAACGCCTTGATGCAGACAAACTTAATCTGTGTCTTTCTAACTCCAAGCCTCCCCTGTCTTTGAATCTGTCTACAGAGGAGCTTCCCTCTATTAAACGCTGGCTGACTAATGCTTTGGACTCTTGTCTCCCTATGCAAAAGAACAAACAACATCTTCTCCATCTACCGGCTCCCTGGTTTACTGACGCACTCCACTTAGAAAAATCTAAATGCAAAAAATTGGAGCGCACTTGGCGCTCCAATTATGATGCGGGTCAGAAAGCAGAATATAAGGCCGCTCTTAAAATCTACCATATGTCTTGTGATAGTGCGAGAGCTTCCTTTGCGAATACAACGCTTCTTAGGGCACAGAACAGACCTCAGGTTCTGTTCAAAATCGTGAAGGAGCTGTCAGGGGCTTCCGCTGCACCCAAGGCTCCCATTCTTGATACCCTCCAGTGTGAAGTTCTGGCCAACTTCTTCGTCGAAAAGATCGAGAAGATCTATGATACTTTCGACTCCTCTCCTGTTGTGTCCACTCATGTTGTCCTACCTGTAGATACCCCTCCAGTCGTTACGTCCTCCTGTAGTACCCCCATGCCTCCCAAACTTCTTGCCTGGGATCCCATTTCCCTTCCGCTTTTAAAAAAGTACTTACAGGACATAAAATCTGGGTCTCCGCTCGACCCGATGCCCCCTCAAATCCTGAGTTCTTTGGATTCCTCCTTACTCCTTATTATTTTGAAAGTCTTGAACGCCTCCCTTTCTGAAGCGATCGTGCCCGACGAATGGAAGCACGCAATGGTGGTCCCTTTATTAAAAAAGACCAACCTAGACCCTAACAACCCCTCTAACTTCCGCCCCATTTCATTACTTTCATGTTTCTCTAAAATCCTGGAGAAACATGTCAACTCTTTGCTTAATCATCACGTGGATTCCTCTAACTTTCTTCATGGTTCACAATCCGGGTTCAGGGCTGGCTTTTCGACTGAAACCACTCTCCTTGGTGTGTCGGAATCCATCAGGCAGAAAGTGGACAACGGGGAGACGGTGGCACTCATTTTGCTTGACTTGAGTGCTGCATTCGACACCGTCTCCCATTCCATCTTGTTGTCCACCCTGAGAGAGGTGGGTGTCGATGGTACTGCCCTGGCCTGGATCGCTAACTTTTTATCTAATCGCACGTTTCAAGTCTTTTCCTCTACTTCCGTCTCCTCATTTTTCCTTCTAATCACGGTGTTCCCCAGGGATCTATTCTTAGCCCTCTTTTTTTTAATTTATATGTGAGACCCCTTGCTTTTTTGGCGGAACAGGCAGGTCTCTCTATTTACTCCTACGCTGATGACACTCAAGTCATCTATTCTCTTTCCACTAACAAACATCTCCCTTTCTCTTCTCTTCAAACCGGACTAAAACAGATTGCGGCATGGATGTTGGAGCACAAACTAAAACTAAATGGGGAGAAAACCGAACTGCTCCTGTTTGGCTCCGACACCTCGCTCTGGGGCCCACAACATTGGCCACCGGAGATGGGCCCTCTTCCTATTCCAACCTCGTCTGCCCGTAACCTTGGGGTCCTCCTGGACAACCAACTGTCCTTCAGGCAGCACGTCGTGAAAGTCTCTGCCACCTGTACTACCATCATCAGGTGGCTTAGGAAAATCTCATGGATGCTGCCGGCTGACACCTTGAAATCTGTAGTCCAGGCTCTTGTCATCTCACGCCTGGACTACGGCAACAGCTTACTTCTAGGTGCCTGTAAGGAGGTCACTAATAAGTACCAGGTAGTGCAAAATATGGCGGTCCACCTGATTTGTAATCTACCCGCCAGATCCTCAGCCTCCTCCCACTTGCGCAATCTACACTGGCTTCGGATCGAGAGCAGGATTAAATTCAAGGCTTTATGTTTTATGCATAAAATCCTGACCGGAAAAGCTCCTCTCTATCTATCTGTTTTGGTGCAGCGATATCTTCCACCTCGCACACTTAGGTCCTCCACTCAGAATAAGCTCAAGATCCCACGCATCAAGAGAGCAAAAATGGGAGGTCGCTCTTTTGCTCTACTGGCGCCCTCTCTTTGGAACTCTCTTCCCTCCCCTCTGCGTTCTGAAAGGTGTTTCCTTACCTTCCGTAAGGGAATCAAAACCTGGCTTTTTAACTTGTAAGTTCGTTGACTTCCTTTCCTTTCTCACTTCAATATTGTTTCACACCCATAGCGCCGGGAAACCTACGGGTAGCTGAGCGCTCAAGAAATGTAATAATAATAATAATAATAATAGGTATTATTCCAATGCGCAGAGCCTATTGGGAAGATAGGAACTACACTACATGGCGCCCAACGTGTTTGGAAAGGGCGATAAAACTAACGTAAGACATTTAGAGTAACTCAGTCGTGCTTTCTCACTCAGACCCCTTTTCCCAAATACTCCAAAGACGTCTGGAGTGGGTGAAAGGTAATATCCTCCAAAACCTCGCAGGAGGGAACTCCTATGTATGGTTCTTGGTATAGTCAACGTTGAAGGATACACTGTTCCAAAATATTGTGCATCTAATCTCTGTTTCCATAAGAAACCTGATCTGCAAACAAAAAGAATAACCTTTCTAACAGTAAAATGTCAGAAAGTGATGAAGAAAGAGAGGCAGTTAGATTAGCAACTGAACTCGCAGCAGCTGATGCTACCATGCAGGCTGCAGACGGGGATATAATACTCATCCCGGTCATCAAAAGGAGATCTATAACCCTAAAACTTATAGAAAATGGACTGACACCTAGAGGTGGCACAGTCATATTCGTAATTGAAGCACACGAATATCGGCAGACAGAGGTATATTATTCATGGATACATTTTCCAGCAGCAAATGCTGTAACAAAGTACTTCCATTATTACAAAATAGAGGAACCTCCTAATGAGTACACACCATTCGAGGAGGTGGAAGTACCACTCAAATTTCAAGAGCATTTGCTCTTATTTGATAGCGCCCTAAAACACAATAATCACATCACCAGGCTCGGTCCTTTAGGTAGACCAGGAGCAACGTGGCCGGTCTTAGCCGGATACACACCACACCCAGACATCGAAGGGATGTCTACAGGAGAGCTGTTAATACAGCTAAAACAATTACTAAAAATTCATAGACAATTAGTACAGTATGTAATGCGGACTTCAACAATTCAGCCAGCGATTAAACTTCCACAACTGACCCCTCACCAGGGGAACACAAATAAGATTACACCACAGAACATCCAATCCTGCCTAGGTAAAGTTCCGGCTAAACGGGAACAAATACCATTCTGGTTGGCACAGAAAATCACCCAAATAGAGGCGGTGTTTCCTGACACCACCCCGCTAGAAAAACACAGGATTCTGACTATATGTCTCCCAATGGGAATCGCACCACACATAGAGGACTGTGACACTTGGGGTACAGTCTTTGCTTCCATCTACACAAAAACGCACGGTGTTCCATCCATTTCGGTGATACCAGATGTGCTAAAACAAATTCAAGACGAATATGGTCCAGAGCCTGCTTTAACTCTTGGTATGAAATTACTGAAAGACTTCAAGCAGGTCTCGGCTATATTATTAGCCAATATAAAAGGTGAAGCAGCAAACGTGGCGATCCGCCAGAGGTTAAAAGAGACAGATATAGCAGACCAACCAGCTGAAATTGCCAGAATCATAGAAAAATCCTATGAAGAACTAGGTAGAGATAGTTTAGGTGGAATACCAGTAAAACCGCAACTGACTGAAAGTCCAGAAAAAATGTTTTTTAATAACAATTCACCAAAAAAGAACTGGGATGGAAACAAACAATCCAATCCAAAAGAAAAGAAATTCCAGTCCAGAGGAAGGTCTCCTAGGCGAAGGGAGAAATCTCCGAACCAGAGACACAGGTCACCCCAGAGTGACCCCTCTGGGAAAAGATATAACCTTAGAAATAGGGATAATATTAAAAAACCCGATAGATATCAAGACATTGATACACGTCCCTCTCAATCTTTTCAGAATTCCTCGCAGAAATCGGAAAGAAGAGGACAATCAAAACAAAGAGAAGAGCATGCCAAGTCCAAAGACAAGGAACCTGCTCAACTAAAAAAGAAATTGCAATTTCCAAAAAAGAAGGTAGCCAGTATCAAGGTAGTTAACAATGCCGAGAATACTGAGGACACAACTGAAAAACGGAGAGTGGGCTCAGACAATGCTAGACAGTGCAGCAGAGGTGAGCATAGCTCGCAAAGTCCTTATGAATCATCTGGAGACAGTGGACACGAATGAATATCTTCAAGTGGAAACTGCAGACACCAGAGTTAGCAAACCCCACAAGATATACGAGATAACATTACGTATAGAGGGAGATAAGACTAGGAAAATAAGGGGACTATTTTGGGATAATCTCTCCAAGGGCTATGATATCCTCCTAGCTGAAAAGGACTGGCCACCAGAGTTTGTCAGGGAGTGCCCTCATGGCGAAGAAGTAATTATGCCTGCCTTCTCGAATCAAATCCCGATTCATAAAAAATACACATTTGCTAGAAAGTGGGCAGTGGCCTTAGCACCTGCTTTATATAAAAATCATGTAGGATGGGATGAGGATTCTCCTCCTCACAAAATCCAGTTAAAATCACAACCTACTGCACAAAGGCAGTACCCAATTAAGCAAGAAGCTAAAAAACAGGTAAATGAAATACTAGATCAGCTAGAATACCAGGGGGTGATTGAAACTTGCACCTCACAAATGAACAATCCTTTGTTTCCGGTCTCCAAACCAGACAATTCATATCGTCTAGTTTTGGATTACCGACACACATGTTGCAAAACTTTTGCAGTGCAAAACTCACACAGTGCTGCACTAATGAATAACATAGTGCGCAAAAAATACAAAACAACCTTGGACATCTCCAATGGATTCTTTTGTCAAAATATAGCACCAGAGAGCAGATATTTAACTGCATTCTCAGTAAATGGCACTCAAAAACAATTCTGTCGGTTAGCCCAGGGGTACAAGAACGCTGGTATTCTCAGCGAGAGTAACAGAATTACTACAACTATATGATGATGAAGCATTATCTTATGTCGATGACATTTACTTAACAGATGATGACTTGGAGACTCACTTGAAAAGAGTGAACACCATAATACTTGGGTTCGCTGCAGAGGGTTACAAATTCAACTTTAAAAAGTCCAGAATTGCCCATCTGACAGTCCTATTCTTAGGATATGAGTTATCAAGTGAAGGTAAAAGCCTGGCAGACAATTTCCTAGAGAAATGTGCCGTAATCCAAGCTCCTAAAACACTAAAAAACCTACAGTCAATTCTAGGCTTCCTAAATTTCGGAAGAACATACATTGCAAATTACGCAGAAAGGGTCAAACCCCTTTATGATCTAATTAAACCAGACTTTAAAAGATCCAATTGGACTCAAACACACACAGAAATTTTGAGATCCTTACAAACAGACATGCTAATTAAAACAAAATTAGAAACACGTGATAACACACGCAATCTTGTGATTCGAGTCATCCCAGGGAGATGCGGATTCACATACCTGACCTCTAATGATGGAGAAAAGGTACCAATTGCATTCAAATCACACTTGTACACTAAGGCTTAAATGAAATTTAGCCCAACGGAAAAAATTCTTACAGCAACACAGACAGCTATAGCAAAAGAACGAGCCCTGGCACAAGGTAAACGAATAGTAATCGTGACACCGATACCAGCCCTAGAGGCTGTAACAAAGGCAAGCATTCCAAATGCTAAAGCACTCCATCCAAGATGGATACAATGGGCTAACTCTCTTGCTGCAACAGACGTGGTGTACGAATTTGATCCTTACTTAAAAACACAAGAATTTCTCCAATATGAATTTGAATGTCCTCCGCCGACCGAAATTCTGCCTCTAGATCATTACGGCTGTATAATATATACAGACGGATCAGCACAACCCGCAGTAGGGGGTAAACAAGCTTACAGTGCTGCGTGCGCGATTGTTAAAGGTCGTTGGCACGAAGGGAAATTTAAACCAACCCTCACTAAAACACAATCCCTAGGAGATTGTACAGCTCAGCGAGCTGAACTACTAGCATTCAAGATGGCGCTTGAAAATACCGATCGAGAATTCCCCACACTCATAGTGTGCGATTCGTACTATTGCGTTCAGTCTTATAATGAATACTTGCAGATCTGGCTTCAGAACGGTTTCAAGGATGCAAAAGGTGGCACAATCAAGCATAAAATGCTCTGGGAACAAGTAGCTCTTTTACAAAAAGAACTACCAAAGACTCACGTGATACATACACTGAGTCATCAACGTGATGGCGTTCACGTTGTAGGGAATTCATTGGCTGAAACAGCCGCAGCGGCAGCCACTAAATCGGCTCCCGTAGTTCGAAAAAAGCGTACATTAAAATACATTGACGGTGAAACAGTGCTGGCGGTGAAAACGTCATCAAAAGGCGACTGCTCAGCGTTACCGATCAACTATCCACTCAATTACACATACATAATCGATGCAAACTCCGTCCCTTTTGCTCGAATCCCTGGAGTGGGGGATAGAGTGATTCCAAACATGGACAGGAGAAGCTTGTTAATCGCAGACGCACATATGGGCGAGGGTCTCAGACACCTCAAACTAAAAGATTCTCTGGAAGAATTACAATCACGGTACTGGTGGCCAGGCATGAGCCTACATCATACCATGTTTGTAAAAAACTGCCCAAACTGCAACAGAAATCGCAGTGGGGAGAGAAAAAATATAATACGGTGGAATCTGACTGCAGATAACATCACCAGTAAAAAGAATGGCTTGCGATTAACATATACAGGCTAGTTTCCACTTATAATGTAGATCACCAGCACTCGGCTGACGTCCGGACTATTATACAAAGATTTGCGAGTCTAAATGGCATATACGCTAAGAGCATGCTACGTTTGACCATTGTTTTCACTCAGGCACACCAGCCTGGGGGGAAACATGGCCAAATGAGCACAGCCCAGCGGGAATCTTCTCACTTCCTTCCTGAGGGTACGGGATGGTGTAAAGAAAAAACCAAGGCACAAAGCAGTCTATAATGGAAAGGATATTAGGTTCGGGAGCTGGGTGGGTCAAACATCTAATAAGTGTCCAACGTAGTCTAAATAACTTGCCAAGAAATTCTCTGAAGGGATTCAGTCCGTACGAATTATTATTTGGAACTAGAATGATTATCTCTGACCTCGACAGTCAGACTTCAGTGGTTAAAGAAAAAAGCTTTGATGTCAAAGACCGTTTGGCTATTTTGCAGGACTTAAACAAAACAAGAAAAGACCTGAGCAACATACAGTTGAAACAACAGCCAACAACCACTGAAGAATCACCACCTGTCCCAGCAAGACCTGTCTGGATTCCAAAAGTCGGGGATCTAGTCAGGGAGAAGATCGCGGTAAAGAGGGAATTTGGGCCTTCTTACAGAAAAGCAGTTCCTGTCTTGTCTGTCAACGGGACAAGATCAGTTGTACTACCGCCACTTGCTGGAAAAAAGGAGAACCGAGTTGTATCCATCGACCTGGTAAAACCACAACATGTGGCCGATAACAAACAGTAGGCCAAGTGGACTCCCAATAAGTAGCAGAACACCAAGGTTTGCTACCAGTACAGAGGTCCTAACAAAGAGGCTCATCACATTCGAAACGCCTACAGAAGAACAACAAGGACTATTCAACAATGCAATAGAACTCAGACCTCTGAAAACCCACATAAAAACATTTAGCAGAGACACACCAATCTATAATGAAGTACCAGGTGACAATTCAAGAAACAAAAATCCTGAAGCAATTGGAACAATTGACAGAACTGCATCCGGCTACTTCATCAACTTCAATGATTCCTCTGAAAGCCTCAATGAATCAAAGACACAGCCATCATCAAAATCCTTTAAAGACAAAGCTAAGGAACTTTTGAAACAACTGAAAGAAACATATCTGATTTCTCCATGGATTGAATTTTGGGTGGGTTTTGGTGCATTTATCCTCATACTTTGGCTCATCATGGTATTAACTTTGGGACGCTTCATTGAGGGAAAATATGCTAAAATGGACACAGCAAGTCAGAACATCAACTTGGTCCTCAAACCACACACATCTTCACACGTCGAGAAAAGAGAACTTTCTTCAGCCAACTTCGCAGCCAATCCGATACCTGGTGGGGTAGCCTGGGACAACACTGACTATGAAATTTATGGTCCGGTCGAGATCCTGAAATATCCACACCAAATTAAGATCTCCTTGAGTGACTTTGCAAAACAGAACTCATTTGCTGATGATTGGGACTTCGAAAGCATTAATAATATGATGTCTGATTTAGTAATGTCTGCTAAATTTACCAAACATGATTATTTGCAAGGTTCTACAAATTATGATAGTATGTATTGCTATAACCACTATGGTAATCACTTTTTACATAAATCTGCACAACCTAGAAATGTTTTAAATTATAATCAATGGGAACATTGTGCTACGCCTCCAAAAGGGAGCTCAAGAACCGTTTACGACAAATATTCATATTTTTCAGGTTTTAACACAAGTAATGCTGAAACATTTTATTTTAAATTGTCAAACAAGACAGGGACCAAAACCATTATAACCAACACAAAATTGATATATTCAGACTCATTTTTTGAAAAAATGAATACTTTTGGATTTGATTATTGGGACAAAAATGTTGAATTGAAAAGTGTTTGGGGTACAAAAGATTGGCAAGTACAGGGTAAAGAAGCTTTGTTTAGAGCCTGCATGATCCCAGAACAAATGATATTTTTAAATGACACTGTTCAACAAACCACCTGTCTTGGCTTAGCCAAAATCAAAGATTTAAATAAACCGTCTATTCCAAAGCCAATAATGTTTAGCAATAGCTCTGATACAGATGAAGAAATAGACGTAAACCATATATTAAACCAAAACAGAACACATCCTGATTGGAAACAATGGTTGATCTGGCCCACAGATACAAATAACTGTCAAGACAGATTCCTGAATAAAACACAAGTTTTCAAAATGAACAGGCCAGACCCTAGATATCCTCAAAGACATCACCCAGGGATAATAACAACCTACAGTGTGGGCAAATTATGCCTTCAATGGCTACAGTCTTCCACACTGCCTGAAATTAAGCAACACCTAACTTTACTTACTGATGGTGCTGACTTGCGTGATTTCATAATGGGACCACGCAAACACCGTCAAAAGCGTTTCATAGCAGCCTCTGTATATGCAGCATACAATGAGGCCTGGAAGGTTACTCAAATTGAAACAGCAGAAAGAATACGGGAAATTGACCGTATTAATTTGGAAAAATCACTCTCTGTAGTGGACAATGGGTTAATGACTCTGTCCTCCAGAATTTTTTCATTGGACAGCATTGTGTCTTCAGCAATCGATATATTATCGCAAGACTTACTGTTATTACAACATGGTCAGTCACAATTGCGTTCTATTGTACAGCTTGGCTGGACGTTACAAAATCTGCGTTCAGGCTATGTGCCTTGGCGTTTAATCAACACAACGTCACTATTCCAAATCTTTAACCTTACTGATAGACAAATCGGTATGGCGCAAAAGGGTGCTGATTATACAATCTTGAGCATTGAAAAACTAGAAAGATTACCAATGACAATGTCAGAACGACCTGTCAGTGAATGGATAATACACGGAATCATAAATATTCCAATCTCAACCTTCAGGTTTCAATACTGCCAAAAATATATACAGGCTGGCATGTACGAGAAATTGGGAAAGGGGTACCTTAAAACAACTTGGAACCTGCCCTATTCACATGCATGTGTCAGTAATAAAGGACAGAAAGTGTTTCTTAGCGGCAACAATTGTGCTATGTCACTAAGCGGCACGCTTCTGTGTAACGGAATTAGTTTGCATGGAGCCTGTGAAGGGAATTCATACAACCTTTCATGTCACCAGCAAGGCGCACCTGCAACTGAAATAGAACCATTCTTTCAAAGACTCTATAATGGGAGTTACATTCTTATTGTAGACCGCAGATGTTGTAGTCTTATGCCCGGGACTCCTTATCTAGTCACTACGACTGCGAAGGTCAAGTGCTGTGGACGTTCTTTGTTCCCCAGCTCCTTTCCAGAAAGGGAGGCAAGGGCATGGCCCAATTTGAAAATTACTTCTATTCGAATAGATACTTTAAGCAGAATGAAAACAGTGCTTCTTCAGATGCCTACAAGCCTCACGTCATCAAAAGAAACGTATGATCTACAAGTCGCAAGGACGACTGCAGAGATACATACATTATTATCAACTAATTCCCCCGTACATTTCGCGGAAATCCTGAGCGAAATCTTAAATATTTCTGATACCACTGGGGTCTCAAAGGTATTTACGACAGTATTTTCGATGGCATTAACACCATTCAAAGCCATACTGGGTATTTTTCCAGATTTCGTCCATTCGATTTTTGGCGGACTTCCCCTGATCCTGGGACTAATTGCAGGAATCCTATTCTTAGTCCTTATTTTTCGTTATGGCAACCCATGTCACAGACCAAACTCTCGCGACAATGGAAGATACAATCCTAGCCATTGGATACCGGGACCGGATATCAAAAATCCTGGGACTCTCCCGGCTTAGAGACCTGAACATGACTTGGTTTCTATCATTTCGACCAATGTGGCAAAGGTGTGTTTTACCTGTATTGAGGTGTCTGCTATGCGGAGAAGAATGCGTGTTAGACACCTGTCTGACGCTACAATCGGAGGCGCCAGTGGATGCAGATACATTGTTGGTTCCTACCAAGGTTCACGCTTTGTGCTGCCCTCAAAGGCTGCCTATCCTGATGACGGCATTCGTGGAATCTTCACCACTACGATTGAAGAGTATTGAAGTTCAAGATGAAAGCAGCATCGAACAGGTACGACCTTCTGTCAGCAATGCGAATCAGAATGTCAATGGAGACAATCATGCGCACGAATGCATGGTTACACCTATTTCCGACTTAGTGGAACTTTCCCATGAAGCTGTTGACAGTTTTTTCGAAAGCCTTAATGATATGATGTTCTCTCCAGAACAGAAATAGAGACTTTTGAGCAAGCTCGCACACGGCGTTCCCTGAATTCGGCCTTCAACTTTAAAAATAAAGTCACATGAACAATTTTTCCCACCAGTTCACGGACAGCAATTTTTTAGCAGCCCCAAATTATTTTTTACAAAATTTTCGGGCCACTTATCTTCTGCTTAAAGTAAGAAACTATTCCTAGAGAACTAAGATTTCTATTTTTTAGATACTTTATAAACTTTAGTTGCCCGCTGGTATGTTCACAAATATTTTATTATGTGATGAAATGGTCTCGAACTTCCTTTCTGTATAGCCATATTAAGAGCCATTTCATGTGTATTTCTCATATACCAAATAAGCAATAATGAATACAAATGTGTGTTTACTTTAGCGCTTAATTCATAGCTTGAGTGCATACAATATATATGACTGCAATTTTTCAGTATATTTGAAAATTTCAAAATGCATTTATGTATTTTGGGGTGGTAAGGTATACACTATACTCTATAGTATGTTGTACTATGTTATACTATGCATAGATTAGTAAATATGACCATAGTTAGCGTGGAGTGGGTGTCATGTATTCCTATAGGTTCTGAATCAATCCCCCTATTCCTGACCCTATTCTGGTTAAACTAACTATCAAGTTAACTAACAGTCAGCCCATGAGGCAAGAAAAGCCCCCATGATGCAGATACCGTTATCTGACGCAGTCACACTACGGCACAGGAACGTGTTATCTGATTAGGTCATAACGCTTGAGTTCTAATTAGACAAGCGACATTCCTCCAGCCCCTGATAAGGCATACGACGTTCTCATAACAAATCAAACCTATGACAACCTGGAAAATCCGTGCGGCCATTGTTTTGATTTCACAGAGAACTTTAGTAAAGAATGTGCTAACGAGCAAGTCGTATGACATCTTTATTGACGTATCTATGTCCATCCTTACGTCAATCTCGGCACCTTTAAGGTATAAATATTGCCGATCTTGCCCTATGCAAACACACGCGTGGTGACGATACGGAGCAGCCATACTTGCCGAAGCCGAGAGCAGAAGCAGACCCCGCTGGCAGCAGCCCCGCCTTCCTGACGCGCTGAGAGACGCGCTGCTATCTCCTGCCGAGAGACCCAGCACCGGCGCTTTCGGGCAGCCCTCGCAGGCAGCCTGGAATATCGAGAGCAGAGAAAGAGATACCATTCCTCATTCATCCTAACTTCCAGGTACAGAACTGAATAACCCCTCACAGAGAATTCTTTAGTTATTCACTTGGCAAAAACAAACTTAACTTAAACTGTAACTTTCTATTCCCGCCCACGCATTAGACTTAGGTCAGGTACACGGGGTAGGCGTATTTAGAAACACCAGTTGAGTACGTTTAGTCAAATGTATATGTGTATGTAAATATATTTTAATCATTTTAAAACATCATATGGCTCAGAAACCATATCAATGTTTTTACAGTATTATTTTATACTATTGCTTTTAATGTATGCACTTTACTTAACTATAAGTATTGCAATAATATCGATCCATTTCTCTTGTACGAGAAAAGAGACTGATCAATAAATGACACCTTTTTATTGAACACGCCCGTCTCTTCCTTTTCTCTATAATCTGATGAGACTAAGAATGCACGTACTGACTGAGTAAAATAATTGCCTTGTGCTCACACGACTCTTGAGATTGACTCTTGATTAGGGAAGAGCAAAGTTGTCATGTTCTATGGTTGTCAGAAACTAAATCCCTTCTTGTCTAATCAGGGGAGTTAATTCTTTCCTGAACATTCGAGAAAGTTTCTAGCGAACTCTAAGCTACGCTGGCAAACCCAAAACTTAAGTCTAGTATCGACAGTAGTAGACCTAGTTAACGTCTGGCCTAGGCCTTTACTGCTTTAGGTATTATTCCAATGCGCAGAGCCTATTGGGAAGATAGGAACTACACTACAGTTTAGAGTCATTTATCTGCTAGAAATTGGCCGAAATAGAAGCTTCTGAGTAGGAGGAAAAGTCTGTAAAATCTGGCAATTTTAGTCACTGTCGGGCTTTAAAAAGTGGTTATTCAACATGAGGCACAATCCTTTTGACATTTTGCATCATTTTTTCAACATTTGTTAAAATACATTTTTTTGATGAAAAACGATGACCACAGACCTGTCGAACTTTCTCCAGATGGTCAGAAATGGTCATATTTTTAATGTTTTCTCCTATGACTATTAAATGTGAATTATCACTTTTGAAACTGAAATAAGTGTGTTTAGAGTCATTTTTCTGCCAGAAATTGGTCGAAATAGAAGCTTCTGAGTAGGAGGAAAAGTCTGTTAAAATGGCAATTGTGGTCACTGTGTGGCTTTAAAAATTGGTTATTCAACATGAGGCACAATCCATTTGACATTTTGAATCATTTTTTCAACATTTGAAAAAATATTTTTTTGGATGAACAACGATGACCCCCGGACCTGTCGAACTTTCTCCAGATGGTCAGAAATGGTCATGTTTTAATGTTTTCTCTTTTGACTGTAAATGACTATTACATAAGAATTATCACTTTTGGAACTAAAATAAGAGTGTTTAGAGTCATTTTTTTGCTAGAAATTGGCGGAAATAGAAGCTTCTGAGTAGGACGAAAAGTCTGTTAAAATGGCAATTTTGGTCACTGTGTGGCTTCAAAAAGTGGTTATTCAACATGAGGCACAATCCAATTGACAGTTTGAATAATTCTTTCTACAGTTGAAACAATTTATTTTGTGATGAAAAACAATGACCCTGGACCTGTCGAACTTTCTCCAGATGGTCAGAAATGGTCATGTTTTAATGTTTTCTCTTTTGACTGTAAATGACTATTAAATAAGAATTATCACTTTTGGAACTAAAATAAGAGTGTTTAGAGTCATTTATCTGCTAGAAATTGGCCGAAATAGAAGCTTCTGAGTAGGAGGAAAAGTCTGTAAAAATGGCAATTTTAGTCACTGTCGGGCTTTAAAAAGTGGTTATTCAACATGAGGCACAATCCTTTTGACATTTTGTATCATTTTTTCAACATTTGTTAAAATACATTTTTTTGATGAACAACGATGACCCCCGGACCTGTCGAACTTTCTCCAGATGGTCAGAAATGGTCATGTTTTAATGTTTTCTCTTTTGACTGTAAATGACTATCAAATAAGAATTATCACTTTTGGAACTAAAATAAGAGTGTTTAGAGTCATTTTTTTGCTAGAAATTGGCGGAAATAGAAGCTTCTGAGTAGGAGGAAAAGTCTGTTAAAATGGCAATTTTGGTCACTGTGTGGCTTCAAAAAGTGGTTATTCAACATGAGGCACAATCCAATTGACAGTTTGAATAATTCTTTCTACAGTTGAAACAATTTATTTTGTGATGAAAAACAATGACCCTGGACCTGTCAAACTTTCTCCAGATGGTCAGAAATGGTCATGTTTTAATGTTTTCTCTTTTGACTGTAAATGACTATTAAATAAGAATTATCACTTTTGGAACTAAAATAAGAGTGTTTAGAGTCATTTATCTGCTAGAAATTGGCCGAAATAGAAGCTTCTGAGTAGGAGGAAAAGTCTGTAAAAATGGCAATTTTAGTCACTGTCGGGCTTTAAAAAGTGGTTATTCAACATGAGGCACAATCCTTTTGACATTTTGCATCATTTTTTCAACATTTGTTAAAATACATTTTTTTGATGAAAAACGATGACCACAGACCTGTCGAACTTTCTCCAGATGGTCAGAAATGGTCATTTTTTAATGTTTTCTCTTATGACTATTAAATGTGAATTATCACTTTTAAAACTAAAATCAGTGTGTTTAGAGTCATTTTTCTGCCAGAAATTGGTCGAAAAAAAAGCTTCTGAGTAGGAGGAAAAGTCTGTTAAAATGGCAATTTTGGTCACTGTGTGGCTTTAAAAATTGGTTATTCAACATGAGGCACAATCCATTTGACATTTTGAATTATTTTTTCAACATTTGAAAAAATATTTTTTGGGATGAACAACGATGACCCCCGGACCTGTCGAACTTTCTCCAGATGGTCAGAAATGGTCATGTTTTAATGTTTTCTCTTTTGACTGTAAATGACTATCAAATAAGAATTATCACTTTTGGAACTAAAATAAGAGTGTTTAGAGTCATTTTTTTGCTAGAAATTGGCCGAAATAGAAGCTTCTGAGTAGGAGGAGAAAGTCTGTAAAAATGGCAATTTTAGTCACTGTCGGGCTTTAAAAGGTGGTTATTCAACATGAGGCACAATCCATTTGACATTTTGAATAATGTTTTCACCATTTGAAAAAATAATCTTTTAGATGAAAAACGATGACCACAGACCTGTCGAACTTTCTCCATATAGTCAGAAATGGTCATTTTTTATTGTTTTCTTTTTTGACTGTAAATGACTATTAAATGTGAATTATCATGTTTGGAACTAAAATGAAGGTGTTTAGAGTAATTTTTCTTCCAGAAATTAGCTGAAATAGAAGCTTCTGAGTAGGAGGAAAAGTCTGTTAAAATGGCAATTTTGGTCACTGCGGGGCTTTAAAAAGTGGTTATTCAACATGAGGCACACTCCTTTTGACATTTTGCATCATTTTTTCAACATTTGTTAAAATAATTTTTTTGATGAAAAACGATGAACCCGGACCTGTCAAACTTTCTCCAGATGGTCAGAAATGGTCATGTTTTAATGTTTTCTTTTTTGACTGTAAATGACTATTAAATAAGAATTACCACTTTTGGAACTAAAATAGGAGTGTTTAGAGTCATTTTTCTTCCAGAAATTGGCCGAAATAGAAGCTTCTGAGTAGAAGGAAAATTCTGTACAAATGGCAATTTTGGTCACTGTGGGGTTTTAAAAAGTGGTTATTCAACATGAGGCACAATCCTTTTGACATTTTGCATCATTTTTTCAACATTTGAAAAAATTTATTTTGTGATGAAAAACGATGAACCCGGACCTGTCAAACTTTCTCCAGATGGTCAGAAATGGTCATATTTTAATGTTTTCTCTTTTGACTGTAAATGACTATTAAATATGAATTATCACTTTTGGAACTAAAATAAGAGTGTTTAGAGTCATTTTTCTGCCAGAAATTGATCGAAATTGAAGCTTCTGAGTAGGAGGAAAAGTCTGTAAAAATGGCAATTTTGGTCACTGTGGGGCTTTAAAAAGTGGTTATTCAACACGAGGCACAATTCATTTGACATTTTGCATCATTTTTTCAACATTTGTTAAAATACATTTTTTTGATGAAAAACGATGACCACAAACCTGTCGAACTTTCTCCAGATGGTCAGAAATGGTCATTTTTTAATGTTTTCTCCTATGACTATTAAATGTGAATTATCACTTTTGAAACTGAAATAAGTGTGTTTAGAGTAATTTTTCTGCTAGAAATTGGTCGAAATAGAAGCTTCTGAGTAGGAGGAACAATCTGTTAAAATGGCAATTTTGGTCAATGTGTGGCTTTAAAAATTGGTTATTCAACATGAGGCACAATCCATTTGACATTTTGAATCATTTTTTCAACTTTTCCAAAAATAATTTTTTTGATGAAAAACGATGACCACGGACCTGTCAAACTTTCTCCAGATGGTCAGAAATGGTCATATTTTAATGTTTTCTCTTTTGACTGTAAATGACTATTAAATATGAATTATCACTTTTGGAACTAAAATAAGAGTGTTTAGAGTCATTTTTCTGCCAGAAATTGATCGAAATTGAAGCTTCTGAGTAGGAGGAAAAGTCTGTTAAAATGGCAATTTTGGTCACTGTGGGGCTTTAAAAATTGGTTATTCAACATGAGGCACAATCCATTTGACATTTTGAATCATTTTTTCGACATTTGAAAAAATATTTTTTTTGATGAACAACGATGACCTGTCGAACTTTCTCCAGATGGTCAGAAATGGTCATGTTTTAATGTTTTCTCTTTTGACTGTAAATGACTATTAAATAAGAATTATCACTTTTGAAACTAAAATAAGAGTGTTTAGAGTCATTTTTCTGCTAGAAATTGGCCGAAATAGAAGCTTCTGAGTAGGAGGAAAAGTCTGTAAAAATGGCAATTTTGGTCACTGTGGGGCTTTAAAATGTGGTTATTCAACATGAGGCACACTCCTTTTGACATTTTGCATCATTTTTTCAACATTTGTTAAAATAATTTTTATGATGAAAAACGATGAACCCGGACCTGTCAAACTTTCTCCAGATGGTCAGAAATGGTCATATTTTAATGTTTTCTCTTTTGACTGTAAATGACTATTAAATAAGAATTACCACTTTTGGAACTAAAATAAGAGTGTTTAGAGTCATTTTTCTTCCAGAAATTGGCCGAAATAGAAGCTTCTGAGTAGAAGGAAAATTCTGTAAAAATGGCAATTTTGGTCACTGTGGGGTTTTAAAAAGTGGTTATTCAACATGAGGCACAATCCTTTTGACATTTTGCATCATTTTTTCAACATTTGAAAAAATAAGTTTTTTTGATGAAAAACGATGACCCCGGACCTTTCGAACTTTCTCCAGATGGTCAGAAATTGTCATTTTTTTAATGTTTTCTCTTTTGACTGTAAATGACTATTAAATAAGAATTATCACTTTTGGAACTAAAATAAGAGTGTTTAGAGTCATTTTTCTGCTAGAAATTGGCCGAAACAGAAGCTTCTGAGTAGGAGGAAAAGTCTGTTAAAATGGCAATTTTGGTCACTGTGTGGCTTTAAAAAGTGGTTATTCAACATAAGGCACAATCCTTTTGAAATTTGTAATCAATTTTTCAACATTTGAAAAAATATTTTTTTTTTATGAAAAACGATGACCCCGGACCTTTCGAACTTTCTCCAGATGGTCAGAAATTGTCATTTTTTTAATGTTTTCTCTTTTGACTGTAAATGACTATTAAATAAGAATTATCACTTTTGGAACTAAAATAAGAGTGTTTAGAGTCATTTTTCTGCCAGAAATTGATCGAAATTGAAGCTTCTGAGTAGGAGGAAAAGTCTGTAAAAATGGCAATTTTGGTCACTGTGGGGCTTTAAAAATTGGTTATTCAACATGAGGCACAATCCATTTGACATTTTGAATCATTTTTTCAACATTTGAAAAAATATTTTTTGGGATGAACAACGATGACCCCCGGACCTGTCGAACTTTCTCCAGATGGTCAGAAATGGTCATGTTTTAATGTTTTCTCTTTTGACTGTAAATGACTATCAAATAAGAATTATCACTTTTGGAACTAAAATAAGAGTGTTTAGAGTCATTTTTTTGCTAGAAATTGGCGGAAATAGAAGCTTCTGAGTAGGAGGAAAAGTCTGTTAAAATGGCAATTTTGGTCACTGTGTGGCTTCAAAAAGTGGTTATTCAACATGAGGCACAATCCAATTGACAGTTTGAATAATTCTTTCTACAGTTGAAACAATTTATTTTGTGATGAAAAACAATGACCCTGGACCTGTCGAACTTTCTCCAGATGGTCAGAAATGGTCATGTTTTAATGTTTTCTCTTTTGACTGTAAAAGACTATTAAATAAGAATTATCACTTTTGGAACTAAAATAAGAGTGTTTAGAGTCATTTATCTGCTAGAAATTGGCCGAAATAGAAGCTTCTGAGTAGAAGGAAAAGTCTGTAAAAATGGCAATTTTAGTCACTGTCGGGCTTTAAAAAGTGGTTATTCAACATGAGGCACAATCCTTTTGACATTTTGCATCATTTTTTCAACATTTGTTAAAATACATGTTTTTGATGAAAAACGATGACCACAGACCTGTCGAACTTTCTCCAGATGGTCAGAAATGGTCATTTTTTAATGTTTTCTCTTATGACTATTAAATGTGAATTATCACTTTTAAAACTAAAATCAGTGTGTTTAGAGTCATTTTTCTGCCAGAAATTGGTCGAAAAAAAAGCTTCTGAGTAGAAGGAAAAGTCTGTTAAAATGGCAATTTTGGTCACTGTGTGGCTTTAAAAATTGGTTATTCAACATGAGGCACAATCCATTTGACATTTTGAATCATTTTTTCAACATTTGAAAAAATATTTTTTGGGATGAACAACGATGACCCCCGGACCTGTCGAACTTTCTCCAGATGGTCAGAAATGGTCATGTTTTAATGTTTTCTCTTTTGACTGTAAATGACTATTAAATAAGAATTACCACTTTTGGAACTAAAATAGGAGTGTTTAGAGTCATTTTTCTTCCAGAAATTGGCCGAAATAGAAGCTTCTGAGTAGAAGGAAAATTCTGTACAAATGGCAATTTTGGTCACTGTGGGGTTTTAAAAAGTGGTTATTCAACATGAGGCACAATCCTTTTGACATTTTGCATCATTTTTTCAACATTTGAAAAAATTTATTTTGTGATGAAAAACGATGAACCCGGACCTGTCAAACTTTCTCCAGATGGTCAGAAATGGTCATATTTTAATGTTTTCTCTTTTGACTGTAAATGACTATTAAATATGAATTATCACTTTTGGAACTAAAATAAGAGTGTTTAGAGTCATTTTTCTGCCAGAAATTGATCGAAATTGAAGCTTCTGAGTAGGAGGAAAAGTCTGTAAAAATGGCAATTTTGGTCACTGTGGGGCTTTAAAAAGTGGTTATTCAACACGAGGCACAATTCATTTGACATTTTGCATCATTTTTTCAACATTTGTTAAAATACATTTTTTTGATGAAAAACGATGACCACAAACCTGTCGAACTTTCTCCAGATGGTCAGAAATGGTCATTTTTTAATGTTTTCTCCTATGACTATTAAATGTGAATTATCACTTTTGAAACTGAAATAAGTGTGTTTAGAGTAATTTTTCTGCTAGAAATTGGTCGAAATAGAAGCTTCTGAGTAGGAGGAACAGTCTGTTAAAATGGCAATTTTGGTCACTGTGTGGCTTTAAAAATTGGTTATTCAACATGAGGCACAATCCATTTGACATTTTGAATCATTTTTTCAACTTTTCCAAAAATAATTTTTTTGATGAAAAACGAAGACCACGGACCTGTCAAACTTTCTCCAGATGGTCAGAAATGGTCATATTTTAATGTTTTCTCTTTTGACTGTAAATGACTATTAAATATGAATTATCACTTTTGGAACTAAAATAAGAGTGTTTAGAGTCATTTTTCTGCCAGAAATTGATCGAAATTGAAGCTTCTGAGTAGGAGGAAAAGTCTGTTAAAATGGCAATTTTGGTCACTTTGGGGCTTTAAAAATTGGTTATTCAACATGAGGCACAATCCATTTGACATTTTGAATAATTTTTTCGACATTTGAAAAAATATTTTTTTTGATGAACAACGATGACCTGTCGAACTTTCTCCAGATGGTCAGAAATGGTCATGTTTTAATGTTTTCTCTTTTGACTGTAAATGACTATTAAATAAGAATTATCACTTTTGAAACTAAAATAAGAGTGTTTAGAGTCATTTTTCTGCTAGAAATTGGCCGAAATAGAAGCTTCTGAGTAGGAGGAAAAGTCTGTAAAAATGGCAATTTTGGTCACTGTGGGGCTTTAAAATGTGGTTATTCAACATGAGGCACACTCCTTTTGACATTTTGCATCATTTTTTCAACATTTGTTAAAATAATTTTTATGATGAAAAACGATGAACCCGGACCTGTCAAACTTTCTCCAGATGGTCAGAAATGGTCATATTTTAATGTTTTCTCTTTTGACTGTAAATGACTATTAAATAAGAATTACCACTTTTGGAACTAAAATAAGAGTGTTTAGAGTCATTTTTCTTCCAGAAATTGGCTGAAATAGAAGCTTCTGAGTAGAAGGAAAATTCTGTAAAAATGGCAATTTTGGTCACTGTGGGGTTTTAAAAAGTGGTTATTCAACATGAGGCACAATCCTTTTGACATTTTGCATCATTTTTTCAACATTTGAAAAAATAAGTTTTTTTGATGAAAAACGATGACCCCGGACCTTTCGAACTTTCTCCAGATGGTCAGAAATTGTCATTTTTTTAATGTTTTCTCTTTTGACTGTAAATGACTATTAAATAAGAATTATCACTTTTGGAACTAAAATAAGAGTGTTTAGAGTCATTTTTCTGCTAGAAATTGGCCGAAACAGAAGCTTCTGAGTAGGAGGAAAAGTCTGTTAAAATGGCAATTTTGGTCACTGTGTGGCTTTAAAAAGTGGTTATTCAACATAAGGCACAATCCTTTTGAAATTTGTAATCAATTTTTCAACATTTGAAAAAATATTTTTTTTTAATGAAAAACGATGACCCCGGACCTTTCGAACTTTCTCCAGATGGTCAGAAATTGTCATTTTTTTAATGTTTTCTCTTTTGACTGTAAATGACTATTAAATAAGAATTATCACTTTTGGAACTAAAATAAGAGTGTTTAGAGTCATTTTTCTGCCAGAAATTGATCGAAATTGAAGCTTCTGAGTAGGAGGAAAAGTCTGTAAAAATGGCAATTTTGGTCACTGTGGGGCTTTAAAAATTGGTTATTCAACATGAGGCACAATCCATTTGACATTTTGAATCATTTTTTCAACATTTGAAAAAATATTTTTTGGGATGAACAACGATGACCCCCGGACCTGTCGAACTTTCTCCAGATGGTCAGAAATGGTCATGTTTTAATGTTTTCTCTTTTGACTGTAAATGACTATCAAATAAGAATTATCACTTTTGGAACTAAAATAAGAGTGTTTAGAGTCATTTTTTTGCTAGAAATTGGCGGAAATAGAAGCTTCTGAGTAGGAGGAAAAGTCTGTTAAAATGGCAATTTTGGTCACTGTGTGGCTTCAAAAAGTGGTTATTCAACATGAGGCACAATCCAATTGACAGTTTGAATAATTCTTTCTACAGTTGAAACAATTTATTTTGTGATGAAAAACAATGACCCTGGACCTGTCGAACTTTCTCCAGATGGTCAGAAATGGTCATGTTTTAATGTTTTCTCTTTTGACTGTAAATGACTATTAAATAAGAATTATCACTTTTGGAACTAAAATAAGAGTGTTTAGAGTCATTTATCTGCTAGAAATTGGCCGAAAAAGAAGCTTCTGAGTAGGAGGAAAAGTCTGTAAAAATGGCAATTTTAGTCACTGTCGGGCTTTAAAAAGTGGTTATTCAACATGAGGCACAATCCTTTTGACATTTTGCATCATTTTTTCAACATTTGTTAAAATACATTTTTTTGATGAAAAACGATGACCACAGACCTGTCGAACTTTCTCCAGATGGTCAGAAATGGTCATTTTTTAATGTTTTCTCTTATGACTATTAAATGTGAATTATCACTTTTAAAACTAAAATCAGTGTGTTTAGAGTCATTTTTCTGCCAGAAATTGGTCGAAAAAAAAGCTTCTGAGTAGGAGGAAAAGTCTGTTAAAATGGCAATTTTGGTCACTGTGTGGCTTTAAAAATTGGTTATTCAACATGAGGCACAATCCATTTGACATTTTGAATCATTTTTTCAACATTTGAAAAAATATTTTTTGGGATGAACAACGATGACCCCCGGACCTGTCGAACTTTCTCCAGATGGTCAGAAATGGTCATGTTTTAATGTTTTCTCTTTTGACTGTAAATGACTATCAAATAAGAATTATCACTTTTGGAAATAAAATAAGAGTGTTTAGAGTCATTTTTTTGCTACAAATTGGCCGAAATAGAAGCTTCTGAGTAGGAGGAGAAAGTCTGTAAAAATGGCAATTTTAGTCACTGTCGGGCTTTAAAAGGTGGTTATTCAACATGAGGCACAATCCTTTTGACATTTTGCATCATTTTTTCAACATTTGTTAAAATACATTTTTTTGATGAAAAACGATGACCACAGACCTGTCGAACTTTCTCCAGATGGTCAGAAATGGTCATTTTTTAATGTTTTCTCCTATGACTATTAAATGTGAATTATCACTTTTGAAACTGAAATAAGTGTGTTTAGAGTCATTTTTCTGCCAGAAATTGGTCGAAATAGAAGCTTCTGAGTAGGAGGAAAAGTCTGTTAAAATGGCAATTTTGGTCACTGTGTGGCTTTAAAAATTGGTTATGCAACATGAGGCACAATCCATTTGACATTTTGAATAATGTTTTCACCATTTGAAAAAATAATCTTTTAGATGAAAAACGATGACCACAGACCTGTCGAACTTTCTCCACATAGTCAGAAATGGTCATTTTTTATTGTTTTCTTTTTTGACTGTAAATGACTATTAAATGTGAATTATCATGTTTGGAACTAAAATGAAGGTGTTTAGAGTAATTTTTCTTCCAGAAATTAGCTGAAATAGAAGCTTCTGAGTAGGAGGAAAAGTCTGTTAAAATGGCAATTTTGGTCACTGCGGGGCTTTAAAAAGTGGTTATTCAACATGAGGCACACTCCTTTTGACATTTTGCATCATTTTTTCAACATTTGTTAAAATAATTTTTTTGATGAAAAACGATGAACCCGGACCTGTCAAACTTTCTCCAGATGGTCAGAAATGGTCATGTTTTAATGTTTTCTCTTTTGACTGTAAATGACTATTAAATAAGAATTACCACTTTTGGAACTAAAATAGGAGTGTTTAGAGTCATTTTTCTTCCAGAAATTGGCCGAAATAGAAGCTTCTGAGTAGAAGGAAAATTCTGTACAAATGGCAATTTTGGTCACTGTGGGGTTTTAAAAAGTGGTTATTCAACATGAGGCACAATCCTTTTGACATTTTGCATCATTTTTTCAACATTTGAAAAAATTTATTTTGTGATGAAAAACGATGAACCCGGACCTGTCAAACTTTCTCCAGATGGTCAGAAATGGTCATATTTTAATGTTTTCTCTTTTGACTGTAAATGACTATTAAATATGAATTATCACTTTTGGAACTAAAATAAGAGTGTTTAGAGTCATTTTTCTGCCAGAAATTGATCGAAATTGAAGCTTCTGAGTAGGAGGAAAAGTCTGTAAAAATGGCAATTTTGGTCACTGTGGGGCTTTAAAAAGTGGTTATTCAACACGAGGCACAATTCATTTGACATTTTGCATCATTTTTTCAACATTTGTTAAAATACATTTTTTTGATGAAAAACGATGACCACAAACCTGTCGAACTTTCTCCAGATGGTCAGAAATGGTCATTTTTTAATGTTTTCTCCTATGACTATTAAATGTGAATTATCACTTTTGAAACTGAAATAAGTGTGTTTAGAGTAATTTTTCTGCTAGAAATTGGTCGAAATAGAAGCTTCTGAGTAGGAGGAACAGTCTGTTAAAATGGCAATGTTGGTCACTGTGTGGCTTTAAAAATTGGTTATTCAACATGAGGCACAATCCATTTGACATTTTGAATCATTTTTTCAACTTTTCCAAAAATAATTTTTTTGATGAAAAACGATGACCACGGACCTGTCAAACTTTCTCCAGATGGTCAGAAATGGTCATATTTTAATGTTTTCTCTTTTGACTGTAAATGACTATTAAATATGAATTATCACTTTTGGAACTAAAATAAGAGTGTTTAGAGTCATTTTTCTGCCAGAAATTGATCGAAATTGAAGCTTCTGAGTAGGAGGAAAAGTCTGTTAAAATGGCAATTTTGGTCACTGTGGGGCTTTAAAAATTGGTTATTCAACATGAGGCACAATCCATTTGACATTTTGAATCATTTTTTCGACATTTGAAAAAATATTTTTTTTGATGAACAACGATGACCTGTCGAACTTTCTCCAGATGGTCAGAAATGGTCATGTTTTAATGTTTTCTCTTTTGACTGTAAATGACTATTAAATAAGAATTATCACTTTTGGAACTAAAATAAGAGTGTTTAGAGTCATTTTTCTGCTAGAAATTGGCCGAAACAGAAGCTTCTGAGTAGGAGGAAAAGTCTGTTAAAATGGCAATTTTGGTCACTGTGTGGCTTTAAAAAGTGGTTATTCAACATAAGGCACAATCCTTTTGAAATTTGTAATCAATTTTTCAACATTTGAAAAAATATTTTTTTTTAATGAAAAACGATGACCCCGGACCTTTCGAACTTTCTCCAGATGGTCAGAAATTGTCATTTTTTTAATGTTTTCTCTTTTGACTGTAAATGACTTAAATAAGAATTATCACTTTTGGAACTAAAATAAGAGTGTTTAGAGTCATTTTTCTGCCAGAAATTGATCGAAATTGAAGCTTCTGAGTAGGAGGAAAAGTCTGTAAAAATGGCAATTTTGGTCACTGTGGGGCTTTAAAAATTGGTTATTCAACATGAGGCACAATCCATTTGACATTTTGAATCATTTTTTCAACATTTGAAAAAATATTTTTGGGGATGAACAACGATGACCCCCGGACCTGTCGAACTTTCTCCAGATGGTCAGAAATGGTCATGTTTTAATGTTTTCTCTTTTGACTGTAAATGACTATCAAATAAGAATTATCACTTTTGGAACTAAAATAAGAGTGTTTAGAGTCATTTTTTTGCTAGAAATTGGCGGAAATAGAAGCTTCTGAGTAGGAGGAAAAGTCTGTTAAAATGGCAATTTTGGTCACTGTGTGGCTTCAAAAAGTGGTTATTCAACATGAGGCACAATCCAATTGACAGTTTGAATAATTCTTTCTACAGTTGAAACAATTTATTTTGTGATGAAAAACAATGACCCTGGACCTGTCGAACTTTCTCCAGATGGTCAGAAATGGTCATGTTTTAATGTTTTCTCTTTTGACTGTAAATGACTATTAAATAAGAATTATCACTTTTGGAACTAAAATAAGAGTGTTTAGAGTCATTTATCTGCTAGAAATTGGCCGAAATAGAAGCTTCTGAGTAGGAGGAAAAGTCTGTAAAAATGGCAATTTTAGTCACTGTCGGGCTTTAAAAAGTGGTTATTCAACATGAGGCACAATCCTTTTGACATTTTGCATCATTTTTTCAACATTTGTTAAAATACATTTTTTTGATGAAAAACGATGACCACAGACCTGTCGAACTTTCTCCAGATGGTCAGAAATGGTCATTTTTTAATGTTTTCTCTTATGACTATTAAATGTGAATTATCACTTTTAAAACTAAAATCAGTGTGTTTAGAGTCATTTTTCTGCCAGAAATTGGTCGAAAAAAAAGCTTCTGAGTAGGAGGAAAAGTCTGTTAAAATGGCAATTTTGGTCACTGTGTGGCTTTAAAAATTGGTTATTCAACATGAGGCACAATCCATTTGACATTTTGAATCATTTTTTCAACATTTGAAAAAATATTTTTTGGGATGAACAACGATGACCCCCGGACCTGTCGAACTTTCTCCAGATGGTCAGAAATGGTCATGTTTTAATGTTTTCTCTTTTGACTGTAAATGACTATCAAATAAGAATTATCACTTTTGGAAATAAAATAAGAGTGTTTAGAGTCATTTTTTTGCTACAAATTGGCCGAAATAGAAGCTTCTGAGTAGGAGGAGAAAGTCTGTAAAAATGGCAATTTTAGTCACTGTCGGGCTTTAAAAGGTGGTTATTCAACATGAGGCACAATCCTTTTGACATTTTGCATCATTTTTTCAACATTTGTTAAAATACATTTTTTTGATGAAAAACGATGACCACAGACCTGTCGAACTTTCTCCAGATGGTCAGAAATGGTCATTTTTTAATGTTTTCTCCTATGACTATTAAATGTGAATTATCACTTTTGAAACTGAAATAAGTGTGTTTAGAGTCATTTTTCTGCCAGAAATTGGTCGAAATAGAAGCTTCTGAGTAGGAGGAAAAGTCTGTTAAAATGGCAATTTTGGTCACTGTGTGGCTTTAAAAATTGGTTATGCAACATGAGGCACAATCCATTTGACATTTTGAATAATGTTTTCACCATTTGAAAAAATAATCTTTTAGATGAAAAACGATGACCACAGACCTGTCGAACTTTCTCCACATAGTCAGAAATGGTCATTTTTTATTGTTTTCTTTTTTGACTGTAAATGACTATTAAATGTGAATTATCATGTTTGGAACTAAAATGAAGGTGTTTAGAGTAATTTTTCTTCCAGAAATTAGCTGAAATAGAAGCTTCTGAGTAGGAGGAAAAGTCTGTTAAAATGGCAATTTTGGTCACTGCGGGGCTTTAAAAAGTGGTTATTCAACATGAGGCACACTCCTTTTGACATTTTGCATCATTTTTTCAACATTTGTTAAAATAATTTTTTTGATGAAAAACGATGAACCCGGACCTGTCAAACTTTCTCCAGATGGTCAGAAATGGTCATGTTTTAATGTTTTCTCTTTTGACTGTAAATGACTATTAAATAAGAATTACCACTTTTGGAACTAAAATAGGAGTGTTTAGAGTCATTTTTCTTCCAGAAATTGGCCGAAATAGAAGCTTCTGAGTAGAAGGAAAATTCTGTACAAATGGCAATTTTGGTCACTGTGGGGTTTTAAAAAGTGGTTATTCAACATGAGGCACAATCCTTTTGACATTTTGCATCATTTTTTCAACATTTGAAAAAATTTATTTTGTGATGAAAAACGATGAACCCGGACCTGTCAAACTTTCTCCAGATGGTCAGAAATGGTCATATTTTAATGTTTTCTCTTTTGACTGTAAATGACTATTAAATATGAATTATCACTTTTGGAACTAAAATAAGAGTGTTTAGAGTCATTTTTCTGCCAGAAATTGATCGAAATTGAAGCTTCTGAGTAGGAGGAAAAGTCTGTAAAAATGGCAATTTTGGTCACTGTGGGGCTTTAAAAAGTGGTTATTCAACACGAGGCACAATTCATTTGACATTTTGCATCATTTTTTCAACATTTGTTAAAATACATTTTTTTGATGAAAAACGATGACCACAAACCTGTCGAACTTTCTCCAGATGGTCAGAAATGGTCATTTTTTAATGTTTTCTCCTATGACTATTAAATGTGAATTATCACTTTTGAAACTGAAATAAGTGTGTTTAGAGTAATTTTTCTGCTAGAAATTGGTCGAAATAGAAGCTTCTGAGTAGGAGGAACAGTCTGTTAAAATGGCAATGTTGGTCACTGTGTGGCTTTAAAAATTGGTTATTCAACATGAGGCACAATCCATTTGACATTTTGAATCATTTTTTCAACTTTTCCAAAAATAATTTTTTTGATGAAAAACGATGACCACGGACCTGTCAAACTTTCTCCAGATGGTCAGAAATGGTCATATTTTAATGTTTTCTCTTTTGACTGTAAATGACTATTAAATATGAATTATCACTTTTGGAACTAAAATAAGAGTGTTTAGAGTCATTTTTCTGCCAGAAATTGATCGAAATTGAAGCTTCTGAGTAGGAGGAAAAGTCTGTTAAAATGGCAATTTTGGTCACTGTGGGGCTTTAAAAATTGGTTATTCAACATGAGGCACAATCCATTTGACATTTTGAATCATTTTTTCGACATTTGAAAAAATATTTTTTTTGATGAACAACGATGACCTGTCGAACTTTCTCCAGATGGTCAGAAATGGTCATGTTTTAATGTTTTCTCTTTTGACTGTAAATGACTATTAAATAAGAATTATCACTTTTGGAACTAAAATAAGAGTGTTTAGAGTCATTTTTCTGCTAGAAATTGGCCGAAATAGAAGCTTCTGAGTAGGAGGAAAAGTCTGTAAAAATGGCAATTTTGGTCACTGTGGGGCTTTAAAATGTGGTTATTCAACATGAGGCACACTCCTTTTGACATTTTGCATCATTTTTTCAACATTTGTTAAAATAATTTTTATGATGAAAAACGATGAACCCGGACCTGTCAAACTTTCTCCAGATGGTCAGAAATAGTCATATTTTAATGTTTTCTCTTTGACTGTAAATGACTATTAAATAAGAATTACCACTTTTGGAACTAAAATAAGAGTGTTTAGAGTCATTTTTCTTCCAGAAATTGGCCGAAATAGAAGCTTCTGAGTAGAAGGAAAATTCTGTAAAAATGGCAATTTGGTCACTGTGGGGTTTTAAAAAGTGGTTATTCAACATGAGGCACAATCCTTTTGACATTTTGCATCATTTTTTCAACATTTGAAAAAATAAGTTTTTTTGATGAAAAACGATGACCCCGGACACCTTTCGAACTTTCTCCAGATGGTCAGAAATTGTCATTTTTTTAATGTTTTCTCTTTTGACTGTAAATGACTATTAAATAAGAATTATCACTTTTGGAACTAAAATAAGAGTGTTTAGAGTCATTTTTCTGCTAGAAATTGGCCGAAATAGAAGCTTCTGAGTAGGAGGAAAAGTCTGTTAAAATGGCAATTTTGGTCACTGTGTGGCTTTAAAAAGTGGTTATTCAACATAAGGCACAATCCTTTTGAAATTTGTAATCAATTTTTCAACATTTGAAAAAATATTTTTTTTTGATGAAAAACGATGACCCCGGACCTTTCGAACTTTCTCCAGATGGTCAGAAATTGTCATTTTTTTAATGTTTTCTCTTTTGACTGTAAATGACTATTAAATAAGAATTATCACTTTTGGAACTAAAATAAGAGTGTTTAGAGTCATTTTTCTGCCAGAAATTGATCGAAATTGAAGCTTCTGAGTAGGAGGAAAAGTCTGTAAAAATGGCAATTTTGGTCACTGTGGGGCTTTAAAAATTGGTTATTCAACATGAGGCACAATCCATTTGACATTTTGAATCATTTTTTCAACATTTGAAAAAATATTTTTTGGGATGAACAACGATGACCCCCGGACCTGTCGAACTTTCTCCAGATGGTCAGAAATGGTCATGTTTTAATGTTTTCTCTTTTGACTGTAAATGACTATCAAATAAGAATTATCACTTTTGGAACTAAAATAAGAGTGTTTAGAGTCATTTTTTTGCTAGAAATTGGCGGAAATAGAAGCTTCTGAGTAGGAGGAAAAGTCTGTTAAAATGGCAATTTTGGTCACTGTGTGGCTTCAAAAAGTGGTTATTCAACATGAGGCACAATCCAATTGACAGTTTGAATAATTCTTTCTACAGTTGAAACAATTTATTTTGTGATGAAAAACAATGACCCTGGACCTGTCGAACTTTCTCCAGATGGTCAGAAATGGTCATGTTTTAATGTTTTCTCTTTTGACTGTAAATGACTATTAAATAAGAATTATCACTTTTGGAACTAAAATAAGAGTGTTTAGAGTCATTTATCTGCTAGAAATTGGCCGAAATAGAAGCTTCTGAGTAGGAGGAAAAGTCTGTAAAAATGGCAATTTTAGTCACTGTCGGGCTTTAAAAAGTGGTTATTCAACATGAGGCACAATCCTTTTGACATTTTGCATCATTTTTTCAACATTTGTTAAAATACATTTTTTTGATGAAAAACGATGACCACAGACCTGTCGAACTTTCTCCAGATGGTCAGAAATGGTCATTTTTTAATGTTTTCTCTTATGACTATTAAATGTGAATTATCACTTTTAAAACTAAAATCAGTGTGTTTAGAGTCATTTTTCTGCCAGAAATTGGTCGAAAAAAAAGCTTCTGAGTAGGAGGAAAAGTCTGTTAAAATGGCAATTTTGGTCACTGTGTGGCTTTAAAAATTGGTTATTCAACATGAGGCACAATCCATTTGACATTTTGAATCATTTTTTCAACATTTGAAAAAATATTTTTTGGGATGAACAACGATGACCCCCGGACCTGTCGAACTTTCTCCAGATGGTCAGAAATGGTCATGTTTTAATGTTTTCTCTTTTGACTGTAAATGACTATCAAATAAGAATTATCACTTTTGGAACTAAAATAAGAGTGTTTAGAGTCATTTTTTTGCTAGAAATTGGCCGAAATAGAAGCTTCTGAGTAGGAGGAGAAAGTCTGTAAAAATGGCAATTTTAGTCACTGTCGGGCTTTAAAAGGTGGTTATTCAACATGAGGCACAATCCTTTTGACATTTTGCATCATTTTTTCAACATTTGTTAAAATACATTTTTTTGATGAAAAACGATGACCACAGACCTGTCGAACTTTCTCCAGATGGTCAGAAATGGTCATTTTTTAATGTTTTCTCCTATGACTATTAAATGTGAATTATCACTTTTGAAACTGAAATAAGTGTGTTTAGAGTCATTTTTCTGCCAGAAATTGGTCGAAATAGAAGCTTCTGAGTAGGAGGAAAAGTGTGTTAAAATGGCAATTTTGGTCACTGTGTGGCTCTAAAAATTGGTTATGCAACATGAGGCACAATCCATTTGACATTTTGAATAATGTTTTCACCATTTGAAAAAATAATCTTTTAGATGAAAAACGATGACCACAGACCTGTCGAACTTTCTCCACATAGTCAGAAATGGTCATTTTTTATTGTTTTCTTTTTTGACTGTAAATGACTATTAAATGTGAATTATCATGTTTGGAACTAAAATGAAGGTGTTTAGAGTAATTTTTCTTCCAGAAATTAGCTGAAATAGAAGCTTCTGAGTAGGAGGAAAAGTCTGTTAAAATGGCAATTTTGGTCACTGCGGGGCTTTAAAAAGTGGTTATTCAACATGAGGCACACTCCTTTTGACATTTTGCATCATTTTTTCAACATTTGTTAAAATAATTTTTTTGATGAAAAACGATGAACCCGGACCTGTCAAACTTTCTCCAGATGGTCAGAAATGGTCATGTTTTAATGTTTTCTCTTTTGACTGTAAATGACTATTAAATAAGAATTACCACTTTTGGAACTAAAATAGGAGTGTTTAGAGTCATTTTTCTTCCAGAAATTGGCCGAAATAGAAGCTTCTGAGTAGAAGGAAAATTCTGTACAAATGGCAATTTTGGTCACTGTGGGGTTTTAAAAAGTGGTTATTCAACATGAGGCACAATCCTTTTGACATTTTGCATCATTTTTTCAACATTTGAAAAAATTTATTTTGTGATGAAAAACGATGAACCCGGACCTGTCAAACTTTCTCCAGATGGTCAGAAATGGTCATATTTTAATGTTTTCTCTTTTGACTGTAAATGACTATTAAATATGAATTATCACTTTTGGAACTAAAATAAGAGTGTTTAGAGTCATTTTTCTGCCAGAAATTGATCGAAATTGAAGCTTCTGAGTAGGAGGAAAAGTCTGTAAAAATGGCAATTTTGGTCACTGTGGGGCGTTAAAAAGTGGTTATTCAACACGAGGCACAATTCATTTGACATTTTGCATCATTTTTTCAACATTTGTTAAAATACATTTTTTTGATGAAAAACGATGACCACAAACCTGTCGAACTTTCTCCAGATGGTCAGAAATGGTCATTTTTTAATGTTTTCTCCTATGACTATTAAATGTGAATTATCACTTTTGAAACTGAAATAAGTGTGTTTAGAGTAATTTTTCTGCTAGAAATTGGTCGAAATAGAAGCTTCTGAGTAGGAGGAACAGTCTGTTAAAATGGCAATGTTGGTCACTGTGTGGCTTTAAAAATTGGTTATTCAACATGAAGCACAATCCATTTGACATTTTGAATCATTTTTTCAACTTTTCCAAAAATAATTTTTTTGATGAAAAACGATGACCACGGACCTGTCAAACTTTCTCCAGATGGTCAGAAATGGTCATATTTTAATGTTTTCTCTTTTGACTGTAAATGACTATTAAATATGAATTATCACTTTTGGAACTAAAATAAGAGTGTTTAGAGTCATTTTTCTGCCAGAAATTGATCGAAATTGAAGCTTCTGAGTAGGAGGAAAAGTCTGTTAAAATGGCAATTTTGGTCACTGTGGGGCTTTAAAAATTGGTTATTCAACATGAGGCACAATCCATTTGACATTTTGAATCATTTTTTCGACATTTGAAAAAATATTTTTTTTGATGAACAACGATGACCTGTCGAACTTTCTCCAGATGGTCAGAAATGGTCATGTTTTAATGTTTTCTCTTTTGACTGTAAATGACTATTAAATAAGAATTATCACTTTTGGAACTAAAATAAGAGTGTTTAGAGTCATTTTTCTGCTAGAAATTGGCCGAAATAGAAGCTTCTGAGTAGGAGGAAAAGTCTGTTAAAATGGCAATTTTGGTCACTGTGTGGCTTTAAAAAGTGGTTATTCAACATAAGGCACAATCCTTTTGAAATTTGTAATCAATTTTTCAACATTTGAAAAAATATTTTTTTTTGATGAAAAACGATGACCCCGGACCTTTCGAACTTTCTCCAGATGGTCAGAAATTGTCATTTTTTTAATGTTTTCTCTTTTGACTGTAAATGACTATTAAATAAGAATTATCACTTTTGGAACTAAAATAAGAGTGTTTAGAGTCATTTTTCTGCCAGAAATTTATCGAAATTGAAGCTTCTGAGTAGGAGGAAAAGTCTGTAAAAATGGCAATTTTGGTCACTGTGGGGCTTTAAAAATTGGTTATTCAACATGAGGCACAATCCATTTGACATTTTGAATCATTTTTTCAACATTTGAAAAAATATTTTTTGGGATGAACAACGATGACCCCCGGACCTGTCGAACTTTCTCCAGATGGTCAGAAATGGTCATGTTTTAATGTTTTCTCTTTTGACTGTAAATGACTATCAAATAAGAATTATCACTTTTGGAACTAAAATAAGAGTGTTTAGAGTCATTTTTTTGCTAGAAATTGGCGGAAATAGAAGCTTCTGAGTAGGAGGAAAAGTCTGTTAAAATGGCAATTTTGGTCACTGTGTGGCTTCAAAAAGTGGTTATTCAACATGAGGCACAATCCAATTGACAGTTTGAATAATTCTTTCTACAGTTGAAACAATTTATTTTGTGATGAAAAACAATGACCCTGGACCTGTCGAACTTTCTCCAGATGGTCAGAAATGGTCATGTTTTAATGTTTTCTCTTTTGACTGTAAATGACTATTAAATAAGAATTATCACTTTTGGAACTAAAATAAGAGTGTTTAGAGTCATTTATCTGCTAGAAATTGGCCGAAATAGAAGCTTCTGAGTAGGAGGAAAAGTCTGTAAAAATGGCAATTTTAGTCACTGTCGGGCTTTAAAAAGTGGTTATTCAACATGAGGCACAATCCTTTTAACATTTTGCATCATTTTTTCAACATTTGTTAAAATACATTTTTTTGATGAAAAACGATGACCACAGACCTGTCGAACTTTCTCCAGATGGTCAGAAATGGTCATTTTTTAATGTTTTCTCTTATGACTATTAAATGTGAATTATCACTTTTAAAACTAAAATCAGTGTGTTTAGAGTCATTTTTCTGCCAGAAATTGTTCGAAAAAAAAGCTTCTGAGTAGGAGGAAAAGTCTGTTAAAATGGCAATTTTGGTCACTGTGTGGCTTTAAAAATTGGTTATTCAACATGAGGCACAATCCATTTGACATTTTGAATCATTTTTTCAACATTTGAAAAAATATTTTTTGGGATGAACAACGATGACCCCCGGACCTGTCGAACTTTCTCCAGATGGTCAGAAATGGTCATGTTTTAATGTTTTCTCTTTTGACTGTAAATGACTATCAAATAAGAATTATCACTTTTGGAACTAAAATAAGAGTGTTTAGAGTCATTTTTTTGCTAGAAATTGGCCGAAATAGAAGCTTCTGAGTAGGAGGAGAAAGTCTGTAAAAATGGCAATTTTAGTCACTGTCGGGCTTTAAAAGGTGGTTATTCAACATGAGGCACAATCCTTTTGACATTTTGCATCATTTTTTCAACATTTGTTAAAATACATTTTTTTGATGAAAAACGATGACCACAGACCTGTCGAACTTTCTCCAGATGGTCAGAAATGGTCATTTTTTAATGTTTTCTCCTATGACTATTAAATGTGAATTATCACTTTTGAAACTGAAATAAGTGTGTTTAGAGTCATTTTTCTGCCAGAAATTGGTCGAAATAGAAGCTTCTGAGTAGGAGGAAAAGTCTGTTAAAATGGCAATTTTGGTCACTGTGTGGCTTTAAAAATTGGTTATGCAACATGAGGCACAATCCATTTGACATTTTGAATAATGTTTTCACCATTTGAAAAAATAATCTTTTAGATGAAAAACGATGACCACAGACCTGTCGAACTTTCTCCACATAGTCAGAAATGGTCATTTTGTATTGTTTTCTTTTTTGACTGTAAATGACTATTAAATGTGAATTATCATGTTTGGAACTAAAATGAAGGTGTTTAGAGTAATTTTTCTTCCAGAAATTAGCTGAAATAGAAGCTTCTGAGTAGGAGGAAAAGTCTGTTAAAATGGCAATTTTGGTCACTGCGGGGCTTTAAAAAGTGGTTATTCAACATGAGGCACACTCCTTTTGACATTTTGCATCATTTTTTCAACATTTGTTAAAATAATTTTTTTGATGAAAAACGATGAACCCGGACCTGTCAAACTTTCTCCAGATGGTCAGAAATGGTCATGTTTTAATGTTTTCTCTTTTGACTGTAAATGACTATTAAATAAGAATTACCACTTTTGGAACTAAAATAAGAGTGTTTAGAGTCATTTTTCTTCCAGAAATTGGCCGAAATAGAAGCTTCTGAGTAGAAGGAAAATTCTGTACAAATGGCAATTTTGGTCACTGTGGGGTTTTAAAAAGTGGTTATTCAACATGAGGCACAATCCTTTTGACATTTTGCATCATTTTTTCAACATTTGAAAAAATTTATTTTGTGATGAAAAACGATGAACCCGGACCTGTCAAACTTTCTCCAGATGGTCAGAAATGGTCATATTTTAATGTTTTCTCTTTTGACTGTAAATGACTATTAAATATGAATTATCACTTTTGGAACTAAATTAAGAGTGTTTAGAGTCATTTTTCTGCCAGAAATTGATCGAAATTGAAGCTTCTGAGTAGGAGGAAAAGTCTGTAAAAATGGCAATTTTGGTCACTGTGGGGCTTTAAAAATTGGTTATTCAACATGAGGCACAATCCATTTGACATTTTGAATCATTTTTTAGACATTTGAAAAAATATTTTTTTTGATGAACAACGATGACCTGTCGAACTTTCTCCAGATGGTCAGAAATGGTCACGTTTTAATGTTTAATCTTTTGACTGTAAATGACTATTAAATAAGAATGATCAATTTTGGAACTAAAATAAGAGTGTTTAGAGTCATTTATCTGCTAGAAATTGGCCGAAATAGAAGCTTCTGAGTAGGAGGAAAAGTCTGTAAAAATGGCAATTTTAGTTACCGTGGGGCTTTAAAAACTTGGTTATTCAACATGAGGCACAATCCATTTGACATTTTGAATCATTTTTTCAACATTTGAAAAAATAATTTTTTTGATGAAAAACGATGACCCCGGACCTGTCGAACTTTCTCCACATAGTCAGAAATAGTCATTTTTTATTGTTTTCTTTTTTGACTGTAAATGACTGTTAAATGTGAAATATCATTTTTGGAACTAAAATAAGTGTGTTTAGAGTCATTTTTCTGCCAGAAATTGGTCGAAATAGAAGCTTCTGAGTAGGAGGAAAAGTCTGTTAAAATGGCAATTTTGGTCACTGTGTGGCTTTAAAAAGTGGTTATTCATCATAAGGCACAATCCTTTTGACATTCTGAATCATTTTTTCAACATTTGAAAAAATATTTTTTTTGATGAAAAACGATGACCACGAATCTGTCCAACTTTCTCCAGATGGTCAGAAATGGTCATGTTTTAATGTTTTTTCATTTGACTGTAAAGGACTATTAAATGTGAATTATCACTTTTGGAACTAAAATAAGAGTGTTTAAAGTCATTTTTCTGCCAGAAATTGGTCGAAATAGAAGCTTCTGAGTAGGAGGAAAAGTCTGTTAAAATGGCAATTTTGGTCACTGTGTGGCTTTAAAAAGTGGTTATTCATCATAAGGCACAATCCTTTTGACATTCTGAATCATTTTTTCAACATTTGAAAAAATATATTTTTTTGATGAAAAACGATGACCACAGACCTGTCGAACTTTCTCCAGATGGTCAGAAATGGTCATTTTTTATTGTATTCTCTTTTGACTGTAAACGACTATTAAATGTGAATTATCGCTTTTGGAACTAAAATAAGAGTAATTAGAGTCATTTTTCTGCCAGAAATTGATCGAAATTGAAGCTTCTGAGTAGGAGGAAAAGTCTGTAAAAATGGCAATTTTGGTCACTGTGGGGCTTTAAAAATTGGTTATTCAACATGAGGCACAATCCATTTGACATTTTGAATCATTTTTTAGACATTTGAAAAAATATTTTTTTTGATGAACAACGATGACCTGTCGAACTTTCTCCAGATGGTCAGAAATGGTCATGTTTTAATGTTTTCTCTTTTGACTGTAAATGACTATTAAATAAGAATTATCACTTTTGGAACTAAAATAAGAGTGTTTAGAGTCATTTTTCTGCTAGAAATTGGCCGAAATAGAAGCTTCTGAGTAGGAGGAAAAGTCTGTAAAAATGGCAATTTTGGTCACTGTGGGGCTTTAAAATGTGGTTATTCAACATGAGGCACACTCCTTTTGACATTTTGCATCATTTTTTCAACATTTGTTAAAATAATTTTTATGATGAAAAACGATGAACCCGGACCTGTCAAACTTTCTCCAGATGGTCAGAAATGGTCATATTTTAATGTTTTCTCTTTTGACTGTAAATGACTATTAAATAAGAATTACCACTTTTGGAACTAAAATAAGAGTGTTTAGAGTCATTTTTCTTCCAGAAATTGGCCGAAATAGAAGCTTCTGAGTAGAAGGAAAATTCTGTAAAAATGGCAATTTTGGTCACTGTGGGGTTTTAAAAAGTGGTTATTCAACATGAGGCACAATCCTTTTGACATTTTGCATCATTTTTTCAACATTTGAAAAAATAAGTTTTTTTGATGAAAAACGATGACCCCGGACCTTTCGAACTTTCTCCAGATGGTCAGAAATTGTCATTTTTTTAATGTTTTCTCTTTTGACTGTAAATGACTATTAAATAAGAATTATCACTTTTGGAACTAAAATAAGAGTGTTTAGAGTCATTTTTCTGCTAGAAATTGGCCGAAATAGAAGCTTCTGAGTAGGAGGAAAAGTCTGTTAAAATGGCAATTTTGGTCACTGTGTGGCTTTAAAAAGTGGTTATTCAACATGAGGCACAATCCTTTTGAAATTTGTAATCAATTTTTCAACATTTGAAAAAATATTTTTTTTTGATGAAAAACGATGACCCCGGACCTTTCGAACTTTCTCCAGATGGTCAGAAATTGTCATTTTTTTAATGTTTTCTCTTTTGACTGTAAATGACTATTAAATAAGAATTATCACTTTTGGAACTAAAATAAGAGTGTTTAGAGTCATTTTTCTGCTAGAAATTGGCCGAAAAAGAAGCTTCTGAGTAGGTGGAAAAGTCTGTTAAAATGGCAATTGTGGTCACTGTGTGGCTTTAAAAAGTGGTTATTCAACATGAGGCACAATCCTTTTGACATTTTGCATCATTTTTTCAACATTTGAAAAAATAAGTTTTTTTGATGAAAAACGATGACCCCGGACCTTTCGAACTTTCTCCAGATGGTCAGAAATGGTCATTTTTTAATGTTTTCTCTTATGACTATTAAATGTGAATTATCACTTTTGGAACTAAAATAAGTGTGTTTAGAGTCATTTTTCTGCCAGAAATTGGTCGAAATAGAAGCTTCTGAGTAGGTGGAAAAGTCTGTTAAAATGGTAATTGTGGTCACTGTGTGGCTTTAAAAAGTGGTTATTCAACACGAGGCACAATTCATTTGACATTTTGCATCATTTTTTCAACATTTGTTAAAATACATTTTTTTGATGAAAAACGATGACCCCGGACCTTTCGAACTTTCTCCAGATGGTCAGAAATGGTCATTTTTTAATGTTTTCTCTTATGACTATTAAATGTGAATTATCACTTTTGGAACTAAAATAAGTGTGTTTAGAGTCATTTTTCTGCCAGAAATTGGTCGAAATAGAAGCTTCTGAGTAGGTGGAAAAGTCTGTTAAAATGGTAATTGTGGTCACTGTGTGGCTTTAAAAAGTGGTTATTCAACACGAGGCACAATTCATTTGACATTTTGCATCATTTTTTCAACATTTGTTAAAATACATTTTTTTGATGAAAAACGATGACCACAAACCTGTCGAACTTTCTCCAGATGGTCAGAAATGGTCATGTTTTAATGTTTTCTCTTTTGACTGTAAATGACTATTAAATAAGAATTACCACTTTTGGAACTAAAATAGGAGTGTTTAGAGTCATTTTTCTTCCAGAAATTGGCCGAAATAGAAGCTTCTGAGTAGAAGGAAAATTCTGTACAAATGGCAATTTTGGTCACTGTGGGGTTTTAAAAAGTGGTTATTCAACATGAGGCACAATCCTTTTGACATTTTGCATCATTTTTTCAACATTTGAAAAAATTTATTTTGTGATGAAAAACGATGAACCCGGACCTGTCAAACTTTCTCCAGATGGTCAGAAATGGTCATATTTTAATGTTTTCTCTTTTGACTGTAAATGACTATTAAATATGAATTATCACTTTTGGAACTAAAATAAGAGTGTTTAGAGTCATTTTTCTGCCAGAAATTGATCGAAATTGAAGCTTCTGAGTAGGAGGAAAAGTCTGTAAAAATGGCAATTTTGGTCACTGTGGGGCTTTAAAAAGTGGTTATTCAACACGAGGCACAATTCATTTGACATTTTGCATCATTTTTTCAACATTTGTTAAAATACATTTTTTTGATGAAAAACGATGACCACAAACCTGTCGAACTTTCTCCAGATGGTCAGAAATGGTCATTTTTTAATGTTTTCTCCTATGACTATTAAATGTGAATTATCACTTTTGAAACTGAAATAAGTGTGTTTAGAGTAATTTTTCTGCTAGAAATTGGTCGAAATAGAAGCTTCTGAGTAGGAGGAACAGTCTGTTAAAATGGCAATGTTGGTCACTGTGTGGCTTTAAAAATTGGTTATTCAACATGAGGCACAATCCATTTGACATTTTGAATCATTTTTTCAACTTTTCCAAAAATAATTTTTTTGATGAAAAACGATGACCACGGACCTGTCAAACTTTCTCCAGATGGTCAGAAATGGTCATATTTTAATGTTTTCTCTTTTGACTGTAAATGACTATTAAATATGAATTATCACTTTTGGAACTAAAATAAGAGTGTTTAGAGTCATTTTTCTGCCAGAAATTGATCGAAATTGAAGCTTCTGAGTAGGAGGAAAAGTCTGTTAAAATGGCAATTTTGGTCACTGTGGGGCTTTAAAAATTGGTTATTCAACATGAGGCACAATCCATTTGACATTTTGAATCATTTTTTCGACATTTGAAAAAATATTTTTTTTGATGAACAACGATGACCTGTCGAACTTTCTCCAGATGGTCAGAAATGGTCATGTTTTAATGTTTTCTCTTTTGACTGTAAATGACTATTAAATAAGAATTATCACTTTTGGAACTAAAATAAGAGTGTTTAGAGTCATTTTTCTGCTAGAAATTGGCCGAAATAGAAGCTTCTGAGTAGGAGGAAAAGTCTGTAAAAATGGCAATTTTGGTCACTGTGGGGCTTTAAAATGTGGTTATTCAACATGAGGCACACTCCTTTTGACATTTTGCATCATTTTTTCAACATTTGTTAAAATAATTTTTATGATGAAAAACGATGAACCCGGACCTGTCAAACTTTCTCCAGATGGTCAGAAATAGTCATATTTTAATGTTTTCTCTTTTGACTGTAAATGACTATTAAATAAGAATTACCACTTTTGGAACTAAAATAAGAGTGTTTAGAGTCATTTTTCTTCCAGAAATTGGCCGAAATAGAAGCTTCTGAGTAGAAGGAAAATTCTGTAAAAATGGCAATTTTGGTCACTGTGGGGTTTTAAAAAGTGGTTATTCAACATGAGGCACAATCCTTTTGACATTTTGCATCATTTTTTCAACATTTGAAAAAATAAGTTTTTTTGATGAAAAACGATGACCCCGGACCTTTCGAACTTTCTCCAGATGGTCAGAAATTGTCATTTTTTTAATGTTTTCTCTTTTGACTGTAAATGACTATTAAATAAGAATTATCACTTTTGGAACTAAAATAAGAGTGTTTAGAGTCATTTTTCTGCTAGAAATTGGCCGAAATAGAAGCTTCTGAGTAGGAGGAAAAGTCTGTTAAAATGGCAATTTTGGTCACTGTGTGGCTTTAAAAAGTGGTTATTCAACATAAGGCACAATCCTTTTGAAATTTGTAATCAATTTTTCAACATTTGAAAAAATATTTTTTTTTGATGAAAAACGATGACCCCGGACCTTTCGAACTTTCTCCAGATGGTCAGAAATTGTCATTTTTTTAATGTTTTCTCTTTTGACTGTAAATGACTATTAAATAAGAATTATCACTTTTGGAACTAAAATAAGAGTGTTTAGAGTCATTTTTCTGCCAGAAATTGATCGAAATTGAAGCTTCTGAGTAGGAGGAAAAGTCTGTAAAAATGGCAATTTTGGTCACTGTGGGGCTTTAAAAATTGGTTATTCAACATGAGGCACAATCCATTTGACATTTTGAATCATTTTTTCAACATTTGAAAAAATATTTTTTGGGATGAACAACGATGACCCCCGGACCTGTCGAACTTTCTCCAGATGGTCAGAAATGGTCATGTTTTAATGTTTTCTCTTTTGACTGTAAATGACTATCAAATAAGAATTATCACTTTTGGAACTAAAATAAGAGTGTTTAGAGTCATTTTTTTGCTAGAAATTGGCGGAAATAGAAGCTTCTGAGTAGGAGGAAAAGTCTGTTAAAATGGCAATTTTGGTCACTGTGTGGCTTCAAAAAGTGGTTATTCAACATGAGGCACAATCCAATTGACAGTTTGAATAATTCTTTCTACAGTTGAAACAATTTATTTTGTGATGAAAAACAATGACCCTGGACCTGTCGAACTTTCTCCAGATGGTCAGAAATGGTCATGTTTTAATGTTTTCTCTTTTGACTGTAAATGACTATTAAATAAGAATTATCACTTTTGGAACTAAAATAAGAGTGTTTAGAGTCATTTATCTGCTAGAAATTGGCCGAAATAGAAGCTTCTGAGTAGGAGGAAAAGTCTGTAAAAATGGCAATTTTAGTCACTGTCGGGCTTTAAAAAGTGGTTATTCAACATGAGGCACAATCCTTTTGACATTTTGCATCATTTTTTCAACATTTGTTAAAATACATTTTTTTGATGAAAAACGATGACCACAGACCTGTCGAACTTTCTCCAGATGGTCAGAAATGGTCATTTTTTAATGTTTTCTCTTATGACTATTAAATGTGAATTATCACTTTTAAAACTAAAATCAGTGTGTTTAGAGTCATTTTTCTGCCAGAAATTGGTCGAAAAAAAAGCTTCTGAGTAGGAGGAAAAGTCTGTTAAAATGGCAATTTTGGTCACTGTGTGGCTTTAAAAATTGGTTATTCAACATGAGGCACAATCCATTTGACATTTTGAATCATTTTTTCAACATTTGAAAAAATATTTTTTGGGATGAACAACGATGACCCCCGGACCTGTCGAACTTTCTCCAGATGGTCAGAAATGGTCATGTTTTAATGTTTTCTCTTTTGACTGTAAATGACTATCAAATAAGAATTATCACTTTTGGAACTAAAATAAGAGTGTTTAGAGTCATTTTTTTGCTAGAAATTGGCCGAAATAGAAGCTTCTGAGTAGGAGGAGAAAGTCTGTAAAAATGGCAATTTTAGTCACTGTCGGGCTTTAAAAGGTGGTTATTCAACATGAGGCACAATCCTTTTGACATTTTGCATCATTTTTTCAACATTTGTTAAAATACATTTTTTTGATGAAAAACGATGACCACAGACCTGTCGAACTTTCTCCAGATGGTCAGAAATGGTCATTTTTTAATGTTTTCTCCTATGACTATTAAATGTGAATTATCACTTTTGAAACTGAAATAAGTGTGTTTAGAGTCATTTTTCTGCCAGAAATTGGTCGAAATAGAAGCTTCTGAGTAGGAGGAAAAGTGTGTTAAAATGGCAATTTTGGTCACTGTGTGGCTCTAAAAATTGGTTATGCAACATGAGGCACAATCCATTTGACATTTTGAATAATGTTTTCACCATTTGAAAAAATAATCTTTTAGATGAAAAACGATGACCACAGACCTGTCGAACTTTCTCCACATAGTCAGAAATGGTCATTTTTTATTGTTTTCTTTTTTGACTGTAAATGACTATTAAATGTGAATTATCATGTTTGGAACTAAAATGAAGGTGTTTAGAGTAATTTTTCTTCCAGAAATTAGCTGAAATAGAAGCTTCTGAGTAGGAGGAAAAGTCTGTTAAAATGGCAATTTTGGTCACTGCGGGGCTTTAAAAAGTGGTTATTCAACATGAGGCACACTCCTTTTGACATTTTGCATCATTTTTTCAACATTTGTTAAAATAATTTTTTTGATGAAAAACGATGAACCCGGACCTGTCAAACTTTCTCCAGATGGTCAGAAATGGTCATGTTTTAATGTTTTCTCTTTTGACTGTAAATGACTATTAAATAAGAATTACCACTTTTGGAACTAAAATAGGAGTGTTTAGAGTCATTTTTCTTCCAGAAATTGGCCGAAATAGAAGCTTCTGAGTAGAAGGAAAATTCTGTACAAATGGCAATTTTGGTCACTGTGGGGTTTTAAAAAGTGGTTATTCAACATGAGGCACAATCCTTTTGACATTTTGCATCATTTTTTCAACATTTGAAAAAATTTATTTTGTGATGAAAAACGATGAACCCGGACCTGTCAAACTTTCTCCAGATGGTCAGAAATGGTCATATTTTAATGTTTTCTCTTTTGACTGTAAATGACTATTAAATATGAATTATCACTTTTGGAACTAAAATAAGAGTGTTTAGAGTCATTTTTCTGCCAGAAATTGATCGAAATTGAAGCTTCTGAGTAGGAGGAAAAGTCTGTAAAAATGGCAATTTTGGTCACTGTGGGGCGTTAAAAAGTGGTTATTCAACACGAGGCACAATTCATTTGACATTTTGCATCATTTTTTCAACATTTGTTAAAATACATTTTTTTGATGAAAAACGATGACCACAAACCTGTCGAACTTTCTCCAGATGGTCAGAAATGGTCATTTTTTAATGTTTTCTCCTATGACTATTAAATGTGAATTATCACTTTTGAAACTGAAATAAGTGTGTTTAGAGTAATTTTTCTGCTAGAAATTGGTCGAAATAGAAGCTTCTGAGTAGGAGGAACAGTCTGTTAAAATGGCAATGTTGGTCACTGTGTGGCTTTAAAAATTGGTTATTCAACATGAAGCACAATCCATTTGACATTTTGAATCATTTTTTCAACTTTTCCAAAAATAATTTTTTTGATGAAAAACGATGACCACGGACCTGTCAAACTTTCTCCAGATGGTCAGAAATGGTCATATTTTAATGTTTTCTCTTTTGACTGTAAATGACTATTAAATATGAATTATCACTTTTGGAACTAAAATAAGAGTGTTTAGAGTCATTTTTCTGCCAGAAATTGATCGAAATTGAAGCTTCTGAGTAGGAGGAAAAGTCTGTTAAAATGGCAATTTTGGTCACTGTGGGGCTTTAAAAATTGGTTATTCAACATGAGGCACAATCCATTTGACATTTTGAATCATTTTTTCGACATTTGAAAAAATATTTTTTTTGATGAACAACGATGACCTGTCGAACTTTCTCCAGATGGTCAGAAATGGTCATGTTTTAATGTTTTCTCTTTTGACTGTAAATGACTATTAAATAAGAATTATCACTTTTGGAACTAAAATAAGAGTGTTTAGAGTCATTTTTCTGCTAGAAATTGGCCGAAATAGAAGCTTCTGAGTAGGAGGAAAAGTCTGTTAAAATGGCAATTTTGGTCACTGTGTGGCTTTAAAAAGTGGTTATTCAACATAAGGCACAATCCTTTTGAAATTTGTAATCAATTTTTCAACATTTGAAAAAATATTTTTTTTTGATGAAAAACGATGACCCCGGACCTTTCGAACTTTCTCCAGATGGTCAGAAATTGTCATTTTTTTAATGTTTTCTCTTTTGACTGTAAATGACTATTAAATAAGAATTATCACTTTTGGAACTAAAATAAGAGTGTTTAGAGTCATTTTTCTGCCAGAAATTTATCGAAATTGAAGCTTCTGAGTAGGAGGAAAAGTCTGTAAAAATGGCAATTTTGGTCACTGTGGGGCTTTAAAAATTGGTTATTCAACATGAGGCACAATCCATTTGACATTTTGAATCATTTTTTCAACATTTGAAAAAATATTTTTTGGGATGAACAACGATGACCCCCGGACCTGTCGAACTTTCTCCAGATGGTCAGAAATGGTCATGTTTTAATGTTTTCTCTTTTGACTGTAAATGACTATCAAATAAGAATTATCACTTTTGGAACTAAAATAAGAGTGTTTAGAGTCATTTTTTTGCTAGAAATTGGCGGAAATAGAAGCTTCTGAGTAGGAGGAAAAGTCTGTTAAAATGGCAATTTTGGTCACTGTGTGGCTTCAAAAAGTGGTTATTCAACATGAGGCACAATCCAATTGACAGTTTGAATAATTCTTTCTACAGTTGAAACAATTTATTTTGTGATGAAAAACAATGACCCTGGACCTGTCGAACTTTCTCCAGATGGTCAGAAATGGTCATGTTTTAATGTTTTCTCTTTTGACTGTAAATGACTATTAAATAAGAATTATCACTTTTGGAACTAAAATAAGAGTGTTTAGAGTCATTTATCTGCTAGAAATTGGCCGAAATAGAAGCTTCTGAGTAGGAGGAAAAGTCTGTAAAAATGGCAATTTTAGTCACTGTCGGGCTTTAAAAAGTGGTTATTCAACATGAGGCACAATCCTTTTAACATTTTGCATCATTTTTTCAACATTTGTTAAAATACATTTTTTTGATGAAAAACGATGACCACAGACCTGTCGAACTTTCTCCAGATGGTCAGAAATGGTCATTTTTTAATGTTTTCTCTTATGACTATTAAATGTGAATTATCACTTTTAAAACTAAAATCAGTGTGTTTAGAGTCATTTTTCTGCCAGAAATTGTTCGAAAAAAAAGCTTCTGAGTAGGAGGAAAAGTCTGTTAAAATGGCAATTTTGGTCACTGTGTGGCTTTAAAAATTGGTTATTCAACATGAGGCACAATCCATTTGACATTTTGAATCATTTTTTCAACATTTGAAAAAATATTTTTTGGGATGAACAACGATGACCCCCGGACCTGTCGAACTTTCTCCAGATGGTCAGAAATGGTCATGTTTTAATGTTTTCTCTTTTGACTGTAAATGACTATCAAATAAGAATTATCACTTTTGGAACTAAAATAAGAGTGTTTAGAGTCATTTTTTTGCTAGAAATTGGCCGAAATAGAAGCTTCTGAGTAGGAGGAGAAAGTCTGTAAAAATGGCAATTTTAGTCACTGTCGGGCTTTAAAAGGTGGTTATTCAACATGAGGCACAATCCTTTTGACATTTTGCATCATTTTTTCAACATTTGTTAAAATACATTTTTTTGATGAAAAACGATGACCACAGACCTGTCGAACTTTCTCCAGATGGTCAGAAATGGTCATTTTTTAATGTTTTCTCCTATGACTATTAAATGTGAATTATCACTTTTGAAACTGAAATAAGTGTGTTTAGAGTCATTTTTCTGCCAGAAATTGGTCGAAATAGAAGCTTCTGAGTAGGAGGAAAAGTCTGTTAAAATGGCAATTTTGGTCACTGTGTGGCTTTAAAAATTGGTTATGCAACATGAGGCACAATCCATTTGACATTTTGAATAATGTTTTCACCATTTGAAAAAATAATCTTTTAGATGAAAAACGATGACCACAGACCTGTCGAACTTTCTCCACATAGTCAGAAATGGTCATTTTGTATTGTTTTCTTTTTTGACTGTAAATGACTATTAAATGTGAATTATCATGTTTGGAACTAAAATGAAGGTGTTTAGAGTAATTTTTCTTCCAGAAATTAGCTGAAATAGAAGCTTCTGAGTAGGAGGAAAAGTCTGTTAAAATGGCAATTTTGGTCACTGCGGGGCTTTAAAAAGTGGTTATTCAACATGAGGCACACTCCTTTTGACATTTTGCATCATTTTTTCAACATTTGTTAAAATAATTTTTTTGATGAAAAACGATGAACCCGGACCTGTCAAACTTTCTCCAGATGGTCAGAAATGGTCATGTTTTAATGTTTTCTCTTTTGACTGTAAATGACTATTAAATAAGAATTACCACTTTTGGAACTAAAATAAGAGTGTTTAGAGTCATTTTTCTTCCAGAAATTGGCCGAAATAGAAGCTTCTGAGTAGAAGGAAAATTCTGTACAAATGGCAATTTTGGTCACTGTGGGGTTTTAAAAAGTGGTTATTCAACATGAGGCACAATCCTTTTGACATTTTGCATCATTTTTTCAACATTTGAAAAAATTTATTTTGTGATGAAAAACGATGAACCCGGACCTGTCAAACTTTCTCCAGATGGTCAGAAATGGTCATATTTTAATGTTTTCTCTTTTGACTGTAAATGACTATTAAATATGAATTATCACTTTTGGAACTAAATTAAGAGTGTTTAGAGTCATTTTTCTGCCAGAAATTGATCGAAATTGAAGCTTCTGAGTAGGAGGAAAAGTCTGTAAAAATGGCAATTTTGGTCACTGTGGGGCTTTAAAAATTGGTTATTCAACATGAGGCACAATCCATTTGACATTTTGAATCATTTTTTAGACATTTGAAAAAATATTTTTTTTGATGAACAACGATGACCTGTCGAACTTTCTCCAGATGGTCAGAAATGGTCACGTTTTAATGTTTAATCTTTTGACTGTAAATGACTATTAAATAAGAATGATCAATTTTGGAACTAAAATAAGAGTGTTTAGAGTCATTTATCTGCTAGAAATTGGCCGAAATAGAAGCTTCTGAGTAGGAGGAAAAGTCTGTAAAAATGGCAATTTTAGTTACCGTGGGGCTTTAAAAACTTGGTTATTCAACATGAGGCACAATCCATTTGACATTTTGAATCATTTTTTCAACATTTGAAAAAATAATTTTTTTGATGAAAAACGATGACCCCGGACCTGTCGAACTTTCTCCACATAGTCAGAAATAGTCATTTTTTATTGTTTTCTTTTTTGACTGTAAATGACTGTTAAATGTGAAATATCATTTTTGGAACTAAAATAAGTGTGTTTAGAGTCATTTTTCTGCCAGAAATTGGTCGAAATAGAAGCTTCTGAGTAGGAGGAAAAGTCTGTTAAAATGGCAATTTTGGTCACTGTGTGGCTTTAAAAAGTGGTTATTCATCATAAGGCACAATCCTTTTGACATTCTGAATCATTTTTTCAACATTTGAAAAAATATTTTTTTTGATGAAAAACGATGACCACGAATCTGTCCAACTTTCTCCAGATGGTCAGAAATGGTCATGTTTTAATGTTTTTTCATTTGACTGTAAAGGACTATTAAATGTGAATTATCACTTTTGGAACTAAAATAAGAGTGTTTAAAGTCATTTTTCTGCCAGAAATTGGTCGAAATAGAAGCTTCTGAGTAGGAGGAAAAGTCTGTTAAAATGGCAATTTTGGTCACTGTGTGGCTTTAAAAAGTGGTTATTCATCATAAGGCACAATCCTTTTGACATTCTGAATCATTTTTTCAACATTTGAAAAAATATATTTTTTTGATGAAAAACGATGACCACAGACCTGTCGAACTTTCTCCAGATGGTCAGAAATGGTCATTTTTTATTGTATTCTCTTTTGACTGTAAACGACTATTAAATGTGAATTATCGCTTTTGGAACTAAAATAAGAGTAATTAGAGTCATTTTTCTGCCAGAAATTGATCGAAATTGAAGCTTCTGAGTAGGAGGAAAAGTCTGTAAAAATGGCAATTTTGGTCACTGTGGGGCTTTAAAAATTGGTTATTCAACATGAGGCACAATCCATTTGACATTTTGAATCATTTTTTAGACATTTGAAAAAATATTTTTTTTGATGAACAACGATGACCTGTCGAACTTTCTCCAGATGGTCAGAAATGGTCATGTTTTAATGTTTTCTCTTTTGACTGTAAATGACTATTAAATAAGAATTATCACTTTTGGAACTAAAATAAGAGTGTTTAGAGTCATTTTTCTGCTAGAAATTGGCCGAAATAGAAGCTTCTGAGTAGGAGGAAAAGTCTGTAAAAATGGCAATTTTGGTCACTGTGGGGCTTTAAAATGTGGTTATTCAACATGAGGCACACTCCTTTTGACATTTTGCATCATTTTTTCAACATTTGTTAAAATAATTTTTATGATGAAAAACGATGAACCCGGACCTGTCAAACTTTCTCCAGATGGTCAGAAATGGTCATATTTTAATGTTTTCTCTTTTGACTGTAAATGACTATTAAATAAGAATTACCACTTTTGGAACTAAAATAAGAGTGTTTAGAGTCATTTTTCTTCCAGAAATTGGCCGAAATAGAAGCTTCTGAGTAGAAGGAAAATTCTGTAAAAATGGCAATTTTGGTCACTGTGGGGTTTTAAAAAGTGGTTATTCAACATGAGGCACAATCCTTTTGACATTTTGCATCATTTTTTCAACATTTGAAAAAATAAGTTTTTTTGATGAAAAACGATGACCCCGGACCTTTCGAACTTTCTCCAGATGGTCAGAAATTGTCATTTTTTTAATGTTTTCTCTTTTGACTGTAAATGACTATTAAATAAGAATTATCACTTTTGGAACTAAAATAAGAGTGTTTAGAGTCATTTTTCTGCTAGAAATTGGCCGAAATAGAAGCTTCTGAGTAGGAGGAAAAGTCTGTTAAAATGGCAATTTTGGTCACTGTGTGGCTTTAAAAAGTGGTTATTCAACATGAGGCACAATCCTTTTGAAATTTGTAATCAATTTTTCAACATTTGAAAAAATATTTTTTTTTGATGAAAAACGATGACCCCGGACCTTTCGAACTTTCTCCAGATGGTCAGAAATTGTCATTTTTTTAATGTTTTCTCTTTTGACTGTAAATGACTATTAAATAAGAATTATCACTTTTGGAACTAAAATAAGAGTGTTTAGAGTCATTTTTCTGCTAGAAATTGGCCGAAAAAGAAGCTTCTGAGTAGGTGGAAAAGTCTGTTAAAATGGCAATTGTGGTCACTGTGTGGCTTTAAAAAGTGGTTATTCAACATGAGGCACAATCCTTTTGACATTTTGCATCATTTTTTCAACATTTGAAAAAATAAGTTTTTTTGATGAAAAACGATGACCCCGGACCTTTCGAACTTTCTCCAGATGGTCAGAAATGGTCATTTTTTAATGTTTTCTCTTATGACTATTAAATGTGAATTATCACTTTTGGAACTAAAATAAGTGTGTTTAGAGTCATTTTTCTGCCAGAAATTGGTCGAAATAGAAGCTTCTGAGTAGGTGGAAAAGTCTGTTAAAATGGTAATTGTGGTCACTGTGTGGCTTTAAAAAGTGGTTATTCAACATGAGGCACAATCCTTTTGACATTTTGCATCATTTTTTCAACATTTGAAAAAATAAGTTTTTTTGATGAAAAACGATGACCCCGGACCTTTCGAACTTTCTCCAGATGGTCAGAAATTGTCATTTTTTTAATGTTTTCTCTTTTGACTGTAAATGACTATTAAATAAGAATTATCACTTTTGGAACTAAAATAAGAGTGTTTAGAGTCATTTTTCTGCTAGAAATTGGCCGAAAAAGAAGCTTCTGAGTAGGAGGAAAAGACTGTAAAAATGGCAATTTTGGTCACTGTGGGGCTTTAAAAAGTGGTTATTCAACATCAGGCACAATCCATTTGACATTTTGCATCATTTTTTCAACATTTGAAAAAATATCTTTTTTGATGAACAACGATGACCCCGGACCTGTCGAACTTTCTCCAGATGGTCAGAAATGGTCATGTTTTAATGTTTTCTCTTTTGACTGTAAATGACTATCAAATAAGAATTATCACATTTGGAACTAAAATAAGAGTGTTTAGAGTAATTTGTTTGCTAGAAAATGGCGGAAATAGAAGCTTCTGAGTAGGAGGAAAAGTCTGTTAAAATGGCAATTTTGGTCTCTGTGGGGCTTCAAAAAGTGATTATTCAACATGAGGCACAATCCATTTGACATTTTGATTAATTTTTTCAACATTTGAAAAAAGAATTATTTTGATGAAAAACGATGAACCCGGACCTGTCAAACTTTCTCCAGATGGTCAGAAATGGTCATGTTTTAATGTTTTCTCTTTTGACTGTAAAGGACTATTAAATGTGAATTATTACTTTTAGAATTAAAATAAGTGTGTTTATAGTCATTATTTTGCTAGAAATTGGCGGAAATAGAAGCTTCTGAGTAGGAGGAAAAGTCTGTTAAAATGGCAATTTTGGTCACTGTGTGGCTTCAAAAAGTGGTTATTCAACATGAGGCCAATCCATTTGACATTTTGAATCATTTTTTCAACATTTGAAAAAATAACTTTTTTTGATGAAAAACGATGACCACGGACCTGTCGAACTTTCTCCATATGGTCAGAATTGGTCATTTTTTAATGTTTTCTCAAATGACTATCAAATAAGAATTATCACTTTTGGAACTAAAATAAGAGTGTTTAGAGTAATTTTTTTGCTAGAAAATGGCGGAAATAGAAGCTTCTGAGTAGGAGGAAAAGTCTGTTGAAATGGCAATTTTGGTCACTGTGTGGCTTCAAAAAGTGGTTATTCAACATGAGGCACAATCCATTTGACATTTTGATTAATTTTTTCAACATTTGAAAAAAGAATTTTTTTGATGAAAAACGATGAACCCGGACCTGTCAAACTTTCTCCAGATGGTCAGAAATGGTCATATTTTAATGTTTTCTCTTTTGACTGTAAATGACTATTAAATGTGAATTATCACTTTTGGAACTAAAATCAGTGTGTTTAGAGTCATTTTTCTGCCAGAAATTTGTCGAAATAGAAGCTTCTGAGTAGGAGGAAAAGTCTGTTAAAATGGAAATTTTGGTCACTGTGCGGCTTTAAAAAGTGGTTATTCAACATGAGGCACAATCCATTTGACATTTTGAATCATTTTTTCAACATTTGAAAAAATTACTTTTTTTTGATGAAAAACGATGACCACGGACCTGTCGAACTTTCTCCATATGGTCAGAAATGGTCATTTTTTTAATGTTTTCTCTTATGACTATTAAATGTAAATTATCACTTTTGGAACTAAAATAACTGTGTTTAGAGTCATTTTTCTGCCAGAAATTGGTCGAAATAGAAGCTTCTGAGTAGGAGGAAAAGTCTGTTAAAATGGCAATTTTGGTCACTGTGTGATTTTAAAAAGTGGTTATTCAACATGAGGCACAATCCATTTGACATTTTGAATCATTTTTTCAACATTTGAAAAAATAACTTTTTTTGATGAAAAAAGATGACCACGGACCTGTCGAACTTTCTCCATATGGTCAGAAATTGTCATTTTTTTATGTTTTCTCTTATGACTATTAAATGTGAATTATCACTTTTGGAACTAAAATCAGTGTGTTTAGAGTCATTTTTCTGCCAGAAATTGGTCGAAATAGAAGCTTCTGAGTAGGAGAAAAAGTCTGTTAAAATGGCAATTTTGGTCACTGTGTGGCTTCAAAAAGTGGTTATTCAACATGAGGCACAATCCATTTGACATTTTGATTAACTTTTTTCAACATTTGAAAAAAGAATTTTTTTGATGAAAAACGATGAACCCGGACCTGTCAAACTTTCTCCAGATGGTCAGAAATGGTCATATTTTAATGTTTTCTCTTTTGACTGTAAATGACTATTAAATATGAATTATCACTTTTGGAACTAAAATAAGAGTGTTTAGAGTCATTTTTCTGCTAGAAATTGGCCGAAAAAGAAGCTTCTGAGTAGGTGGAAAAGTCTGTTAAAATGGCAATTGTGGTCACTGTGTGGCTTTAAAAAGTGGTTATTCAACATGAGGCACAATCCTTTTGACATTTTGCATCATTTTTTCAACATTTGAAAAAATACGTTTTTTTGATGAAAAACGATGACCCCGGACCTTTCGAACTTTCTCCAGATGGTCAGAAATGGTCATTTTTTAATGTTTTCTCTTATGACTATTAAATGTGAATTATCACTTTTGGAACTAAAATAAGTGTGTTTAGAGTCATTTTTCTGCCAGAAATTGGCCGAAAAAGAAGCTTCTGAGTAGGAGGAAAAGACTGTAAAAATGGCAATTTTGGTCACTGTGGGGCTTTAAAAAGTGGTTATTCAACATCAGGCACAATCCATTTGACATTTTGCATCATTTTTTCAACATTTGAAAAAATATCTTTATTGATGAACAACGATGACCCCGGACCTGTCGAACTTTCTCCAGATGGTCAGAAATGGTCATGTTTTAATGTTTTCTCTTTTGACTGTAAATGACTATCAAATAAGAATTATCACATTTGGAACTAAAATAAGAGTGTTTAGAGTAATTTTTTTGCTAGAAAATGGCGGAAATAGAAGCTTCTGAGTAGGAGGAAAAGTCTGTTAAAATGGCAATTTTGGTCACTGTGGGGCTTCAAAAAGTGATTATTCAACATGAGGCACAATCCATTTGACATTTTGATTAATTTTTTCAACATTTGAAAAAAGAATTATTTTGATGAAAAACGATGAACCCGGACCTGTCAAACTTTCTCCAGATGGTCAGAAATGGTCATGTTTTAATGTTTTCTCTTTTGACTGTAAAGGACTATTAAATGTGAATTATTACTTTTAGAATTAAAATAAGTGTGTTTATAGTCATTATTTTGCTAGAAATTGGCGGAAATAGAGGCTTCTGAGTAGGAGGAAAAGTCTGTTAAAATGGCAATTTTGGTCACTGTGTGGCTTCAAAAAGTGGTTATTCAACATGAGGCCAATCCATTTGACATTTTGAATCATTTTTTCAACATTTGAAAAAATAACTTTTTTTGATGAAAAACGATGACCACGGACCTGTCGAACTTTCTCCATATGGTCAGAATTGGTCATTTTTTAATGTTTTCTCAAATGACTATCAAATAAGAATTATCACTTTTGGAACTAAAATAAGAGTGTTTAGAGAAATTTTTTTGCTAGAAAATGGCGGAAATAGAAGCTTCTGAGTAGGAGGAAAAGTCTGTTAAAATGGCAATTTTGGTCACTGTGTGGCTTCAAAAAGTGGTTATTCAACATGAGGCACAATCCATTTGACATTTTGATTAATTTTTTCAACATTTGAAAAAAGAATTTTTTTGATGAAAAACGATTAACCCGGACCTGTCAAACTTTCTCCAGATGGTCAGAAATGGTCATATTTTAATGTTTTCTCTTTTGACTGTAAATGACTATTAAATGTGAATTATCACTTTTGGAACTAAAATCAGTGTGTTTAGAGTCATTTTTCTGCCAGAAATTTGTCGAAATAGAAGCTTCTGAGTAGGAGGAAAAGCTTGTTAAAATGGAAATTTTGGTCACTGTGCGGCTTTAAAAAGTGGTTATTCAACATGAGGCACAATCCATTTGACATTTTGAATCATTTTTTCAACATTTGAAAAAATTACTTTTTTTTGATGAAAAACGATGACCACGGACCTGTCGAACTTTCTCCATATGGTCAGAAATGGTCATTTTTTTAATGTTTTCTCTTATGACTATTAAATGTAAATTATCACTTTTGGAACTAAAATAACTGTGTTTAGAGTCATTTTTCTGCCAGAAATTGGTCGAAATAGAAGCTTCTGAGTAGGAGGAAAAGTCTGTTAAAATGGCAATTTTGGTCACTGTGTGATTTTAAAAAGTGGTTATTCAACATGAGGCACAATCCATTTGACATTTTAAATCATTTTTTCAACATTTGAAAAAATAACTTTTTTTGATGAAAAAAGATGACCACGGACCTGTCGAACTTTCTCCATATGGTGAGAAATTGTCATTTTTTTATGTTTTCTCTTATGACTATTAAATGTGAATTATCACTTTTGGAACTAAAATCAGTGTGTTTAGAGTCATTTTTCTGCCAGAAATTGGTCGAAATAGAAGCTTCTGAGTAGGAGAAAAAGTCTGTTAAAATGGCAATTTTGGTCACTGTGTGGCTTCAAAAAGTGGTTATTCAACATGAGGCACAATCCATTTGACATTTTGATTAACTTTTTTCAACATTTGAAAAAAGAATTTTTTTGATGAAAAACGATGAACCCGGACCTGTCAAACTTTCTCCAGATGGTCAGAAATGGTCATATTTTAATGTTTTCTCTTTTGACTGTAAATGACTATTAAATATGAATTATCACTTTTGGAACTAAAATAAGAGTGTTTAGAGTCATTTTTCTGCCAGAAATTGATCGAAATTGAAGCTTCTGAGTAGGAGGAAAAGTCTGTTAAAATGGCAATTTTGGTCACTGTGGGGCTTTAAAAATTGGTTATTCAACATGAGGCACAATCCATTTGACATTTTGAATCATTTTTTCGACATTTGAAAAAATATTTTTTTTGATGAACAACGATGACCTGTCGAACTTTCTCCAGATGGTCAGAAATGGTCATGTTTTAATGTTTTCTCTTTTGACTGTAAATGACTATTAAATAAGAATTGTCACTTTTGGAACTAAAATAAGAGTGTTTAGAGTCATTTTTCTGCTAGAAATTGGCCGAAATAGAAGCTTCTGAGTAGGAGGAAAAGTCTGTAAAATGGCAATTTTGGTCACTGTGGGGCTTTAAAATGTGGTTATTCAACATGAGGCACACTCCTTTTGACATTTTGCATCATTTTTTCAACATTTGTTAAAATAATTTTTATGATGAAAAACGATGAACCCGGACCTGTCAAACTTTCTCCAGATGGTCAGAAATGGTCATATTTTAATGTTTTCTCTTTTGACTGTAAATGACTATTAAATAAGAATTACCACTTTTGGAACTAAAATAAGAGTGTTTAGAGTCATTTTTCTTCCAGAAATTGGCCGAAATAGAAGCTTCTGAGTAGAAGGAAAATTCTGTAAAAATGGCAATTTTGGTCACTGTGGGGTTTTAAAAAGTGGTTATTCAACATGAGGCACAATCCTTTTGACATTTTGCATAATTTTTTCAACATTTGAAAAAATAAGTTTTTTTGATGAAAAACGATGACCCCGGACCTTTCGAACTTTCTCCAGATGGTCAGAAATTGTCATTTTTTTAATGTTTTCTCTTTTGACTGTAAATGACTATTAAATAAGAATTATCACTTTTGGAACTAAAATAAGAGTGTTTAGAGTCATTTTTCTGCTAGAAATTGGCCGAAATAGAAGCTTCTGAGTAGGAGGAAAAGTCTGTTAAAATGGCAATTTTGGTCACTGTGTGGCTTTAAAAAGTGGTTATTCAACATAAGGCACAATCCTTTTGAAATTTGTAATCAATTTTTCAACATTTGAAAAAATATTTTTTTTTGATGAAAAACGATGACCCCGGACCTTTCGAACTTTCTCCAGATGGTCAGAAATTGTCATTTTTTTAATGTTTTCTCTTTTGACTGTAAATGACTATTAAATAAGAATTATCACTTTTGGAACTAAAATAAGAGTGTTTAGAGTCATTTTTCTGCTAGAAATTGGCCGAAAAAGAAGCTTCTGAGTAGGTGGAAAAGTCTGTTAAAATGGCAATTGTGGTCACTGTGTGGCTTTAAAAAGTGGTTATTCAACATGAGGCACAATCCTTTTGACATTTTGCATCATTTTTTCAACATTTGAAAAAATAAGTTTTTTTGATGAAAAACGATGACCCCGGACCTTTCGAACTTTCTCCAGATGGTCAGAAATGGTCCTTTTTTAATGTTTTCTCTTATGACTATTAAATGTGAATTATCACTTTTGGAACTAAAATAAGAGTGTTTAGAGTCATTTTTCTGCTAGAAATTGGCCGAAAAAGAAGCTTCTGAGTAGGAGGAAAAGACTGTAAAAATGGCAATTTTGGTCACTGTGGGGCTTTAAAAAGTGGTTATTCAACATCAGGCACAATCCATTTGACATTTTGCATCATTTTTTCAACATTTGAAAAAATATCTTTTTTGATGAACAACGATGACCCCGGACCTGTCGAACTTTCTCCAGATGGTCAGAAATGGTCATGTTTTAATGTTTTCTCTTTTGACTGTAAATGACTATCAAATAAGAATTATCACATTTGGAACTAAAATAAGAGTGTTTAGAGTAATTTTTTTGCTAGAAAATGGCGGAAATAGAAGCTTCTGAGTAGGAGGAAAAGTCTGTTAAAATGGCAATTTTGGTCACTGTGGGGCTTCAAAAAGTGATTATTCAACATGAGGCACAATCCATTTGACATTTTGATTAATTTTTTCAACATTTGAAAAAAGAATTATTTTGATGAAAAACGATGAACCCGGACCTGTCAAACTTTCTCCAGATGGTCAGAAATGGTCATATTTTAATGTTTTCTCTTTTGACTGTAAATGACTATTAAATATGAATTATCACCTTTGGAACTAAAATCAGTGTGTTTAGAGTCATTTTTCTGCCAGAAATTTGTCGAAATAGAAGCTTCTGAGTAGGAGGAAAAGTCTGTTAAAATGGCAATTTTGATCACTGTGTGGCTTTAAAAAGTGGTCATTCAACATGAGGCACAATCCATTTGACATCTTGAATCATTTTTTCAACATTTGAAAAAATAACTTTTTTTGATGAAAAAAGATGACCACGGACCTGTCGAACTTTCTCCATATGGTCAGAAATGGTCATTTTTTTAATGTTTTCTCTTATGACTATTAAATGTGAATTATCACTTTTGGAACTAAAATCAGTGTGTTTAGAGTCATTTTTCTGCCAGAAATTGGTCGAAATAGAAGCTTCTGAGTAGGAGGAAAAGTCTGTTAAAAAGGCAATTTTGGTCACTGTGTAACTTTAAAAATTGGTTATTCAACATGAGGCACAATCCATTTGACATTTTGAATCGTTTTTTCAACATTTGAAAAAATAATTTTTTTGATGAAAAACGATGACCCCGGACCTGTCGAACTTTCTCCAGATGGTCAGAAATGGTCATGTTTTAATGTTTTCTCTTTTGACTGTAAAGGACTATTAAATGTTAATTATTACTTTTAGAATTAAAATAAGTGTGTTTATAGTCATTATTTCCTAGAAATTGGCGGAAATAGAAGCTTCTGAGTAGGAGGAAAAGTCTGTTAAAATGGCAATTTTGGTCACTGTGTGGCTTCAAAAAGTGGTTATTCAACATGAGGCACAATCCATTTGACATTTTGATTAACTTTTTTCAACATTTGAAAAAAGATTTTTTTTGATGAAAAACGATGAACCCGGACTTGTCAAACTTTCTCCAGATGGTCAGAAATGGTCATATTTTAATGTTTTCTCTTTTGACTGTAAATGACTATTAAATATGAATTATCACTTTTGGAACTAAAATAAGAGTGTTTAGAGTCATTTTTTTGACAGAAATTGATCGAAATTGAAGCTTCTGAGTAGGAGGAAAAGTCTGTTAAAATGGCAATTTTGGTCACTGTGTGGCTTTAAAAATTGGTTATTCAACATGAGGCCAATCCATTTGACATTTTGAATCACTTTTTTCAACATTTGAAAAAATACTTTTTTGATGAAAAACGATGACCCCGGACCTGTCGAACTTTCTCCACATAGTCAGAAATAGTCATTTTTTATTGTTTTCTTTTTTGACTGTAAATGACTATTAAATGTGAATTATCACTTTTGGAACTAAAATAAGTGTGTTTAGAGTCATTTTTCTGCCAGAAATTTGTCGAAATAGAAGCTTCTGTGTAGGAGGAAAAGACTGTAAAAATGGCAATTTTGGTCACTGTTGGGCTTTAAAAAGTGGTTATTCAACATCAGGCACAATCCATTTGACATTTTGCATCATTTTTTCAACATTTGAAAAAATATTTTTTTTTATGAACAACGATGACCCCGGACCTGTCGAACTTTCTCCAGATGGTCAGAAATGGTCATGTTTTAATGTTTTCTCTTTTGACTGTAAATGACTATTAAATAAGAATTATCACATTTGGAACTAAAATAAGAGTTTTTAGAGTAATTTTTTTGCTAGAAATTGTCGGAAATAGAAGCTTCTGAGTAGGAGGAAAAGTCTGTTAAAATGGCAATTTTGGTCACTGTGGGGCTTTAAAAAGTGGTTATTCAACATGAGGCACACTCCTTTTGACATTTTGCCTCATTTTTTCAACATTTGTTAAAATAATTTTTTTGATGAACAACGATGACCTGTCGAACTTTCTCCAGATGGTCAGAAATGGTCATGTTTTAATGATTTCTCTTTTGACTGTAAATGACTATTAAATAAGAATTATCACTTTTGGAACTAAAATAAGAGTGTTTAGATTCATTTTTCTGCTAGAAATTGGCCGAAATAGAAGCTTCTGAGTAGGAGGAAAAGTCTGTAAAAATGGCAATTTTGGTCACTGTGGGGCTTTAAAAAGTGGTTATTCAAAATGAGGCACACTCCTTTTGACATTTTGCATCATGTTTTTCAACATTTGTTAAAATAATTTTTTTGATGAAAAACGATGACCCCGGACCTGTCGAACTTTTTCCACATAGTCAGAAATGGTCATTTTTTATTGTTTTCTTTTTTGACTGTAAATGACTATTAAATGTGAATTATCATGTTTGGAACTAAAATGAAGGTGTTCAGAGTCATTTTTCTGCCAGAAATTGGTCAAAATAGAAGCTTCTGAGTAGGAGGAAAAGTCTGTAAAAATGGCAATTTTGGTCACTGTGGGGCTTTAAAAAGTGGTTATTCAACATGAGGCGCACTCCTTTTGACATTTTGCATCATTTTTTCAACATTTGTTAAAATAATTTTTTTGATGAACAACGATGACCTGTCGAACTTTCTCCAGATGGTCAGAAATGGTCATGTTTTAATGATTTCTCTTTTGACTGTAAATGACTATTAAATAAGAATTATCACTTTTGGAACTAAAATAAGAGTGTTTAGAGTCATTTTTCTTCCAGAAATTGGCTGAAATAGAAGCTTCTGAGTAGGATGAAAAGTCTGTTAAAATGGCAATTTTGGTCACTGTGTGGCTTTAAAAAGTGGTTATTCAACATGAGGCACAATCCATTTGACATTTTGAATCATTTTTTCAACATTTGAAAAAATTACTTTTTTTGATGAAAAACGGTGACCACGGACCTGTCGAACTTTCTCCATATGGTCAGAAATGGTCATTTTTTAATGTTTTCTCTTATGACTATTAAATGTGAATTATCACTTTTGGAACTAAAATCAGTGTGTTTAGAGTCATTTTTCTGCCAGAAATTGGTCGAAAAAGAAGCTTCTGAGTAGGAGGACAAGTCTGTTAAAATGTCAATTTTGGTCACTGTGTGGCTTTAAAAATTGGTTATTCAACATGAGGCACAATCCATTTGACATTTTGAATCATTTTTTCAACATTTGAAAAAATACTTTTTTTGATGAAAAACGATGACCCCGGACCTGTCGAACTTTCTCCACATAGTCAGAAATAGTCATTTTTTATTGTTTTTTTTTTTACTGTAAATGACTGTTAAATGTGAATGATCACTTTTGGAACTAAAATAAGTGTGTTCAGAGTCATTTTTCTGCCAGAAATTGGTCAAAATAGAAGCGTCTGAGTAGGAGGAAAAGTCTGTTAAAATGGCAATTTTGGTCACTGTGTGGCTTTAAAAAGTGGTTATTCAACATAAGGCACAATCCTTTTGAAATTTTGAATCATTTTTTCAACATTTGAAAAAATTATTCTTTTTAATGAAAAACGATGACCACAGACCTGTCGAACTTTCTCCAGATGGTCAGAAATGGTCATGTTTTAATGTTTTCTCTTTTGACTGTAAATGACTATCAAATAAGAATTATCACTTTTGGAACTAAAATAAGAGTGTTTAGAGTCATTTTTCTGCCAGAAATTGATCGAAATTGAAGCTTCTGAGTAGGAGGAAAAGTCTGTTAAAATGGCAATTTTGGTCACTGTGGGGCTTTAAAAATTGGTTATTCAACATGAGGCACAATCCATTTGACATTTTGAATCATTTTTTCGACATTTGAAAAAATATTTTTTTTGATGAACAACGATGACCTGTCGAACTTTCTCCAGATGGTCAGAAATGGTCATGTTTTAATGTTTTCTCTTTTGACTGTAAATGACTATTAAATAAGAATTATCACTTTTGGAACTAAAATAAGAGTGTTTAGAGTCATTTTTCTGCTAGAAATTGGCCGAAATAGAAGCTTCTGAGTAGGAGGAAAAGTCTGTAAAAATGGCAATTTTGGTCACTGTGGGGCTTTAAAATGTGGTTATTCAACATGAGGCACACTCCTTTTGACATTTTGCATCATTTTTTCAACATTTGTTAAAATAATTTTTATGATGAAAAACGATGAACCCGGACCTGTCAAACTTTCTCCAGATGGTCAGAAATGGTCATATTTTAATGTTTTCTCTTTTGACTGTAAATGACTATTAAATAAGAATTACCACTTTTGGAACTAAAATAAGAGTGTTTAGAGTCATTTTTCTTCCAGAAATTGGCCGAAATAGAAGCTTCTGAGTAGAAGGAAAATTCTGTAAAAATGGCAATTTTGGTCACTGTGGGGTTTTAAAAAGTGGTTATTCAACATGAGGCACAATCCTTTTGACATTTTGCATCATTTTTTCAACATTTGAAAAAATAAGTTTTTTTGATGAAAAACGCTGACCCCGGACCTTTCGAACTTTCTCCAGATGGTCAGAAATTGTCATTTTTTTAATGTTTTCTCTTTTGACTGTAAATGACTATTAAATAAGAATTATCACTTTTGGAACTAAAATAAGAGTGTTTAGAGTCATTTTTCTGCTAGAAATTGGCCGAAATAGAAGCTTCTGAGTAGGAGGAAAAGTCTGTTAAAATGGCAATTTTGGTCACTGTGTGGCTTTAAAAAGTGGTTATTCAACATAAGGCACAATCCTTTTGAAATTTGTAATCAATTTTTCAACATTTGAAAAAATATTTTTTTTTGATGAAAAACGATGACCCCGGACCTTTCGAACTTTCTCCAGATGGTCAGAAATTGTCATTTTTTTAATGTTTTCTCTTTTGACTGTAAATGACTATTAAATAAGAATTATCACTTTTGGAACTAAAATAAGAGTGTTTAGAGTCATTTTTCTGCTAGAAATTGGCCGAAAAAGAAGCTTCTGAGTAGGTGGAAAAGTCTGTTAAAATGGCAATTGTGGTCACTGTGTGGCTTTAAAAAGTGGTTATTCAACATGAGGCACAATCCTTTTGACATTTTGCATCATTTTTTCAACATTTGAAAAAATAAGTTTTTTTGATGAAAAACGATGACCCCGGACCTTTCAAACTTTCTCCAGATGGTCAGAAATGGTCATTTTTTAATGTTTTCTCTTATGACTATTAAATGTGAATTATCACTTTTGGAACTAAAATAAGTGTGTTTAGAGTCATTTTTCTGCCAGAAATTGGTCGAAATAGAAGCTTCTGAGTAGGTGGAAAAGTCTGTTAAAATGGTAATTGTGGTCACTGTGTGGCTTTAAAAAGTGGTTATTCAACATGAGGCACAATCCTTTTGACATTTTGCATCATTTTTTCAACATTTGAAAAAATAAGTTTTTTTGATGAAAAACGATGACCCCGGACCTTTCGAACTTTCTCCAGATGGTCAGAAATTGTCATTTTTTTAATGTTTTCTCTTTTGACTGTAAATGACTATTAAATAAGAATTATCACTTTTGGAACTAAAATAAGAGTGTTTAGAGTCATTTTTCTGCTAGAAATTGGCCGAAAAAGAAGCTTCTGAGTAGGAGGAAAAGACTGTAAAAATGGCAATTTTGGTCACTGTGGGGCTTTAAAAAGTGGTTATTCAACATCAGGCACAATCCATTTGACATTTTGATTAATTTTTTCAACATTTGAAAAAAGAACTATTTTGATGAAAAACGATGAACCCGGACCTGTCAAACTTTCTCCAGATGGTCAGAAATGGTCATGTTTTAATGTTTTCTCTTTTGACTGTAAAGGACTATTAAATGTGAATTATTACTTTTAGAATTAAAATAAGTGTGTTTATAGTTATTATTTTGCTAGAAATTGGCGGAAATAGAAGCTTCTGAGTAGGAGGAAAAGTCTGTTAAAATGGCAATTTTGGTCACTGTGTGGCTTCAAAAAGTGGTTATTCAACATGAGGCCAATCCATTTGACATTTTGAATCATTTTTTCAACATTTGAAAAAATAACTTTTTTTGATGAAAAACGATGACCACGGACCTGTCGAACTTTCTCCATATGGTCAGAATTGGTCATTTTTTAATGTTTTCTCAAATGACTATCAAATAAGAATTATCACTTTTGGAACTAAAATAAGAGTGTTTAGAGTAATTTTTTTGCTAGAAATTGGCCGAAAAAGAAGCTTCTGAGTAGGTGGAAAAGTCTGTTAAAATGGCAATTGTGGTCACTGTGTGGCTTTAAAAAGTGGTTATTCAACATGAGGCACAATCCTTTTGACATTTTGCATCATTTTTTCAACATTTGAAAAAATAAGTTTTTTTGATGAAAAACGATGACCCCGGACCTTTCAAACTTTCTCCAGATGGTCAGAAATGGTCATTTTTTAATGTTTTCTCTTATGACTATTAAATGTGAATTATCACTTTTGGAACTAAAATAAGTGTGTTTAGAGTCATTTTTCTGCCAGAAATTGGTCGAAATAGAAGCTTCTGAGTAGGTGGAAAAGTCTGTTAAAATGGTAATTGTGGTCACTGTGTGGCTTTAAAAAGTGGTTATTCAACATGAGGCACAATCCTTTTGACATTTTGCATCATTTTTTCAACATTTGAAAAAATAAGTTTTTTTGATGAAAAACGATGACCCCGGACCTTTCGAACTTTCTCCAGATGGTCAGAAATTGTCATTTTTTTAATGTTTTCTCTTTTGACTGTAAATGACTATTAAATAAGAATTATCACTTTTGGAACTAAAATAAGAGTGTTTAGAGTCATTTTTCTGCTAGAAATTGGCCGAAAAAGAAGCTTCTGAGTAGGAGGAAAAGACTGTAAAAATGGCAATTTTGGTCACTGTGGGGCTTTAAAAAGTGGTTATTCAACATCAGGCACAATCCATTTGACATTTTGATTAATTTTTTCAACATTTGAAAAAAGAACTATTTTGATGAAAAACGATGAACCCGGACCTGTCAAACTTTCTCCAGATGGTCAGAAATGGTCATGTTTTAATGTTTTCTCTTTTGACTGTAAAGGACTATTAAATGTGAATTATTACTTTTAGAATTAAAATAAGTGTGTTTATAGTTATTATTTTGCTAGAAATTGGCGGAAATAGAAGCTTCTGAGTAGGAGGAAAAGTCTGTTAAAATGGCAATTTTGGTCACTGTGTGGCTTCAAAAAGTGGTTATTCAACATGAGGCCAATCCATTTGACATTTTGAATCATTTTTTCAACATTTGAAAAAATAACTTTTTTTGATGAAAAACGATGACCACGGACCTGTCGAACTTTCTCCATATGGTCAGAATTGGTCATTTTTTAATGTTTTCTCAAATGACTATCAAATAAGAATTATCACTTTTGGAACTAAAATAAGAGTGTTTAGAGTAATTTTTTTGCTAGAAAATGGCGGAAATAGAAGCTTCTGAGTAGGAGGAAAAGTCTGTTAAAATGGCAATTTTGGTCACTGTGTGGCTTCAAAAAGTGGTTATTCAACATGAGGCACAATCCATTTGACATTTTGATTAATTTTTTCAACATTTGAAAAAAGAATTTTTTTGATGAAAAACGATGAACCCGGACCTGTCAAACTTTCTCCAGATGGTCAGAAATGGTCATATTTTAATGTTTTCTCTTTTGACTGTAAATGACTATTAAATGTGAATTATCACTTTTGGAACTAAAATCAGTGTGTTTAGAGTCATTTTTCTGCCAGAAATTTGTCGAAATAGAAGCTTCTGAGTAGGAGGAAAAGTCTGTTAAAATGGAAATTTTGGTCACTGTGCGGCTTTAAAAAGTGGTTATTCAACATGAGGCACAATCCATTTGACATTTTGAATCATTTTTTCAACATTTGAAAAAATTACTTTTTTTTGATGAAAAACGATGACCACGGACCTGTCGAACTTTCTCCATATGGTCAGAAATGGTCATTTTTTTAATGTTTTCTCTTATGACTATTAAATGTAAATTATCACTTTTGGAACTAAAATAACTGTGTTTAGAGTCATTTTTCTGCCAGAAATTGGTCGAAATAGAAGCTTCTGAGTAGGAGGAAAAGTCTGTTAAAATGGCAATTTTGGTCACTGTGTGATTTTAAAAAGTGGTTATTCAACATGAGGCACAATCCATTTGACATTTTGAATCATTTTTTCAACATTTGAAAAAATAACTTTTTTTGATGAAAAAAGATGACCACGGACCTGTCGAACTTTCTCCATATGGTCAGAAATTGTCATTTTTTTTTGTTTTCTCTTATGACTATGAAATGTGAATTATCACTTTTGGAACTAAAATCAGTGTGTTTAGAGTCATTTTTCTGCCAGAAATTGGTCGAAATAGAAGCTTCTGAGTAGGAGGAAAAGTCTGTGAAAATGGCAATTTTGGTCACTGTGTGGCTTCAAAAAGTGGTTATTCAACATAAGGCACAATCCATTTGACATTTTGATTAACTTTTTTCAACATTTGAAAAAAGAATTTTTTTGATGAAAAACGATGAACCCGGACCTGTCAAACTTTCTCCAGATGGTCAGAAATGGTCATATTTTAATGTTTTCTCTTTTGACTGTAAATGACTATTAAATATGAATTATCACTTTTGGAACTAAAATAAGAGTGTTTAGAGTCATTTTTCTGCTAGAAATTGGCCGAAAAAGAAGCTTCTGAGTAGGTGGAAAAGTCTGTTAAAATGGCAATTGTGGTCACTGTGTGGCTTTAAAAAGTGGTTATTCAACATGAGGCACAATCCTTTTGACATTTTGCATCATTTTTTCAACATTTGAAAAAATAAGTTTTTTTGATGAAAAACGATGACCCCGGACCTTTCGAACTTTCTCCAGATGGTCAGAAATGGTCATTTTTTAATGTTTTCTCTTATGACTATTAAATGTGAATTATCACTTTTGGAACTAAAATAAGTGTGTTTAGAGTCATTTTTCTGCCAGAAATTGGTCGAAATAGAAGCTTCTGAGTAGGTGGAAAAGTCTGTTAAAATGGTAATTGTGGTCACTGTGTGGCTTTAAAAAGTGGTTATTCAACATGAGGCACAATCCTTTTGACATTTTGCATCATTTTTTCAACATTTGAAAAAATAAGTTTTTTTGATGAAAAACGATGACCCCGGACCTTTCGAACTTTCTCCAGATGGTCAGAAATTGTCATTTTTTTAATGTTTTCTCTTTTGACTGTAAATGACTATTAAATAAGAATTATCACTTTTGGAACTAAAATAAGAGTGTTTAGAGTCATTTTTCTGCTAGAAATTGGCCGAAAAAGAAGCTTCTGAGTAGGAGGAAAAGACTGTAAAAATGGCAATTTTGGTCACTGTGGGGCTTTAAAAAGTGGTTATTCAACATCAGGCACAATCCATTTGACATTTTGATTAATTTTTTCAACATTTGAAAAAAGAATTATTTTGATGAAAAACGATGAACCCGGACCTGTCAAACTTTCTCCAGATGGTCAGAAATGGTCATATTTTAATGTTTTCTCTTTTGACTGTAAATGACTATTAAATGTGAATTATCACTTTTGGAACTAAAATCAGTGTGTTTAGAGTCATTTTTCTGCCAGAAATTTGTCGAAATAGAAGCTTCTGAGTAGGAGGAAAAGTCTGTTAAAATGGAAATTTTGGTCACTGTGCGGCTTTAAAAAGTGGTTATTCAACATGAGGCACAATCCATTTGACATTTTGAATCATTTTTTCAACATTTGAAAAAATTACTTTTTTTTGATGAAAAACGATGACCACGGACCTGTCGAACTTTCTCCATATGGTCAGAAATGGTCATTTTTTTAATGTTTTCTCTTATGACTATTAAATGTAAATTATCACTTTTGGAACTAAAATAACTGTGTTTAGAGTCATTTTTCTGCCAGAAATTGGTCGAAATAGAAGCTTCTGAGTAGGAGGAAAAGTCTGTTAAAATGGCAATTTTGGTCACTGTGTGATTTTAAAAAGTGGTTATTCAACATGAGGCACAATCCATTTGACATTTTGAATCATTTTTTCAACATTTGAAAAAATAACTTTTTTTGATGAAAAAAGATGACCACGGACCTGTCGAACTTTCTCCATATGGTCAGAAATTGTCATTTTTTTTGTTTTCTCTTATGACTATGAAATGTGAATTATCACTTTTGGAACTAAAATCAGTGTGTTTAGAGTCATTTTTCTGCCAGAAATTGGTCGAAATAGAAGCTTCTGAGTAGGAGGAAAAGTCTGTGAAAATGGCAATTTTGGTCACTGTGTGGCTTCAAAAAGTGGTTATTCAACATAAGGCACAATCCATTTGACATTTTGATTAACTTTTTTCAACATTTGAAAAAAGAATTTTTTTGATGAAAAACGATGAACCCGGACCTGTCAAACTTTCTCCAGATGGTCAGAAATGGTCATATTTTAATGTTTTCTCTTTTGACTGTAAATGACTATTAAATATGAATTATCACTTTTGGAACTAAAATAAGAGTGTTTAGAGTAATTTTTCTGCTAGAAATTGGCCGAAAAAGAAGCTTCTGAGTAGGTGGAAAAGTCTGTTAAAATGGCAATTGTGGTCACTGTGTGGCTTTAAAAAGTGGTTATTCAACATGAGGCACAATCCTTTTGACATTTTGCATCATTTTTTCAACATTTGAAAAAATAAGTTTTTTTGATGAAAAACGATGACCCCGGACCTTTCGAACTTTCTCCAGATGGTCAGAAATGGTCATTTTTTAATGTTTTCTCTTATGACTATTAAATGTGAATTATCACTTTTGGAACTAAAATAAGTGTGTTTAGAGTCATTTTTCTGCCAGAAATTGGTCGAAATAGAAGCTTCTGAGTAGGTGGAAAAGTCTGTTAAAATGGTAATTGTGGTCACTGTGTGGCTTTAAAAAGTGGTTATTCAACATGAGGCACAATCCTTTTGACATTTTGCATCATTTTTTCAACATTTGAAAAAATAAGTTTTTTTGATGAAAAACGATGACCCCGGACCTTTCGAACTTTCTCCAGATGGTCAGAAATTGTCATTTTTTTAATGTTTTCTCTTTTGACTGTAAATGACTATTAAATAAGAATTATCACTTTTGGAACTAAAATAAGAGTGTTTAGAGTCATTTTTCTGCTAGAAATTGGCCGAAAAAGAAGCTTCTGAGTAGGAGGAAAAGACTGTAAAAATGGCAATTTTGGTCACTGTGGGGCTTTAAAAAGTGGTTATTCAACATCAGGCACAATCCATTTGACATTTTGATTAATTTTTTCAACATTTGAAAAAAGAATTATTTTGATGAAAAACGATGAACCCGGACCTGTCAAACTTTCTCCAGATGGTCAGAAATGGTCATGTTTTAATGTTTTCTCTTTTGACTGTAAAGGACTATTAAATGTGAATTATTACTTTTAGAATTAAAATAAGTGTGTTTATAGTTATTATTTTGCTAGAAATTGGCGGAAATAGAAGCTTCTGAGTAGGAGGAAAAGTCTGTTAAAATGGCAATTTTGGTCACTGTGTGGCTTCAAAAAGTGGTTATTCAACATGAGGCCAATCCATTTGACATTTTGAATCATTTTTTCAACATTTGAAAAAATAACTTTTTTTGATGAAAAACGATGACCACGGACCTGTCGAACTTTCTCCATATGGTCAGAATTGGTCATTTTTTAATGTTTTCTCAAATGACTATCAAATAAGAATTATCACTTTTGGAACTAAAATAAGAGTGTTTAGAGTAATTTTTTTGCTAGAAAATGGCGGAAATAGAAGCTTCTGAGTAGGAGGAAAAGTCTGTTAAAATGGCAATTTTGGTCACTGTGTGGCTTCAAAAAGTGGTTATTCAACATGAGGCACAATCCATTTGACATTTTGATTAATTTTTTCAACATTTGAAAAAATAATTTTTTTGATGAAAAACGATGAACCCGGACCTGTCAAACTTTCTCCAGATGGTCAGAAATGGTCATATTTTAATGTTTTCTCTTTTGACTGTAAATGACTATTAAATGTGAATTATCACTTTTGGAACTAAAATCAGTGTGTTTAGAGTCATTTTTCTGCCAGAAATTTGTCGAAATAGAAGCTTCTGAGTAGGAGGAAAAGTCTGTTAAAATGGAAATTTTGGTCACTGTGCGGCTTTAAAAAGTGGTTATTCAACATGAGGCACAATCCATTTGACATTTTGAATCATTTTTTCAACATTTGAAAAAATTACTTTTTTTTGATGAAAAACGATGACCACGGACCTGTCGAACTTTCTCCATATGGTCAGAAATGGTCATTTTTTTAATGTTTTCTCTTATGACTATTAAATGTAAATTATCACTTTTGGAACTAAAATAACTGTGTTTAGAGTCATTTTTCTGCCAGAAATTGGTCGAAATAGAAGCTTCTGAGTAGGAGGAAAAGTCTGTTAAAATGGCAATTTTGGTCACTGTGTGATTTTAAAAAGTGGTTATTCAACATGAGGCACAATCCATTTGACATTTTGAATCATTTTTTCAACATTTGAAAAAATAACTTTTTTTGATGAAAAAAGATGACCACGGACCTGTCGAACTTTCTCCATATGGTCAGAAATTGTCATTTTTTTTTGTTTTCTCTTATGACTATGAAATGTGAATTATCACTTTTGGAACTAAAATCAGTGTGTTTAGAGTCATTTTTCTGCCAGAAATTGGTCGAAATAGAAGCTTCTGAGTAGGAGGAAAAGTCTGTGAAAATGGCAATTTTGGTCACTGTGTGGCTTCAAAAAGTGGTTATTCAACATAAGGCACAATCCATTTGACATTTTGATTAACTTTTTTCAACATTTGAAAAAAGAATTTTTTTGATGAAAAACGATGAACCCGGACCTGTCAAACTTTCTCCAGATGGTCAGAAATGGTCATATTTTAATGTTTTCTCTTTTGACTGTAAATGACTATTAAATATGAATTATCACTTTTGGAACTAAAATAAGAGTGTTTAGAGTCATTTTTCTGCTAGAAATTGGCCGAAAAAGAAGCTTCTGAGTAGGTGGAAAAGTCTGTTAAAATGGCAATTGTGGTCACTGTGTGGCTTTAAAAAGTGGTTATTCAACATGAGGCACAATCCTTTTGACATTTTGCATCATTTTTTCAACATTTGAAAAAATAAGTTTTTTTGATGAAAAACGATGACCCCGGACCTTTCGAACTTTCTCCAGATGGTCAGAAATGGTCATTTTTTAATGTTTTCTCTTATGACTATTAAATGTGAATTATCACTTTTGGAACTAAAATAAGTGTGTTTAGAGTCATTTTTCTGCCAGAAATTGGTCGAAATAGAAGCTTCTGAGTAGGTGGAAAAGTCTGTTAAAATGGTAATTGTGGTCACTGTGTGGCTTTAAAAAGTGGTTATTCAACATGAGGCACAATCCTTTTGACATTTTGCATCATTTTTTCAACATTTGAAAAAATACGTTTTTTTGATGAAAAACGATGACCCCGGACCTTTCGAACTTTCTCCAGATGGTCAGAAATTGTCATTTTTTTAATGTTTTCTCTTTTGACTGTAAATGACTATTAAATAAGAATTATCACTTTTGGAACTAAAATAAGAGTGTTTAGAGTCATTTTTCTGCTAGAAATTGGCCGAAAAAGAAGCTTCTGAGTAGGAGGAAAAGACTGTAAAAATGGCAATTTTGGTCACTGTGGGGCTTTAAAAAGTGGTTATTCAACATCAGGCACAATCCATTTGACATTTTGCATCATTTTTTCAACATTTGAAAAAATATCTTTTTTGATGAACAACGATGACCCCGGACCTGTCGAACTTTCTCCAGATGGTCAGAAATGGTCATGTTTTAATGTTTTCTCTTTTGACTGTAAATGACTATCAAATAAGAATGATCACATTTGGAACTAAAATAAGAGTGTTTAGAGTAATTTTTTTGCTAGAAAATGGCGGAAATAGAAGCTTCTGAGTAGGAGGAAAAGTCTGTTAAAATGGCAATTTTGGTCACTGTGGGGCTTCAAAAAGTGATTATTCAACATGAGGCACAATCCATTTGACATTTTGATTAATTTTTTCAACATTTGAAAAAAGAATTATTTTGATGAAAAACGATGAACCCGGACCTGTCAAACTTTCTCCAGATGGTCAGAAATGGTCATGTTTTAATGTTTTCTCTTTTGACTGTAAAGGACTATTAAATGTGAATTATTACTTTTAGAATTAAAATAAGTGTGTTTATAGTCATTATTTTGCTAGAAATTGGCGGAAATAGAAGCTTCTGAGTAGGAGGAAAAGTCTGTTAAAATGGCAATTTTGGTCACTGTGTGGCTTCAAAAAGTGGTTATTCAACATGAGGCCAATCCATTTGACATTTTGAATCATTTTTTCAACATTTGAAAAAAATAACTTTTTTTGATGAAAAACGATGACCACGGACCTGTCGAACTTTCTCCATATGGTCAGAATTGGTCATTTTTTAATGTTTTCTCAAATGACTATCAAATAAGAATTATCACTTTTGGAACTAAAATAAGAGTGTTTAGAGTAATTTTTTTGCTAGAAAATGGCGGAAATAAAAGCTTCTGAGTAGGAGGAAAAGTCTGTTAAAATGGCAATTTTGGTCACTGTGTGGCTTCAAAAAGTGGTTATTCAACATGAGGCACAATCCATTTGACATTTTGATTAATTTTTTCAACATTTGAAAAAAGAATTTTTTTGATGAAAAACGATGAACCCGGACCTGTCAAACTTTCTCCAGATGGTCAGAAATGGTCATATTTTAATGTTTTCTCTTTTGACTGTAAATGACTATTAAATGTGAATTATCACTTTTGGAACTAAAATCAGTGTGTTTAGAGTCATTTTTCTGCCAGAAATTTGTCGAAATAGAAGCTTCTGAGTAGGAGGAAAAGTCTGTTAAAATGGAAATGTTGGTCACTGTGCGGCTTTAAAAAGTGGTTATTCAACATGAGGCACAATCCATTTGACATTTTGAATCATTTTTTCAACATTTGAAAAAATTACTTTTTTTTGATGAAAAACGATGACCACGGACCTGTCGAACTTTCTCCATATGGTCAGAAATGGTCATTTTTTTAATGTTTTCTCTTATGACTATTAAATGTAAATTATCACTTTTGGAACTAAAATAACTGAGTTTAGAGTCATTTTTCTGCCAGAAATTGGTCGAAATAGAAGCTTCTGAGTAGGAGGAAAAGTCTGTTAAAATGGCAATTTTGGTCACTGTGTGATTTTAAAAAGTGGTTATTCAACATGAGGCACAATCCATTTGACATTTTGAATCATTTTTTCAACATTTGAAAAAATAACTTTTTTTGATGAAAAAAGATGACCACGGACCTGTCGAACTTTCTCCATATGGTCAGAAATTGTCATTTTTTTATGTTTTCTCTTATGACTATTAAATGTGAATTATTACTTTTGGAACTAAAATCAGTGTGTTTAGAGTCATTTTTCTGCCAGAAATTGGTCGAAAAAGAAGCTTCTGAGTAGGAGGACAAGTCTGTTAAAATGTCAATTTTGGTCACTGTGTGGCTTTAAAAATTGGTTATTCAACATGAGGCACAATCCATTTGACATTTTGAATCATTTTTTCAACATTTGAAAAAATACTTTTTTTGATGAAAAACGATGAACCCGGACCTGTCAAACTTTCTCCAGATTGTCAGAAATGGTCATATTTTTATGTTTTCTCTTATGATTATTAAATGTGAATTATCACTTTTGGAACTAAAATCAGTGTGTTTAGAGTCATTTTTCTGCCAGAAATTGGTCGAAAAAGAAGCTTCTGAGTAGGAGGAAAAGTCTGTTAAAATGGCAATTTTGGTCACTGTGTGGCTTCAAAAAGTGGTTATTCAACATGAGGCACAATCCATTTGACATTTTGATTAACTTTTTTCAACATTTGAAAAAAGAATTTTTTTGATGAAAACCGATGAACCCGGACCTGTCAAACTTTCTCCAGATGGTCAGAAATGGTCATATTTTAAGGTTTTCTCTTTTGACTGTAAATGACTATTAAATATGAATTATCACTTTTGGAACTAAAATAAGAGTGTTTAGAGTCATTTTTCTGCCAGAAATTGATCGAAATTGAAGCTTCTGAGTAGGAGGAAAAGTCTGTTAAAATGGCAATTTTGGTCACTGTGGGGCTTTAAAAATTGGTTATTCAACATGAGGCACAATCCATTTGACATTTTGAATCATTTTTTCGACATTTGAAAAAATATTTTTTTTGATGAACAACGATGACCTGTCGAACTTTCTCCAGATGGTCAGAAATGGTCATGTTTTAATGTTTTCTCTTTTGACTGTAAATGACTATTAAATAAGAATTATCACTTTTGGAACTAAAATAAGAGTGTTTAGAGTCATTTTTCTGCTAGAAATTGGCCGAAATAGAAGCTTCTGAGTAGGAGGAAAAGTCTGTAAAAATGGCAATTTTGGTCACTGTGGGGCTTTAAAATGTGGTTATTCAACATGAGGCACACTCCTTTTGACATTTTGCATCATTTTTTCAACATTTGTTAAAATAATTTTTATGATGAAAAACGATGAACCCGGACCTGTCAAACTTTCTCCAGATGGTCAGAAATGGTCATATTTTAATGTTTTCTCTTTTGACTGTAAATGACTATTAAATAAGAATTACCACTTTTGGAACTAAAATAAGAGTGTTTAGAGTCATTTTTCTTCCAGAAATTGGCCGAAATAGAAGCTTCTGAGTAGAAGGAAAATTCTGTAAAAATTGCAATTTTGGTCACTGTGGGGTTTTAAAAAGTGGTTATTCAACATGAGGCACAATCCTTTTGACATTTTGCATAATTTTTTCAACATTTGAAAAAATAAGTTTTTTTGATGAAAAACGATGACCCCGGACCTTTCGAACTTTCTCCAGATGGTCAGAAATTGTCATTTTTTTAATGTTTTCTCTTTTGACTGTAAATGACTATTAAATAAGAATTATCACTTTTGGAACTAAAATAAGAGTGTTTAGAGTCATTTTTCTGCTAGAAATTGGCCGAAATAGAAGCTTCTGAGTAGGAGGAAAAGTCTGTTAAAATGGCAATTTTGGTCACTGTGTGGCTTTAAAAAGTGGTTATTCAACATAAGGCACAATCCTTTTGAAATTTGTAATCAATTTTTCAACATTTGAAAAAATATTTTTTTTTGATGAAAAACGATGACCCCGGACCTTTCGAACTTTCTCCAGATGGTCAGAAATTGTCATTTTTTTAAAGTTTTCTCTTTTGACTGTAAATGACTATTAAATAAGAATTATCACTTTTGGAACTAAAATAAGAGTGTTTAGAGTCATTTTTCTGCTAGAAATTGGCCGAAAAAGAAGCTTCTGAGTAGGTGGAAAAGTCTGTTAAAATGGCAATTGTGGTCACTGTGTGGCTTTAAAAAGTGGTTATTCAACATGAGGCACAATCCTTTTGACATTTTGCATCATTTTTTCAACATTTGAAAAAATAAGTTTTTTTGATGAGAAAAAACTTGGACCCCGGACCTTTCGAACTTTCTCCAGATGGTCAGAAATGGTCCTTTTTTAATGTTTTCTCTTATGACTATTAAATGTGAATTATCACTTTTGGAACTAAAATAAGAGTGTTTAGAGTCATTTTTCTGCTAGAAATTGGCCGAAATAGAAGCTTCTGAGTAGGAGGAAAAGTCTGTTAAAATGGCAATTTTGGTCACTGTGGGGCTTTAAAAAGTGGTTATTCAACATGAGGCACAATCCATTTGACATTTTGAATCATTTTTTCGACATTTGAAAAAATATTTTTTTTGATGAACAAGGATGACCTGTCGAACTTTCTCCAGATGGTCAGAAATGGTCATGTTTTAATGTTTTCTGTTTTGACTGTAAATGACTATTAAATAAGAATTATCACTTTTGGAACTAAAATAAGAGTGTTTAGAGTCATTTTTCTGCTAGAAATTGGCCGAAATAGAAGCTTCTGAGTAGGAGGAAAAGTCTGTAAAAATTGCAATTTTAGTCACCGTGGGACTTTAAAAAGTGGTTATTCAAAATGAGGCACAATCCTTTTGACATTTTGCATCATTTTTTCAACATTTGTTAAAATACATTTTTTTGATGAAAAACGATGACCCCGGACCTGTCGAACTTTCTCCAGATGGTCAGAAATTGTCATTTTTTTAAAGTTTTCTCTTTTGACTGTAAATGACTATCAAATAAGAATTATCACATTTGGAACTAAAATAAGAGTGTTAGAGTAATTTTTTTGCTAGAAATTGGCGGAAATAGAAGCTTCTGAGTAGGAGGAAAAGTCTATTAAAATGGCAATTTTGGTCACTGTGTGGCTTCAAAAAGTGGTTATTCAACATGAGGCACAATCCATTTGACATTTTGAATCATTTTTTCAACATTTGAAAAAATATTTTTTTTGATGAACAACGATGACCCCGGACCTGTCGAACTTTCTCCATATGGTCAGAATTGGTCATTTTTTAATGTTTTCTCTTATGACTATTAAATGTGAATTATCACTTTTGGAACTATAATCAGTGTGTTTAGAGTCATTTTTCTGCCAGAAAATTGGTCGAAATAGAAGCTTCTGTGTAGGAGGAAAAGACTGTAAAAATGGCAATTTTGTTCACTGTGGGGCTTTAAAAAGTGGTTATTCAACATGAGGCACAATCCATTTGACATTTTGAATCATTTTTTCGACATTTGAAAAAATATTTTTTTTTATGAACAAGGATGACCTGTCGAACTTTCTCCAGATGGTCAGAAATGGTCATGTTTTAATGTTTTCTGTTTTGACTGTAAATGACTATTAAATAAGAATTATCACTTTTGGAACTAAAATAAGAGTGTTTAGAGTCATTTTTCTGCTAGAAATTGGCCGAAATAGAAGCTTTTGAGTAGGAGGAAAAGTCTGTTAAAATGGCAATTTTGGTCAATGTGGGACTTTAAAAAGTGGTTATTCAACATAAGGCACAATCCTTTTGAAATTTTGAATCATTTTTTCAACATTTGAAAAAATATTTTTTTGGATGAACAACGATGACCCCCGGACCTGTCGAACTTTCTCCAGATGGTCAGAAATGGTCATGTTTTAATGTTTTCTCTTTTGACTGTAAATGACTATTACATAAGAATTATCACTTTTGGAACTAAAATAAGAGTGTTTAGAGTCATTTTTTTGCTAGAAATTGGCGGAAATAGAAGCTTCTGAGTAGGACGAAAAGTCTGTTAAAATGGCAATTTTGGTCACTGTGTGGCTTCAAAAAGTGGTTATTCAACATGAGGCACAATCAAATTGACAGTTTGAATAATTCTTTCTACAGTTGAAACAATTTATTTTGTGATGAAAAACAATGACCCTGGAACTGTCGAACTTTCTCCAGATGGTCAGAAATGGTCATGTTTTAATGTTTTCTCTTTTGACTGTAAATGACTATTAAATAAGAATTATCACTTTTGGAACTAAAATAAGAGTGTTTAGAGTCCCTTATCTGCTAGAAATTGGCTGAAATAGAAGCTTCTGAGTAGGAGGAAAAGTCTGTAAAAATGGCAATTTTAGTCACTGTCGGGCTTTAAAAAGTGGTTCTTCCACATGAGGCACAATCCTTTTGACATTTTGCATCATTTTTTCAACATTTGTTAAAATACATTTTTTTGATGAAAAACGATGACCACAGACCTGTTGAACTTTCTCCAGATGGTCAGAAATGGTCATTTTTTAATGTTTTCTCTTATGACTATTAAATGTGAATTATCACTTTTGGAACTAAAATCAGTGTGTTTAGAGTCATTTTTCTGCCAGAAATTGGTCGAAAAAAAAGCTTCTGAGTAGGAGGAAAAGTCTGTTAAAATGGCAATTTTGGTCACTGTGTGGCTTTAAAAATTGGTTATTCAACATGAGGCACAATCCATTTGACATTTTGAATAATTTTTTCAACATTTGAAAAAATATTTTTTGGGATGAACAACGATGACCCCCGGACCTGTCGAACTTTCTCCAGATGGTCAGAAATGGTCATGTTTTAATGTTTTCTCTTTTGACTGTAAATGACTATCAAATAAGAATTATCACTTTTGGAACTAAAATAAGAGTGTTTAGAGTCATTTTTTTGCTAGAAATTGGCGGAAATAGAAGCTTCTGAGTAGGAGGAAAAGTCTGTTAAAATGGCAATTTTGGTCACTGTGTGGCTTCAAAAAGTGGTTATTCAACATGAGGCACAATCCAATTGACAGTTTGAATAATTCTTTCTACAGTTGAAACAATTTATTTTGTGATGAAAAACAATGACCCTGGACCTGTCGAACTTTCTCCAGATGGTCAGAAATGGTCATGTTTTAATGTTTTCTCTTTTGACTGTAAATGACTATTAAATAAGAATTATCACTTTTGGAACTAAAATAAGAGTGTTTAGAGTCATTTATCTGCTAGAAATTGGCCGAAATAGAAGCTTCTGAGTAGGAGGAAAAGTCTGTAAAAATGGCAATTTTAGTCACTGTCGGGCTTTAAAAAGTGGTTATTCAACATGAGGCACAATCCTTTTGACATTTTGCATCATTTTTTCAACATTTGTTAAAATAAATTTTTTTGATGAAAAACGATGACCACAGACCTGTCGAACTTTCTCCAGATGGTCAGAAATGGTCATTTTTTAATGTTTTCTCTTATAACTATTAAATGTGAATTATCACTTTTAAAACTAAAATCAGTGTGTTTAGAGTCATTTTTCTGCCAGAAATTGGTCGAAAAAAAAGCTTCTGAGTAGGAGGAAAAGTCTGTTAAAATGGCAATTTTGGTCACTGTGTGGCTTTAAAAATTGGTTATTCAACATGAGGCACAATCCATTTGACATTTTGAATCATTTTTTCAACATTTGAAAAAATATTTTTTGGGATGAACAACGATGACCCCCAGACCTGTCGAACTTTCTCCAGATGGTAAGAAATGGTCATGTTTTAATGTTTTCTCTTTTGACTGTAAATGACTATCAAATAAGAATTATCACTTTTGGAACTAAAATAAGAGTGTTTAGAGTAATTTTTCTGCCAGAAATTGATCGAAATTGAAGCTTCTGAGTAGGAGGAAAAGTCTGTAAAAATTGCAATTTTGGTCACTGTGTGGCTTTAAAAATTGGTTATTCAACATGAGGCACAATCCATTTGACATTTTGAATCATTTTTTCAACTTTTCAAAAAATAATTTTTTTGATGAAAAACGATGACCCCGGACCTGTCGAACTTTCTCCACATAGTCAGAAATTGTCATTTTTTATTGTTTTCTTTTTTGACTGTAAATGACTATTAAATGTGAATTATCACTTTTGGAACTAAAATAAGTGTGTTTAGAGTCATTTTTCTGCCAGAAATTGGTCGAAATTGAAGCTTCTGAGTAGGAGGAAAAGTCTGTTAAAATGGCAATTTTGGTCACTGTGTGGCTTTAAAAAGTGGTTATTCAACATGAGGCACAATCCATTTGACATTTTGAATCATTTTTTCAACATTTGAAAAAATAACTTTTTTTGATGAAAAACGATGACCTGTCGAACTTTCTCCATATGGTCAGAATTGGTCATTTTTTAATGTTTTCTCTTATGACTATTAAATGTGAATTATCACTTTTGGAACTAAAATCAGTGTGTTTAGAGTCATTTTTCTGCCAGAAAATTGGTCGAAATAGAAGCTTCTGTGTAGGAGGAAAAGACTGTAAAAATGGCAATTTTGGTCACTGTGGGGCTTTAAAAAGTGGTTATTCAACATGAGGCACAATCCATTTGACATTTTGAATCATTTTTTCGACATTTGAAAAAATATTTTTTTTGATGAACAACGATGACCTGTCGAAATTTCTCCAGATGGTCAGAAATGGTCATGTTTTAATGTTTTCTCTTTTGACTGTAAATGACTATTAAATAAGAATTATCACTTTTGGAACTAAAAAAAGAGTGTTTAGAGTAATTTTTCTGCTAGAAATTGGCCGAAATAGAAGCTTCTGAGTAGGAGGAAAAGTCTGTAAAAATGGCAATTTTGGTCACTGTGGGGCTTTAAAATGTGGTTATTCAACATGAGGCACACTCCTTTTGACATTTTGCATCATTTTTTCAACATTTGTTAAAATAATTTTTTTGATGAAAAACGATGAACCCGGACCTGTCAAACTTTCTCCAGATGGTCAGAAATGGTCATATTTTAATGTTTTCTCTTTTGACTGTAAATGACTATTAAATAAGAATTACCACTTTTGGAACTAAAATAAGAGTGTTTAGAGTCATTTTTCTTCCAGAAATTGGCCGAAATAGAAGCTTCTGAGTAGAAGGAAAATTCAGTAAAAATGGCAATTTTGGTCACTGTGGGGTTTTAAAAAATGGTTATTCAACATAAGGCACAATCCTTTTGAAATTTGTAATCAATTTTTCAACATTTGAAAAAATATATTTTTTTGATGAAAAACGATGACCACAGACCTGTCGAACTTTCTCCAGATGGTCAGAAATGGTCATTTTTTAATGTTTTCTCTTATGACTATTAAATGTGAATTATCACTTTTGGAACTAAAATAAGTGTGTTTAGAGTCATTTTTCTGCCAGAAATTGGTAGAAATAGAAGCTTCTGAGTAGGAGGAAAAGTCTGTTAAAATGGCAATTTTGGTCACTGTGTGGCTTTAAAAAGTGGTTATTCAACATGAGGCACAATCCATTTGACATTTTGAATCATTTTTTCAACATTTGAAAAAATAACTTTTTTTGATGAAAAACGATGACCTGTCGAACTTTCTCCATATGGTCAGAATTGGTCATTTTTTAATGTTTTCTCTTATGACTATTAAATGTGAATTATCACTTTTGGAACTAAAATCAGTGTGTTTAGAGTCATTTTTCTGCCAGAAAATTGGTCGAAATAGAAGCTTCTGTGTAGGAGGAAAAGACTGTAAAAATGGCAATTTTGGCAACTGTGGGGCTTTAAAAAGTGGTTATTCAACATGAGGCACAATCCAATTGACAGTTTGAATAATTCTTTGTATAGTTGAAACAATTTATTTTGTGATGAAAAACGATGACCCTGGACCTGTCGAACTTTCTCCAGATGGTCAGAAATGGTCATGTTTTAATGTTTTCTCTTTTGACTGTAAATGACTATTAAATAAGAATTATCACTTTTGGAACTAAAATAAGAGTGTTTAGAGTAATTTTTCTGCCAGAAAATTGGTCGAAATAGAAGCTTCTGTGTAGGAGGAAAAGTCTGTAAAAATGGCAATTTTAGTCACTGTCGGGCTTTAAAAGGTGGTTATTCAACATGAGGCACAATCCTTTTGACATTTTGCATCATTTTTTCAACATTTGTTAAAATACATTTTTTTGACGAAAAACGATGACCACAGACCTGTCGAACTTTCTCCAGATGGTCAGAAATGGTCATTTTTTAATGTTTTCTCCTATGACTATTAAATGTGAATTATCACTTTTGAAACTGAAATAAGTGTGTTTAGAGTCATTTTTCTGCCAGAAATTGGTCGAAATAGAAGCTTCTGAGTAGGAGGAAAAGTCTGTTAAAATGGCAATTGTGGTCACTGTGTGGCTTTAAAAATTGGTTATTCAACATGAGGCACAATCCATTTGACATTTTGAATCATTTTTTCGACATTTGAAAAAATATTTTTTTTGATGAACAACGATGACCTGTCGAACTTTCTCCAGATGGTCAGAAATGGTCATGTTTTAATGTTTTCTCTTTTGACTGTAAATGACTATTAAATAAGAATTACCACTTTTGGAACTAAAATAAGAGTGTTTAGAGTCATTTATCTGCTAGAAATTGGCCGAAATAGAAGCTTCTGAGTAGGAGGAAAAGTCTGTAAAAATGGCAATTTTAGTCACTGTCGGGCTTTAAAAAGTGGTTATTCAACATGAGGCACAATCCTTTTGACATTTTGCATCATTTTTTCAACATTTGTTAAAAGAAATTTTTTTGATGAAAAACGATGACCACAGACCTGTCGAACTTTCTCCAGATGGTCAGAAATGGTCATTTTTTAATGTTTTCTCTTATGACTATTAAATGTGAATTATCACTTTTAAAACTAAAATCAGTGTGTTTAGAGTCATTTTTCTGCCAGAAATTGGTCGAAAAAAAAGCTTCTGAGTAGGAGGAAAAGTCTGTTAAAAGGGCAATTTTGGTCACTGTGTGGCTTTAAAAATTGGTTATTCAACATGAGGCACAATCCATTTGACATTTTGAATCATTTTTTCAACATTTGAAAAAATATTTTTTGGGATGAACAACGATGACCCCCAGACCTGTCGAACTTTCTCCAGATGGTAAGAAATGGTCATGTTTTAATGTTTTCTCTTTTGACTGTAAATGACTATCAAATAAGAATTATCACTTTTGGAACTAAAATAAGAGTGTTTAGAGTAATTTTTCTGCCAGAAATTGATCGAAATTGAAGCTTCTGAGTAGGAGGAAAAGTCTGTAAAAATTGCAATTTTGGTCACTGTGTGGCTTTAAAAATTGGTTATTCAACATGAGGCACAATCCATTTGACATTTTGAATCATTTTTTCAACTTTTCAAAAAATAATTTTTTTGATGAAAAACGATGACCCCGGACCTGTCGAACTTTCTCCACATAGTCAGAAATTGTCATTTTTTATTGTTTTCTTTTTTGACTGTAAATGACTATTAAATGTGAATTATCACTTTTGGAACTAAAATAAGTGTGTTTAGAGTCATTTTTCTGCCAGAAATTGGTCGAAATTGAAGCTTCTGAGTAGGAGGAAAAGTCTGTTAAAATGGCAATTTTGGTCACTGTGTGGCTTTAAAAAGTGGTTATTCAACATGAGGCACAATCCATTTGACATTTTGAATCATTCTTTCAACATTTGAAAAAATAACTTTTTTTGATGAAAAACGATGACCTGTCGAACTTTCTCCATATGGTCAGAATTGGTCATTTTTTAATGTTTTCTCTTATGACTATTAAATGTGAATTATCACTTTTGGAACTAAAATCAGTGTGTTTAGAGTCATTTTTCTGCCAGAAAATTGGTCGAAATAGAAGCTTCTGTGTAGGAGGAAAAGACTGTAAAAATGGCAATTTTGGTCACTGTGGGGCTTTAAAAAGTGGTTATTCAACATGAGGCACAATCCATTTGACATTTTGAATAATTTTTTCGACATTTGAAAAAATATTTTTTTTGATGAACAACGATGACCTGTCGAACTTTCTCCAGATGGTCAGAAATGGTCATGTTTTAATGTTTTCTCTTTTGACTGTAAATGACTATTAAATAAGAATTATCACTTTTGGAACTAAAAAAAGAGTGTTTAGAGTCATTTTTCTGCTAGAAATTGGCCGAAATAGAAGCTTCTGAGTAGGAGGAAAAGTCTGTAAAAATGGCAATTTTGGTCACTGTGGGGCTTTAAAATGTGGTTATTCAACATGAGGCACACTCCTTTTGACATTTTGCATCATTTTTTCAACATTTGTTAAAATAATTTTTTTGATGAAAAACGATGAACCCGGACCTGTCAAACTTTCTCCAGATGGTCAGAAATGGTCATATTTTAATGTTTTCTCTTTTGACTGTAAATGACTATTAAATAAGAATTACCACTTTTGGAACTAAAATAAGAGTGTTTAGAGTCATTTTTCTTCCAGAAATTGGCCGAAATAGAAGCTTCTGAGTAGAAGGAAAATTCTGTAAAAATGGCAATTTTGGTCACTGTGGGGTTTTAAAAAATGGTTATTCAACATAAGGCACAATCCTTTTGAAATTTGTAATCAATTTTTCAACATTTGAAAAAATATATTTTTTTGATGAAAAACGATGACCACAGACCTGTCGAACTTTCTCCAGATGGTCAGAAATGGTCATTTTTTAATGTTTTCTCTTATGACTATTAAATGTGAATTATCACTTTTGGAACTAAAATAAGTGTGTTTAGAGTCATTTTTCTGCCAGAAATTGGTAGAAATAGAAGCTTCTGAGTAGGAGGAAAAGTCTGTTAAAATGGCAATTTTGGTCACTGTGTGGCTTTAAAAAGTGGTTATTCAACATGAGGCACAATCCATTTGACATTTTGAATCATTTTTTCAACATTTGAAAAAATAACTTTTTTTGATGAAAAACGATGACCTGTCGAACTTTCTCCATATGGTCAGAATTGGTCATTTTTTAATGTTTTCTCTTATGACTATTAAATGTGAATTATCACTTTTGGAACTAAAATCAGTGTGTTTAGAGTCATTTTCCTGCCAGAAAATTGGTTGAAATAGAAGCTTCTGTATAGGAGGAAAAGACTGTAAAAATGGCAATTTTGGTCACTGTGGGGCTTTAAAAAGTGGTTATTCAACATGAGGCACAATCCAATTGACAGTTTGAATAATTCTTTGTATAGTTGAAACAATTTATTTTGTGATGAAAAACGATGACCCTGGACCTGTCGAACTTTCTCCAGATGGTCAGAAATGGTCATGTTTTAATGTTTTCTCTTTTGACTGTAAATGACTATTAAATAAGAATTATCACTTTTGGAACTAAAATAAGAGTGTTTAGAGTCATTTTTCTGCCAGAAAATTGGTCGAAATAGAAGCTTCTGTGTAGGAGGAAAAGTCTGTAAAAATGGCAATTTTGGTCACTGTGGGGTTTTAAAAAATGGTTATTCAACATAAGGCACAATCCTTTTGAAATTTGTAATCAATTTTTCAACATTTGAAAAAATATATTTTTTTCATGAAAAACGATGACCACAGACCTGTCGAACTTTCTCCAGATGGTCAGAAATGGTCATTTTTTAATGTTTTCTCTTATGACTATTAAATGTGAATTATCACTTTTGGAACTAAAGTAAGTTTGTTTAGAGTAATTTTTCTGCCAGAAATTGGTCGAAATAGAAGCTTCTGAGTAGGAGGAAAAGTCTGTTAAAATGGCAATTGTGGTCACTGTGTGGCTTTAAAAATTGGTTATTCAACATGAGGCACAATCCATTTGACATTTTGAATCATTTTTTCGCCATTTGAAAAAATATTTTTTTTGATGAACAACGATGACCTGTCGAACTTTCTCCAGATGGTCAGAAATGGTCATGTTTTAATGTTTTCTCTTTTGACTGTAAATGACTATTAAATAAGAATTATCACTTTTGGAACTAAAATAAGAGTGTTTAGAGTCATTTTTCTGCTAGAAATTGGCCGAAATAGAAGCTTCTGATTAGGAGGAAAAGTCTGTAAAAATGGCAATTTTGGTCACTGTGGGGCTTTAAAAAGTGGTTATTCAACATGAGGCACACTCCTTTTGACATTTTGCATCAGTTTTTTCAACATTTGTTAAAATAATTTTTTTGATGAAAAACGATGAACCCGGACCTGTCAAACTTTCTCCAGATGGTCAGAAATGGTCATATTTTAATGTTTTCTCTTTTGACTGTAAATGACTATTAAATAAGAATTACCACTTTTGGAACTAAAATAAGAGTGTGTAGAGTCATTTTTCTTCCAGAAATTGGCCGAAATAGAAGCTTCTGAGTAGAAGGAAAATTCTGTAAAAATGGCAATTTTGGTCACTGTGGGGTTTTAAAAAGTGGTTATTCAACATGAGGCACAATCCTTTTGACATTTTGCATCATTTTTTCAACATTTGAAAAAATAAGTTTTTTTGATGAAAAACGATGACCCCGGACCTTTCGAACTTTCTCCAGATGGTCAGAAATTGTCATTTTTTTGATGTTTTCTCTTTTGACTGTTAATGACTATAAATAAGAATTATCACTTTTGGAACTAAAATAAGAGTGTTTAGAGTCATTTTTCTGCTAGAAATTGGCCGAAATAGAAGCTTCTGAGTAGGAGGAAAAGTCTGTTAAAATGGCAATTTTGGTCACTGTGTGGCTTTAAAAAGTGGTTATTCAACATAAGGCACAATCCTTTTGAAATTTGTAATCAATTTTTCAACATTTGAAAAAATATATTTTTTTGATGAAAAACGATGACCACAGACCTGTCGAACTTTCTCCAGATGGTCAGAAATGGTCATTTTTTAATGTTTTCTCTTATGACTATTAAATGTGAATTATCACTTTTGGAACTAAAATAAGTGTGTTTAGAGTCATTTTTCTGCCAGAAATTGGTCGAAATAGAAGCTTCTGAGTAGGTGGAAAAGTCTGTTAAAATGGCAATTGTGGTCACTGTGTGGCTTTAAAAAGTGGTTATTCAACATGAGGCACAATCCATTTAACATTTTGAATCATTTTTTCAACATTTGAAAAAATATTTTTTTTGATGAACAACGATGACCCCGGACCTGTCAAACTTTCTCCAGATGGTCAGAAATGGTCATGTTTTAATGTTTTCTCTTTTGACTGTAAATGACTACTAAATAAGAATTATCACTTTTGGAACTAAAATAAGAGTGTTTAGAGTCATTTTTTGCTAGAAATTGGCCGAAATAGAAGCTTCTGAGTAGGAGGAAAAGTCTGTTAAAAAGGCACTTTTGGTCAGTGTGTGGCTTCAAAAAGTGGTTATTCAACATGAGGCACAATCCATTTGACATTTTGATTCATTTTTTCAACATTTGAAAAAATAATTTTTTTGATGAAAAAACGATGAACCCGGACCTGTCAAACTTTCTCCAGATGGTCAGAAATTGTCATATTTTAATGTTTTCTCTTTTGGCTGTAAATGACTATTAAATATGAATTATCACTTTTGGAACTAAAATAAGAGTGTTTAGAGTAATTTTTCTGCCAGAAATTGATCGAAATTGAAGCTTCTGAGTAGGAGGAAAAGTCTGTAAAAATTGCAATTTTGGTCACTGTGGGGCTTTAAAAAGTGGTTATTCAACATGAGGCACAATCCAATTGACAGTTTGAATAATTCTTTGTACAGTTGAAAAAATGTATTTTGTGATAAAAAACGATGAACCCGGACCTGTCAAACTTTCTCCAGATGGTCAGAAATGGTCATATTTTAATGTTTTCTCTTTTGACTGTAAATGACTATTAAATATGAATTATCACTTTTGGAACTAAAATAACAGTGTTTAGAGTAAATTTTCTGCCAGAAATTGATCGAAATTGAAGCTTCTGAGTAGGAGGAAAAGTCTGTAAAAATTGCAATTTTGGTCACTGTGGGGCTTTAAAAAGTGGTTATTCAACATGAGGCACAATCCAATTGATAGTTTGAATAATTCTTTGTACAGTTGAAAAAATTTATTTTGTGATGAAAAACGATGAACCCGGACCTGTCAAACTTTCTCCAGATGGTCAGAAATGGTCATATTTTAATGTTTTCTCTTTTGACTGTAAATGACTATTAAATAAGAATTATCACTTTTGGAACTAAAATAAGAGTGTTTAGAGTCATTTATCTGCTAGAAATTGGCCGAAATAGAAGCTTCTGAGTAGGAGGAAAAGTCTGTAAAAATGGCAATTTTAGTCACTGTCGGGCTTTAAAAGGTGGTTATTCAACATGAGGCACAATCCTTTTGACATTTTGCATCATTTTTTCAACATTTGTTAAAATACATTTTTTTGATGAAAAACGATGACCACAGACCTGTCGAACTTTCTCCAGATGGTCAGTAATGGTCATTTTTTAATGTTTTCTCCTATGACTATTAAATGTGAATTATCACTTTTGAAACTGAAATAAGTGTGTTTAGAGTCATTTTTCTGCCAGAAATTGGTCAAAATAGAAGCTTCTCAGTAGGAGGAAAAGTCTGTTAAAATGGCAATTGTGGTCACTGTGTGGCTTTAAAAATTGGTTATTCAACATGAGGCACAATCCATTTGACATTTTGAATCATTTTTTCGACATTTGAAAAAATATTTTTTTTGATGAACAACGATGACCTGTCGAACTTTCTCCAGATGTTCAGAAATGGTCATTTTTTAATGTTTTCTCTTATGACTATTAAATGTGAATTATCACTTTTGGAACTAAAATAAGTGTGTTTAGAGTCATTTTTCTGCCAGAAATTGGTAGAAATAGAAGCTTCTGAGTAGGTGGAAAAGTCTGTTAAAATGGCAATTGTGGTCACTGTGTGGCTTTAAAAAGTGGCTATTCAACATGAGGCACAATCCTTTTGACATTTTGCATAATTTTTTCAACATTTGAAAAAATAAGTTTTTTTGATGAAAAACGATGACCCCGGACCTTTCGAACTTTCTCCAGATGGTCAGAAATTGTCATTATTTTAATGTTTTCTCTTTTGACTGTAAATGACTATTAAATAAGAATTATCACTTTTGGAACTAAAATAAGAGTGTTTAGAGTAATTTTTCTGCTAGAAATTGGCTGAAATAGAAGCTTCTGAGTAGGAGGAAAAGTCTGTTAAAATGGCAATTTTGGTCACTGTGTGGCTTTAAAAAGTGGTTATTCAACATCAGGCACAATCCTTTTGATATTTTACATCATTTTTTCAACATTAGAAAAAATACGTTTTTTTGATGAAAAACGATGACCCCGGACCTGTCGAACATTCTCCACATAGTCAGAAATGGTCATTTTTTATTGTTTTCTCTTTTGACTGTAAACGACTATTAAATGTGAATTATCAGTTTTGGAACTAAAATAAGTGGGTTTAGAGTAATTTTTCTGACAGAAATTTGTCGAAATAGAAGCTTTGAGTAGGAGGAAAAGTCTGTTAACATGGCAATTTTGGTCACTGTGTGGCTTTAAAAAGTGGTTATTCAACATCAGGCACAATCCTTTTGATATTTTACATCATTTTTTCAACATTAGAAAAAATACGTTTTTTTGATGAAAAACGATGACCCCGGACCTGTCGAACATTCTCCACATAGTCAGAAATGGTCATTTTTTATTGTTTTCTCTTTTGACTGTAAACGACTATTAAATGTGAATTATTACTTTTGGAACTAGAATAAGTGTGTTTAGAGTCATTTTTCTACGAGAAATTGGTCGAAATGGAAGCTTCTGAGTAGGAGGAAAAGTCTGTAAAAATGGCAATTTTGGTCACTGTGTGGCTTTAAAAATTGGTTATTCAACATGAGGCACAACCCATTTGACATTTTGTATCATTTTTTCAACATTTGAAAAAATAAGTTTTTTTGATGAAAAACGATGATCCCGGACCTGTCGAACTTTCTCCACATAGTCAGAAATGGTCATTTTTTATTGTTTTCTCTTTTGACTGTAAACGACTATTAAATGTGAATTATCACTTTTGGAACTAAAATAGGAGTGTTTAGAGTCATTTTTCTTCCAGAAATTGGCCGAAATAGAGGCTTCTGAGTAGAAGGAAAATTCTGTAAAAATGGCAATTTTGGTCACTGTGGGGTTTTAAAAAATGGTTATTCAACATAAGGCACAATCCTTTTGAAATTTGTAATCAATTTTTCAACATTTGAAAAAATATATTTTTTTGATGAAAAACGATGGTCAGAAATGGTCATTTTTTAATGTTTTCTCTTATGACTATTAAATGTGAATTATCACTTTTGGAACTAAAATAAGTGTGTTTAGAGTCATTTTTCTGCCAGAAATTGGTAGAAATAGAAGCTTCTGAGTAGGTGGAAAAGTCTGTTAAAATGGCAATTGTGGTCACTGTGTGGCTTTAAAAAGTGGCTATTCAACATGAGGCACAATCCTTTTGAGATTTTGCATCATTTTTTCAACATTTGAAAAAATAAGTTTTTTTGATGAAAAACGATGACCCCGGACCTGTCAAACTTTCTCCAGATGGTCAGAAATGGTCATGTTTTAATGTTTTCTCTTTTGACTGTAAATGACTATTAAATAAGAATGATCACTTATGGAACTAAAATAAGAGTGTTTAGAGTCATTTATCTGCTAGAAATTGGCCGAAATAGAAGCTTCTGAGTAGGAGGAAAAGTCTGTAAAAATGGCAATTTTAGTCACTGTCGGGCTTTAAAAGGTGGTTATTCAACATGAGGCACAATCCTTTTGACATTTTGCATCATTTTTTCAACATTTGTTAAAATACATTTTTTTGATGAAAAACGATGACCACAGACCTGTCGAACTTTCTCCAGATGGTCAGAAATGGTCATTTTTTAATGTTTTCTCCTATGACTATTAAATGTGAATTATCACTTTTGAAACTGAAATAAGTGTGTTTAGAGTCATTTTTCTGCCAGAATTTGGTCGAAATAGAAGCTTCTGAGTAGGAGGAAAAGTCTGTTAAAATGGCAATTGTGGTCACTGTGTGGCTTTAAAAATTGGTTATTCAACATGAGGCACAATCCATTTGACATTTTGAATCATTTTTTCGACATTTGAAAAAATATTTTTTTTGATGAACAACGATGACCTGTCGAACTTTCTCCAGATGGTCAGAAATGGTCATGTTTTAATGTTTTCTCTTTTGACTGTAAATGACTATTAAATAAGAATTATCACTTTTGGAACTAAAATAAGAGTGTTTAGAGTCATTTTTCTGCTAGAAATTGGCCGAAATAGAAGCTTCTGATTAGGAGGAAAAGTCTGTAAAAATGGCAATTTTGGTCACTGTGGGGCTTTAAAAAGTGGTTATTCAACATGAGGCACACTCCTTTTGATATTTTGCATCAGTTTTTTCAACATTTGTTAAAATAATTTTTTTGATGAAAAACGATGAACCCGGACCTGTCAAACTTTCTCCAGATGGTCAGAAATGGTCATATTTTAATGTTTTCTCTTTTGACTGTAAATGACTATTAAATAAGAATTACCACTTTTGGAACTAAAATAAGAGTGTTTAGAGTCATTTTTCTTCCAGAAATTGGCCGAAATAGAAGCTTCTGAGTAGAAGGAAAATTCTGTAAAAATGGCAATTTTGGTCACTGTGGGGTTTTAAAAAGTGGTTATTCAACATGAGGCACAATCCTTTTGACATTTTGCATCATTTTTTCAACATTTGAAAAAATAAGTTTTTTTGATGAAAAACGATGACCCCGGACCTTTCGAACTTTCTCCAGATGGTCAGAAATTGTCATTTTTTTTTATGTTTTCTCTTTTGACTGTAAATGACTATTAAATAAGAATTATCACTTTTGGAACTAAAATAAGAGTGTTTAGAGTCATTTATCTGCTAGAAATTGGCCGAAATAGAAGCTTCTGAGTAGGAGGAAAACTCTGTAAAAATGGCAATTTTAGTCACTGTCGGGCTTTAAAAGGTGGTTATTCAACATGAGGCACAATCCTTTTGACATTTTGCATCATTTTTTCAACATTTGTTAAAATACATTTTTTTGATGAAAAACGATGACCACAGACCTGTCGAACTTTCTCCAGATGGTCAGAAATGGTCATTTTTTAATGTTTTCTCCTATGACTATTAAATGTGAATTATCACTTTTGAAACTGAAATAAGTGTGTTTAGAGTCATTTTTCTGCCAGAAATTGGTCGAAATAGAAGCTTCTCAGTAGGAGGAAAAGTCTGTTAAAATGGCAATTGTGGTCACTGTGTGGCTTTAAAAATTGGTTATTCAACATGAGGCACAATCCATTTGACATTTTGAATCATTTTTTCGACATTTGAAAAAATATTTTTTTTGATGAACAACGATGACCTGTCGAACTTTCTCCAGATGGTCAGAAATGGTCATGTTTTAATGTTTTCTCTTTTGACTGTAAATGACTATTAAATAAGAATTATCACTTTTGGAACTAAAATAAGAGTGTTTAGAGTCATTTTTCTGCTAGAAATTGGCCGAAATAGAAGCTTCTGATTAGGAGGAAAAGTCTGTAAAAATGGCAATTTTGGTCACTGTGGGGCTTTAAAAAGTGGTTATTCAACATGAGGCACACTCCTTTTGATATTTTGCATCAGTTTTTTCAACATTTGTTAAAATAATTTTTTTGATGAAAAACGATGAACCCGGACCTGTCAAACTTTCTCCAGATGGTCAGAAATGGTCATATTTTAATGTTTTCTCTTTTGACTGTAAATGACTATTAAATAAAAATTACCACTTTTGGAACTAAAATAAGAGTGTTTAGAGTCATTTTTCTTCCAGAAATTGGCCGAAATAGAAGCTTCTGAGTAGAAGGAAAATTCTGTAAAAATGGCAATTTTGGTCACTGTGGGGTTTTAAAAAGTGGTTATTCAACATGAGGCACAATCCTTTTGACATTTTGCATCATTTTTTCAACATTTGAAAAAATAAGTTTTTTTGATGAAAAACGATGACCCCGGACCTTTCGAACTTTCTCCAGATGGTCAGAAATTGTCATTTTTTTAATGTTTTCTCTTTTGACTGTAAATGACTATTAAATAAGAATTATCACTTTTGGAACTAAAATAAGAGTGTTTAGAGTCATTTATCTGCTAGAAATTGGCCGAAATAGAAGCTTCTGAGTAGGAGGAAAACTCTGTAAAAATGGCAATTTTAGTCACTGTCGGGCTTTAAAAGGTGGTTATTCAACATGAGGCACAATCCTTTTGACATTTTGCATCATTTTTTCAACATTTGTTAAAATACATTTTTTTGATGAAAAACGATGACCACAGACCTGTCGAACTTTCTCCAGATGGTCAGAAATGGTCATTTTTTAATGTTTTCTCCTATGACTATTAAATGTGAATTATCACTTTTGAAACTGAAATAAGTGTGTTTAGAGTCATTTTTCTGCCAGAATTTGGTCGAAATAGAAGCTTCTGAGTAGGAGGAAAAGTCTGTTAAAATGGCAATTGTGGTCACTGTGTGGCTTTAAAAATTGGTTATTCAACATGAGGCACAATCCATTTGACATTTTGAATCATTTTTTCGACATTTGAAAAAATATTTTTTTTGATGAACAACGATGACCTGTCGAACTTTCTCCAGATGGTCAGAAATGGTCATGTTTTAATGTTTTCTCTTTTGACTGTAAATGACTATTAAATAAGAATTATCACTTTTGGAACTAAAATAAGAGTGTTTAGAGTCATTTTTCTGCTAGAAATTGGCCGAAATAGAAGCTTCTGATTAGGAGGAAAAGTCTGTAAAAATGGCAATTTTGGTCACTGTGGGGCTTTAAAAAGTGGTTATTCAACATGAGGCACACTCCTTTTGATATTTTGCATCAGTTTTTTCAACATTTGTTAAAATAATTTTTTTGATGAAAAACGATGAACCCGGACCTGTCAAACTTTCTCCAGATGGTCAGAAATGGTCATATTTTAATGTTTTCTCTTTTGACTGTAAATGACTATTAAATAAGAATTACCACTTTTGGAACTAAAATAAGAGTGTTTAGAGTCATTTTTCTTCCAGAAATTGGCCGAAATAGAAGCTTCTGAGTAGAAGGAAAATTCTGTAAAAATGGCAATTTTGGTCACTGTGGGGTTTTAAAAAGTGGTTATTCAACATGAGGCACAATCCTTTTGACATTTTGCATCATTTTTTCAACATTTGAAAAAATAAGTTTTTTTGATGAAAAACGATGACCCCGGACCTTTCGAACTTTCTCCAGATGGTCAGAAATTATCATTTTTTTTAATGTTTTCTCTTTTGACTGTAAATGACTATTAAATAAGAATTATCACTTTTGGAACTAAAATAAGAGTGTTTAGAGTCATTTATCTGCTAGAAATTGGCCGAAATTGAAGCTTCTGAGTAGGAGGAAAACTCTGTAAAAATGGCAATTTTAGTCACTGTCGGGCTTTAAAAGGTGGTTATTCAACATGAGGCACAATCCTTTTGACATTTTGCATCATTTTTTCAACATTTGTTAAAATACATTTTTTTGATGAAAAACGATGACCACAGACCTGTCGAACTTTCTCCAGATGGTCAGAAATGGTCATTTTTTAATGTTTTCTCCTATGACTATTAAATGTGAATTATCACTTTTGAAACTGAAATAAGTGTGTTTAGAGTCATTTTTCTGCCAGAAATTGGTCGAAATAGAAGCTTCTCAGTAGGAGGAAAAGTCTGTTAAAATGGCAATTGTGGTCACTGTGTGGCTTTAAAAATTGGTTATTCAACATGAGGCACAATCCATTTGACATTTTGAATCATTTTTTCGACATTTGAAAAAATATTTTTTTTGATGAACAACGATGACCTGTCGAACTTTCTCCAGATGGTCAGAAATGGTCATGTTTTAATGTTTTCTCTTTTGACTGTAAATGACTATTAAATAAGAATTATCACTTTTGGAACTAAAATAAGAGTGTTTAGAGTCATTTTTCTGCTAGAAATTGGCCGAAATAGAAGCTTCTGATTAGGAGGAAAAGTCTGTAAAAATGGCAATGTTGGTCACTGTGGGGCTTTAAAAAGTGGTTATTCAACATGAGGCACACTCCTTTTGATATTTTGCATCAGTTTTTTCAACATTTGTTAAAATAATTTTTTTGATGAAAAACGATGAACCCGGACCTGTCAAACTTTCTCCAGATGGTCAGAAATGGTCATATTTTAATGTTTTCTCTTTTGACTGTAAATGACTATTAAATAAGAATTACCACTTTTGGAACTAAAATAAGAGTGTTTAGAGTCATTTTTCTTCCAGAAATTGGCCGAAATAGAAGCTTCTGAGTAGAAGGAAAATTCTGTAAAAATGGCAATTTTGGTCACTGTGGGGTTTTAAAAAGTGGTTATTCAACATGAGGCACAATCCTTTTGACATTTTGCATCATTTTTTCAACATTTGAAAAAATAAGTTTTTTTGATGAAAAACGATGACCCCGGACCTTTCGAACTTTCTCCAGATGGTCAGAAATTATCATTTTTTTTAATGTTTTCTCTTTTGACTGTAAATGACTATTAAATAAGAATTATCACTTTTGGAACTAAAATAAGAGTGTTTAGAGTCATTTATCTGCTAGAAATTGGCCGAAATAGAAGCTTCTGAGTAGGAGGAAAACTCTGTAAAAATGGCAATTTTAGTCACTGTCGGGCTTTAAAAGGTGGTTATTCAACATGAGGCACAATCCTTTTGACATTTTGCATCATTTTTTCAACATTTGTTAAAATACATTTTTTTGATGAAAAAGGATGACCACAGACCTGTCGAACTTTCTCCAGATGGTCAGAAATGGTCATTTTTTAATGTTTTCTCCTATGACTATTAAATGTGAATTATCACTTTTGAAACTGAAATAAGTGTGTTTAGAGTCATTTTTCTGCCAGAAATTGGTCGAAATAGAAGCTTCTCAGTAGGAGGAAAAGTCTGTTAAAATGGCAATTGTGGTCACTGTGTGGCTTTAAAAATTGGTTATTCAACATGAGGCACAATCCATTTGACATTTTGAATCATTTTTTCGACATTTGAAAAAATATTTTTTTTGATGAACAACGATGACCTGTCGAACTTTCTCCAGATGGTCAGAAATGGTCATGTTTTAATGTTTTCTCTTTTGACTGTAAATGACTATTAAATAAGAATTATCACTTTTGGAACTAAAATAAGAGTGTTTAGAGTCATTTTTCTGCTAGAAATTGGCCGAAATAGAAGCTTCTGATTAGGAGGAAAAGTCTGTAAAAATGGCAATTTTGGTCACTGTGGGGCTTTAAAAAGTGGTTATTCAACATGAGGCACACTCCTTTTGATATTTTGCATCAGTTTTTTCAACATTTGTTAAAATAATTTTTTTGATGAAAAACGATGAACCCGGACCTGTCAAACTTTCTCCAGATGGTCAGAAATGGTCATATTTTAATGTTTTCTCTTTTGACTGTAAATGACTATTAAATAAAAATTACCACTTTTGGAACTAAAATAAGAGTGTTTAGAGTCATTTTTCTTCCAGAAATTGGCCGAAATAGAAGCTTCTGAGTAGAAGGAAAATTCTGTAAAAATGGCAATTTTGGTCACTGTGGGGTTTTAAAAAGTGGTTATTCAACATGAGGCACAATCCTTTTGACATTTTGCATCATTTTTTCAACATTTGAAAAAATAAGTTTTTTTGATGAAAAACGATGACCCCGGACCTTTCGAACTTTCTCCAGATGGTCAGAAATTGTCATTTTTTTAATGTTTTCTCTTTTGACTGTAAATGACTATTAAATAAGAATTATCACTTTTGGAACTAAAATAAGAGTGTTTAGAGTCATTTATCTGCTAGAAATTGGCCGAAATAGAAGCTTCTGAGTAGGAGGAAAACTCTGTAAAAATGGCAATTTTAGTCACTGTCGGGCTTTAAAAGGTGGTTATTCAACATGAGGCACAATCCTTTTGACATTTTGCATCATTTTTTCAACATTTGTTAAAATACATTTTTTTGATGAAAAACGATGACCACAGACCTGTCGAACTTTCTCCAGATGGTCAGAAATGGTCATTTTTTAATGTTTTCTCCTATGACTATTAAATGTGAATTATCACTTTTGAAACTGAAATAAGTGTGTTTAGAGTCATTTTTCTGCCAGAATTTGGTCGAAATAGAAGCTTCTGAGTAGGAGGAAAAGTCTGTTAAAATGGCAATTGTGGTCACTGTGTGGCTTTAAAAATTGGTTATTCAACATGAGGCACAATCCATTTGACATTTTGAATCATTTTTTCGACATGTGAAAAAAAATTTTTTTTGATGAACAACGATGACCTGTCGAACTTTCTCCAGATGGTCAGAAATGGTCATGTTTTAATGTTTTCTCTTTTGACTGTAAATGACTATTAAATAAGAATTATCACTTTTGGAACTAAAATAAGAGTGTTTAGAGTCATTTTTCTGCTAGAAATTGGCCGAAATAGAAGCTTCTGATTAGGAGGAAAAGTCTGTAAAAATGGCAATTTTGGTCACTGTGGGGCTTTAAAAAGTGGTTATTCAACATGAGGCACACTCCTTTTGACATTTTGCATCAGTTTTTTCAACATTTGTTAAAATAATTTTTTTGATGAAAAACGATGAACCCGGACCTGTCAAACTTTCTCCAGATGGTCAGAAATGGTCATATTTTAATGTTTTCTCTTTTGACTGTAAATGACTATTAAATAAGAATTACCACTTTTGGAACTAAAATAAGAGTGTGTAGAGTCATTTTTCTTCCAGAAATTGTCCGAAATAGAAGCTTCTGAGTAGAAGGAAAATTCTGTAAAAATGGCAATTTTGGTCACTGTGGGGTTTTAAAAAGTGGTTATTCAACATGAGGCACAATCCTTTTGACATTTTGCATCATTTTTTCAACATTTGAAAAAATAAGTTTTTTTGATGAAAAACGATGACCCCGGACCTTTCGAACTTTCTCCAGATGGTCAGAAATTGTCATTTTTTTGATGTTTTCTCTTTTGACTGTAAATGACTATAAATAAGAATTATCACTTTTGGAACTAAAATAAGAGTGTTTAGAGTCATTTTTCTGCTAGAAATTGGCCGAAATAGAAGCTTCTGAGTAGGAGGAAAAGTCTGTTAAAATGGCAATTTTGGTCACTGTGTGGCTTTAAAAAGTGGTTATTCAACATAAGGCACAATCCTTTTGAAACTTGTAATCAATTTTTCAACATTTGAAAAAATATATTTTTTTGATGAAAAACGATGACCACAGACCTGTCGAACTTTCTCCAGATGGTCAGAAATGGTCATTTTTTAATGTTTTCTCTTATGACTATTAAATGTGAATTATCACTTTTGGAACTAAAATAAGTGTGTTTAGAGTCATTTTTCTGCCAGAAATTGGTCGAAATAGAAGCTTCTGAGTAGGTGGAAAAGTCTGTTAAAATGGCAATTGTGGTCACTGTGTGGCTTTAAAAAGTGGTTATTCAACATGAGGCACAATCCATTTAACATTTTGAATCATTTTTTCAACATTTGAAAAAATATTTTTTTTGATGAACAACGATGACCCCAGACCTGTCAAACTTTCTCCAGATGGTCAGAAATGGTCATGTTTTAATGTTTTCTCTTTTGACTGTAAATGACTATTAAATAAGAATTATCACTTTTGGAACTAAAATAAGAGTGTTTAGAGTCATTTTTTGCTAGAAATTGGCCGAAATAGAAGCTTCTGAGTAGGAGGAAAAGTCTGTTAAAAAGGCACTTTTGGTCAGTGTGTGGCTTCAAAAAGTGGTTATTCAACATGAGGCACAATCCATTTGACATTTTGATTCATTTTTTCAACATTTGAAAAAATAATTTTTTTGATGAAAAAACGATGAACCCGGACCTGTCAAACTTTCTCCAGATGGTCAGAAATTGTCATATTTTAATGTTTTCTCTTTTGGCTGTAAATGACTATTAAATATGAATTATCACTTTTGGAACTAAAATAAGAGTGTTTAGAGTAATTTTTCTGCCAGAAATTGATCGAAATTGAAGCTTCTGAGTAGGAGGAAAAGTCTGTAAAAATTGCAATTTTGGTCACTGTGGGGCTTTAAAAAGTGGTTATTCAACATGAGGCACAATCCAATTGACAGTTTGAATAATTCTTTGTACAGTTGAAAAAATTTATTTTGTGATAAAAAACGATGAACCCGGACCTGTCAAACTTTCTCCAGATGGTCAGAAATGGTCATATTTTAATGTTTTCTCTTTTGACTGTAAATGACTATTAAATATGAATTATCACTTTTGGAACTAAAATAAGAGTGTTTAGAGTAATTTTTCTGCCAGAAATTGATCGAAATTGAAGCTTCTGAGTAGGAGGAAAAGTCTGTAAAAATTGCAATTTTGGTCACTGTGGGGCTTTAAAAAGTGGTTATTCAACATGAGGCACAATCCAATTGACAGTTTGAATAATTCTTTGTACAGTTGAAAAAATTTATTTTGTGATAAAAAACGATGAACCCGGACCTGTCAAACTTTCTCCAGATGGTCAGAAATGGTCATATTTTAATGTTTTCTCTTTTGACTGTAAATGACTATTAAATAAGAATTATCACTTTTGGAACTAAAATAAGAGTGTTTAGAGTCATTTATCTGCTAGAAATTGGCCGAAATAGAAGCTTCTGAGTAGGAGGAAAAGTCTGTAAAAATGGCAATTTTAGTCACTGTCGGGCTTTAAAAGGTGGTTATTCAACATGAGGCACAATCCTTTTGACATTTTGCATCATTTTTTCAACATTTGTTAAAATACATTTTTTTGATGAAAAACGATGACCACAGACCTGTCGAACTTTCTCCAGATGGTCAGTAATGGTCATTTTTTAATGTTTTCTCCTATGACTATTAAATGTGAATTATCACTTTTGAAACTGAAATAAGTGTGTTTAGAGTCATTTTTCTGCCAGAAATTGGTCAAAATAGAAGCTTCTCAGTAGGAGGAAAAGTCTGTTAAAATGGCAATTGTGGTCACTGTGTGGCTTTAAAAATTGGTTATTCAACATGAGGCACAATCCATTTGACATTTTGAATCATTTTTTCGACATTTGAAAAAATATTTTTTTTGATGAACAACGATGACCTGTCGAACTTTCTCCAGATGTTCAGAAATGGTCATTTTTTAATGTTTTCTCTTATGACTATTAAATGTGAATTATCACTTTTGGAACTAAAATAAGTGTGTTTAGAGTCATTTTTCTGCCAGAAATTGGTAGAAATAGAAGCTTCTGAGTAGGTGGAAAAGTCTGTTAAAATGGCAATTGTGGTCACTGTGTGGCTTTAAAAAGTGGCTATTCAACATGAGGCACAATCCTTTTGACATTTTGCATAATTTTTTCAACATTTGAAAAAATAAGTTTTTTTGATGAAAAACGATGACCTCGGACCTTTCGAACTTTCTCCAGATGGTCAGAAATTGTCATTATTTTAATGTTTTCTCTTTTGACTGTAAATGACTATTAAATAAGAATTATCACTTTTGGAACTAAAATAAGAGTGTTTAGAGTAATTTTTCTGCTAGAAATTGGCTGAAATAGAAGCTTCTGAGTAGGAGGAAAAGTCTGTTAAAATGGCAATTTTGGTCACTGTGTGGCTTTAAAAAGTGGTTATTCAACATCAGGCACAGTCCTTTTGATATTTTACATCATTTTTTCAACATTAGAAAAAATACGTTTTTTTGATGAAAAACGATGACCCCGGACCTGTCGAACATTCTCCACATAGTCAGAAATGGTCATTTTTTATTGTTTTCTCTTTTGACTGTAAACGACTATTAAATGTGAATTATCAGTTTTGGAACTAAAATAAGTGGGTTTAGAGTCATTTTTCTGACAGAAATTTGTCGAAATAGAAGCTTTGAGTAGGAGGAAAAGTCTGTTAAAATGGCAATTTTGGTCACTGTGTGGCTTTAAAAAGTGGTTATTCAACATCAGGCACAATCCTTTTGATATTTTACATCATTTTTTCAACATTAGAAAAAATACGTTTTTTTGATGAAAAACGATGACCCCGGACCTGTCGAACATTCTCCACATAGTCAGAAATGGTCATTTTTTATTGTTTTCTCTTTTGACTGTAAACGACTATTAAATGTGAATTATTACTTTTGGAACTAGAATAAGTGTGTTTAGAGTCATTTTTCTACGAGAAATTGGTCGAAATGGAAGCTTCTGAGTAGGAGGAAAAGTCTGTAAAAATGGCAATTTTGGTCACTGTGTGGCTTTAAAAATTGGTTATTCAACATGAGGCACAACCCATTTGACATTTTGTATCATTTTTTCAACATTTGAAAAAATACGTTTTTTTGATGAAAAACGATGATCCCGGACCTGTCGAACTTTCTCCACATAGTCAGAAATGGTCATTTTTTATTGTTTTCTCTTTTGACTGTAAACGACTATTAAATGTGAATTATCACTTTTGGAGCTAAAATAGGAGTGTTTAGAGTCATTTTTCTTCCAGAAATTGGCCGAAATAGAAGCTTCTGAGTAGAAGGAAAATTCTGTAAAAATGGCAATTTTGGTCACTGTGGGGTTTTAAAAAATGGTTATTCAACATAAGGCACAATCCTTTTGAAATTTGTAATCAATTTTTCAACATTTGAAAAAATATATTTTTTTGATGAAAAACGATGGTCAGAAATGGTCATTTTTTAATGTTTTCTCTTATGACTATTAAATGTGAATTATCACTTTTGGAACTAAAATAAGTGTGTTTAGAGTCATTTTTCTGCCAGAAATTGGTAGAAATAGAAGCTTCTGAGTAGGTGGAAAAGTCTGTTAAAATGGCAATTGTGGTCACTGTGTGGCTTTAAAAAGTGGCTATTCAACATGAGGCACAATCCTTTTGACATTTTGCATCATTTTTTCAACATTTGAAAAAATAAGTTTTTTTGATGAAAAACGATGACCCCGGACCTGTCAAACTTTCTCCAGATGGTCAGAAATGGTCATGTTTTAATGTTTTCTCTTTTGACTGTAAATGACTATTAAATAAGAATGATCACTTATGGAACTAAAATAAGAGTGTTTGGAGTCATTTATCTGCTAGAAATTGGCCGAAATAGAAGCTTCTGAGTAGGAGGAAAAGTCTGTAAAAATGGCAATTTTAGTCACTGTCGGGCTTTAAAAGGTGGTTATTCAACATGAGGCACAATCCTTTTGACATTTTGCATCATTTTTTCAACATTTGTTAAAATACATTTTTTTGATGAAAAACGATGACCACAGACCTGTCGAACTTTCTCCAGATGGTCAGAAATGGTCATTTTTTAATGTTTTCTCCTATGACTATTAAATGTGAATTATCACTTTTGAAACTGAAATAAGTGTGTTTAGAGTCATTTTTCTGCCAGAATTTGGTCGAAATAGAAGCTTCTGAGTAGGAGGAAAAGTCTGTTAAAATGGCAATTGTGGTCACTGTGTGGCTTTAAAAATTGGTTATTCAACATGAGGCACAATCCATTTGACATTTTGAATCATTTTTTCGACATTTGAAAAAATATTTTTTTTGATGAACAACGATGACCTGTCGAACTTTCTCCAGATGGTCAGAAATGGTCATGTTTTAATGTTTTCTCTTTTGACTGTAAATGACTATTAAATAAGAATTATCACTTTTGGAACTAAAATAAGAGTGTTTAGAGTCATTTTTCTGCTAGAAATTGGCCGAAATAGAAGCTTCTGATTAGGAGGAAAAGTCTGTAAAAATGGCAATTTTGGTCACTGTGGGGCTTTAAAAAGTGGTTATTCAACATGAGGCACACTCCTTTTGATATTTTGCATCAGTTTTTTCAACATTTGTTAAAATAATTTTTTTGATGAAAAACGATGAACCCGGACCTGTCAAACTTTCTCCAGATGGTCAGAAATGGTCATATTTTAATGTTTTCTCTTTTGACTGTAAATGACTATTAAATAAGAATTACCACTTTTGGAACTAAAATAAGAGTGTTTAGAGTCATTTTTCTTCCAGAAATTGGCCGAAATAGAAGCTTCTGAGTAGAAGGAAAATTCTGTAAAAATGGCAATTTTGGTCACTGTGGGGTTTTAAAAAGTGGTTATTCAACATGAGGCACAATCCTTTTGACATTTTGCATCATTTTTTCAACATTTGAAAAAATAAGTTTTTTTGATGAAAAACGATGACCCCGGACCTTTCGAACTTTCTCCAGATGGTCAGAAATTGTCATTTTTTTTAATGTTTTCTCTTTTGACTGTAAATGACTATTAAATAAGAATTATCACTTTTGGAACTAAAATAAGAGTGTTTAGAGTCATTTATCTGCTAGAAATTGGCCGAAATAGAAGCTTCTGAGTAGGAGGAAAACTCTGTAAAAATGGCAATTTTAGTCACTGTCGGGCTTTAAAAGGTGGTTATTCAACATGAGGCACAATCCTTTTGACATTTTGCATCATTTTTTCAACATTTGTTAAAATACATTTTTTTGATGAAAAACGATGACCACAGACCTGTCGAACTTTCTCCAGATGGTCAGAAATGGTCATTTTTTAATGTTTTCTCCTATGACTATTAAATGTGAATTATCACTTTTGAAACTGAAATAAGTGTGTTTAGAGTAATTTTTCTGCCAGAAATTGGTCGAAATAGAAGCTTCTCAGTAGGAGGAAAAGTCTGTTAAAATGGCAATTGTGGTCACTGTGTGGCTTTAAAAATTGGTTATTCAACATGAGGCACAATCCATTTGACATTTTGAATCATTTTTTCGACATTTGAAAAAATATTTTTTTTGATGAACAACGATGACCTGTCGAACTTTCTCCAGATGGTCAGAAATGGTCATGTTTTAATGTTTTCTCTTTTGACTGTAAATGACTATTAAATAAGAATTATCACTTTTGGAACTAAAATAAGAGTGTTTAGAGTCATTTTTCTGCTAGAAATTGGCCGAAATAGAAGCTTCTGATTAGGAGGAAAAGTCTGTAAAAATGGCAATTTTGGTCACTGTGGGGCTTTAAAAAGTGGTTATTCAACATGAGGCACACTCCTTTTGATATTTTGCATCAGTTTTTTCAACATTTGTTAAAATAATTTTTTTGATGAAAAACGATGAACCCGGACCTGTCAAACTTTCTCCAGATGGTCAGAAATGGTCATATTTTAATGTTTTCTCTTTTGACTGTAAATGACTATTAAATAAGAATTACCACTTTTGGAACTAAAATAAGAGTGTTTAGAGTCATTTTTCTTCCAGAAATTGGCCGAAATAGAAGCTTCTGAGTAGAAGGAAAATTCTGTAAAAATGGCAATTTTGGTCACTGTGGGGTTTTAAAAAGTGGTTATTCAACATGAGGCACAATCCTTTTGACATTTTGCATCATTTTTTCAACATTTGAAAAAATAAGTTTTTTTGATGAAAAACGATGACCCCGGACCTTTCGAACTTTCTCCAGATGGTCAGAAATTGTCATTTTTTTAATGTTTTCTCTTTTGACTGTAAATGACTATTAAATAAGAATTATCACTTTTGGAACTAAAATAAGAGTGTTTAGAGTCATTTATCTGCTAGAAATTGGCCGAAATAGAAGCTTCTGAGTAGGAGGAAAACTCTGTAAAAATGGCAATTTTAGTCACTGTCGGGCTTTAAAAGGTGGTTATTCAACATGAGGCACAATCCTTTTGACATTTTGCATCATTTTTTCAACATTTGTTAAAATAAATTTTTTTGATGAAAAACGATGACCACAGACCTGTCGAACTTTCTCCAGATGGTCAGAAATGGTCATTTTTTAATGTTTTCTCCTATGACTATTAAATGTGAATTATCACTTTTGAAACTGAAATAAGTGTGTTTAGAGTCATTTTTCTGCCAGAAATTGGTCGAAATAGAAGCTTCTCAGTAGGAGGAAAAGTCTGTTAAAATGGCAATTGTGGTCACTGTGTGGCTTTAAAAATTGGTTATTCAACATGAGGCACAATCCATTTGACATTTTGAATAATTTTTTCGACATTTGAAAAAATATTTTTTTTGATGAACAACGATGACCTGTCGAACTTTCTCCAGATGGTCAGAAATGGTCATGTTTTAATGTTTTCTCTTTTGACTGTAAATGACTATTAAATAAGAATTATCACTTTTGGAACTAAAATAAGAGTGTTTAGAGTCATTTTTCTGCTAGAAATTGGCCGAAATAGAAGCTTCTGAGTAGGAGGAAAAGTCTGTAAAAATGGCAATTTTGGTCACTGTGGGGCTTTAAAATGTGGTTATTCAACATGAGGCACACTCCTTTTGACATTTTGCATAATTTTTTCAACATTTGTTAAAATAATTTTTTTGATGAAAAACGATGAACCCGGACCTGTCAAACTTTCTCCAGATGGTCAGAAATGGTCATATTTTAATGTTTTCTCTTTTGACTGTAAATGACTATTAAATAAGAATTACCACTTTTGGAACTAAAATAAGAGTGTTTAGAGTCATTTTTCTTCCAGAAATTGGCCGAAATAGAAGCTTCTGAGTAGAAGGAAAATTCTGTAAAAATGGCAATTTTGGTCACTGTGGGGTTTTAAAAAATGGTTATTCAACATAAGGCACAATCCTTTTTAAATTTGTAATCAATTTTTCAACATTTGAAAAAATATATTTTTTTGATGAAAAACGATGACCACAGACCTGTCGAACTTTCTCCAGATGGTCAGAAATGGTCATTTTTTAATGTTTTCTCTTATGACTATTAAATGTGAATTATCACTTTTGGAACTAAAATAAGAGTGTTTAGAGTCATTTTTCTGCCAGAAATTGGTAGAAATAGAAGCTTCTGAGTAGGTGGAAAAGTCTGTTAAAATGGCAATTGTGGTCACTGTGTGGCTTTAAAAAGTGGCTATTCAACATGAGGCACAATCCTTTTGACATTTTGCATTATTTTTTCAACATTTGAAAAAATAAGTTTTTTTGATGAAAAACGATGACCCCGGACCTGTCAAACTTTCTCCAGATGGTCAGAAATGGTCATGTTTTAATGTTTTCTCTTTTGACTGTAAATGACTATTAAATAAGAATTATCACTTATTGAACTAAAATAAGAGTGTTTAGAGTCATTTATCTGCTAGAAATTGGCCGAAATAGAAGCTTCTGAGTAGGAGGAAAAGTCTGTAAAAATGGCAATTTTAGTCACTGTCGGGCTTTAAAAGGTGGTTATTCAACATGAGGCACAATCCTTTTGACATTTTGCATCATTTTTTCAACATTTGTTAAAATACATTTTTTTGATGAAAAACGATGACCACAGACCTGTCGAACTTTCTCCAGATGGTCAGAAATGATCATTTTTTAATGTTTTCTCCAATGACTATTAAATGTGAATTATCACTTTTGAAACTGAAATAAGTGTGTTTAGAGTCATTTTTTTGCCAGAAATTGGTCGAAATAGAAGCTTCTGAGTAGGAGGAAAAGTCTGTTAAAATGGCAATTGTGGTCACTGTGTTGCTTTAAAAACTTGGTTATTCAACATGAGGCACAATCCATTTGACATTTTGAATCATTTTTTCGACATTTGAAAAAACATTTTTTTTGATGAACAACGATGACCTGTCGAACTTTCTCCAGATGGTCAGAAACGGTCATGTTTTAATGTTTTCTCTTTTGACTGTAAATGACTATTAAATACGAATTATCACTTTTGGAACTAAAATAAGAGTGTTTAGAGTCATTTTTCTGCTAGAAATTGGCCGAAAAAGAAGCTTCTGAGTACGAGGAAAAGTCTGTTAAAATGGCAATTTTGGTCACTGTGTGGCTTTAAAAAGTGGTTATTCAACATAAGGCACAATCCTTTTGAAATTTGTAATCAATTTTTCAACATTTGAAAAAATATATTTTTTTGATGAAAAACGATGACCACAGACCTGTCGAACTTTCTCCAGATGGTCAGAAATGGTCATTTTTTAATGTTTTCTCTTATGACTATTAAATGTGAATTATCACTTTTGGAACTAAAGTAAGTGTGTTTAGAGTCATTTTTCTGCCAGAAATTGGTCGAAATAGAAGCTTCTGAGTAGGTGGAAAAGTCTGTTAAAATGGCAATTGTGGTCACTGTGTGGCTTTAAAAAGTGGTTATTCAACATGAGGCACAATCCTTTTGACATTTTGCATCATTTTTTCAACATTTGTTAAAATACATTTTTTTTTATGAAAAACGATGACCACAGACCTGTCGAACTTTCTCCAGATGGTCAGAAATGGTCATTTTTTAATGTTTTCTCCTATGACTATTAAATGTGAATTATCACTTTTGAAACTGAAATAAGTGTGTTTAGAGTCATTTTTCTGCCAGAAATTGGTCGAAATAGAAGCTTCTGAGTAGGAGGAAAAGTCTGTTAAAATGGCAATTGTGGTCACTGTGTGGCTTTAAAAATTGGTTATTCAACATGAGGCACAATCCATTTGACATTTTGAATCATTTTTTCCACATTTGAAAAAATATTTTTTTTGATGAACAACGATGACCTGTCGAACTTTCTCCAGATGGTCAGAAATGGTCATGTTTTAATGTTTTCTCTTTTGACTGTAAATGACTATTAAATAAGAATTATCACTTTTGGAACTAAAATAAGAGTGTTTAGAGTCATTTTTCTGCTAGAAATTGGCCGAAATAGAAGCTTCTGATTAGGAGGAAAAGTCTGTAATAATGGCAATTTTGGTCACTGTGGGGCTTTAAAAAGTGGTTATTCAACATGAGGCACACTCCTTTTGACATTTTGCATCAGTTTTTTCAACATTTGTTAAAATAATTTTTTTGATGAAAAACGATGAACCCGGACCTGTCAAACTTTCTCCAGATGGTCAGAAATGGTCATATTTTAATGTTTTCTCTTTTGACTGTAAATGACTATTAAATAAGAATTACCACTTTTGGAACTAAAATAAGAGTGTTTAGAGTCATTTTTTTTCCAGAAATTGGCCGAAATAGAAGCTTCTGAGTAGAAGGAAAATTCTGTAAAAATGGCAATTTTGGTCACTGTGGGGTTTTAAAAAGTGGTTATTCAACATGAGGCACAATCCTTTTGACATTTTGCATCATTTTTTCAACATTTGAAAAAATAAGATTTTTTGATGAAAAACGATGACCCCGGACCTTTCGAACTTTCTCCAGATGGTCAGAAATTGTCATTTTTTTAATGTTTTCTCTTTTGACTGTAAATGACTATTAAATAAGAATTATCACTTTTGGAACTAAAATAAGAGTGTTTAGAGTCATTTTTCTGCTAGAAATTGGCCGAAAAAGAAGCTTCTGAGTAGGAGGAAAAGTCTGTTAAAATGGCAATTTTGGTCACTGTGTGGCTTTAAAAAGTGGTTATTCAACATAAGGCACAATCCTTTTGAAATTTGTAATCAATTTTTCAACATTTGAAAAAATATATTTTTTTGATGAAAAACGATGACCACAGACCTGTCGAACTTTCTCCAGATGGTCAGAAATGGTCATTTTTTAATGTTTTCTCTTATGACTATTAAATGTGAATTATCACTTTTGGAACTAAAGTAAGTGTGTTTAGAGTCATTTTTCTGCCAGAAATTGGTCGAAATAGAAGCTTCTGAGTAGGTGGAAAAGTCTGTTAAAATGGCAATTGTGGTCACTGTGTGGCTTTAAAAAGTGGTTATTCAACATGAGGCACAATCCTTTTGACATTTTGCATCATTTTTTCAACATTTGTTAAAATACATTTTTTTGATGAAAAACGATGACCACAGACCTGTCGAACTTTCTCCAGATGGTCAGAAATGGTCATTTTTTAATGTTTTCTCCTATGACTATTAAATGTGAATTATCACTTTTGAAACTGAAATAAGTGTGTTTAGAGTCATTTTTCTGCCAGAAATTGGTCGAAATAGAAGCTTCTGAGTAGGAGGAAAAGTCTGTTAAAATGGCAATTGTGGTCACTGTGTGGCTTTAAAAATTGGTTATTCAACATGAGGCACAATCCATTTGACATTTTGAATCATTTTTTCGACATTTGAAAAAATATTTTTTTTGATGAACAACGATGACCTGTCGAACTTTCTCCAGATGGTCAGAAATGGTCATGTTTTAATGTTTTCTCTTTTGACTATAAATGACTATTAAATAAGAATTATCACTTTTGGAACTAAAATAAGAGTGTTTAGAGTCATTTTTCTGCTAGAAATTGGCCGAAATAGAAGCTTCTGATTAGGAGGAAAAGTCTGTAAAAATGGCAATTTTGGTCACTGTGAGGCTTTAAAAAGTGGTTATTCAACATGAGGCACACTCCTTTTGACATTTTGCATCAGTTTTTTCAACATTTGTTAAAATAATTTTTTTGATGAAAAACGATGAACCCGGACCTGTCAAACTTTCTCCAGATGGTCAGAAATGGTCATATTTTAATGTTTTCTCTTTTGACTGTAAATGACTATTAAATAAGAATTACCACTTTTGGAACTAAAATAAGAGTGTTTAGAGTCATTTTTCTTCCAGAAATTGGCCGAAATAGAAGCTTCTGAGTAGAAGGAAAATTCTGTAAAAATGGCAATTTTGGTCACTGTGGGGTTTTAAAAAGTGGTTATTCAACATGAGGCACAATCCTTTTGACATTTTGCATCATTTTTTCAACATTTGAAAAAATAAGTTTTTTTGATGAAAAACGATGACCCCGGACCTTTCGAACTTTCTCCAGATGGTCAGAAATGGTCATGTTTTAATGTTTTCTCTTTTGACTGTAAATGACTATTAAATAAGAATTATCACTTTTGGAACTAAAATAAGAGTGTTTAGAGTCATTTTTTGCTAGAAATTGGCCGAAATAGAAGCTTCTGAGTAGGAGGAAAACTCTGTAAAAATGGCAATTTTAGTCACTGTCGGGCTTTAAAAGGTGGTTATTCAACATGAGGCACAATCCTTTTGACATTTTGCATCATTTTTTCAACATTTGTTAAAATACATTTTTTTGATGAAAAACGATGACCACAGACCTGTCGAACTTTCTCCAGATGGTCAGAAATGGTCATTTTTTAATGTTTTCTTCTATGACTATTAAATGTGAATCATCACTTTTGAAACTGAAATAAGTGTGTTTAGAGTCATTTTTCTGCCAGAAATTGGTCGAAATAGAAGCTTCTGAGTAGGAGGAAAAGTCTGTTAAAATGGCAATTGTGGTCACTGTGTGGCTTTAAAAAGTGGTTATTCAACATGAGGCACAATCCAATTGACAGTTTGAATAATTCTTTGTACAGTTGAAAAAATTTATTTTGTGATGAAAAACGATGAACCCGGACCTGTCAAACTTTCTCCAGATGGTCAGAAATGGTCATATTTTAATATTTTCTCTTTTGACTGTAAATGACTATTAAATATGAATTATCACTTTTGGAACTAAAATAAGAGTGTTTAAAGTCATTTTTCTGCCAGAAATTGATCGAAATTGAAGCTTCTGAGTAGGAGGAAAAGTCTGTAAAAATTGCAATTTTGGTCACTGTGGGGCTTTAAAAAGTGGTTATTCAACATGAGGCACAATCCAATTGACAGTTTGAATAATTCTTTGTATAGTTGAAACAATTTATTTTGTGATGAAAAACGATGACCCTGGACCTGTCGAACTTTCTCCAGATGGTCAGAAATGGTCATGTTTTAATGTTTTCTCTTTTGACTGTAAATGACTATTAAATAAGAATTATCACTTTTGGAACTAAAATAAGAGTGTTTAGAGTCATTTTTTGCTAGAAATTGGCCGAAATAGAAGCTTCTGAGTAGGAGGAAAAGTCTGTTAAAAAGGCACTTTTGGTCAGTGTGTGGCTTCAAAAAGTGGTTATTCAACATGAGGCACAATCCATTTGACATTTTGATTCATTTTTTCAACATTTGAAAAAAGAATTTTTTTGATGAAAAAACGATGAACCCGGACCTGTCAAACTTTCTCCAGATGGTCAGAAATTGTCATATTTTAATGTTTTCTCTTTTGGCTGTAAATGACTATTAAATATGAATTATCACTTTTGGAACTAAAATAAGAGTGTTTAGAGTAATTTTTCTGCCAGAAATTGATCGAAATTGAAGCTTCTGAGTAGGAGGAAAAGTCTGTAAAAATTGCAATTTTGGTCACTGTGGGGCTTTAAAAAGTGGTTATTCAACATGAGGCACAATCCAATTGACAGTTTGAATAATTCTTTGTACAGTTGAAAAAATGTATTTTGTGATAAAAAACGATGAACCCGGACCTGTCAAACTTTCTCCAGATGGTCAGAAATGGTCATATTTTAATGTTTTCTCTTTTGACTGTAAATGACTATTAAATATGAATTATCACTTTTGGAACTAAAATAAGAGTGTTTAGAGTAAATTTTCTGCCAGAAATTGATCGAAATTGAAGCTTCTGAGTAGGAGGAAAAGTCTGTAAAAATTGCAATTTTGGTCACTGTGGGGCTTTAAAAAGTGGTTATTCAACATGAGGCACAATCCAATTGACAGTTTGAATAATTCTTTGTACAGTTGAAAAAATTTATTTTGTGATGAAAAACGATGAACCCGGACCTGTCAAACTTTCTCCAGATGGTCAGAAATGGTCATATTTTAATATTTTCTCTTTTGACTATAAATGACTATTAAATATGAATTATCACTTTTGGAACTAAAATAAGAGTGTTTAAAGTCATTTTTCTGCCAGAAATTGATCGAAATTGAAGCTTCTGAGTAGGAGGAAAAGTCTGTAAAAATTGCAATTTTGGTCACTGTGGGGCTTTAAAAAGTGGTTATTCAACATGAGGCACAATCCAATTGACAGTTTGAATAATTCTTTGTATAGTTGAAACAATTTATTTTGTGATGAAAAACGATGACCTGTCGAACTTTCTCCAGATGGTCAGAAATGGTCATGTTTTAATGTTTTCTCTTTTGACTGTAAATGACTATTAAATAAGAATTATCACTTTTGGAACTAAAATAAGAGTGTTTAGAGTCATTTATCTGCTAGAAATTGGCCGAAATAGAAGCTTCTGAGTAGGAGGAAAAGTCTGTAAAAATGGCAATTTTAGTCACTGTCGGGCTTTAAAAGGTGGTTATTCAACATGAGGCACAATCCTTTTGACATTTTGCATCATTTTTTCAACATTTGTTAAAATACATTTTTTTGATGAAAAACGATGACCACAGACCTGTCGAACTTTCTCCAGATGGTCAGTAATGGTCATTTTTTAATGTATTCTCCTATGACTATTAAATGTGAATTATCACTTTTGAAACTGAAATAAGTGTGTTTAGAGTCATTTTTCTGCCAGAAATTGGTCGAAATAGAAGCTTCTCAGTAGGAGGAAAAGTCTGTTAAAATGGCAATTGTGGTCACTGTGTGGCTTTAAAAATTGGTTATTCAACATGAGGCACAATCCATTTGACATTTTGAATCATTTTTTCGACATTTGAAAAAATATTTTTTTTGATGAACAACGATGACCTGTCGAACTTTCTCCAGATGTTCAGAAATGGTCATTTTTTAATGTTTTCTCTTATGACTATTAAATGTGAATTATCACTTTTGGAACTAAAATAAGTGTGTTTAGAGTCATTTTTCTGCCAGAAATTGGTAGAAATAGAAGCTTCTGAGTAGGTGGAAAAGTCTGTTAAAATGGCAATTGTGGTCACTGTGTGGCTTTAAAAAGTGGCTATTCAACATGAGGCACAATCCTTTTGACATTTTGCATCATTTTTTCAACATTTGAAAAAATAAGTTTTTTTGATGAAAAACGATGACCCAGGACCTTTCGAACTTTCTCCAGATGGTCAGAAATTGTCATTATTTTAATGTTTTCTCTTTTGACTGTAAATGACTATTAAATAAGAATTATCACTTTTGGAACTAAAATAAGAGTGTTTAGAGTCATTTTTCTGCTAGAAATTGGCTGAAATAGAAGCTTCTGAGTAGGAGGAAAAGTCTGTAAAAATGGCACTTTTAGTCACTGTCGGGCTTTAAAAGGTGGTTATTCAACATGAGGCACAATCCTTTTGACATTTTGCATCATTTTTTCAACATTTGTTAAAATACATTTTTTTGATGAAAAACGATGACCACAGACCTGTCGAACTTTCTCCAGATGGTCAGAAATGGTCATTTTTTAATGTTTTCTCCTATGACTATTAAATGTGAATTATCACTTTTGAAACTGAAATAAGTGTGTTTAGAGTCATTTTTATGCCAGAAATTGGTCGAAAGAAGCTTCTGAGTAGGAGGAAAAGTCTGTTAAAATGGCAATTGTGGTCACTGTGTGGCTTTAAAAATCGGTTATTCAACATGAGGCACAATCCATTTGACATTTTGAATAATTTTTTCGACATTTGAAAAAATATTTTTTTTGATGAACAACGATGACCCCGGACCTGTCGAACTTTCTCCAGATGATCAGAAATGGTCATGTTTTAATGTTTTCTCTTTTGACTGTAAATGACTATTAAATAAGAATTATCACTTTTGGAACTAAAATAAGAGTGTTTAGAGTCATTTTCCTGCTAGAAATTGGTCGAAATAGAAGCTTCTGAGTAGGAGGAAAAGTCTGTTAAAATGGCAATTTTCGTCACTGTGTGGCTTTAAAAAGTGGTTATTCAACATAAGGCACAATCCTTTTGAAATTTGTAATCCATTTTTCAACATTTGAAAAAATATATTTTTTTGATGAAAAACGATGACCACAGACCTGTCGAACTTTCTCCAGATGGTCAGAAATGGTCATTTTTTAATGTTTTCTCTTATGACTATTAAATGTGAATTATCACTTTTGGAACTAAAATAAGTGTGTTTAGAGTCATTTTTCTGCCAGAAATTGGTCGAAATAGAAGCTTCTGAGTAGGTGGAAAAGTCTGTTAAAATGGCAATTGTGGTCACTGTGTGGCTTTAAAAAGTGGTTATTCAACATGAGGCACAATCCATTTAACATTTTGAATCATTTTTTCAACATTTGAAAAAATATTTTTTTTGATGAACAACGATGACCCCGGACCTGTCAAACTTTCTCCAGATGGTCAGAAATGGTCATGTTTTAATGTTTTCTCTTTTGACTGTGAATGACTATTAAATAAGAATTATCACTTTTGGAACTAAAATAGGAGTGTTTAGGGTCATTTTTTGCTAGAAATTGGCCGAAATAGAAGCTTCTGAGTAGGAGGAAAAGTCTGTTAAAAAGGCAATTTTGGTCAGTGTGTGGCTTTAAAAAGTGGTTATTCAACATGAGGCACAATCCATTTGACATTTTGATTCATTTTTTCAACATTTGAAAAAAGAATTTTTTTGATGAAAAAACGATGAACCCGGACCTGTCAAACTTTCTCCAGATGGTCAGAAATGGTCATATTTTAATGTTTTCTCTTTTGACTGTAAATGACTATTAAATATGAATTATCACTTTTGGAACTAAAATAAGAGTGTTTAGAGTACATTTTCTGCCAGAAATTGATCGAAATTGAAGCTTCTGAGTAGGAGGAAAAGTCTGTAAAAATTGCAATTTTGGTCACTGTGGGGCTTTAAAAAGTGGTTATTCAACATGAGGCACAATCCAATTGACAGTTTGAATAATTCTTTGTACAGTTGAAAAAATTTATTTTGTGATGAAAAACGATGAACCCGGACCTGTCAAACTTTCTCCAGATGGTCAGAAATGGACATATTTTAATGTTTTCTCTTTTGACTGTAAATGACTATTAAATATGAATTATCACTTTTGGAACTAAAATAAGAGTGTTTAGAGTAATTTTTCTGCCAGAAATTGATCGAAATTGAAGCTTCTGAGTAGGAGGAAAAGTCTGTAAAAATTGCAATTTTGGTCACTGTGGGGCTTTAAAAAGTAGTTATTCAACATGAGGCACAATTCATTTGACATTTTGCATCATTTTTTCAACATTTGTTAAAATACATTTTTTTGATGAAAAACGATGACCACAGACCTGTCGAACTTTCTCCAGATGGTCAGAAATGGTCATTTTTTAATGTTTTCTCCTATGACTATTAAATGTGAATTATCACTTTTGAAACTGAAATAAGTGTGTTTAGAGTCATTTTTCTGCTAGAAATTGGTCGAAATAGAAGCTTCTGAGTAGGAGGAAAAGTCTTTTAAAATGGCAATTTTGGTCACTGTGTGGCTTTAAAAATTGTTTATTCAACATGAGGCACAATCCATTTGACATTTTGAATCATTTTTTCAACATTTGAAAAAATAATTTTTTTGATGAAAAACGATGACCCCGGACCTGTCGAACTTTCTCCACATAGTCAGAAATTGTCATTTTTTATTGTTTTCTTTTTTGACTGTAAATGACTATTAAATGTGAATTATCACTTTTGGAACTAAAATAAGTGTGTTTAGCGTCATTTTTCTGCCAGAAAATTGGTCGAAATAGAAGCTTCTGTGTAGGAGGAAAAGACTGTAAAAATGGCAATTTTGGTCACTGTGGGACTTTAAAAAGTGGTTATTCAACATGAGGCACAATCCATTTGACATTTTGCATCATTTTTTCAACATTTGAAAAAATATTTTTTTTGATGAAAAACGATGAACCCGGACCTGTCGAACTTTCTCCAGATGATCAGAAATGGTCATATTTTAATGTTTTCTCTTTTGACTGTAAATGACTATTAAATATGAATTATCACTTTTGGAACTAAAATAAGAGTGTTTAGAGTCATTTTTCTGCCAGAATTTGATCGAAATTGAAGCTTCTGAGTTGGAGGAAAAGTCTGTAAAAATTGCAATTTTGGTCACTGTGGGGCTTTAAAAAGTGGTTATTCAACATGAGGCACAATCCAATAGACAGTTTGAATAATTCTTTCTACAGTTGAAACAATTTATTTTGTGATGAAAAACGATGACCCTGGACCTGTCGAACTTTCTCCAGATGGTCAGAAATGGTCATGTTTTAATGTTTTCTCTTTTGACTGTAAATGACTATTAAATAAGAATGATCACTTTTGGAACTCAAATAAGAGTGTTTAGAGTCATTTATCTGCTAGAAATTGGCCGAAATAGAAGCTTCTGAGTAGGAGGAAAAGTCTGTAAAAATTGCAATTTTAGTCACTGTCGGGCTTTAAAAAGTGGTTATTCAACATGAGGCACAATCCTTTTGACATTTTGCATCATTTTTTCAACATTTTTTAAAATACATTTTTTTGATGAAAAACGATGACCACAGACCTGTCGAACTTTCTCCAGATGGTCAGAAATTGTCATTTTTTAATGTTTTCTCCTATGACTATTAAATGTGAATTATCACTTTTGAAACTGAAATAAGTGTGTTTAGAGTCATTTTTCTGCCAGAAATTGGTCAAAATAGAAGCTTCTGAGTAGGAGGAAAAGTCTGTTAAAATGGCAATTGTGGTCACTGTGTGGCTTTAAAAATTGGTTATTCAACATGAGGCATAATCCATTTGACATTTTGAATCATTTTTTCGACATTTGAAAAAATATTTTTTTTGATGAACAACGATGACCTGTCGAACTTTCTCCAGATGGTCAGAAATGGTCATGTTTTAATGTTTTCTCTTTTGACTGTAAATGACTATTAAATAAGAATTATCACTTTTGGAACTAAAATAAGAGTGTTTAGAGTCATTTTTCTGCTAGAAATTGGCCGAAATAGAAGCTTCTGAGTAGGAGGAAAAGTCTGTAAAAATGGCAATTTTGGTCACTGTGGGGCTTTAAAAATTGGTTATTCAACATGAGGCACACTCCTTTTGACATTTTGCATCATTTTTTCAACATTTGTTAAAATAAGTTTTTTTGATGAAAAACGATGAACCCGGACCTGTCAAACTTTCTCCAGATGGTCAGAAATGGTTACATTTTAATGTTTTCTCTTTTGACTGTAAATGACTATTAAATATGAATTTTCACTTTTGGAACTAAAATAGGAGTGTTTAGAGTAATTTTTCTGCCAGAAATTGATCGAAATTGAAGCTTCTGAGTTGGAGGAAAAGTCTGTAAAAATTGCAATTTTGGTCACTGTGGGGCTTTAAAAAGTGGTTATTCAACATGAGGCACAATCCATTTGACATTTTGAATCATTTTTTAGACATTTGAAAAAATATTTTTTTTGATGAACAACGATGACCTGTCGAACTTTCTCCAGATGGTCAGAAATGGTCATGTTTTAATGTTTAATCTTTTGACTGTAAATGACTATTAAATAAGAATGATCAATTTTGGAACTAAAATAAGAGTGTTTAGAGTCATTTATCTGCTAGAAATTGGCCGAAATAGAAGCTTCTGAGTAGGAGGAAAAGTCTGTAAAAATGGCAATTTTAGTCACCGTGGGGCTTTAAAAAGTGGTTATTCAAAATGAGGCACAATCCATTTGACATTTTGAATCATTTTTTCAACATTTGAAAAAATAACTTTTTTTGATGAAAAACGGTGACCACGGACCTGTCGAACTTTCTCCATATGGTCAGAAATGGTCATTTTTTAATGTATTCTCTTATGACTATTAAATGTGAATTATCACTTTTGGAACTAAAATCAGTTTGTTTAGAGTCATTTTTCTGCCAGAAATTGGTCGAAATAGAAGCTTCTGAGTAGGAGGAAAAGTCTGTTAAAATGGCAATTTTGGTCACTGTGTGGCTTTAAAAACTTGGTTATTCAACATGAGGCACAATCCATTTGACATTTTGAATCATTTTTTCAACATTTGAAAAAATAAATTTTTTGATGAAAAACGATGACCCCGGACCTGTCGAACTTTCTCCACATAGTCAGAAATAGTCATTTTTTATTGTTTTCTTTTTTGACTGTAAATGACTGTTAAATGTGAAATATCATTTTTGGAACTAAAATAAGTGTGTTAGAGTCATTTTTCTGCCAGAAATTGGTCGAAATAGAAGCTTCTGAGTGGAAGGAAAAGTCTGTTAAAATGGCAATTTTGGTCACTGTGTGACTTTAAAAAGTGGTCATTCAACATGAGGCACAATCCATTTGACATTTTGAATCATTTTTTCAACATTTGAAAAAATAACTTTTTTTGATGAAAAACGATGACCTGTCGAACTTTCTCCATATGGTCAGAATTGGTCATTTTTTAATGTTTTCTCTTATGACTATTAAATGTGAATTATCACTTTTGGAACTAAAATCAGTGTGTTTAGAGTCATTTTTCTGCCAGAAAATTGGTCGAAATAGAAGCTTCTGTGTAGGAGGAAAAGACTGTAAAAATGGCAATTTTGGTCACTGTGGGGCTTTAAAAAGTGGTTATTCAACATCAGGCACAATCCATTTGACATTTTGCATCATTTTTTCAACATTTGAAAAAATATTTTTTTTGATGAACAACGATGACCTGTCGAACTTTCTCCAGATGGTCAGAAATGGTCATATTTTAATGTTTTCTCTTTTGACTGTAAACGACTATTAAATATGAATTATCACTTTTGGAACTAAAATAAGAGTGTTTAAAGTCATTTTTCTGCCAGAAATTGATCGAAATTGAAGCTTCTGAGTAGGAGGAAAAGTCTGTAAAAATGGCAATTTTGGTCACTGTGGGGCTTTAAAAAGTGGATATTCAACATGAGGCACAATCCAATGACAGTTTGAATAATTCTTTGTATAGTTGAAACAATTTATTTTGTGATGAAAAACGATGACCCTGGACCTGTCGAACTTTCTCCAGATGGTCAGAAATGGTCATGTTTTAATGTTTTCTCTTTTGACTGTAAATGACTATTAAATAAGAATTATCACTTTTGGAACTAAAATAAGAGTGTTTAGAGTCATTTATCTGCTAGAAATTGGTCGAAATAGAAGCTTCTGAGTAGGAGGAAAAGTCTGTTAAAATGGCAATTGTGGTCACTGTGTGGCTTTAAAAATTGGTTATTCAACATGAGGCACAATCCATTTGACATTTTGAATCATTTTTTCGACATTTGAAAAAATATTTTTTTTGATGAACAACGATGACCTGTCGAACTTTCTCCAGATGGTCAGATATGGTCATTTTTTAATGTTTTCTCCTATGACTATTAAATGTGAATTATCACTTTTGAAACTGAAATAAGTGTGTTTAGAGTCATTTTTCTGCTAGAAATTGGTCGAAATAGAAGCTTCTGAGTAGGAGGAAAAGTCTGTTAAAATGGCAATTTTGGTCACTGTGTGGCTTTAAAAATTGGTTATTCAACATGAGGCACAATCCATTTGACATTTTGAATCATTTTTTCAACATTTGAAAAAATAATTTTTTTGATGAAAAACGATGACCCCGGACCTGTCAAACTTTCTCCACATAGTCAGAAATTGTCATTTTTTATTGTTTTCTTTTTTGACTGTAAATGACTATTAAATGTGAATTATCACTTTTGGAACTAAAATAAGTGTGTTTAGAGTCATTTTTCTGCCAGAAAATTGGTCGAAATAGAAGCTTCTGTGTAGGAGGAAAAGACTGTAAAAATGGCAATTTTGGTCACTGTGGGGCTTTAAAAAGTGGTTATTCAACATGAGGCACAATCCATTTGACATTTTGCATCATTTTTTCAACATTTGAAAAAATATTTTTTTTGATGAAAAACGATGAACCCGGACCTGTCGAACTTTCTCCAGATGGTCAGAAATGGTCATGTTTTAATGTTTTCTCTATTGACTGTAAATGACTATCAAATAAGAATTATCACATTTGGAACTAAAATAAGAGTGTTTATAGTAATTATTTTGCTAGAAATTGGCGGAAATAGAAGCTTCTGAGTAGGAGGAAAAGTCTGTTAAAATGGCAATTTTGGTCACTGTGTGGCTTCAAACAGTGGTTTTTCAACATGAGGCACAATCCATTTGACATTTTGATTAATTTTTTCAACATTTGAAAAAAGATTTTTTTTGATGAAAAACGATGAACCCGGACCTGTCAAACTTTCTCCAGATGATCAGAAATGGTCATATTTTAATGTTTTCTCTTTTGACTGTAAATGACTATTAAATATGAATTATCACTTTTGGAACTAAAATAAGAGTGTTTAGAGTCATTTTTCTGCCAGAAATTGATCGAAATTGAAGCTTCTGAGTTGGAGGAAAAGTCTGTAAAAATTGCAATTGTGGTCACTGTGGGGCTTTAAAACGTGGTTATTCAACATGAGGCACAATCCTTTTGACATTTTGCATCATTTTTTCAACATTTGTTAAAATACATTTTTTTGATGAAAAACGATGACCACAGACCTGTCGAACTTTCTCCAGATGGTCAGAAATGGTCATTTTTTAATGTTTTCTTCTATGACTATTAAATGTGAATCATCACTTTTGAAACTGAAATAAGTGTGTTTAGAGTCATTTTTCTGCCAGAAATTGGTCGAAATAGAAGCTTCTGAGTAGGAGGAAAAGTCTGTTAAAATGGCAATTGTGGTCACTGTGTGGCTTTAAAAATTGGTTATTCAACATGAGGCATAATCCATTTGACATTTTGAATCATTTTTTCGACATTTGAAAAAATATTTATTTTGATGAACAACGATGACCTGTCGAACTTTCTCCAGATGGTCAGAAATGGTCATGTTTTAATGTTTTCTCTTTTGACTGTAAATGACTATTAAATAAGAATTATCACTTTTGGAACTAAAATAAGAGTGTTTAGAGTCATTTTTCTGCCAGAAATTGATCGAAATTGAAGCTTCTGAGTTGGAGGAAAAGTCTGTAAAAATTGCAATTTTGGTCACTGTGGGGCTTTAAAAAGTGGTTATTCAACATGAGGCACAATCCATTTGACATTTTGAATCATTTTTTAGACATTTGAAAAAATATTTTTTTTGATGAACAACGATGACCTGTCGAACTTTCTCCAGATGGTCAGAAATGGTCACGTTTTAATGTTTAATCTTTTGACTGTAAATGACTATTAAATAAGAATGATCAATTTTGGAACTAAAATAAGAGTGTTTAGAGTCATTTATCTGCTAGAAATTGGCCGAAATAGAAGCTTCTGAGTAGGAGGAAAAGTCTGTAAAAATGGCAATTTTAGTTACCGTGGGGCTTTAAAAACTTGGTTATTCAACATGAGGCACAATCCATTTGACATTTTGAATCATTTTTTCAACATTTGAAAAAATAATTTTTTTGATGAAAAACGATGACCCCGGACCTGTCGAACTTTCTCCACATAGTCAGAAATAGTCATTTTTTATTGTTTTCTTTTTTGACTGTAAATGACTGTTAAATGTGAAATATCATTTTTGGAACTAAAATAAGTGTGTTTAGAGTCATTTTTCTGCCAGAAATTGGTCGAAATAGAAGCTTCTGAGTAGGAGGAAAAGTCTGTTAAAATGGCAATTTTGGTCACTGTGTGGCTTTAAAAAGTGGTTATTCATCATAAGGCACAATCCTTTTGACATTCTGAATCATTTTTTCAACATTTGAAAAAATATTTTTTTTGATGAAAAACGATGACCACGAATCTGTCCAACTTTCTCCAGATGGTCAGAAATGGTCATGTTTTAATGTTTTTTCATTTGACTGTAAAGGACTATTAAATGTGAATTATCACTTTTGGAACTAAAATAAGAGTGTTTAAAGTCATTTTTCTGCCAGAAATTGGTCGAAATAGAAGCTTCTGAGTAGGAGGAAAAGTCTGTTAAAATGGCAATTTTGGTCACTGTGTGGCTTTAAAAAGTGGTTATTCATCATAAGGCACAATCCTTTTGACATTCTGAATCATTTTTTCAACATTTGAAAAAATATATTTTTTTGATGAAAAACGATGACCACAGACCTGTCGAACTTTCTCCAGATGGTCAGAAATAGTCATTTTTTAATGTTTTCTCTCATGACTATTAAATGTGAATTATCACTTTTGGAACTAAAATAAGTGTGTTTAGAGTCATTTTTCTGCCAGAAAATTGGTCGAAATAGAAGCTTCTGTGTAGGAGGAAAAGACTGTAAAAATGGCAATTTTGGTCACTGTGGGGATTTAAAAATTGGTTATTCAACATCAGGCACAATCCATTTGACATTTTGCATCATTTTTTCAACATTTGAAAAAATATTTTTTTTGATGAACAACGATGACCTGTCGAACTTTCTCCAGATGGTCAGAAATGGTCATATTTTAATGTTTTCTCTTTTGACTGTAAACGACTATTAAATATGAATTATCACTTTTGGAACTAAAATAAGAGTGTTTAAAGTCATTTTTCTGCCAGAAATTGATCGAAATTGAAGCTTCTGAGTAGGAGGAAAAGTCTGTAAAAATGGCAATTTTGGTCACTGTGGGGCTTTAAAAAGTGGATATTCAACATGAGGCACAATCCAATGACAGTTTGAATAATTCTTTGTATAGTTGAAACAATTTATTTTGTGATGAAAAACGATGACCCTGGACCTGTCGAACTTTCTCCAGATGGTCAGAAATGGTCATGTTTTAATGTTTTCTCTTTTGACTGTAAATGACTATTAAATAAGAATTATCACTTTTGGAACTAAAATAAGAGTGTTTAGAGTCATTTATCTGCTAGAAATTGGTCGAAATAGAAGCTTCTGAGTAGGAGGAAAAGTCTGTTAAAATGGCAATTGTGGTCACTGTGTGGCTTTAAAAATTGGTTATTCAACATGAGGCACAATCCATTTGACATTTTGAATCATTTTTTCGACATTTGAAAAAATATTTTTTTTGATGAACAACGATGACCTGTCGAACTTTCTCCAGATGGTCAGATATGGTCATTTTTTAATGTTTTCTCCTATGACTATTAAATGTGATTTATCACTTTTGAAACTGAAATAAGTGTGTTTAGAGTCATTTTTCTGCTAGAAATTGGTCGAAATAGAAGCTTCTGAGTAGGAGGAAAAGTCTGTTAAAATGGCAATTTTGGTCACTGTGTGGCTTTAAAAATTGGTTATTCAACATGAGGCACAATCCATTTGACATTTTGAATCATTTTTTCAACATTTGAAAAAATAATTTTTTTGATGAAAAACGATGACCCCGGACCTGTCGAACTTTCTCCACATAGTCAGAAATTTTCATTTTTTATTGTTTTCTTTTTTGACTGTAAATGACTATTAAATGTGAATTATCACTTTTGGAACTAAAATAAGTGTGTTTAGAGTCATTTTTCTGCCAGAAAATTGGTCGAAATAGAAGCTTCTGTGTAGGAGGAAAAGACTGTAAAAATGGCAATTTTGGTCACTGTGGGGCTTTAAAAAGTGGTTATTCAACATGAGGCACAATCCATTTGACATTTTGCATCATTTTTTCAACATTTGAAAAAATATTTTTTTTGATGAAAAACGATGAACCCGGACCTGTCGAACTTTCTCCAGATGGTCAGAAATGGTCATGTTTTAATGTTTTCACTATTGACTGTAAATGACTATCAAATAAGAATTATCACATTTGGAACTAAAATAAGAGTGTTTATAGTAATTATTTTGCTAGAAATTGGCGGAAATAGAAGCTTCTGAGTAGGAGGAAAAGTCTGTTAAAATGGCAATTTTGGTCACTGTGTGGCTTCAAACAGTGGTTTTTCAACATGAGGCACAATCCATTTGACATTTTGATTAATTTTTTCAACATTTGAAAAAAGATTTTTTTTGATGAAAAACGATGAACCCGGACCTGTCAAACTTTCTCCAGATGATCAGAAATGGTCATATTTTAATGTTTTCTCTTTTGACTGTAAATTACTATTAAATATGAATTATCACTTTTGGAACTAAAATAAGAGTGTTTAGAGTCATTTTTCTGCCAGAAATTGATCGAAATTGAAGCTTCTGAGTTGGAGGAAAAGTCTGTAAAAATTGCAATTGTGGTCACTGTGGGGCTTTAAAACGTGGTTATTCAACATGAGGCACAATCCTTTTGACATTTTGCATCATTTTTTCAACATTTGTTAAAATACATTTTTTTGATGAAAAACGATGACCACAGACCTGTCGAACTTTCTCCAGATGGTCAGAAATGGTCATTTTTTAATGTTTTCTTCTATGACTATTAAATGTGAATCATCACTTTTGAAACTGAAATAAGTGTGTTTAGAGTCATTTTTCTGCCAGAAATTGGTCGAAATAGAAGCTTCTGAGTAGGAGGAAAAGTCTGTTAAAATGGCAATTGTGGTCACTGTGTGGCTTTAAAAATTGGTTATTCAACATGAGGCATAATCCATTTGACATTTTGAATCATTTTTTCGACATTTGAAAAAATATTTATTTTGATGAACAACGATGACCTGTCGAACTTTCTCCAGATGGTCAGAAATGGTCATGTTTTAATGTTTTCTCTTTTGACTGTAAATGACTATTAAATAAGAATTATCACTTTTGGAACTAAAATAAGAGTGTTTAGAGTCATTTTTCTGCCAGAAATTGATCGAAATTGAAGCTTCTGAGTTGGAGGAAAAGTCTGTAAAAATTGCAATTTTGGTCACTGTGGGGCTTTAAAAAGTGGTTATTCAACATGAGGCACAATCCATTTGACATTTTGAATCATTTTTTAGACATTTGAAAAAATATTTTTTTTGATGAACAACGATGACCTGTCGAACTTTCTCCAGATGGTCAGAAATGGTCACGTTTTAATGTTTAATCTTTTGACTGTAAATGACTATTAAATAAGAATGATCAATTTTGGAACTAAAATAAGAGTGTTTAGAGTCATTTATCTGCTAGAAATTGGCCGAAATAGAAGCTTCTGAGTAGGAGGAAAAGTCTGTAAAAATGGCAATTTTAGTCACCGTGGGGCTTTAAAAACTTGGTTATTCAACATGAGGCACAATCCATTTGACATTTTGAATCATTTTTTCAACATTTGAAAAAATAATTTTTTTGATGAAAAACGATGACCCCGGACCTGTCGAACTTTCTCCACATAGTCAGAAATAGTCATTTTTTATTGTTTTCTTTTTTGACTGTAAATGACTGTTAAATGTGAAATATCATTTTTGGAACTAAAATAAGTGTGTTTAGAGTCATTTTTCTGCCAGAAATTGGTCGAAATAGAAGCTTCTGAGTAGGAGGAAAAGTCTGTTAAAATGGCAATTTTGGTCACTGTGTGGCTTTAAAAAGTGGTTATTCATCATAAGGCACAATCCTTTTGACATTCTGAATCATTTTTTCAACATTTGAAAAAATATTTTTTTTGATGAAAAACGATGACCACGAATCTGTCCAACTTTCTCCAGATGGTCAGAAATGGTCATGTTTTAATGTTTTTTCATTTGACTGTAAAGGACTATTAAATGTGAATTATTACTTTTAGAATTAAAATAAGTGTGTTTAGAGTCATTTTTCTGCCAGAAATTGGTCGAAATAGAAGCTTCTGAGTGGGAGGAAAAGTCTGTTAAAATGGCAATTTTGGTCAATGTGTGGCTTTAAAAAGTGGTTATTCAACATAAGGCACAATCCTTTTGAAATTTTGAATCATTTTTTCAACATTTGAAAAAATTATTTTTTTATTGAAAAACGATGACCACAGACCTGTCGAACTTTCTCCAGATGGTCAGAAATGGTCATTTTTTAATGTTTTCTCTTATGACTATTAAATGTGAATTATCACTTTTGGAACTAAAATAAGTGTGTTTAGAATCATTTATCTGCAAGAAATTGGCCGAAATAGAAGCTTCTGAGTAGGAGGAAAAGTCTGTTAAAATGGCAATTGTGGTCACTGTGTGGCTTTAAAAATTGGTTATTAAACTTGAGGCACAATCCATTTGACATTTTGAATCATTTTTTCAACATTTGAAAAAATATTTTTTTGGATGAACAACGATGACCCCGGACCTGTCGAACTTTCTCCAGATGGTCAGAAATGGTCATGTTTTAATGTTTTCTCTTTTGACTGTAAATGACTATTAAATAAGAATTATCACTTTTGGAACTAAAATAAGAGTGTTTAGAGTCATTTTTCTGCTAGAAATTGGCCGAAATAGAAGCTTCTGAGTAGGAGGAAAAGTCTGTTAAAATGGCAATTTTGGTCACTGTGTGGCTTTAAAAAGTGGTTATTCAACATAAGGCACAATCCTTTTGAAATTTGTAATAATTGTTCAACATTTGAAAAAATATATTTTTTTGATGAAAAACGATGACCACAGACCTGTCGAACTTTCTCCAGATGGTCAGAAATGGTCATTTTTTAATGTTTTCTCTTATGACTATTAAATGTGAATTATCACTTTTGGAACTAAAATAAGTGTGTTTAGAGTCATTTTTCTGCCAGAAATTGGTCGCAATAGAAGCTTCTGAGTAGGTGGAAAAGTCTGTTAAAATGGTCATTTTGGTCACTGTGTGGCTTTAAAAAGTGGTTATTCAACATAAGGCACAATCCTTTTGAAATTTGTAATCAATTTTTCAACATTTGAAAAAATATATTTTTTTGATGAAAAACGATGACCACAGACCTGTCGAACTTTCTCCAGATGGTCAGAAATAGTCATTTTTTAATGTTTTCTCTCATGACTATTAAATGTGAATTATCACTTTTGGAACTAAAATAAGTGTGTTTAGAGTCATTTTTCTGCCAGAAAATTGGTCGAAATAGAAGCTTCTGAGTAGGTGGAAAAGTCTGTTAAAATGGCAATTGTAGTCACTGTGTGGCTTTAAAAAGTGGTTATTCAACATGAGGCACAATCCAATTGACAGTTTGAATAATTCTTTGTACAGTTGAAACAATTTATTTTGTGATGAAAAACGATGACCCTGGACCTGTCGAACTTTCTCCAGATGGTCAGAAATGGTCATGTTTTAATGTTTTCTCTTTTGACTGTAAATGACTATTAAATATGAATTATCACTTTTGGAACTAAAATAAGAGTGTTTAGAGTCATTTTTCTGCCAGAAATTGATCGAAATTGAAGCTTCTGAGTAGGAGGAAAAGTCTGTTAAATGGCAATTTTGGTCACTGTGTGGCTTTAAAAATTGGTTATTCAACATGAGGCACAATCCATTTGACATTTTGAATCATTTTTTCAACATTTGAAAAAATAATTTTTTTGATGAAAAACGATGACCCCGGACCTGTCGAACTTTCTCCAGATGGTCAGTAATGGTCATGTTTTAATGTTTTCTCTTTTGACTGTAAATGACTATTAACTATGAATTATCACTTTTGGAACTAAAATAAGTGTGTTTAGAGTCATTTTTCTGCCAGAAATTGGTCGAAATAGAAACTTCTGAGTAGGAGGAAAAGTCTGTTAAAATGGCAATTTTCGACACTGTGTGGCTTTAAAAGGTGGTTATTCAACATGAGGCACAATCCATTTGACATTTTGAATCATTTTTTCAACAGTTGAAAAAATAAATTTTTTGATGAAAAACGATGACCACGGACCTGTCGAACTTTCTCCATATGGTCAGAAATGGGCATTTTTTTAATGTTTTCTCCTATGACTATTAAATGTGAATTATCACTTTTGAAACTGAAATAAGTGTGTTTAGTCATTTTTCTGCCAGAAATTGGTCGAAATAGAAGCTTCTGAGTAGGAGGAAAAGTCTGTTAAAATGGCAATTGTGGTCACTGTGTGGCTTTAAAAATTGGTTATTCAACATGAGGCACAATCCATTTGACATTTTGAATCATTTTTTCGACATTTGAAAAAATAATTTTTTTGATGAACAACGATGACCTGTCGAACTTTCTCCAGATGGTCAGAAATGGTCATGTTTTAATGTTTTCTCTTTTGACTGTAAATGACTATTAAATAAGAATTATCACTTTTGGAACTAAAATAAGCGTGTTCAGAGTCATTTTTCTGCCAGAAATTGGTCGAAATAGAAGCTTCTGAGTAGGAGGAAAAGTCTGTAAAAATGGCAATTTTGGTCACTGTGTGGCTTTAAAAATTGGTTATTCAACATGAGGCACAATCCATTTGACATTTTGAATAATTTTTTCAACATTTGAAAAAATAACTTTTTTGATGAAAAACGATGACCACGGACCTGTCGAACTTTCTCCATATGGTCAGAAATGGTCATTTTTTAATGTTTTCTCTTATGACTATTAAATGTGAATTATCACTTTTGGAACTAAAATCAGTGTGTTTAGAGTCATTTTTCTGCCAGAAATTGGTCGAAATAGAAGCTTCTGAGTGGGAGGAAAAGTCTGTTAAAATGGCAATTTTGGTCAATGTGTGGCTTTAAAAAGTGGTTATTCAACATGAGGCACAATCCATTTGACATTTTGAATCATTTTTTCAACATTTGAAAAAATTTTTATTTAATGAAAAACGATGACCCCGGACCTGTCGAACTTTCTCCAGATGGTCAGAAATGGTCATGTTTTAATGTTTTCTCTTTTGACTGTAAATGACTATTAACTATGAATTATCACTTTTGGAACTAAAATAGGTGTGTTTAGAGTCATTTTTCTGCCAGAAATTGGTCGAAATAGAAGCTTCTGAGTAGGAGGAAAAGTCTGTTAAAATGGCAATTTTCGACACTGTGTGGCTTTAAAAAGTGGTTATTCAACATGAGGCACAATCCATTTGACATTTTGAATCATTTTTTCAACAGTTGAAAAAATAAATTTTTTGATGAAAAACGATGACCACGGACCTGTCGAACTTTCTCCATATGGTCAGAAATGGGCATTTTTTAATGTTTTCTCCTATGACTATTAAATGTGAATTATCACTTTTGAAACTGAAATAAGTGTATTTAGTCATTTTTCTGCCAGAAATTGGTCGAAATAGAAGCTTCTGAGTAGGATGAAAAGTCTGTTAAAATGGCAATTGTGGTCACTGTGTGGCTTTAAAAATTGGTTATTCAACATGAGGCACAATCCATTTGACATTTTGAATCATTTTTTCGACATTTGAAAAAATATTTTTTTTGATGAACAACGATGACCTGTCGAACTTTCTCCAGATGGTCAGAAATGGTCATGTTTTAATGTTTTCTCTTTTGACTGTAAATGACTATTAAATAAGAATGATCACTTTTGGAACTAAAATAAGAATGTTTAGAGTCATTTTTCTGCTAGAAATTGGCTGAAATAGAGGTTTCTGAGTAGGAGGAAAAGTCTGTTAAAATTGCAATTTTGGTCACTGTGTGGTTTTAAAAATTGGTTATGCAACATGAGGCACAATCCATTTGACATTTTGAATAATGTTTTCACCATTTGAAAAAATAATTTTTTAGATGAAAAACGATGACCACAGACCTGTCGAACTTTCTCCACATAGTCAGAAATAGTCATTTTTTATTGTTTTCTTTTTTGACTGTAAATGACTATTAAATGTGAATTATCATGATTGGAACTAAAATGAAGGCGTTTAGAGTCATTTTTCTTCCAGAAATTAGCCGAAATAGAAGCTTCTGAGTAGGAGGAAAAGTCTGTTGAAATGGCAATTTTGGTCACTGTGTGGCTTTAAAAAGTGGTTATTCAACATGAGGCACAATCCTTTTGAAATTTTGAATCAATTTTTCAACATTTGAAAAAATAACTTTTTTTGATAAAAACGATGACCACAGACCTGTCGAACTTTCTCCAGATGGTCAGAAATGGTCATGTTTTAATGTTTTCTCTTTTGACTGTAAAGGACTATTAAATGTGAATTATTACTTTTAGAATTAAAATAAGTGTGTTTAGAGTATTTTTTCTGCCAGAAATTGGTCGAAATAGAAGCTTCTGAGTGGGAGGAAAATCTGTTAAAATGGCAATTTTGGTCAATGTGTGGCTTTAAAAAGTGGTTATTCAACATGAGGCACAATCCATTTGACATTTTGAATCGTTTTTTCAACATTTGAAAAAATTATTTTTTTAATGAAAAACGATGACCACAGACCTGTCGAACTTTCTCCAGATGGTCAGAAATGGTAATTTTTGTATGTTTTCTCTTATGACTATTAAATGTGAATTGTCACTTTTAGAACTAAAATAAGTGTGTTTAGAGTCATTTTTCTGCCAGAAATTGGTCGAAATAGAAGCTTCTGAGTAGGAGGAAAAGTCTTTTAAAATGGCAATTTTGGTCACTGTGTGGCTTTAAAAAGTGGTTATTCAACATGAGGCACAATCCATTTGACATTTTGAATCATTTTTTCAACATTTGAAAAAATAATTTTTTTGATGAAAAACGATGACCCCGGACCTGTCGAACTTTCTCCAGATGGTCAGAAATGGTCATGTTTTAATGTTTTCTCTTTTGACTGTAAATGACTATTAACTATGAATTATCACTTTTGGAACTAAAATAAGTGTGTTTAGAGTCATTTTTCTGCCAGAAATTGGTCGAAATAGAAACTTCTGAGTAGGAGGAAAAGTCTGTAAAAATGGCAATTTTCGACACTGTGTGGCTTTAAAAAGTGGTTATTCAACATGAGGCACAATCCATTTGACATTTTGAATCATTTTTTCAACAGTTGAAAAAATAATTTTTTTTATGAAAAACGATGACCACGGACCTGTCGAACTTTCTCCATATGGTCAGAAATGGGCATTTTTTTAATGTTTTCTCCTATGACTATTAAATGTGAATTATCACTTTTGAAACTGAAATAAGTGTGTTAGTCATTTTTCTGCCAGAAATTGGTCGAAATAGAAGCTTCTGAGTAGGAGGAAAAGTCTGTAAAAATGGCAATTTTGGTCACTGTGTGGCTTTAAAAATTGGTTATTCAACATGAGGCACAATCCATTTGACATTTTGAATACTTTTTTCAACATTTGAAAAAATAACTTTTTTTGATGAAAAACGATGACCACGGACCTGTCGAACTTTCTCCATATGGTCAGAAATGGTAATTTTTTAATGTTTTCTCTTATGACTATTAAATGTGAATTATCACTTTTGGAACTAAAATCAGTGTGTTTAGAGTCATTTTTCTGCCAGAAATTGGTTGAAATAGAAGCTTCTGAGTGGGAGGAAAAGTCTGTTAAAATGGCAATTTTGGTCAATGTGTGTCTTTAAAAAGTGGTTATTCAACATGAGGCACAATCCATTTGACATTTTGAATCGTTTTTTCAACATTTGAAAACATTATTTTTTTAATGAAAAACGATGACCACAGACCTGTCGAACTTTCTCCAGATGGTCAGAAATGGTAATTTTTTTATGTTTTCTCTTATGACTATTAAATGTGAATTGTCACTTTTGGAACTAAAATAAGTGTGTTTAGAGTCATTTTTCTGCCAGAAATTGGTCGAAATAGAAGCTTCTGAGTAGGAGGAAAAGTCTTTTAAAATGGCAATTTTGGTCACTGTGTGGCTTTAAAAAGTGGTTATTCAACATGAGGCACAATCCATTTGACATTTTGAATCATTTTTTCAACATTTGAAAAATAATTTTTTGGATGAAAAACGATGACCCCGGACCTGTCGAACTTTCTCCAGATGGTCAGAAATGGTCATGTTTTAATGTTTTCTCTTTTGACTGTAAATGACTATTAACTATGAATTATCACTTTTGGAACTAAAATAAGTGTGTTTAGAGTCATTTTTCTGCCAGAAATTGGTCGAAATAGAAGCTTCTGAGTAGGAGGAAAAGTCTGTTAAAATGGCAATTTTCGACACTTTGTGGCTTTAAAAAGTGGTTATTCAACATGAGGCACAATCCATTTGACATTTTGAATCATTTTTTCAACAGTTGAAAAAATAAATTTTTTGATGAAAAACGATGACCACGGACCTGTCGAACTTTATCCATATGGTCAGAAATGGGCATTTTTTAATGTTTTCTCCTATGACTATTAAATGTGAATTATCACTTTTGAAACTGAAATAAGTGTGTTTAGTCATTTTTCTGCCAGAAATTGGTCGAAATAGAAGCTTCTGAGTAGGAGGAAAAGTCTGTTAAAATGGCAATTGTGGTCACTGTGTGGCTTTAAAAATTGGTTATTCAACATGAGGCACAATCCATTTGACATTTTGAATCATTTTTTCGACATTTGAAAAAATTATTTTTTTGATGAACAACGATGACCTGTCGAACTTTCTCCAGATGGTCAGAAATGGTCATGTTTTAATGTTTTCTCTTTTGACTGTAAATGACTATTAAATAAGAATTATCACTTTTGGAACTAAAATAAGCGTGTTTAGAGTCATTTTTCTGCCAGAAATTGGTCGAAATAGAAGCTTCTGAGTAGGAGGAAAAGTCTGTAAAAATGGCAATTTTGGTCACTGTGTGGCTTTAAAAATTGGTTATTCAACATGAGGCACAATCCATTTGACATTTTGAATACTTTTTTCAACATTTGAAAAAATAACTTTTTTTGATGAAAAACGATGACCACGGACCTGTCGAACTTTCTCCATATGGTCAGAAATGGTAATTTTTTAATGTTTTCTCTTATGACTATTAAATGTGAATTATCACTTTTGGAACTAAAATCAGTGTGTTTAGAGTCATTTTTCTGCCAGAAATTGGTTGAAATAGAAGCTTCTGAGTGGGAGGAAAAGTCTGTTAAAATGGCAATTTTGGTCAATGTGTGGCTTTAAAAATTGGTTATGCAACATGAGGCACAATCCATTTGACATTTTGAATCGTTTTTTCAACATTTGAAAAAATTATTTTTTTAATGAAAAACGATGACCACAGACCTGTCGAACTTTCTCCAGATGGTCAGAAATGGTAATTTTTTTATGTTTTCTCTTATGACTATTAAATGTGAATTGTCACTTTTGGAACTAAAATAAGTGTGTTTAGAGTCATTTTTCTGCCAGAAATTGGTCGAAATAGAAGCTTCTGAGTAGGAGGAAAAGTCTTTTAAAATGGCAATTTTGGTCACTGTGTGGCTTTAAAAAGTGGTTATTCAACATGAGGCACAATCCATTTGACATTTTGAATCATTTTTTCAACATTTGAAAAATAATTTTTTTGATGAAAAACGATGACCCCGGACCTGTCGAACTTTCTCCAGATGGTCAGAAATGGTCATGTTTTAATGTTTTCTCTTTTGACTGTAAATGACTATTAACTATGAATTATCACTTTTGGAACTAAAATAAGTGTGTTTAGAGTCATTTTTCTGCCAGAAATTGGTCGAAATAGAAGCTTCTGAGTAGGAGGAAAAGTCTGTTAAAATGGCAATTTTCGACACTGTGTGGCTTTAAAAAGTGGTTATTCAACATGAGGCACAATCCATTTGACATTTTGAATCATTTTTTCAACAGTTGAAAAAATAAATTTTTTGATGAAAAACGATGACCACGGACCTGTCGAACTTTATCCATATGGTCAGAAATGGGCATTTTTTAATGTTTTCTCCTATGACTATTAAATGTGAATTATCACTTTTGAAACTGAAATAAGTGTGTTTAGTCATTTTTCTGCCAGAAATTGGTCGAAATAGAAGCTTCTGAGTAGGAGGAAAAGTCTGTTAAAATGGCAATTGTGGTCACTGTGTGGCTTTAAAAATTGGTTATTCAACATGAGGCACAATCCATTTGACATTTTGAATCATTTTTTCGACATTTGAAAAAATAATTTTTTTGATGAACAACGATGACCTGTCGAACTTTCTCCAGATGGTCAGAAATGGTCATGTTTTAATGTTTTCTCTTTTGACTGTAAATGACTATTAAATAAGAATGATCACTTTTGGAACTAAAATAAGAATGTTTAGAGTCATTTTTTTGCTAGAAATTGGCTGAAATAGAGGTTTCTGAGTAGGAGGAAAAGTCTGTTAAAATTGCAATTTTGGTCACTGTGTGGTTTTAAAAATTGGTTATGCAACATGAGGCACAATCCATTTGACATTTTGAATAATGTTTTCACCATTTGAAAAAATAATTTTTTAGATGAAAAACGATGACCACAGACCTGTCGAACTTTCGCCACATAGTCAGAAATGGTCATTTTTTATTGTTTTCTTTTTTGACTGTAAATGACTATTAAATGTGAATTATCATGATTGGAACTAAAATGAAGGCGTTTAGAGTCATTTTTCTTCCAGAAATTAGCCGAAATAGAAGCTTCTGAGTAGGAGGAAAAGTCTGTTAAAATGGCAATTTTGGTCACTGTGTGGCTTTAAAAAGTGGTTATTCAACATAAGGCACAATCCTTTTGAAATTTTGAATCAATTTTTCAACATTTGAAAAAATATTTTTTTTGATAAACAACGATGACCTGTCGAACTTTCTCCAGATGGTCAGAAATGGTCATGTTTTAATGTTTTCTCTTTTGACTGTAAATGACTATTAAATAAGAATTACCACTTTTGGAACTAAAATAAGAGTGTTTAGAGTCATTTTTCTTCCAGAAATTGGCCGAAATAGAAGCTACTGAGTAGGAGGAAAAGTCTGTAAAAATGGCAATTGTGGTCACTGTGGGGTTTTAAAAAGTGGTTATTCAACATGAGGCACAATCCTTTTGACATTTTGCATCATTTTTTCAACATTTGAAAAAATAAGTTTTTTTGATGAAAAACGATGACCCCGGACCTTTCGAACTTTCTCCAGATGGTCAGAAATGGTCATTTTTTAAATGTTTTCTCTTTTTTTTATTTTTTTTATTGTGCAAGACATATATTCGTCATGGACAGTAAGTACACTGCGTCATGCCAACATCCCGGAGGTAGGCCGCGATATAAGCAAGCGTTAAACAATGGCAGGTCCCCCGCGAGGGACTGCCCAGTATATCCTTGTGTCGCGTTTCCGGCCGTACCTGTAAATGATGAGAAAAGGACGGAAATATACAGTGCAACAAAAAGCAAATCACATAATCTTACATTTTCGTAGATGACGACGCAAACAGTCAATATCTCATATGTACCAGACAACGCCCCGCCATGAGGGCGAGAACGGTAGTCCCAACTCACTAACACAACGCTAAAGTATAGACATATTTGCGACATCTTTACTCCCAATCCCTCACAACAGTGCGAGGGTAACAAAAAACATGGTGGTGCTTAACAGAGCGTGACATACATAGCTGAAGCGATAATCTTGAGGCAGAGCGCGCAGGGCATGGACAGCTAAAGGAAGAAGTAAGCATGAGGCTGTGTCAGCGACAGGGGTATTCCAGAATCACACTAAAGGTGGGGGGGGAGGGAGGGGGATCAGAGTGACTAGTGTGTCGTGTAACCAGTTGACAGGGCAGAACAACAAGGCAGATGGGTACTAGTGAAAGCAGAAGTGGTGCACGGGCAGTGCGTCTCGCAGGCCACAGGAGCAGTCTCCCCGGCAGCACGTAACCCTCCAGAAGGAGCGCTCCCGTGACCTGGGGATCTTAACCCATATCACGTCAGGGGGACTTGCAGGGGTAGCAGAGGCTGCTCTCTCCCTAGCCCATTGGAGGAACGGCTCCCAAATATCATTGGGTCTGGTAGCCGTAGGCATCGATTCCCAATAGTTCGTGAGTTGTGTTTGACCATAAGTCACATCCCTGACCCACGCCGCGAACGTCGGTAGGGTCCTACGGCCCCAGTTTATTGCCACCTGACGTTTCGCATAGAGGAGCAACAGCGCATGTAGTCTCCGGTCGCAAGGCTCAGTATCCTTCACATATCCTAACAGGCCAACAAGCGGGGTAGGCTCGTCCGATCTGCGCAGCATGTGGTTAATCGCGTCGAAAATGGTCGACCAATAGCCATGTAGCTTCGGGCAGGCCCACGCCACGTGCATGAAGGAGGCATCCGCCCCACCACATTTCCAGCAGGAAGCATCGGCTCTAACGCCCATGCGATGCAGCAGCACTGGCGTGCGGTAGCACCTATGTAAGAATTTAAAGTGCACCAGTCTTAACCTATAATTCGGTGACAGCGCCGTTAGTTGTGCACAACAGTAGTTCCACTGGTCGTCAGTGAGGGGGTCAGCCAAGTCGGCAGACCAAGCCTGCTTTGCTGCTGGCTCCGTGATCGGGGCCTGTTCCTGCATACAGTTATAGAGCCTAGAGACCAGCTTCACGGAAGATGGCCGTGACAGCAGATTATGGAGAGCATCCAGGCGCGGCGGCTCCTCAGGGAAGTCGGGCCACAACCTCCTACAGGACTCCCGAAGGGAGTGGTGCAGTAGAGCGTCCGAGAAGGAGTCAGGAAGGCCATCCTCTCGCGCCGGTAACTCAGCAAATTTCCCGTCGGGATAGAGATCCGCAAACGTCAGTATGCGTTTCCCTCGGAGTGTAATGGCGTCTCCCCTGGTGCAGAGGCACGGTAACATCGGGTTACCACGTAATGGGATTGATGGCGCATATAGCAGCGGGAGTTTCGCACGGATCCTCAGTTCACGCCAAGACCAGCGGATCATTTCCACCGTGTCGATGTCTTTCGAGGGGCGCTTGACCTCACCGTATAGCGCCACCTGTAGAGGCGACGGGGCGGCAGCAGCCAGTTCCACCGCCACATGCGGCTGGTATGGGGTGGGGAAGACCCAGAAATGTAGTAATTGCGCCTGTGCGCAGAGGGAATAAAGTTTGAAATCCGACGCACCAAGTCCTCCCTGCCTGAGTGGGAGGGTCAATAGGGCCCAAGAAGACCGAGCCTGACCACCGGACCACACCAGTTTGAGGAGGAGCGACCGCATGCGTGCATGGAAGTGCGCTGTCAGTGGCAAGGGGATATTCACAAACAAATACAGGAACTTGGGGAGTATCACCATTTTCACCAGTGCTATTCGTGAGACCAGGGAAAGGGGAAGTCTGTTCCAAAGCTCCACCTTGCGTTCCAGCCAGTCCACCGCCCTCCCGAAGTTCAGGGACCAGATCTCCTGTATGTCCCGACTCACCCACACTCCCAGATATTTCACCTCCTCCGTGTTCCAACGCAGGGGGTATTCCGAGGGAGGCTTAGTGGTCGCGTCAGTTAGAGGGAACGCAACAGACTTGGACCAATTTATGGAGATGCCAGCTAGGCCCTCGAATCGCACGAATTCACGGAGCAGTGGGTCCATATTGTCAGAGGGATCTGTAATGTAGAGAGTGACGTCGTCCGCATATAATGAGATTAGCAGACTCCGGGAGCTGAAGCAGATCCCTCTCGCCGTATGGTGCTGACGAATTCTGGCCGCCAGGGGCTCCATGGCAATAGCGAAGAGGAGTGGAGATAGGGGGCACCCTTGTCTGGTTCCTCTAGATATGTTAAAGGGCTCGGATACCAAACCATTCACGCTTACCCACGCCCTAGGTGCATCATATAGTAGTTTGATAAGTGTGATGAAGTTGAGGCTAAACCCCATTCTCCCCAGGATCCTGAACAAGTAAGGCCATTCCAAGGAGTCAAACGCTTTGGTGGCGTCCAAGAACACCACCGCAGCTCGGACAGATGGGTGTAAGTAGTGCAGGACAGAAAATAGAGTGCGGAGGTTGTGAGAGGTCGCACGGCCCGGGATAAACCCGGATTGGTCAGGAAGCGCTATCATGGGCAATAGCGGTTGCAGCTTGTCGGCAATGACCATAGCAAAGATCTTGGCATCAACGTTAATAAGTGAGAGGGGGCGGTAAGAGTCTAGCGCCATGCTGTCTTTGTCAGGTTTAAGGAGCGTAATAATGAGGGCCTCGCGCATCGAGTCTGGGAGCGAATTTAGCTCAAGAGCCTCAGCAAACAGTGAGTGCAGTTTCGGGGCCAGTTCCTCCACATACGTCTTGTAGAAGGAAGTCGTGAGCCCATCCGGGCCAGGCGCCTTGTTCGATGGCATGCTCTTGATGACCTGAGCTATATCTTGCGCGGTGACTGGGAGGTCCATGTATTGCCTGTGATTGTCATTAAACCAGACCAGAGCAATAGAATCCAGAAAGTTATCTAGGGAATCAGGGACGGCCGTCTGTCTAGCTCTGTACAGGGATGAGTAAAACTCAGTGAAGGTTTTTAGGACTGCTTCTTGACCCACTACCAGGTTGCCTGCGCTGTCATGAATAGCGTGAATGTGGTGCGTGTCCAATCTGGGGGCAATCAGCCTGGCCAGGGTCCTGCTCGGCCTGTCTCCTTCTCCGTACCTACGCGCCTCAGCCTGTCTACTCAGAAATTTTACTTCGCGCTGCGCCTCTTCGGTGAATTCAAGCAGTTTGGCTTTAATGCTGCCGGCTATATCCAGTTTTGGGTCCCGGCAGAAGGCCAGGTCCAACTCCCTCAGCTCATGGTCTAACCTTGACAGCGAACGTCTGATATCACGCAGCACCCCCGCCTGCCTAGCTATGCACTGCCCCCGTATTACTGCCTTAAAGGCGTCCCACACAATAGCCTCCGTGGAGGCCAACCCCTCATTATCCTGGAAGTAATTATTTATGTCAGTGCGTATTTCCTCAGTGAACACCTGATCCGTGAGGGCATGTGGGGGCAACCGCCAAGTAAACGCCTTGGTAGTGCAGCCAGGGATATTCAGTTCCAGTGCACAGGGGGCATGATCAGACAGCGATCTGGCCTGTACGTCCACTCTCTCCACCCACGTCGCAACCTCAGGTGTCACCAACCAAAAGTCTAATCTAGACCAGGCAGCATGATGGCATGTTATGCAGGTACCCAGTCTCTCCCCAGGGTGTCTGACTCTCCACACATCTGACAGTGAACCCTCTTCCATCACATCAAGTATGGCCTGTCTTGCATGGACGTGTGTCGGCCTGGCCGTGCCCTGTCTGTCCAGCTCGTCATTCAACACAACATTGAAATCCCCCCCATCACAATCGAACTGCAGCCAAACAAATCAATTTGAGCCCAGACCCTGCGAAAAAAGTCTGGGTCATCCACATTCGGTCCATAAATGGCAGCCAGAACTAGAGGTTTGCCCAGCAGTGATCCATGCAGAATGACAAAGCGGCCTTCTGTATCAAGCACACACCCATGCTCTGTCCAATCCAGCCCTCTCCGTAGAAGAACAGCCACTCCCCTGGCATAATTGGAATAAATAGAGGAATATATCCGTGACCACCTATTTTGTTTCAACCTGGGCGACGGAGTTGCATTAATATGAGTTTCTTGCAGGAAACAAATATCGACATTGTGCCTGGATAGTACCCCATGCATCAGCTTAGCTTTTTTGTAGTCCCCAAGCCCTCTAATGTTCCAGGTCCACAGTTTAACCCCCCCCATCCCAGCAGTCGTATCGCAGTGACTGAAGACCCTCCGCCACCAACCTCAATACCCTCCGAGTGTCTCCACAGCCCGCACCCAATAGCCTCTCTCGCACCAGGTAAGTAAAAATGTAAGCAAATATGCACCAGCTCAAACCAAATAACCAAACATACAACCTCATATCCCCCCCCCACCCACGCCAACCCCCCAATCAGGTTGCGTTAAAACCCCAAGCGTGCTTAGAGCAGCACTCCAGTAAAATAGAAACAACAACAGCGGGAAATACCCCATGAGGGCGAGGTGCTCCCGGCATACACCCCCGATCACTCGGGGTGGCTGCACATCTCAGAAGGTCCACTGCTGGTCAGGAATAGCCAGATCCATGAAAGTGCCAAAAATGTACCGGTATTGGAAACAGCAATGTCCCAGTCCCAGGACTGCACCCAGCTCACAGTCGACTCCCGGCCATGGAAAAAGGTATAGGCGACCACCAGGCAATCCATCAAATGTCAATAAGCACGATGAAGCAAAGGCTCCCCATTCAGGTTACCATGCAGAGGGGGCCCGCAGCCAGCCAGGCCAGAAGTGTTCAATCATTGTCGCTCATACGATCAGCGCTGTCCTCTAGTCTGGGCGATTTCCGGCGGGCCCCAGCTCCACATATGTGTTTGGAGAATTTCAAGGCAGATTTCGCGTCCGTGAAGAAGTGCGCCTCATGTTCGTGCATTATTTTCAATTTCGCCGGATACAGCAATGAGTACGGTATTCCGGCTTGCATCAACAGTTTCTTGGCCGGTAGAAACTCCTTCCTGGCCGCTTGGACCATAGGGGTAAAGTCAGGATAAAAGGAGAGCTGGTTTCCTTTATGAGTAATTTTACCCTTCTCACGAGCTAGCCGTAAAACACGGTCTCGATCCTGATAGTTCATCAATTTCGCCAAAATAGGTCGAGGAGGAGCCCCCGTCGGAGGTTTCTTGCCAAGGGTTCTGTGCGCTCTCTCTACCGTGAAAACCTGGGACAGTTCGGGGTCGAAAAGTTCGTGAAGTAGGTCCGTTACAAAGACCTCCATTTTCCCAGTATTATCCGTCTCCGGAATGCCCGTGATACGAATGTTGGATCTGCGGGACCGCGCCTCCAAATCATCCGCCTTGGCCCTCAGGAACTCCAGTTCGCGCTCAATGTTTGTGACGTGCTTCTTGGTCTGTTGCTGGAACTCGCAGCATTCTGTTTGTCTGTTCTCAAGTTTATCAAGGCGTGTCTCGTGCGTGTCCACCTTGGCTTTGACCGCTTCCAGCTGCGAAGCCATAGCGTCCAACTTGGAGTCAATGCTTTTGAGGCTAGACCGGACCTCCATAATCAAGGCGCCAAAATCAATGTCCGGCGTAGGACTGGTGGAAGGGGGCGTCGCTGCCTCCTGATCTGCCGACATCTGTTTGGCCTTTTGTTTTTGCTCGAAAGTGAGCTTGGGCTGTCTCGCATCTCTATTACCTCCCATCTGGAATATTGAAGCCCCCACTGAGGTCTCGTGTGTCCACCCACTGTCTGGTGCGGCCCAGCCCTCAAGGGGTCGACAGCGTCGAGGAAGGAGCAGGGAATATCCAGCCAGGGGCACTGGCGCGTAGTCTCAGGCTAGCGCTAATCAATGCGGGTATCGGGCGGGTGCCGCGGTATTAGGCGGGCAGCAGGCCGGGGGAGAATGCCGGGCCACCCAGCAACAGGCCACAACCAGGCCCAGTGCGACTAACGGAGCTTTTCGCAATGCGTCTCTCCGAGGGTAGGCAGATGGCACTCACCGGTGATGAAGCCGGGCTCCACGTGTCCAGCGGGTCGCAGGAGCTCTGAGGATCCCCCAAATCGGAGCAGTCTGCAAACACGCAGCCGAGCGTGCAGGCAATGGCTCTCTGCGCCGCAACACCTAACCAAAATGGCGGCCACGTCTCCGGGCTGGCTGCAGCTCTCCCCTCGGGCAAAGGGTGACCGGCAAGGACCTCCGCCCGGCCTCGACGCCTCAGCCGCAGCCCCACGGCACCCAGCAGTCGTCAGTCAGCCCACCTGGGGTACGGCAGCTGTTTCGTTCCGTCGGCGATCAGGCCCACCAATCCCCGGGGTCCAGTGAGCAGTCACCGCCGCCTCGGGTTCCACCGCAGCGTACAGCCGAGCCGGTCCGGCCGTCTGCTCCAGTACTCGGGCGCCCGGTGTCGGCGCGCCTCAGGATTACAGCCGAGTGTGCCCTGGGTCATATAGTGTTCGGTCCCCCACGAATCTGGGTCTCACCGCAGCATGAACAGGATCAGTCAAGGATTACAGGTGTGCAGCCGGCGGACCTCACTCACAGAGCGGCCATTTCGCTGCTCGGTTAGCCACGCCCCCCAATGTTTTCTCTTTTGACTGTAAATGACTATTAAATAAGAATTATCACTTTTGGAACTAAAATAAGAGTGTTTAGAGTCATTTTTCTGCTAGAAATTGGCTGAAATAGAGGTTTCTGAGTAGGAGGAAAAGTCTGTTAAAATGGCAATTTTGGTCACTGTGTGGCTTTAAAAATTGGTTATGCAACATGAGGCACAATCCATTTAACATTTTGAATCATTTTTTCACCATTTGAAAAAATAATTTTTTTGATGAAAAACGATGACCACGGACCTGTCGAACTTTCTCCAGATGGTCAGAAATGGTCATTTTTTAATGTTTTCTCTTTTGACTGTAAATGACTATTAAATAAGAATTATCACTTCTGGAACTAAAATAAGAGTGTTTAGAGTCATTTTTCTTCCAGAAATTAGCCAAAATAGAAGCTTCTGAGTAGGAGGAAAAGTCTGTTAAAATGGCAATTTTGGTCACTGTGTGGCTTTAAAAAGTGGTTATTCAACATGAGGCACAATCCATTTGACATTTTGAATCAATTTTTCAACATTTGAAAAAATAACTTTTTTTGATAAAAACGATGACCACAGACCTGTCGAACTTTCTCCAGATGGTCAGAAATGGTAATTTTTTTATGTTTTCTCTTATAACTATTAAATGTGAATTATCACTTTTGGAACTAAAATAAGTGTGTTTAGAGTCATTTTTTGCTAGAAATTGGCCGAAATAGAAGCTTCTGAGTAGGAGGAAAAGTCTGTTAAAATGGCAATTTTGGTCAGTGTGTGGCTTCAAAAAGTGGTTATTCAACATGAGGCACAATCCATTTGACATTTTGATTCATTTTTATAACATTTGAAAAAAGAATTTTTTTTTTTTGATGAAAAACGATGAACCCGGACCTGTCAAACTTTCTCCAGATGGTCAGAAATGGTCATATTTTAATGTTTTCTCTTTTGACTGTAAATGACTATTAAATATGAATTATCACTTTTGGAACTAAAATAGAGTGTTTAGAGTAATTTTTCTGCCAGAAATTGATCGAAATTGAAGCTTCTTAGTAGGAGGAAAAGTCTATAAAAATTGCAATTTTTGTCACTGTGGGACTTTAAAAAGTGGTTATTCAACATGAGGCACAATCCAATTGACAGTTTGAATAATTCTTTCTACAGTTGAAAAAATTTATTTTGTGATGAAAAACGATGACCCCCGACCTGTCGAACTTTCTCCAGATGGTCAGAAATGGTCATGTTTTAATGTTTTCTCTTTTGACTGTAAATGACTATTAACTATGAATTATCACTTTTGGAACTAAAATAAGTGTGTTTAGAGTCATTTTCTGCCAGAAATTGGTCGAAATAGAAGCTTCTGAGTAGGAGGAAAAGTCTGTTAAAATGTCAATTTTCGACACTGTGTGGCTTTAAAAAGTGGTTATTCAACAAGAGGCACAATCCATTTGACATTTTGAATAATTTTTTCAACATTTGAAAAAAGAATTTTTTTGATGAATAACGATGACCACGGACCTGTCGAACTTTCTCCATATGGTCAGAAATGGGCATTTTTTAATGTTTTCTCCTATGACTATTAAATGTGAATTATCTCTTTTGAAACTGAAATAAGTGTGTTTAGTCATTTTTCTGCCAGAAATTGGTCGAAATAGAAGCTTCTGAGTAGGAGGAAAAGTCTGTTAAAATGGCAATTGCGGTCACTGTGTGGCTTTAAAAATTGGTTATTCAACATGAGGCACAATCCATTTGACATTTTGAATCATTTTTTCGACATTTGAAAAAATAACTTTTTTGATGAACAACGATGACCTGTCGAACTTTCTCCAGATGGTCAGAAATGGTCATGTTTTAATGTTTTCTCTTTTGACTGTAAATGACTATTAAATAAGAATTGTCACGTTTGGAACTCAAATAAGAGTGTTTAGAGTCATTTTTCTGCCAGAAATTGGTTGAAATAGAAGCTTCTGAGTAGGAGGAAAAGTCTGTAAAAATGGCAATTTTGGTCACTGCGGGGCTTTAAAAAGTGGTTATGCAACATGAGGCACAATCCATTTGACATTTTGAATCATTTTTTCACCATTTGAAAAAATAATTTTTTTGATGAAAAACGATGACCACGGACCTGTCGAACTTTCTCCACATAGTCAGAAATGGTCATTTTTTATTGTTTTCTTTTTTGACTGTAAATGACTATTAAATGTGAATTATCATGTTTGGAACTAAAATGAAGGTGTTTAGAGCCATTTTTCTTCCAGAAATTAGCCGAAATAGAAGCTTCTGAGTAGGAGGAAAAGTCTGTTAAAATGGCAATTTTGGTCACTGTGTGGCTTTAAAAAGTGGTTATTCAACATAAGGCACAATCCTTTTGAAATTTTGAATCAATTTTTCAACATTTGAAAAAATTATTTTTTTGACGAAAAACGATGACCACAGACCTGTCGAACTTTCTCCAGATGGTCAGAAATGGTCATTTTTTTATGTTTTCTCTTATAACTATTAAATGTGAATTATCACTTTTGGAACTAAAATAAGTGTGTTTAGAGTCATTTTTTGCTAGAAATTGGCCGAAATAGAAGCTTCTGAGTAGGAGGAAAAGTCTGTTAAAATGGCAATTTTGGTCAGTGTGTGGCTTCAAAAAGTGGTTATTCAACATGAGGCACAATCCATTTGACATTTTGATTCATTTTTTCAACATTTGAAAAAATATATTTTTTTTTTTGATGAAAAACGATGAACCCGGACCTGTCACACTTTCTCCAGATGGTCAGAAATGGTCATATTTTAATGTTTTCTCTTTTGACTGTAAATGACTATTAAATATGAATTATCACTTTTGGAACTAAAATAGAGTGTTTAGAGTAATTTTTCTGCCAGAAATTGATCGAAATTGAAGCTTCTGAGTAGGAGGAAAAGTCTATAAAAATTGCAATTTTTGTCACTGTGGGACTTTAAAAAGTGGTTATTCAACATGAGGCACAATCCAATTGACAGTTTGAATAATTCTTTCTACAGTTGAAAAAATGTATTTTGTGATGAAAAACGATGACCCCCGACCTGTCGAACTTTCTCCAGATGGTCAGAAATGGTCATGTTTTAATGTTTTCTCTTTTGACTGTAAATGACTATTAACTATGAATTATCACTTTTGGAACTAAAATAAGTGTGTTTAGAGTCATTTTCTGCCAGAAATTGGTCGAAATAGAAGCTTCTGAGTAGGAGGAAAAGTCTGTTAAAATGTCAATTTTCGACACTGTGTGGCTTTAAAAAGTGGATATTCAACATGAGGCACAATCCATTTGACATTTTGAATAATTTTTTCAACATTTGAAAAAATAATTTTTTTTGATGAATAACGATGACCACGGACCTGTCGAACTTTCTCCATATGGTCAGAAATGGGCATTTTTTAATGTTTTCTCCTATGACTATTAAATGTGAATTATCTCTTTTGAAACTGAAATAAGTGTGTTTAGTCATTTTTCTGCCAGAAATTGGTCGAAATAGAAGCTTCTGAGTAGGAGGAAAAGTCTGTTAAAATGGCAATTGCGGTCACTGTGTGGCTTTAAAAATTGGTTATTCAACATGAGGCACAATCCATTTGACATTTTGAATCATTTTTTCGACATTTGAAAAAATATTTTTTTTGATGAACAGCGATGACCTGTCGAACTTTCTCCAGATGGTCAGAAATGGTCATGTTTTAATGTTTTCTCTTTTGACTGTAAATGACTTTTAAATAAGAATTATCACGTTTGGAACTCAAATAAGAGTGTTTAGAGTCATTTTTCTGCCAGAAATTGGAAGCTTCTGAGTAGGAGGAAAAGTCTGTAAAAATGGCAATTTTGGTCACTGCGGGGCTTTAAAAAGTGGTTATGCAACATGAGGCACAATCCATTTGACATTTTGAATAATTTTTTCACCATTTGAAAAAAAACATTTTTGGATGAAAAACGATGACCACGGACCTGTCGAACTTTCTCCACATAGTCAGAAATTGTCATTTTTTATTGTTTTCTTTTTTGACTGTAAATGACTATTAAATGTGAATTATCATGTTTGGAACTAAAATGAAGGTGTTTAGAGTCATTTTTCTTCCAGAAATTAGCCGAAATAGAAGCTTCTGAGTAGGAGGAAAAGTCTGTTAAAATGGCAATTTTGGTCACTTTGTGGCTTTAAAAAGTGGTTATTCAACATAAGGCACAATCCTTTTGAAATTTTGAATCAATTTTTCAACATTTGAAAAAATATATATTTTTTTTTTATGAAAAACGATGAACCCGAACCTGTCACACTTTCTCCAGATGGTCAGAAATGGTCATATTTTAATGTTTTCTCTTTTGACTGTAAATGACTATTAAATATGAATTATCACTTTTGGAACTAAAATAGAGTGTTTAGAGTAATTTTTCTGCCAGAAATTGATCGAAATTGAAGCTTCTGAGTAGGAGGAAAAGTCTATAAAAATTGCAAATTTTGTCACTGTGGGACTTTAAAAAGTGGTTATTCAACATGAGGCACAATCCAATTGACAGTTTGAATAATTCTTTCTACAGTTGAAAAAATTTATTTTGTGATGAAAAACGATGACCCCCGACCTGTCGAACTTTCTCCAGATGGTCAGAAATGGTCATGTTTTAATGTTTTCTCTTTTGACTGTAAATGACTATTAACTATGAATTATCACTTTTGGAACTAAAATAAGTGTGTTTAGAGTCATTTTCTGCCAGAAATTGGTCGAAATAGAAGCTTCTGAGTAGGAGGAAAAGTCTGTTAAAATGTCAATTTTCGACACTGTGTGGCTTTAAAAAGTGGTTATTCAACATGAGGCACAATCCATTTGACATTTTGAATAATTTTTTCAACATTTGAAAAAAGAATTTTTTTTGATGAATAACGATGACCACGGACCTGTCGAACTTTCTCCATATGGTCAGAAATGGGCATTTTTTAATGTTTTCTCCTATGACTATTAAATGTGAATTATCTCTTTTGAAACTGAAATAAGTGTGTTTAGTCATTTTTCTGCCAGAAATTGGTCGAAATAGAAGCTTCTGAGTAGGAGGAAAAGTCTGTTAAAATGGCAATTGCGGTCACTGTGTGGCTTTAAAAATTGGTTATTCAACATGAGGCACAATCCATTTGACATTTTGAATCATTTTTTCGACATTTGAAAAAATATTTTTTTTGATGAACAGCGATGACCTGTCGAACTTTCTCCAGATGGTCAGAAATGGTCATGTTTTAATGTTTTCTCTTTTGACTGTAAATGACTATTAAATAAGAATTATCACGTTTGGAACTCAAATAAGAGTGTTTAGAGTCATTTTTCTGCCAGAAATTGGAAGCTTCTGAGTAGGAGGAAAAGTCTGTAAAAATGGCAATTTTGGTCACTGCGGGGCTTTAAAAAGTGGTTATGCAACATGAGGCACAATCCATTTGACATTTTGAATAATTTTTTCACCATTTGAAAAAAAAAAAATTTGGATGAAAAACGATGACCACGGACCTGTCGAACTTTCTCCACATAGTCAGAAATTGTCATTTTTTATTGTTTTCTTTTTTGACTGTAAATGACTATTAAATGTGAATTATCATGTTTGGAACTAAAATGAAGGTGTTTAGAGTCATTTTTCTTCCAGAAATTAGCCGAAATAGAAGCTTCTGAGTAGGAGGAAAAGTCTGTTAAAATGGCAATTTTGGTCACTTTGTGGCTTTAAAAAGTGGTTATTCAACATAAGGCACAATCCTTTTGAAATTTTGAATCAATTTTTCAACATTTGAAAAAATAATTTTTTTTTTTTGATGAAAAACGATGAACCCGGACCTGTCACACTTTCTCCAGATGGTCAGAAATGGTCATATTTTAATGTTTTCTCTTTTGACTGTAAATGACTATTAAATATGAATTATCACTTTTGGAACTAAAATAGAGTGTTTAGAGTAATTTTTCTGCCAGAAATTGATCGAAATTGAAGCTTCTGAGTAGGAGGAAAAGTCTATAAAAATAGCAATTTTTGTCACTGTGGGACTTTAAAAAGTGGTTATTCAACATGAGGCACAATCCAATTGACAGTTTGAATAATTCTTTCTACAGTTGAAAAAATTTATTTTGTGATGAAAAACGATGACCCCCGACCTGTCGAACTTTCTCCAGATGGTCAGAAATGGTCATGTTTTAATGTTTTCTCTTTTGACTGTAAATTACTATTAACTATGAATTATCACTTTTGGAACTAAAATAAGTGTGTTTAGAGTCATTTTCTGCCAGAAATTGGTCGAAATAGAAGCTTCTGAGTAGGAGGAAAAGTCTGTTAAAATGTCAATTTTCGACACTGTGTGGCTTTAAAAAGTGGTTATTCAACATGAGGCACAATCCATTTGACATTTTGAATAATTTTTTCAACATTTGAAAAAAGAATTTTTTTTGATGAATAACGATGACCACGGACCTGTCGAACTTTCTCCATATGGTCAGAAATGGGCATTTTTTAATGTTTTCTCCTATGACTATTAAATGTGAATTATCTCTTTTGAAACTGAAATAAGTGTGTTTAGTCACTTTTTCTGCCAGAAATTGGTCGAAATAGAAGCTTCTGAGTAGGAGGAAAAGTCTGTTAAAATGGCAATTGCGGTCACTGTGTGGCTTTAAAAATTGGTTATTCAACATGAGGCACAATCCATTTGACATTTTGAATCATTTTTTCGACATTTGAAAAAATATTTTTTTTGATGAACAGCGATGACCTGTCGAACTTTCTCCAGATGGTCAGAAATGGTCATGTTTTAATGTTTTCTCTTTTGACTGTAAATGACTATTAAATAAGAATTATCACGTTTGGAACTCAAATAAGAGTGTTTAGAGTCATTTTTCTGCCAGAAATTGGAAGCTTCTGAGTAGGAGGAAAAGTCTGTAAAAATGGCAATTTTGGTCACTGCGGGGCTTTAAAAAGTGGTTATGCAACATGAGGCACAATCCATTTGACATTTTGAATAATTTTTTCACCATTTGAAAAAAAAAAAATTTGGATGAAAAACGATGACCACGGACCTGTCGAACTTTCTCCACATAGTCAGAAATGGTAATTTTTTATTGTTTTCTTTTTTGACTGTAAATGACTATTAAATGTGAATTATCATGTTTGGAACTAAAATGAAGGTGTTTAGAGTCATTTTTCTTCCAGAAATTAGCCGAAATAGAAGCTTCTGAGTAGGAGGAAAAGTCTGTTAAAATGGCAATTTTGGTCACTTTGTGGCTTTAAAAAGTGGTTATTCAACATAAGGCACAATCCTTTTGAAATTTTGAATAAATTTTTCAACATTTGAAAAAATAATTTTTTTGACGAAAAACGATGACCACAGACCTGTCGAACTTTCTCCAGATGGTCAGAAATGGTCATTTTTTTATGTTTTCTCTTATAACTATTAAATGTGAATTATCACTTTTGGAACTAAAATAAGTGTGTTTAGAGTCATTTTTCTGCCAGAAATTGGTCAAAATAGAAGCTTCTGAGTAGGTGGAAAAGTCTGTTAAAATGGCAATTGTGGTCTGTGTGGCTTTAAAAATTGGTTATTCAACATGAGGCACAATCCATTTGACATTTTGAATCATTTTTTCAACATTTGAAAAAATATTTTTTTTGATGAACAACGATGACCTGTCGAACTTTCTCCAGATGGTCAGAAATGGTCATGTTTTAATGTTTTCTCTTTTGACTGTAAATGACTATTAAATAAGAATTACCACTTTTGGAACTAAAATAAGAGTGTTTAGAGTCATTTTTCTTCCAGAAATTGGCCGAAATAGAAGCTTCTGAGTAGGAGGAAAAGTCTGTAAAAATGGCAATTTTGGTCACTGTGGGGTTTTAAAAAGGGTTATTCAACATGAGGCACAATCCTTTTGACATTTTGCATAATTTTTTCAACATTTGAAAAAATAAGTTTTTTTGATGAAAAACGATGACCCCGGACCTTTCGAACTTTCTCCAGATGGTCAGAAATGGTCATTTTTTTAATGTTTTCTCTTTTGACTGTAAATGACTATTAAATAAGAATTATCACTTTTGGAACTAAAATAAGAGTGTTTAGAGTCATTTTTCTGCTAGAAATTGGCCGAAATAGAAGCTTCTGAGTAGGAGGAAAAGTCTGTTAAAATGGCAATTTTGGTCACTGTGTGGCTTTAAAAAGTGGTTATTCAACATAAGGCACAATCCTTTTGAAATTTGTAATCAATTTTTCAACATTTGAAAAAATTATTTTTTTGATGAAAAACGATGACCACAGACCTGTCGAACTTTCTCCAGATGGTCAGAAATGGTCATTTTTTAATGTTTTCTCTTATGACTATTAAATGTGAATTATCACTTTTGGAACTAAAATAAGTGTGTTTAGAGTCATTTTTCTGCCATAAATTGGACGAAATAGAAGCTTCTGAGTACGTGGAAAAGTCTGTTAAAATGGCAATGGTGGTCACTGTGTGGCTTTAAAAAGTGGTTATTCAACATGAGGCACAATCCATTTGACATTTTGATTCATTTTTTCAACATTTGAAAAAAGAATTTTTTGATGAAAAACGATGAACCCGGACCTGTCAAACTTTCTCCAGATGGTCAGAAATGGTCATATTTTAATGTTTTCTCTTTTGACTGTAAATTACTATTAAATATGAATTATCACTTTTGGAACTAAAATAAGAGTGTTTAGAGTAATTTTTCTGCCAGAAATTGATCGAAATTGAAGCTTCTGAGTAGGAGGAAAAGTGTATAAAAATTGCAATTTTTGTCACTGTGGGACTTTAAAAAGTGGTTATTCAACATGAGGCACAATCCAATTGACAGTTTGAATAATTCTTTCTACAGTTGAAAAAATTTATTTTGTGATGAAAAACGATGACCCCTGACCTGTCGAACTTTCTCCAGATGGTCAGAAATGGTCATGTTTTAATGTTTTCTCTTTTGACTGTAAATGACTATTAAATAAGAATTATCACTTTTGGAACTTAAATAAGAGTGTTTAGAGTCATTTTTCTGCCAGAAATTGGTCGAAATAGAAGCTTCTGAGTAGGAGGAAAAGTCTGTTAAAATGGCAATTTTGGTCTCTGCGTGGCTTTAAAAATTGGTTATTCAACATGAGGCATAATCCATTTGACATTTTGAATCATTTTATCAACTTTTGAAAAAATAACTTTTTTTGATGAAAAACGATGACCACGGAGCTGTCGAACTTTCTCCATATGGTCAGAAATGGTCATTTTTTAATGTTTTCTCTTATGACTATTAAATGTGAATTATCACTTTTGGAACTAAAATCAGTGTGTTTAGAGTCATTTTTCTGCCAGAAATTGGTCGAAATAGAAGCTTCTGAGTAGGAGGAAAAGTCTGTTAAAATGGCAATTTTGGTCACTGTGTGGCTTTAAAAATTGGTTATTCAACATGAGGCACAATCCATTTGACATTTTGAATCATTTTTTCAACATTTGAAAAAATAACTTTTTTTGATGAAAAACGATGACCACGGACCTGTCGAACTTTCTCCAGATGGTCAGAAATGGTAATGGTTTAATGTTTTCTCTTTTGACTGTAAATGACTATTAACTATGAATTATCACTTTTGGAACTAAAATAAGAGTGTTTAGAGTCATTTTTCTGCCAGAAATTGGTCGAAATAGAAGCTTCTGAGTAGGTGGAAAAGTCTGTTAAAATGGCAATTTTGGTCACTGTGTGGCTTTAAAAATTGGTTATTCAACATGAGGCACAATCCATTTGACATTTTGAATAATTTTTTCAACATTTGAAAAAATAACTTTTTTTGATGAACAACGATGACCACGGACCTGTCGAACTTTCTCCAGATGGTCAGAAATGGTCATTTTTTAATGTTTTCTCTTATGACTATTAAATGTGAATTATCACTTTTGGAACTAAAATAAGTGTGTTTAGAGTCATTTTTCTGCCAGAAATTGGTCGAAATAGAAGCTTCTGAGTAGGAGGAAAAGTCTGTTAAAATGGCAATTTTGGTCACTGTGTGGCTTTAAAAATTGGTTATTCAACATGAGGCACAATCCATTTGACATTTTGAATCATTTTTTCAACATTTGTTAAAATTATTTTTTTTGATGAAAAACGATGACCCCGGACCTGTCGACCTTTTTCCACATAGTCAGAAATGGTCATTTTTTATTGTTTTTTTTTTTACTTTAAATGACTATTAAATGTGAATTATCATGTTTGGAACTAAAATGAAGGTGTTTAGAGTAATTTTTCTTCCATAAATTGGCTGAAATAGAAACTTCTGAGTAGGAGGAAAAGTCTGTTAAAATTGCAATTTTGTTCACTGTGTGGCTTTAAAAAGTGGTTATTCAACATAAGGCACAATCCTTTTGAAATTTTGAATCAATTTTTCAACATTTGAAAAAATTATTTTTTTTGATGAAAAACAATGACCACAGACCTGTTGAACTTTCTCCAGATAGTCAGAAATGGTCATTTTTTAATGTTTTCTCTTATGACTATTAAATGTGAATTATCACTTTTGGAACTAAAATAAGTGTGTTTAGAGTCATTTTTCTGCCAGAAATTGGTCGAAATAGAAGCTTCTGAGTAGGTGGAGAATTCTGTTAAAATGGCAATGGTGGTCACTGTGTGGCTTTAAAAATTGGTTATTCAACATGAGGCACAATCCATTTGACATTTTGAATCGTTTTTTCAACATTTGAAAAAATACTTTTTTTGATGAAAAACAATGACCACGGAGCTGTCGAACTTTCTCCATATGGTCAGAAATGGTCATTTTTTAATGTTTTCTCTTATGACTATTAAATGTGAATTATCACTTTTGGAACTAAAATAACAGTGTTTAGAGTCATTTTTCTGCCAGAAATTGGTCGAAATAGAAGCTTCTGAGTAGGAGGAAAAGTCTGTTAAAATGGCAATTTTGGTCACTGTGTGGCTTTAAAAATTGGTTATTCAACATGAGGCACAATCCATTTGACATTTTGAATCATTTTTTCAACATTTGAAAAAATAACTTTTTTTGATGAAAAACGATGACCACGGACCTGTCGAACTTTCTCCAGATGGTCAGAAATGGTAATGGTTTAATGTTTTCTCTTTTGACTGTAAATGACTATTAACTATGAATTATCACTTTTGGAACTAAAATAAGAGTGTTTAGAGTCATTTTTCCGCCAGAAAATTGGTCGAAATAGAAGCTTCTGAGTAGGTGGAAAAGTCTGTTAAAATGGCAATTGTGGTCACTGTGTGGCTTTAAAAATTGGTTATTCAACATGAGGCACAATCCATTTGACATTTTGAATTATTTTTTCAACATTTGAAAAAATATCTTTTTTTGATGAACAACGATGACCCCGGACCTGTCGAACTTTCTCCAGATGGTCAGAAATGGTCATGTTTTAATGTTTTTTTTTTTGACTGTAAATGACTATTAAATAAGAATTATCACTTTTGGAACTAAAATAAGAGTGTTTAGAGTCATTTTTCTGCCAGAAATTGGTCGAAATAGAAGCTTCTGAGTAGGAAGAAAAGTCTGTTAAAATGGCAATTTTGGTCACTGTGTGGCTTTAAAAATTGGTTATTCAACATGAGGCACAATCCATTTGACATTTTGAATCATTTTTTCAACATTTGAAAAAATAACTTTTTTTGATGAAAAACCATGACCACGGACCTGTCGAACTTTCTCCAGATGGTCAGAAATGGTCATTTTTTAATGTTTTCTCTTATGACTATTAAATGTGAATTATCACTTTTGGAACTAAAATAAGTGTGTTTAGAGTCATTTTTCTGCCAGAAATTGGTCGAAATAGAAGCTTCTGAGTAGGAGGAAAAGTCTGTTAAAATGGCAATTTTGGTCACTGTGTGGCTTTAAAAATTGGTTATTCAACATGAGGCACAATCCATTTGACATTTTGAATCATTTTTTCAACATTTGTTAAAATTATTTTTTTTGATGAAAAACGATGACCCCGGACCTGTCGACCTTTTTCCACATAGTCAGAAATGGTCATTTTTTATTGTTTTTTTTTTTACTTTAAATGACTATTAAATGTGAATTATCATGTTTGGAACTAAAATGAAGGTGTTTAGAGTAATTTTTCTTCCATAAATTGGCTGAAATAGAAACTTCTGAGTAGGAGGAAAAGTCTGTTAAAATTGCAATTTTGTTCACTGTGTGGCTTTAAAAAGTGGTTATTCAACATAAGGCACAATCCTTTTGAAATTTTGAATCAATTTTTCAACATTTGAAAAAAATATTTTTTTTGATGAAAAACAATGACCACAGACCTGTTGAACTTTCTCCAGATAGTCAGAAATGGTCATTTTTTAATGTTTTCTCTTATGACTATTAAATGTGAATTATCACTTTTGGAACTAAAATCAGTATGTTTAGAGCCATTTTTCTGCCAGAAATTGGTCGAAATAGAAGCTTCTGAGTAGGAGGAAAAGTGTGTTAAAATGGCAATTGTGGTCACTGTGTGGCTTTAAAAATTGGTTATTCAACATGAGGCACAATCCATTTGACATTTTGAATCATTTTTTCAACATTTGTTAAAATACATTTTTTTGATGAAAAACGATGACCCCGGACCTCTCGAACTTTTTCCACATAGTCAGAAAAGGTCATTTTTTATTGTTTTCTTTTTTGACTGTAAATGACTATTAAATGTGAATTATCATGTTTGGAACTAAAATGAAGGTGTTTAGAGTCATTTTTCTTCCAGAAATTGGCTGAAATAGAAGCTTCTGAGTAGGAGGAAAAGTCTGTTAAAATGGCAATTTTGGTTACTGTGTGGCTTTAAAAAGTGGTAATTCAACATAAGGCATAATCCTTTTGAAATTTTTAATCAATTTTTCAACATTTAAAAAAATTATTTTTTTGATGAAAAACGATGACCACAGACCTGTCGAACTTTCTCCAGATGGTCAGAAATGGTCATTTTTTAATGTTTTCTCTTATGACTATTAAATGTGAATTATCACTTTTAGAACTAAAATAAGTGTGTTTAGAGTCATTTTTCTGCCAGAAATTGGTCGAAATAGAAGCTTCTGAGTAGGTGGAAAAGTCTGTTAAAATGGCAATTTTGGTCACTGTGTGGCTTTAAAAATTGGTTATTCAACATGAGGCACATCCATTTGACATTTTGAATAATTTTTTCAACATTTGAAAAAATAACTTTTTTTGATGAAAAACAATGACCACAGACCTGTCGAACTTTCTCCAGATAGTCAGAAATGGTCATTTTTTAATGTTTTCTCTTTTGACTGTAAATGACTATTAAATAAGAATTATCACTTTTGGAACTAAAATAAGAGTGTTTAGAGTCATTTTTCTGCCAGAAATTGGTCGAAATAGAAGCTTCTGAGTAGGAGGAAAAGTCTGTTAAAATGGCAATTTTGGTCACTGTGTGGCTTTAAAAATTGGTTATTCAACATGAGGCACTTGACATTTTAAATCATTTTTTCAACATTTGAAAAAATTACTTTTTTTGATGAAAAACGATAACCACGGACCTGTCGAACTTTCTCCATATGGTCAGAAATGGTCATTTTTTAATGTTTTCTCTTATGACTATTAAATGTGAATTATCACTTTTGGAACTAAAATAAGAGTGTTTAGAGTCATTTTTCTGCCAGAAATTGATCGAAATTGAAGCTTCTGAGTAGGAGGAAAAGTCTGTAAAAATTGCAATTTTGGTCACTGTGTGGCTTTAAAAAGAGGTTATTCAATATGAGGCACAATCCAATTGACAGTTTGAATAATTCTTTCTACAGTTGAAACAATTTATTTTGTGATGAAAAACGATGACCCTGGACCTGTCGAACTTTCTCCAGATGGTCATAAATGGTCATGTTTTAATGTTTTCTCTTTTGACTGTAAATGACTATTAACTATGAATTATCACTTTTGGAACTAAAATAAGAGTGTTTAGAGTCATTTTTCTGCCAGAAAATTGGTCGAAATAGAAGCTTCTGTGTAGAAGGAAAAGACTGTAAAAATGGCAATTTTGGTCACTGTGGGGCTTTAAAAAGTGGTTATTCAACATCAGGCACAATCCATTTGACATTTTGAATCATTTTTTCAACATTTGAAAAAATATTTTTTTTGACGAAAAACAATGACCCCAGACCTGTCGAACTTTCTCCAGATGGTCAGAAATGGTCATGTTTTAATGTTTTCTCTTTTGACTGTAAAGGACTATTAAATGTAAATTATTACTTTTAGAATTAAAATAAGTGTGTTTAGAGTCATTTTTCTGCCAGAAATTGGTCGAAATAGAAGCTTCTGAGTAGGAGGAAAAGTCTGTTAAAATGGCAATTTTGGTCACTGTGTGGCTTTAAAAATTGGTTATTCAACATGAGGCACAATCCATTTGACATTTTGAATCATTTTTTCAACATTTGAAAAAATAATTTTTTTGATGAAAAACGATGACCCCGGACCTGTCGAACTTTCTCCACATAGTCAGAAATAGTCATTTTTTATTGTTTTCTTTTTTGACTGTAAATGACTATTAAATGTGAATTATCACTTTTGGAACTAAAATAAGTGTGTTTAGAGTCATTTTTCTGCCAGAAATTGGTCGAAATAGAAGCTTCTGAGTAGGAGGAAAAGTCTGTTAAAATGGCAATTTTGGTCACTGTGTGGCTTTATAAAGTGATTATTCGACATGAGGCACAATCCATTTGACATTTTGAATCATTTTTTCAACATTTGAAAAAATAACTTTTTTTGATGAAAAACGATGACCACGGACCTGTCGAACTTTCTCATTATGGTCAGAAATGGTCATTTTTTTATGTTTTCTCTTATGACTATTAAATGTGAATTATCACTTTTGGAACTAAAATAACAGTGTTTATTTTTCTGCCAGAAATTGGTCGAAATAGAAGCTTCTGAGTAGGAGGAAAAGTCTGTTAAAATGGCAATTTTAGTCACTGTGGGGCTTTAAAAAGTGGTTATTCAAAATGAGGCACAATCCTTTTGACATTTTGCATCATTTTTTCAACATTTGTTAAAATACATTTTTTTGATGAAAAACGATGACCCCGGACCTGTCGAACTTTTTCCACATAGTCAGAAGTAGTCATTTTTTATTGTTTTCTTTTTTGACTGTAAATGAATATTAAATGTGAATTATCATGTTTGGAACTAAAATGAAGGTGTTTAGAGTCATTTTTCTTCCAGAAATTGGCTGAAATAGAAGCTTCTGAGTAGGAGGAAAAGTCTGTTAAAATGGCAATTTTGGTTACTGTGTGGCTTTAAAAAGTGGTAATTCAACATAAGGCATAATCCTTTTGAAATTTTTAATCAATTTTTCAACATTTGAAAAAATAACTTTTTTTGATGAAAAACAATGACCACAGACCTGTCGAACTTTCTCCAGATGGTCAGAAATGGTCATTTTTAAATGTTTTCTCTTATGACTATTAAATGTGAATTATCACTTTTAGAACTAAAATAAGTGTGTTTAGAGTAATTTTTCTGCCAGAAATTGGTCGAAATAGAAGCTTCTGAGTAGGTGGAAAAGTCTGTTAAAATGGCAATTTTGGTCACTGTGTGGCTTTAAAAATTGGTTATTCAACATGAGGCACAATCCATTTGACAATTTGAATCATTTTTTCAACATTTGAAAAAATTACTTTTTTTGATGAAAAACGATAACCACAGACCTGTCGAACTTTCTCCAGATAGTCAGAAATTGTCATTTTTTAATGTTTTCTCTTATGACTATTAAATGTGAATTATCACTTTTGGAACTAAAATAAGAGTGTTTAGAGTCATTTTTCTGCCAGAAATTGATCGAAATTGAAGCTTCTGAGTAGGAGGAAAAGTCTGTAAAAATTGCAATTTTGGTCACTGTGGGGCTTTAAAAAGAGGTTATTCAACATGAGGCACAATCCAATTGACAGTTTGAATAATTCTTTCTACAGTTGAAACAATTTATTTTGTGATGAAAAACGATGACCCTGGACCTGTCGAACTTTCTCCAGATGGTCAGAAATGGTCATGTTTTAATGTTTTCTCTTTTGACTGTAAATGACTATTAACTATGAATTATCACTTTTGGAACTAAAATAAGAGTGTTTAGAGTCATTTTTCTGCCAGAAAATTGGTCGAAATAGAAGCTTCTGTGTAGAAGGAAAAGACTGTAAAAATGGGAATTTTGCTCACTGTGGGGCTTTAAAAAGTGGTTATTCAACATGAGGCACAATCCTTTTGACATTTTGCATCATTTTTTCAACATTTGTTAAAATAATTTTTTTGATGAAAAACGATGACCCCCCGGACCTGTCGAACTTTCTCCACATAGTCAGAAATGGTCATGTTTTAATGTTTTCTCTTTTGACTGTAAATGACTATTAAATAGGAATTATCACTTTTGGAACTAAAATAAGAGTGTTTAGAGACATTTTTCTGCTAGAAATTGGTCGAAATAGAAGCTTCTGAGTAGGAGGAAAGTCTGTTAAAATGGCAATTGTGGTCATTGTGTGGCTTTAAAAATTGGTTATTCAACATGAGGCACACTCCATTTGACATTTTGAATCACTTTTCAACATTTGAAAAAATAATTTTTTTTGATGAAAAACGATGACCACGGACCTGTCGAACTTTCTCCATATGGTCAGAAATGGTCATTTTTTAATGTTTTCTCTTATGACTAATAAATGTGAATTATCACTTTTGGAACTAAAATCAGTGTGTTTAGAGTAATTTTTCTGCCAGAAATTGGTCGAAATAGAAGCTTCTGAGTAGGAGGAAAAATCTGTTAAAATGGCAATTTTGGTCACTGTGTGGCTTTTAAGATTGGTTATTCAACATGAGGCACAATCCATTTGACATTTTGAATCATTTTTTCAACATTTGAAAAAATAATTTTTTTGATGAAAAACGATGACACCGGACCTGTCGAACTTTCTCTACATAGTCAGAAATAGTCATTTTTTATTGTTTTCTTTTTTGACTGTAAATGACTATTAAATGTGAATTATCACTTTTGGAACTAAAATAAGTGTGTTTAGAGTCATTTTTCTGCCAGAAATTGGTCGAAATAGAAGCTTCTGAGTAGGAGGAAAAGTCTGTTAAAATGGCAATTTTGGTCACTGTGTGGCTTTAAAAAGTGGTTATTCAACATGAGGCACAATCCATTTGACATTTTGAATCATTTTTTCAGCATTTGAGAAAATAACTTTTTTTGATGAAAAACGATGACCACGGACCTGTCGAACTTTCTCCATATGGTCAGAAATGGTCATTTTTTAATGTTTTCTCTTATGACTATTAAATGTGAATTATCACTTTTGGAACTAAAATAAGTGTGTTTAGAGTCATTTTTCTGCCAGAAATTGGTCGAAATAGAAGCTTCTGAGTAGGTGGAAAAGTCTGTTAAAATGGCAATTTTGGTCACTGTGTGGCTTTAAAAATTGGTTATTCAACATGAGGCACAATCCATTTGACATTTTGAATCATTTTTTCAACATTTGAAAAAAGAATTTTTTTGATGAAAAACGATGAACCCGGACCTGTCAAACTTTCTCCAGATGGTCAGAAATGGTCATATTTTAATGTTTTCTCTTTTGACTGTAAATGACTATTAAATGTGAATTATCACTTTTGGAACTAAAATAAGAGTGTTTAGAGTCATTTTTCTGCCAGAAATTGATCTAAATTGAAGCTTCTGAGTAGGAGGAAAAGTCTGTAAAAATTGCAATTTTGGTCACTGTGGGGCTTTAAAAAGTGGTTATTCAACATGAGGCACAATCCAATTGACAGTTTGAATAATTCTTTCTACAGTTGAAACAATTTATTTTGTGATGAAAATGATGACCCTGGACCTGTCGAACTTTCTCCAGATGGTCAGAAATGGTCATGTTTTAATGTTTTCTCTTTTGACTGTAAATGACTATTAAATAAGAATTATCACTTTTGGAACTAAAATAAGAGTGTTTAGAGTCATTTTTCTGCTAGAAATTGGCTGAAATAGAGGTTTCTGAGTAGGAGGAAAAGTCTGTAAAAATGGCAATTTTGGTCACTGTGTGGCTTTAAAAAGTGGTTATTCTACATGAGGCACAATCCATTTGACATTTTGAATCATTTTTTCAACATTTGAAAAAAATATTTTTTAATGAAAAACGATGACCACAGACCTGTCGAACTTTCTCCAGATGGTCAGAAATGGTCATTTTTTAATGTTTTCTCTTATGACTATTTTGAATCATTTTTTCAACATTTGAAAAAATATTTTTTTTGATGAACAACGATGACCTGTCGAACTTTCTCCAGATGGTCAGAAATGGTCATGTTTTAATGTTTTCTATTTTGACGGTAAATTACTATTAAATAGGAATTATCACTTTTGGAACTAAAATAAGAGTGTTTAGAGTCATTTTTCTGCTAGAAATTGGCTGAAATAGAGGTTTCTGAGTAGGAGGAAAAGTCTGTAAAAATGGCAATTTTGGTCACTGTGTGGCTTTAAAAAGTGGTTATTCTACATGAGGCACAATCCATTTGACATTTTGAATCATTTTTTCAACATTTGAAAAAATATTTTGTTTGATGAACAACGATGACCCCGGACCTGTCGATCTTTCTCCAGATGGTCAGAAATGGTCATTTTTTAATGTTTTCTCTTTTGACTGTAAATGACTATTAAATAAGAATGATCACTTTTGGAACTAAAATAATAGTGTTTAGAGTCATTTTTCTGCTAGAAATTGGCCAAAATAGAAGCTTCTGAGTAGGAGGAAAAGTCGGTAAAAATGGCAATTTTGGTCACTGTGGGGTTTTAAAAAGTGGTTATTCAACATGAGGCACAATCCTTTTGACATTTTGCATCATTTTTTCAACGTTTGAAAAAATAAGTTTTTTTGATGAAAAACAATGACCCCGGACCTGTCGAACTTTCTCCAGATGGTCAGAAATGGTCATGTTTTAATGTTTTCTCTTTTGACTGCAAAGGACTATTAAATGTAAATTATTACTTTTAGAATTAAAATAAGTGTGTTTAGAGTAATTTTTCTGCCAGAAATTGGTCGAAATAGAAGCTTCTGAGTGGGAGGAAAAGTCTGGTAAAATGGCAATTTTGGTCACTGTGTGGCTTTAAAAAGTGGTTATTCAACATAAGGCACAATCCTTTTGAAATTTTGAATCATTTTTTCAACATTTGAAAAAAATATTTTTTAATGAAAAACGATGACCACAGACCTGTCGAACTTTCTCCAGATGGTCAGAAATGGTCATTTTTTAATGTTTTCTCTTATGACTATTAAATGTGAATTATCACTTTTGGAACTAAAATAAGTGTGTTTAGAGTCATTTTTCTGCCAGAAATTGGTCGAAATAGAAGCTTCTGAGTTAGGAGGAAAAGTCTGGTAAAATGGCAATTGTGGTCACTGTGTGGATTTAAAAATTGTTTTTCAACATGAGGCACAATCCATTTGACATTTTGAATCATTTTTTCAACATTTGAAAAAATATTTTTTTTGATGAAAAACGATGAACCCGGACCTGTCAAACTTTCTCCAGATGGTCAGAAATGGTCATATTTTAATGTTTTCTCTTTTGACTGTAAATGACTATTAAATATGAATGATCACTTTTGGAACTAAAATAAGAGTGTTTAGAGTCATTTTTCTGCCAGAAATTGATCGAAATTGAAGCTTCTGAGTAGGAGGAAAAGTCTGTAAAAATTGCAATTTTGGTCACTTTAAAAAGTGGTTATTCAACATGAGGCACAATCCAATTGACAGTTTGAATAATTCTATCTACAGTTGAAACAATTTATTTTGTGATGAAAAACGATGACCCTGGACCTGTCGAACTTTCTCCAGATGGTCAGAAAGGGTCATGTTTTAATGTTTTCTCTTTTGACTGTAATTGACTATTTAATAAGAATTATCACTTTTGGAACTAAAATAAGAGTGTTTAGAGTCATTTATCTGCTAGAAATTGGCCGAAATAGAAGCTTCTGAGTAGGAGGAAAAGTCTGTAAAAATGGCAATTTTAGTCACTGTGGGGCTTTAAAAAGTGGTTATTCAAAATGAGGCACAATCCTTTTGACATTTTGCATCATTTTTTCAACATTTGTTAAAATACATTTTTTTGATGAAAAACGATGACCCCGGACCACTCAAACTTTTTCCACATAGTCAGAAATGGTCATTTTTTATTGTTTTCTTTTTTGACTGTAAATGACTATTAAATGTGAATTATCATGTTTGGAACTAAAATGAAGGTGTTTAGAGTCATTTTTCTTCCAGAAATTGGCTGAAATAGAAGCTTCTGAGTAGGAGGAAAAGTCTGTTAAAATGGCAATTTTGGTTACTGTGTGGCTTTAAAAAGTGGTTATTCAACATAAGGCACAATCCTTTTGAAATTTTGAATCAATTTTTCAACATTTGAAAAAATTATTTTTTTGATGAAAAACGATGACCACAGACCTGTCGAACTTTCTCCAGATGGTCAGAAATGGTCATTTTTTTATGTTTTCTCTTATGACTATTAAATGTGAATTATCACATTTTGGAACTAAAATAAGTGTGTTTAGAGTTATTTTTCTGCCAGAAATTGGTAGAAATAGAAGCATCTGAGTAGGAGGAAAAGTCTGTTAAAATGGCAATTTTGGTCACTGTGTGGCTTTAAAAAGTGGTTATTCAACATGAGGCACAATCCATTTGACATTTTGAATATTTTTTTCAACATTTGAAAAAATAACTTTTTTTGATGAAAAACGATGACCACGGACCTGTCGAACTTTCTCCATATGGTCAGAAATGGTCATTTTTTAATGTTTTCTCTTATGACTATCAACCCCTTCGATGCGGATGACGGAGCGGTTCCGTCATCAGCATCGGTTGGGCTGCGCTGATGACGGAACCGCTCCGTCATCAGTACAGCCCTGGGGGAGAGCGCTGGCGCTCCCCCCCCCCCCCTGTGCGGCGATTTTTTTTTTTTTTGCAGGGGTGGCAGCGGAAGACTTTCCGCTGCCACCCCCTGGCCCCCCCACGCTTCCTGGTGACATCAGCGCGCACAGCGCGCGCCGACGTCATCAGGAAGCGCTGGACGCGCTGGAAGCCATTTGCTTCCAGCGCGTCCAGAAACAATGTTATGTTATGTTATGTTATGTTATGTTATTTATTCTTTTGTATAGCGCAACGGTTACTCAAAGAGAGTGTCCCGGCGCTTTAGGTAAGGAGAACTACTTCGCAATAACATAACACAGTAAAAAAGAAAGTGCAGAACAGACAAGTAAAAAAGGACTGCAAAGAGGCCTACTGAGTGAACAACCAGGTTTTAAGACCTCGCCTAAAATCAAAAAGACTAGAGGCCCCCCGGAGTGGGAGCGGAAGCGAATTCCACATCTGTGGAGCCAGCAAGCCAAAAGAATGGCCACCCAGGCGCGCTCTCTTCACTCGTGGGACAACCGCCAGGAGCAAAGATTCTGACCTCAAAGAGCGGGCCGGATGGTAAAAGGCCAGTCTCCTTTGGAGGTACTTTGCTCCCACCGCATGGAGAGCCTTATAGGCCAAAACCATGGCCTTAAAGGCGATCCGTTTGCGGATGGGTAGCCAGTGCAGCGTCTGCAATAGGCCCGAAACGCTGGCACGTCTATTTAGACCGTAAATGGCCCTGGCCGCCGCATTCTGCGCTACTTGGAGCCGCTGCAACAAGTACTCTGGTAGGCCCAGGTAAAGAATGTTGGCATAATCTAACCTGGAGCCTATCAGAGCCTGCACAGTTAGCTTCCTGTGCTCCTCCGACAACAGAGGCAAGAACCTCCGCAACATCTTTATAGACCGAAGCAGGTACCGGTCACCCCAAGAATCTGGGCTTTCATCGTCAGCCCCTTATCCATCTTGACCCCCAAGTTCTTAGCCATAGGGGAAGAGCAAGACGGAGGAAACATGTCAATGGGCCACCAGGCCTGCCAGTTGGGCTCCGTGTCGCACCCGAAGAAGAGTACCTCGGACTTATCGGAATTGCACTTGAGGCTGTGCAGTAGGAACCATGTGAACACAGCCCCAAGGCAATCCCGGATACTCTCCCCGTCAAAGTCTGCCCCTCTCTTACACGAAAAGAGGAGCTGGGTGTCGTCGGCATAAGATACGATCTGGGCACCAAACGACTCCGCCACCGCCGCCAAAGGGGTCATGACAAACAAGGTGTGTGTTTGGTGCTGCGGTAGGGCGGGGGGCCGTTTTTCGGTGCCTTGAGGCATCGGGGGGAGGAAACTGTGTTTCGTCTCCTCTGATGTCCCAATGCACGGCATTCCTGGTGCACGATCGCGCACAGCGTCGCGATCGTGCACCAGGAATGCCCCACTAGACACCAGGGATTGTTTTCTTTTGGCAAACTGTGTGTAGGAAGCGACCCCTTGGGCAAGGGTCGCTTCCTTGGGCTGGCATATATGTTTTCAGACTTTTCTGCCCCCCCTGGGGCAGATCAGCCGTTTTTTTTGGCCGATCTGCACCCAGGGGGGGGGCAGAAAAGCCCACTAGACACCAGGGATTGTTTTGGTGCATATTTATTTGTCGAGGAAGCGACCCCTTGGGCAAGGGTCGCTTCCTCTTGGGGCCAAATAATGTTTCTGACTTTTCTGCCCCCCCTGGGGCAGATCGGCCGTTTTTTTTGGCCGATCTGCACCCAGGGGGGGGCAGAAAAGCCCACTAGACACCAGGGATTGCTTGTGTTTGTGTTTTTTTTTGTGCAGGAAGAGACCCCTTGGGCAAGGGTCGCTTCCTTAGGGGGCCAAATCATGTTTTAGACTTTTCTGCCCCCCCCCGGGGCAGATTGGCCGTTTTGTTTGGCCGATCTGCACCCAGGGGGGGGCAGAAAAGCCCACTAGACACCAGGGATTGTTTTTTATTTATAAAGGAAGGGACCCCTTGGGCAAGGGTCGCTTCCTTAGGGGGATAAAATATTTTTCAGACATTTCTGCCCCCCCTGGGGCAGATCGGCCGTTTTTTTGGCCGATCTGCACCCAGGGGGAGCAGAAAAGCCCACTAGACACCAGGGATTGTTTTTTATTTGAAAAGGAAGTGACCCCTTGGGGAAGGGTCGCTTCCTAGTGGCCCTAATATTTTTTGAGACTTTTCTGCTCCAGGGGGCCCACGTTTATAATGATTTATAATCTTCCCCCCTTGGGGACAGACACCCCATTTGTGACATTCCCATGTGACATAGCATGTTGTAATGTGTGTTGTTTTTGTTTCTTCTAATGTGTTTTGTTTTTTTTTCTCTTTAGATTGTTGCAGTGTGCGGTTCTGTTACTGGTGGTTCTGTTGTGCTGCTGTTTCTGTAGTTGCATGTGTTTGGTAAGAGACCTTATTTTTGTTCAATTGTAATGTAATTGTTTATTTTGCAAAGTGTGTAGTAATACGAGTATGTGTTTTTGCTGTTTGTTGTGATTGTAAAACATGTTTTGCATTTGTTTTTGATGTGTCCTTCTGTAGATGTAAGTTTTTTTTTTCTTCGTTCTAGTGGGATATCGTTGCCTATTTGCTGTGTCTTTGCAGAGTAGGTACTGGTGAGTGTAGTTGTGTCTTGTAAGTGAATTGTATATTTTTTCTAAATCTATTTTTTGGTGAAAAAGTCTTACATTTTTATCTTACTTTGCGCAGTGTTGGGGTTGTTGAGTTGTTTGTGCAGACTCCTTTATTTGTAAGGATAATGGCTAGCCGCCGGATTACTGCTCAGCAAGTTGTTGGAATGCTTTTTGATTCTTCCTCTGACCATGGTCCAGAGTCTGACTCTGATTCTGAGCCAGAGGTGGGGGGTGAAGATTCAGGTAGTGAGTTTTCTCTACGCATGGCTTCATCTGATGATGAAGACACTTTGAGTGCTGATGAAGCTACTTTTGGTGTGGATGATGTGCCTGTGGTTGGGGAGGACATGGCTGTGTTTACGGTTTTGGAGGACATGCTTGTGCCTGTGGTTGCGGAGGACAGTGATGTGCCAATTGTGCAGCAAGAGACATCTGGGCTGCAGCATGGGGCTGCTAGACTTCCAGTTGGTGGTGTGAGACAAGGGTTAGCTGGGCGGCGGCCTGCGGCTGCAAGACTTGACGATGAAAGTTCTGACCTCTGGGTTGCACCAGGCATGGTGCAGCCGGCATTGCCTGAATTGCCAGGGTGTAGGATGAACACTGAAAACTTTTTGCCTATTGATTTTTTCAAGTTGTTTATGGATGATGTGTTTTTGGCAGAGATTGTAGAGCAGACTAATTTGTATGCTGAAAATTTTTTGAGGGTGAACAGTGCCAGCCTTAAGCCCCACGCTAGAGCTAACCGGTGGACTCCCACAAATTTGGAGGAGATGAAAAAGGTTTTGGGTTTAATTTTTTTGATGGGCTTGTTTAGGAAACCATCAATGGCTTCATATTGGTCTACTAGTCCCTTGATGGCAACAGCTATATTTCCGGCAGTCATGAGTCGTGATAGGTATTTGCTTCTGCTGCGGATGATGCATTTTGTTGACAATAGTCTTGCTTTGCCACGAGATCACCCTGATTGTGACCGTCTTTTCAAGATTCGGCCTGTCCTTGATCATTTGGTTGATCGATTTTCTGAGATCTTTTATCCTGGGAAAGAAATTGCAGTGGATGAGTCTTTGCTGTTGTTCAAGGGCCGCTTGGTATTTCGGCAATACATTCCTAGTAAGAGGGCACGCTATGGAATCAAACTGTATATGCTGTGTGACAGTGAGACTGGATATGTCTCTAATTTCAGGGTGTACACTGGTAAGGAATCCAGGATTAACCCCCCTGGTTGTCCGTCGACTTTTGGAGTGACTGAGAAAATTGTGTGGGAACTTGGTCGTGGATTTTTTAACAAAGGCCATCATTTGTATGTCGATAACTTCTACACTGGTGTGCGGTTGTTTAGGGAATTGGCCAAAGTGGACACTGTTGCTTGTGGCACAATCCGCTCAAACCGTAAAGGTTTCCCAAAAGAACTTGTTTGTCGAAAGCTTGCTCGGGGACAGTGCAGTGCTTTGCGTTGTGAGGAGCTTCTAGCTGTGAAGTTTACAGACAGGAGAGATGTCTACATGTTGACTACAATACATGATGAAAGCACTGAACCGCGGAATGTTTGGGGTCAGGTTGCAGAAGTGCGCAAACCTGTGTGCATACTGGACTACAATAAGTACATGGGTGGTGTTGACAGAGTTGATCAGAGGTTGGAACCGTATGCTGCTCTTCGTAAGGCTTACATTTGGTCCAAGAATCTGGCTATCCATCTTTTCCACTTGGCAACCTTTAATGCTTTTATTGTGTTCCAGAAATCTTGTCCCCAGTCAAAGTTGACTTTTGTAAAGTTTCAGGAGTCTGTAATAGGCAGCCTTGTTTAGTGGAACAGGCAAGTGTTCCTAGAGTTGGAGTGGTGGAGGATGTTGCCAGATTGAAAGATCGCCACTTTGCTGATACAATTCTTTCTACAACCTCAAAAGACTTTCCCAGTCGGAGATGTAGAGTCTGTTGGCGAAGAGGTTTGCGGAAGGAGGTTCGCATGTACTGCCCCGACTGCCCTTCAAACCCCGGGCTGTGTGTACCTGCTTGTTTTAGATTGTACCACACGCAAAATAATTTTTGGGAGTATCAATGAGTGGTAAAGTGAACTGGTTGGTCTTTATTCTGTAATAGTTATTGTTCAGTTTCAAAGTTTGTATTTTTTTAGTCTTTTTAGATTTAGTTCTCGAGTTAGTAGATTTGTATCAATTTGCAATTTGTTTTTGTTTCTCTTTTATTTTCATAAAAAACTAATGTATGATGTTGGTTTGCGTGTAGTGTCCATTGTCTGACTGTGTGCATGGTTTGGCGCTTGACTGCCGGTGTCTGTGGACTGATGCTTGTCTGGCGGTGTCTGCGGACTGGTGCTTGACTGGCGGTGTGCGTGGTCTGGTGTTTGGTTGGCGGTGTGCGTGCTCTTGCGCTTGCCTGGTGTTGTGTTTGGATTTGTCTTTGGCTGGTGGTGTTCGTGGAGTGGTGCTTGACTGGTGGTGTGTGTGGAGGGGCTCTTGGCTGGTTGTGTGCATGGAGTGGTACTTGGCTGTCTGTGCACGGAGTGGTGCTTGGCTGGCGGTGTGTGTGGAGTGGTGCTTGACTGGGGGTGTGTGTGGAGTGGCGCATGGCTGGACGGTGTGCGTGGAGTGGTACTTGGCTGTCTGTGCACGGAGTGGTGCTTGGCTGGTGTTGTGTTTGTGGAGTGGCGCTTGGCTGGTGGTGTGTGTGGAGGGGCGCTTGGCTGGTGGTGTGCATGGAGTGGTACTTGGCTGGCGGTGTGTGTGGAGTGGTGCTTGGCTGGGGGTGTGTGTGGAGTGGCGCTTGGCTGGACGGTGTGCGTGGAGTGGCACTTGGCTGTCTGTGCACGGAGTGGTGCTTGGCTGGTGTTGTGTTTGTGGAGTGGTGCTTGGCTGGTGGTGTGTGTGGAGGGGCGCTTGGCTGGTGGTGTGCATGGAGTGGTACTTGGCTGTCTGTGCACGGAGTGGTGCTTGGCTGGCGGTGTGTGTGGAGTGGTGCTTGGCTGGCGGTGTGTGTGGAGTAGCGCTTGGCTGGACGGTGTGCGTGGAGTGGTACTTGGCTGTCTGTGCACGGAGTGGTGCTTGGCTGGTGTTGGGTTTGTGGAGTGGCGCTTGGCTGGTGGTGTGTGTGGAGGGGCGCTTGGCTGGTGGTGTGCATGGAGTGGTACTTGGCTGTCTGTGCACGGAGTGGTGCTTGGCTGGCGGTGTGCATGGTTTGGTGCTTGGATGGTGGTGTGGGTGGACTGGCGCTCGGCAGGCGGTGTGTGAGTAGTTACTTTCTGTTGGTCACTACACACACTGCTAGTTGAGTGACACTCCACACAGTCCATCATTTTGTGTAGTTGCAGTGTCCGAAATGTCGGCGTGTGAAAGTGATGGGCCCTTGAATGGCGCTGTTTGCTGGTGTGAGTGTTGGAATGTGATGGGTCTGCAGCTGGCGGTGTGAATGTTTTGTATGTGTCACGCGTACGAAAGGTGTATGAATGGCCTGTAAAGAGGTTGGTGCCTTGACGTGGCTTTACAGCTCACGAGCTGTGAGTCAGTGGTTCAGTTTATCATACTTTCAATTATACACAGTGTATTTCATTTTTGTGAAATTACTTGCGTATACAATTGTATGTACTGAATCATCACTCACCCTCGTGCCAAATCCAACCAGTATGTGTGTGTGCTTGCGGATTAGATGGGTGTGCAGTAATAATTGTTTTTTTTCTCTTTCTGCAGTAGGGTGTACCTTGCCCCTTATTGTGATTGTTGTTATGTGTTGCTTTTCCATTCGGATGGTGTCAATGGTCTGGTTTGTATCAGGTATGAAAGGTGCGTGAATGGCCTGTAAAACGGTTGGTGCCTTGTCGTGGCTTTACAGCTCACGAGTTGCGAGTCACTGGTTCAGTTTTTATGCATTTATTTATTGACAGAGCATTTCATTTTTTTGAAATATCTTGTTAATAAAATTTTATGTACTGAACCATCACTCGCCCTCGTGCCAAATCCAACCTGTATGTGTGTGTCTTTGAGGAATAGATAGCCGTGCTTGAATGTTTGACTTTTGAGTAACTCTGTTAAGGTGTGGTATCCTTTTACTCGGGAGAACAAGGGGAACGCAGGGTGGTAGGACTTTTTTGCCGGCACGGCGATCCCACGCCAAAATGTTTGGAAAAGTGCTATTTTTACCTATTTTTAGGGTTTGCAAGGAGTTCTGGGTAGGAAAACATTGGTGGACCCACACATGCCATACCTCCCTGGACTCTCCCGGGTGTCTAGTTTTCAGAACTGTTTGGGTTTGCTACTTTCCAAAGAATACCACCCACCCCGGGCCAAAAACTCAGGTGCCTCCCCCCAAAAAAATCAAAGTTATATTGCTTCAGGGTATTTTATATTCACCACCGTTAGATTTGGACCTTTTCCTGTTGCAGCCACTATGGCTACCAACGCAAGTGAGGTACCGTTTTTATCGGGAGACCTGGGGAAACGCTGGGTGGGAGGTAATTTGTGTGAGCCCAGTGATGCCACGCTTTCCCAGACTACAACGTGTGAAAAAATTATTTTTTTTCTGCTAAAATTGAGGTTTGCAAGGGATTCTGGGTAAAGGAACGTTGGCGGATCCACGCAAGCCATACCTCCTTGGAAGCCCCCGGGTGTCTACTTTTCAGAAATGTGTGGGTTTGGTAGGTTTCCATAGATGGCTGTCTCGCACGGGGCCAGAAACCCAGGTAACCCCTCTTGCAAAAGCTGGTGAATGTAACAATGGTGAAAATCTTAAGTCCGCCAGCTTTTGCAAGAGGGGTTACCTGGGTTTTTGGCCCCGTGCGAGACAGCCATCTAGGGAAACCTACCAATCCCACACATTTCTGAAAAGTAGACACCCGGGGGCTTCCAAGGAGGTATGGCTTGCGGGGATCCTCCAATGTTCCTTTACCCAGAATCCCTTGCAAACCTCATTTTTTGCATGGAAAAAAACAGTTTTTTCACACGTTTTAGTGTGGGAAAGCGTGGCATCACTGGGCTCACACAAATTACCTCCCACCCAGCGTTCCCCAAGGTCTCCCGATAAAAATGGTACCTCACTTGCGTGGGTAGGCATAGCGGCTGCTTTAGGAAAAGGCCCAATTCATACTGTGGAGACGAAAACATTACCTTTAGCCAAATAATCTTATTTTTTGAGGGGGTCACCTGAGCTTTTGGCCCGGGGCTTGGCAGGCATCTTTGGAAACTACCAAACCCAAACAGTTCTGAGAACTAGACACCCGGGGGAGTCCAGGGTGGTATGGCATGCGTGGGTCCCCCAATGTTTTCCTACCCAGAAACCCCTGCAAACCTGAAATTTTGGTCAAAAAACCCACTTTTCCATACTTTTTTGGGTGGCATCTCGCTGCCGGAACAAATATCCTACCACCCAGCGTTTCCCTTGTTCTCCCGAGTAAAATGATACCTCACTTGTGTGGGTGGGCCAAAGGCAAGTGACTTAGGCTGGGGTGCTTAATTTGTAAAACGTAAATATGAGTAAAAACTACTTTTTTCAAAATTCATTTTTGCCGTGTTCTGCTTTGGGGCACCCACACAAGTGAGGTATCCTTTTACTCGGGAGAACAAGGGGAACGCAGGGTGGTACGACTTTTTTGCCGGCACGGCGATCCCACGCCAAAAAGTTTGGAAAAGTGCAATTTTTACCTAATTTTAAGGTTTGCAGAGAGTTCTGGGTAGGAAAACATTGGGGGACCCATGCATGCCATACCTCCCTGGACTCCCCCGGGTGTCTAGTTTTTAGAACTGTTTGGGTTTGCTACTTTGCAAAGAATACCACCGAGCCCCGGGCCACAAACTCAGATGCCCCCCCCAAAATCAACGTAGTTTTGCAATAAGGTAATGTAAATTCACCACCATACGATTTGAACCGTTTCCTGTTGCAGCCACTATGTCTACCCACGCAAGTGAGGTACCGTTTTTATCGGGAGACCTGGGGGAACGCTGGGTGGGAGGTAATTTGTGTGAGCCCAGTGATGCCACGCTTTCCCAGACTACAACGTGTGAAAAAATTGATTTTTTTCTGCTAAAATTGAGGTTTGCAAGGGATTCTGGGTAAAGGAACGTTGGCGGATCCACGCAAGCCATACCTCCTTGGAAGCCCCCGGGTGTCTACTTTTCAGAAATGTGTGGGTTTGGTAGGTTTCCATAGATGGCTGTCTCGCACGGGGCAAGAAACCCAGGTAACCCCTCTTGCAAAAGCTGGTGAATGTAACAATGGTGAAAATCTTAAGTCCGCCAGCTTTTGCTTTTCCGCCAAAAATGTGTTTTTTTGGTCAAATTTTTATGTTTTCAAGGGATTCTGGGTAACAAAACCTGGCGGTAGGCAGACGAGTCACCCCATCCTGAATTTCCCTGGGTGTCTAGTTTTCAAAAATGTATAGGTTTGCTAGGTTTCCCAAGGTGCTGGCAGAGCTACGGCGCAAAAACAAAAGGTAAGCTTTTTGTCCGAATCGTGCTAAATTTCACTGGGAAATTGAGGTGCGACCATGCTGCGTTTTGCGCTGTTTCATGTCGCAGCCACTATGCCTACCCACGCAAGTGAGGTACAATTTTTTTCGGGAGACCTGGGGGCACGCTGGGTGAGTGGAAATTTGATGATCCACACAGATTCCAGAACTTTCCACCACAGAAATGTGAGGAAAATGTGTTTTTTTGGTCAAATTTTTATGTTTTCAAGGGATTCTGGGTAACAAAACCTGGGGGTAGGCAGAAGAGTCACCCCATCCTGAATTGCCCTGGGTGTCTAGTTTTCAAAAATGTATAGGTTTGCTAGGTTTCCCTAGGTGCTGGCAGAGCTACGGCGCAAAAACAAAAGGTAGTCTTTTTGTCCGAATCGTGCTGAATTTCACTGGGAAATTGAGGTGCGACCATGCTGCGTTTTGCACTGTTTCATGTCGCAGCCACTATGCCTACCCACACAAGTGAGGTACCATTTTTTTCGGGAGACCTGGGGGCACGCTGGGTGAGTGGAAATTTGTTGATCCACGCAGATTCCAGAACTTTCCACCACAGAAATGTGAGGAAAATGTGTTTTTTTGGTCAAATTTTTATGTTTTCAAGGGATTCTGGGTAACAAAACCTGGGGGTAGGCAAACGAGTCACCCCATCCTGAATTGCCCTGGGTGTCTAGTTTTCAAAAATGTATAGGTTTGCTAGGTTTCCCTAGGTGCTGGCAGAGCTACGGCGCAAAAACAAAAGGTAGTTTTTTTGTCCGAATCGTGCTAAATTTCACTGGGAAATTGAGGTGCGACCATGCTGCGTTTTGCGCTGTTTCATGTCGCAGCCACTATGCCTACCCACGCAAGTGAGGTACCATTTTTTTCAGGAGACCTGGGGGCACGCTGGGTGGGTGGAAATTTGTTGATCCACGCAGATTCCAGAACTTTCCACCACAGAAATGTGAGGAAAATGTGTTTTTTTTGTCACATTTTTATGTTTGCAAGGGATTCTGGGTAACAAAACCTGGGGGTAGGCAGACGAGTCACCCCATTATGAATTTCCCTGGGTGTCTAGTTTTCAAAAATGTATAGGTTTGCTAGGTTTCCCTAGGTTCTGGCAGAGCTACGGCTCAAAAACAAAAGGTAGTCTCTTTGTCCAAAGAACGTAAAATTTCACTGGGAAATTGAGGTGCGACCACGTTGCATTTTGTGCCGTTTCCTGTCGTAGGCACAAGGCCGACCCACACAAGTGAGGTACTGTTTTTATTGGGAGACCTGGGGGAACGCTGGGTGGGTGGAAATTTGTTGATCCACGCAGATTCCAGAACTTTCCACCACAGAAATGTGAGGAAAATGTGTTTATTTTGTCAAAATCTTAGCTTTGCAAGGGATTCTGGGTAACAAAACCTGGTGGTAGGCAGTCGAGTCACCCCATCCTAAATTCCCCTGGGTGTCTACTTTTCAGAAATGTATAGGTTTGCTAGGTTTCCCTAGGTGCCGGCAGAGCTAGGGTGCAAAAACTACAGGTAGGCACTTTGCCAAAAAAGGGTCAATTTGTAACTGCTAAATTTAGGTGTGACCACGTTGCATTTTGCGCCGTTTCCTGTCGCAGGCACAAGGCCGACCCACACAAGTGAGGTACCGTTTTTATCGGGACACTTGGGGTAACTCAGATTTGTAAATCAACTGTTATTAGCAATTGAGCTTTCATGCATTTCTCCCTTTCAATGAAAGACATTGTGTAAAAAAAAAATCTTTATGAAAAATGACCAATAATTCTCTTGCTAGTATGAGTATTCCCAACTTTGAAAATGTGCAATTATATACTGTTTCTGAACTCTATAATTTGTTCCCAATTCAGAAATACATAGGTGTCTTTCATACAGATTATTCCATGTATACATTTTCCAAGACAAAGTGCACTATACCCAGTAAATGAAAAAATACCATTGCAAGTTGCTGCTCAGTTTTTGGATCTGGGTTCGTCGGGTTCTTGGTGAAACTACAAGTCCTATATATCCCCACAACCAGGAAGGTCTAACAAATGTAACGGTATATTGATTTCCAAGAGCTGTCAAAATTAGAAAAAGTTATAGGTGAAAACGTTGAGACAAAAGGCTGTTTTTTTCAACAAAATTTCAAATATTCCAATATCTAACTGTTAGTTTCTATAACGAAACCTTCATGGATTTAGACAAATGACCCCTTTATGAATTCAGCATTTTGTCTACTTTTCGAAAATGTAAAGCTTTCCAGGATCCATTATTGCTTTCAAACTCATTTCTACCATTAACTGGAAGGAGGTGGAAAGCTCTAAAAATAGCAAAAATAGGCTATGTCCCAGAAAAATGCCAAAACTGAGTGAAACATTTCGGTTCTCTGACAAAAGTCTGTCATTCCCTGAAAGCTGAGAAAATGGAGATTTCAGCCCCACAAACCCTTTTGTGATACCATTTTCAGGGAAAAACCCAGAGGCTTTCATTTGCAGCCTCGCTTTTCCCATTTTTCTGAAAAAAACTAAAAAATCACTATATTTTGGTTAATTTCTGGGACCCCTCCAAGGGAATCCACAAACCCTGGGCGCCTTTAGAATCCCCATGATGTTGGAAGAAAAGGACGCAAATTTGGCGTGGACCCCTTATGTGGTCAAAAAGTTACAAGGGCCTAAGCGCGCACTACTCCAAAACGCCAAAAAAAGGCTTAGCACAGGAGGGGAAAAGGCCTAGCCAGAAATTGGTCGAAATAGAAGCTTCTGAGTAGGAGGAAAAGTCTGTTAAAATGGCAATTTTGGTCACTGTGTGGCTTTAAAAATTGGTTATTCAACATGAGGCACAATCCATTTGACATTTTGAATCATTTTTTCAACATTTGAAAAAATATTTTTTTTGATGAACAACGATGACCCCGGACCTGTCGAACTTTCTACAGATGGTCAGAAATGGTCATGTTTTAATGTTTTCTCTTTTGACTGTAAATGACTATTAAATATGAATTATCACTTTTGGAACTAAAATAAGAGTGTTTAGAGTCATTTTTTTGCTAGAAATTGGCAGAAATAGAAGTTTCTGAGTAGGAGGAAAAGTCTGTTAAAATGGCAATTTTGGTCACTGTGTGGCTTCAAAAAGTGGTTATTCAACATGAGGCACAATCCATTTGACATTTTGATTCATTTTTTCAACATTTGAAAAAATAATTTTTTTGATGAAAAACGATGAACCTGGACCTGTCAAACTTTCTCCAGATGGTCAGAAATGGTCATATTTTAATGTTTTCTCTTTTGACTGTAAATGACTATTAAATATGAATTATCACTTTTGGAACTAAAATAAGAGTGTTTAGAGTAATTTTTCTGCCAGAAATTGATCGAAATTGAAGCTTCTGAGTAGGAGGAAAAGTCTGTAAAAATTGCAATATTGGTCACTGTGGGGCTTTAAAAAGTGGTTATTCAACATGAGGCACAATCCAATTGACAGTTTGAATAATTCTTTTTACAGTTCAAACAATTTATTTTGTGATGAAAAACGATGACCCTGGACCTGTCGAACTTTCTCCAGATGGTCAGAAATGGTCATTTTTTATTGTTTTCTTTTTTGACTGTAAATGACTATTAAATGTGAATTATCACTTTTGAAACTAAAATCAGTGTGTTTAGAGTCATTTTTCTGCCAGAAATTGGCCGAAATAGAAGCTTCTGAGTAGGAGGAAAAGTCTGTTAAAATGGCAATTTTGGTCACTGTGTGGCTTTAAAAATTGGTTATTCAACATGAGGCACAATTCATTTGACATTTTGAATCATTTTTTCAACATTTGAAAAAATACTTTTTTTGATGAAAAACGATGACACCGGACCTGTCGAACTTTCTCCACATAGTCAGAAATAGTCATTTTTTATTGTTTTCTTTTTTGACTGTAAATGACTATTAAATGTGAATTATCACTTTTGGAACTAAAATCAGTGTGTTTAGAGTCATTTTTCTGCCAGAAATTGGTCGAAATAGAAGCCTCATGAGTAGGAGGAAAAGTCTGTTAAAATGGCAATTGTGGTCACTGTGTGGCTTTAAAAATTGGTTATTCAACATGAGGCACAATCCATTTGACATTTTGAATCATTTTTTCAACATTTGAAAAAATATTTTTTTTGATGAAAAACGATGAACCCGGACCTGTCAAACTTTCTCCAGATGGTCAGAAATGGTCATATTTTAATGTTTTCTCTTTTGACTGTAAATGACTATTAAATATGAATTATCACTTTTGGAACTAAAATAAGAGTGTTTAGAGTCATTTTTTTGCTAGAAATTGGCGGAAATAGAAGCTTCTGAGTAGGAGGAAAAGTCTGTTAAAATGGCAATTTTGGTCACTGTGTGACTTCAAAAAGTGGTTATTCAACATGAGGCACAATCCATTTGACATTTTGATGAATTTTTTCAACATTTGAAAAAAAAAATTTTTTGATGAAAAACGATGAACGCGGACCTGTCAAACTTTCTCCAGATGGTCAGAAATGGTCATGTTTTAATGTTTTCTCTTTTGACTGTAAATGACTATTTAATATGAATTATCACTTTTGGAACTAAAATAAGAGTGTTTAGAGTCATTTATCTGCTAGAAATTGATCGAAATTGAAGCTTCTGAGTAGGAGGAAAAGTCTGTAAAAATTGCAATTTTGGTCACTGTGGGGTTTTAAAAAGTGGTTATTCAACATGAGGCACAATCCTTTTGACATTTTGCATCATTTTTTCAACATTTGTTAAAATCAATTTTTTTGATGAAAAACGATGACCACAGACCTGTTGAACTTGCTCCAGATGGTCAGAAATGGTCATTTTTTAATGTTTTCTCCTATGACTATTAAATGAGAATTATCACTGTTGGAACTGAAGTAAGTGTGTTTAGAGTCATTTTTCTGCCAGAAATTGGTCGAAATAGAAGCTTCTGAGTAGGAGGAAAAGTCTGTTAAAATGGCAATTGTGGTCACTGTGTGGCTTTAAAAATTGATTATTCAACATGAGGCACAATCCATTTGACATTTTGAATAATTTTTTCAACATTTGAAAAAATATTCTTTTTGATGAACAACGATGACACCGGACCTGTCGAACTTTCTCCACATAGTCAAATATAGTCATTTTTTATTGTTTTCTTTTTTGACTGTAAATGACTATTAAATGTGAATTATCACTTTTGGAACTAAAATAAGTGTGTTTAGAGTCATTTTTCTGCCAGAAATTGGTCGAAATAGAAGCTTCTGAGTAGGAGGAAAAGTCTGTTAAAATGGCAATTTTGGTCACTGTGTGGCTTTAAAAAGTGGTTATCAACATGAGGCACAATCCATTTGACATTTTGAATCATTTTTTCAACATTTGAAAAAATAACTTTTTTTGATGAAAAACGATGACCACGGACCTGTCGAAATTTCTCCATATGGTCAGAAATTGTCATTTTTTAATGTTTTCTCTTATGACTATTAAATGTGAATGATCACTTTTGGAACTAAAATCAGTGTGTTTAGAGTCATTTTTCTGCCAGAAATTGGCCAAAATAGAAGCTTCTGAGTAGGAGGAAAAGTCTGTTAAAATGGCAATTTTGGTCACTGTGTGGTTTTAAAAAATTGGTTATTCAACATGAGGCACAATCCATTTGACATTTTGAATCATTTTTTCAACATTTGAAAAAATATTTTTTTTGATGAAAAACGATGACCCCGGACCTGTCGAACTTTCTCCAGATGGTCAGAAATGGTCATGTTTTAATGTTTTCTCTTCTGACTGTAAATGACTAATAACTATGAATTATCACTTTTGGAACTAAAATAAGAGTGTTTAGAGTAATTTTTCTGCCAGAAAATTGGTCGAAATAGAAGCTTCTGTGTAGGAGGAAAAGACTGTAAAAATGGCAATTTTGGTCACTGTGGGGCTTTAAAAAGTGGTTATTCAACATCAGGCACAATCCATTTGACATTTTGCATCATTTTTTCAACATTTGAAAAAATATTTTTTTTGATGAACAACGATGACCCCGGACCTGTCGAACTTTCTCCAGATGGTCAGAAATGGTCATGTTTTAATGTTTTCTCTTTTGACTGTAAATGACTATCAAATAAGAATTATCACTTTTGGAACTAAAATAAGAGTGGAGTCATTTTTTTGCTAGAAATTGGCGGAAATAGAAGCTTCTGAGTAGGAGGAAAAGTCTGTTAAAATGGCAATTTTGGTCACTGTGGGGCTTTAAAAAGTGGTTATTCGACATGAGGCACAATCCAATTGACAGTTTGAATAATTCTTTCTACAGTTGAAACAATTTATTTTGTGATGAAAAACGATGACCCTGGACCGGTCGAACTTTCTCCAGATGGTCAGAAATGGTCATGTTTTAATGTTTTCTCTTTTGACTGTAAATGACTATTAAATAAGAATTATCACTTTTGGAACTAAAATAAGAGTGTTTAGAGTCATTTATCTGCTAGAAATTGGCCGAAATAGAAGCTTCTGAGAAGGAGGAAAAGTCTGTAAAAATGGCAATTTTAGTCACTGTCGGGCTTTAAAAAGTGGTTATTCAACATGAGGCGCAATCCTTTTGACATTTTGCATAATTTTTTCAACATTTGTTAAAATCAATTTTTTTGATGAAAAACGATGACCACAGACCTGTCGAACTTTCTCCAGATGGTCAAAAATGGTCATTTTTTAATGTTTTCTCCTATGACTATTAAATGAGAATTATCACTTTTGGAACTGAAGTAAGTGTGTTTAGAGTCATTTGTCTGCCAGAAATTGGTCGAAATAGAAGCTTCTGAGTAGGAGGAAAAGTCTGTTAAAATGGCAATTGTGGTCACTGTGTGGCTTTAAAAATTGGTTATTCAACATGAGGCACAATCCATTTGACATTTTGAATCATTTTTTCAACATTTGAAAAAATATTTTTTTTGATGAACAACGATGACACCGGACCTGTCGAACTTTCTCCACATAGTCAGAAATAGTCACTTTTTATTGTTTTCTTTTTTGACTGTAAATGACTATTACATGTGAATTATCACTTTTGGAACTAAAATCAGTGTGTTTAGATTAATTTTTCTGCCAGAAATTGGTCGAAATAGAAGCTTCTGAGTAGGAGGAAAAGTCTGTTAAAATGGCAATTTTGGTCACTGTGTGGCTTTAAAAATTGGTTATTCAACATGAGGCACAATCCATTTGACATTTTGAATCATTTTTTCAACATTTGAAAAAATAATTTTTTTGATGAAAAACGATGACACCGGACCTGTCGAACTTTCTCCACATAGTCAGAAATAGTCATTTTTTATTGTTTTCTTTTTTGACTGTAAATGACTATTAAATGTGAATTATCACTTTTGGAACTAAAATAACGGTGTTTAGAGTCATTTTTCTGCCAGAAATTGGTTGAAATAGAAGCTTCTGAGTAGGAGGAAAAGTCTGTTAAAATGGCAATTTTAGTCACTGTGGGGTTTAAAAAGTGGTTATTCAACATGAGGCACAATCCAATTGACAGTTTGAATAATTCTTTCTACAGTTGAAACAATTTATTTTGTGATGAAAAACGATGACCCTGGACCTGTCGAACTTTCTCCAGATGGTCAGAAATGGTCAGGTTTTAATGTTTTCTCTTTTGACTGTAAATGACTATTAAATAAGAATTGTCACTTTTGGAACTAAAATAAGAGTGTTTAGAGTCATTTATCTGCTAGAAATTGGCCGAAATAGAAGCTTCTGAGTTGGAGGAAAAGTCTGTAAAAATGGCAATTTTAGTCACTGTGGGGCTTTAAAAAGTGGTTATTCAAAATGAGGCACAATCCTTTTGACATTTTGCATCATTTTTTCAACATTTGTTAAAATACATTTTTTTGATGAAAAACGAAGACCACAGACCTGTCGAACTTTCTCCATATGGTCAGAAATGGTAATTTTTTAATGTCTTCTCTTATGACTATTAAATTTGAATTATCACTTTTGGAACTAAAATAAGTGTGTTTAGAGTCATTTTTCTGTCAGAAATTGGTCGAAATAGTAGCTTCTGAGTAGAGGGAAAAGTCTGTAAAAATGGCAATTTTGGTCACTGTGGGGCTTTAAAAAGTGGTTATTCAACATCAGGCACAATCCTTTTGACATTTTGCATAATTTTTTCAACATATAAAAAAATAATTTTTTTGAAGAAAAACGATGACCCTGGACCTGTCGAACTTTCTCCACATAGTCAGAAATGGTCATTTTTTATTGTTTTCTCTTTTGACTGTAAACGACTATTAAATGTGAATTATTACTTTTGGAACTAAAATAAGTGTGTTTAGAGTAATTTTTCTACCAGAACTTGGTTGAAATAGAAGCTTCTGAGTAGGAGGAAAAGTCTGTTAAAATGGCAATTTTGGTCACTGTGTGGCTTTAAAAAGTGGTTATTCAACATGAGGCACAATCCATTTGACATTTTAAATCATTTTTTCAACATTTGAAAAAATAATTTTTTTGATGAAAAACGATGTCGAACTTTCTCCAGATGGTCAGAAATGGTGATTTTTTATTGTTTTCTCTTTTGACTGTAAATGACTATTAAATAAGAATTATCACTTTTGGAACTAAAATAAGAGTGTTTAGAGTCATTTTTCTGCTAGAAATTGGCCGAAATAGAAGCTTCTGAGTAGGAGGAAAAGTCTATTAAAATGGCAATTTTGGTTACTGTGGGGCTTTAAAAAGTGGTTATTCAACATGAGGCACAATCCTTTTGACATTTTGCATCATTTTTTCAACATTTGAAAAAATAAGTTTTTTTGATGAAAAACGATGAACTTTCTCAACATAGTCAGAAATGGTCATTTTTTTATGTTTTCTTTTTTGACTGTAAATGACTATTAAATTTGAATTATCACTTTTGGAACTAAAATAAGTGTGTTTAGAGTAATTTTTCTGCCAGAAATTGGTCGAAATAGAAGCTTCTAAGTAGGAGGAAAAGTCTGTTGGCAATGGCAATTTTGGTCACTGTGTGGCTTTAAAAAGTGGTTATTCAACATGAGGCACAATCCATTTGACATTTTGAATCATTTTTTCAACATTTGAATAAATATTTTTTTTTGAAGAAAAAAGACCTGTCAAACTTTCTCCAGATGGTCAGAAATTGTCATTTTTTTATGTGTTCTCTTTTGACTGTAAATTACTATTAAATTTGAATTATCACTTTTGGAACTAAAAAAAGTGTTTAGAGGAATTTTTCTGCCAGAAATTGGTTGAAATAGAAGCTTCTGAGTAGGAGGAAAAGTCTGTAAAAATGGCAATTTTAGTCACTGTGGGGCTTTAAAAAGTGGTTATTCAAAATGAGGCACAATCCATTTGACATTTTGCATCATTTTTTCAATATTTGTTAAAATACATTTTTTTGATGAAAAACGAAGACCACAGACCTGACGAACTTTCTCCATATGGTCAGAAATGGTCATTTTTTAATGTCTTCTCTTATGACTATTAAATTTGAATTATCACTTTCGGAACTAAAATAAGTGTGTTTAGAGTAATTTTTCTGCCAGAAATTGGTCGAAATAGTAGCTTCTGAGTAGAGGGAAAAGTCTGTAAAAATGGCAATTTTGGTCACTGTGCGGCTTTAAAAAGTGGTTATTCAACATCAGGCACAATCCTTTTGACATTTTGCATAATTTTTTCAACATATAAAAAAATAATTTTTTTGAAGAAAAACGATGACCCTGGACCTGTCGAACTTTCTCCACATAGTCAGAAATGGTCATTTTTTATTGTTTTCTCTTTTGACTGTAAACGACTATTAAATGTGAATTATTACTTTTGGAACTAAAATAAGTGTGTTTAGAGTAATTTTTCTACCAGAACTTGGTTGAAATAGAAGCTTCTGAGTAGGAGGAAAAGTCTGTTAAAATGGCAATTTTGGTCACTGTGTGGCTTTAAAAAGTGGTTATTCAACATGAGGCACAATCCATTTGACATTTTGAATCATTTTTTCAACATTTGAAAAAATATCTTTTTTTGATGAACAACGATGACCCCGGACCTGTCGAACTTTCTCCAGATGGTCAGAAATGGTCATGTTTTAATGTCTCCCGTGGCACGCCCCGGAAATGGGGGAAAATTTGGACTCAATGGAACACGTACCGTGGTGATATATGTACTCCCCCCGTTCGGAATTGAATACTGACTTGTCTTCCTCCCAACCTGATGTTTCCTCCGCAGGAACTTAGATATTTTGTTTGCTTCTGGTCTCCTTCCCCCCCCCCATTATCATCGTATAATTCTGATATTTGATTTGTGTATGTACCCTCCCCCGGCAATGAAGTGACACATTTGTATGGTATTGCCTTGCTTTTGTTTTCTTTTTATGTTTCTTATTATTTGAATTCAATAAAAAGATTTAAAAAAAATAAAAAATAAAAATAAAAATAAGAATTATCACTTTTGGTACTAAAATAAGAGTGTTTAGAGTCATTTGTCTGCTAGAAATTGGCCGAAATAGAAGCTTCTGAGTAGGAGGAAAGGTCTGTAAAAATGGCAATTTTGGTCACTGTGGGGCTTTAAAAAGTGGTTATTCAACATGAGGCACAATTCTTTTGACATTTTGCATCATTTTTTCAACATTTGTTAAAATAATTTTTTTGATGAAAACGAAGCACGGGGTCCAAGGTGATAAAGATCCCCAGGTACTTGAATCCCTCCAGCACCACCGAGATAGGACAGCCACGGGGCAGGAGAGGCGCCTCTCCGGAGAGGACATAGATGCAAGACTTCGACCAGTTGATGACAAGACCGGAGTTTTTACGGAAAGAAGTCAAAACGTCGAAAAGGACGATCAACGACTTCCGAGGCGACGTAAGGTACAAGAGTATATCGTCTGCGTACAGGGATAAACGATCTTCAAACTCCAGAGTCCACCTTATGCCTCTCAAAGATGGCTCCCACCTCAGCCAGGCCGCAAGCGGCTCCAAAGCAAGGGCAAACAAGAGTGGGGATAGCCCTGGCGCGTTCCTCTACCGAGAGCAAAGGACGTCGAGACATGCCCGTTCACCACCACTTGGCTAAAGGGTCAGTGTAGAGCAATTTCACCCAGTTAATAAAAGTGGGTCCGAAGCCGAATTTAGAAAGAACCGCCCAAAGATATGGCCACTCCAGCGTATCAAACGCCATGGTGGCGTCCAAAGACGCCAAGATGGCCGGTTCACGCAAGATCTCCGCTCGCGCAAGGACTCCATGCAGGCGCCGGAGGTTAAGTGCCGTGTTACGGTGAGGTATAAATCCGGACTGGTCCGGGTGAACCAGGTCACCTATGACAGATACCAAACAATTGGCAAGCACTTTGGCCAGGATCTTCGGTTCAGCATTAATCAGAAATATGGGCCTGAAGGAATCACAGCGGTCACGTGGCTTACCCTCCTTATGAATAACCACTATGGAAGCCAATCTCTGGTCAGGAGGAAGGGAACCCGTCTCCAGTGATTCCAAAAACATCGACCTTAAATGCGGTGCCATCACATCCGGACGGAGCTTGTAAAGCTCAATGGGGAGCCCATTAGGGCCCGAAGCCTTTCCCGAGCGAACCGAGCGGATGGCAATCGTGATTTCATCGACCGTAGGCGGAGCCTCCAGAAGATCCCTTTCAGGGTCGGACAAGCATGGCAGCGTAATATCGCGGAGAAGCAAGTGGGAGTCATGTTCAGGTCTATCGGACACAGCGGAGTACACTACCCGAAAATAATCAGCGAAACACTCAACAATAGCAGCAGGGTCAGTGATACTCACTTAATTCACATCAACAATAACAGGGACAACCCGACTCGCACATTCCCTCCTATCCAGCCAAGCAAGCAATTTCCGAGCCTTATCTCCCACATCATACAAGCGGCCCTGCTGTTCCAGACCCATCTCTTTCGCAGCGTCAGTCACCAGCGCTCTATATTCAAGTTGTTTCAGACCCAAAAGGTGCAGCCTCTCCGGGGAGACCTCGGACTCCAACTCCCCCTCAAGAACTGAGATTTCATTTTCAAGACGTACCACCTCCTCCCGCCCACATCTCTTAACGTTGCCAATCAAGGAGAGGGCCTGGCCCCGAATAACAGTTTTGTACGCTTCCCACAATGAGACAGAGGAGGACACAGAACCCACATTTTCGGCAAAGTATTGGTCAATCGCTTTAATTAGTTCCATTCTGACCTTGAGATCACGGAGATACCATGGGTTTATCGGGGCCACTCTACCCTCCGACCCCAAGTGCGCGTCCACAACCAACCATAGTGGGGAATGATCCGAAATGCCCCTAGCAAGATGTTTCACCTCTCTTATGAGAGTTTTCTGGGAGGAGGGCATCAACACGTAGTCCAGTCTCGAAAGACTGCCATGGGCCCCAGAGTGGAAGGTATATTGCAATTGCCCAGGGTGAAGCAGGCGCCAACAGTCGGCAAGGCCCAGAGCCTCCAGGAAGTCACCCAACCAGGATCGAGACTTCGCGATGTCACGGGGAGGGTAACGATCAAACATCCCAGATACTACAGAGTTGAAATCCCCACCCACTACAAGCAGACCCTCGGGGACTCCCAAGAGCACTCCTCCCAGGTCAGCAAAGGTAGTAGTCTGGAGGCCTGGCGGTACATAAACGGAGAGTAGGGTGACAACCCTCCCCTCCCAGCGCCCCACAATGGCGGCGTATCGTCCCCTATCATCCAGGATAATATCGTCAACGGCAAGAGGGAGGGTGTTCCGAACCAGAATGCCCACCCCCCTGGAGCCAGAAGTGAAACCTGAGTGTGCTATGAGACGATAGCCACGCCTATTCATCACGTGGCACGTATTACCAAGCAAATGCGTCTCCTGAAGCAAAACCACATCAGGGGACAGACGTCGCAGCAGTTGCAAAACTACACCCCGCTTAATCCTGTCTCCCAACCCATTAACGTTCCAACACAGTAATCTTAATCCCCTACCCCCCATCCCAGAGGCCACCCCCATCCCCCCACACCAGACGCGACACTGTAAAACTGAAGATTATCGATACTATGCCTTGATAAAAACAAAGAAACAGGAACCGCAACCCCCCAGCCCCCCAAGACATCATACCCCCCACCCCGCACCCCTGCGTAAGACTCAAAAGCCACCCCAACTTGCAGTGTGCCTGTCGCCCTAACATACAACTATTCTATGAAAAGAACCCCAGAGGAGGAAGACTCACCCTACCCCCACCCACACCCCAATCAGACAACACATTAGCAAGCAATAGTGGCATAGCACCGAATCACAGCCGAAAGTCATTACGTTGGTCCGGGAGCCGATTTCACCCCCTATTCCTGCTCCACCGGGCCGCCCTCTGCTCCACCGGAGTGTCCAGAATGATCAAAAACGATGACCCCGGACCTGTCGAACTTTCTCCAGATGGTCAGAAATTTTCATTTTTTAATGTTTTCTCTTATGACTATTAAATGTGAGTTATCACTTTTGGAACTAAAATAAGTGTGTTTAGAGTAATTTTTCCGCCAGAAATTGGTCGAAATAGAAGCTTCTGAGTAGGAGGAAAAGTCTGTTAAAATGGCAATTGTGGTCACTGTGTGGCTTTAAAAAATGGTTATTCAACATGAGGCACAATCCTTTTGACATTTTGAATCATTTTTTCAACATTTGAAAAAATACGTTTTTTTGATGAAAAACGATGACCCCGGTCCTGTCGAACTTTCTCAACATAGTCAGAAATGGTCATTTTTTATTGTTTTCTCTTTTGACTGTAAACGACTATTAAATGTGAATTATCGCTTTTGGAACTAAAATAAGTGTGTTTAGAGTCATTTTTCTGCCAGAAATTGGTCGAAATAGAAGATATTGAGTATGAGGAAAAGTCCGTTGGCAATGGCAATTTTGGTCACTGTGTGGCTTTAAAAATTGGTTATTCAACATGAGGCACAATCCATTTGACATTTTGAATCATTTTTTCAACATTTGAAAAAATAATTTTTTGGATGAAAAACGATGACCCCGGACCTGTCGAACTTTCTCCACATAGTCAGAAATAGTCATTTTTTATTGTTTCCTTTTTTGACTGTAAATGACTATTAAATAAGAATTATCACTTTTGGAACTAAAATAAGAGTGTTTAGAGTCATTTAACTGCTAGAATTTGGCCGAAATAGAAGCTTCTGAGTAGGAGAAAAAGTCTGTAAAAATGGCAATTTTAGTCACTGTGGGGCTTTAAAAAGTGGTTATTCAAAATGAGGCACAATCCTTTTGACATTTTGCATCATTTTTTCAACATTTGTTAAAATACATTTTTTTTAATGAAAAACGAAGACCACAGACCTGTCGAACTTTCTCCATATGGTCAGAAATGGTCATTTTTTAATGTCTTCTCTTATGACTATTACATTTGAATTATCACTTTTGGAACTAAAATAAGTGTGTTTAGAGTCATTTTTCTGCCAGAAATTGGACGAAATAGTAGCTTCTGAGTAGAGGGAAAAGTCTGTAAAAATAGCAATATTGGTCACTGTGGGGCTTTAAAAAGTGGTTATTTTGCATAATTTTTTCAACATATAAAAAAATAATTTTTTTGATGAAAAACGATGACCCTGGACCTTTCGAACTTTCTCCACATAGTCAGAAATGGTCATTTTTTATTGTTTTCTCCTTTGACTGTAAACGACTATTAAATGTGAATTATTACTTTTGGAACTAAAATAAGTGTGTTTAGAGTAATTTTTCTACCAGAAATTGGTCGAAATAGAAGCTTCTGAGTAGGAGGAAAAGTCTATTAAAATGGCAATTTTGGTCACTGTGTGGCTTTAAAAAGTGGTTATTCAACATGAGGCACAATCCATTTGACATTTTAAATCATTTTTTCAACATTTGAAAAAATAATTTTTTTGATGAAAAACGATGACCCCGGACCTGTCGATCTTTCTCCAGATGGTCAGAAATGGTCATTTTTTAATGTTTTCTCTTTTGACTGTAAAGGACTATTAAATAAGAATCATCACTTTTGGAACTAAAATAATAGTGTTTAGAGTAATTTTTCTGCTAGAAATTGGCCGAAATAGAAGCTTCTGAGTAGGAGGAAAAGTCTGTAAACATGGCAATTTTGTTCACTGTGGGGTTTTAAAAAGTGGTTATTCAACATGAGGCACACTCCTTTTGACATTTTGCATCATTTTTCAACATTTGTTAAACTAATTTTTTTGATGAAAAACGATGAACCCGGACCTGTCAAACTTTCTCCAGATGGTCAGAAATGGTCATATTTTAATGTTTTCTCTTTTGACTGTAAACGACTATTAAATGTGAATTATTACTTTTGGAACTAAAATAATAGTGTTTAGAGTCATTTTTCTGCTAGAAATTGGCCGAAATAGAAGCTTCTGAGTAGGAGGAAAAGTCTGTAAACATGGCAATTTTGTTCACTGTGGGGTTTTAAAAAGTGGTTATTCAACATGAGGCACACTCCTTTTGACATTTTGCATCATTTTTCAACATTTGTTAAACTAATTTTTTTGATGAAAAACGATGAACCCGGACCTGTCAAACTTTCTCCAGATGGTCAGAAATGGTCATATTTTAATGTTTTCTCTTTTGACTGTAAATGACTATTAAATATGAATTATCACTTTTGGAACTAAAATAAGAGGGTTTAGAGTCATTTTTCTGCCAGAAATTGATCGAAATTGAAGCTTCTGAGTAGGAGGAAAAGTCTGTAAAAATTGCAATTTTGGTCACTGTGGGGCTTTAAAAAGTGGTTATTCAACATGAGGCACAATCCAATTGACAGTTTGAATAATTCTTTCTACAGTTAAAACAATTTATTTTGTGATGAAAAACCATGACCCTGGACCTGTCGAACTTTCTCCAGATGGTCAGAAATGGTCAGGTTTTAATGTTTTCTCTTTTGACTGTAAATGACTATTAAATAAGAATTATCACTTTTGGAACTAAAATAAGAGTGTTTAGAGTCATTTATCTGCTAGAAATTGGCCGAAATAGAAGCTTCTGAGTAGGAGAAAAAGTCTGTAAAAATGGCAATTTTAGTCACTGTGGGGCTTTAGAAAGTGGTTATTCAAAATGAGGCACAATCCTTTTGACATTTTGCATCATTTTTTCAACATTTGTTAAAATCAATTTTTTTGATGAAAAACGATGACCTGTCGAACTTTCTCAAGATGGTCAGAAATGGTCATGTTTTAATGTTTTCTCTTTTGACTGTAAATGACTATTAAATAAGAATTATCACCTTTGGAACTAAAATAAGAGTGTTTAGAGTCATTTTTCTGCTAGAAATTGGCTGAAATAGAGGTTTCTGAGTAGGAGGAAAAGTCTGTAAAAATGGCAATTTTGGTCACTGTGTGGCTTTAAAAAGTGGTTATTCAACATGAGGCACAATCCATTTGACATTTTGAATCATTTTTTCAACATTTGAAAAAATATTTTTTTTGATGAACAACGATGACCCCGGACCTGTCGATCTTTCTCCAGATGGTCAGAAATGGTCATTTTTTTATGTTTTCTCTTTTGACTGTAAAGGACTATTAAATATGAATTATCACTTTTGGAACTAAACTAAGTGTGTTTAGAGTCATTTTTCTGCCAGAAATTGGTCGAAATAGTAGCTTCTGAGTAGAGGGAAAAGTCTGTAAAAATGGCCATTTTGGTCACTGTGGGGCTTTAAAAAGTGGTTATTCAACATCAGGCACAATCCTTTTGACATTTTGCATCATTTTTTCAACATATAAAAAAATAATTTTTTTGATGAAAAACGATGACCCTGGACCTGTCGAACTTTCTCCACATAGTCAGAAATGGTAATTATTTATTGTTTTCTCTTTTGACTGTAAACAACTATTAAATGTGAATTATTACTTTTGGAACTAAAATAAGTGTGTTTAGAGTATTTTTCTGCCAGAAATTGGTCGAAATAGAAGCTTCTGAGTAGGAGGAAAAGTCTGTAAAAATGGCAATTTTGGTCACTGTGTGGCTTTAAAAAGTGGTTATTCAACATGAGGCACAATCCTTTTGACATTTTGAATCATTTTTTCAACATTTGAAAAAAAAATTTTTTTGATGAAAAACGAAGACCACAGACCTGTCGAACTTTCTCCATATGGTCAGAAATGGTCATTTTTTAATGTTTTCTCTTATGACTATTAAATTTGAATTATCACTTTTGGAACTAAAATAAGTGTGTTTAGAGTAATTTTTCTGCCAGAAATTGGTCGAAATAGAAGCTTCTAAGTAGGAGGAAAAGTCTGTTGGCAATGGCAATTTTGGTCACTGTGTGGCTTTAAAAAGTGGTTATCAACATGAGGCACAATCCATTTGACATTTTGAATCATTTTTTCAACATTTGAAAAAATATTTTTTTTTGATGAAAAACGACCTGTCAAACTTTCTCCAGATGGTCAGAAATTGTCATTTTTTTATGTGTTCTCTTTTGACTGTAAATTACTATTAAATATGAATTATCACTTTTGGAACTAAAAAAAGTGTTTAGAGTAATTTTTCTGCCAGAAATTGGTTGAAATAGAAGCTTCTGAGTAGGAGGAAAAGTCTGTAAAAATGGCAATTTTGGTCACTGTGTGGCTTTAAAAAGTGGTTATTCAACATGAAGCACAATCGATTTGACATTTTGAATCATTTTTTCAATATTTGAAAAAATATTTTTTTTGATGAAAAACGATGACCCTGGACCTGTCGAACTTTCTCCACATAGTCAGAAATGGTCATTTTTTAATGTTTTCTTTTTTGACTGTAAATGACTATTAATGTGAATTATCACTTTTGGAACTAAAATAAGTGTGTTTAGAGTCATTTTTCTGCCAGAAATTGATCGAAATTGAAGCTTCTGAGTAGGAGGAAAAGTCTGTAAAAATTGCAATTTTGGTCACTGTGGGGCTTTAAAAAGTGGTTATTCAACATGAGGCACAATCCAATTGACAGTTTGAATAATTCTTTCTACAGTTGAAACAATTTATTTTGTGATGAAAAACGATGACCCTGGACCTGTCGAACTTTCTCCAGATGGTCAGAAATGGTCATGTTTTAATGTTTTCTCTTTTGACTGTAAATGACTATTAAATAAGAATTATCACTTTTGGAACTAAAATAAGAGTGTTTAGAGTCATTTATCTGCTAGAAATTGGCCGAAATAGAAGCTTCTGAGTAGGAGGAAAAGTCTGTAAAAATGGCAATTTTAGTCACTGTCGGGCTTTAAAAAGTGGTTATTCAACATGAGGCACAATCCTTTTGACATTTTGCATCATTTTTTCAACATTTGTTGAAATCAATTTTTTGATGAAAAACGATGACCACAGACCTGTCGTACTTTCTCCAGATGGTCAAAAATGGTCATTTTTTAATGTTTTCTGTGAATGTGAATTATCACTTTTGGAACTGAAATAAGTGTGTTTAGAGTCATTTTTCTGCCAGAAATTGGTCGAAAAAGAAGCTTCTGAGTAGGAGGAAAAGTCTGTTAAAATGGCAATTGTGGTCACTGTGTGGCTTTAAAAATTGGTTATTCAACATGAGGCACAATCCATTTGACATTTTGAATCATTTTTTCAACATTTGAAAAAATATTTTTTTTGATGAACAACGATGACCCTGGACCTGTCGAACTTTCTCCAGATGGTCAGAAATGGTCATGTTTTAATGTTTTCTCTTATGACTATTACATTTGAATTATCACTTTTGGAACTAAAATAAGTGTGTTTAGAATAATTTTTCTGCCAGAAATTGGTCGAAATAGAAGCTTCTAAGTAGGAGGAAAAGTCTGTTGGCAATGGCAATTTTGGTCACTGTGTGGCTTTAAAAAGTGGTTATTCAACATGAGGCACAATCCATTTGACATTTTGAATCATTTTTTCAACATTTGAAAAAATGTTTTTTTTTTATGAAAAACGATGACCCTGGACCTGTCGAACTTTCTCCACATAGTCAGAAATGGTCATTTTTTATTGTTTTCTCTTTTGACTGTAAACGACTATTAAATGTGAATTATCGCTTTTGGAACTAAAATAAGTGTGTTTAGAGTCATTTTTCTGCCAGAAATTGGTCGAAATAGAAGCTATTGAGTATGAGGAAAAGTCTGTTGGCAATGGCAATTTTGGTCACTGTGTGGCTTTAAAAAGTGGTTATTCAACATGAGGCACAATCCATTTGACATTTTGAATCATTTTTTCAACATTTGAATAAATAATTTTTTTTGATGAAAAAAAGACCTGTCAAACTTTCTCCAGATGGTCAGAAATTGTCATTTTTTTATGTGTTCTCTTTTGACTGTAAATTACTATTAAATATGAATTATCACTTTTGGAACTAAAAAAAGTGTTTAGAGGAATTTTTCTGCCAGAAATTGGTTGAAATAGAAGCTTCTGAGTAGGAGGAAAAGTCTGTAAAAATGGCAATTTTAGTCACTGTGGGGCTTTAAAAAGTGGTTATTCAAAATGAGGCACAATCCTTTTGACATTTTGCATCATTTTTTTAACATTTGTTAAAATACATTTTTTTGATGAAAAACGAAGACCACAGACCTGTCGAACTTTCTCCATATGGTCAGAAATGGTCATTTTTTTATGTCTTCTCTTATGACTATTAAATTTGAATTATCACTTTTGGAACTAAAATAAGTGTGTTTAGAGTAATTTTCTGCCAGAAATTGGTCGAAATAGTAGCTTCTGAGTATAGGGGAAAGTCTGTAAAAATGGCAATTTTGGTCACTGTGGGGCTTTAAAAAGTGGTTATTCAACATCAGGCACAATCCTTTTGACATTTTGCATAATTTTTTCAACATATAAAAAAATAATTTTTTGGATGAAAAACGATGACCCTGGACCTGTCGAACTTTCTCCACATAGTCAGAAATTGTAATTTTTTATTGATTTCTCAATTCACTGTAAACGACTATTAAATGTGAATTATCGCTTTTGGAACTAAAATAAGTGTGTTTAGAGTCATTTTTCTGCCAGAAATTGGTAGAAATAGAAGCTATTGAGTATGAGGAAAAGTCCGTTGGCAATGGCAATTTTGGTCACTGTGTGGCTTTAAAAATTGGTTATTCAATATGAGGCACAATCCATTTGACATTTTGAATCATTTTTTCAACATTTGAAAAAATAATTTTTTTGATGAAAAACGATGACCCCGGACCTGTCGAACTTTCTCCACATAGTCAGAAATAGTCATTTTTTATTGTTTTCTTTTTTGACTGTAAATGACTATTAAATGTGAATTATCACTTTTGGAACTAAAATAAGTGTGTTTAGAGTCATTTTTCTGCCAGAAATTTGTCGAAATAGAAGCTTCTGAGTAGGAGGAAAAGTCTGTTAAAATGGCAATTTTGGTCACTGTGTGGCTTCAAAAATTGGTTATTCAACATGAGGCACAATCCATTAGACATTTTGAATCATTTTTTCAGCATTTGAAAAAATAATTTTATTGATGAAAAACGATGACCCCGGACCTGTCGAACTTTCTCCAGATGGTCAGAAATGGTGATTATTTTTATGTTTTCTCTTTTGACTGTAAATGACTATTAAATAAGAATTATCACTTTTGGAACTAAAAAAGAGTGTTTAGAGTCATTTTTCTGCTAGAAATTGGCCGAAATAGAAGCTTCTGAGTAGGAGGAAAAGTTTGTTAAAACGGCAATTTTGGTCACTGTGTGGCTTTAAAAACTTGGTTATTCAACATGAGGCACAATCCATGAGACATTTTTAATCATTTTTTCAGCATTTGAAAAAATAATTTTATTGATGAAAAACGATGACCCTGGACCTGTCGAACTTTCTCCACATAGTCAGATATGGTCATTTTTTAATGTTTTCTTTTTTGACTGTAAATGACTATTAAATGTGAATTATCACTTTTGGAACTAAAATAAGTGTGTTTAGAGTCATTTTTCTGCAAGAAATTGGTCAAAATAGAAGCTTCTGAGTAGGAGGAACAGTCTGTTAAAATGGCAATTTTGGTCACTGTGTGGCTTTAAAAAGTGGTTATTCAACATGAGGCACAATCCAATTGACAGTTTGAATAATTCTTTCTACAGTTGAAACAATTTATTTTGTGATGAAAAACGATGACCCTGGACCTGTCGAACTTTCTCCATATGGTCAGAAATGGTCATTTTTTAATGTTTTCACTTATGACTATTAAATTTGAATTATCACTTTTGGAACTAAAATAAAAGTGTTTAGAGTCATTTTTCTGCCAGAAATTGATCGAAATTGAAGCTTCTGAGTAGGAGGAAAAGTCTGTAAAAATTGCAATTTTGGTCACTGTGGGGCTTTAAAAAGTGGTTATTCAACATGAGGCACAATCCAATTGACAGTTTGAATAATTCTTTCTACAGTTGAAACAATTTATTTTGTGATGAAAAACGATGACCCCGGACCTGTCGATCTTTCTCCAGATGGTCAGAAATGGTCATTTTTTAATGTTTTCTCTTTTGACTGTAAAGGACTATTAAATATGAATTATCACTTTTGGAACTAAACTAAGTGTGTTTAGAGTCATTTTTCTGCCAGAAATTGGTCGAAATAGAAGCTTCTAAGTAGGAGGAAAAGTCTGTAAAAATGGCAATTTTGGTCACTGTGGGGCTTTAAAAAGTGGTTATTCAACATGAGGCACAATCCATTTGACATTTTGAATCATTTTTTCAACATTTGAATAAATAATTTTTTTTGATGAAAAAAGACCTGTCAAACTTTCTCCAGATGGTCAGAAATTGTCATTTTTTTATGTGTTCTCTTTTGACTGTAAATTACTATTAAATGTGAATTATTACTCTTGGAACTAAAATAAGTGTGTTTAGAGTAATTTTTCTGCCAGAAATTGGTCGAAATAGAAGCTTCTGAGTAGGAGGAAAAGTCTGTAAAAATGGCAATTTTGGTCACTGTGTGGCTTTAAAAAGTGGTTATTCAACATGAGGCACAATCCTTTTGACATTTTGAATCATTTTTTCAACATTTGAAAAAATAATTTTTTTGATGAAAAACGAAGACCACAGACCTGTCGAACCTTCTCCATATGGTCAGAAATGGTCATTTTTTAATGTTTTCTCTTATGACTATTAAATTTGAATTATCACTTTTGGAACTAAAATAAGTGTGTTTAGAGTAATTTTTCTGCCAGAAATTGGTCGAAATAGTAGCTTCTGAGTAGAGGGAAAAGTCTGTAAAAATGGCAATTTTGGTCACTGTGGGGCTTTAAAAAGTGGTTATTCAACATCAGGCACAATCCTTTTGACATTTTGCATCATTTTTTCAACATATAAAAAAATAATTTTTTTGATGAAAAACGATGACCCCGGACCTGTCGAACTTTCTCCACATAGTCAGAAATGGTCATTTTTTATTGTTTTCTCTTTTGACTGTAAACGACTATTAAATGTGAATTATCACTTTTGGAACTAAAAAAAGTGTTTAGAGTAATTTTTCTGCCAGAAATTGGTCGAAATAGAAGCTTCTGAATAGGAGGAAAAGTTTGTTAAAATGGCAATTTTGGTCACTGTGTGGCTTTAAAAATTGGTTATTCAACATGAGGCACAATCCATTCGACATTTTGAATCATTTTTTCAGCATTTGAAAAAATAATTTTATTGATGAAAAACGATGACCCCGGACCTGTCGAACTTTCTCAACATAGTCAGAAATGGTCATTTTTTATTGTTTTCTCTTTTGACTGTAAACGACTATTAAATGTGAATTATCGCTTTTGGAACTAAAATAAGTGTGTTTAGAGTCATTTTTCTGCCAGAAATTGGTCGAAATAGAAGCTATTGAGTATGAGGAAAAGTCTGTTGGCAATGGCAATTTTGGTCACTGTGTGGCTTTAAAAAGTGGTTATTCAACATGAGGCACAATCGATTTTACATTTTGAATCATTTTTTCTATATTTGAAAAAATATTTTTTTTTAATGAAAAACGATGACCCTGGACCTGTCGAACTTTCTCCACATAGTCAGAAATGGTCATTTTTTAATGTTTTCTTTTTTGACTGTAAATGACTATTAATGTGAATTATCACTTTTGGAACTAAAATAAGTGTGTTTAGAGTCATTTTTCTGCCAGAAATTGATCGAAATTGAAGCTTCTGAGTAGGAGGAAAAGTCTGTAAAAATTGCAATTTTAATCACTGTGGGGCTTTAAAAAGTGGTTATTCAACATGAGGCACAATCCAATTGACAGTTTGAATAATTCTTTCTACAGTTGAAACAATTTATTTTGTGATGAAAAACGATGACCCTGGACCTGTCGAACTTTCTCCAGATGGTCAGAAATGGTTATGTTTTAATGTTTTCTCTTTTGACTGTAAATGACTATTAACTAAGAATTATCACTTTTGGAACTAAAATAAGAGTGTTTAGAGTCATTTATCTGCTAGAAATTGGCCGAAATAGAAGCTTCTGAGTAGGAGGAAAAGTCTGTAAAAATGGCAATTTCAGTCACTGTCGGGCTTTAAAAAGTGGTTATTCAACATGAGGCACAATCCTTTTGACATTTTGCATCATTTTTTCAACATTTGTTGAAATCAATTTTTTGATGAAAAACGATGACCACAGACCTGTCGTACTTTCTCCAGATGGTCAAAAATTGTCATTTTTTAATGTTTTCTGTGAATGTGAATTATCACTTTTGGAACTGATATAAGTGTGTTTAGAGTCATTTTTCTGCCAGAAATTGGTCGAAAAAGAAGCTTCTGAGTAGGAGGAAAAGTCTGTTAAAATGGCAATTGTGGTCACTGTGTGGCTTTAAAAATTGGGTATTCAACATGAGGCACAATCCATTTGACATTTTGAATCATTTTTTCAACATTTGAAAAAGTATTTTTTTGATGAGCAATGATGACCTGTCGAACTTTCTCAAGATGGTCAGAAATGGTCATGTTTTAATGTTTTCTCTTTTGACTGTAAATGACTATTAAATAAGAATTATCACCTTTGGAACTAAAATAAGAGGGGCAGATTTATGAAGGCCTTGAGCCGCCGGTGCGTCATTTTTAACATGGGAAAAAGTGACGCACTGGCGGCGCAAGGCCTTCATAAATCTGCCCCAGAGTGTTTAGAGTCATTTTTCTGCTAGAAATTGGCTGAAATAGAGGTTTCTGAGTAGGAGGAAAAGTCTGTAAAAATGGCAATTTTGGTCACTGTGTGGCTTTAAAAAGTGGTTATTCAACATGAGGCACAATCTATTTGACATTTTGAATCATTTTTTCAACATTTGAAAAAATATTTTTTTTTGATGAACAACGATGACCCCGGACCTGTCGATCTTTCTCCAGATGGTCAGAAATTGTCATTTTTTAATGTTTTCTCTTTTGACTGTAAAGGACTATTAAATATGAATTATCAGTTTTGGAACTAAACTAAGTGTGTTTAGAGTCATTTTTCTGCCAGAAATTGGTCGAAATAGTAGCTTCTGAGTATAGGGGAAAGTCTGTAAAAATGGCAATTTTGGTCACTGTGGGGCTTTAAAAAGTGGTTATTCAACATCAGGCACAATCCTTTTGACATTTTGCATAATTTTTTCAACATATAAAACAATAATTTTTTTGATGAAAAACGATGACCCTGGACCTGTCGAACTTTCTCCACATAGTCAGAAATGGTCATTTTTTATTGTTTTCTCTTTTGACTGTTAACGACTATTAAATGTGAATTATCGCTTTTGGAACTAAAATAAGTGTGTTTAGAGTCATTTTTCTGCCAGAAATTGGTCGAAATAGAAGCTATTGAGTATGAGGAAAAGTCTGTTGGCAATGGCAATTTTGGTCACTGTGTGGCTTTAAAAAGTGGTTATTCAACATGAGGCACAATCCATTTGACATTTTGAATCATTTTTTCAACATTTGAATAAATAATTTTTTTTGATGAAAAAAAGACCTGTCAAACTTTCTCCAGATGGTCAGAAATTGTCATTTTTTTATGTGTTCTCTTTTGACTGTAAATTACTATTAAATATGAATTATCACTTTTGGAACTAAAAAAAGTGTTTAGAGTAATTTTTCTGCCATAGAAGCTTCTGAGTAGGAGGAAAAGTCTGTAAAAATGGCAATTTTAGTCACTGTGGGGCTTTAAAAAGTGGTTATTCAACATGAGGCACAATCCAATTGACAGTTTGAATAATTCTTTCTACAGTTGAAACAATTTATTTTGTGATGAAAAACGATTACCCTGGACCTGTCGAACTTTCTCCACATAGTCAGAAATTGTCATTTTTTATTGTTTTCTCTTTTGACTGTAAACGACTATTAAATGTGAAATATTACTTTTGGAACTAAAATAAGTGTGTTTAGAGTAATTTTTCTACCAAGAATTGGTCGAAATAGAAGCTTCTGAGTAGGAGGAAAAGTCTGTTAAAATGGCAATTTTGGTCACTGTGTGGCTTTAAAAAGTGGTTATTCAACATGAGGCACAATCCATTTGACATTTTGAATAATTTTTTCAACATTTGAAAAAATATTTTTTTTGATGAACAACGATGACCTGTCGAACTTTCTCAAGATGGTCAGAAATGGTCATGTTTTAATGTTTTCTCTTTTGACTGTAAATGACTATTAAATAAGAATTATCACCTTTGGAACTAAAATAAGAGTGTTTAGAGTAATTTTTCTGCTAGAAATTGGCTGAAATAGAGGTTTCTGAGTAGGAGGAAAAGTCTGTAAAAATGGCAATTTTGGTCACTGTGTGGCTTTAAAAAGTGGTTATTCAACATGAGGCACAATCCATTTGACATTTTGAATCATTTTTTCAACATTTGAAAAAATATTTTTTTTGATGAACAACGATAACCCCGGACCTGTCGATCTTTCTCCAGATGGTCAGAAATGGTCATTTTTTTATGTTTTCTCTTTTGACTGTAAAGGACTATTAAATAAGAATTATCACTTTTGGAACTAAACTAAGTGTGTTTAGAGTCATTTTTCTGCCAGAAATTGGTCGAAATAGAAGCTTCTGAGTAGGAGGAAAAGTCTGTAAAAATGGCAATTTTGGTCACTGTGTGGCTTTAAAAAGTGGTTATTCAACATGAGGCACAATCCATTTGACATTTTAAATCATTTTTTCAACATTTGAAAAAATAATTTTTTTGATGAAAAACGATGTCGAACTTTCTCCAGATGGTCAGAAATGGTCAGGTTTTAATGTTTTCTCTTTTGACTGTAAATGACTATTAAATAAGAATTATCACTTTTGGAACTAAAATAAGAGTGTTTAGAGTCATTTTTCTGCTAGAAATTGGCCGAAATAGAAGCTTCTGAGTAGGAGGAAAAGTCTGTTAAAATGGCAATTTTGGTTACTGTGGGGCTTTAAAAAGTGGTTATTCAACATGAGGCACAATCCTTTTGACATTTTGCATCATTTTTTCAACATTTGAAAAAATAAGTTTTTTTGATGAAAAACGACGACCCCGAACTTGTCGAACTTTCTCAACATAGTCAGAAATGGTCATTTTTTATTGTTTTCTCTTTTGACTGTAAACGACTATTAAATGTGAATTATCGCTTTTGGAACTAAAATAAGTGTGTTTAGAGTCATTTTTCTGCCAGAAATTGGTAGAAATAGAAGCTATTGAGTATGAGGAAAAGTCCGTTGGCAATGGCAATTTTGGTCACTGTGTGGCTTTAAAAATTGGTTATTCAACATGAGGCACAATCCATTTGACATTTTGAATAATTTTTTCAACATTTGAAAAAATATTTTTTTTGATGAACAACGATGACCTGTCGAACTTTCTCAAGATGGTCAGAAATGGTCATGTTTTAATGTTTTCTCTTTTGACTGTAAATGACTATTAAATAAGAATTATCACCTTTGGAACTAAAATAAGAGTGTTTAGAGTAATTTTTCTGCTAGAAATTGGCTGAAATAGAGGTTTCTGAGTAGGAGGAAAAGTCTGTAAAAATGGCAATTTTGGTCACTGTGTGGCTTTAAAAAGTGGTTATTCAACATGAGGCACAATCCATTTGACATTTTGAATCATTTTTTCAACATTTGAAAAAATGTTTTTTTTTGATGAAAAACGATGACCCTGGACCTGTCGAACTTTCTCCAGATAGTCAGAAATGGTCATTTTTTAATGTTTTCTTTTTTGACTGTAAATGACTATTAAATGTGAATTATCACTTTTGGAACTAAAATAAGTGTGTTTAGAGTCATTTTTCTGCAAGAAATTGGTCGAAATAGAAGCTTCTGAGTAGGAGGAACAGTCTGTTAAAATGGCAATTATGGTCACTGTGTGGCTTTAAAAAGTGGTTATTCAACATGAGGCACAATCCATTTGACATTTTGAATCATTTTTTCAACATTTGAAAAAATAATTTTTTTGATGAAAAACGAAGACCACAGACCTGTCGAACTTTCTCCATATGGTCAGAAATGGTCACTTTTTAATGTTTTCTCTTATGACTATTAAATTTGAATTATCACTTTTGGAACTAAAATAAGTGTGTTTAGAGTAATTTTTCTGCCAGAAATTGGTCGAAATAGAAGCTTCTAAGTAGGAGGAAAAGTCTGTTGGCAATGGCAATTTTGGTCACTGTGTGGCTTTAAAAAGTGGTTATTCAACATGAGGCACAATCCATTTGACATTTTGAATCATTTTTTCAACATTTGAATAAATAATTTTTTTTGATGAAAAAAAGACCTGTCAAACTTTCTCCAGATGGTCAGAAATTGTCATTTTTTTATGTGTTCTCTTTTGACTGTAAATTACTATTAAATATGAATTATCACTTTTGGAACTAAAAAAAGTGTTTAGAGTAATTTTTCTGTCAGAAATTGGTTGAAATAGAAGCTTCTGAGTAGGAGGAAAAGTCTGTAAAAATGGCAATTTTGGTCACTGTGGGGCTTTTAAAAGTGGTTATTCAACATGAGGCACAATCCTTTTGACATTTTGCATAATTTTTTCAACATATAAAAAAATCATTTTTTTGATGAAAAACAATGACCCTGGACCTGTCGAACTTTCTCCACATAGTCAGATATGGTCATTTTTTATTGATTTCTCTTTTGACTGTAAACGACTATTAAATGTGAATTATTACTTTTGGAACTAAAATAAGTGTGTTTAGAGTAATTTTTCTACCAGAACTTGGTTGAAATAGAAGCTTCTGAGTAGGAGGAAAAGTCTGTTAAAATGGCAATTTTGGTCACTGTGTGACTTTAAAAAGTGGTTATTCAACATGAGGCACAATCCATTTGACATTTTAAATCATTTTTTCAACATTTGAAAAAATAATTTTTTTGATGAAAAACGATGTCGAACTGTCTCCAGATGGTCAGAAATGGTGATTTTTTAATGTTTTCTCTTTTGACTGTAAATGACTATTAAATATGAATTATCACTTTTGGAACTAAAATAAGAGTGTTTAGAGTCATTTTTCTGCTAGAAATTGGCCGAAATAGAAGCTTCTGAGTAGGAGGAAAAGTCTGTTAAAATGGCAATTTTGGTTACTGTGGGGCTTTAAAAAGTGGTTATTCAACATGAGGCACAATCCTTTTGACATTTTACATCATTTTTTCAACATTTGAAAAAATAAGTTTTTTTGATGAAAAACGACGACCCCGAACTTGTCGAACTTTCTCAACATAGTCAGAAATGGTCATTTTTTATTGTTTTCTCTTTTGACTGTAAACGACTATTAAATGTGAATTATCGCTTTTGGAACTAAAATAAGTGTGTTTAGAGTCATTTTTCTGCCAGAAATTTGTCGAAATAGAAGCTTCTGAGTAGGAGGAAAAGTCTGTTAAAATGGCAATTTTGGTCACTGTGTGGCTTCAAAAATTGGTTATTCAACATGAGGCACAATCCATTAGACATTTTGAATCATTTTTTCAGCATTTGAAAAAATAATTTTATTGATGAAAAACGATGACCCCGGACCTGTCGAACTTTCTCCAGATGGTCAGAAATGGTGATTATTTTTATGTTTTCTCTTTTGACTGTAAATGACTATTAAATAAGAATTATCACTTTTGGAACTAAAAAAGAGTGTTTAGAGTCATTTTTCTACCAGAACTTGGTTCTGAGTAGGAGGAAAAGTCTGTTAAAATGGCAATTTTGGTCACTGTGTGACTTTAAAAAGTGGTTATTCAACATGAGGCACAATCCATTTGACATTTTGAATCATTTTTTCAACATTTGAAAAAATGTTTTTTTTTTTATGAAAAACGATGACCCTGGACCTGTCGAACTTTCTCCAGATAGTCAGAAATGGTCATTTTTTAATGTTTTCTTTTTTGACTGTAAATGACTATTAAATGTGAATTATCACTTTTGGAACTAAAATAAGTGTGTTTAGAGTCATTTTTCTGCAAGAAATTGGTCGAAATAGAAGCTTCTGAGTAGGAGGAACAGTCTGTTAAAATGGCAATTTTGGTCACTGTGTGGCTTTAAAAAGTGGTTATTCAACATGAGGCACAATCCATTTGACATTTTGAATCATTTTTTCAACATTTGAAAAAATAATTTTTTTGATGAAAAACGAAGACCACAGACCTGTCGAACTTTCTCCATATGGTCAGAAATGGTCACTTTTTAATGTTTTCTCTTATGACTATTAAATTTGAATTATCGCTTTTGGAACTAAAATAAGTGTGTTTAGAGTAATTTTTCTGCCAGAAATTTGTCGAAATAGAAGCTTCTGAGTAGGAGGAAAAGTCTGTTAAAATGGCAATTTTGGTCACTGTGTGGCTTCAAAAATTGGTTATTCAACATGAGGCACAATCCATTAGACATTTTGAATCATTTTTTCAGCATTTGAAAAAATAATTTTATTGATGAAAAACGATGACCCCGGACCTGTCGAACTTTCTCCAGATGGTCAGAAATGGTGATTATTTTTATGTTTTCTCTTTTGACTGTAAATGACTATTAAATAAGAATGATCACTTTTGGAACTAAAAAAGAGTGTTTAGAGTCATTTTTCTACCAGAACTTGGTTCTGAGTAGGAGGAAAAGTCTGTTAAAATGGCAATTTTGGTCACTGTGTGACTTTAAAAAGTGGTTATTCAACATGAGGCACAATCCATTTGACATTTTAAATCATTTTTTCAACATTTGAAAAAATAATTTTTTTGATGAAAAACGATGTCGAACTGTCTCCAGATGGTCAGAAATGGTGATTTTTTAATGTTTTCTCTTTTGACTGTAAATGACTATTAAATAAGAATTATCACTTTTGGAACTAAAATAAGAGTGTTTAGAGTCATTTTTCTGCTAGAAATTGGCCGAAATAGAAGCTTCTGAGTAGGAGGAAAAGTCTGTTAAAATGGCAATTTTGGTTACTGTGGGGCTTTAAAAAGTGGTTATTCAACATGAGGCACAATCCTTTTGACATTTTGCATCATTTTTTCAACATTTGAAAAATAAGTTTTTTTGATGAAAAACGACGACCTCGAACTTGTCGAACTTTCTCAACATAGTCAGAAATGGTCATTTTTTATTGTTTTCTCTTTTGACTGTAAATGACTATTAAATAAGAATTATCACTTTTGGAACTAAAAAAGAGTGTTTAGAGTCATTTTTCTGCTAGAAATTGGCCGAAATAGAAGCTTCTGAGTAGGAGGAAAAGTTTGTTAAAACGGCAATTTTGGTCACTGTGTGGCTTTAAAAATTGGTTTTTCAACATGAGGCACAATCCATTAGACATTTTGAATCATTTTTTCAGCATTTGAAAAAATAATTTTATTGATGAAAAACGATGACCCCGGACCTGTCGAACTTTCTCAACATAGTCAGAAATGGTCATTTTTTATTGTTTTCTCTTTTGACTGTAAACGACTATTAAATGTGAATTATCGCTTTTGGAACTAAAATAAGTGTGTTTAGAGTCATTTTTCTGCCAGAAATTGGTCGAAATAGAAGCTATTGAGTATGAGGAAAAGTCTGTTGGCAATGGCAATTTTGGTCACTGTGTGGCTTTAAAAAGTGGTTATTCTACATGAGGCACAATCCATTTGACATTTTGGATAATTTTTTCAATATTTGAAAAAATATTTTTTTTTGATGAAAAACGATGACCCTGGACCTGTCGAACTTTCTCCACATAGTCAGAAATGGTCATTTTTTAATGTTTTCTTTTTTGACTGTAAATGACTATTAAATGTGAATTATCACTTTTGGAACTAAAATAAGTGTGTTTAGAGTCATTTTTCTGCTAGAAATTGGCCGAAATAGAAGCTTCTGAGTAGGAGGAAAGGTCTGTAAAAATGGCAATTTTGGTCACTGTGGGGCTTTAAAAAGTGGTTATTCAACATGAGGCACAATTCTTTTGACATTTTGCATCATTTTTTCAACATTTGTTAAAATAATTTTTTTGATGAAAAACGATGACCCCAGACCTGTCGAACTTTCTCCACATATTCAGAAATGGTCATTTTTTATTGTTTTCTTTTTTGACTGTAAATGACTATTAAATGTGAATTATCATGTTTGGAACTAAAATGAAGGTGTTTAGAGTCATTTTCTTCCAGAAATTGGTCGAAATAGAAGCTTCTGAGTAGGAGGAAAAGTCTGTTAAAATGGCAATTTTGGTCACTGTGTGGCTTTAAAAAGTGGTTAATCAACATGAGGCACAATCCATTTGACATTTTGATTCATTTTTCAACATTTGAAAAAATAATTTTTTTGATGAAAACGAAGCACGGGGTCCAAGGTGATAAAGATCCCCAGGTACTTGAATCCCTCCAGCACCACCGAGATAGGACAGCTACGGGGCAGGAGAGGCGCCTCGCCGGAGAGGACATAGATGCAAGACTTCGACCAGTTGATGACAAGACCGGAGTTTTTACGGAAAGAAGTCAAAACGTCGAAAAGGACGATCAACGACTTCCGAGGCGACGTAAGGTACAAGAGTATATCGTCTGCGTACAGGGATATACGATCTTCAAACTCCGGAGTCCACCTTATGCCTCTCAAAGATGGCTCCCACCTCAGCCAGGCCGCAAGCGGCTCCAAAGCAAGGGCAAACAAGAGTGGGGATAAAGGGCAGCCCTGGCGCGTTCCTCTACCGAGAGCAAAGGACGTCGAGACATGCCCGTTCACCACCACTTGGCTAAAGGGTCAGTGTAGAGCAATTTCACCCAGTTAATAAAAGTGGGTCCGAAGCCAAATTTAGAAAGAACCGCCCAAAGATATGGCCACTCCAGCGTATCAAACGGCATGGTGGCGTCCAAAGACGCCAAGATGGCCGGTTCACGCAAGGTCTCCGCTCGCGCAAGGACTCCATGCAGGCGCCGGAGGTTAAGTGCCGTGTTACGGTGAGGTATAAATCCGGACTGGTCCGGGTGAACCAGGTCACCTATGACAGATACCAAACAATTGGCAAGCACTTTGGCCAGGATCTTCGGTTCAGCATTAATCAGAAATATGGGCCTGAAGGAATCACAGCGGTCACGTGGCTTACCCTCCTTATGAATAACCACTATGGAAGCCAATCTCTGGTCAGGAGGAAGGGAACCCGTCTCCAGTGATTCCAAAAACATCGACCTTAAATGCGGTGCCATCACATCCGGACGGAGCTTGTAAAGCTCAATGGGGAGCCCATTAGGGCCCGAAGCCTTTCCCGAGCGAACCGAGCGGATGGCAATCGTGATTTCATCGACCGTAGGCGGAGCCTCCAGAAGATCCCTTTCAGGGTCGGACAAGCATGGCAGCGTAATATCGCGGAGAAGCAAGTGGGAGTCATGTTCAGGTCTATCGGACACAGCGGAGTACACTACCCGAAAATAATCAGCGAAACACTCAACAATAGCAGCAGGGTCAGTGATACTCACTTAATTCACATCAACAATAACAGGGACACCCGACTCGCACATTCCCTCCTATCCAGCCAAGCAAGCAATTTCCGAGCCTTATCTCCCACATCATACAAACGGCCCTGCTGTTCCAGACCCATCTCTTTCGCAGCGTCAGTCACCAGCGCTCTATATTCAAGTTGTTTCAGACCCAAAAGGTGCAGCCTCTCCGGGGAGACCTCGGACTCCAACTCCCCCTCAAGAACTGAGATTTCATTTTCAAGACGTACCACCTCCTCCCGCCCACATCTCTTAACGTTGCCAATCAAGGAGAGGGCCTGGCCCCGAATAACAGTTTTGTACGCTTCCCACAATGAGACAGAGGAGGACACAGAACCCACATTTTCGGCAAAGTATTGGTCAATCGCTTTAATTAGTTCCATTCTGACCTTGAGATCACTGAGATACCATGGGTTTATCGGGGCCACTCTACCCTCCGACCCCAAGTGCGCGTCCACAACCAACCATAGTGGGGAATGATCCGAAATGCCCCTAGCAAGATGTTTCACCTCTCTTATGAGAGTTTTCTGGGAGGAGGGCATCAACACGTAGTCCAGTCTCGAAAGACTGCCATGGGCCCCAGAGTGGAAGGTATATTGCAATTGCCCAGGGTGAAGCAGGCGCCAACAGTCGGCAAGGCCCAGAGCCTCCAGGAAGTCACCCAACCAGGATCGAGACTTCGCGATGTCACGGGGAGGGTAACGATCAAACATCCCAGATACTACAGAGTTGAAATCCCCACCCACTACAAGCAGACCCTCGGGGACTCCCAAGAGCACTCCTCCCAGGTCAGCAAAGGTAGTAGTCTGGAGGCCTGGCGGTACATAAACGGAGAGTAGGGTGACAACCCTCCCCTCCCAGCGCCCCACAATGGCGGCGTATCGTCCCCTATCATCCAGGATAATATCGTCAACGGCAAGAGGGAGGGAGTTCCGAACCAGAATGCCCACCCCCCTGGAGCCAGAAGTGAAACCTGAGTGCGCTATGAGACGATAGCCACGCCTATTCATCACGTGGCACGTATTACCAAGCAAATGCGTCTCCTGAAGCAAAACCACATCAGGGGACAGACGTCGCAGCAGTTGCAAAACTACACCCCGCTTAATCCTGTCTCCCAACCCATTAACGTTCCAACACAGTAATCTTAATCCCCTACCCCCCATCCCAGAGGCCACCCCCATCCCCCCACACCAGACGCGACACTGTAAAACTGAAGATTATCGATACTATGCCTTGACAAAAACAAAGAAACAGGAACCGCAACCCCCCAGCCCCCCAAGACATCATACCCCCCACCCCGCACCCCTGCGTAAGACTCAAAAGCCACCCCAACTTGCAGTGTGCCTGTCGCCCTAACATACAACTATTCTATGAAAAGAACCCCAGAGGAGGAAGACTCACCCTACCCCCACCCACACCCCAATCAGACAACACATTAGCAAGCAATAGTGGCATAGCACCGAATCACAGCCGAAAGTCATTACGTTGGTCCGGGAGCCGATTTCACCCCCTATTCCTGCTCCACCGGGCCGCCCTCTGCTCCACCGGAGTGTCCAGAATGATCAAAAACGATGACCCCGGACCTGTCGAACTTTCTCCAGATGGTCAGAAATTTTCATTTTTTAATGTTTTCTCTTATGACTATTAAATGTGAGTTATCACTTTTGGAACTAAAATAAGTGTGTTTAGAGTCATTTTTCCGCCAGAAATTGGTCGAAATAGAAGCTTCTGAGTAGGAGGAAAAGTCTGTTAAAATGGCAATTGTGGTCACTGTGTGGCTTTAAAAAATGGTTATTCAACATGAGGCACAATCCTTTTGACATTTTGCATCATTTTTTCAACATTTGAAAAAATACGTTTTTTTGATGAAAAACGATGACCCCGGTCCTGTCGAACTTTCTCAACATAGTCAGAAATGGTTATTTTTTATTGTTTTCTCTTTTGACTGTAAACGACTATTAAATGTGAATTATCGCTTTTGGAACTAAAATAAGTGTGTTTAGAGTCATTTTTCTGCCAGAAATTGGTCGAAATAGAAGCTATTGAGTATGAGGAAAAGTCCGTTGGCAATGGCAATTTTGGTCACTGTGTGGCTTTAAAAATTGGTTATTCAACATGAGGCACAATCCATTTGACATTTTGAATCATTTTTTCAACATTTGAAAAAATAATTTTTTTGATGAAAAACGATGACCCCGGTCCTGTCGAACTTTCTCCACATAGTCAGAAATAGTCATTTTTTATTGTTTTCTTTTTTGACTGTAAATGACTATTAAATGTGAATTATCACTTTTGGAACTAAAATAAGTGAGTTTAGAGTCATTTTTCTGCCAGAAATTTGTCAAAATAGAAGCTTCTGAGTAGGAGGAAAAGTCTGTTAAAATGGCAATTTTGGTCACTGTGTGGCTTTAAAAAGTGGTTATTCAACATGAGGCACAATCCATTTGACATTTTGAATCATTTTTTCATCATTTGAAAAAATATTTTTTTTGATGAACAACGATGACCCCGGACCTGTCGATCTTTCTCCAGATGGCCAGAAATGGTCATTTTTTAATGTTTTCTCTTTTGACTGTAAAGGACTATTAAATAAGAATTATCACTTTTGGAACTAAAATAATAGTGTTTAGAGTCATTTTTCTGCTAGAAATTGGCAGAAATAGAAGCTTCTGAGTAGGAGGAAAAGTCTGTAAACATGGCAATTTTGTTCACTGTGGGGTTTTAAAAAGTGGGTATTCAACATGAGGCACACTCCTTTTGACATTTTGCATCATTTTTCAAAATTTGTTGAAATAATTTTTTTGATGAAAAACGATGAACCCGGACCTGTCAAACTTTCTCCAGATGGTCAGAAATGGTAATATTTTAATGTTTTCTCTTTTGACTGTAAATGATTATTAAATATGAATTATCACTTTTGGAACTAAAATAAGAGGGTTTAGAGTCATTTTTCTGGCAGAAATTGATCGAAATTGAAGCTTCTGAGTAGGAGGAAAAGTCTGTAAAAATTGCAATTTTGGTCACTGTGGGGCTTTTAAAAGTGGTTATTCAACATGAGGCACAATCCAATTGACAGTTTGAATAATTCTTTCTACAGTTGAAACAATTTATTTTGTGATGAAAAACGATGACCCTGGACCTGTCGAACTTTCTCCAGATGGTCAGAAATGGTCAGGTTTTAATGTTTTCTCTTTTGACTGTAAATGACTATTAAATAAGAATTATCACTTTTGGAACTAAAATAAGAGTGTTTAGAGTCATTTATCTGCTAGAAATTGGCCGAAATAGAAGCTTCTGAGTAGGAGAAAAAGTCTGTAAAAATGGCAATTTTAGTCACTGTGGGGCTTTAAAAAGTGGTTATTCAAAATGAGGCACAATCCTTTTGACATTTTGCATCATTTTTTCAACATTTGTTAAAATACATTTTTTTTAATGAAAAACGAAGACCACAGACCTGTCGAACTTTCTCCATATGGTCAGAAATGGTCATTTTTTAATGTCTTCTCTTATGACTATTACATTTGAATTATCACTTTTGGAACTAAAATAAGTGTGTTTAGAGTAATTTTTCTGCCAGAAATTGGACGAAATAGTAGCTTCTGAGTAGAGGGAAAAGTCTGTAAAAATAGCAATATTGGTCACTGTGGGGCTTTAAAAAGTGGTTATTTTGCATAATTTTTTCAACATATAAAAAAAAAAATTTTTTGATGAAAAACGATGACCCTGGACCTGTCGAACTTTCTCCACATAGTCAGAAATGGTCATTTTTTATTGTTTTCTCCTTTGACTGTAAACGACTATTAAATGTGAATTATCGCTTTTGGAACTAAAATAAGTGTGTTTAGAGTCATTTTTCTGCCAGAAATTGGTCGAAATAGAAGCTTCTGAGTAGGAGGAAAAGTCTGTTAAAATGGCAATTTTGGTCACTGTGTGGCTTTAAAAAGTGGTTATTCAACATGAGGCACAATCCATTTGACATTTTAAATCATTTTTTCAACATTTGAAAAAATAATTTTTTTGATGAAAAACGATGACCCCGGACCTGTCGATCTTTCTCCAGATGGTCAGAAATGGTCATTTTTTAATGTATTCTCTTTTGACTGTAAAGGACTATTAAATAAGAATCATCACTTTTGGAACTAAAATAATAGTGTTTAGAGTAATTTTTCTGGTAGAAATTGGCCGAAATAGAAGCTTCTGAGTAGGAGGAAAAGTCTGTAAACATGGCAATTTTGTTCACTGTGGGGTTTTAAAAAGTGGTTATTCAACATGAGGCACACTCCTTTTGACATTTTGCATCATTTTTCAACATTTGTTAAACTAATTTTTTTGATGAAAAACGATGAACCCGGACCTGTCAAACTTTCTCCAGATGGTCAGAAATGGTCATATTTTAATGTTTTCTCTTTTGACTGTAAACGACTATTAAATGTGAATTATTACTTTTGGAACTACAATAATAGTGTTTAGAGTCATTTTTCTGCTAGAAATTGGCCGAAATAGAAGCTTCTGAGTAGGAGGAAAAGTCTGTAAACATGGCAATTTTGTTCACTGTGGGGTTTTAAAAAGTGGTTATTCAACATGAGGCACACTCCTTTTGACATTTTGCATCATTTTTCAACATTTGTTAAACTAATTTTTTTGATGAAAAACGATGAACCCGGACCTGTCAAACTTTCTCCAGATGGTCAGAAATGGTCATATTTTAATGTTTTCTCTTTTGACTGTAAATGACTATTAAATATGAATTATCGCTTTTGGAACTAAAATAAGAGGGTTTAGAGTCATTTTTCTGCCAGAAATTGATCGAAATTGAAGCTTCTGAGTAGGAGGAAAAGTCTGTAAAAATTGCAATTTTGGTCACTGTGGGGCTTTAAAAAGTGGTTATTCAACATGAGGCACAATCCAATTGACAGTTTGAATAATTCTTTCTACAGTTAAAACAATTTATTTTGTGATGAAAAACCATGACCCTGGACCTGTCGAACTTTCTCCAGATGGTCAGAAATGGTCAGGTTTTAATGTTTTCTCTTTTGACTGTAAATGACTATTAAATAAGAATTATCACTTTTGGAACTAAAATAAGAGTGTTTAGAGTCATTTATCTGCTAGAAATTGGCCGAAATAGAAGCTTCTGAGTAGGAGAAAAAGTCTGTAAAAATGGCAATTTTAGTCACTGTGGGGCTTTAAAAAGTGGTTATTCAAAATGAGGCACAATCCTTTTGACATTTTGCATCATTTTTTCAACATTTGTTAAAATCAATTTTTTTGATGAAAAACGATGACCTGTCGAACTTTCTCAAGATGGTCAGAAATGGTCATGTTTTAATGTTTTCTCTTTTGACTGTAAATGACTATTAAATAAGATTTATCACCTTTGGAACTAAAATAAGAGTGTTTAGAGTCATTTTTCTGCTAGAAATTGGCTGAAATAGAGGTTTCTGAGTAGGAGGAAAAGTCTGTAAAAATGGCAATTTTGGTCACTGTGTGGGTTTAAAAAGTGGTTATTCAACATGAGGCACAATCCATTTGACATTTTGAATCATTTTTTCAACATTTGAAAAAATGATTTTTTTGATGAACAACGATGACCCCGGACCTGTCGATCTTTCTCCAGATGGTCAGAAATGGTCATTTTTTAATGTTTTCTCTTTTGACTGTAAAGGACTATTAAATATGAATTATCACTTTTGGAACTAAACTAAGTGTGTATAGAGTCATTTTTCTGCCAGAAATTGGTCGAAATAGTAGCTTCTGAGTAGAGGGAAAAGTCTGTAAAAATGGCAATTTTGGTCACTGTGGGGCTTTAAAAAGTGGTTATTCAACATCAGGCACAATCCTTTTGACATTTTGCATCATTTTTTCAACATATAAAAAAATAATTTTTTTGATGAAAAACGATGACCCTGGACCTGTCGAACTTTCTCCACATAGTCAGAAATGGTCATTATTTATTGTTTTCTCTTTTGACTGTAAACGACTATTAAATGTGAATTATTACTTTTGGAACTAAAATAAGTGTGTTTAGAGTAATTTTTCTGCCAGAAATTGGTCGAAATAGAAGCTTCTGAGTAGGAGGAAAAGTCTGTAAAAATGGCAATTTTGGTCACTGTGTGGCTTTAAAAAGTGGTTATTCAACATGAGGCACAATCCTTTTGACATTTTGAATAATTTTTTCAACATTTGAAAAAAAAAAATTTTTGATGAAAAACGAAGACCACAGACCTGTCGAACTTTCTCCATATGGTCAGAAATGGTCATTTTTTAATGTTTTCTCTTATGACTATTAAATTTGAATTATCACTTTTGGAACTAAAATAAGTGTGTTTAGAGTAATTTTTCTGCCAGAAATTGGTCGAAATAGAAGCTTCTAAGTAGGAGGAAAAGTCTGTTGGCAATGGCAATTTTGGTCACTGTGTGGCTTTAAAAAGTGGTTATTCAACATGAGGCACAATCGATTTGACATTTTGAATCATTTTTTCAATATTTGAAAAAATATTTTTTTTTGATGAAAAACGATGACCCTGGACCTGTCGAACTTTCTCCACATAGTCAGAAATGGTCATTTTTTAATGTTTTCTTTTTTGACTGTAAATGACTATTAATGTGAATTATCACTTTTGGAACTAAAATAAGTGTGTTTAGAGTCATTTTTCTGCCAGAAATTGATCGAAATTGAAGCTTCTGAGTAGGAGGAAAAGTCTGTAAAAATTGCAATTTTGGTCACTGTGGGGCTTTAAAAAGTGGTTATTCAACATGAGGCACAATCCAATTGACAGTTTGAATAATTCTTTCTACAGTTGAAACAATTTATTTTGTGATGAAAAACGATGACCCTGGACCTGTCGAACTTTCTCCAGATGGTCAGAAATGGTCATGTTTTAATGTTTTCTCTTTTGACTGTAAATGACTATTAAATAAGAATTATCACTTTTGGAACTAAAATAAGAGTGTTTAGAGTCATTTATCTGCTAGAAATTGGCCGAAATAGAAGCTTCTGAGTAGGAGGAAAAGTCTGTAAAAATGGCAATTTTAGTCACTGTCGGGCTTTAAAAAGTGGTTATTCAACATGAGGCACAATCCTTTTGACATTTTGCATCATTTTTTCAACATTTGTTGAAATCAATTTTTTGATGAAAAACGATGACCACAGACCTGTCGTACTTTCTCCAGATGGTCAAAAATGGTCATTTTTTAATGTTTTCTGTGAATGTGAATTATCACTTTTGGAACTGGAATAAGTGTGTTTAGAGTCATTTTTCTGCCAGAAATTGGTCGAAAAAGAAGCTTCTGAGTAGGAGGAAAAGTCTGTTAAAATGGCAATTGTGGTCACTGTGTGGCTTTAAAAATTGGTTATTCAACATGAGGCACAATCCATTTGACATTTTGAATCATTTTTTCAACATTTGAAAAAATATTTTTTTTGATGAACAACGATGACCTGTCGAACTTTCTCCAGATGGTCAGAAATGGTCATGTTTTAATGTTTTCTCTTTTGACTGTAAACGACTATTAAATAAGAATTATCGCTTTTGGAACTAAAATAAGTGTGTTTAGAGTCATTTTTCTGCCAGAAATTGGTCGAAATAGAAGCTATTGAGTATGAGGAAAAGTCCGTTGGCAATGGCAATTTTGGTCACTGTGTGGCTTTAAAAAGTGGTTATTCAACATGAGGCACAATCCATTTGACATTTTGAATCATTTTTTCATCATTTGAATAAATAATTTTTTTTGATGAAAAACGACCTGTCAAACTTTCTCCAGATGGTCAGAAATTGTCATTTTTTTGTGTTCTCTTTTGACCGTAAATTACTATTAAATATGAATTATCACTTTTGGAACTAAAAAAATTGTTTAGAGTAATTTTTCTGCCAGAAATTGGTTGAAATAGAAGCTTCTGTGTAGGAGGAAAAGACTGTAAAAATGGCAATTTTGGTCACTGTGGGGCTTTAAAAAGTGGTTATTCAACATCAGGCACAATCCATTTGACATTTTGCATCATTTTTTCAACATTTGAAAAAAAAACAATTTTTGATGAAAAACGATGACCTGTCGAACTTTCTCAACAAAGTCAGAAATAGTCATTTTTTATTGTTTTCTCTTTTGACTGTAAACGACTATTAAATGTGAATTATCGCTTTTGGAACTAAAATAAGTGTGTTTAGACTCATTTTTCTGCCAGAAATTGGTCGAAATAGAAGCTATTGAGTATGAGGAAAAGTTTGTTAAAATGGCAATTTTGGTCACTGTGTGGCTTTAAAAAGTGGTTATTCAACATGAGGCATAATCCATTTGACATTTTGAATCATTTTTTCAACATTTGAAAAAATATTTTTTTTGATGAAAACGACCTGTCAAACTTTCTCCAGATGGTCAGAAATTGGCATATTTTTATGTGTTCTCTTTTGACTGTAAATTACTATTAAATATGAATTATCACTTTTGGAACTAAAAAAAGTGTTTAGAGTAATTTTTCTGCTAGAAATTGGTCGAAATAGAAGCTTCTGAGTAGGAGGAACAGTCTGTAAAAATGGCAATTTTGGTCACTGTGTGGCTTTAAAAAGTGGTTATTCAACATGAGGCACAATCCATTTGACATTTTGAATCATTTTTTCAACATTTGAAAAAATATTTTTTTTTGATGAAAAACGATGACCCTGGACCTGTCGAACTCTCTCCACATAGTCAGAAATGGTCATTTTTTAATGTTTTCTCTTTTGACTGTAAAGGACTATTAAATATGAATTATCACTTTTGGAACTAAACTAAGTGTGTTTAGAGTCATTTTTCTGCCAGAAATTGGTCGAAATAGAAGCTTCTAAGTAGGAGGAAAAGTCTGTAAAAATGGCAATTTTGGTCACTGTGGGGCTTTAAAAAGTGGTTATTCAACATGAGGCACAATCCATTTGACATTTTGAATCATTTTTTCATCATTTGAAAAAATATTTTTTTTGATGAACAACGATGACCCCGGACCTGTCGATCTTTCTCCAGATGGCCAGAAATGGTCATTTTTTAATGTTTTCTCTTTTGACTGTAAAGGACTATTAAATAAGAATTATCACTTTTGGAACTAAAATAATAGTGTTTAGAGTCATTTTTCTGCTAGAAATTGGCAGAAATAGAAGCTTCTGAGTAGGAGGAAAAGTCTGTAAACATGGCAATTTTGTTCACTGTGGGGTTTTAAAAAGTGGGTATTCAACATGAGGCACACTCCTTTTGACATTTTGCATCATTTTTCAAAATTTGTTGAAATAATTTTTTTGATGAAAAACGATGAACCCGGACCTGTCAAACTTTCTCCAGATGGTCAGAAATGGTAATATTTTAATGTTTTCTCTTTTGACTGTAAATGATTATTAAATATGAATTATCACTTTTGGAACTAAAATAAGAGTGTTTAGAGTCATTTATCTGCTAGAAATTGGCCGAAATAGAAGCTTCTGAGTAGGAGGAAAAGTCTGTAAAAATGGCAATTTTAGTCACTGTCGGGCTTTAAAAAGTGGTTATTCAACATGAGGCACAATCCTTTTGACATTTTGCATCATTTTTTCAACATTTGTTAAAATCAATGTTTTTGATAAAAAACGATGAACCCGGACCTGTCAAACTTTCTCCAGATGGTCAGAAATGGTAATATTTTAATGTTTTCTCTTTTGACTGTAAATGATTATTAAATATGAATTATCACTTTTGGAACTAAAATAAGTGTGTTTAGAGTCATTTTTCTGGCAGAAATTGATCGAAATTGAAGCTTCTGAGTAGGAGGAAAAGTCTGTAAAAATTGCAATTTTGGTCACTGTGGGGCTTTTAAAAGTGGTTATTCAACATGAGGCACAATCCAATTGACAGTTTGAATAATTCTTTCTACAGTTGAAACAATTTATTTTGTGATGAAAAACGATGACCCTGGACCTGTCGAACTTTCTCCAGATGGTCAGAAATGGTCAGGTTTTAATGTTTTCTCTTTTGACTGTAAATGACTATTAAATAAGAATTATCACTTTTGGAACTAAAATAAGAGTGTTTAGAGTCATTTATCTGCTAGAAATTGGCCGAAATAGAAGCTTCTGAGTAGGAGAAAAAGTCTGTAAAAATGGCAATTTTAGTCACTGTGGGGCTTTAAAAAGTGGTTATTCAAAATGAGGCACAATCCTTTTGACATTTTGCATCATTTTTTCAACATTTGTTAAAATACATTTTTTTTAATGAAAAACGAAGACCACAGACCTGTCGAACTTTCTCCATATGGTCAGAAATGGTCATTTTTTAATGTCTTCTCTTATGACTATTACATTTGAATTATCACTTTTGGAACTAAAATAAGTGTGTTTAGAGTAATTTTTCTGCCAGAAATTGGACGAAATAGTAGCTTCTGAGTAGAGGGAAAAGTCTGTAAAAATAGCAATATTGGTCACTGTGGGGCTTTAAAAAGTGGTTATTTTGCATAATTTTTTCAACATATAAAAAAAAATTTTTTTTGATGAAAAACGATGACCCTGGACCTGTCGAACTTTCTCCACATAGTCAGAAATGGTCATTTTTTATTGTTTTCTCCTTTGACTGTAAACGACTATTAAATGTGAATTATCGCTTTTGGAACTAAAATAAGTGTGTTTAGAGTCATTTTTCTGCCAGAAATTGGTCGAAATAGAAGCTTCTGAGTAGGAGGAAAAGTCTGTTAAAATGGCAATTTTGGTCACTGTGTGGCTTTAAAAAGTGGTTATTCAACATGAGGCACAATCCATTTGACATTTTAAATCATTTTTTCAACATTTGAAAAAATAATTTTTTTGATGAAAAACGATGACCCCGGACCTGTCGATCTTTCTCCAGATGGTCAGAAATGGTCATTTTTTAATGTATTCTCTTTTGACTGTAAAGGACTATTAAATAAGAATCATCACTTTTGGAACTAAAATAATAGTGTTTAGAGTAATTTTTCTGGTAGAAATTGGCCGAAATAGAAGCTTCTGAGTAGGAGGAAAAGTCTGTAAACATGGCAATTTTGTTCACTGTGGGGTTTTAAAAAGTGGTTATTCAACATGAGGCACACTCCTTTTGACATTTTGCATCATTTTTCAACATTTGTTAAACTAATTTTTTTGATGAAAAACGATGAACCCGGACCTGTCAAACTTTCTCCAGATGGTCAGAAATGGTCATATTTTAATGTTTTCTCTTTTGACTGTAAACGACTATTAAATGTGAATTATTACTTTTGGAACTACAATAATAGTGTTTAGAGTCATTTTTCTGCTAGAAATTGGCCGAAATAGAAGCTTCTGAGTAGGAGGAAAAGTCTGTAAACATGGCAATTTTGTTCACTGTGGGGTTTTAAAAAGTGGTTATTCAACATGAGGCACACTCCTTTTGACATTTTGCATCATTTTTCAACATTTGTTAAACTAATTTTTTTGATGAAAAACGATGAACCCGGACCTGTCAAACTTTCTCCAGATGGTCAGAAATGGTCATATTTTAATGTTTTCTCTTTTGACTGTAAATGACTATTAAATATGAATTATCACTTTTGGAACTAAAATAAGAGGGTTTAGAGTCATTTTTCTGCCAGAAATTGATCGAAATTGAAGCTTCTGAGTAGGAGGAAAAGTCTGTAAAAATTGCAATTTTGGTCACTGTGGGGCTTTAAAAAGTGGTTATTCAACATGAGGCACAATCCAATTGACAGTTTGAATAATTCTTTCTACAGTTAAAACAATTTATTTTGTGATGAAAAACCATGACCCTGGACCTGTCGAACTTTCTCCAGATGGTCAGAAATGGTCAGGTTTTAATGTTTTCTCTTTTGACTGTAAATGACTATTAAATAAGAATTATCACTTTTGGAACTAAAATAAGAGTGTTTAGAGTCATTTATCTGCTAGAAATTGGCCGAAATAGAAGCTTCTGAGTAGGAGAAAAAGTCTGTAAAAATGGCAATTTTAGTCACTGTGGGGCTTTAAAAAGTGGTTATTCAAAATGAGGCACAATCCTTTTGACATTTTGCATCATTTTTTCAACATTTGTTAAAATCAATTTTTTTGATGAAAAACGATGACCTGTCGAACTTTCTCAAGATGGTCAGAAATGGTCATGTTTTAATGTTTTCTCTTTTGACTGTAAATGACTATTAAATAAGAATTATCACCTTTGGAACTAAAATAAGAGTGTTTAGAGTCATTTTTCTGCTAGAAATTGGCTGAAATAGAGGTTTCTGAGTAGGAGGAAAAGTCTGTAAAAATGGCAATTTTGGTCACTGTGTGGGTTTAAAAAGTGGTTATTCAACATGAGGCACAATCCATTTGACATTTTGAATCATTTTTTCAACATTTGAAAAAATGATTTTTTTGATGAACAACGATGACCCCGGACCTGTCGATCTTTCTCCAGATGGTCAGAAATGGTCATTTTTTAATGTTTTCTCTTTTGACTGTAAAGGACTATTAAATATGAATTATCACTTTTGGAACTAAACTAAGTGTGTATAGAGTCATTTTTCTGCCAGAAATTGGTCGAAATAGTAGCTTCTGAGTAGAGGGAAAAGTCTGTAAAAATGGCAATTTTGGTCACTGTGGGGCTTTAAAAAGTGGTTATTCAACATCAGGCACAATCCTTTTGACATTTTGCATCATTTTTTCAACATATAAAAAAATAATTTTTTTGATGAAAAACGATGACCCTGGACCTGTCGAACTTTCTCCACATAGTCAGAAATGGTCATTATTTATTGTTTTCTCTTTTGACTGTAAACGACTATTAAATGTGAATTATTACTTTTGGAACTAAAATAAGTGTGTTTAGAGTAATTTTTCTGCCAGAAATTGGTCGAAATAGAAGCTTCTGAGTAGGAGGAAAAGTCTGTAAAAATGGCAATTTTGGTCACTGTGTGGCTTTAAAAAGTGGTTATTCAACATGAGGCACAATCCTTTTGACATTTTGAATAATTTTTTCAACATTTGAAAAAAAAAATTTTTTGATGAAAAACGAAGACCACAGACCTGTCGAACTTTCTCCATATGGTCAGAAATGGTCATTTTTTAATGTTTTCTCTTATGACTATTAAATTTGAATTATCACTTTTGGAACTAAAATAAGTGTGTTTAGAGTAATTTTTCTGCCAGAAATTGGTCGAAATAGAAGCTTCTAAGTAGGAGGAAAAGTCTGTTGGCAATGGCAATTTTGGTCACTGTGTGGCTTTAAAAAGTGGTTATTCAACATGAGGCACAATCGATTTGACATTTTGAATCATTTTTTCAATATTTGAAAAAATATTTTTTTTTGATGAAAAACGATGACCCTGGACCTGTCGAACTTTCTCCACATAGTCAGAAATGGTCATTTTTTAATGTTTTCTTTTTTGACTGTAAATGACTATTAATGTGAATTATCACTTTTGGAACTAAAATAAGTGTGTTTAGAGTCATTTTTCTGCCCGAAATTGATCGAAATTGAAGCTTCTGAGTAGGAGGAAAAGTCTGTAAAAATTGCAATTTTGGTCACTGTGGGGCTTTAAAAAGTGGTTATTCAACATGAGGCACAATCCAATTAACAGTTTGAATAATTCTTTCTACAGTTGAAACAATTTATTTTGTGATGAAAAACGATGACCCTGGACCTGTCGAACTTTCTCCAGATGGTCAGAAATGGTCATGTTTTAATGTTTTCTCTTTTGACTGTAAATGACTATTAAATAAGAATTATCACTTTTGGAACTAAAATAAGAGTGTTTAGAGTCATTTATCTGCTAGAAATTGGCCGAAATAGAAGCTTCTGAGTAGGAGGAAAAGTCTGTAAAAATGGCAATTTTAGTCACTGTCGGGCTTTAAAAAGTGGTTATTCAACATGAGGCACAATCCTTTTGACATTTTGCATCATTTTTTCAACATTTGTTGAAATCAATTTTTTGATGAAAAACGATGACCACAGACCTGTCGTACTTTCTCCAGATGGTCAAAAATGGTCATTTTTTAATGTTTTCTGTGAATGTGAATTATCACTTTTGGAACTGGAATAAGTGTGTTTAGAGTCATTTTTCTGCCAGAAATTGGTCGAAAAAGAAGCTTCTGAGTAGGAGGAAAAGTCTGTTAAAATGGCAATTGTGGTCACTGTGTGGCTTTAAAAATTGGTTATTCAACATGAGGCACAATCCATTTGACATTTTGAATCATTTTTTCAACATTTGAAAAAATATTTTTTTTGATGAACAACGATGACCTGTCGAACTTTCTCCAGATGGTCAGAAATGGTCATGTTTTAATGTTTTCTCTTTTGACTGTAAACGACTATTAAATAAGAATTATCGCTTTTGGAACTAAAATAAGTGTGTTTAGAGTCATTTTTCTGCCAGAAATTGGTCGAAATAGAAGCTATTGAGTATGAGGAAAAGTCTGTTGGCAATGGCAATTTTGGTCACTGTGTGGCTTTAAAAAGTGGTTATTCAACATGAGGCACAATCCATTTGACATTTTGAATCATTTTTTCAACATTTGAAAAAATATTTTTTTTTGATGAAAAACGACCTGTCAAACTTTCTCCAGATGGTCAGAAATTGTCATTTTTTTATGTGTTCTCTTTTGACTGTAAATTACTATTAAATATGAATTATCACTTTTGGAACTAAAAAAAGTGTTTAGAGTAATTTTTCTGCCAGAAATTGGTCGAAATAGAAGCTTCTGAGTAGGAGGAAAAGTCTGTAAAAATGGCAATTTTGGTCACTGTGGGGCTTTAAAAAGTGGTTATTCAACATCAGGCACAATCGATTTGACATTTTGAATCATTTTTTCAATATTTGAAAAAATATTTTTTTTTGATGAAAAACGATGACCCTGGACCTGTCGAACTTTCTCCACATAGTCAGAAATGGTCATTTTTTAATGTTTTCTTTTTTGACTGTAAATGACTATTAATGTGAATTATCACTTTTGGAACTAAAATAAGTGTGTTTAGAGTCATTTTTCTGCCAGAAATTGATCGAAATTGAAGCTTCTGAGTAGGAGGAAAAGTCTGTAAAAATTGCAATTTTGGTCACTGTGGGGCTTTAAAAAGTGGTTATTCAACATGAGGCACAATCCAATTGACAGTTTGAATAATTCTTTCTACAGTTGAAACAATTTATTTTGTGATGAAAAACGATGACCCTGGACCTGTCGAACTTTCTCCAGATGGTCAGAAATGGTCATGTTTTAATGTTTTCTCTTTTGACTGTAAATGACTATTAAATAAGAATTATCACTTTTGGAACTAAAATAAGAGTGTTTAGAGTCATTTATCTGCTAGAAATTGGCCGAAATAGAAGCTTCTGAGTAGGAGGAAAAGTCTGTAAAAATTGCAATTTTAGTCACTGTCGGGCTTTAAAAAGTGGTTATTCAACATGAGGCACAATCCTTTTGACATTTTGCATCATTTTTTCAACATTTGTTGAAATAAATTTTTTGATGAAAAACGATGACCACAGACCTGTCGTACTTTCTCCAGATGGTCAAAAATGGTCATTTTTTAATGTTTTCTGTGAATGTGAATTATCACTTTTGGAACTGAAATAAGTGTGTTTAGAGTCATTTTTCTGCCGGAAATTGGTCGAAAAAGAAGCTTCTGAGTAGGAGGAAAAGTCTTTTAAAATGGCAATTGTGGTCACTGTGTGGCTTTAAAAAGTGGTTATTCAACATGAGGCACAATCCTTTTGACATTTTGAATCATTTTTTCAACATTTGAAAAAATAATTTTTTTTGATGAACAATGATGACCTGTCGAACTTTCTCAAGATGGTCAGAAATGGTCATGTTTTAATGTTTTCTCTTTTGACTGTAAATGACTATTAAATAAGAATTATCACCTTTGGAACTAAAATAAGAGGGGCAGATTTATGAAGGCCTTGAGCCGCCGGTGCGTAATTTTTAACATGGGAAAAAGTGACGCACTGGCGGCGCAAGGCCTTCATAAATCTGCCCCAGAGTGTTTAGAGTCATTTTTCTGCTAGAAATTGGTTGAAATAGAAGCTTCTGTGTAGGAGGAAAAGACTGTAAAAATGGCAATTTTGGTCACTGTGGGGCTTTAAAAAGTGGTTATTCAACATCAGGCACAATCCATTTGACATTTTGCATCATTTTTTCAACATTTGAAAAAAAAAAAAATGTTGATGAAAAACGATGACCTGTCGAACTTTCTCAACAAAGTCAGAAATAGTCATTTTTTATTGTTTTCTCTTTTGACTGTAAACGACTATTAAATGTGAATTATCGCTTTTGGAACTAAAATAAGTGTGTTTAGACTCATTTTTCTGCCAGAAATTGGTCTAAATAGAAGCTATTGAGTATGAGGAAAAGTTTGTTAAAATGGCAATTTTGGTCACTGTGTGGCTTTAAAAAGTGGTTATTCAACATGAGGCACAATCCATTTGACATTTTGAATCATTTTTTCAACATTTGAAAAAATATTTTTTTTGATGAAAACGACCTGTCAAACTTTCTCCAGATGGTCAGAAATTGTCATTTTTTTATGTGTTCTCTTTTGACTGTAAATTACTATTAAATATGAATTATCACTTTTGGAACTAAAAAAAGTGTTTAGAGTAATTTTTCTGCTAGAAATTGGTCTGAAATAGAAGCTTCTGAGTAGGAGGAACAGTCTGTAAAAATGGCAATTTTGGTCACTGTGTGGCTTTAAAAAGTGGTTATTCAACATGAGGCACAATCCATTTGACATTTTGAATCATTTTTTCAACATTTGAAAAAATATTTTTTTTTGATGAAAAACGATGACCCTGGACCTGTCGAACTTTCTCCACATAGTCAGAAATGCTCATTTTTTAATGTTTTCTCTTATGACTATTAAATTTGAATTATCACTTTTGGAACTAAAATAAGTGTGTTTAGAATAATGTTTCTGCCAGAAATTGGTCGAAATAGAAGCTTCTAAGTAGGAGGAAAAGTCTGTTGGCAATGGCAATTTTGGTCACTGTGTGGCTTTAAAAAGTGGTTATTCAACATGAGGCACAATCCATTTGACATTTTGAATCATTTTTTCAACATTTGAATAAATAATTTTTTTTGATGAAAAAAAGACCTGTCAAACTTTCTCCAGATGGTCAGAAATTGTCATTTTTTTATGTGTTCTCTTTTGACTGTAAATTACTAATAAATATGAATTATCACTTTTGGAACTAAAAAAAGTGTTTAGAGTAATTTTTCTGCCAGAAATTGGTTGAAATAGAAGCTTCTGAGTAGGAGGAAAAGTCTGTAAAAATGGCAATTTTAGTCACTGTGGGGCTTTAAAAAGTGGTTATTCAAAATGAGGCACAATCCTTTTGACATTTTGCATAATTTTTTCGACATTTGTTAAAATACATTTTTTTGATGAAAAACGAAGACCACAGACCTGTCGAACTTTCTCCATATGGTCAGAAATGGTCATTTTTTATGTCTTCTCTTATGACTATTAAATTTGAATTATCACTTTTGGAACTAAAATAAGTGTGTTTAGAGTAATTTTTCTGCCAGAAATTGGTCGAAATAGAAGCTTCTAAGTAGGAGGAAAAGTCTGTTGGCAATGGCAATTTTGGTCACTGTGTGGCTTTAAAAAGTGGTTATTCAACATGAGGCACAATCCATTTGACATTTTGAATCATTTTTTCAACATTTGAAAAAATGTTTTTTTTTTATGAAAAACGATGACCCTGGACCTGTCGAACTTTCTCCAGATAGTCAGAAATGGTCATTTTTTAATGTTTTCTTTTTGGACTGTAAATGACTATTAAATGTGAATTATCACTTTTGGAACTAAAATAAGTGTGTTTAGAGTCATTTTTCTGCAAGAAATTGGTCGAAATAGAAGCTTCTGAGCAGAAGGAACAGTCTGTTAAAATGGCAATTTTGGTCACTGTGTGGCTTTAAAAAGTGGTTATTCAACATGAGGCACAATCCATTTGACATTTTGAATCATTTTTTCAACATTTGAAAAAATAATTTTTTTGATGAAAAACGAAGACCACAGACCTGTCGAACTTTCTCCATATGGTCAGAAATGGTCATTTTTTAATGTTTTCTCTTATGACTATTAAATTTGAATTATCACTTTTGGAACTAAAATAAGTGTGTTTAGAGTAATTTTTCTGCCAGAAATTGGTCGAAATAGAAGCTTCTAAGTAGGAGGAAAAGTCTGTTGGCAATGGCAATTTTGGTCACTGTGTGGCTTTAAAAAGTGGTTATTCAACATGAGGCACAATCCATTTGACATTTTGAATCATTTTTTCAACATTTGAATAAATAATTTTTTTTGATGAAAAAAAGACCTGTCAAACTTTCTCCAGATGGTCAGAAATTGTCATTTTTTTATGTGTTCTCTTTTGACTGTAAATTACTATTAAATATGAATTATCACTTTTGGAACTAAAAAAAGTGTTTAGAGTAATTTTTCTGCCAGAAATTGGTTGAAATAGAAGCTTCTGAGTAGGAGGAAAAGTCTGTAAAAATGGCAATTTTAGTCACTGTGGGGCTTTAAAAAGTGGTTATTCAAAATGAGGCACAATCCTTTTGACATTTTGCATCATTTTTTCGACATTTGTTAAAATACATTTTTTTGATGAAAAATGAAGACCACAGACCTGTCGAACTTTCTCCATATGGTCAGAAATGGTCAATGTTTATGTCTTCTCTTATGACTATTAAATTTGAATTATCACTTTTGGAACTAAAATAAGTGTGTTTAGAGTAATTTTTCTGCCAGAAATTGGTTGAAAATAGTAGCTTCTGAGTATAGGGGAAAGTCTGTAAAAATGGCAATTTTGGTCAACGTGGGGCTTTAAAAAGTGGTTATTCAACATCAGGCACAATCCTTTTGACATTTTGCATAATTTTTTCAACATATAAAAAAATAATTTTTTTGATGAAAAACGATGACCCTGGACCTGTCGAACTTTCTCCACATAGTCAGAAATGGTCATTTTTTATTGTTTTCTCTTTTGACTGTAAACGACTATTAAATGTGAATTATCGCTTTTGGAACTAAAATAAGTGCGTTTAGAGTCATTTTTCTGCCAGAAATTGGTCGAAATAGAAGCTATTGAGTATGAGGAAAAGTCTGTTGGCAATGGCAATTTTGGTCACTGTGTGGCTTTAAAAAGTGGTTATTCAACATGAGGCACAATCCATTTGACATTTTGAATAATTCTTTCAACATTTGAAAAAATAATTTTTTTTGATGAAAAACGATGTCGAACTGTCACCAGATGGTCAGAAATGGTGATTTTTTAATGTTTTCTCTTTTGACTGTAAATGACTATTAAATAAGAATTATCACTTTTGGAACTAAAATAAGAGTGTTTAGAGTCATTTTTCTGCTAGAAATTGGCCGAAATAGAAGCTTCTGAGTAGGAGGAAAAGTCTGTTAAAATGGCAATTTTGGTTACTGTGGGGCTTTAAAAAGTGGTTATTCAATATGAGGCACAATCCATTTGACATTTTGAATCATTTTTTCAACATTTGAAAAAATAAGTTTTTTTGATGAAAAACGACGACCCCGAACCTGTCGAACTTTCTCAACATAGTCAGAAATGGTCATTTTTTATTGTTTTCTCTTTTCACTGTAAACGACTATTAAATGTGAATTATCGCTTTTGGAACTAAAATAAGTGTGTTTAGAGTCATTTTTCTGCCAGAAATTGGTAGAAATAGAAGCTATTGAGTATGAGGAAAAGTCCGTTGGCAATGGCAATTTTGGTCACTATGTGGCTTTAAAAATTGGTTATTCAATATGAGGCACAATCCATTTGACATTTTGAATCATTTTTTCAACATTTGAAAAAATAATTTTTTTGATGAAAAACGATGACCCCGGACCTGTCGAACTTTCTCCACATAGTCAGAAATAGTCATTTTTTATTGTTTTCTTTTTTGACTGTAAATGACTATTAAATGTGAATTATCACTTTTTGGAACTAAAATAAGTGTGTTTAGAGTCATTTTTCTGCCAGAAATTTGTCGAAATAGAAGCTTCTGAGTAGGAGGAAAAGTCTGTTAAAATGGCAATTTTGGTCACTGTGTGGCTTCAAAAATTGGTTATTCAACATGAGGCACAATCCATTAGACATTTTGAATCATTTTTTCAGCATTTGAAAAAATAATTTTATTGATGAAAAACGATGACCCCGGACCTGTCGAACTTTCTCCAGATGGTCAGAAATGGTGATTATTTTTATGTTTTCTCTTTTGACTGTAAATGACTATTAAATAAGAATTATCACTTTTGGAACTAAAAAAGAGTGTTTAGAGTCATTTTTCTGCTAGAAATTGGCCAAAATAGAAGCTTCTGAGTAGGAGGAAAAGTTTGTTAAAACGGCAATTTTGGTCACTGTGTGGCTTTAAAAACTTGGTTATTCAACATGAGGCACAATCCATGAGACATTTTTAATCATTTTTTCAGCATTTGAAAAAATAATTTTATTGATGAAAAACGATGACCCCGGACCTGTCGAACTTTCTCCACATAGTCAGAAATGGTCATTTTTTATTGTTTTCTCTTTTGACTGTAAACGACTATTAAATGTGAATTATCGCTTTTGGAACTAAAATAAGTGTGTTTAGAGTCATTTTTCTGCCAGAAATTGGTCGAAATAGAAGCTATTGAGTATGAGGAAAAGTCTGTTGGCAATGGCAATTTTGGTCACTGTGTGGCTTTAAAAAGTGGTTATTCAACATGAGGCACAATCCAATTGACAGTTTGAATAATTCTTTCTACAGTTGAAACAATTTATTTTGTGATGAAAAACGATGACCCTGGACCTGTCGAACTTTCTCCAGATGGTCAGAAATGGTCACGTTTTAATGTTTTCTCTTTTGACTGTAAATGACTATTGAATAAGAATTATCACTTTTGGAACTAAAATAAGAGTGTTTAGAGTCATTTATCTGCTAGAAATTGGCCGAAATAGAAGCTTCTGAGTAGGAGGAAAAGTCTGTAAAAATGGCAATTTTAGTCACTGTCGGGCTTTAAAAAGTGGCTATTCAACATGAGGCACAATCCTTTTGACATTTTGCATCACTTTTTCAACATTTGTTAAAATCAATGTTTTTGATAAAAAACGATGACCACCGACCTGTTGAACTTTCTCCAGATGGTCAGAAATGGTCATTTTTTAATGTTTTCTCCTATGACTATTAAATGAGAATTATTACTTTTGGAACTGAAGTAAGTGTGTTTAGAGTCATTTTTCTGCCAGAAATTGGTCGAAATAGAAGGTTCTGAGTAGGAGGAAAAGTCTGTTAAAATGGCAATTGTGTTCACTGTGTGGCTTTAAAAATTGGTTATTCAACATGAGGCACAATCCATTTGACATTTTGAATCATTTTTTCAACATTTGAAAAAATATTTTTTTTGATGAACAACGATGACCTGTCGAACTTTCTCCAGATGGTCAGAAATGGTCATGTTTTAATGTTTTCTCTTTTGACTGTAAATGACTATTAAATAAGAATTATCACTTTTGGAACTAAAATAAGAGTGTTAGAGTCATTTTTCTGCTAGAAATTGGCTGAAATAGAGGTTTCTGAGTAGGAGGAAAAGTCTGTAAAAATGGCAATTTTGGTCACTGTGTGGCTTTAAAAAGTGGTTATTCAACATGAGGCACAATCCATTTGACATTTTGAATCATTTTTTGAAAATTTGAAAAAATATTTTTTTTGATGAACAACGATGACCCCGGACCTGTCGATCTTTCTCCAGATGGTCAGAAATGGTCATTTTTTAATGTTTTCTCTTTTGACTGTAAAGGACTATTAAATAAGAATTATCACTTTTGGAACTAAAATAATAGTTTTTAGAGTCATTTTTCTGCTAGAAATTGGCCGAAATAGAAGCTTCTGAGTAGGAGGAAAAGTCTGTAAAAATGGCAATTTTGGTCACTGTGGGGTTTTAAAAAGTGGTTATTCAACATGAGGCACAATCCTTTTGACATTTTGCATCATTTTTTCAACGTTTGAAAAAATAGTTTTTTTTTGATGAAAAACGATGACCCTGGACCTGTCGAACTTTCTCCACATAGTCAGAAATGGTCATTTTTTAATGTTTTCTTTTTTGACTGTAAATGACAATTAATGTGAATTATCACTTTTGGAACTAAAATAAAAGTGTTTAGAGTCATTTTTCTGCCAGAAATTGGTCGAAATAGAAGCTTCTGAGTAGGAGGAAATGTCTGTAAAAATGGCAATTTTGGTCACTGTGTGGCTTTAAAAAGTGGTTATTCAACATGAGGCACAATCCATTTGACATTTTGAATCATTTCTTCAACATTTGAAAAAATATTTTTTTTTATGAAAAACGATGACCCTGGACCTGTCGAACTTTCTCCACATAGTCAGAAATGGTCATTTTTTAATGTTTTCTTTTTTGACTGTAAATGACTATTAATGTGAATTATCACTTTTGGAACTAAAATAAAAGTGTTTAGTGTCATTTTTCTGCCAGAAATTGATCGAAATTGAAGCTTCTGAGTAGGAGGAAAAGTCTGTAAAAATTGCAATTTTGGTCACTGTGGGGCTTTAAAAAGTGGTTATTCAACATGAGGCACAATCCAATTGACAGTTTGAATAATTCTTTCTACAGTTGAAACAATTTATTTTGTGATGAACAACGATGACCCCGGACCTGTCGATCTTTCTCCAGATGGTCATAAATGGTCATTTTCTTATGTTTTCTCTTTTGACTGTAAAGGACTATTAAATAAGAATTATCACTTTTGGAACTAAAATAATTTTTTAGAGTCATTTTTCTGCTAGAAATTGGACGAAATAGAAGCTTCTGAGTAGGAGGAAAAGTCCGTAAAAATGGCAATTTTGGTCACTGTGGGGTTTTAAAAAGTGGTTATTCAACATGAGGCACAATCCTTTTGACATTTTGCATCATTTTTTCAACGTTTGAAAAAATAAGTTTTTTTGATGAAAAACGATGACCCCGGACCTGTCGAACTTTCTCCAGATGGTCAGAAATGGTCATTATTTTTAATGTTTTCTCTTTTGACTGTAAATGACTATTAAATAAGAATTATAACTTTTGGAACTAAAATAAGAGTGTTTAGAGTCATTTTTCTGCTAGAAATTGGCCGAAATAGAAGCTTCTGAGTAGGAGGAAAAGTCTGTAAAAATGGCAATTTTGGTCACTGTGGGGCTTTAAAAAGTGGTTATTCAACATGAGGCACAATCCTTTTGACATTTTGCATCATTTTTTCAACGTTTGAAAAAATAAGTTTTTTTGATGAAAAACGATGACCCCGGACCTGTCGAACTTTCTCCAGATGGTCAGAAATGGTCATTATTTTTAATGTTTTCTCTTTTGACTGTAAATGACTATTAAATAAGAATTATAACTTTTGGAACTAAAATAAGAGTGTTTAGAGTCATTTTTCTGCTAGAAATTGGCCGAAATAGAAGCTTCTGAGTAGGAGGAAAAGTCTGTAAAAATGGCAATTTTGGTCACTGTGGGGCTTTAAAAAGTGGTTATTCAACATGAGGCACAATCCTTTTGACATTTTGCATCATTTTTTCAACGTTTGAAAAAATAAGTTTTTTTGATGAAAAACGATGACCCCGGACCTGTCGAACTTTCTCCAGATGGTCAGAAATGGTCATTATTTTTAATGTTTTCTCTTTTGACTGTAAATGACTATTAAATATGAATCATCACTTTTGGAACTAAAATAAAAGGGTTTAGAGTCATTTTTCTGCCAGAAATTGATCGAAATTGAAGCTTCTGAGTAAGAGGAAAAGTCTGTAAAAATTGCAATTTTGGTCACTGTGGGGCTTTAAAAAGTGGTTATTCAACATGAGGCACAATCCAATTGACAGTTTGAATAATTCTTTCTACAGTTGAAACAATTTATTTTGTGATGAAAAACGATGACCTTGGACCTGTCGAACTTTCTCATGATGGTCAGAAATGGTCAGGTTTTAATGTTTTCTCTTTTGACTGTAAATGACTACTAAATAAGAATTATCACTTTTGGAACTAAAATAAGAGTGTTTAGAGTCATTTATCTGCTAGAAATTGGCCGTAATAGAAGCTTCTGAGTAGGAGGAAAAGTCTGTAAAAATGGCAATTTTAGTCACTGTCGGGATTTAAAAAGTGGTTATTCAACATGAGGCACAATCCTTTTGACATTTTGCATCATTTTTTCAACATTTGTTGAAATCAATTTTTTGATGAAAAACGATGACCACAGACCTGTCGAACTTTCTCCAGATGGTCAAAAATGGTCATTTTTTAATGTTTTCTGTGAATGTGAATTATCACTTTTGGAACTGAAATAAGTGTGTTTAAAGTCATTTTTCTGCCAGAAATTGGTCGAAAAAGAAGCTTCTGAGTAGGAGGAAAAGTCTGTTAAAATGGCAATTGTGGTCACTGTGTGGCTTTAAAAATTGGTTATTCAACATGAGGCACAATCCATTTGACATTTTGAATCATTTTTTCAACATTTGAAAAAATATTTTTTTTGATGAACAACGATGACCTGTCGAACTTTCTCCAGATGGTCAGAAATGGTCATGTTTTAATGTTTTTTCTTTTGACTGTAAATGACTATTAAATAAGAATTATCGCTTTTGGAACTAAAATAAGAGTGTTTAGAGTCATTTATCTGCTAGAAATTGGCCGAAATAGAAGCTTCTGAGTAGGAGGAAAAGTCTGTAAAAATGGCAATTTTAGTCACTGTCGGGCTTTAAAAAGTGGTTATTCAACATGAGGCACAATCCTTTTGACATTTTGCATCATTTTTTCAACATTTGTTAAAATCAATTTTTTTGATGAAAAACGATGACCACAGACCTGTCGAACTTTCTCCAGATGGTCAGAAATGGTAATTTTTTAATGTTTTCTCCTATGACCATTAAATGTGAATTATCACTTTTGGAACTGAAATAAGTGTGTTTAGAGTCATTTTTCTGCCAGAAATTGGTCGAAAAAGAAGCTTCTGAGTAGGAGGAAAAGTCTGTTAAAATGGCAATTTTGGTCACTGTGTGGCTTTAAAAAGTGGTTATTCAACATGAGGCACAATCCATTTGACATTTTGAATCATTTTTTCAACATTTGAAAAAATATTTTTTTTGATGAACAACGATGACCCTGGACCTGTCGATCTTTCTCCAGATGGTCAGAAATGGTCATTTTTTAATGTTTTCTCTTTTGACTGTAAAGGACTCTTAAATGTGAATTATCACTTTTGGAACTAAAATAAGAGGGTTTAGAGTCATTTTCTGCCAGAAATTGATCGAAATTGAAGCTTCTGAGTAGGAGGAAAAGTCTGTAAAAATTGCAATTTTGGTCACTGTGGGGCTTTAAAAAGTTGTTATTCAACATGAGGCACATTCCAATTGACAGTTTGAATAATTCTTTCTACAGTTGAAACATTTTATTTTGTGATGAAAAATGATGACCCTGGACCTGTCGAACTTTCTCCAGATGGTCAGAAATGGTCAGGTTTTAATGTTTTCTCTTTTGACTGTAAATGACTATTAAATAAGAATTATCACTTTTGGAACTAAAATAAGAGTGTTTAGAGTCATTTATCTGCTAGAAATTGGCCGAAATAGAAGCTTCTGAGTAGGAGGAAAAGTCTGTAAAAATGGCAATTTTAGTCACTGTGGGGCTTTAAAAAGTGGTTATTCAAAATGAGGCACAATCCTTTTGACATTTTGCATCATTTTTTCAACATTTGTTAAAATACATATTTTTTGATGAAAAACGATGACCCCGGACCTGTCAAACTTTCTCCAGATGGTCAGAAATGGTCATATTATTAATGTTTTCTCTTTTGACTGTAAATGACTATTAAATGTGAATTATCATGTTTGGAACTAAAATGAAGGTGTTTAGAGTCATTTTTCTTCCAGAAATTGGCTGAAATAGAAGCTTCTGAGTAGGAGGAAAAGTCTGTTAAAATGGCAATTTTGGTCACTGTGTGGATTTAAAAAGTGGTTATTCAACATAAGGCACAATCCTTTTAAAATTTTGAATCAATTTTTCAACATTTAAAAAAATTATTTTTTTTGATGAACAACGATGACCTGTCGAACTTTCTCCAGATGGTCAGAAATGGTCATGTTTTAATGTTTTCTCTTTTGACTGTAAATGACTATTAAATAAGAAATATCACTTTTGGAACTAAAATAAGAGTGTTTAGAGTCATTTTTCTGCCAGAAATTGGTCGAAATAGAAGCTTCTGAGTAGGAGGAAAAGTCTGTTAAAATGGCAATTTTGGTCAATTTGTGGCTTTAAAAATTGGTTATGCAACATGAGGCACAATCCATTTGACATTTTGAATCATTTTTTCACCATTTGAAAAAAAAATTTTGATGAAAAACGATGACCACAGACCTGTCGAACTTTCTCCACATAGTCAGAAATGGTCATTTTTTATTGTTTTCTTTTTTGACTGTAAATGACTATTAAATGTGAATTATCACTTTTGAAACTAAAATAAGTGGGTTTAGAGTCATTTTTCTGCCAGAAATTGGTCGAAATAGAAGCTTCTGAGTAGGAGGAAAAGTCTGTTAAAATGGCAATTGTGGTCACTGTGTGGCTTTAAAAATTGGTTATTCAACATGAGGCACAATCCATTTGACATTTTGAATAATTTTTCAACATTTGAAAAAATATTTTTTTTGATGAACAACGATGACCTGTCGAACTTTCTCCAGATGGTCAGAAATGGTCATGTTTTAATGTTTTCTCTTTTGACTGTAAATGACTATTAAATAAGAATTATCGCTTTTGGAACTAAAATAAGTGTGTTTAGAGTCATTTTTCTGCCAGAAATTGGTTGAAATAGAAGCTATTGAGTATGAGGAAAAGTCCGTTGGCAATGGCAATTTTGGTCACTGTGTGGCTTTAAAAAGTGGTTATTCAACATGAGGCACAATCCATTTGACATTTTGAATCATTTTTTCAACATATGAATAAATAATTTTTTTGGATGAAAAACGACCTGTCAAACTTTCTCCAGAAGCTTCTGTGTAGGAGGAAAAGACTGTAAAAATGGCAATTTTGGTCTCTGTGGGGCATTAAAAAGTGGTTATTCAACATCAGGCACACTCCATTTGACATTTTGCATCATTTTTTCAACATTTGAAAAAAAAAATTTTTTGATGAAAAACGATGACCTGTCGAACTTTCTCCAGATGGTCAGAAATGGTCATTTTTGAATGTTTTCTCTTTTGACTGTAAATGACTATTAAATAGGAATTATCACTTTTGGAACTAAAAAAGAGTGTTTATAGTCATTTTTCTGCCAGAAATTGGTCGAAAAAGAAGCTTCTGAGTAGGAGGAAAAGTTTGTTAAAATGGCAATTTTGGTCACTGTGTGGCTTTAAAAATTGGGTATTCAACATGAGGCACAATCCATTAGACATTTTGAATCATTTTTTCAGCATTTGGAAAAATAATTTTATTGATGAAAAACGATGACCCCGGACCTGTCGAACTTTCTCAACATAGTCAGAAATGGTCATTTTTTATTGTTTTCTCTTTTGACTGTAAACGACTATTAAATGTGAATTATCGCTTTTGGAACTAAAATAAGTGTGTTTAGAGTCATTTTTCTGCCAGAAATTGGTCGAAATAGAAGCTATTGAGTATGAGGAAAAGTCTGTTGGCAATGGCAATTTTGGTCACTGTGTGGCTTTAAAAAGTGGTTATTCAACATGAGGCACAATCCATTTGACATTTTGAATCATTTTTTCAACATTTGAAAAAACAATTTTTTTTTATGAAAAACGACCTGTCAAACTTTCTCCAGATGGTCAGAAATTGTCATTTTTTAATGTTTTCTCTTTTGACTGTAAATTACTATTAAATATGAATTATCACTTTTGGAACTAAAAAAAGTGTTTAGAGTAATTTTTCTGCCAGAAATTGGTCGAAATAGTAGCTTTTGAGTAGGAGGAAAAGTCTGTAAAAATGGCAATCATTTTTTCAACATTTGAAAAAATATTTTTTTTGATGAAAAACGATGACCCTGGACCTGTCGAACTTTCTCCACATAGTCAGAAATGGTCATTTTGTTAATGTTTTCTTTTTTGACTGTAAATGACTATTAATGTGAATTATCACTTTTGGAACGAAAATAAGTGTGTTTAGAGTCATTTTTCTGCCAGAAATTGATCGAAAATAAAGCTTCTGAGTAGGAGGAAAAGTCTGTAAAAATTGCAATTTTGGTCACTGTGGGGCTTTAAAAAGTGGTTATTCAACATGAGGCACAATCCTTTTGACATTTTGAATATTTCTTTCTACAGTTGAAACAATTTATTTTGTGATGAAAAACGATGACCCTGGACCTGTCGAACTTTCTCCATATGGTCAGAAATGGTCATTTTTTAATGTTTTCACTTATGACTATTAAATTTGAATTATCACTTTTGTAACTAAAATAAAAGTGTTTAGAGTCATTTTTCTGCCAGAAATTGATCGAAATTGAAGCTTCTGAGTAGGAGGAAAAGTCTGTAAAAATTGCAATTTTGGTCACTGTGGGGCTTTAAAAAGTGGTTATTCAACATGAGGCACAATCCAATTGACAGTTTGAATAATTCTTTCTACAGTTGAAACAATTTATTTTGTGATGAAAAACGATGACCCTGGACCTGTCGAACTTTCTCCAGATGGTCAGAAATGGTTATGTTTTAATGTTTTCTCTTTTGACTGTAAATAACTATTAAATAAGAATTATCACTTTTGGAACTAAAATAAGAGTGTTTAGAGTCATTTTTCTGCTAGAAATTGGCCGAAATAGAAGCTTCTGAGTAGGAGGAAAAGTCTGTAAAAATGGCAATTTTAGTCACTGTCGGGCTTTAAAAAGTGGCTATTCAACATGAGGCACAATCCTTTTGACATTTTGCATCATTTTTTCAACATTTGTTAAAATCAATGTTTTTGATAAAAAACGATGACCACAGACCTGTTGAACTTTCTCCAGATGGTCAGAAATGGTCATTTTTTAATGTTTTCTCCTATGACTATTAAATGTGAATTATCACTTTTGGAACTGAAATAAGTGTGTTTAGAGTCATTTTTCTGCCAGAAATTGGTCGAAAAAGAAGCTTCTGAGTAGGAGGAAAAGTCTGTTAAAATGGCAATTGTGTTCACTGTGTGGCTTTAAAAATTGGTTATTCAACATGAGGCACAATCCATTTGACATTTTGAATCATTTTTTCAACATTTGAAAAAATATTTTTTTTGATGAACAACGATGACCTGTCGAACTTTCTCCAGATGGTCAGAAATGGTCATGTTTTAATGTTTTCTCTTTTGACTGTAAATGACTATTAAATAAGAATGATCACTTTTGGAACTAAAATAAGAGTGTTTAGAGTCATTTTTCTGCTAGAAATTGGCTGAAATAGAGGTTTCTGAGTAGGAGGAAAAGTCTGTAAAAATGGCAATTTTGGTCACTGTGTGGCTTTAAAAAGTGGTTATTCAACATGAGGCACAATCCATTTGACATTTTGAATCATTTTTTCAACATTTGAAAAAATATTTTTTTTGATGAACAACGATGACCCTGGACCTGTCGAACTTTCTCCACATAGTCAGAAATGGTCATTTTTTAATGTTTTCTTTTTTGACTGTAAATGACTATTAATGTGAATTATCACTTTTGGAACTAAAATAAAAGTGTTTAGAGTCATTTTTCTGCCAGAAATTGGTCAAAATAGAAGCTTCTGAGTAGGAGGAAATGTCTGTAAAAATGGCAATTTTGGTCACTGTGGGGCTTTAAAAAGTGGTTATTCAACATGAGGCACAATCCAATTGACAGTTTGAATAATTCTTTCTACAGTTGAAACAATTTTTATTTGTGATGAACAACGATGACCCCGGACCTGTCGATCTTTCTCCAGATGGTCAGAAATGGTCATTTTTTTATGTTTTCTCTTTTGACTGTAAAGGACTATTAAATAAGAATTATCACCTTTGGAACTAAAATAATAGTTTTTAGAGTCATTTTTCTGCTAGAAATTGGCCGAAATAGAAGCTTCTGAGTAGGAGGAAAAGTCTGTAAAAATGGCAATTTTGGTCACTGTGGGGTTTTAAAAAGTGGTTATTCAACATGAGGCACAATCCTTTTGACATTTTGCATCATTTTTTCAACGTTTGAAAAAATAAGTTTTTTTGATGAAAAACGATGACCCCGGACCTGTCGAACTTTCTCCAGATGGTCAGAAATGGTCATTTTTTTTAATGTTTTCTCTTTTGACTGTAAATGACTATTAAATATGAATTATCACTTTTGGAACTAAAATAAGAGGGTTTAGAGTCATTTTTCTGCCAGAAATTGATCGAAATTGAAGCTTCTGAGTAAGAGGAAAAGTCTGTAAAAATTGCAATTTTGGTCACTGTGGGGCTTTAAAAAGTGGTTATTCAACATGAGGCACAATCCAATTGACAGTTTGAATAATTCTTTCTACAGTTGAAACAATTTATTTTGTGATGAAAAACGATGACCTTGGACCTGTCGAACTTTCTCATGATGGTCAGAAATGGTCAGGTTTTAATGTTTTCTCTTTTGACTGTAAATGACTATTAAATAAGAATTATCACTTTTGGAACTAAAATAAGAGTGTTTAGAGTCATTTATCTGCTAGAAATTGGCCGTAATAGAAGCTTCTGAGTAGGAGGAAAAGTCTGTAAAAATGGCAATTTTAGTCACTGTCGGGCTTTAAAAAGTGGTTATTCAACATGAGGCACAATCCTTTTGACATTTTGCATCATTTTTTCAACATTTGTTGAAATCAATTTTTTGATGAAAAACGATGACCACAGACCTGTCGAACTTTCTCCAGATGGTCAAAAATGGTCATTTTTTAATGTTTTCTGTGAATGTGAATTATCACTTTTGGAACTGAAATAAGTGTGTTTAGAGTCATTTTTCTGCCAGAAATTGGTCGAAAAAGAAGCTTCTGAGTAGGAGGAAAAGTCTGTTAAAATGGCAATTGTGGTCACTGTGTGGCTTTAAAAATTGGTTATTCAACATGAGGCACAATCCATTTGACATTTTGAATCATTTTTTCAACATTTGAAAAAATATTTTTTTTGATGAACAACGATGACCTGTCGAACTTTCTCCAGATGGTCAGAAATGGTCATGTTTTAATGTTTTTTCTTTTGACTGTAAATGACTATTAAATAAGAATTATCGCTTTTGGAACAAAAATAAGAGTGTTTAGAGTCATTTATCTGCTAGAAATTGGCCGAAATAGAAGCTTCTGAGTAGGAGGAAAAGTCTGTAAAAATGGCAATTTTAGTCACTGTCGGGCTTTAAAAAGTGGTTATTCAACATGAGGCACAATCCTTTTGACATTTTGCATCATTTTTTCAACATTTGTTAAAATCAATGTTTTTGATAAAAAACGATGACCACAGACCTGTTGAACTTTCTCCAGATGGTCAGAAATGGTCATTTTTTAATGTTTTCTCCTATGACTATTAAATGTGAATTATCACTTTTGGAACTGAAATAAGTGTGTTTAGAGTCATTTTTCTGCCAGAAATTGGTCGAAAAAGAAGCTTCTGAGTAGGAGGAAAAGTCTGTTGAAATGGCAATTGTGTTCACTGTGTGGCTTTAAAAATTGGTTATTCAACATGAGGCACAATCCATTTGACATTTTGAATCATTTTTTCAACATTTGAAAAAATATTTTTTTTGATGAACAACGATGACCTGTCGAACTTTCTCCAGATGGTCAGAAATGGTCATGTTTTAATGTTTTCTCTTTTGACTGTAAATGACTATTAAATAAGAATTATCACTTTTGGAACTAAAATAAGAGTGTTTAGAGTCATTTTTCTGCTAGAAATTGGCTGAAATAGAGGTTTCTGAGTAGGAGGAAAAGTCTGTAAAAATGGCAATTTTGGTCACTGTGTGGCTTTAAAAAGTGGTTATTCAACATGAGGCACAATCCATTTGACATTTTGAATCATTTTTTCAACATTTGAAAAAATATTTTTTTTGATGAACAACGATGACCCCGGACCTGTCGATCTTTCTCCAGATGGTCAGAAATGGTCATTTTTTTAATGTTTTCTCTTTTGACTGTAAAGGACTATTAAATAAGAATTATCACTTTTGGAACTAAAATAATAGTTTTTAGAGTCATTTTTCTGCGAGAAATTGGCCGAAATATAAGCTTCTGAGTAGGAGGAAAAGTCTGTAAAAATGGCAATTTTGGTCACTGTGGGGTTTTAAAAAGTGGTTATTCATCATGAGGCACAATCCTTTTGACATTTTGCATCATTTTTTCAACGTTTGAAAAAATAGTTTTTTTTGATGAAAAACGATGACCCTGGACCTGTCGAACTTTCTCCACATAGTCAGAAATGGTCATTTTTTAATGTTTTCTTTTTTGACTGTAAATGACTATTAATGTGAATTATCACTTTTGGAACTAAAATAAAAGTGTTTAGAGTCATTTTTCTGCCAGAAATTGGTCGAAATAGAAGCTTCTGAGTAGGAGGAAATGTCTGTAAAAATGGATATTTTGGTCACTGTGTGGCTTTAAAAAGTGGTTATTCAACATGAGGCACAATCCATTTGACATTTTGAATCATTTCTTCAACATTTGAAAAAATATTTTTTTTGATGAAAAACGATGACCCTGGACCTGTCGAACTTTCTCCACATAGTCAGAAATGGTCATTTTTTAATGTTTTCTTTTTTGACTGTAAATGACTATTAATGTGAATTATCACTTTTGGAACTAAAATAAAAGTGTTTAGAGTCATTTTTCTGCCAGAAATTGTTCGAAATTGAAGCTTCTGAGTAGGAGGAAAAGTCTGTAAAAATTGCAATTTTGGTCACTGTGGGGCTTTAAAAAGTGGTTATTCAACATGAAGCACAATCCAATTGACAGTTTGAATAATTCTTTCTACAGTTGAAACAATTTATTTTGTGATGAACAACGATGACCCCGGACCTGTCAAACTTTCTCCAGATGGTCAGAAATGGTCATATTAATAATGTTTTCTCTTTTGACTGTAAATGACTATTAAATATGAATTATCACTTTTGGAACTAAAATAAGAGGGTTTAGTGTCATTTTTCTGCCAGAAATTGATCGAAATTGAAGCTTCTGAGTAAGAGGAAAAGTCTGTAAAAATTGCAATTTTGGTCACTGTGGGGCTTTAAAAAGTGGTTATTCAACATGAGGCACAATCCAATTGACAGTTTGAATAATTCTTTCTACAGTTGAAACAATTTATTTTGTGATGAAAAACGATGACCTTGGACCTGTCGAACTTTCTCATGATGGTCAGAAATGGTCAGGTTTTAATGTTTTCTCTTTTGACTGTAAATGACTATTAAATAAGAATTATCACTTTTGGAACTAAAATAAGAGTGTTTAGAGTCATTTATCTGCTAGAAATTGGCCGTAATAGAAGCTTCTGAGTAGGAGGAAAAGTCTGTAAAAATGGCAATTTTAGTCACTGTCGGGCTTTAAAAAGTGGTTATTCAACATGAGGCACAATCCTTTTGACATTTTGCATCATTTTTTCAACATTTGTTGAAATCAATTTTTTGATGAAAAACGATGACCACAGACCTGTCGAACTTTCTCCAGATGGTCAAAAATGGTCATTTTTTTATGTTTTCTGTGAATGTGAATTATCACTTTTGGAACTGAAATAAGTGTGTTTAGAGTCATTTTTCTGCCAGAAATTGGTCGAAAAAGAAGCTTCTGAGTAGGAGGAAAAGTCTGTTAAAATGGCAATTGTGGTCACTGTGTGGCTTTAAAAATTGGTTATTCAACATGAGGCACAATCCATTTGACATTTTGAATCATTTTTTCAACATTTGAAAAAATATTTTTTTTGATGAACAACGATGACCTGTCGAACTTTCTCCAGATGGTCAGAAATGGTCATGTTTTAATGTTTTTTCTTTTGACTGTAAATGACTATTAAATAAGAATTATCGCTTTTGGAACTAAAATAAGAGTGTTTAGAGTCATTTATCTGCTAGAAATTGGCCGAAATAGAAGCTTCTGAGTAGGAGGAAAAGTCTGTAAAAATGGCAATTTTAGTCACTGTCGGGCTTTAAAAAGTGGTTATTCAACATGAGGCACAATCCTTTTGACATTTTGCATCATTTTTTCAACATTTGTTAAAATCATTTTTTTTGATGAAAAACTATGACCACAGACCTGTCGAACTTTCTCCAGATGGTCAGAAATGGTAATTTTTTAATGTTTTCTCCTATGACCATTAAATGTGAATTATCACTTTTGGAACTGAAATAAGTGTGTTTAGAGTCATTTTTCTGCCAGAAATTGGTCGAAAAAGAAGCTTCTGAGTAGGAGGAAAAGTCTGTTAAAATGGCAATTTTGGTCACTGTGTGGCTTTAAAAAGTGGTTATTCAACATGAGGCACATTCCAATTGACAGTTTGAATAATTCTTTCTACAGTTGAAACATTTTATTTTGTGATGAAAAATGATGACCCTGGACCTGTCGAACTTTCTCCAGATGGTCAGAAATGGTCAGGTTTTAATGTTTTCTCTTTTGACTGTAAATGACTATTAAATAAGAATTATCACTTTTGGAACTAAAATAAGAGTGTTTAGAGTCATTTATCTGCTAGAAATTGGCCGAAATAGAAGCTTCTGAGTAAGAGGAAAAGTCTGTAAAAATGGCAATTTTAGTCACTGTGGGGCTTTAAAAAGTGGTTATTCAAAATGAGGCACAATCCTTTTGACATTTAGCATCATTTTTTCAACATTTGTTAAAATACAATTTTTTTTATGAAAAACGATGACCCCGGACCTGTCAAACTTTTTCCACATAGTCAGAAATGGTCATTTTTTATTGTTTTCTCTTTTGACTGTAAATGACTATTAAATGTGAATTATCATGTTTGGAACTAAAATGAAGGTGTTTAGAGTCATTTTTCTTCCAGAAATTGGCTGAAATAGAAGCTTCTGAGTAGGAGGAAAAGTCTGTTAAAATGGCAATTTTGGTCACTGTGTGGATTTAAAAAGTGGTTATTCAACATAAGGCACAATCCTTTTGAAATTTTGAATCAATTTTTCAACATTTAAAAAAAAAATTTTTTTTGATGAACAACAATGACCTGTCGAACTTTCTCCAGATGGTCAGAAATGGTCATTTTTGAATGTTTTCTCTTTTGACTGTAAATGACTATTAAATAGGAATTATCACTTTTGGAACTAAAAAAGAGTGTTTAGAGTCATTTTTCTGCCAGAAATTGGTCGAAAAAGAAGCTTCTGAGTAGGAGGAAAAGTTTGTTAAAATGGCAATTTTGGTCACTGTGTGGCTTTAAAAATTGGGTATTCAACATGAGGCACAATCCATTAGACATTTTGAATCATTTTTTCAGCATTTGGAAAAATAATTTTATTGATGAAAAACGATGACCCCGGACCTGTCGAACTTTCTCAACATAGTCAGAAATGGTCATTTTTTATTGTTTTCTCTTTTGACTGTAAACGACTATTAAATGTGAATTATCGCTTTTGGAACTAAAATAAGTGTGTTTAGAGTCATTTTTCTGCCAGAAATTGGTCGAAATAGAAGCTATTGAGTATGAGGAAAAGTCTGTTGGCAATGGCAATTTTGGTCACTGTGTGGCTTTAAAAAGTGGTTATTCAACATGAGGCACAATCCATTTGACATTTTGAATCATTTTTTCAACATTTGAAAAAATAATTTTTTTTGATGAAAAACGACCTGTCAAACTTTCTCCAGATGGTCAGAAATTGTCATTTTTTTATGTGTTCTCTTTTGACTGTAAATTACTATTAAATATGAATTATCACTTTTGGAACTAAAAAAAGTGTTTAGAGTAATTTTTCTGCCAGGAATTGGTCGAAATAGAAGCTTCTGAGTAGGAGGAAAAGTCTGTAAAAATGGCAATTTTGGTCACTGTGTGGCTTTAAAAAGTGGTTATTCAACATGAGGCACAATCCATTTGACATTTTGAATCATTTTTTCAACATTTGAAAAAATATTTTTTTTGATGAAAAACGATGACCCTGGACCTGTCGAACTTTCTCCACATAGTCAGAAATGGTCATTTTTTAATGTTTTCTTTTTTGACTGTAAATGACTATTAATGTGAATTATCACTTTTGGAACTAAAATAAGAGTGTTTAGAGTCATTTATCTGCTAGAAATTGGCCGAAATAGAAGCTTCTGAGTAGGAGGAAAAGTCTGTAAAAATGGCAATTTTAGTCACTGTCGGGCTTTAAAAAGTGGTTATTCAACATGAGGCACAATCCTTTTGACATTTTGCATCATTTTTTCAACATTTGTTAAAATCAATTTTTTTGATGAAAAACGATGACCACAGACCTGTCGAACTTTCTCCAGATGGTCAGAAATGGTAATTTTTTAATGTTTTCTCCTATGACTATTAAATGTGAATTATCACTTTTGGAACTGAAATAAGTGTGTTTAGAGTCATTTTTCTGCCAGAAATTGGTCGAAAAAGAAGCTTCTGAGTAGGAGGAAAAGTCTGTTAAAATGGCAATTTTGGTCACTGTGTGGCTTTAAAAAGTGGTTATTCAACATGAGGCACAATCCATTTGACATTTTGAATCATTTTTTCAACATATGAAAAAATATTTTTTTTGATGAACAACGATGACCCTGGACCTGTCGATCTTTCTCCAGATGGTCAGAAATGGTCATTTTTTAATGTTTTCTCTTTTGACTGTAAAGGACTATTAAATGTGAATTATCATGTTTGGAACTAAAATGAAGGTGTTTAGAGTCATTTTTCTTCCAGAAATTGGCTGAAATAGAAGCTTCTGAGTAGGAGGAAAAGTCTGTTAAAATGGCAATTTTGGTCACTGTGTGGATTTAAAAAGTGGTTATTCAACATAAGGCACAATCCTTTTGAAATTTTGAATCAATTTTTCAACATTTAAAAAAAAAAAATTTTTTGATGAACAACGATGACCTGTCGAACTTTCTCCAGATGGTCAGAAATGGTCATGTTTTAATGTTTTCTCTTTTGACTGTAAATGACTATTAAATAAGAAATATCACTTTTGGAACTAAAATAAGAGTGTTTAGAGTCATTTTTCTGCTAGAAATTGGCTGAAATAGAGGTTTCTGAGTAGGAGGAAAAGTCTGTAAAAATGGCAATTTTGGTCACTGTGTGGCTTTAAAAAGTGGTTATTCAACATGAGGCACAATCCATTTGACATTTTGAATCATTTTTTCAACATTTGAAAAAATATTTTTTTTGATGAGCAATTTCCACATAGTCAGAAATGGTCATGTTTTAATGTTTTCTCTTTTGACTGTAAATGACTATTAAATAAGAATTATCACTTTTGGAACTAAAATAAGAGTGTTTAGAGTCATTTATCTGCTAGAAATTGGCCGAAATAGAAGCTTCTGAGTAGGAGGAAAAGTCTGTAAAAATGGCAATTTTAGTCACTGTGGGGCTTTAAAAAGTGGTTATTCAAAATGAGGCACAATTCTTTTGACATTTTGCATCATTTTTTCAACATTTGTTAAAATACATTTTTTTGATGAAAAACGATGTCCACGGACCTGTCGAACTTTCCATATGGTCAGAAATGGTCATTTTTTTATGTTTTCTCTTATGACTATTAAATGTGAATTATCACTTTTGGAACTAAAATCAGTGTGTTTAGAGTCATTTTTCTGCCAGACATTGGTCGAAATAGAAGAATTCTGAGTAGGAGGAAAAGTCTGTTAAAATGGCAATTTTGGTCACTGTGTGGCTTTAAAAAGTGGTATTTCAACATGAGGCACAATCCATTTGACATTTTGAATCATTTTTTCAACATTTGAAAAAAAAAATTTTTTGATGAACAACGATGACCCCGGACCTGTCAATCTTCCTCCAGATGGTCAGAAATGGTCATTTTTTAATGTTTTCTCTTTTGACTGTAAAGGACTATTAAATAAGAATTATCACTTTTGGAACTAAAATAATAGTTTTTAGAGTCATTTTTCTGCTAGAAATTGGCCGAAATAGAAGCTTCTGAGTAGGAGGAAAAGTCTGTAAAAATGGCAATTTTGGTCACTGTGGGGTTTTAAAAAGTGGTTATTCAACATGAGGCACAATCCTTTTGACATTTTGCATCATTTTTTCAACGTTTGAAAAAATAAGTTTTTTTGATGAAAAACGATGACCCCGGACCTGTCGAACTTTCTCCAGATGGTCAGAAATGGTCATTTTTTAATGTTTTCTCTTTTGACTGTAAATGACTATTAAATAAGAATTATAACTTTTGGAACTAAAATAAGGGTGTTTAGAGTCATTTTTCTGCTAGAAATTGGCCGAAATAGAAGCTTCTGAGTAGGAGGAAAAGTCTGTAAAAATGGCAATTTTGGTCACTGTGGGGCTTTAAAAAGTGGTTATTCAACATGAGGCACACTCCTTTTGACATTTTGCATCATTTGTCAACATTTGTTAAAATAACTTTTTTTGATGAAAAACGATGAACCCCGGACCTGTCAAACTTTCTCCAGATGGTCAGAAATGGTCATATTATTAATGTTTTCTCTTTTGACTGTAAATGACTATTAAATATGAATTATCACTTTTGGAACTAAAATAAGAGGGTTTAGAGTCATTTTTCTTCCAGAAATTGATCGAAATTGAAGCTTCTGAGTAAGAGGAAAAGTCTGTAAAAATTGCAATTTTGGTCACTGTGGGGCTTTAAAAAGTGGTTATTCAACATGAGGCACAATCCAATTGACAGTTTGAATAATTCTTTCTGCAGTTGAAACAATTTATTTTGTGATGAAAAACGATGACCCTGGACCTGTCGAACTTTCTCCAGATGGTCAGAAATGGTCAGGTTTTAATGTTTTCTCTTTTGACTGTAAATGACTATTAAATAAGAATTATCACTTTTGGAACTAAAATAAGAGTGTTTAGAGTCATTTATCTGCTAGAAATAGGCTGAAATAGAAGCTTCTGAGTAGGAGGAAAAGTCTGTAAAAATGGCAATTTTAGTCACTGTGGGGCTTTAAAAAGTGGTTATTCAAAATGAGGCACAATCCTTTTGACATTTTGCATCATTTTTTCAACATTTGTTAAAATACATTTTTTTGATGAAAAACGAAGACCACAGACCTGTCGAACTTTCTCCATATGGTCAGAAATGGTCATTTTTTAATGTCTTCTCTTATGACTATGAAATTTGAATTATCACTTTTGGAACTAAACTAAGTGTGTTTAGAGTCATTTTTCTGCCAGAAATTGGTCGAAATAGTAGCTTCTGAGTAGAGGGAAAAGTCTGTAAAAATGGCAATTTTGGTCACTGTGGGGCTTTAAAAAGTGGTTATTCAACATCAGGCACAATCCTTTTGACATTTTGCATCATTTTTTCAACATATAAAAAAATAATTTTTTTGATGAAAAACGATGACCCTGGACCTGTCGAACTTTCTCCACATAGTCAGAAATGGTCATTTTTTATTGTTTTCTCTTTTGACTGTAAACGACTATTAAATGTGAATTATTACTTTTGGAACTAAAATAAGTGTGTTTAGAGTAATTTTTCTGCCAGAAATTGGTCGAAATAGAAGCTTCTGAGTAGGAGGAAAAGTCTGTAAAAATGGCAATTTTGGTCACTGTGTGGCTTTAAAAAGTGGTTATTCAACATGAGGCACACTCCATTTGACATTTTGAATCATTTTTTCAACATTTGAAAAAATATTTTTTTTTTGATGAAAAACGATGACCCTGGACCTGTCGAACTTTCTCAACATAGTCAGAAATTGTCATTTTTTTTGTTTTCTCTTTTGACTGTAAACGACTATTAAATGTGAATTATCGCTTTTGGAACTAAAATAAGTGTGTTTAGAGTAATTTTTTTGCCAGAAATTGGTCGAAATAGAAGCTATTGAGTATGAGGAAAAGTCAGTTGGCAATGGCAATTTTGGTCACTGTGTGGCTTTAAAAAGTGGTTATTCAACATGAGGCACAATCCATTTGACATTTTGAATCATTTTTTCAACATTTGAATAAATAATTTTTTTTTGATGAAAAAAGACCTGTCAAACTTTCTCCAGATGGTCAGATATTGTAATTTTTTTATGTGTTCTCTTTTGACTGTAAATTACTATTAAATATGAATTATCACTTTTGGAACTAAAAAAAGTGTTTAGAGTAATTTTTCTGCCAGAAATTGGTCGAAATAGAAGCTTCTGTGTAGGAGGAAAAGACTGTAAAAATGGCAATTTTGGTCACTGTGGGGTTTTAAAAAGTGGTTATTCAACATGAGGCACAATCCAATTGACAGTTTGAATAATTCTTTCTACAGTTGAAACAATTTATTTTGTGATGAAAAACGATGACCCTGGACCTGTCGAACTTTCTCCAGATGGTCAGAAATGGTCATGTTTTAATGTTTTCTCTTTTGACTGTAAATGACTATTAAATAAGAATTATCACTTTTGGAACTAAAATAAGAGTGTTTAGAGTCATTTATCTGCTAGAAATTGGCCAAAATAGAAGCTTCTGAGTAGGAGGAAAAGTCTGTAAAAATGGCAATTTTAGTCACTGTGGGGCTTTAAAAAGTGGTTATTCAAAATGAGGCACAATTCTTTTGACATTTTGCATCATTTTTTCAACATTTGTTAAAATACATTTTTTTGATGAAAAACGATGTCCACGGACCTGTCGAACTTTCCATATGGTCAGAAATGGTCATTTTTTTATGTTTTCTCTTATGACTATTAAATGTGAATTATCACTTTTGGAACTAAAATCAGTGTGTTTAGAGTCATTTTTCTGCCAGACATTGGTCGAAATAGAAGAATTCTGAGTAGGAGGAAAAGTCTGTTAAAATGGCAATTTTGGTCACTGTGTGGCTTTAAAAAGTGGTATTTCAACATGAGGCACAATCCATTTGACATTTTGAATCATTTTTTCAACATTTGAAAAAATATTTTTTTTGATGAACAACGATGACCCCGGACCTGTCGATCTTCCTCCAGATGGTCAGAAATGGTCATTTTTTAATGTTTTCTCTTTTGACTGTAAAGGACTATTAAATAAGAATTATCACTTTTGGAACTAAAATAATAGTTTTTAGAGTCATTTTTCTGCTAGAAATTGGCCGAAATAGAAGCTTCTGAGTAGGAGGAAAAGTCTGTAAAAATGGCAATTTTGGTCACTGTGGGGTTTTAAAAAGTGGTTATTCAACATGAGGCACAATCCTTTTGACATTTTGCATCATTTTTTCAACGTTTGAAAAAATAAGTTTTTTTGATGAAAAACGATGACCCCGGACCTGTCGAACTTTCTCCAGATGGTCAGAAATGGTCATTTTTTTAATGTTTTCTCTTTTGACTGTAAATGACTATTAAATAAGAATTATAACTTTTGGAACTAAAATAAGAGTGTTTAGAGTCATTTTTCTGCTAGAAATTGGCCGAAATAGAAGCTTCTGAGTAGGAGGAAAAGTCTGTAAAAATGGCAATTTTGGTCACTGTGGGGCTTTAAAAAGTGGTTATTCAACATGAGGCACACTCCTTTTGACATTTTGCATCATTTTTCAACATTTGTTAAAATAACTTTTTTTGATGAAAAACGATGAACCCCGGACCTGTCAAACTTTCTCCAGATGGTCAGAAATGGTCATATTATTAATGTTTTCTCTTTTGACTGTAAATGACTATTAAATATGAATTATCACTTTTGGAACTAAAATAAGAGGGTTTAGAGTCATTTTTCTTCCAGAAATTGATCGAAATTGAAGCTTCTGAGTAAGAGGAAAAGTCTGTAAAAATTGCAATTTAGGTCACTGTGGGGCTTTAAAAAGTGGTTATTCAACATGAGGCACAATCCAATTGACAGTTTGAATAATTCTTTCTACAGTTGAAACAATTTATTTTGTGATGAAAAACGATGACCCTGGACCTGTCGAACTTTCTCCAGATGGTCAGAAATGGTCAGGTTTTAATGTTTTCTCTTTTGACTGTAAATGACTATTAAATAAGAATTATCACTTTTGGAACTAAAATAAGAGTGTTTAGAGTCATTTATCTGCTAGAAATAGGCCGAAATAGAAGCTTCTGAGTAGGAGGAAAAGTCTGTAAAAATGGCAATTTTAGTCACTGTGGGGCTTTAAAAAGTGGTTATTCAAAATGAGGCACAATCCTTTTGACATTTTGCATCATTTTTTCAACATTTGTTAAAATACATTTTTTTGATGAAAAACGAAGACCACAGACCTGTCGAACTTTCTCCATATGGTCAGAAATGGTCATTTGTTAATGTCTTCTCTTATGACTATTAAATTTGAATTATCACTTTTGGAACTAAACTAAGTGTGTTTAGAGTCATTTTTCTGCCAGAAATTGGTCGAAATAGTAGCTTCTGAGTAGAGGGAAAAGTCTGTAAAAATGGCAATTTTGGTCACTGTGGGGCTTTAAAAAGTGGTTATTCAACATCAGGCACAATCCTTTTGACATTTTGCATCATTTTTTCAACATATAAAAAAACAATTTTTTTGATGAAAAACAATGACCCTGGACCTGTCGAACTTTCTCCACATAGTCAGAAAAGGTCATTGTTTATTGTTTTCTCTTTTGACTGTAAACGACTATTAAATGTGAATTATTACTTTTGGAACTAAAATAAGTGTGTTTAGAGTAATTTTTCTACCAGAACTTGGTTGAAATAGAAGCTTCTGAGTAGGAGGAAAAGTCTGTTAAAATGGCAATTTTGGTCACTGTGGCTTTAAAAAGTGGTTATTCAACATGAGGCACAATCCATTTGACATTTTAAATCATTTTTTCAACATTTGAAAAAATAATTTTTTTGATGAAAAACGATGTCGAACTTTCTCCAGATGGTCAGAAATGGTGATTTTTTATTGTTTTCTCTTTTGACTGTAAATGACTATTAAATAAGAATTATCACTTTTGGAACTAAAATAAGAGTGTTTAGAGTCATTTTTCTGCTAGAAATTGGCCGAAATAGAAGCTTCTGAGTAGGAGGAAAAGTCTATTAAAATGGCAATTTTGGTTACTGTGGGGCTTTAAAAAGTGGTTATTCAACATGAGGCACAATCCTTTTGACATTTTGCATCATTTTTTCAACATTTGAAAAAATAAGTTTTTTTGATGAAAAACGATGACCCCGGACCTGTCGAACTTTCTCCACATAGTCAGAAATGGTCATTTTTTATTGTTTTCTCTTTTGACTGTAAACGACTATTAAATGTGAATTATCGCTTTTGGAACTAAAATAAGTGTGTTTAGAGTCATTTTTCTGCCAGAAATTGGTCGAAATAGAAGCTATTGAGTATGAGGAAAAGTCCGTTGGCAATGGCAATTTTGGTCACTGTGTGGCTTTAAAAATTGGTTATTCAACATGAGGCACAATCCATTTGACATTTTGAATCATTTTTTCAACATTTGAAAAAACATTTTTTTTTGATGAACAACGATGACCCCGGACCTGTCGATCTTTCTCCACATAGTCAGAAATGGTCATTTTTTAATGTTTTCTTTTTTGACTGTAAATGACTATTAATGTGAATTATCACTTTTGGAACTAAAATAAGTGTGTTTAGAGTCATTTTTCTGCCAGAAATTGATCGAAATTGAAGCTTCTGAGTAGGAGGAAAAGTCTGTAAAAATTGCAATTTTAATCACTGTGGGGCTTTAAAAAGTGGTTATTCAACATGAGGCACAATCCAATTGACAGTTTGAATAATTCTTTCTACAGTTGAAACAATTTATTTTGTGATGAAAAACGATGACCCTGGACCTGTCGAACTTTCTCCAGATGGTCAGAAATGGTCAGGTTTTAATGTTTTCTCTTTTGACTGTAAATGACTATTAAATAAGAATTATCACTTTTGGAACTAAAATAAGAGTGTTTAGAGTCATTTATCTGCTAGAAATTGGCCGAAATAGAAGCTTCTGAGTAGGAGAAAAAGTCTGTAAAAATGGCAATTTTAGTCACTGTGGGGCTTTAAAAAGTGGTTATTCAAAATGAGGCACAATCCTTTTGACATTTTGCATCATTTTTTCAACATTTGTTAAAATACATTTTTTTTAATGAAAAACGAAGACCACAGACCTGTCGAACTTTCTCCATATGGTCAGAAATGGTCATTTTTTAATGTCTTCTCTTATGACTATTAAATTTGAATTATCACTTTTGGAACTAAAATAAGTGTGTTTAGAGTCATTTTTCTGCCAGAAATTGGTCGAAATAGTAGCTTCTGAGTAAAGGGAAAAGTCTGTAAAAATAGCAATATTGGTCACTGTGGGGCTTTAAAAAGTGGTTATTTTGCATAATTTTTTCAACATATAAAAAAATAATTTTTTTGATGAAAAACGATGACCCTGGACCTGTCGAACTTTCTCCACATAGTCAGAAATGGTCATTTTTTTATTGTTTTCTCCTTTGACTGTAAACGACTATTAAATGTGAATTATTACTTTTGGAACTAAAATAAGTGTGTTTAGAGTAATTTTTCTACCAGAAATTGGTCGAAATAGAAGCTTCTGAGTAGGAAGAAAAGTCTGTTAAAATGGCAATTTTGGTCACTGTGTGGCTTTAAAAAGTGGTTATTCAACATGAGGCACAATCCATTTGACATTTTAAATCATTTTTTCAACATTTGAAAAAATAATTTTTTTGATGAAAAACAATGACCCCGGACCTGTCGATCTTTCTCCAGATGGTCAGAAATGGTCATTTTTTAATGTTTTCTCTTTTGACTGTAAAGGACTATTAAATAAGAATTATCACTTTTGGAACTAAAATAATAGTGTTTAGAGTCATTTTTCTGCTAGAAATTGGCCGAAATAGAAGCTTCTGAGTAGGAGGAAAAGTCTGTAAACATGGCAATTTTGTTCACTGTGGGGTTTTAAAAAGTGGTTATTCAACATGAGGCACACTCCTTTTGACATTTTGCATCATTTTTCAACATTTGTTGAACTAATTTTTTTGATGAAAAACGATGAACCCGGACCTGTCAAACTTTCTACAGATGGTCAGAAATGGTCATATTTTAATGTTTTCTCTTTTGACTGTAAATGACTATTAAATATGAATTATCACCTTTGGAACTAAAATAAGAGTGTTTAGAGTCATTTTTCTGCCAGAAATTTGTCGAAATAGAAGCTTCTGAGTAGGAGGAAACGTCTGTTAAAATGGCAATTTTGGTCACTGTGTGGCTTTAAAAAGTGGTTATTCAACATGAGGCACAATCCATTTGACATTTTGAATCATTTTTTCAACATTTGAAAAAATATTTTTTTTGATGAACAACGATGACCCCGGACCTGTCGATCTTTCTCCAGATGGTCAGAAATGGTCATTTTTTAATGTTTTCTCTTTTGACTGTAAAGGACTATTAAATAAGAATTATCACTTTTGGAACTAAAATAATAGTGTTTAGAGTCATTTTTCTGCTAGAAATTGGCCGAAATAGAAGCTTCTGAGTAGGAGGAAAAGTCTGTAAACATGGCAATTTTGTTCTCTGTGGGGTTTTAAAAAGTGGGTATTCAACATGAGGCACACTCCTTTTGACATTTTGCATCATTTTTCAACATTTGATAAAATAATTTTTTTGATGAAAAATGATGAACCCGGACCTGTCAAACTTTCTCCAGATGGTCAGAAATGGTCATATTTTAATGTTTTCTCTTTTGACTGTAAATGACTATTAAATATGAATTATCACTTTTGGAATTAAAATAAGAGGGTTTAGAGTAATTTTTCTGCCAGAAATTGATCGAAATTGAAGCTTCTGAGTAGGAGGAAAAGTCTGTAAAAATTGCAATTTTGGTCACTGTGGGGCTTTAAAAAGTGGTTATTCAACATGAGGCACAATCCAATTGACAGTTTGAATAATTCTTTCTACAGTTGAAACAATTTATTTTGTGATGAAAAACGATGACCCTGGACCTGTCGAACTTTCTCCAGATGGTCAGAAATGGTCAGGTTAATGTTTTCTCTTTTGACTGTAAATGACTATTAAATAAGAATTATCACTTTTGGAACTAAAATAAGAGTGTTTAGAGTCATTTATCTGCTAGAAATTGGCCGAAATAGAAGCTTCTGAGTAGGAGAAAAAGTCTGTAAAAATGGCAATTTTAGTCACTGTGGGGCTTTAAAAAGTGGTTATTCAAAATGAGGCACAATCCTTTTGACATTTTGCATCATTTTTTCAACATTTGTTAAAATACATTTTTTTGATGAAAAACGAAGACCACAGACTTGTCGAACTTTCTCCATATGGTCAGAAATGGTCATTTTTTAATGTCTTCTCTTATGACTATTAAATTTGAATTATCACTTTTGGAACTAAAATAAGTGTGTTTAGAGTCATTTTTCTGCCAGAAATTGGTCGAAATAGTAGCTTCTGAGTAGGAGGAAAAGTTTGTAAAAATGGCAATTTTGGTCACTGTGTGGCTTTAAAAATTGGTTATTCAACATGAGGCACAATCCATTTGACATTTTGAATCATTTTTTCAACATTTGAAAAAATATTTTTTTTGATGAACAACGATAACCCCGGACCTGTCGATCTTTCTCCAGATGGTCAGAAATGGTCATGTTTTAATGTTTTCTCTTTTGACTGTAAATGACTATTAAATAAGAATTATCACCTTTGGAACTAAAATAAGAGTGTTTAGAGTCATTTTTCTGCTAGAAATTGGCTGAAATAGAGGTTTCTGAGTAGGAGGAAAAGTCTGTAAAAATGGCAATTTTGGTCACTGTGTGGCTTTAAAAAGTGGTTATTCAACATCAGGCACAATCCTTTTGACATTTTGAATAATTTTTTCAACATTTGAAAAAATAATTTTTTTGATGAAAAACGAAGACCACAGACCTGTCGAACTTTCTCCATATGGTCAGAAATGGTCATTTTTTAATGTTTTCTCTTATGACTATTAAATTTGAATTATCACTTTTGGAACTAAATAAGTGTGTTTAGAGTAATTTTTCTGCCAGAAATTGGTCGAAATAGAAGCTTCTAAGTAGGAGGAAAAGTCTGTTGGCAATGGCAATTTTGGTCACTGTGTGGCTTTAAAAAGTGGTTATTGAACATGAGGCACAATCCATTTGACATTTTGCATCATTTTTTCAACATTTGTTAAAATACATTTTTTTGATGAAAAACGAAGACCACAGACTTGTCGAACTTTCTCCATATGGTCAGAAATGGTCATTTTTTAATGTCTTCTCTTATGACTATTAAATTTGAATTATCACTTTTGGAACTAAAATAAGTGTGTTTAGAGTCATTTTTCTGCCAGAAATTGGTCGAAATAGTAGCTTCTGAGTAGGAGGAAAAGTTTGTAAAAATGGCAATTTTGGTCACTGTGGGGCTTTAAAAATTGGTTATTCAACATGAGGTACAATCCATTAGACATTTTGAATAATTTTTTCAGCATTTGAAAAAATAATTTTATTGATGAAAAACGATGACCCCGGACCTGTCGAACTTTCTCAACATAGTCAGAAATTGTCATTTTTTATTGTTTTCTCTTTTGACTGTAAACGACTATTAAATGTGAATTATCGCTTTTGGAACTAAAATAAGTGTGTTTAGAGTCATTTTTCTGCCAGAAATTGGTCGAAATAGAAGCTATTGAGTATGAGGAAAAGTCTGTTGGCAATGGCAATTTTGGTCACTGTGTGGCTTTAAAAAGTGGTTATTCAACATGAGGCACAATCCATTTGACATTTTGAATCATTTTTCACCATTTGAAAAAAAAAATTTTTTTGATGAAAAACGATGACCCTGGACCTGTCGAACTTTCTCCAGATAGTCAGAAATGGTCATTTTTTAATGTTTTCTTTTTTGACTGTAAATGACTATTAAATGTGAATTATAACTTTTGGAACTAAAATAAGTGTGTTTAGAGTCATTTTTCTGCAAGAAATTGGTCGAAATAGAAGCTTCTGAGTAGGAGGAACAGTCTGTTAAAATGGCAATTTTGGTCACTGTGTGGCTTTAAAAAGTGGTTATTCAACATGAGGCACAATCCATTTGACATTTTGAATCATTTTTTCAACATTTGAAAAAATAATTTTTTTGATGAAAAACGAAGACCACAGACCTGTCGAACTTTCTCCATATGGTCAGAAATGGTCACTTTTTAATGTTTTCTCTTATGACTATTAAATTTGAATTATCACTTTTGGAACTAAAATAAGTGTGTTTAGAGTAATTTTTCTGCAAGAAATTGGTCGAAATAGAAGCTTCTGAGTAGGAGGAACAGTCTGTTAAAATGGCAATTTGGGTCACTGTGTGGCTTTAAAAAGTGGTTATTCAACATGAGGCACAATCCATTTGACATTTTGAATCATTTTTTCAACATTTGAAAAAATAATTTTTTTGATGAAAAACGAAGACCACAGACCTGTCGAACTTTCTCCAGATGGTCAGAAATTGTCATTTTTTTATGAGTTCTCTTTTGACTGTAAATTACTATTAAATATGAATTATCACTTTTGGAACTAAAAAAAGTGTTTAGAGTAATTTTTCTGCCAGAAATTGGTTGAAATAGAAGCTTCTGAGTAGGAGGAAAAGTCTGTAAAAATGGCAATTTTGGTCACTGTGGGGCTTTAAAAAGTGGTTATTCAACATCAGGCACAATCCTTTTGACATTTTGCATAATTTTTTCAACATATAAAAAAATCATTTTTTTGATGAAAAACGATGACCCTGGACCTGTCGAACTTTCTCCACATAGTCAGAAATGGTCAATTTTTTATTGATTTCTCTTTTGACTGTAAACGACTATTAAATGTGAATTATTACTTTTGGAACTAAAATAAGTGTGTTTAGAGTAATTTTTCTACCAGAACTTGGTTGAAATAGAAGCTTCTGAGTAGGAGGAAAAGTCTGTTAAAATGGCAATTTTGGTCACTGTGTGACTTTAAAAAGTGGTTATTCAACATGAGGCACAATCCATTTGACATTTTAAATCATTTTTTCAACATTTGAAAAAATATTTTTTTTGATGAACAACGATGACCACGGACCTGTCGATCTTTCTCCAGATGGTCAGAAATGGTCATTTTTTTAATGTTTTCTCTTTTGACTGTAAAGGACTATTAAATAAGAATTATCACTTTTGGAACTAAAATAATAGTTTTTAGAGTCATTTTTCTGCTAGAAATTGGCCGAAATAGAAGCTTCTGAGTAGGAGGAAAAGTCTATAAAAATGGCAATTTTGGTCACTGTGGGGTTTTAAAAAGTGGTTATTCAACATGAGGCACAATCCTTTTGACATTTTGCATCATTTTTTCAACGTTTGAAAAAATAGTTTTTTTTTATGAAAAACGATGACCCTGGACCTGTCGAACTTTCTCCACATAGTCAGAAATGGTCATTTTTTTAATGTTTTCTTTTTTGACTGTAAATGAGTATTAATTTGAATTATCACTTTTGGAACTAAAATAAGTGTGTTTAAAGTCATTTTTCTGCCAGAAATTGGTAGAAATAGAAGCTATTGAGTATGAGGAAAAGTCCGTTGGCAATGGCAATTTTGGTCACTGTGTGGCTTTAAAAATTGGTTATTCAACATGAGGCACAATCCATTTGACATTTTGAATCATTTTTTCAACATTTGAAAAAATAATTTTTTTGATGAAAAACGATGACCCCAGACCTGTCGAACTTTCTCCACATAGTCAGAAATAGTCATTTTTTATTGTTTTCTTTTTTGACTGTAAATGACTATTAAATGTGAATTATCACTTTTGGAACTAAAATAAGTGTGTTTAGAGTCATTTTTCTTCCAGAAATTTGTCGAAATAGAAGCTTCTGAGTAGGAGGAAAAGTCTGTTAAAATGGCAATTTTGGTCACTGTGTGGCTTCAAAAATTGGTTATTCAACATGAGGCACAATCCATTAGACATTTTGAATCATTTTTTCAGCATTTGAAAAAATAATTTTATTGATGAAAAACGATGACCCCGGACCTGTCGAACTTTCTCCAGATGGTCAGAAATGGTGATTATTTTTATGTTTTCTCTTTTGACTGTAAATAACTATTAAATAAGAATTATCACTTTTGGAACTAAAAAAGAGTGTTTAGAGTCATTTTTCTGCTAGAAATTGGCCAAAATAGAAGCTTCTGAGTAGGAGGAAAAGTTTGTTAAAACGGCAATTTTGGTCACTGTGTGGCTTTAAAAATTGGTTATTCAACATGAGGCACAATCCATTAGACATTTTGAATCATTTTTTCAGCATTTGAAAAAATAATTTTATTGATGAAAAACGATGACCCCGGACCTGTCGAACTTTCTCAACATAGTCAGAAATTGTCATTTTTTATTGTTTTCTCTTTTGACTGTAAACGACTATTAAATGTGAATTATCGCTTTTGGAACTAAAATAAGTGTGTTTAGAGTCATTTTTCTGCCAGAAATTGGTCGAAATAGAAGCTATTGAGTATGAGGAAAAGTCTGTTGGCAATGGCAATTTTGGTCACTGTGTGGCTTTAAAAAGTGGTTATTCAACATGAGGCACAATCCATTTGACATTTTGAATCATTTTTCACCATTTGAAAAAATGTTTTTTTTTGATGAAAAACGATGACCCTGGACCTGTCGAACTTTCTCCAGATAGTCAGAAATGGTCATTTTTTAATGTTTTCTTTTTTGACTGTAAATGACTATTAAATGTGAATTATAACTTTTGGAACTAAAATAAGTGTGTTTAGAGTCATTTTTCTGCAAGAAATTGGTCGAAATAGAAGCTTCTGAGTAGGAGGAACAGTCTGTTAAAATGGCAATTTTGGTCACTGTGTGGCTTTAAAAAGTGGTTATTCAACATGAGGCACAATCCATTTGACATTTTGAATCATTTTTTCAACATTTGAAAAAATAATTTTTTTGATGAAAAACGAAGACCACAGACCTGTCGAACTTTCTCCATATGGTCAGAAATGGTCACTTTTTAATGTTTTCTCTTATGACTATTAAATTTGAATTATCACTTTTGGAACTAAAATAAGTGTGTTTAGAGTAATTTTTCTGCAAGAAATTGGTCGAAATAGAAGCTTCTGAGTAGGAGGAACAGTCTGTAAAAATGGCAATTTGGGTCACTGTGTGGCTTTAAAAAGTGGTTATTCAACATGAGGCACAATCCATTTGACATTTTGAATCATTTTTTCAACATTTGAAAAAATAATTTTTTTGATGAAAAACGAAGACCACAGACCTGTCGAACTTTCTCCAGATGGTCAGAAATTGTCATTTTTTTATGAGTTCTCTTTTGACTGTAAATTACTATTAAATATGAATTATCACTTTTGGAACTAAAAAAAGTGTTTAGAGTAATTTTTCTGCCAGAAATTGGTTGAAATAGAAGCTTCTGAGTAGGAGGAAAAGTCTGTAAAAATGGCAATTTTGGTCACTGTGGGGCTTTAAAAAGTGGTTATTCAACATCAGGCACAATCCTTTTGACATTTTGCATAATTTTTTCAACATATAAAAAAATCATTTTTTTGATGAAAAACGATGACCCTGGACCTGTCGAACTTTCTCCACATAGTCAGAAATGGTCATTTTTTATTGATTTCTCTTTTGACTGTAAACGACTATTAAATGTGAATTATTACTTTTGGAACTAAAATAAGTGTGTTTAGAGTAATTTTTCTACCAGAACTTGGTTGAAATAGAAGCTTCTGAGTAGGAGGAAAAGTCTGTTAAAATGGCAATTTTGGTCACTGTGTGACTTTAAAAAGTGGTTATTCAACATGAGGCACAATCCATTTGACATTTTAAATCATTTTTTCAACATTTGAAAAAATATTTTTTTTGATGAACAACGATGACCCCGGACCTGTCGATCTTTCTCCAGATGGTCAGAAATGGTCATTTTTTTAATGTTTTCTCTTTTGACTGTAAAGGACTATTAAATAAGAATTATCACTTTTGGAACTAAAATAATAGTTTTTAGAGTCATTTTTCTGCTAGAAATTGGCCGAAATAGAAGCTTCTGAGTAGGAGGAAAAGTCTATAAAAATGGCAATTTTGGTCACTGTGGGGTTTTAAAAAGTGGTTATTCAACATGAGGCACAATCCTTTTGACATTTTGCATCATTTTTTCAACGTTTGAAAAAATAGTTTTTTTTAATGAAAAACGATGACCCTGGACCTGTCGAACTTTCTCCACATAGTCAGAAATGGTCATTTTTTAATGTTTTCTTTTTTGACTGTAAATGAGTATTAATTTGAATTATCACTTTTGGAACTAAAATAAGTGTGTTTAGAGTCATTTTTCTGCCAGAAATTGGTAGAAATAGAAGCTATTGAGTATGAGGAAAAGTCCGTTGGCAATGGCAATTTTGGTCACTGTGTGGCTTTAAAAATTGGTTATTCAACATGAGGCACAATCCATTTGACATTTTGAATCATTTTTTCAACATTTGAAAAAATAATTTTTTTGATGAAAAACGATGACCCCAGACCTGTCGAACTTTCTCCACATAGTCAGAAATAGTCATTTTTTATTGTTTTCTTTTTTGACTGTAAATGACTATTAAATGTGAATTATCACTTTTGGAACTAAAATAAGTGTGTTTAGAGTCATTTTTCTTCCAGAAATTTGTCGAAATAGAAGCTTCTGAGTAGGAGGAAAAGTCTGTTAAAATGGCAATTTTGGTCACTGTGTGGCTTCAAAAATTGGTTATTCAACATGAGGCACAATCCATTAGACATTTTGAATCATTTTTTCAGCATTTGAAAAAATAATTTTATTGATGAAAAACGATGACCCCGGACCTGTCGAACTTTCTCCAGATGGTCAGAAATGGTGATTATTTTTATGTTTTCTCTTTTGACTGTAAATAACTATTAAATGTGAATTATTACTTTTGGAACTAAAATAAGTGTGTTTAGAGTAATTTTTCTACCAGAACTTGGTTGAAATAGAAGCTTCTGAGTAGGAGGAAAAGTCTGTTAAAATGGCAATTTTGGTCACTGTGTGACTTTAAAAAGTGGTTATTCAACATGAGGCACAATCCATTTGACATTTTAAATCATTTTTTCAACATTTGAAAAAATATTTTTTTTGATGAACAACGATGACCCCGGACCTGTCGATCTTTCTCCAGATGGTCAGAAATGGTCATTTTTTTAATGTTTTCTCTTTTGACTGTAAAGGACTATTAAATAAGAATTATCACTTTTGGAACTAAAATAATAGTTTTTAGAGTCATTTTTCTGCTAGAAATTGGCCGAAATAGAAGCTTCTGAGTAGGAGGAAAAGTCTATAAAAATGGCAATTTTGGTCACTGTGGGGTTTTAAAAAGTGGTTATTCAACATGAGGCACAATCCTTTTGACATTTTGCATCATTTTTTCAACGTTTGAAAAAATAGTTTTTTTTTATGAAAAACGATGACCCTGGACCTGTCGAACTTTCTCCACATAGTCAGAAATGGTCATTTTTTAATGTTTTCTTTTTTGACTGTAAATGAGTATTAATTTGAATTATCACTTTTGGAACTAAAATAAGTGTGTTTAGAGTCATTTTTCTGCCAGAAATTGGTAGAAATAGAAGCTATTGAGTATGAGGAAAAGTCCGTTGGCAATGGCAATTTTGGTCACTGTGTGGCTTTAAAAATTGGTTATTCAACATGAGGCACAATCCATTTGACATTTTGAATCATTTTTTCAACATTTGAAAAAATAATTTTTTTGATGAAAAACGATGACCCCAGACCTGTCGAGCTTTCTCCACATAGTTAGAAATAGTCATTTTTTATTGTTTTCTTTTTTGACTGTAAATGACTATTAAATGTGAATTATCACTTTTGGAACTAAAATAAGTGTGTTTAGAGTCATTTTTCTTCCAGAAATTTGTCGAAATAGAAGCTTCTGAGTAGGAGGAAAAGTCTGTTAAAATGGCAATTTTGGTCACTGTGTGGCTTCAAAAATTGGTTATTCAACATGAGGCACAATCCATTAGACATTTTGAATCATTTTTTCAGCATTTGAAAAAATAATTTTATTGATGAAAAACGATGACCCCGGACCTGTCGAACTTTCTCCAGATGGTCAGAAATGGTGATTATTTTTATGTTTTCTCTTTTGACTGTAAATAACTATTAAATAAGAATTATCACTTTTGGAACTAAAAAAGAGTGTTTAGAGTCATTTTTCTGCTAGAAATTGGCCAAAATAGAAGCTTCTGAGTAGGAGGAAAAGTTTGTTAAAACGGCAATTTTGGTCACTGTGTGGCTTTAAAAATTGGTTATTCAACATGAGGCACAATCCATTAGACATTTTGAATCATTTTTTCAGCATTTGAAAAAATAATTTTATTGATGAAAAACGATGACCCCGGACCTGTCGAACTTTCTCAACATAGTCAGAAATGGTCATTTTTTATTGTTTTCTCTTTTGACTGTAAACGACTATTAAATGTGAATTATCGCTTTTGGAACTAAAATAAGTGTGTTTAGAGTCATTTTTCTGCCAGAAATTGGTCGAAATAGAAGCTATTGAGTATGAGGAAAAGTCTGTTGGCAATGGCAATTTTGGTCACTGTGTGGCTTTAAAAAGTGGTTATTCAACATGAGGCACAATCCATTTGACATTTTGAATCATTTTTTCAATATTTGAAAAAATATTTTTTTTTTATGAAAAACGATGACCCTGGACCTGTCGAACTTTCTCCACATAGTCAGAAATGGTCATTTTTTTATGTTTTCTTTTTTGACTGTAAATGACTATTAAATGTGAATTATCACTTTTGGAACTAAAATAAGTGTGTTTAGAGTCATTTTTCTGCCAGAAATTGATCGAAATTGAAGCTTCTGAGTAGGAGGAAAAGTCTGTAAAAATTGCAATTTTGGTCACTGTGGGGCTTTAAAAAGTGGTTATTCAACATGAGGCACATTCCAATTGACAGTTCGAATAATTCTTTCTACAGTTGAAACATTTTATTTTGTGATGAAAAACGATGACCCTGGACCTGTCGAACTTTCTCCAGATGGTCAGAAATGGTCAGGTTTTAATGTTTTCTCTTTTGACTGTAAGTGACCATTAAATAAGAATTATCACTTTTGGAACTAAAATAAGTGTGTTTAGAGTCATTTTTCTGCCAGAAATTGGTAGAAATAGAAGCTATTGAGTATGAGGAAAAGTCCGTTGGCAATGGCAATTTTGGTCACTGTGTGGCTTTAAAAATTGGTTATTCAACATGAGGCACAATCCATTTGACATTTTGAATCATTTTTTCAACATTTGAAAAAATAATTTTTTTGATGAAAAACGATGACCCCAGACCTGTCGAACTTTCTCCACATAGTCAGAAATAGTCATTTTTTTATTGTTTTCTTTTTTGACTGTAAATGACTATTAAATGTGAATTATCACTTTGGAACTAAAATAAGTGTGTTTAGAGTCATTTTTCTTCCAGAAATTTGTCAAAATAGAAGCTTCTGAGTAGGAGGAAAAGTCTGTTAAAATGGCAATTTTGGTCACTGTGTGTCTTCAAAAATTGGTTATTCAACATGAGGCACAATCCATTAGACATTTTGAATCATTTTTTCAGCATTTGAAAAAATAATTTTATTGATGAAAAACGATGACCCCGGACCTGTCGAACTTTCTCCAGATGGTCAGAAATGGTGATTATTTTTATGTTTTCTCTTTTGACTGTAAATAACTATTAAATAAGAATTATCACTTTTGGAACTAAAAAAGAGTGTTTAGAGTCATTTTTCTGCTAGAAATTGGCCAAAATAGAAGCTTCTGAGTAGGAGGAAAAGTTTGTTAAAACGGCAATTTTGGTCACTGTGTGGCTTTAAAAATTGGTTATTATACATGAGGCACAATCCATTAGACATTTTGAATCATTTTTTCAGCATTTGAAAAAATAATTTTATTGATGAAAAACGATGACCCCGGACCTGTCGAACTTTCTCAACATAGTCAGAAATGGTCATTTTTTATTGTTTTCTCTTTTGACTGTAAACGACTATTAAATGTGAATTATCGCTTTTGGAACTAAAATAAGTGTGTTTAGAGTCATTTTTCTGCCAGAAATTGGTCGAAATAGAAGCTATTGAGTATGAGGAAAAGTCTGTTGGCAATGGCAATTTTGGTCACTGTGTGGCTTTAAAAAGTGGTTATTCAACATGAGGCACAATCCATTTGACATTTTGAATCATTTTTTCAATATTTGAAAAAATATTTTTTTTTGATGAAAAACGATGACCCTGGACCTGTCGAACTTTCTCCACATAGTCAGAAATGGTCATTTTTTAATGTTTTCTTTTTTGACTGTAAATGACTATTAAATGTGAATTATCACTTTTGGAACTAAAATAAGTGTGTTTAGAGTCATTTTTCTGCAAGAAATTGGTCGAAATTGAAGCTTCTGAGTAGGAGGAAAAGTTTGTAAAAATTGCAATTTTGGTCACTGTGGGGCTTTAAAAAGTGGTTATTCAGCATGAGGCACAATCCAATTGACAGTTTGAATAATTCTTTCTACAGTTGAAACAATTTATTTTGTGATGAAAAACGATGACCCTGGACCTGTCGAACTTTCTCCAGATGGTCAGAAATGGTCATGTTTTAATGTTTTCTCTTTTGACTGTAAATGACTATTAAATAAGAATTATCACTTTTGGAACTAAAATAAGATTGTTTAGAGTCATTTATCTGCTAGAAATTGGCTGAAATAGAGGTTTCTGAGTAGGAGGAAAAGTCTGTAAAAATGGCAATTTTGGTCACTGTGGGGTTTTAAAAAGTGGTTATTCAACATGAGGCACAATCCTTTTGACATTTTGCATCATTTTTTCAACGTTTGAAAAAATAAGTTTTTTTGATGAAAAACGATGACCCCGGACCTGTCGAACTTTCTCCAGATGGTCAGAAATGGTCATTTTTTTAATGTTTTCTCTTTTGACTGTAAATGACTATTAAATATGAATTATAACTTTTGGAACTAAAATAAGAGTGTTTAGAGTCATTTTTCTGCTAGAAATTGGCCGAAATAGAAGCTTCTGAGTAGGAGGAAAAGTCTGTAAAAATGGCAATTTTGGTCACTGTGGGGCTTTAAAAAGTGGTTATTCAACATGAGGCACAATCCTTTTGACATTTTGCATCATTTTTTCAACATTTGTTGAAATCAATTTTTTGATGAAAAACGATGACCACAGACCTGTCGAACTTTCTCCAGATGGTCAAAAATGGTCATTTTTTAATGTTTTCTGTGAATGTGAATTATCACTTTTGGAACTGAAATAAGTGTGTTTAGAGTCATTTTTCTGCCAGAAATTGGTCGAAAAAGAAGCTTCTGAGTAGGAGGAAAAGTCTGTTAAAATGACAATTGTGGTCACTGTGTGGCTTAAAAAATTGGTTATTCAACATGAGGCACAATCCATTTGACATTTTGAATCATTTTTTCAACATTTGAAAAAATATTTTTTTTTGATGAAAAACGATGACCCTGGACCTGTCGAACTTTCTCCACATAGTCAGAAATTGTCATTTTTTAATGTTTTCTCTTATGACTATTAAATTTGAATTATCACTTTTGGAACTAAAATAAGTGTGTTTAGAATAATTTTTCTGCCAGACATTGGTCGAAATAGAAGCTTCTAAGTAGGAGAAAAAGTCTGTTGGCAATGGCCATTTTGGTCACTGTGTGGCTTTAAAAAGTGGTTATTCAACATGAGGCACAATCCATTTGACATTTTGAATAATTTTTTCAACATTTGAAAAAAAAAAATTTTTGATGAAAAACGATGACCCTGGACCTGTCGAACTTTCTCCAGATAGTCAGAAATGGTCATTTTTTAATGTTTTCTTTTTTGACTGTAAATGACTATTAATGTGAATTATCACTTTTGGAACTAAAATAAGTGTGTTTAGAGTCTTTTTTCTGCCAGAAATTGATCGAAATTGAAGCTTCTGAGTAGGAGGAAAAGTCTGTAAAAATTGCAATTTTGGTCACTGTGGGGCTTTAAAAAGTGGTTATTCAACATGAGGCACAATCCAATTGACAGTTTGAATGATTCTTTCTACAGTTGAAACAATTTATTTTGTGATGAAAAACGATGACCCTGGACCTGTCGAACTTTCTCCAGATGGTCAGAAATGGTCATGTTTTAATGTTTTCTCTTTTGACTGTAAATGACTATTAAATAAGAATTATCACTTTTGGAACTAAAATAAGAGTGTTTAGAGTCATTTATCTGCTAGAAATTGGCCGAAATAGAAGCTTCTGAGTAGGAGGAAAAGTCTGTAAAAATGGCAATTTTAGTCACTGTCGGGCTTTAAAAAGTGGTTATTCAACATGAGGCACAATCCTTTTGACATTTTGCATCATTTTTTCAACATTTGTTAAAATCAATTTTTTTGATGAAAAACGATGACCACAGACCTGTCGAACTTTCTCCAGATGGTCAGAAATGGTAATTTTTTAATGTTTTCTCCTATGACTATTAAATGTGAATTATCACTTTTGGAACTGAAATAAGTGTGTTTAGAGTCATTTTTCTGCCAGAAATTGGTCGAAAAAGAAGCTTCTGAGTAGGAGGAAAAGTCTGTTAAAATGGCAATTTTGGTCACTGTGTGGCTTTAAAAAGTGGTTATTCAACATGAGGCACAATCCATTTGACATTTTGAATCATTTTTTCAACATATGAAAAATATTTTTTTTGATGAACAACGATGACCCTGGACCTGTCGATCTTTCTCCAGATGGTCAGAAATGGTCATTTTTTAATGTTTTCTCTTTTGACTGTAAAGGACTATTAAATGTGAATTATCACTTTTGGAACTAAAATAAGAGGGTTTAGAGTCATTTTTCTGCCAGAAATTGATCGAAATTGAAGCTTCTGAGTAGGAGGAAAAGTCTGTAAAAATTGCAATTTTGGTCATTGTGGGGCTTTAAAAAGTGGTTATTCAACATGAGGCACATTCCAGTTGACAGTTCGAATAATTCTTTCTACAGTTGAAACATTTTATTTTGTGATGAAAAACGATGACCCTGGACCTGTCGAACTTTCTCCAGATGGTCAGAAATGGTCAGGTTTTAATGTTTTCTCTTTTGACTGTAAGTGACCATTAAATAAGAATTATCACTTTTGGAACTAAAATAAGAGTGTTTAGAGTCATTTATCTGCTAGAAATTGGCCGAAATAGAAGCTTCTGAGTAGGAGGAAAAGTCTGTAAAAATGGCAATTTTAGTCACTGTGGGGCTTTAAAAAGTGGTTATTCAAAATGAGGCACAATTCTTTTGACATTTTGCATCATTTTTTCAACGTTTGAAAAAATAGTTTTTTTTGATGAAAAACGATGACCCTGGACCTGTCGAACTTTCTCCACATAGTCAGAAATGGTCATTTTTTAATGTTTTCTTTTTTGACTGTAAATGAGTATTAATTTGAATTATCACTTTTGGAACTAAAATAAGTGTGTTTAGAGTCATTTTTCTGCCAGAAATTGGTAGAAATAGAAGCTATTGAGTATGAGGAAAAGTCCGTTGGCAATGGCAATTTTGGTTACTGTGTGGCTTTAAAAATTGGTTATTCAACATGAGGCACAATCCATTTGACATTTTGAATCATTTTTTCAACATTTGAAAAAATAATTTTTTTGATGAAAAACGATGACCCCGGACCTGTCGAACTTTCTCCACATAGTCAGAAATAGTCATTTTTTATTGTTTTCTTTTTTGACTGTAAATGACTATTAAATGTGAATTATCACTTTTGGAACTAAAATAAGTGTGTTTAGAGTCATTTTTCTGCCAGAAATTTGTCGAAATAGAAGCTTCTGAGTAGGAGGAAAAGTCTGTTAAAATGGCAATTTTGGTCACTGTGTGGCTTCAAAAATTGGTTATTCAACATGAGGCACAATCCATTAGACATTTTGAATCATTTTTTCAGCATTTGAAAAAATAATTTTATTGATGAAAAACGATGACCCCGGACCTGTCGAACTTTCTCCAGATGGTCAGAAATGGTGATTATTTTTATGTTTTCTCTTTTGACTGTAAATAACTATTAAATAAGAATTATCACTTTTGGAACTAAAAAAGAGTGTTTAGAGTCATTTTTCTGCTAGAAATTGGCCAAAATAGAAGCTTCTGAGTAGGAGGAAAAGTTTGTTAAAACGGCAATTTTGGTCACTGTGTGGCTTTAAAAATTGGTTATTCAACATGAGGCACAATCCATTAGACATTTTGAATAATTTTTTCAGCATTTGAAAAAATAATTTTATTGATGAAAAACGATGACCCCGGACCTGTCGAACTTTCTCAACATAGTCAGAAATGGTCATTTTTTATTGTTTTCTCTTTTGACTGTAAACGACTATTAAATGTGAATTATCGCTTTTGGAACTAAAATAAGTGTGTTTAGAGTCATTTTTCTGCCAGAAATTGGTCGAAATAGAAGCTATTGAGTATGAGGAAAAGTCTGTTGGCAATGGCAATTTTGGTCACTGTGTGGCTTTAAAAAGTGGTTATTCAACATGAGGCACAATCCATTTGACATTTTGAATCATTTTTTCAATAGTTGAAAAAATATTTTTTTTTGATGAAAAACGATGACCCTGGACCTGTCGAACTTTCTCCACATAGTCAGAAATGGTCATTTTTTAATGTTTTCTTTTTTGACTGTAAATGACTATTAAATGTGAATTATCACTTTTGGAACTAAAATAAGTGTGTTTAGAGTCATTTTTTCTGCAAGAAATTGGTCGAAATTGAAGCTTCTGAGTAGGAGGAAAAGTTTGTAAAAATTGCAATTTTGGTCACTGTGGGGCTTTAAAAAGTGGTTATTCAGCATGAGGCACAATCCAATTGACAGTTTGAATAATTCTTTCTACAGTTCAAATAATTTATTTTGTGATGAAAAACGATGACCCTGGACCTGTCGAACTTTCTCCAGATGGTCAGAAATGGTCATGTTTTAATGTTTTCTCTTTTGACTGTAAATGACTATTAAATAAGAATGATCACTTTTGGAACTAAAATAAGAGTGGTTAGAGTCATTTATCTGCTAGAAATTGGCTGAAATAGAGGTTTCTGAGTAGGAGGAAAAGTCTGTAAAAATGGCAATTTTGGTCACTGTGGGGTTTTAAAAAGTGGTTATTCAACATGAGGCACAATCCTTTTGACATTTTGCATCATTTTTTCAACGTTTGAAAAAATACGTTTTTTTGATGAAAAACGATGACCCCGGACCTGTCGAACTTTCTCCAGATGGTCAGAAATGGTCATTTTTTTAATGTTTTCTCTTTTGACTGTAAATGACTATTAAATATGAATTATAACTTTTGGAACTAAAATAAGAGTGTTTAGAGTCATTTTTCTGCTAGAAATTGGCCGAAATAGAAGCTTCTGAGTAGGAGGAAAAGTCTGTAAAAATGGCAATTTTGGTCACTGTGGGGCTTTAAAAAGTGGTTATTCAACATGAGGCACAATCCTTTTGACATTTTGCATCATTTTTTCAACATTTGTTGAAATCAATTTTTTGATGAAAAACGATGACCACAGACCTGTCGAACTTTCTCCAGATGGTCAAAAATGGTCATTTTTTAATGTTTTCTGTGAATGTGAATTATCACTTTTGGAACTGAAATAAGTGTGTTTAGAGTCATTTTTCTGCCAGAAATTGGTCGAAAAAGAAGCTTCTGAGTAGGAGGAAAAGTCTGTTAAAATGACAATTGTGGTCACTGTGTGGCTTAAAAAATTGGTTATTCAACATGAGGCACAATCCATTTGACATTTTGAATCATTTTTTCAACATTTGAAAAAATATTTTTTTTTGATGAAAAACGATGACCCTGGACCTGTCGAACTTTCTCCACATAGTCAGAAATTGTCATTTTTTAATGTTTTCTCTTATGACTATTAAATTTGAATTATCACTTTTGGAACTAAAATAAGTGTGTTTAGAATAATTTTTCTGCCAGACATTGGTCGAAACAGAAGCTTCTAAGTAGGAGAAAAAGTCTGTTGGCAATGGCCATTTTGGTCACTGTGTGGCTTTAAAAAGTGGTTATTCAACATGAGGCACAATCCATTTGACATTTTGAATAATTTTTTCAACATTTGAAAAAAAAATTTTTTTGATGAAAAACGATGACCCTGGACCTGTCGAACTTTCTCCAGATAGTCAGAAATGGTCATTTTTTAATGTTTTCTTTTTTGACTGTAAATGACTATTAATGTGAATTATCACTTTTGGAACTAAAATAAGTGTGTTTAGAGTCATTTTTCTGCCAGAAATTGATCGAAATTGAAGCTTCTGAGTAGGAGGAAAAGTCTGTAAAAATTGCAATTTTGGTCACTGTGGGGCTTTAAAAAGTGGTTATTCAACATGAGGCACAATCCAATTGACAGTTTGAATAATTCTTTCTACAGTTGAAACAATTTATTTTGTGGTGAAAAACGATGACCCTGGACCTGTCGAACTTTCTCCAGATGGTCAGAAATGGTCATGTTTTAATGTTTTCTCTTTTGACTGTAAATGACTATTAAATAAGAATTATCACTTTTGGAACTAAAATAAGAGTGTTTAGAGTCATTTATCTGCTAGAAATTGGCCGAAATAGAAGCTTCTGAGTAGGAGGAAAAGTCTGTAAAAATGGCAATTTTAGTCACTGTCGGGTTATAAAAAGTGGTTATTCAACATGAGGCACAATCCTTTTGACATTTTGCATCATTTTTTCAACATTTGTTAAAATCAATTTTTTTGATGAAAAACGATGACCACAGACCTGTCGAACTTTCTCCAGATGGTCAGAAATGGTAATTTTTTAATGTTTTCTCCTATGACTATTAAATGTGAATTATCACTTTTGGAACTGAAATAAGTGTGTTTAGAGTCATTTTTCTGCCAGAAATTGGTCGAAAAAGAAGCTTCTGAGTAGGAGGAAAAGTCTGTTAAAATGGCAATTTTGGTCACTGTGTGGCTTTAAAAAGTGGTTATTCAACATGAGGCACAATCCATTTGACATTTTGAATCATTTTTTCAACATATGAAAAATATTTTTTTTGATGAACAACGATGACCCTGGACCTGTCGATCTTTCTCCAGATGGTCAGAAATGGTCATTTTTTAATGTTTTCTCTTTTGACTGTAAAGGACTATTAAATGTGAATTATCACTTTTGGAACTAAAATAAGAGGGTTTAGAGTCATTTTTCTGCCAGAAATTGATCGAAATTGAAGCTTCTGAGTAGGAGGAAAAGTCTGTAAAAATTGCAATTTTGGTCACTGTGGGGCTTTAAAAAGTGGTTATTCAACATGAGGCACAATCCAATTGACAGTTTGAATAATTCTTTCTACAGTTGAAACAATTTATTTTGTGGTGAAAAACGATGACCCTGGACCTGTCGAACTTTCTCCAGATGGTCAGAAATGGTCATGTTTTAATGTTTTCTCTTTTGACTGTAAATGACTATTAAATAAGAATTATCACTTTTGGAACTAAAATAAGAGTGTTTAGAGTCATTTATCTGCTAGAAATTGGCCGAAATAGAAGCTTCTGAGTAGGAGGAAAAGTCTGTAAAAATGGCAATTTTAGTCACTGTCGGGCTTTAAAAAGTGGTTATTCAACATGAGGCACAATCCTTTTGACATTTTGCATCATTTTTTCAACATTTGTTAAAATCAATTTTTTTGATGAAAAACGATGACCACAGACCTGTCGAACTTTCTCCAGATGGTCAGAAATGGTAATTTTTTAATGTTTTCTCCTATGACTATTAAATGTGAATTATCACTTTTGGAACTGAAATAAGTGTGTTTAGAGTCATTTTTCTGCCAGAAATTGGTCGAAAAAGAAGCTTCTGAGTAGGAGGAAAAGTCTGTTAAAATGGCAATTTTGGTCACTGTGTGGCTTTAAAAAGTGGTTATTCAACATGAGGCACAATCCATTTGACATTTTGAATCATTTTTTCAACATATGAAAAATATTTTTTTTGATGAACAACGATGACCCTGGACCTGTCGATCTTTCTCCAGATGGTCAGAAATGGTCATTTTTTAATGTTTTCTCTTTTGACTGTAAAGGACTATTAAATGTGAATTATCACTTTTGGAACTAAAATAAGAGGGTTTAGAGTCATTTTTCTGCCAGAAATTGATCGAAATTGAAGCTTCTGAGTAGGAGGAAAAGTCTGTAAAAATTGCAATTTTGGTCACTGTGGGGCTTTAAAAAGTGGTTATTCAACATGAGGCACATTCCAATTGACAGTTCGAATAATTCTTTCTACAGTTGAAACATTTTATTTTGTGATGAAAAACGATGACCCTGGACCTGTCGAACTTTCTCCAGATGGTCAGAAATGGTCAGGTTTTAATGTTTTCTCTTTTGACTGTAAGTGACCATTAAATAAGAATTATCACTTTTGGAACTAAAATAAGTGTGTTTAGAGTCATTTTTCTGCCAGAAATTGGTAGAAATAGAAGCTATTGAGTATGAGGAAAAGTCCGTTGGCAATGGCAATTTTGGTCACTGTGTGGCTTTAAAAATTGGTTATTCAACATGAGGCACAATCCATTTGACATTTTGAATCATTTTTTCAACATTTGAAAAAATAATTTTTTTGATGAAAAACGATGACCCCAGACCTGTCGAACTTTCTCCACATAGTCAGAAATAGTCATTTTTTATTGTTTTCTTTTTTGACTGTAAATGACTATTAAATGTGAATTATCACTTTTGGAACTAAAATAAGTGTGTTTAGAGTCATTTTTCTTCCAGAAATTTGTCAAAATAGAAGCTTCTGAGTAGGAGGAAAAGTCTGTTAAAATGGCAATTTTGGTCACTGTGTGGCTTCAAAAATTGGTTATTCAACATGAGGCACAATCCATTAGACATTTTGAATCATTTTTTCAGCATTTGAAAAAATAATTTTATTGATGAAAAACGATGACCCCGGACCTGTCGAACTTTCTCCAGATGGTCAGAAATGGTGATTATTTTTATGTTTTCTCTTTTGACTGTAAATAACTATTAAATAAGAATTATCACTTTTGGAACTAAAAAAGAGTGTTTAGAGTCATTTTTCTGCTAGAAATTGGCCAAAATAGAAGCTTCTGAGTAGGAGGAAAAGTTTGTTAAAACGGCAATTTTGGTCACTGTGTGGCTTTAAAAATTGGTTATTCAACATGAGGCACAATCCATTAGACATTTTGAATCATTTTTTCAGCATTTGAAAAAATAATTTTATTGATGAAAAACGATGACCCCGGACCTGTCGAACTTTCTCAACATAGTCAGAAATGGTCATTTTTTATTGTTTTCTCTTTTGACTGTAAACGACTATTAAATGTGAATTATCGCTTTTGGAACTAAAATAAGTGTGTTTAGAGTCATTTTTCTGCCAGAAATTGGTCGAAATAGAAGCTATTGAGTATGAGGAAAAGTCTGTTGGCAATGGCAATTTTGGTCACTGTGTGGCTTTAAAAAGTGGTTATTCAACATGAGGCACAATCCATTTGACATTTTGAATCATTTTTTCAATATTTGAAAAAATATTTTTTTTTGATGAAAAACGATGACCCTGGACCTGTCGAACTTTCTCCACATAGTCAGAAATGGTCATTTTTTAATGTTTTCTTTTTTGACTGTAAATGACTATTAAATGTGAATTATCACTTTTGGAACTAAAATAAGTGTGTTTAGAGTCATTTTTCTGCAAGAAATTGGTCGAAATTGAAGCTTCTGAGTAGGAGGAAAAGTTTGTAAAAATTGCAATTTTGGTCACTGTGGGGCTTTAAAAAGTGGTTATTCAGCATGAGGCACAATCCAATTGACAGTTTGAATAATTCTTTCTACAGTTGAAACAATTTATTTTGTGATGAAAAACGATGACCCTGGACCTGTCGAACTTTCTCCAGATGGTCAGAAATGGTCATGTTTTAATGTTTTCTCTTTTGACTGTAAATGACTATTAAATAAGAATTATCACTTTTGGAACTAAAATAAGAGTGTTTAGAGTCATTTATCTGCTAGAAATTGGCTGAAATAGAGGTTTCTGAGTAGGAGGAAAAGTCTGTAAAAATGGCAATTTTGGTCACTGTGGGGTTTTAAAAAGTGGTTATTCAACATGAGGCACAATCCTTTTGACATTTTGCATCATTTTTTCAACGTTTGAAAAAATAAGTTTTTTTGATGAAAAACGATGACCCCGGACCTGTCGAACTTTCTCCAGATGGTCAGAAATGGTCATTTTTTTAATGTTTTCTCTTTTGACTGTAAATGACTATTAAATATGAATTATAACTTTTGGAACTAAAATAAGAGTGTTTAGAGTCATTTTTCTGCTAGAAATTGGCCGAAATAGAAGCTTCTGAGTAGGAGGAAAAGTCTGTAAAAATGGCAATTTTGGTCACTGTGGGGCTTTAAAAAGTGGTTATTCAACATGAGGCACAATCCTTTTGACATTTTGCATCATTTTTTCAACATTTGTTGAAATCAATTTTTTGATGAAAAACGATGACCACAGACCTGTCGAACTTTCTCCAGATGGTCAAAAATGGTCATTTTTTAATGTTTTCTGTGAATGTGAATTATCACTTTTGGAACTGAAATAAGTGTGTTTAGAGTCATTTTTCTGCCAGAAATTGGTCGAAAAAGAAGCTTCTGAGTAGGAGGAAAAGTCTGTTAAAATGACAATTGTGGTCACTGTGTGGCTTAAAAAATTGGTTATTCAACATGAGGCACAATCCATTTGACATTTTGAATCATTTTTTCAACATTTGAAAAAATATTTTTTTTTGATGAAAAACGATGACCCTGGACCTGTCGAACTTTCTCCACATAGTCAGAAATTGTCATTTTTTAATGTTTTCTCTTATGACTATTAAATTTGAATTATCACTTTTGGAACTAAAATAAGTGTGTTTAGAATAATTTTTCTGCCAGACATTGGTCGAAATAGAAGCTTCTAAGTAGGAGAAAAAGTCTGTTGGCAATGGCCATTTTGGTCACTGTGTGGCTTTAAAAAGTGGTTATTCAACATGAGGCACAATCCATTTGACATTTTGAATAATTTTTTCAACATTTGAAAAAAAAAATTTTTTGATGAAAAACGATGACCCTGGACCTGTCGAACTTTCTCCAGATAGTCAGAAATGGTCATTTTTTAATGTTTTCTTTTTTGACTGTAAATGACTATTAATGTGAATTATCACTTTTGGAACTAAAATAAGTGTGTTTAGAGTCATTTTTCTGCCAGAAATTGATCGAAATTGAAGCTTCTGAGTAGGAGGAAAAGTCTGTAAAAATTGCAATTTTGGTCACTGTGGGGCTTTAAAAAGTGGTTATTCAACATGAGGCACAATCCAATTGACAGTTTGAATGATTCTTTCTACAGTTGAAACAATTTATTTTGTGATGAAAAACGATGACCCTGGACCTGTCGAACTTTCTCCAGATGGTCAGAAATGGTCATGTTTTAATGTTTTCTCTTTTGACTGTAAATGACTATTAAATAAGAATTATCACTTTTGGAACTAAAATAAGAGTGTTTAGAGTCATTTATCTGCTAGAAATTGGCCGAAATAGAAGCTTCTGAGTAGGAGGAAAAGTCTGTAAAAATGGCAATTTTAGTCACTGTCGGGCTTTAAAAAGTGGTTATTCAACATGAGGCACAATCCTTTTGACATTTTGCATCATTTTTTCAACATTTGTTAAAATCAATTTTTTTGATGAAAAACGATGACCACAGACCTGTCGAACATTCTCCAGATGGTCAGAAATGGTAATTTTTTAATGTTTTCTCCTATGACTATTAAATGTGAATTATCACTTTTGGAACTGAAATAAGTGTGTTTAGAGTCATTTTTCTGCCAGAAATTGGTCGAAAAAGAAGCTTCTGAGTAGGAGGAAAAGTCTGTTAAAATGGCAATTTTGGTCACTGTGTGGCTTTAAAAAGTGGTTATTCAACATGAGGCACAATCCATTTGACATTTTGAATCATTTTTTCAACATATGAAAAATATTTTTTTTGATGAACAACGATGACCCTGGACCTGTCGATCTTTCTCTAGATGGTCAGAAATGGTCATTTTTTAATGTTTTCTCTTTTGACTGTAAAGGACTATTAAATGTGAATTATCACTTTTGGAACTAAAATAAGAGGGTTTAGAGTCATTTTTCTGCCAGAAATTGATCGAAATTGAAGCTTCTGAGTAGGAGGAAAAGTCTGTAAAAATTGCAATTTTGGTCATTGTGGGGCTTTAAAAAGTGGTTATTCAACATGAGGCACATTCCAATTGACAGTTCGAATAATTCTTTCTACAGTTGAAACATTTTATTTTGTGATGAAAAACGATGACCCTGGACCTGTCGAACTTTCTCCAGATGGTCAGAAATGGTCAGGTTTTAATGTTTTCTCTTTTGACTGTAAGTGACCATTAAATAAGAATTATCACTTTTGGAACTAAAATAAGAGTGTTTAGAGTCATTTATCTGCTAGAAATTGGCCGAAATAGAAGCTTCTGAGTAGGAGGAAAAGTCTGTAAAAATGGCAATTTTAGTCACTGTGGGGCTTTAAAAAGTGGGTATTCAAAATGAGGCACAATTCTTTTGACATTTTGCATCATTTTTTCAACGTTTGAAAAAATAGTTTTTTTTGATGAAAAACGATGACCCTGGACCTGTCGAACTTTCTCCACATAGTCAGAAATGGTCATTTTTTAATGTTTTCTTTTTTGACTGTAAATGAGTATTAATTTGAATTATCACTTTTGGAACTAAAATAAGTGTGTTTAGAGTCATTTTTCTGCCAGAAATTGGTAGAAATAGAAGCTATTGAGTATGAGGAAAAGTCCGTTGGCAATGGCAATTTTGGTTACTGTGTGGCTTTAAAAATTGGTTATTCAACATGAGGCACAATCCATTTGACATTTTGAATCATTTTTTCAACATTTGAAAAAATAATTTTTTTGATGAAAAACGATGACCCCGGACCTGTCGAACTTTCTCCACATAGTCAGAAATAGTCATTTTTTATTGTTTTCTTTTTTGACTGTAAATGACTATTAAATGTGAATTATCACTTTTGGAACTAAAATAAGTGTGTTTAGAGTCATTTTTCTGCCAGAAATTTGTCGAAATAGAAGCTTCTGAGTAGGAGGAAAAGTCTGTTAAAATGGCAATTTTGGTCACTGTGTGGCTTCAAAAATTGGTTATTCAACATGAGGCACAATCCATTAGACATTTTGAATCATTTTTTCAGCATTTGAAAAAATAATTTTATTGATGAAAAACGATGACCCCGGACCTGTCGAACTTTCTCCAGATGGTCAGAAATGGTGATTATTTTTATGTTTTCTCTTTTGACTGTAAATAACTATTAAATAAGAATTATCACTTTTGGAACTAAAAAAGAGTGTTTAGAGTCATTTTTCTGCTAGAAATTGGCCAAAATAGAAGCTTCTGAGTAGGAGGAAAAGTTTGTTAAAACGGCAATTTTGGTCACTGTGTGGCTTTAAAAATTGGTTATTCAACATGAGGCACAATCCATTAGACATTTTGAATCATTTTTTCAGCATTTGAAAAAATAATTTTATTGATGAAAAACGATGACCCCGGACCTGTCGAACTTTCTCAACATAGTCAGAAATGGTCATTTTTTATTGTTTTCTCTTTTGACTGTAAACGACTATTAAATGTGAATTATCGCTTTTGGAACTAAAATAAGTGTGTTTAGAGTCATTTTTCTGCCAGAAATTGGTCGAAATAGAAGCTATTGAGTATGAGGAAAAGTCTGTTGGCAATGGCAATTTTGGTCACTGTGTGGCTTTAAAAATTGGTTATTCAACATGAGGCACAATCCATTAGACATTTTGAATCATTTTTTCAGCATTTGAAAAAATAATTTTATTGATGAAAAACGATGACCCCGGACCTGTCGAACTTTCTCCACATAGTCAGAAATGGTCATTTTTTAATGTTTTCTTTTTTGACTGTAAATGACTATTAAATGTGAATTATCACTTTTGGAACTAAAATAAGTGTGTTTAGAGTCATTTTTCTGCAAGAAATTGGTCGAAATTGAAGCTTCTGAGTAGGAGGAACAGTTTGTAAAAATTGCAATTTTGGTCACTGTGGGGCTTTAAAAAGTGGTTATTCAGCATGAGGCACAATCCAATTGACAGTTTGAATAATTCTTTCTACAGTTGAAACAATTTATTTTGTGATGAAAAACGATGACCCTGGACCTGTCGAACTTTCTCCAGATGGTCAGAAATGGTCATGTTTTAATGTTTTCCCTTTTGACTGTAAATGACTATTAAATAAGAATTATCACTTTTGGAACTAAAATAAGAGTGTTTAGAGTCATTTATCTGCTAGAAATTGGCTGAAATAGAGGTTTCTGAGTAGGAGGAAAAGTCTGTAAAAATGGCAATTTTGGTCACTGTGGGGTTTTAAAAAGTGGTTATTCAACATGAGGCACAATCCTTTTGACATTTTGCATCATTTTTTCAACGTTTGAAAAAATAAGTTTTTTTGATGAAAAACGATGACCCCGGACCTGTCGAACTTTCTCCAGATGGTCAGAAATGGTCATTTTTTTAATGTTTTCTCTTTTGACTGTAAATGACTATTAAATATGAATTATAACTTTTGGAACTAAAATAAGAGTGTTTAGAGTCATTTTTCTGCTAGAAATTGGCCGAAATAGAAGCTTCTGAGTAGGAGGAAAAGTCTGTAAAAATGGCAATTTTGGTCACTGTGGGGCTTTAAAAAGTGGTTATTCAACATGAGGCACAATCCTTTTGCCATTTTGCATCATTTTTTCAACATTTGTTGAAATCAATTTTTTGATGAAAAACGATGACCACAGACCTGTCGAACTTTCTCCAGATGGTCAAAAATGGTCATTTTTTAATGTTTTCTGTGAATGTGAATTATCACTTTTGGAACTGAAATAAGTGTGTTTAGAGTAATTTTTCTGCCAGAAATTGGTCGAAAAAGAAGCTTCTGAGTAGGAGGAAAAGTCTGTTAAAATGACAATTGTGGTCACTGTGTGGCTTAAAAAATTGGTTATTCAACATGAGGCACAATCCATTTGACATTTTGAATCATTTTTTTAACATTTGAAAAAATATTTTTTTTTGATGAAAAACGATGACCCTGGACCTGTCGAACTTTCTCCACATAGTCAGAAATTGTCATTTTTTAATGTTTTCTCTTATGACTATTAAATTTGAATTATCACTTTTGGAACTAAAATAAGTGTGTTTAGAATAATTTTTCTGCCAGACATTGGTCGAAATAGAAGCTTCTAAGTAGGAGAAAAAGTCTGTTGGCAATGGCCATTTTGGTCACTGTGTGGCTTTAAAAAGTGGTTATTCAACATGAGGCACAATCCATTTGACATTTTGAATAATTTTTTCAACATTTGAAAAAAAAATTTTTTTGATGAAAAACGATGACCCTGGACCTGTCGAACTTTCTCCAGATAGTCAGAAATGGTCATTTTTTAATGTTTTCTTTTTTGACTGTAAATGACTATTAATGTGAATTATCACTTTTGGAACTAAAATAAGTGTGTTTAGAGTCATTTTTCTGCCAGAAATTGATCGAAATTGAAGCTTCTGAGTAGGAGGAAAAGTCTGTAAAAATTGCAATTTTGGTCACTGTGGGGCTTTAAAAAGTGGTTATTCAACATGAGGCACAATCCAATTGACAGTTTGAATAATTCTTTCTACAGTTGAAACAATTTATTTTGTGATGAAAAACGATGACCCTGGACCTGTCGAACTTTCTCCAGATGGTCAGAAATGGTCATGTTTTAATGTTTTCTCTTTTGACTGTAAATGACTATTAAATGTGAATTATCATGTTTGGAACTAAAATGAAGGTGTTTAGAGTCATTTTTCTTCCAGAAATTGGCTGAAATAGAAGCTTCTGAGTAGGAGGAAAAGTCTGTTAAAATGGCAATTTTGGTCACTGTGTGGATTTAAAAAGTGGTTATTCAACATAAGGCACAATCCTTTTGAAATTTTGAATCAATTTTTCAACATTTAAAAAAAAATGTTTTTTTGATGAACAACGATGACCTGTCGAACTTTCTCCAGATGGTCAGAAATGGTCATGTTTTAATGTTTTCTCTTTTGACTGTAAATAACTATTAAATAAGAAATATCACTTTTGGAACTAAAATAAGAGTGTTTAGAGTCGTTTTTCTGCTAGAAATTGGCTGAACTAGAGGTTTCTGAGTAGGAGGAAAAGTCTGTAAAAATGGCAATTTTGGTCACTGTGTGGCTTTAAAAAGTGGTTATTCAACATGAGGCACAATCCATTTGACATTTTGAATCATTTTTTCAACAATTGAAAAAATATTTTTTTTGATGAACAACGATGACCCCGGACCTGTCAAACTTTTTCCACATAGTCAGAAATGGTCATGTTTTAATGTTTTCTCTTTTGACTGTAAATGACTATTAAATAAGAATTATCACTTTTGGAACTAAAATAAGAGTGTTTAGAGTCATTTTTCTGCCAGAAATTGGTCGAAATAGAAGCTTCTGAGTAGGAGGAAAAGTCTGTTAAAATGGCAATTTTGGTCACTGTGTGGCTTTAAAAAGTGGTTATTCAACATGAGGCACAATCCATTTGACATTTTGAATCATTTATTCAACATTTGAAAAAATATTTTTTTTGATGAACAACGATGACCCCGGACCTGTCGATCTTTCTCCAGATGGTCAGAAATGGTCATTTTTTAACGTTTTCTCTTTTGACTGTAAAGGACTATTAAATAAGAAATATCACTTTTGGAACTAAAATAATAGTTTTTAGAGTCATTTTTCTGCTAGAAATTGGCCGAAATAGAAGCTTCTGAGTAGGAGGAAAAGTCTGTAAAAATGGCAATTTTGGTCACTGTGGGGTTTTAAAAAGTGGTTATTCAACATGAGGCACAATCCTTTTGACATTTTGCATCAATTTTTCAACGTTTGAAAAAATAAGTTTTTTTGATGAAAAACGATGACCCCGGACCTGTCGAACCTTCTCCAGATGGTCAGAAATGGTCATTTTTTTAAATGTTTTCTCTTTTGACTGTAAATGACTATTAAATAGGAATTATAACTTTTGGAACTAAAATAAGAGGGTTTAGAGTCATTTTTCTGCCAGAAATTGATCGAAATTGAAGCTTCTGAGTAAGAGGAAAAGTCTGTAAAAATTGCAATTTTGGTCACTGTGGGGCTTTAAAAAGTGGTTATTCAACATGAGGCACAATCCAATTGACAGTTTGAATAATTCTTTCTACAGTTGAAACAATTTATTTTGTGATGAAAAACGATGACCCTGGACCTGTCGAACTTTCTCCAGATGGTCAGAAATGGTCAGGTTTTAATGTTTTCTCTTTTGACTGTAAATGACTATTAAATAAGAATTATCACTTTTGGAACTAAAATAAGAGTGTTTAGAGTCATTTATCTGCTAGAAATAGGCCAAAATAGAAGCTTCTGAGTAGGAGGAAAAGTCTGTAAAAATGGCAATTTTAGTCACTGTGGGGCTTTAAAAAGTGGTTATTCAAAATGAGGCACAATTCTTTTGACATTTTGCATAATTTTTTCAACATTTGTTAAAATACATTTTTTTGATGAAAAACGAAGACCACAGACCTGTCGAACTTTCTCCATATGGTCAGAAATGGTCATTTTTTAATGTCTTCTCTTATGACTATTAAATTTGAATTATCACTTTTGGAACTAAACTAAGTGTGTTTAGAGTCATTTTTCTGCCAGAAATTGGTCGAAATAGTAGCTTCTGAGTAGAGGGAAAAGTCTGTAAAAATGGCAATTTTGGTCACTGTGGGGCTTTAAAAAGTGGTTATTCAACATCAGGCACAATCCTTTTGACATTTTGCATCATTTTTTCAACATATAAAAAAATAATTTTTTTGATGAAAAACGATGACCCTGGACCTGTCGAACTTTCTCCACATAGTCAGAAATGGTCATTTTTTATTGTTTTCTCTTTTGACTGTAAACGACTATTAAATGTGAATTATTACTTTTGGAACTAAAATAAGTGTGTTTAGAGTAATTTTTCTGCCAGAAATTGGTCGAAATAGAAGCTTCTGAGTAGGAGGAAAAGTCTGTAAAAATGGCAATTTTGGTCACAGTGTGGCTTTAAAAAGTGGTTATTCAACACGAGGCACACTCCATTTGACATTTTGAATCATTTTTTCAACATTTGAAAAAATATTTTTTTTTTGATGAAAAACGATGACCCTGGACCTGTCGAACTTTCTCCACATAGTCAGAAATGGTCATTTTTTATTGTTTTCTCTTTTGACTGTAAACGACTATTAAATGTGAATTATTACTTTTGGAACTAAAATAAGTGTGTTTAGAGTAATTTTTCTGCCAGAAATTGGTCGAAATAGAAGCTTCTGAGTAGGAGGAAAAGTCTGTAAAAATGGCAATTTTGGTCACAGTGTGGCTTTAAAAAGTGGTTATTCAACATGAGGCAAACTCCATTTGACATTTTGAATCATTTTTTCAACATTTGAAAAAATATTTTTTTTTTGATGAAAAACGATGACCCTGGACCTGTCGAACTTTCTCCACATAGTCAGAAATGGTCATTTTTTATCGTTTTCTTTTTTGACTGTAAATGACTATTAAATAAGAATTATCACTTTTGGAACTAAAATAAGTGTGTTTAGAGTCATTTTTCTGCAAGAAATTGGTCGAAATAGAAGCTTCTGAGTAGGAGGAACAGTCTGTTAAAATGGCAATTTTGGTCACTGTGTGGCTTTAAAAAGTGGTTATTCAACATGAGGCACAATCCTTTTGACATTTTTGGTCACTGTGTGGCTTTAAAAATTGGTTTTTCAACATGAGGCACAATCCATTTGACATTTTGAATCATTTTTTCAACATTTGAAAAAATAACTTTTTTTGATGAAAAACGATGACCCCGGACCTGTCGAACTTTCTCCACATAGTCAGAAATAGTCATTTTTTATTGTTTTCTTTTTTGACTGTAAATGACTATTAAATGTGAATTATCACTTTTGGAACTAAAATCAGTGTGTTTAGAGTAATTTTTCTGCCAGAAATTGGTCGAAATAGAAGCTTCTGAGTAGGAGGAAAAGTCTGTTAAAATTGCAATTTTGGTCACTGTGTGGCTTTAAAAATTGGTTATTCAACATGAGGCACAATCCATTTGACATTTTGAATCATTTTTTCAACATTTGAAAAAATATTTTTTTTGATGAACAACGATGACCCCGGACCTGTCAAACTTTTTCCACATAGTCAGAAATGGTCATGTTTTAATGTTTTCTCTTTTGACTGTAAATGACTATTAAATAAGAATTATCACTTTTGGAACTAAAATAAGAGTGTTTAGAGTCATTTATCTGCTAGAAATAGGCCGAAAAAGAAGCTTCTGAGTAGGAGGAAAAGTCTGTAAAAATGGCAATTTTAGTCACTGTGCGGCTTTAAAAAGTGGTTATTCAAAATGAGGCACAATTCTTTTGACATTTTGCATAATTTTTTCAACATTTGTTAAAATACATTTTTTTGATGAAAAACGAAGACCACAGACCTGTCGAACTTTCTCCATATGGTCAGAAATGGTCATTTTTTAATGTCTTCTCTTATGACTATTAAATTTGAATTATCACTTTTGGAACTAAACTAAGTGTGTTTAGAGTCGAAATAGTAGCTTCTGAGTAGAGGGAAAAGTCTGTAAAAATGGCAATTTTGGTCACTGTGGGGCTTTAAAAAGTTGTTATTCAACATCAGGCACAATCCTTTTGACATTTTGCATCATTTTTTCAACATATAAAAAAATAATTTTTTTGATGAAAAACGATGACCCTGGACCTGTCGAACTTTCTCCACATAGTCAGAAATGGTCATTTTTTATTGTTTTCTCTTTTGACTGTAAACGACTATTAAATGTGAATTATTACTTTTGGAACTAAAATAAGTGTGTTTAGAGTAATTTTTCTGCCAGAAATTGGTCGAAATAGAAGCTTCTGAGTAGGAGGAAAAGTCTGTAAAAATGGCAATTTTGGTCACAGTGTGGCTTTAAAAAGTGGTTATTCAACATGAGGCACACTCAATTTGACATTTTGAATCATTTTTTCAACATTTGAAAAAATATTTTTTTTTTGATGAAAAACGATGACCCTGGACCTGTCGAACTTTCTCCACATAGTCAGAAATGGTCATTTTTTAATGTTTTCTTTTTTGACTGTAAATGACTATTAAATAAGAATTATCACTTTTGGAACTAAAATAAGTGTGTTTAGAGTCATTTTTCTGCAAGAAATTGGTCGAAATAGAAGCTTCTGAGTAGGAGGAACAGTCTGTTAAAATGGCAATTTTGGTCACTGTGTGGCTTTAAAAAGTGGTTATTCAACATGAGGCACAATCCTTTTGACATTTTTGGTCACTGTGTGGCTTTAAAAAGTGGTTATTCAACATGAGGCACAATCCATTTGACATTTTGAATCATTTTTTCAACATTTGAAAAAATATTTTTTTTGATGAACAACGATGACCCCGGACCTGTCAAACTTTTTCCACATAGTCAGAAATGGTCATGTTTTAATGTTTTCTCTTTTGACTGTAAATGACTATTAAATAAGAATTATCACTTTTGGAACTAAAATAAGAGTGTTTAGAGTCATTTTTCTGCCAGAAATTGGCCGAAATAGAAGCTTCTGAGTAGGAGGAAAAGTCTGTAAAAATGGCAATTTTGGTCACTGTGGGGTTTTAAAAAGTGGTTATTCAACATGAGGCACAATCCTTTTGACATTTTGCATCATTTTTTCAACGTTTGAAAAAATAAGTTTTTTTGATGAAAAACGATGACCCCGGACCTGTCGAACCTTCTCCAGATGGTCAGAAATGGTCATTTTTTTTAATGTTTTCTCTTTTGACTGTAAATGACTATTAAATAAGAATTATAACTTTTGGAACTAAAATAAGAGTGTTTAGAGTCATTTTTCTGCTAGAAATTGGCCGAAAGAGAAGCTTCTGAGTAGGAGGAAAAGTCTGTAAAAATGGCAATTTTGGTCACTGTGGGGCTTTAAAAAGTGGTTATTCAACATGAGGCACACTCCTTTTGACATTTTGCATCATTTTTCAACATTTGTTAAAATAACTTTTTTTGATGAAAAACGATGAACCCCGGACCTGTCAAACTTTCTCCAGATGGTCAGAAATGGTCATATTATTAACGTTTTCTCTTTTGACTGTAAATGACTATTAAATATGAATTATCACTTTTGGAACTAAAATAAGAGGGTTTAGAGTCATTTTTCTGCCAGAAATTGATCGAAATTGAAGCTTCTGAGTAAGAGGAAAAGTCTGTAAAAATTGCAATTTTGGTCACTGTGGGGCTTTAAAAAGTGGTTATTCAACATAAGGCACAATCCAATTGACAGTTTGAATAATTCTTTCTACAGTTGAAACAATTTATTTTGTGATGAAAAACGATGACCCTGGACCTGTCGAACTTTCTCCAGATGGTCAGAAATGGTCAGGTTTTAATGTTTTTTCTTTTGACTGTAAATGACTATTAAATAAGAATTATCACTTTTGGAACTAAAATAAGAGTGTTTAGAGTCATTTATCTGCTAGAAATAGGCCGAAATAGACGCTTCTGAGTAGGAGGAAAAGTCTGTAAAAATGGCAATTTTAGTCACTGTGGGGCTTTAAAAAGTGGTTATTCAAAATGAGGCACAATCCTTTTGACATTTTGTATCATTTTTTCAACATTTGTTAAAATACATTTTTTTGATGAAAAACGAAGACCACAGACCTGTCGAACTTTCTCCATATGGTCAGAAATGGTCATTTTTTAATGTCTTCTCTTATGACTATTAAATTTGAATTATCACTTTTGGAACTAAACTAAGTGTGTTTAGAGTCATTTTTCTGCCAGAAATTGGTCGAAATAGTAGCTTCTGAGTAGAGGGAAAAGTCTGTAAAAATGGCAATTTTGGTCACTGTGGGGCTTTAAAAAGTGGTTATTCAACATCAGGCACAATCCTTTTGACATTTTGCATCATTTTTTCAACATATAAAAAAATAATTTTCTTGATGAAAAACGATGACCCTGGACCTGTCGAACTTTCTCCACATAGTCAGAAATGGTCATTTTTTTATGTTTTCTTTTTTGACTGTAAATGACTATTAAATAAGAATTATCACTTTTGGAACTAAAATAAGTGTGTTTAGAGTCATTTTTCTGCAAGAAATTGGTCGAAATAGAAGCTTCTGAGTAGGAGGAAAAGTCTGTAAAAATGGCAATTTTGGTCACAGTGTGGCTTTAAAAAGTGGTTATTCAACATGAGGCAAACTCCATTTGACATTTTGAATCATTTTTTCAACATTTGAAAAAATATTTTTTTTTTGATGAAAAACGATGACCCTGGACCTGTCGAACTTTCTCCACATAGTCAGAAATGGTCATTTTTTTATGTTTTCTTTTTTGACTGTAAATGACTATTAAATAAGAATTATCACTTTTGGAACTAAAATAAGTGTGTTTAGAGTCATTTTTCTGCAAGAAATTGGTCGAAATAGAAGCTTCTGAGTAGGAGGAACAGTCTGTTAAAATGGCAATTTTGGTCACTGTGTGGCTTTAAAAAGTGGTTATTCAACATGAGGCACAATCCTTTTGACATTTTTGGTCACTGTGTGGCTTTAAAAATTGGTTTTTCAACATGAGGCACAATCCATTTGACATTTTGAATCATTTTTTCAACATTTGAAAAAATAACTTTTTTTGATGAAAAACGATGACCCCGGACCTGTCGAACTTTCTCCACATAGTCAGAAATAGTCATTTTTTATTGTTTCCTTTTTTGACTGTAAATGACTATTAAATGTGAATTATCACTTTTGGAACTAAAATAAGTGTGTTTAGAGTCATTTTTCTGCCAGAAATTGGTCGAAATAGAAGCTTCTGAGTAGGAGGAAAAGTCTTTTAAAATGGCAATTTTGGTCACTGTGTGGCTTTAAAAAGTGGTTATTCAACATGAGGCACGATCCATTTGACATTTTGAATAATTTTCTCAACATTTGAAAAAATAACTTTTTTTGATGAAAAACGATGACCACGGACCTGTCGAACTTTCTCCATATGGTCAGAAATGGTAATTTTTTAATGTTTTCTCTTATGACTATTAAATGTGAATTATCACTTTTGGAACTAAAATCAGTGTGTTTAGAGTAATTTTTCTGCCAGAAATTGGTCGAAATAGAAGCTTCTGAGTAGGAGGAAAAGTCTGTTAAAATTGCAATTTTGGTCACTGTGTGGCTTTAAAAATTGGTTATTAAACATGAGGCACAATCCATTTGACATTTTGAATCATTTTTTCAACATTTGGAAAAATAATTTTTGGGATAAAAAACGATGACCCGGACCTGTCGAACTTTCTCCAGATGGTCAGAAATGGTCATGTTTTAATGTTTTCTCTTCTGACTGTAAATTACTATTAACTATGAATTATCACTTTTGGAACTAAAATAAGAGTGTTTAGAGTCATTTTTCTGCCAGAAAATTGGTCGAAATAGAAGCCTCTGTGAGGAGGAAAAGACTGTAAAAATGGCAATTTTGGTCACTGTGTGGCTTTAAAAAGTGGTTATTCAACATGAGGCACGATCCATTTGACATTTTGAATAATTTTCTCAACATTTGAAAAAATAACTTTTTTTGATGAAAAACGATGACCCCGGACCTGTCGAACTTTCTCCAGATGGTCAGAAATGGTCATGTTTTAATGTTTTCTCTTTTGACTGTAAATGACTATTAAATAAGAATTATCACTTTTGGAACTAAAATAAGAGTGTTTAGAGTCATTTTTCTGCCAGAAATTGGTCGAAATAGAAGCTTCTGAGTAGGCGGAAAAGTCTATTAAAATGGCAATTTAGGTCACTGTGTGGCTTTAAAAATTGGTTATTCAACAGGAGGCACAATCCATTTGACATTTTGAATTATTTTTTCAACATTTGAAAAAATAACTTTTTTTGATGAAAAACGATGACCACGGACCTGTCGAACTTTCCATATGGTCAGAAAAGGTCATTTTTTAATGTTTTCTCTTATGACTATTAAATGTGAATTATCACTTTTGGAACTAAAATCAGTGTGTTTAGAGTCATTTTTCTGCCAGACATTGGTCGAAATAGAAGAATTCTGAGTAGGAGGAAAAGTCTGTTAAAATGGCAATTTTGGTCAATGTGTGGCTTTAAAAATTGGTTATTCAACATGAGGCACAATTCATTTGACATTTTGAATCATTTTTTCAACATTTGAAAAAAAAAAATTTTTGATGAAAAACGATGACCCCGGACCTATCGAACTTTCTCCAGATGGTCAGATACGGTCATGTTTTAATGTTTTCTCTTTTGACTGTAAAGGACTATTAAATGTGAATTATTACTTTTGGAACTAAACTAAGTGTGTTTAGAGTCATTTTTCTGCCAGAAATTGGTCGAAATAGTAGCTTCTGAGTAGAGGGAAAAGTCTGTAAAAATGGCAATTTTGGTCACTGTGGGGCTTTAAAAAGTGGTTATTCAACATCAGGCACAATCCTTTTGACATTTTGCATCATTTTTTCAACATATAAAAAAATAATTTTCTTGATGAAAAACGATGACCCTGGACCTGTCGAACTTTCTCCACATAGTCAGAAATGGTCATTTTTTTATGTTTTCTTTTTTGACTGTAAATGACTATTAAATAAGAATTATCACTTTTGGAACTAAAATAAGTGTGTTTAGAGTCATTTTTCTGCAAGAAATTGGTCGAAATAGAAGCTTCTGAGTGGAGGAAAAGTCTGTAAAAATGGCAATTTTGGTCACAGTGTGGCTTTAAAAAGTGGTTATTCAACATGAGGCACACTCCATTTGACATTTTGAATCATTTTTTCAACATTTGAAAAAATATTTTTTTTTTGATGAAAAACGATGACCCTGGACCTGTCGAACTTTCTCCACATAGTCAGAAATGGTCATTTTTTTATATTTTCTTTTTTGACTGTAAATGACTATTAAATAAGAATTATCACTTTTGGAACTAAAATAAGTGTGTTTAGAGTCATTTTTCTGCAAGAAATTGGTCGAAATAGAAGCTTCTGAGTAGGAGGAACAGTCTGTTAAAATGGCAATTTTGGTCACTGTGTGGCTTTAAAAAGTGGTTATTCAACATGAGGCACAATCCTTTTGACATTTTTGGTCACTGTGTGGCTTTAAAAATTGGTTTTTCAACATGAGGCACAATCCATTTGACATTTTGAATCATTTTTTCAACATTTGAAAAAATAACTTTTTTTGATGAAAAACGATGACCCCGGACCTGTCGAACTTTCTCCACATAGTCAGAAATAGTCATTTTTTATTGTTTCCTTTTTTGACTGTAAATGACTATTAAATGTGAATTATCACTTTTGGAACTAAAATAAGTGTGTTTAGAGTCATTTTTCTGCCAGAAATTGGTCGAAATAGAAGCTTCTGAGTAGGAGGAAAAGTCTTTTAAAATGGCAATTTTGGTCACTGTGTGGCTTTAAAAAGTGGTTATTCAACATGAGGCACGATCCATTTGACATTTTGAATAATTTTCTCAACATTTGAAAAAATAACTTTTTTTGATGAAAAACGATGACCACGGACCTGTCGAACTTTCTCCATATGGTCAGAAATGGTAATTTTTTAATGTTTTCTCTTATGACTATTAAATGTGAATTATCACTTTTGGAACTAAAATCAGTGTGTTTAGAGTAATTTTTCTGCCAGAAATTGGTCGAAATAGAAGCTTCTGAGTAGGAGGAAAAGTCTGTTAAAATTGCAATTTTGGTCACTGTGTGGCTTTAAAAATTGGTTATTAAACATGAGGCACAATCCATTTGACATTTTGAATCATTTTTTCAACATTTGGAAAAATAATTTTTGGGATAAAAAACGATGACCCGGACCTGTCGAACTTTCTCCAGATGGTCAGAAATGGTCATGTTTTAATGTTTTCTCTTCTGACTGTAAATTACTATTAACTATGAATTATCACTTTTGGAACTAAAATAAGAGTGTTTAGAGTCATTTTTCTGCCAGAAAATTGGTCGAAATAGAAGCCTCTGTGAGGAGGAAAAGACTGTAAAAATGGCAATTTTGGTCACTGTGTGGCTTTAAAAAGTGGTTATTCAACATGAGGCACGATCCATTTGACATTTTGAATAATTTTCTCAACATTTGAAAAAATAACTTTTTTTGATGAAAAACGATGACCCCGGACCTGTCGAACTTTCTCCAGATGGTCAGAAATGGTCATGTTTTAATGTTTTCTCTTTTGACTGTAAATGACTATTAAATAAGAATTATCACTTTTGGAACTAAAATAAGAGTGTTTAGAGTCATTTTTCTGCCAGAAATTGGTCGAAATAGAAGCTTCTGAGTAGGCGGAAAAGTCTATTAAAATGGCAATTTAGGTCACTGTGTGGCTTTAAAAATTGGTTATTCAACAGGAGGCACAATCCATTTGACATTTTGAATTATTTTTTCAACATTTGAAAAAATAACTTTTTTTGATGAAAAACGATGACCACGGACCTGTCGAACTTTCCATATGGTCAGAAAAGGTCATTTTTTAATGTTTTCTCTTATGACTATTAAATGTGAATTATCACTTTTGGAACTAAAATCAGTGTGTTTAGAGTCATTTTTCTGCCAGACATTGGTCGAAATAGAAGAATTCTGAGTAGGAGGAAAAGTCTGTTAAAATGGCAATTTTGGTCAATGTGTGGCTTTAAAAATTGGTTATTCAACATGAGGCACAATTCATTTGACATTTTGAATCATTTTTTCAACATTTGAAAAAAAAAAATTTTTGATGAAAAACGATGACCCCGGACCTATCGAACTTTCTCCAGATGGTCAGATACGGTCATGTTTTAATGTTTTCTCTTTTGACTGTAAAGGACTATTAAATGTGAATTATTACTTTTGGAACTAAACTAAGTGTGTTTAGAGTCATTTTTCTGCCAGAAATTGGTCGAAATAGTAGCTTCTGAGTAGAGGGAAAAGTCTGTAAAAATGGCAATTTTGGTCACTGTGGGGCTTTAAAAAGTGGTTATTCAACATCAGGCACAATCCTTTTGACATTTTGCATCATTTTTTCAACATATAAAAAAATAATTTTCTTGATGAAAAACGATGACCCTGGACCTGTCGAACTTTCTCCACATAGTCAGAAATGGTCATTTTTTTATGTTTTCTTTTTTGACTGTAAATGACTATTAAATAAGAATTATCACTTTTGGAACTAAAATAAGTGTGTTTAGAGTCATTTTTCTGCAAGAAATTGGTCGAAATAGAAGCTTCTGAGTGGAGGAAAAGTCTGTAAAAATGGCAATTTTGGTCACAGTGTGGCTTTAAAAAGTGGTTATTCAACATGAGGCACACTCCATTTGACATTTTGAATCATTTTTTCAACATTTGAAAAAATATTTTTTTTTTGATGAAAAACGATGACCCTGGACCTGTCGAACTTTCTCCACATAGTCAGAAATGGTCATTTTTTTATATTTTCTTTTTTGACTGTAAATGACTATTAAATAAGAATTATCACTTTTGGAACTAAAATAAGTGTGTTTAGAGTCATTTTTCTGCAAGAAATTGGTCGAAATAGAAGCTTCTGAGTAGGAGGAACAGTCTGTTAAAATGGCAATTTTGGTCACTGTGTGGCTTTAAAAAGTGGTTATTCAACATGAGGCACAATCCTTTTGACATTTTTGGTCACTGTGTGGCTTTAAAAATTGGTTTTTCAACATGAGGCACAATCCATTTGACATTTTGAATCATTTTTTCAACATTTGAAAAAATAACTTTTTTTGATGAAAAACGATGACCCCGGACCTGTCGAACTTTCTCCACATAGTCAGAAATAGTCATTTTTTATTGTTTCCTTTTTTGACTGTAAATGACTATTAAATGTGAATTATCACTTTTGGAACTAAAATAAGTGTGTTTAGAGTCATTTTTCTGCCAGAAATTGGTCGAAATAGAAGCTTCTGAGTAGGAGGAAAAGTCTTTTAAAATGGCAATTTTGGTCACTGTGTGGCTTTAAAAAGTGGTTATTCAACATGAGGCACGATCCATTTGACATTTTGAATAATTTTCTCAACATTTGAAAAAATAACTTTTTTTGATGAAAAACGATGACCACGGACCTGTCGAACTTTCTCCATATGGTCAGAAATGGTAATTTTTTAATGTTTTCTCTTATGACTATTAAATGTGAATTATCACTTTTGGAACTAAAATCAGTGTGTTTAGAGTAATTTTTCTGCCAGAAATTGGTCGAAATAGAAGCTTCTGAGTAGGAGGAAAAGTCTGTTAAAATTGCAATTTTGGTCACTGTGTGGCTTTAAAAATTGGTTATTAAACATGAGGCACAATCCATTTGACATTTTGAATCATTTTTTCAACATTTGGAAAAATAATTTTTGGGATAAAAAACGATGACCCGGACCTGTCGAACTTTCTCCAGATGGTCAGAAATGGTCATGTTTTAATGTTTTCTCTTCTGACTGTAAATTACTATTAACTATGAATTATCACTTTTGGAACTAAAATAAGAGTGTTTAGAGTCATTTTTCTGCCAGAAAATTGGTCGAAATAGAAGCCTCTGTGAGGAGGAAAAGACTGTAAAAATGGCAATTTTGGTCACTGTGTGGCTTTAAAAAGTGGTTATTCAACATGAGGCACGATCCATTTGACATTTTGAATAATTTTCTCAACATTTGAAAAAATAACTTTTTTTGATGAAAAACGATGACCCCGGACCTGTCGAACTTTCTCCAGATGGTCAGAAATGGTCATGTTTTAATGTTTTCTCTTTTGACTGTAAATGACTATTAAATAAGAATTATCACTTTTGGAACTAAAATAAGAGTGTTTAGAGTCATTTTTCTGCCAGAAATTGGTCGAAATAGAAGCTTCTGAGTAGGCGGAAAAGTCTATTAAAATGGCAATTTAGGTCACTGTGTGGCTTTAAAAATTGGTTATTCAACAGGAGGCACAATCCATTTGACATTTTGAATTATTTTTTCAACATTTGAAAAAATAACTTTTTTTGATGAAAAACGATGACCACGGACCTGTCGAACTTTCCATATGGTCAGAAAAGGTCATTTTTTAATGTTTTCTCTTATGACTATTAAATGTGAATTATCACTTTTGGAACTAAAATCAGTGTGTTTAGAGTCATTTTTCTGCCAGACATTGGTCGAAATAGAAGAATTCTGAGTAGGAGGAAAAGTCTGTTAAAATGGCAATTTTGGTCAATGTGTGGCTTTAAAAATTGGTTATTCAACATGAGGCACAATTCATTTGACATTTTGAATCATTTTTTCAACATTTGAAAAAAAAAAATTTTTGATGAAAAACGATGACCCCGGACCTATCGAACTTTCTCCAGATGGTCAGATACGGTCATGTTTTAATGTTTTCTCTTTTGACTGTAAAGGACTATTAAATGTGAATTATTACTTTTAGAATTAAAATAAGTGTGTTTAGAGTCATTTTTCTGCCAGAAATTGGTCGAAATAGAAGCTTCTGAGTGGGAGGAAAAGTCTGTTAAAATGGCAAGTTTGGTCACTGTGTGGCTTTAAAAAGTGGTAATTCAACATAAGGCACAATCCTTTTGAAATTTTGAATCATTTTTTCAACATTTGAAAAAATTATTTTTTTAATGAAAAACGATGACCACAGACCTGTCGAACTTTCTCCAGATGGTCAGAAATGGTCATTTTTTTATGTTTTCTCTTATGACTATTAAATGTGAATTATCACTTTTGGAACTAAAATAAGAGTGTTTAGAGTCATTTTTCTGCCAGAAATTGGTCGAAATAGAAGCTTCTGAGTAGGAGGAAAAGTCTGTAAAAATGGCAATTTTAGTCACTGTGGGGCTTTAAAAAGTGGTTATTCAACATGAGGCACAATCCTTTTGACATTTTGCATCATTTTTTCAATGTTTGAAAAAATAAGTTTTTTTGATGAAAAGCGATGACCCCGGCCTGTCGAACTTTCTCCAGATGGTCAGAAATGGTCATTTTTTTTAATGTTTTCTCTTTTGACTGTAAACGACTATTAAATGTGAATTATTACTTTTGGAACTAAAACAAGTGTGTTTAGAGTCATTTTTCTGTCAGAAATTGGTCGAAATAGAAGCTTCTGAGTAGGAGGAAAAGTCTGTTAAAATGGCAATTTTGGTCACTGTGGGGCTTTAAAAAGTGGTTATTCAACATGAGGCACACTCCTTTTGACATTTTGCATAATTTTTCAACATTTGTTAAAATATTTTTTTTGATGAAAAACTATGAACCCGGACCTGTCAAACTTTCTCCAGATGGTCAGAAATGGTCATATTTTAATGTTTTCTCTTTTGACTGTAAACGACTATTAAATATGAATTATCACTTTTGGAACTAAAATAAGAGGGTTTAGAGTCATTTTTCTGCCAGAAATTGATCGAAATTGAAGCTTCTGAGTAGGAGGAAAAGTCTGTAAAAATTGCAATTTTGGTCACTGTGGGGCTTTAAAAAGTGGTTATTCAACATGAGGCACAATCCAATTGACAGTTTGAATAATTCTTTCTACAGTTGAAACAATTTATTTTGTGATGAAAAACGATGACCCTGGACCTGTCGAACTTTCTCCAGATGGTCAGAAATGGTCAGGTTTTAATGTTTTCTCTTTTGACTGTAAATGACTATTAAATAAGAATTGTCACTTTTGGAACTAAAATAAGAGTGTTTAGAGTCATTTATCTGCTAGAAATTGGCCGAAATAGAAGCTTCTGAGTAGGAGGAAAAGTCTGTAAAAATGGCAATTTTAGTCACTGTGGGGCTTTAAAAAGTGGTTATTCAAAATGAGGCACAATCCTTTTGACATTTTGCATCATTTTTTCAACATTTGTTAAAATACATTTTTTTGATGAAAAACGAAGACCACAGACCTGTCGAACTTTCTCCATATGGTCAGAAATTGTCATTTTTTAATGTCTTCTCTTATGACTATTAAATTTGAATTATCACTTTTGGAACTAAAATAAGTGTGTTTAGAGTCATTTTTCTGCCAGAAATTGGTCGAAATAGTAGCTTCTGAGTAGAGGGAAAAGTCTGTAAAAATGGCAATTTTGGTCACTGTGGGGCTTTAAAAAGTGGTTATTCAACATCAGGCACAATCCTTTTGACATTTTGCATAATTTTTTCAACATATAAAAAAAAAATTTTTTGGATGAAAAACGATGACCCTGGACCTGTCGAACTTTCTCCACATAGTCAGAAATGGTCATTTTTTATTGTTTTCTCTTTTGACTGTAAACGACTATTAAATGTGAATTATTACTTTTGGAACTAAAATAAGTGTGTTTAGAGTAATTTTTCTGCCAGAAATTGGTCGAAATAGAAGCTTCTGAGTAGGAGGAAAAGTCTGTAAAAATGGCAATTTTGGTCACTGTGTGACTTTAAAAAGTGGTTATTCAACATGAGGCACACTCCATTTGACATTTTGAATAATTTTTTCAACATTTGAAAAAATATTTTTTTTTTGATGAAAAACGATGACCCTGGACCTGTCGAACTTTCTCCACATAGTCAGAAATGGTCATTTTTTTATGTTTTCTTTTTTGACTGTAAATGACTATTAAATAAGAATTATCACTTTTGGAACTAAAATAAGTGTGTTTAGAGTCATTTTTCTGCAAGAAATTGGTCGAAATAGAAGCTTCTGAGTAGGAGGAACAGTCTGTTAAAATGGCAATTTTGGTCACTGTGTGGCTTTAAAAAGTGGTTATTCAACATGAGGCACAATCCTTTTGACATTTTGAATCATTTTTTCAACATTTGAAAAAAGAAGTTTTTTTGATGAAAATCGATGACCCCGGACCTGTTGAACTTTCTCAACATAGTTAGAAATTGTCATTTTTTTTGTTTTCTCTTTTGACTGTAAACGACTATTAAATGTGAATTATCGCTTTTGGAACTAAAATAAGTGTGTTTAGAGTAATTTTTTTGCCAGAAATTGGTCGAAATAGAAGCTATTGAGTATGAGGAAAAGTCAGTTGGCAATGGCAATTTTGGTCACTGTGTGGCTTTAAAAAGTGGTTATTCAACATGAGGCACAATCCATTTGACATTTTGAATCATTTTTTCAACATTTGAATAAATATTTTTTTTTGATATAAAAAGACCTGTCAAACTTTCTCCAGATGGTCAGATATTGTAATTTTTTTATGTGTTCTCTTTTGACTGTAAATTACTATTAAATATGAATTATCACTTTTGGAACTAAAAAAAGTGTTTAGAGTAATTTTTCTGCCAGAAATTGGTCGAAATAGAAGCTTCTGTGTAGGAGGAAAAGACTGTAAAAATGGCAATTTTGGTCACTGTGGGGTTTTAAAAAGTGGTTATTCAACATGAGGCACAATCCAATTGACAGTTTGAATAATTCTTTCTACAGTTGAAACAATATATTTTGTGATGAAAAACGATGACCCTGGACCTGTCGAACTTTCTCCAGATGGTCAGAAATGGTCAGGTTTTAATGTTTTCTCTTTTGACTGTAAATGACTATTAAATAAGAATTATCACTTTTGGAACTAAAATAAGAGTGTTTAGAGTCATTTATCTGCTAGAAATAGGCCGAAATAGAAGCTTCTGAGTAGGAGGAAAAGTCTGTAAAAATGGCAATTTTAGTCACTGTGGGGCTTTAAAAAGTGGTTATTCAACATGAGGCACAATCCTTTTGACATTTTGCATCATTTTTTCAACATTTGTTAAAAAACATTTTTTTGATGAAAAACGAAGACCACAGACCTGTCGAACTTTCTCCATATGGTCAGAAATGGTCATTTTTTAATGTCTTCTCTTATGACTATTAAATTTGAATTATCACTTTTGGAACTAAACTAAGTGTGTTTAGAGTCATTTTTCTGCCAGAAATTGGTCGAAATAGTAGCTTCTGAGTAGAGGTAAAAGTCTGTAAAAATGGCAATTTTGGTCACTGTGGGGCTTTAAAAAGTGGTTATTCAACATCAGGCACAATCCTTTTGACATTTTGCATCATTTTTTCAACATATAAAAAAACAATTTTTTTGATGAAAAACAATGACCCTGGACCTGTCGAACTTTCTCCACATAGTCAGAAAAGGTCATTTTTTATTGTTTTCTTTTTTGACTGTAAATGACTATTAAATGTGAATTATCATGTTTGGAACTAAAATGAAGGTGTTTAGAGTCATATTTCTTCCAGAAATTGGCTGAAATAGAAGCTTCTGAGTAGGAGGAAAAGTCTGTTAAAATGTCAATTTTGGTCACTATGTGGCTTTAAAAAGTGGTTATTCAACATGAGGCACAATCCTTTTGAAATTTTGAATCAATTTTTCAACATTTGAAAAAATTATTTTTTTAATGAAAAACGATGACCACAGACCTGTCGAACTTTCTCCAGATGGTCAGAAATTGTCATTTTTTAATGTTTTCTCTTATGACTATTAAATGTGAATTATCACTTTTGGAACTAAAATAAGTGTGTTTAGAGTCATTTTTCTGCCAGAAATTGGTCGAAATAGAAGCTTCTCTGTAGGAGGAAAAGTCTGTAAAAATGGCAATTTTAGTCACTGTGGGGCTTTAAAAAGTGGTTATTCAAAATGAGGCACAATCCTTTTGACATTTTGCATCATTTTTTCAATATTTGTTAAAATACATTTTTTTGATGAAAAACGAAGACCACAGACCTGTCGAACTTTCTCCATATGGTCAGAAATGGTCATTTTTTAATGTCTTCTCTTATGACTATTAAATTTGAATTATCACTTTTGGAACTAAAATAAGTGTGTTTAGAGTAATTTTTCTGCCAGAAATTGGTCGAAATAGTAGCTTCTGAGTAGAGGGAAAAGTCTGTAAAAATGGCAATTTTGGTCACTGTGGGGCTTTAAAAAGTAGTTATTCAACATCAGGCAAAATCCTTTTGACATTTTGCATAATTTTTTCAACATATAAAAAAATAATTTTTTTGATGAAAAACGATGACCCTGGACCTGTCGAACTTTCTCCACATAGTCAGAAATGGTCATTGTTTATTGTTTTCTCTTTTGACTGTAAACGACTATTAAATGTGAATTATTACTTTTGGAACTAAAATAAGTGTGTTTAGAGTAATTTTTCTACCAGAACTTGGTTCTGGTAGCTTCTGAGTAGGAGGAAAAGTCTGTTAAAATGGCAATTTTGGTCACTGTGGCTTTAAAAAGTGGTTATTCAACATGAGGCACAATCCATTTGACATTTTAAATCATTTTTTCAACATTTGAAAAAATAATTTTTTTGATGAAAAACGATGTCGAACTTTCTCCAGATGGTCAGAAATGGTCATTTTTTAATGTTTTCTTTTTTGACTGTAAATGACTATTAATGTGAATTATCACTTTTGGAACTAAAATAAGTGTGTTTAGAGTCATTTTTCTGCCAGAAATTGATCGAAATAGAAGCTTCTGAGTAGGAGGAAAAGTCTGTAAAAATTGCAATTTTAGTCACTGTGGGGCTTTAAAAAGTGGTTATTCAAAATGAGGCACAATCCTTTTGACATTTTGCATCATTTTTTCAACATTTGTTAAAATACATTTTTTTTAATGAAAAACGAAGACCACAGACCTGTCGAACTTTCTCCATATGGTCAGAAATGGTCATTTTTTAATGTCTTCTCTTATGACTATTAAATTTGAATTATCACTTTTGGAACTAAAATAAGTGTGTTTAGAGTCATTTTTCTGCCAGAAATTGGTCGAAATAGTAGCTTCTGAGTAAAGGGAAAAGTCTGTAAAAATAGCAATATTGGTCACTGTGTGGCTTTAAAAAGTGGTTATTCAACATGAGGCACAATCCATTTGACATTTTGAATCATTTTTTCAACATTTGAAAAAATATTTTTTTTGATGAACAACGATGACCCCGGACCTGTCGATCTTTCTCCAGATGGTCAGAAATGGTCATTTTTTAATGTTTTCTCTTTTGACTGTAAAGGACTATTAAATAAGAATTATCACTTTTGGAACTAAAATAATAGTGTTTAGAGTCATTTTTCTGCTAGAAATTGGCCGAAATAGAAGCTTCTGAGTAGGAGGAAAAGTCTGTAAACATGGCAATTTTGTTCTCTGTGGGGTTTTAAAAAGTGGGTATTCAACATGAGGCACACTCCTTTTGACATTTTGCATCATTTTTCAACATTTGATAAAATAATTTTTTTGATGAAAAATGATGAACCCGGACCTGTCAAACTTTCTCCAGATGGTCAGAAATGGTCATATTTTAATGTTTTCTCTTTTGACTGTAAATGACTATTAAATATGAATTATCACTTTTGGAATTAAAATAAGAGGGTTTAGAGTAATTTTTCTGCCAGAAATTGATCGAAATTGAAGCTTCTGAGTAGGAGGAAAAGTCTGTAAAAATTGCAATTTTGGTCACTGTGGGGCTTTAAAAAGTGGTTATTCAACATGAGGCACAATCCAATTGACAGTTTGAATAATTCTTTCTACAGTTGAAACAATTTATTTTGTGATGAAAAACGATGACCCTGGACCTGTCGAACTTTCTCCAGATGGTCAGAAATGGTCATTTTTTAATGTCTTCTCTTATGACTATTAAATTTGAATTATCACTTTTGGAACTAAAATAAGTGTGTTTAGAGTCATTTTTCTGCCAGAAATTGGTCGAAATAGAAGCTTCTGAGTAGGAGGAAAAGTCTGTTAAAATGGCAATTGTGGTCACTGTGTGGCTTTAAAAATTGGTTATTCAATATGAGGCACAATCCATTTGACATCTTGAATCATTTTTTTAACATTTGAAAAAATATATTTTTTGATGAACAACGATGACCCCGGACCTGTCGATCTTTCTCCAGATGGTCAGAAATGGTCATTTTTTAATGTTTTCTCTTTTGACTGTAAAGGACTATTAAATAAGAATTATCACTTTTGGAACTAAAATAATAGTGTTTAGAGTCATTTTTCTGCTAGAAATTGGCCGAAATAGAAGCTTCTGAGTAGGAGGAAAAGTCTGTAAAAATGGCAATTTTGGTCACTGTGGGGCTTTAAAAAGTGGTTATTCAACATGAGGCACAATCCTTTTGACATTTTGCATCATTTTTTCAATGTTTGAAAAAATAAGTTTTTTTGATGAAAAGCGATGACCCCGGACCTGTCGAACTTTCTCCACATAGTCAGAAATGGTCATTTTTTATTGTTTTCTCTTTTGACTGTAAACGACTATTAAATGTGAATTATTACTTTTGGAACTAAAATAAGTGTGTTTAGAGTAATTATTCTACCAGGAATTGGTCGAAATAGAAGCTTCTGAGTAGGAGGAAAAGTCTGTTAAAATGGCAATTTTGGTCACTGTGTGGCTTTAAAAAGTGGTTATTCAACATGAGGCACAATCCATTTGACATTTTAAATCATTTTTTCAACATTTGAAAAAATAATTTTTTTGATGAAAAACGATGACCCCGGACCTGTCGATCTTTCTCCAGATGGTCAGAAATGGTCATTTTTTAATGTTTTCTCTTTTGACTGTAAAGGACTATTAAATAAGAATTATCACTTTTGGAACTAAAATAATAGTGTTTAGAGTCATTTTTCTGCTAGAAATTGGCCGAAATAGAAGCTTCTGAGTAGGAGGAAAAGTCTGTAAACATGGCAATTTTGTTCACTGTGGGGTTTTAAAAAGTGGTTATTCAACATGAGGCACACTCCTTTTGACATTTTGCATCATTTTTCAACATTTGTTAAACTCATTTTTTTGATGAAAAACGATGAACCCAGACCTGTCAAACTTTCTCCAGATGGTCAGAAATGGTCATATTTTAATGTTTTCTCTTTTGACTGTAAATGACTATTAAATATGAATTATCACTTTTGGAACTAAAATAAGAGGGTTTAGAGTCATTTTTCTGCCAGAAATTGATCGAAATTGAAGCTTCTGAGTAGGAGGAAAAGTCTGTAAAAATTGCAATTTTGGTCACTGTGGGGCTTTAAAAAGTGGTTATTCAACATGAGGCACAATCCAATTGACAGTTTGAATAATTCTTTCTACAGTTGAACCAATTTATTTTGTGATGAAAAACGATGACCCTGGACCTGTCGAACTTTCTCCAGATGGTCAGAAATGGTCAGGTTTTAATGTTTTCTCTTTTGACTGTAAATGACTATTAAATAAGAATTATCACTTTCGGAACTAAAATAAGAGTGTTTAGAGTCATTTATCTGCTAGAAATTGGCCGAAATAGAAGCTTCTGAGTAGGAGAAAAAGTCTGTAAAAATGGCAATTTTAGTCACTGTGGGGCTTTAAAAAGTGGTTATTCAAAATGAGGCACAATCCTTTTGACATTTTGCATCATTTTTTCAACATTTGTTAAAATCAACTTTTTTTGATGAAAAACGATGACCACAGACCTGTCGAACTTTCTCCATATGGTCAGAAATGGTCATTTTTTAATGTTTTCTCTTATGACTATTAAATGTGAATTATCACTTTTGGAACTGAAATAAGTGTGTTTAGAGTAATTTTTCTGCCAGAAATTGGTCGAAATAGAAGCTTCTGAGTAGGAGGAAAAGTCTGTTAAAATGGCAATTGTGGTCACTGTGTGGCTTTAAAAATTGGTTATTCAACATGAGGCACAATCCATTTGACATTTTGCATCATTTTTTCAACATTTGTTAAAATACATTTTTTTGATGAAAAACGAAGACCACAGACTTGTCGAACTTTCTCCATATGGTCAGAAATGGTCATTTTTTAATGTCTTCTCTTATGACTATTAAATTTGAATTATCACTTTTGGAACTAAAATAAGTGTGTTTAGAGTCATTTTTCTGCCAGAAATTGGTCGAAATAGTAGCTTCTGAGTAGGAGGAAAAGTTTGTAAAAATGGCAATTGTGGTCACTGTGGGGCTTTAAAAATTGGTTATTCAACATGAGGTACAATCCATTAGACATTTTGAATAATTTTTTCAGCATTTGAAAAAATAATTTTATTGATGAAAAACGATGACCCCGGACCTGTCGAACTTTCTCAACATAGTCAGAAATTGTCATTTTTTATTGATTTCTCTTTTGACTGTAAACGACTATTAAATGTGAATTATTACTTTTGGAACTAAAATAAGTGTGTTTAGAGTAATTTTTCTACCAGAACTTGGTTGAAATAGAAGCTTCTGAGTAGGAGGAAAAGTCTGTTAAAATGGCAATTTTGGTCACTGTGTGACTTTAAAAAGTGGTTATTCAACATGAGGCACAATCCATTTGACATTTTAAATCATTTTTTCAACATTTGAAAAAATATTTTTTTTGATGAACAACGATGACCCCGGACCTGTCGATCTTTCTCCAGATGGTCAGAAATGGTCATTTTTTTAATGTTTTCTCTTTTGACTGTAAAGGACTATTAAATAAGAATTATCACTTTTGGAACTAAAATAATAGTTTTTAGTGTCATTTTTCTGCTAGAAATTGGCCGAAATAGAAGCTTCTGAGTAGGAGGAAAAGTCTATAAAAATGGCAATTTTGGTCACTGTGGGGTTTTAAAAAGTGGTTATTCAACATAAGGCACAATCCTTTTGACATTTTGAATCATTTTTTCAACATTTGAAAAAATAATTTTTTTGATGAAAAACGATGACCCCGGACCTGTCGAACTTTCTCCACATAGTCAGAAATAGTCATTTTTTATTGTTTTCTTTTTTGACTGTAAATGACTATTAAATGTGAATTATCACTTTTGGAACTAAAATAAGTGTGTTTAGAGTCATTTTTCTGCCAGAAATTTGTCGAAATAGAAGCTTCTGAGTAGGAGGAAAAGTCTGTTAAAATGGCAATTTTGGTCACTGTGTGGCTTCAAAAATTGGTTATTCAACATGAGGCACAATCCATTTGACATTTTGAATAATTTTTTCAACATTTGAAAAAATAATTTTTTTGATGAAAAACGATGACCCCGGACCTGTCGAACTTTCTCCACATAGTCAGAAATAGTCATTTTTTATTGTTTTCTTTTTTGACTGTAAATGACTATTAAATGTGAATTATCACTTTTGGAACTAAAATAAGTGTGTTTAGAGTCATTTTTCTGCCAGAAATTTGTCGAAATAGAAGCTTCTGAGTAGGAGGAAAAGTCTGTTAAAATGGCAATTTTGGTCACTGTGTGGCTTCAAAAATTGGTTATTCAACATGAGGCACAATCCATTAGACATTTTGAATCATTTTTTCAGCATTTGAAAAAATAATTTTATTGATGAAAAACGATGACCCCGGACCTGTCGAACTTTCTCCAGATGGTCAGAAATGGTGATTATTTTTATGTTTTCTCTTTTGACTGTAAATAACTATTAAATAAGAATTATCACTTTTGGAACTAAAAAAGAGTGTTTAGAGTCATTTTTCTGCTAGAAATTGGCCAAAATAGAAGCTTCTGAGTAGGAGGAAAAGTTTGTTAAAACGGCAATTTTGGTCACTGTGTGGCTTTAAAAATTGGTTATTCAACATGAGGCACAATCCATTAGACATTTTGAATCATTTTTTCAGCATTTGAAAAAATTATTTTATTGATGAAAAACGATGACCCCGGACCTGTCGAACTTTCTCAACATAGTCAGAAATGGTCATTTTTTATTGTTTTCTCTTTTGACTGTAAACGACTATTAAATGTGAATTATCGCTTTTGGAACTAAAATAAGTGTGTTTAGAGTCATTTTTCTGCCAGAAATTGGTCGAAATAGAAGCTATAGAGTATGAGGAAAAGTCTGTTGGCAATGGCAATTTTGGTCACTGTGTGGCTTTAAAAAGTGGTTATTCAACATGAGGCACAATCCATTTGACATTTTGAATCATTTTTTCAATATTTGAAAAAATATTTTTTTTTGATGAAAAACGATGACCCTGGACCTGTCGAATTTTCTCCACATAGTCAGAAATGGTCATTTTTTAATGTTTTCTTTTTTGACTGTAAATGACTATTAAATGTGAATTATCACTTTTGGAACTAAAATAAGTGTGTTTAGAGTCATTTTTCTGCAAGAAATTGGTCGAAATTGAAGCTTCTGAGTAGGAGGAAAAGTCTGTAAAAATTGCAATTTTGGTCACTGTGGGGCTTTAAAAAGTGGTTATTCAGCATGAGGCACAATCCAATTGACAGTTTGAATAATTCTTTCTACAGTTGAAACAATTTATTTTGTGATGAAAAACGATGACCCTGGACCTGTCGAACTTTCTCCAGATGGTCAGAAATGGTCATGTTTTAATGTTTTCTCTTTTGACTGTAAATGACTATTAAATAAGAATTATCACTTTTGGAACTAAAATAAGAGTGTTTAGAGTCATTTATCTGCTAGAAATTGGCTGAAATAGAGGTTTCTGAGTAGGAGGAAAAGTCTGTAAAAATGGCAATTTTGGTCACTGTGGGGTTTTAAAAAGTGGTTATTCAACATGAGGCACAATCCTTTTGACATTTTGCATCATTTTTTCAACGTTTGAAAAAATAAGTTTTTTTGATGAAAAACGATGACCCCAGACCTGTCGAACTTTCTCCAGATGGTCAGAAATGGTAATTTTTTTAATGTTTTCTCTTTTGACTGTAAATGACTATTAAATATGAATTATAACTTTTGGAACTAAAATAAGAGTGTTTAGAGTCATTTTTCTGCTAGAAATTGGCCGAAATAGAAGCTTCTGAGTAGGACGAAAAGTCTGTAAAAATGGCAATTTTGGTCACTGTGGGGCTTTAAAAAGTGGTTATTCAACATGAGGCACAATCCTTTTGACATTTTGCATCATTTTTTCAACATTTGTTGAAATCAATTTTTTGATGAAAAACGATGACCACACACCTGTCGAACTTTCTCCAGATGGTCAAAAATGGTCATTTTTTAATGTTTTCTGTGAATGTGAATTATCACTTTTGGAACTGAAATAAGTGTGTTTAGAGTCATTTTTCTGCCAGAAATTGGTCGAAAAAGAAGCTTCTGAGTAGGAGGAAAAGTCTGTTAAAATGACAATTGTGGTCACTGTGTGGCTTAAAAAATTGGTTATTCAACATGAGGCACAATCCATTTGACATTTTGAATCATTTTTTCAACATTTGAAAAAATATTTTTTTTTGATGAAAAACGATGACCCTGGACCTGTCGAACTTTCTCCACATAGTCAGAAATTGTCATTTTTTAATGTTTTCTCTTATGACTATTAAATTTGAATTATCACTTTTGGAACTAAAATAAGTGTGTTTAGAATAATTTTTCTGCCAGACATTGGTCGAAATAGAAGCTTCTAAGTAGGAGAAAAAGTCTGTTGGCAATGGCCATTTTGGTCACTGTGTGGCTTTAAAAAGTGGTTATTCAACATGAGGCACAATCCATTTGACATTTTGAATAATTTTTTCAACATTTGAAAAAAAAAAATTTTTGATGAAAAACGATGACCCTGGACCTGTCGAACTTTCTCCAGATAGTCAGAAATGGTCATTTTTTAATGTTTTCTTTTTTGACTGTAAATGACTATTAATGTGAATTATCACTTTTGGAACTAAAATAAGTGTGTTTAGAGTCATTTTTCTGCCAGAAATTGATCGAAATTGAAGCTTCTGAGTAGGAGGAAAAGTCTGTAAAAATTGCAATTTTGGTCACTGTGGGGCTTTAAAAAGTGGTTATTCAACATGAGGCACAATCCAATTGACAGTTTGAATAATTCTTTCTACAGTTGAAACAATTTATTTTGTGATGAAAAACGATGACCCTGGACCTGTCGAACTTTCTCCAGATGGTCAGAAATGGTCATGTTTTAATGTTTTCTCTTTTGACTGTAAATGACTATTAAATAAGAATTATCACTTTTGGAACTAAAATAAGAGTGTTTAGAGTCATTTATCTGCTAGAAATTGGCCGAAATAGAAGCTTCTGAGTAGGAGGAAAAGTCTGTAAAAATGGCAATTTTAGTCACTGTCGGGCTTTAAAAAGTGGTTATTCAACATGAGGCACAATCCTTTTGACATTTTGCATCATTTTTTCAACATTTGTTAAAATCAATTTTTTTGATGAAAAACGATGACCACAGACCTGTCGAACTTTCTCCAGATGGTCAGAAATGGTAATTTTTTAATGTTTTCTCCTATGACTATTAAATGTGAATTATCACTTTTGGAACTGAAATAAGTGGGTTTAGAGTCATTTTTCTGCCAGAAATTGGTCGAAAAAGAAGCTTCTGAGTAGGAGGAAAAGTCTGTTAAAATGGCAATTTTGGTCACTGTGTGGCTTTAAAAAGTGGTTATTCAACATGAGGCACAATCCATTTGACATTTTGAATCATTTTTTCAACATATGAAAAATATTTTTTTTGATGAACAACGATGACCCTGGACCTGTCGATCTTTCTCCAGATGGTCAGAAATGGTCATTTTTTAATGTTTTCTCTTTTGACTGTAAAGGACTATTAAATGTGAATTATCACTTTTGGAACTAAAATAAGAGGGTTTAGAGTCATTTTTCTGCCAGAAATTGATCGAAATTGAAGCTTCTGAGTAGGAGGAAAAGTCTGTAAAAATTGCAATTTTGGTCACTGTGGGGCTTTAAAAAGTGGTTATTCAACATGAGGCACAATCCAATTGACAGTTTGAATAATTCTTTCTACAGTTGAAACAATTTATTTTGTGATGAAAAACGATGACCCTGGACCTGTCGAACTTTCTCCAGATGGTCAGAAATGGTCAGGTTTTAATGTTTTCTCTTTTGACTGTAAGTGACCATTAAATAAGAATTATCACTTTTGGAACTAAAATAAGAGTGTTTAGAGTCATTTATCTGCTAGAAATTGGCCGAAATAGAAGCTTCTGAGTAGGAGGAAAAGTCTGTAAAAATGGCAATTTTAGTCACTGTGGGGCTTTAAAAAGTGGTTATTCAAAATGAGGCACAATTCTTTTGACATTTTGCATCATTTTTTCAACATTTGTTAAAATACATTTTTTTGATGAAAAACGATGACCCCGGACCTGTCAAACTTTTTCCACATAGTCAGAAATGGTCATTTTTTATTGTTTTCTCTTTTGACTGTAAATGACTATTAAATGTGAATGATCATGTTTGGAACTAAAATGAAGGTGTTTAGAGTCATTTTTCTTCCAGAAATTGGCTGAAATAGAAGCTTCTGAGTAGGAGGAAAAGTCTGTTAAAATGGCAATTTTGGTCACTGTGTGGATTTAAAAAGTGGTTATTCAACATAAGGCACAATCCTTTTGAAATTTTGAATCAATTTTTCAACATTTAAAAAAAAAAATTTTTTTGATGAACAACGATGACCTGTCGAACTTTCTCCAGATGGTCAGAAATGGTCATGTTTTAATGTTTTCTCTTTTGACTGTAAATAACTATTAAATAAGAAATATCACTTTTGGAACTAAAATAAGAGTGTTTAGAGTCATTTTTCTGCTAGAAATTGGCTGAAATAGAGGTTTCTGAGTAGGAGGAAAAGTCTGTAAAAATGGCAATTTTGGTCACTGTGTGGCTTTAAAAAGTGGTTATTCAACATGAGGCACAATCCATTTGACATTTTGAATCATTTTTTCAACATTTGAAAAAATATTTTTTTTGATGAACAACGATGACCCCGGACCTGTCAAACTTTTTCCACATAGTCAGAAATGGTCATGTTTTAATGTTTTCTCTTTTGACTGTAAATGACTATTAAATAAGAATTATCACTTTTGGAACTAAAATAAGAGTGTTTAGAGTCATTTTTCTGCCAGAAATTGGTCGAAATAGAAGCTTCTGAGTAGGAGGAAAAGTCTGTTAAAATGGCAATTTTGGTCACTGTGTGGCTTTAAAAATTGGTTATTCAACAGGAGGCACAATCCATTTGACATTTTGAATTATTTTTTCAACATTTGAAAAAATAACTTTTTTTGATGAAAAACGATGACCACGGACCTGTCGAACTTTCCATATGGTCAGAAATGGTCATTTTTTAATGTTTTCTCTTATGACTATTAAATGTGAATTATCACGTTTGGAACTAAAATCAGTGTGTTTAGAGTCATTTTTCTGCCAGACATTGGTCGAAATAGAAGAATTCTGAGTAGGAGGAAAAGTCTGTTAAAATGGCAATTTTGGTCACTGTGTGGCTTTAAAAAGTGGTTATTCAACATGAGGCACAATCCATTTGACATTTTGAATCATTTATTCAACATTTGAAAAAATATTTTTTTTGATGAACAACGATGACCCCGGACCTGTCGATCTTTCTCCAGATGGTCAGAAATGGTCATTTTTTAATGTTTTCTCTTTTGACTGTAAAGGACTATTAAATAAGAATTATCACTTTTGGAACTAAAATAATAGTTTTTAGAGTCATTTTTCTGCTAGAAATTGGCCGAAATAGAAGCTTCTGAGTAGGAGGAAAAGTCTGTAAAAATGGCAATTTTGGTCACTGTGGGGTTTTAAAAAGTGGTTATTCAACATGAGGCACAATCCTTTTGACATTTTGCATCATTTTTTCAACGTTTGAAAAAATAAGTTTTTTTGATGAAAAACGATGACCCCGGACCTGTCGAACCTTCTCCAGATGGTCAGAAATGGTCATTTTTTTAAATGTTTTCTCTTTTGACTGTAAATGACTATTAAATAAGAATTATAACTTTTGGAACTAAAATACGAGGGTTTAGAGTCATTTTTCTGCCAGAAATTGATCGAAATTGAAGCTTCTGAGTAAGAGGAAAAGTCTGTAAAAGTTGCAATTTTGGTCACTGTGGGGCTTTAAAAAGTGGTTATTCAACATGAGGCACAATCCAATTGACAGTTTGAATAATTCTTTCTACAGTTGAAACAATTTATTTTGTGATGAAAAACGATGACCCTGGACCTGTCGAACTTTCTCCAGATGGTCAGAAATGGTCAGGTTTTAATGTTTTCTCTTTTGACTGTAAATGACTATTAAATAAGAATTATCACTTTTGGAACTAAAATAAGAGTGTTTAGAGTCATTTATCTGCTAGAAATAGGCCGAAATAGAAGCTTCTGAGTAGGAGGAAAAGTCTGTAAAAATGGCAATTTTAGTCACTGTGGGGCTTTAAAAAGTGGTTATTCAAAATGAGGCACAATTCTTTTGACATTTTGCATCATTTTTTCAACATTTGTTAAAATACATTTTTTTGATGAAAAACGAAGACCACAGACCTGTCGAACTTTCTCCATATGGTCAGAAATGGTCATTTTTTAATGTCTTCTCTTATGACTATTAAATTTGAATTATCACTTTTGGAACTAAACTAAGTGTGTTTAGAGTCATTTTTCTGCCAGAAATTGGTCGAAATAGTAGCTTCTGAGTAGAGGGAAAAGTCTGTAAAAATGGCAATTTTGGTCACTGTGGGGCTTTAAAAAGTGGTTATTCAACATCAGGCACAATCCTTTTGACATTTTGCATCATTTTTTCAACATATAAAAAAATAATTTTTTTGATGAAAAACGATGACCCTGGACCTGTCGAACTTTCTCCACATAGTCAGAAATGGTCATTTTTTATTGTTTTCTCTTTTGACTGTAAACGACTATTAAATGTGAATTATTACTTTTGGAACTAAAATAAGTGTGTTTAGAGTAATTTTTCAGCCAGAAATTGGTCGAAATAGAAGCTTCTGAGTAGGAGGAAAAGTCTGTAAAAATGGCAATTTTGGTCACAGTGTGGCTTTAAAAAGTGGTTATTCAACATGAGGCACACTCCATTTGACATTTTGAATCATTTTTTCAACATTTGAAAAAATATTTTTTTTTTGATGAAAAACGATGACCCTGGACCTGTCGAACTTTCTCCACATAGTCAGAAATGGTCATTTTTTTATGTTTTCTTTTTTGACTGTAAATGACTATTAAATAAGAATTATCACTTTTGGAACTAAAATAAGTGTGTTTAGAGTCATTTTTCTGCAAGAAATTGGTCAAATAGAAGCTTCTGAGTAGGAGGAACAGTCTGTTAAAATGGCAATTTTGGTCACTGTGTGGCTTTAAAAAGTGGTTATTCAACATGAGGCACAATCCTTTTGACATTTTTGGTCACTGTGTGGCTTTAAAAATTGGTTTTTCAACATGAGGCACAATCCATTTGACATTTTGAATCATTTTTTCAACATTTGAAAAAATAACTTTTTTTGATGAAAAACGATGACCCCGGACCTGTCGAACTTTCTCCACATAGTCAGAAATAGTCATTTTTTATTGTTTTCTTTTTTGACTGTAAATGACTATTAAATGTGAATTATCACTTTTGGAACTAAAATAAGTGTGTTTAGAGTCATTTTTCTGCCAGAAATTGGTCTGAGTAATTTTTCTGCCAGAAATTGGTCGAAATAGAAGCTTCTGAGTAGGAGGAAAAGTCTGTTAAAATTGCAATTTTGGTCACTGTGTGGCTTTAAAAATTGGTTATTCAACATGAGGCACAATCCATTTGACATTTTGAATCATTTTTTCAACATTTGGAAAAATAATTTTTGGGATAAAAAACGATGACCCGGACCTGTCGAACTTTCTCCAGATGGTCAGAAATGGTCATGTTTTAATGTTTTCTCTTCTGACTGTAAATTACTATTAACTATGAATTATCACTTTTGGAACTAAAATAAGAGTGTTTAGAGTCATTTTTCTGCCAGAAAATTGGTCGAAATAGAAGCCTCTGTGAGGAGGAAAAGACTGTAAAAATGGCAATTTTGGTCACTGTGGGGCTTTAAAAAGTGGTTATTCAACATCAGGCACAATCCAATTGACAGTTTGAATAATTATTTCTACAGTTGAAACAATTTATTTTGTGATGAAAAACGATGACCCTGGACCTTTCTCCAGATGGTCAGAAATGGTCATTTTTTTAATGTTTTCTCCTATGACTATTAAATGTGAATTATCACTTTTGGAACTGAAATAGGTGTGTTTAGAGTCATTTTTCTGCCAGAAATTGGTCGAAATAGAAGCTTCTGAGTAGCAGGAAAAGTCTTTTAAAATGGCAATTTTGGTCACTGTGTGGCTTTAAAAAGTGGTTATTCAACATGAGGCACGATCCATTTGACATTTTGAATAATTTTCTCAACATTTGAAAAAATAACTTTTTTTGATGAAAAACGATGACCCCGGACCTGTCGAACTTTCTCCAGATGGTCAGAAATGGTCATGTTTTAATGTTTTCTCTTTTGACTGTAAATGACTATTAAATAAGAATTATCACTTTTGGAACTAAAATAAGAGTGTTTAGAGTCATTTTTCTGCCAGAAATTGGTCGAAATAGAAGCTTCTGAGTAGGCGGAAAAGTCTGTTAAAATGGCAATTTAGGTCACTGTGTGGCTTTAAAAATTGGTTATTCAACAGGAGGCACAATCCATTTGACATTTTGAATAATTTTTTCAACATTTGAAAAAAATAACTTTTTTTGATGAAAAACGATGACCACGGACCTGTCGAACTTTCTCCATATGGTCAGAAATGGTAATTTTTTTAATGTTTTCTCTTATGACTATTAAATGTGAATTATCACTTTTGGAACTAAAATCAGTGTGTTTAGAGTAATTTTTCTGCCAGAAATTGGTCGAAATAGAAGCTTCTGAGTAGGAGGAAAAGTCTGTAAAAATGGCAATTTTGGTCACTGTGGGGTTTTAAAAAGTGGTTATTCAACATGAGGCACAATCCTTTTGACATTTTGCATCATTTTTTCAACGTTTGAAAAAATAAGTTTTTTTGATGAAAAACGATGACCCCGGACCTGTCGAACCTTCTCCAGATGGTCAGAAATGGTCATTTTTTTAAATGTTTTCTCTTTTGACTGTAAATGACTATTAAATAAGAATTATAACTTTTGGAACTAAAATAAGAGGGTTTAGAGTCATTTTTCTGCCAGAAATTGATCGAAATTGAAGCTTCTGAGTAAGAGGAAAAGTCTGTAAAAATTGCAATTTTGGTCACTGTGGGGCTTTAAAAAGTGGTTATTCAACATGAGGCACAATCCAATTGACAGTTTGAATAATTCTTTCTACAGTTGAAACAATTTATTTTGTGATGAAAAACGATGACCCTGGACCTGTCGAACTTTCTCCAGATGGTCAGAAATGGTCAGGTTTTAATGTTTTCTCTTTTGACTGTAAATGACTATTAAATAAGAATTATCACTTTTGGAACTAAAATAAGAGTGTTTAGAGTCATTTATCTGCTAGAAATAGGCCGAAAAAGAAGCTTCTGAGTAGGAGGAAAAGTCTGTAAAAATGGCAATTTTAGTCACTGTGCGGCTTTAAAAAGTGGTTATTCAAAATGAGGCACAATTCTTTTGACATTTTGCATCATTTTTTCAACATTTGTTAAAATACATTTTTTTGATGAAAAACGAAGACCACAGACCTGTCGAACTTTCTCCATATGGTCAGAAATGGTCATTTTTTAATGTCTTCTCTTATGACTATTAAATTTGAATTATCACTTTTGGAACTAAACTAAGTGTGTTTAGAGTCATTTTTCTGCCAGAAATTGGTCGAAATAGTAGCTTCTGAGTAGAGGGAAAAGTCTGTAAAAATGGCAATTTTGGTCACTGTGGGGCTTTAAAAAGTGGTTATTCAACATCAGGCACAATCCTTTTGACATTTTGCATCATTTTTTCAACATATAAAAAAATAATTTTTTTGATGAAAAACGATGACCCTGGACCTGTCGAACTTTCTCCACATAGTCAGAAATGGTCATTTTTTATTGTTTTCTCTTTTGACTGTAAACGACTATTAAATGTGAATTATTACTTTTGGAACTAAAATAAGTGTGTTTAGAGTAATTTTTCTGCCAGAAATTGGTCGAAATAGAAGCTTCTGAGTAGGAGGAAAAGTCTGTAAAAATGGCAATTTTGGTCACAGTGTGGCTTTAAAAAGTGGTTATTCAACATGAGGCACACTCCATTTGACATTTTGAATCATTTTTTCAACATTTGAAAAAATATTTTTTTTTTTGATGAAAAACGATGACCCTGGACCTGTCGAACTTTCTCCACATAGTCAGAAATGGTCATTTTTTAATGTTTTCTTTTTTGACTAAAATGACTATTAAATAAGAATTATCACTTTTGGAACTAAAATAAGTGTGTTTAGAGTCATTTTTCTGCAAGAAATTGGTCGAAATAGAAGCTTCTGAGTAGGAGGAACAGTCTGTTAAAATGGCAATTTTGGTCACTGTGTGGCTTTAAAAAGTGGTTATTCAACATGAGGCACAATCCTTTTGACATTTTTGGTCACTGTGTGGCTTTAAAAATTGGTTTTTCAACATGAGGCACAATCCATTTGACATTTTGAATCATTTTTTCAACATTTGAAAAAATAACTTTTTTTGATGAAAAACGATGACCCCGGACCTGTCGAACTTTCTCCACATAGTCAGAAAAGGTCAATTTTTATTGTTTTCTTTTTTGACTGTAAATGACTATTAAATGTGAATTATCACTTTTGGAACTAAAATAAGTGTGTTTAGAGTCATTTTTCTGCCAGAAATTGGTCTGAGTAATTTTTCTGCCAGAAATTGGTCGAAATAGAAGCTTCTGAGTAGGAGGAAAAGTCTGTTAAAATTGCAATTTTGGTCACTGTGTGGCTTTAAAAATTGGTTATTCAACATGAGGCACAATCCATTTGACATTTTGAATCATTTTTTCAACATTTGGAAAAATAATTTTTGGGATAAAAAACGATGACCCGGACCTGTCGAACTTTCTCCAGATGGTCAGAAATGGTCATGTTTTAATGTTTTCTCTTCTGACTGTAAATTACTATTAACTATGAATTATCACTTTTGGAACTAAAATAAGAGTGTTTAGAGTCATTTTTCTGCCAGAAAATTGGTCGAAATAGAAGCCTCTGTGAGGAGGAAAAGACTGTAAAAATGGCAATTTTGGTCACTGTGGGGCTTTAAAAAGTGGTTATTCAACATCAGGCACAATCCAATTGACAGTTTGAATAATTATTTCTACAGTTGAAACAATTTATTTTGTGATGAAAAACGATGACCCTGGACCTTTCTCCAGATGGTCAGAAATGGTCATTTTTTTAATGTTTTCTCCTATGACTATTAAATGTGAATTATCACTTTTGGAACTGAAATAGGTGTGTTTAGAGTCATTTTTCTGCCAGAAATTGGTCGAAATAGAAGCTTCTGAGTAGCAGGAAAAGTCTTTTAAAATGGCAATTTTGGTCACTGTGTGGCTTTAAAAAGTGGTTATTCAACATGAGGCACGATCCATTTGACATTTTGAATAATTTTCTCAACATTTGAAAAAATAACTTTTTTTGATGAAAAACGATGACCCCGGACCTGTCGAACTTTCTCCAGATGGTCAGAAATGGTCATGTTTTAATGTTTTCTCTTTTGACTGTAAATGACTATTAAATAAGAATTATCACTTTTGGAACTAAAATAAGAGTGTTTAGAGTCATTTTTCTGCCAGAAATTGGTCGAAATAGAAGCTTCTGAGTAGGCGGAAAAGTCTGTTAAAATGGCAATTTAGGTCACTGTGTGGCTTTAAAAATTGGTTATTCAACAGGAGGCACAATCCATTTGACATTTTGAATAATTTTTTCAACATTTGAAAAAAATAACTTTTTTTGATGAAAAACGATGACCACGGACCTGTCGAACTTTCTCCATATGGTCAGAAATGGTAATTTTTTTAATGTTTTCTCTTATGACTATTAAATGTGAATTATCACTTTTGGAACTAAAATCAGTGTGTTTAGAGTAATTTTTCTGCCAGAAATTGGTCGAAATAGAAGCTTCTGAGTAGGAGGAAAAGTCTGTAAAAATGGCAATTTTGGTCACTGTGGGGTTTTAAAAAGTGGTTATTCAACATGAGGCACAATCCTTTTGACATTTTGCATCATTTTTTCAACGTTTGAAAAAATAAGTTTTTTTGATGAAAAACGATGACCCCGGACCTGTCGAACCTTCTCCAGATGGTCAGAAATGGTCATTTTTTTAAATGTTTTCTCTTTTGACTGTAAATGACTATTAAATAAGAATTATAACTTTTGGAACTAAAATAAGAGGGTTTAGAGTCATTTTTCTGCCAGAAATTGATCGAAATTGAAGCTTCTGAGTAAGAGGAAAAGTCTGTAAAAATTGCAATTTTGGTCACTGTGGGGCTTTAAAAAGTGGTTATTCAACATGAGGCACAATCCAATTGACAGTTTGAATAATTCTTTCTACAGTTGAAACAATTTATTTTGTGATGAAAAACGATGACCCTGGACCTGTCGAACTTTCTCCAGATGGTCAGAAATGGTCAGGTTTTAATGTTTTCTCTTTTGACTGTAAATGACTATTAAATAAGAATTATCACTTTTGGAACTAAAATAAGAGTGTTTAGAGTCATTTATCTGCTAGAAATAGGCCGAAAAAGAAGCTTCTGAGTAGGAGGAAAAGTCTGTAAAAATGGCAATTTTAGTCACTGTGCGGCTTTAAAAAGTGGTTATTCAAAATGAGGCACAATTCTTTTGACATTTTGCATCATTTTTTCAACATTTGTTAAAATACATTTTTTTGATGAAAAACGAAGACCACAGACCTGTCGAACTTTCTCCATATGGTCAGAAATGGTCATTTTTTAATGTCTTCTCTTATGACTATTAAATTTGAATTATCACTTTTGGAACTAAACTAAGTGTGTTTAGAGTCATTTTTCTGCCAGAAATTGGTCGAAATAGTAGCTTCTGAGTAGAGGGAAAAGTCTGTAAAAATGGCAATTTTGGTCACTGTGGGGCTTTAAAAAGTGGTTATTCAACATCAGGCACAATCCTTTTGACATTTTGCATCATTTTTTCAACATATAAAAAAATAATTTTTTTGATGAAAAACGATGACCCTGGACCTGTCGAACTTTCTCCACATAGTCAGAAATGGTCATTTTTTATTGTTTTCTCTTTTGACTGTAAACGACTATTAAATGTGAATTATTACTTTTGGAACTAAAATAAGTGTGTTTAGAGTAATTTTTCTGCCAGAAATTGGTCGAAATAGAAGCTTCTGAGTAGGAGGAAAAGTCTGTAAAAATGGCAATTTTGGTCACAGTGTGGCTTTAAAAAGTGGTTATTCAACATGAGGCACACTCCATTTGACATTTTGAATCATTTTTTCAACATTTGAAAAAATATTTTTTTTTTTGATGAAAAACGATGACCCTGGACCTGTCGAACTTTCTCCACATAGTCAGAAATGGTCATTTTTTAATGTTTTCTTTTTTGACTAAAATGACTATTAAATAAGAATTATCACTTTTGGAACTAAAATAAGTGTGTTTAGAGTCATTTTTCTGCAAGAAATTGGTCGAAATAGAAGCTTCTGAGTAGGAGGAACAGTCTGTTAAAATGGCAATTTTGGTCACTGTGTGGCTTTAAAAAGTGGTTATTCAACATGAGGCACAATCCTTTTGACATTTTTGGTCACTGTGTGGCTTTAAAAATTGGTTTTTCAACATGAGGCACAATCCATTTGACATTTTGAATCATTTTTTCAACATTTGAAAAAATAACTTTTTTTGATGAAAAACGATGACCCCGGACCTGTCGAACTTTCTCCACATAGTCAGAAAAGGTCAATTTTTTATTGTTTTCTTTTTTGACTGTAAATGACTATTAAATGTGAATTATCATGTTTGGAACTAAAATGAAGGTGTTTAGAGTCATTTTTCTTCCAGAAATTGGCTGAAATAGAAGCTTCTGAGTAGGAGAAAAAGTCTGTTAAAATGGCAATTTTGGTTACTGTGTGCCTTTAAAAAGTGGTTATTCAACATAAGGCACAATCCTTTTGAAATTTTGAATCAATTTTTCAACATTTGCAAAAAAAAATTTTTTAATGAAAAACGATGACCGGAGACCTGTCGAACTTTCTCCAGATGGTCAGAAATTGTCATTTTTTAATGTTTTCTCTTATGACTATTAAATGTGAATTATCACTTTTGGAACTAAAATAAGTGTGTTTAGAGTCATTTTTCTGCCAGAAATTGGTCGAAATAGAAGCTTCTGTGTAGGAGGAAAAGTCTGTAAAAATGGCAATTTTAGTCACTGTGGGGCTTTAAAAAGTGGTTATTCAAAATGAGGCACAATCCTTTTGACATTTTGCATCATTTTTTCAATATTTGTTTAAATACATTTTTTTGATGAAAAACGAAGACCACAGACCTGTCGAACTTTCTCCATATGGTCAGAAATGGTCATTTTTTAATGTCTTCTCTTATGACTATTAAATGTGAATTATTACTTTTGGAACTAAAATAAGTGTGTTTAGAGTAATTTTTCTACCAGAACTTGGTTGAAATAGAAGCTTCTGAGTAGGAGGAAAAGTCTGTTAAAATGGCAATTCTGGTCACTGTGGCTTTAAAAAGTGGTTATTCAACATGAGGCACAATCCATTTGACATTTTAAATCATTTTTTCAACATTTGAAAAAATAATTTTTTTGATGAAAAACGATGTCGAACTTTCTCCATATGGTCAGAAATGGTGATTTTTTATTGTTTTCTCTTTTGACTGTAAATGACTATTAAATAAGAATTATCACTTTTGGAACTAAAATAAGAGTGTTTAGAGTCATTTTTCTGCTAGAAATTGGCCGAAATAGAAGCGTCTGAGTAGGAGGAAAAGTCTATTAAAATGGCAATTTTGGTTACTGTGGGGCTTTAAAAAGTGGTTATTCAACATGAGGCACAATCCTTTTGACATTTTGCATCATTTTTTCAACATTTGAAAAAATAAGTTTTTTTGATGAAAAACGATGACCCCAGACCTGTCGAACTTTCTCCAGATGGTCAGAAATGGTAATTTTTTTAATGTTTTCTCTTTTGACTGTAAATGACTATTAAATATGAATTATAACTTTTGGAACTAAAATAAGAGTGTTTAGAGTCATTTTTCTGCTAGAAATTGGCCGAAATAGAAGCTTCTGAGTAGGACGAAAAGTCTGTAAAAATGGCAATTTTGGTCACTGTGGGGCTTTAAAAAGTGGTTATTCAACATGAGGCACAATCCTTTTGACATTTTGCATCATTTTTTCAACATTTGTTGAAATCAATTTTTTGATGAAAAACGATGACCACACACCTGTCGAACTTTCTCCAGATGGTCAAAAATGGTCATTTTTTAATGTTTTCTGTGAATGTGAATTATCACTTTTGGAACTGAAATAAGTGTGTTTAGAGTCATTTTTCTGCCAGAAATTGGTCGAAAAAGAAGCTTCTGAGTAGGAGGAAAAGTCTGTTAAAATGACAATTGTGGTCACTGTGTGGCTTAAAAAATTGGTTATTCAACATGAGGCACAATCCATTTGACATTTTGAATCATTTTTTCAACATTTGAAAAAATATTTTTTTTTGATGAAAAACGATGACCCTGGACCTGTCGAACTTTCTCCACATAGTCAGAAATTGTCATTTTTTAATGTTTTCTCTTATGACTATTAAATTTGAATTATCACTTTTGGAACTAAAATAAGTGTGTTTAGAATAATTTTTCTGCCAGACATTGGTCGAAATAGAAGCTTCTAAGTAGGAGAAAAAGTCTGTTGGCAATGGCCATTTTGGTCACTGTGTGGCTTTAAAAAGTGGTTATTCAACATGAGGCACAATCCATTTGACATTTTGAATAATTTTTTCAACATTTGAAAAAAAAAAAATTTTGATGAAAAACGATGACCCTGGACCTGTCGAACTTTCTCCAGATAGTCAGAAATGGTCATTTTTTAATGTTTTCTTTTTTGACTGTAAATGACTATTAATGTGAATTATCACTTTTGGAACTAAAATAAGTGTGTTTAGAGTCATTTTTCTGCCAGAAATTGATCGAAATTGAAGCTTCTGAGTAGGAGGAAAAGTCTGTAAAAATTGCAATTTTGGTCACTGTGGGGCTTTAAAAAGTGGTTATTCAACATGAGGCACAATCCAATTGACAGTTTGAATAATTCTTTCTACAGTTGAAACAATTTATTTTGTGATGAAAAACGATGACCCTGGACCTGTCGAACTTTCTCCAGATGGTCAGAAATGGTCATGTTTTAATGTTTTCTCTTTTGACTGTAAATGACTATTAAATAAGAATTATCACTTTTGGAACTAAAATAAGAGTGTTTAGAGTCATTTATCTGCTAGAAATTGGCCGAAATAGAAGCTTCTGAGTAGGAGGAAAAGTCTGTAAAAATGGCAATTTTAGTCACTGTCGGGCTTTAAAAAGTGGTTATTCAACATGAGGCACAATCCTTTTGACATTTTGCATCATTTTTTCAACATTTGTGAAAATCAATTTTTTTGATGAAAAACGATGACCACAGACCTGTCGAACTTTCTCCAGATGGTCAGAAATGGTAATTTTTTAATGTTTTCTCCTATGACTATTAAATGTGAATTATCACTTTTGGAACTGAAATAAGTGGGTTTAGAGTCATTTTTCTGCCAGAAATTGGTCGAAAAAGAAGCTTCTGAGTAGGAGGAAAAGTCTGTTAAAATGGCAATTTTGGTCACTGTGTGGCTTTAAAAAGTGGTTATTCAACATGAGGCACAATCCATTTGACATTTTGAATCATTTTTTCAACATATGAAAAATATTTTTTTTGATGAACAACGATGACCCTGGACCTGTCGATCTTTCTCCAGATGGTCAGAAATGGTCATTTTTTAATGTTTTCTCTTTTGACTGTAAAGGACTATTAAATGTGAATTATCACTTTTGGAACTAAAATAAGAGGGTTTAGAGTCATTTTTCTGCCAGAAATTGATCGAAATTGAAGCTTCTGAGTAGGAGGAAAAGTCTGTAAAAATTGCAATTTTGGTCACTGTGGGGCTTTAAAAAGTGGTTATTCAACATGAGGCACAATCCAATTGACAGTTTGAATAATTCTTTCTACAGTTGAAACAATTTATTTTGTGATGAAAAACGATGACCCTGGACCTGTCGAACTTTCTCCAGATGGTCAGAAATGGTCAGGTTTTAATGTTTTCTCTTTTGACTGTAAGTGACCATTAAATAAGAATTATCACTTTTGGAACTAAAATAAGAGTGTTTAGAGTCATTTATCTGCTAGAAATTGGCCGAAATAGAAGCTTCTGAGTAGGAGGAAAAGTCTGTAAAAATGGCAATTTTAGTCACTGTGGGGCTTTAAAAAGTGGTTATTCAAAATGAGGCACAATTCTTTTGACATTTTGCATCATTTTTTCAACATTTGTTAAAATACATTTTTTTGATGAAAAACGATGACCCCGGACCTGTCAAACTTTTTCCACATAGTCAGAAATGGTCATTTTTTATTGTTTTCTCTTTTGACTGTAAATGACTATTAAATGTGAATGATCATGTTTGGAACTAAAATGAAGGTGTTTAGAGTCATTTTTCTTCCAGAAATTGGCTGAAATAGAAGCTTCTGAGTAGGAGGAAAAGTCTGTTAAAATGGCAATTTTGGTCACTGTGTGGATTTAAAAAGTGGTTATTCAACATAAGGCACAATCCTTTTGAAATTTTGAATCAATTTTTCAACATTTAAAAAAAAAATTTTTTTTGATGAACAACGATGACCTGTCGAACTTTCTCCAGATGGTCAGAAATGGTCATGTTTTAATGTTTTCTCTTTTGACTGTAAATAACTATTAAATAAGAAATATCACTTTTGGAACTAAAATAAGAGTGTTTAGAGTCATTTTTCTGCTAGAAATTGGCTGAAATAGAGGTTTCTGAGTAGGAGGAAAAGTCTGTAAAAATGGCAATTTTGGTCACTGTGTGGCTTTAAAAAGTGGTTATTCAACATGAGGCACAATCCATTTGACATTTTGAATCATTTTTTCAACATTTGAAAAAATATTTTTTTTGATGAACAACGATGACCCCGGACCTGTCAAACTTTTTCCACATAGTCAGAAATGGTCATGTTTTAATGTTTTCTCTTTTGACTGTAAATGACTATTAAATAAGAATTATCACTTTTGGAACTAAAATAAGAGTGTTTAGAGTCATTTTTCTGCCAGAAATTGGTCGAAATAGAAGCTTCTGAGTAGGAGGAAAAGTCTGTTAAAATGGCAATTTTGGTCACTGTGTGGCTTTAAAAATTGGTTATTCAACAGGAGGCACAATCCATTTGACATTTTGAATTATTTTTTCAACATTTGAAAAAATAACTTTTTTTGATGAAAAACGATGACCACGGACCTGTCGAACTTTCCATATGGTCAGAAATGGTCATTTTTTAATGTTTTCTCTTATGACTATTAAATGTGAATTATCACGTTTGGAACTAAAATCAGTGTGTTTAGAGTCATTTTTCTGCCAGACATTGGTCGAAATAGAAGAATTCTGAGTAGGAGGAAAAGTCTGTTAAAATGGCAATTTTGGTCACTGTGTGGCTTTAAAAAGTGGTTATTCAACATGAGGCACAATCCATTTGACATTTTGAATCATTTATTCAACATTTGAAAAAATATTTTTTTTGATGAACAACGATGACCCCGGACCTGTCGATCTTTCTCCAGATGGTCAGAAATGGTCATTTTTTAATGTTTTCTCTTTTGACTGTAAAGGACTATTAAATAAGAATTATCACTTTTGGAACTAAAATAATAGTTTTTAGAGTCATTTTTCTGCTAGAAATTGGCCGAAATAGAAGCTTCTGAGTAGGAGGAAAAGTCTGTAAAAATGGCAATTTTGGTCACTGTGGGGTTTTAAAAAGTGGTTATTCAACATGAGGCACAATCCTTTTGACATTTTGCATCATTTTTTCAACGTTTGAAAAAATAAGTTTTTTTGATGAAAAACGATGACCCCGGACCTGTCGAACCTTCTCCAGATGGTCAGAAATGGTCATTTTTTTCAAATGTTTTCTCTTTTGACTGTAAATGACTATTAAATAAGAATTATAACTTTTGGAACTAAAATACGAGGGTTTAGAGTCATTTTTCTGCCAGAAATTGATCGAAATTGAAGCTTCTGAGTAAGAGGAAAAGTCTGTAAAAGTTGCAATTTTGGTCACTGTGGGGCTTTAAAAAGTGGTTATTCAACATGAGGCACAATCCAATTGACAGTTTGAATAATTCTTTCTACAGTTGAAACAATTTATTTTGTGATGAAAAACGATGACCCTGGACCTGTCGAACTTTCTCCAGATGGTCAGAAATGGTCAGGTTTTAATGTTTTCTCTTTTGACTGTAAATGACTATTAAATAAGAATTATCACTTTTGGAACTAAAATAAGAGTGTTTAGAGTCATTTATCTGCTAGAAATAGGCCGAAATAGAAGCTTCTGAGTAGGAGGAAAAGTCTGTAAAAATGGCAATTTTAGTCACTGTGGGGCTTTAAAAAGTGGTTATTCAAAATGAGGCACAATTCTTTTGACATTTTGCATCATTTTTTCAACATTTGTTAAAATACATTTTTTTGATGAAAAACGAAGACCACAGACCTGTCGAACTTTCTCCATATGGTCAGAAATGGTCATTTTTTAATGTCTTCTCTTATGACTATTAAATTTGAATTATCACTTTTGGAACTAAACTAAGTGTGTTTAGAGTCATTTTTCTGCCAGAAATTGGTCGAAATAGTAGCTTCTGAGTAGAGGGAAAAGTCTGTAAAAATGGCAATTTTGGTCACTGTGGGGCTTTAAAAAGTGGTTATTCAACATCAGGCACAATCCTTTTGACATTTTGCATCATTTTTTCAACATATAAAAAAATAATTTTTTTGATGAAAAACGATGACCCTGGACCTGTCGAACTTTCTCCACATAGTCAGAAATGGTCATTTTTTATTGTTTTCTCTTTTGACTGTAAACGACTATTAAATGTGAATTATTACTTTTGGAACTAAAATAAGTGTGTTTAGAGTAATTTTTCAGCCAGAAATTGGTCGAAATAGAAGCTTCTGAGTAGGAGGAAAAGTCTGTAAAAATGGCAATTTTGGTCACAGTGTGGCTTTAAAAAGTGGTTATTCAACATGAGGCACACTCCATTTGACATTTTGAATCATTTTTTCAACATTTGAAAAAATATTTTTTTTTTTATGAAAAACGATGACCCTGGACCTGTCGAACTTTCTCCACATAGTCAGAAATGGTCATTTTTTAATGTTTTCTTTTTTGACTGTAAATGACTATTAAATAAGAATTATCACTTTTGGAACTAAAATAAGTGTGTTTAGAGTCATTTTTCTGCAAGAAATTGGTCGAAATAGAAGCTTCTGAGTAGGAGGAACAGTCTGTTAAAATGGCAATTTTGGTCACTGTGTGGCTTTAAAAAGTGGTTATTCAACATGAGGCACAATCCTTTTGACATTTTTGGTCACTGTGTGGCTTTAAAAATTGGTTTTTCAACATGAGGCACAATCCATTTGACATTTTGAATCATTTTTTCAACATTTGAAAAAATAACTTTTTTTGATGAAAAACGATGACCCCGGACCTGTCGAACTTTCTCCACATAGTCAGAAATAGTCATTTTTTATTGTTTTCTTTTTTGACTGTAAATGACTATTAAATGTGAATTATCACTTTTGGAACTAAAATAAGTGTGTTTAGAGTCATTTTTCTGCCAGAAATTGGTCTGAGTAATTTTTCTGCCAGAAATTGGTCGAAATAGAAGCTTCTGAGTAGGAGGAAAAGTCTGTTAAAATTGCAATTTTGGTCACTGTGTGGCTTTAAAAATTGGTTATTCAACATGAGGCACAATCCATTTGACATTTTGAATCATTTTTTCAACATTTGGAAAAATAATTTTTGGGATAAAAAACGATGACCCGGACCTGTCGAACTTTCTCCAGATGGTCAGAAATGGTCATGTTTTAATGTTTTCTCTTCTGACTGTAAATTACTATTAACTATGAATTATCACTTTTGGAACTAAAATAAGAGTGTTTAGAGTCATTTTTCTGCCAGAAAATTGGTCGAAATAGAAGCCTCTGTGAGGAGGAAAAGACTGTAAAAATGGCAATTTTGGTCACTGTGGGGCTTTAAAAAGTGGTTATTCAACATCAGGCACAATCCAATTGACAGTTTGAATAATTATTTCTACAGTTGAAACAATTTATTTTGTGATGAAAAACGATGACCCTGGACCTTTCTCCAGATGGTCAGAAATGGTCATTTTTTTAATGTTTTCTCCTATGACTATTAAATGTGAATTATCACTTTTGGAACTGAAATAAGTGTGTTTAGAGTCATTTTTCTGCCAGAAATTGGTCGAAATAGAAGCTTCTGAGTAGCAGGAAAAGTCTTTTAAAATGGCAATTTTGGTCACTGTGTGGCTTTAAAAAGTGGTTATTCAACATGAGGCACGATCCATTTGACATTTTGAATAATTTTCTCAACATTTGAAAAAATAACTTTTTTTGATGAAAAACGATGACCCCGGACCTGTCGAACTTTCTCCAGATGGTCAGAAATGGTCATGTTTTAATGTTTTCTCTTTTGACTGTAAATGACTATTAAATAAGAATTATCACTTTTGGAACTAAAATAAGAGTGTTTAGAGTCATTTTTCTGCCAGAAATTGGTCGAAATAGAAGCTTCTGAGTAGGCGGAAAAGTCTGTTAAAATGGCAATTTAGGTCACTGTGTGGCTTTAAAAATTGGTTATTCAACAGGAGGCACAATCCATTTGACATTTTGAATTATTTTTTCAACATTTGAAAAAAATAACTTTTTTTGATGAAAAACGATGACCACGGACCTGTCGAACTTTCTCCATATGGTCAGAAATGGTAATTTTTTTAATGTTTTCTCTTATGACTATTAAATGTGAATTATCACTTTTGGAACTAAAATCAGTGTGTTTAGAGTAATTTTTCTGCCAGAAATTGGTCGAAATAGAAGCTTCTGAGTAGGAGGAAAAGTCTGTAAAAATGGCAATTTTGGTCACTGTGGGGTTTTAAAAAGTGGTTATTCAACATGAGGCACAATCCTTTTGACATTTTGCATCATTTTTTCAACGTTTGAAAAAATAAGTTTTTTTGATGAAAAACGATGACCCCGGACCTGTCGAACCTTCTCCAGATGGTCAGAAATGGTCATTTTTTTAAATGTTTTCTCTTTTGACTGTAAATGACTATTAAATAAGAATTATAACTTTTGGAACTAAAATAAGAGGGTTTAGAGTCATTTTTCTGCCAGAAATTGATCGAAATTGAAGCTTCTGAGTAAGAGGAAAAGTCTGTAAAAATTGCAATTTTGGTCACTGTGGGGCTTTAAAAAGTGGTTATTCAACATGAGGCACAATCCAATTGACAGTTTGAATAATTCTTTCTACAGTTGAAACAATTTATTTTGTGATGAAAAACGATGACCCTGGACCTGTCGAACTTTCTCCAGATGGTCAGAAATGGTCAGGTTTTAATGTTTTCTCTTTTGACTGTAAATGACTATTAAATAAGAATTATCACTTTTGGAACTAAAATAAGAGTGTTTAGAGTCATTTATCTGCTAGAAATAGGCCGAAAAAGAAGCTTCTGAGTAGGAGGAAAAGTCTGTAAAAATGGCAATTTTAGTCACTGTGCGGCTTTAAAAAGTGGTTATTCAAAATGAGGCACAATTCTTTTGACATTTTGCATCATTTTTTCAACATTTGTTAAAATACATTTTTTTGATGAAAAACGAAGACCACAGACCTGTCGAACTTTCTCCATATGGTCAGAAATGGTCATTTTTTAATGTCTTCTCTTATGACTATTAAATTTGAATTATCACTTTTGGAACTAAACTAAGTGTGTTTAGAGTCATTTTTCTGCCAGAAATTGGTCGAAATAGTAGCTTCTGAGTAGAGGGAAAAGTCTGTAAAAATGGCAATTTTGGTCACTGTGGGGCTTTAAAAAGTGGTTATTCAACATCAGGCACAATCCTTTTGACATTTTGCATCATTTTTTCAACATATAAAAAAATAATTTTTTTGATGAAAAACGATGACCCTGGACCTGTCGAACTTTCTCCACATAGTCAGAAATGGTCATTTTTTATTGTTTTCTCTTTTGACTGTAAACGACTATTAAATGTGAATTATTACTTTTGGAACTAAAATAAGTGTGTTTAGAGTAATTTTTCTGCCAGAAATTGGTCGAAATAGAAGCTTCTGAGTAGGAGGAAAAGTCTGTAAAAATGGCAATTTTGGTCACAGTGTGGCTTTAAAAAGTGGTTATTCAACATGAGGCACACTCCATTTGACATTTTGAATCATTTTGTCAACATTTGAAAAAATATTTTTTTTTTTGATGAAAAACGATGACCCTGGACCTGTCGAACTTTCTCCACATAGTCAGAAATGGTCATTTTTTAATTTTTTCTTTTTTGACTAAAATGACTATTAAATAAGAATTATCACTTTTGGAACTAAAATAAGTGTGTTTAGAGTCATTTTTCTGCAAGAAATTGGTCGAAATAGAAGCTTCTGAGTAGGAGGAACAGTCTGTTAAAATGGCAATTTTGGTCACTGTGTGGCTTTAAAAAGTGGTTATTCAACATGAGGCACAATCCTTTTGACATTTTTGGTCACTGTGTGGCTTTAAAAATTGGTTTTTCAACATGAGGCACAATCCATTTGACATTTTGAATCATTTTTTCAACATTTGAAAAAATAACTTTTTTTGATGAAAAACGATGACCCCGGACCTGTCGAACTTTCTCCACATAGTCAGAAAAGGTCAATTTTTTATTGTTTTCTTTTTTGACTGTAAATGACTATTAAATGTGAATTATCATGTTTGGAACTAAAATGAAGGTGTTTAGAGTCATTTTTCTTCCAGAAATTGGCTGAAATAGAAGCTTCTGAGTAGGAGAAAAAGTCTGTTAAAATGGCAATTTTGGTTACTGTGTGCCTTTAAAAAGTGGTTATTCAACATAAGGCACAATCCTTTTGAAATTTTGAATCAATTTTTCAACATTTGCAAAAAAAAATTTTTTAATGAAAAACGATGACCGGAGACCTGTCGAACTTTCTCCAGATGGTCAGAAATTGTCATTTTTTAATGTTTTCTCTTATGACTATTAAATGTGAATTATCACTTTTGGAACTAAAATAAGTGTGTTTAGAGTCATTTTTCTGCCAGAAATTGGTCGAAATAGAAGCTTCTGTGTAGGAGGAAAAGTCTGTAAAAATGGCAATTTTAGTCACTGTGGGGCTTTAAAAAGTGGTTATTCAAAATGAGGCACAATCCTTTTGACATTTTGCATCATTTTTTCAATATTTGTTTAAATACATTTTTTTGATGAAAAACGAAGACCACAGACCTGTCGAACTTTCTCCATATGGTCAGAAATGGTCATTTTTTAATGTCTTCTCTTATGACTATTAAATGTGAATTATTACTTTTGGAACTAAAATAAGTGTGTTTAGAGTAATTTTTCTACCAGAACTTGGTTGAAATAGAAGCTTCTGAGTAGGAGGAAAAGTCTGTTAAAATGGCAATTCTGGTCACTGTGGCTTTAAAAAGTGGTTATTCAACATGAGGCACAATCCATTTGACATTTTAAATCATTTTTTCAACATTTGAAAAAATAATTTTTTTGATGAAAAACGATGTCGAACTTTCTCCATATGGTCAGAAATGGTGATTTTTTATTGTTTTCTCTTTTGACTGTAAATGACTATTAAATAAGAATTATCACTTTTGGAACTAAAATAAGAGTGTTTAGAGTCATTTTTCTGCTAGAAATTGGCCGAAATAGAAGCGTCTGAGTAGGAGGAAAAGTCTATTAAAATGGCAATTTTGGTTACTGTGGGGCTTTAAAAAGTGGTTATTCAACATGAGGCACAATCCTTTTGACATTTTGCATGATTTTTTCAACATTTGAAAAAATACGTTTTTTTGATGAAAAACGATGACCCCGGACCTGTCGAACTTTCTCCACATAGTCAGAAATGGTCATTTTTTATTGTTTTCTCTTTTGACTGTAAACGACTATTAAATGTGAATTATCGCTTTTGGAACTAAAATAAGTGTGTTTAGAGTCATTTTTCTGCCAGAAATTGGTCGAAATAGAAGCTATTGAGTATGAGGAAAAGTCCGTTGGCAATGGCAATTTTGGTCACTGTGTGGCTTTAAAAATTGGTTATTCAACATGAGGCACAATCCATTTGACATTTTGAATCATTTTTTCAACATTTGAAAAAACATTTTTTTTGATGAACAACGATGACCCCGAACCTGTCGATCTTTCTCCAGATGGTCAGAAATGGTCATTTTTTAATGTTTTCTCTTTTGACTGTAAAGGACTATTAAATAAGAATTATCACTTTTGGAACTAAAATAATAGTGTTTAGAGTAATTTTTCTGCTAGAAATTGGCAGAAATAGAAGCTTCTGAGTAGGAGGAAAAGTCTGTAAAAATTGCAATTTTGGTCACTGTGGGGCTTTTAAAAGTGGTTATTCAACATGAGGCACAATCCAATTGACAGTTTGAATAATTCTTTCTACAGTTGAAACAATTTATTTTGTGATGAAAAACGATGACCCTGGACCTGTCGAACTTTCTCCAGATGGTCAGAAATGGTCAGGTTTTAATGTTTTCTCTTTTGACTGTAAATGACTATTAAATATGAATTATCACTTTTGGAACTAAAATAAGAGTAATTAGAGTCATTTTTCTGCCAGAAATTGATCGAAATTGAAGCTTCTGAGTAGGAGGAAAAGTCTGTAAAAATTGCAATTTTGGTCACTGTGGGGCTTTAAAAAGTGGTTATTCAACATGAGGCACAATCCTTTTGATATTTTGCATCATTTTTTCAACATTTGAAAAAATAAGTTTTTTTGATGAAAACGATGAATCCGGACCTGTCGAACTTTCTCCACATAGTCAGAAATGGTCATTTTTTATTGTTTTCTCTTTTGACTATAAACGACTATTAAATGTGAATTATCGCTTTTGGAACTAAAATAAGTGTGTTTAGAGTCATTTTTCTGCCTGAAATTGGTTGAAATAGAAGCTTCTGAGAAGGAGGAAAAGTCTGTTCAAATGGCAATTTTGGTCACTGTGTGACTTTAAAAAGTGGTTATTCAACATGAGGCACAATCCTTTTGACATTTTGCATCAGTTTTTTCAACATTTGAAAAAATAAGTTTTTTTGATGAAAAACGATGACCCCGGACCTGTCGAACTTTCTCCACATAGTCAGAAATGGTCATTTTTTATTGTTTTCTCCTTTGACTGTAAACGACTATTAAATGTGAATTATTACTTTTGGAACTAAAATAAGTGTGTTTAGAGTAATTTTTCTACCAGAAATTGGTCGAAATAGAAGCTTCTGAGTAGGAGGAAAAGTCTGTTAAAATGGCAATTTTGGTCACTGTGTGGCTTTAAAAAGTGGTTATTCAACATGAGGCACAATCCATTTGACATTTTAAATCATTTTTTCAACATTTGAAAAAATAATTTTTTTGATGAAAAACGATGACCCCGGACCTGTCGATCTTTCTCCAGATGGTCAGAAATGGTCATTTTTTAATGTTTTCTCTTTTGACTGTAAAGGACTATTAAATAAGAATTATCACTTTTGGAACTAAAATAATAGTGTTTAGAGTCATTTTTCTGCTAGAAATTGGCCGAAATAGAAGCTTCTGAGTAGGAGGAAAAGTCTGTAAACATGGCAATTTTGTTCACTGTGGGGTTTTAAAAAGTGGTTATTCAACATGAGGCACACTCCTTTTGACATTTTGCATCATTTTTCAACATTTGTTAAACACATTTTTTTGATGAAAAACGATAAACCCGGACCTGTCAAACTTTCTACAGATGGTCAGAAATGGTCATATTTTAATGTTTTCTCTTTTGACTGTAAATGACTATTAAATATGAATTATCACCTTTGGAACTAAAATAAGAGTGTTTAGAGTCATTTTTCTGCCAGAAATTTGTCGAAATAGAAGCTTCTGAGTAGGAGGAAAAGTCTGTTAAAATGGCAATTTTGGTCACTGTGTGGCTTTAAAAAGTGGTTATTCAACATGAGGCACAATCCATTTGACATTTTGAATCATTTTTTCAACATTTGAAAAAATATTTTTTTTGATGAACAACGATGACCCCGGACCTGTCGATCTTTCTCCAGATGGTCAGAAAAGGTCATTTTTTATTGTTTTCTCTTTTGACTGTAAACGACTATTAAATGTGAATTATCACTTTTGGAACTAAAATAAGTGTGTTTAGAGTCATTTTTCTGCCAGAAATTGGTCGAAATAGAAGCTTCTGTGTAGGAGGAAAAGTCTGTAAAAATGGCAATTTTAGTCACTGTGGGGCTTTAAAAAGTGGTTATTCAAAATGAGGCACAATCCTTTTGACATTTTGCATTATTTTTTCCATATTTGTTAAAATACATTTTTTTGATGAAAAACGAAGACCACAGACCTGTCGAACTTTCTCCATATGGTCAGAAATGGTCATTTTTTAATGTCTTCTCTTATGACTATTAAATTTGAATTATCACTTTTGGAACTAAAATAAGTGTGTTTAGAGTAATTTTTCTGCCAGAAATTGGTCGAAATAGTAGCTTCCGAGTAGAGGGAAAAGTCTGTAAAAATGGCAATTTTGGTCACTTTGGGGCTTTAAAAAGTAGTTATTCAACATCAGGCACAATCCTTTTGACATTTTGCATAATTTTTTCAACATATAAAAAAATAATTTTTTTGATGAAAAACGATGACCCCGGACCTGTCGAACTTTCTCCACATAGTCAGAAATGGTCATTTTTTATTGTTTTCTCTTTTGACTGTAAACGACTATTAAATGTGAATTATCGCTTTTGGAACTAAAATAAGTGTGTTTAGAGTCATTTTTCTGCCAGAACTTGGTCGAAATAGAAGCTATTGAGTATGAGGAAAAGTCCGTTGGCAATGGCAATTTTGGTCACTGTGTGGCTTTAAAAATTGGTTATTCAACATGAGGCACAATCCATTTGACATTTTGAATCATTTTTTCAACATTTGAAAAAACATTTTTTTTGATGAACAACGATGACCCCGGACCTGTCGATCTTTCTCCAGATGGTCAGAAATGGTCATTTTTTAATGTTTTCTCTTTTGACTGTAAAGGACTATTAAATAAGAATTATCACTTTTGGAACTAAAATAATAGTGTTTAGAGTCATTTTTCTGCTAGAAATTGGCCGAAATAGAAGCTTCTGAGTAGGAGGAAAAGTCTGTAAACATGGCAATTTTGTTCACTGTGGGGTTTTAAAAAGTGGTTATTCAACATGAGGCACACTCCTTTTGACATTTTGCATCATTTTTCAACATTTGTTAAACTAATTTTTTTGATGAAAAACGATGAACCCGGACCTGTCAAACTTTCTACAGATGGTCAGAAATGGTCATATTTTAATGTTTTCTCTTTTGACTGTAAATGACTATTAAATATGAATTATCACCTTTGGAACTAAAATAAGAGTGTTTAGAGTCATTTTTCTGCCAGAAATTTGTCGAAATAGAAGCTTCTGAGTAGGAGGAAAAGTCTGTTAAAATGGCAATTTTGGTCACTGTGTGGCTTTAAAAAGTGGTTATTCAACATGAGGCACAATCCATTTGACATTTTGAATCATTTTTTCAACATTTGAAAAAATATTTTTTTTGATGAACAACGATGACCCCGGACCTGTCGATCTTTCTCCAGATGGTCAGAAATGGTCATTTTTTAATGTTTTCTCTTTTGACTGTAAAGGACTATTAAATAAGAATTATCACTTTTGGAACTAAAATAATAGTGTTTAGAGTCATTTTTCTGCTAGAAATTGGCCGAAATAGAAGCTTCTGAGTAGGAGGAAAAGTCTGTAAACATGGCAATTTTGTTCACTGTGGGGTTTTACAAAGTGGGTATTCAACATAGGCACACTCCTTTTGACATTTTGCATCATTTTTCAACATTTGATAAAATAATTTTTTTGATGAAAAACGATGAACCCGGACGTGTCAAACTTTCTCCAGATGGTCAGAAATGGTCATATTTTAATGTTTTCTCTTTTGACTGTAAATGACTATTAAATATGAATTATCACTTTTGGAACTAAAATAAGAGGGTTTAGAGTCATTTTTCTGCCAGAAATTGATCGAAATTGAAGCTTCTGAGTAGGAGGAAAAGTCTGTAAAAATTGCAATTTTGGTCACTGTGGGGCTTTAAAAAGTGGTTATTCAACATGAGGCACAATCCAATTGACAGTTTGAATAATTCTTTCTACAGTTGAAACAATTTATTTTGTGATGAAAAACGATGACCCTGGACCTGTCGAACTTTCTCCAGATGGTCAGAAATGGTCAGGTTTTAATGTTTTCTCTTTTGACTGTAAATGACTATTAAATAAGAATTATCACTTTTGGAACTAAAATAAGAGTGTTTAGAGTCATTTATCTGCTAGAAATTGGCCGAAATAGAAGCTTCTGAGTAGGAGAAAAAGTCTGTAAAAATGGCAATTTTAGTCACTGTGGGGCTTTAAAAAGTGGTTATTCAAAATGAGGCACAATCCTTTTGACATTTGGCATCATTTTTTCAACATTTGTTAAAATACATTTTTTTTAATGAAAAACGAAGACCACAGACCTGTCGAACTCTCTCCATATGGTCAGAAATGGTCATTTTTTAATGTCTTCTCTTATGACTATTAAATTTGAATTATCACTTTTGGAACTAAAATAAGTGTGTTTAGACTCATTTTTCTGCCAGAAATTGGTCGAAATAGTAGCTTCTGAGTAGAGGGAAAAGTCTGTAAAAATAGCAATATTGGTCACTGTGGGGCTTTAAAAAGTGGTTATTTTGCATCATTTTTTCAACATATAAAAAAATAATTTTTTTGATGAAAAACGATGACCCTGGACCTGTCGAACTTTCTCCACATAGTCAGAAAAGGTCATTTTTTATTGTTTTCTCTTTTGACTGTAAACGACTATTAAATGTGAATTATCACTTTTGGAACTAAAATAAGTGTGTTTAGAGTCATTTTTCTGCCAGAAATTGGTCGAAATAGAAGCTTCTGTGTAGGAGGAAAAGTCTGTAAAAATGGCAATTTTAGTCACTGTGGGGCTTTAAAAAGTGGTTATTCAAAATGAGGCACAATCCTTTCGACATTTTGCATTATTTTTTCCATATTTGTTAAAATACATTTTTTTTACAGACCTGTCGAACTTTCTCCATATGGTCAGAAATGGTCATTTTTTAATGTCTTCTCTTATGACTATTAAATTTGAATTATCACTTTTGGAACTAAAATAAGTGTGTTTAGAGTAATTTTTCTGCCAGAAATTGGTCGAAATAGTAGCTTCCGAGTAGAGGGAAAAGTCTGTAAAAATGGCAATTTTGGTCACTTTGGGGCTTTAAAAAGTAGTTATTCAACATCAGGCACAATCCTTTTGACATTTTGCATAATTTTTTCAACATATAAAAAAATAATTTTTTTGATGAAAAACGATGACCCTGGACCTGTCGAACTTTCTCCACATAGTCAGAAATGGTCATTTTTTATTGTTTTCTCTTTTGACTGTAAACGACTATTAAATGTGAATTATTACTTTTGGAACTAAAATAAGTGTGTTTAGAGTAATTTTTCCACCAGAACTTGGTTGAAATAGAAGCTTCTGAGTAGGAGGAAAAGTCTGTTAAAATGGCAATTTTGGTCACTGTGGCTTTAAAAAGTGGTTATTCAACATGAGGCACAATCCATTTGACATTTTAAATCATTTTTTCAACATTTGAAAAAATACTTTTTTTGATGAAAAACAATGTCGAACTTTCTCCAGATGGTCAGAAATGGTGATTTTTTATTGTTTTCTCTTTTGACTGTAAATGACTATTAAATAAGAATTATCACTTTTGGAACTAAAATAAGAGTGTTTAGAGTCATTTTTCTGCTAGAAATTGGCCGAAATAGAAGCTTCTGAGTAGGAGGAAAAGTCTATTAAAATGGCAATTTTGGTTACTGTGGGGCTTTAAAAAGTGGTTATTCAACATGAGGCACAATCCTTTTGACATTTTGCATCATTTTTTCAACATTTGAAAAAATAATTTTTTCTGATGAAAAACGATGAACCCGGACCTGTCAAACTTTCTCCAGATGGTCAGAAATGGTCATATTTTAATGTTTTCTCTTTTGACTGTAAATGACTATTAAATATGAATTATCACTTTTGGAACTAAAATAAGAGGGTTTAGAGTCATTTTTCTGCTAGAAATTGGCCGAAATAGAAGCTTCTGAGTAGTAGGAAAAGTCTATTAAAATGGCAATTTTGGTTACTGTGGGGCTTTAAAAAGTGGTTATTCAACATGAGGCACAATCCTTTTGACATTTTGCATCATTTTTCAACATTTGATAAAATAATTTTTTTGATGAAAAACGATGAACCCGGACCTGTCAAACTTTCTCCAGATGGTCAGAAATGGTCATATTTTAATGTTTTCTCTTTTGACTGTAAATGACTATTAAATATGAATTATCACTTTTGGAACTAAAATAAGAGGGTTTAGAGTCATTTTTCTGCCAGAAATTGATCGAAATTGAAGCTTCTGAGTAGGAGGAAAAGTCTGTAAAAATTGCAATTTTGGTCACTGTGGGGCTTTAAAAAGTGGTTATTCAACATGAGGCACAATCCAATTGACAGTTTGAATAATTCTTTCTACAGTTGAAACAATTTATTTTGTGATGAAAAACGATGACCCTGGACCTGTCGAACTTTCTCCAGATGGTCAGAAATGGTCAGGTTTTAATGTTTTCTCTTTTGACTGTAAATGACTATTAAATAAGAATTATCACTTTTGGAACTAAAATAAGAGTGTTTAGAGTCATTTATCTGCTAGAAATTGGCCGAAATAGAAGCTTCTGAGTAGGAGAAAAAGTCTGTAAAAATGGCAATTTTAGTCACTGTGGGGCTTTAAAAAGTGGTTATTCAAAATGAGGCACAATCCTTTTGACATTTTGCATCATTTTTTCAACATTTGTTAAAATACATTTTTTTTAATGAAAAACGAAGACCACAGACCTGTCGAACTTTCTCCATATGGTCAGAAATGGTCATTTTTTAATGTCTTCTCTTATGACTATTAAATTTGAATTATCACTTTTGGAACTAAAATAAGTGTGTTTAGAGTAATTTTTCTGCCAGAAATTGGTCGAAATAGTAGCTTCTGAGTAGAGGGAAAAGTCTGTAAAAATAGCAATATTGGTCACTGTGGGGCTTTAAAAAGTGGTTATTCAAAATGAGGCACAATCCTTTTGACATTTTGCATTATTTTTTCCATATTTGTTAAAATACATTTTTTTGATGAAAAACGAAGACCACAGACCTGTCGAACTTTCTCCATATGGTCAGAAATGGTCATTTTTTAATGTCTTCTCTTATGACTATTAAATTTGAATTATCACTTTTGGAACTAAAATAAGTGTGTTTAGAGTAATTTTTCTGCCAGAAATTGGTCGAAATAGTAGCTTCCGAGTAGAGGGAAAAGTCTGTAAAAATGGCAATTTTGGTCACTTTGGGGCTTTAAAAAGTAGTTATTCAACATCAGGCACAATCCTTTTGACATTTTGCATAATTTTTTCAACATATAAAAAAATACGTTTTTTTGATGAAAAACGATGACCCCGGACCTGTCGAACTTTCTCCACATAGTCAGAAATGGTCATTTTTTATTGTTTTCTCTTTTGACTGTAAACGACTATTAAATGTGAATTATCGCTTTTGGAACTAAAATAAGTGTGTTTAGAGTCATTTTTCTGCCAGAAACTATTGAGTATGAGGAAAAGTCCGTTGGCAATGGCAATTTTGGTCACTTTGGGGCTTTAAAAAGTAGTTATTCAACATCAGGCACAATCCTTTTGACATTTTGCATAATTTTTTCAACATATAAAAAAATACGTTTTTTTGATGAAAAACGATGACCCCGGACCTGTCGAACTTTCTCCACATAGTCAGAAATGGTCATTTTTTATTGTTTTCTCTTTTGACTGTAAAGGACTATTAAATATGAATTATCACTTTTGGAACTAAACTAAGTGTGTTTAGAGTCATTTTTCTGCCAGAAATTGGTCGAAATAGAAGCTTGTAAGTAGGAGGAAAAGTCTGTAAACATGGCAATTTTGTTCACTGTGGGGTTTTAAAAAGTGGTTATTCAACATGAGGCACACTCCTTTTGACATTTTGCATCATTTTTCAACATTTGTTAAACTAATTTTTTTGATGAAAAACGATGAACCCGGACCTGTCAAACTTTCTACAGATGGTCAGAAATGGTCATATTTTAATGTTTTCTCTTTTGACTGTAAATGACTATTAAATATGAATTATCACCTTTGGAACTAAAATAAGAGTGTTTAGAGTCATTTTTCTGCCAGAAATTTGTCGAAATAGAAGCTTCTGAGTAGGAGGAAAAGTCTGTTAAAATGGCAATTTTGGTCACTGTGGGGCTTTAAAAAGTGGTTATTCAACATGAGGCACAATCCATTTGACATTTTGAATAATTTTTTCAACATTTGAAAAAATATTTTTTTGGATGAACAACGATGACCCCGGACCTGTCGATCTTTCTCCAGATGGTCAGAAATGGTCATTTTTTAATGTTTTCTCTTTTGACTGTAAAGGACTATTAAATAAGAATGATCACTTTTGGAACTAAAATAATAGTGTTTAGAGTCATTTTTCTGCTAGAAATTGGCCGAAATAGAAGCTTCTGAGTAGGAGGAAAAGTCTGTAAACATGACAATTTTGTTCACTGTGGGGTTTTAAAAAGTGGTTATTCAACATGAGGCACACTCCTTTTGACATTTTGCATCATTTTTCAACATTTGTTAAACTAATTTTTTTGATGAAAAACGATGAACCCGGACCTGTCAAACTTTCTACAGATGGTCAGAAATGGTCATATTTTAATGTTTTCTCTTTTGACTGTAAATGACTATTAAATATGAATTATCACCTTTGGAACTAAAATAAGAGTGTTTAGAGTCATTTTTCTGCCAGAAATTTGTCGAAATAGAAGCTTCTGAGTAGGAGGAAAAGTCTGTTAAAATGGCAATTTTGGTCACTGTGTGGCTTTAAAAAGTGGTTATTCAACATGAGGCAGAATCCATTTGACATTTTGAATAATTTTTTCAACATTTGAAAAAATATTTTTTTTGATGAACAACGATGACCCCGGACCTGTCGATCTTTCTCCAGATGGTCAGAAATGGTCATTTTTTAATGTTTTCTCTTTTGACTGTAAAGGACTATTAAATAAGAATTATCACTTTTGGAACTAAAATAATAGTGTTTAGAGTCATTTTTCTGCTAGAAATTGGCCGAAATAGAAGCTTCTGAGTAGGAGGAAAAGTCTGTAAACATGGCAATTTTGTTCACTGTGGGGTTTTAAAAAGTGGGTATTCAACATGAGGCACACTTCTTTTGACATTTTGCATCATTTTTCAACATTTGATAAAATAATTTTTTTGATGAAAAACGATGAACCCGGACCTGTCAAACTTTCTCCAGATGGTCAGAAATGGTCATATTTTAATGTTTTCTCTTTTGACTGTAAATGACTATTAAATAAGAATTATCACTTTTGGAACTAAAATAATAGTGTTTAGAGTCATTTTTCTGCTAGAAATTGGCCGAAATAGAAGCTTCTGAGTAGGAGGAAAAGTCTATTAAAATGGCAATTTTGGTTACTGTGGGGCTTTAAAAATTGGTTATTCAACATGAGGCACAATCCATTTGACATTTTGAATCATTTTTTCAACATTTGAAAAAATATTTTTTTTGATGAACAACGATGACCTGTCGAACTTTCTCAAGATGGTCAGAAATGGTCATGTTTTAATGTTTTCTCTTTTGACTGTAAATGACTATTAAATAAGAATTATCACCTTTGGAACTAAAATAAGAGTGTTTAGAGTCATTTTTCTGCTAGAAATTGGCTGAAATAGAGGTTTCTGAGTAGGAGGAAAAGTCTGTAAAAATGGCAATTTTGGTCACTGTGTGGCTTTAAAAAGTGGTTATTCAACATGAGGCACAATCCATTTGACATTTTGAATCATTTTTTCAACATTTGAAAAAATATTTTTTTTGATGAACAACGATAACCCCGGACCTGTCGATCTTTCTCCAGATGGTCAGAAATGGTCATTTTTTAATGTTTTCTCTTTTGACTGTAAAGGACTATTAAATAAGAATTATCACTTTTGGAACTAAACTAAGTGTGTTTAGAGTCATTTTCTGCCAGAAATTGGTCGAAATAGAAGCTTCTGAGTAGGAGGAACAGTCTGTTAAAATGGCAATTTTGGTCACTGTGTGGCTTTAAAAAGTGGTTATTCAACATGAGGCACAATCCTTTTGACATTTTTGGTCACTGTGTGGCTTTAAAAATTGGTTTTTCAACATGAGGCACAATCCATTTGACATTTTGAATCATTTTTTCAACATTTGAAAAAATAACTTTTTTTGATGAAAAACGATGACCCCGGACCTGTCGAACTTTCTCCACATAGTCAGAAATAGTCATTTTTTATTGTTTTCTTTTTTGACTGTAAATGACTATTAAATGTGAATTATCACTTTTGGAACTAAAATAAGTGTGTTTAGAGTCATTTTTCTGCCAGAAATTGGTCTGAGTAATTTTTCTGCCAGAAATTGGTCGAAATAGAAGCTTCTGAGTAGGAGGAAAAGTCTGTTAAAATTGCAATTTTGGTCACTGTGTGGCTTTAAAAATTGGTTATTCAACATGAGGCACAATCCATTTGACATTTTGAATCATTTTTTCAACATTTGGAAAAATAATTTTTGGGATAAAAAACGATGACCCGGACCTGTCGAACTTTCTCCAGATGGTCAGAAATGGTCATGTTTTAATGTTTTCTCTTCTGACTGTAAATTACTATTAACTATGAATTATCACTTTTGGAACTAAAATAAGAGTGTTTAGAGTCATTTTTCTGCCAGAAAATTGGTCGAAATAGAAGCCTCTGTGAGGAGGAAAAGACTGTAAAAATGGCAATTTTGGTCACTGTGGGGCTTTAAAAAGTGGTTATTCAACATCAGGCACAATCCAATTGACAGTTTGAATAATTATTTCTACAGTTGAAACAATTTATTTTGTGATGAAAAACGATGACCCTGGACCTTTCTCCAGATGGTCAGAAATGGTCATTTTTTTAATGTTTTCTCCTATGACTATTAAATGTGAATTATCACTTTTGGAACTGAAATAAGTGTGTTTAGAGTCATTTTTCTGCCAGAAATTGGTCGAAATAGAAGCTTCTGAGTAGCAGGAAAAGTCTTTTAAAATGGCAATTTTGGTCACTGTGTGGCTTTAAAAAGTGGTTATTCAACATGAGGCACGATCCATTTGACATTTTGAATAATTTTCTCAACATTTGAAAAAATAACTTTTTTTGATGAAAAACGATGACCCCGGACCTGTCGAACTTTCTCCAGATGGTCAGAAATGGTCATGTTTTAATGTTTTCTCTTTTGACTGTAAATGACTATTAAATAAGAATTATCACTTTTGGAACTAAAATAAGAGTGTTTAGAGTCATTTTTCTGCCAGAAATTGGTCGAAATAGAAGCTTCTGAGTAGGCGGAAAAGTCTGTTAAAATGGCAATTTAGGTCACTGTGTGGCTTTAAAAATTGGTTATTCAACAGGAGGCACAATCCATTTGACATTTTGAATTATTTTTTCAACATTTGAAAAAAATAACTTTTTTTGATGAAAAACGATGACCACGGACCTGTCGAACTTTCTCCATATGGTCAGAAATGGTAATTTTTTTAATGTTTTCTCTTATGACTATTAAATGTGAATTATCACTTTTGGAACTAAAATCAGTGTGTTTAGAGTAATTTTTCTGCCAGAAATTGGTCGAAATAGAAGCTTCTGAGTAGGAGGAAAAGTCTGTAAAAATGGCAATTTTGGTCACTGTGGGGTTTTAAAAAGTGGTTATTCAACATGAGGCACAATCCTTTTGACATTTTGCATCATTTTTTCAACGTTTGAAAAAATAAGTTTTTTTGATGAAAAACGATGACCCCGGACCTGTCGAACCTTCTCCAGATGGTCAGAAATGGTCATTTTTTTAAATGTTTTCTCTTTTGACTGTAAATGACTATTAAATAAGAATTATAACTTTTGGAACTAAAATAAGAGGGTTTAGAGTCATTTTTCTGCCAGAAATTGAAGCTTCTGAGTAAGAGGAAAAGTCTGTAAAAATTGCAATTTTGGTCACTGTGGGGCTTTAAAAAGTGGTTATTCAACATGAGGCACAATCCAATTGACAGTTTGAATAATTCTTTCTACAGTTGAAACAATTTATTTTGTGATGAAAAACGATGACCCTGGACCTGTCGAACTTTCTCCAGATGGTCAGAAATGGTCAGGTTTTAATGTTTTCTCTTTTGACTGTAAATGACTATTAAATAAGAATGATCACTTTTGGAACTAAAATAAGAGTGTTTAGAGTCATTTATCTGCTAGAAATAGGCCGAAAAAGAAGCTTCTGAGTAGGAGGAAAAGTCTGTAAAAATGGCAATTTTAGTCACTGTGCGGCTTTAAAAAGTGGTTATTCAAAATGAGGCACAATTCTTTTGACATTTTGCATCATTTTTTCAACATTTGTTAAAATACATTTTTTTGATGAAAAACGAAGACCACAGACCTGTCGAACTTTCTCCATATGGTCAGAAATGGTCATTTTTTAATGTCTTCTCTTATGACTATTAAATTTGAATTATCACTTTTGGAACTAAACTAAGTGTGTTTAGAGTCATTTTTCTGCCAGAAATTGGTCGAAATAGTAGCTTCTGAGTAGAGGGAAAAGTCTGTAAAAATGGCAATTTTGGTCACTGTGGGGCTTTAAAAAGTGGTTATTCAACATCAGGCACAATCCTTTTGACATTTTGCATCATTTTTTCAACATATAAAAAAATAATTTTTTTGATGAAAAACGATGACCCTGGACCTGTCGAACTTTCTCCACATAGTCAGAAATGGTCATTTTTTATTGTTTTCTCTTTTGACTGTAAACGACTATTAAATGTGAATTATTACTTTTGGAACTAAAATAAGTGTGTTTAGAGTAATTTTTCTGCCAGAAATTGGTCGAAATAGAAGCTTCTGAGTAGGAGGAAAAGTCTGTAAAAATGGCAATTTTGGTCACAGTGTGGCTTTAAAAAGTGGTTATTCAACATGAGGCACACTCCATTTGACATTTTGAATCATTTTTTCAACATTTGAAAAAATTTTTTTTTTTTTGATGAAAAACGATGACCCTGGACCTGTCGAACTTTCTCCACATAGTCAGAAATGGTCATTTTTTAATGTTTTCTTTTTTGACTAAAATGACTATTAAATAAGAATTATCACTTTTGGAACTAAAATAAGTGTGTTTAGAGTCATTTTTCTGCAAGAAATTGGTCGAAATAGAAGCTTCTGAGTAGGAGGAACAGTCTGTTAAAATGGCAATTTTGGTCACTGTGTGGCTTTAAAAAGTGGTTATTCAACATGAGGCACAATCCTTTTGACATTTTTGGTCACTGTGTGGCTTTAAAAATTGGTTTTTCAACATGAGGCACAATCCATTTGACATTTTGAATCATTTTTTCAACATTTGAAAAAATAACTTTTTTTGATGAAAAACGATGACCCCGGACCTGTCGAACTTTCTCCACATAGTCAGAAAAGGTCAATTTTTTATTGTTTTCTTTTTTGACTGTAAATGACTATTAAATGTGAATTATCATGTTTGGAACTAAAATGAAGGTGTTTAGAGTCATTTTTCTTCCAGAAATTGGCTGAAATAGAAGCTTCTGAGTAGGAGAAAAAGTCTGTTAAAATGGCAATTTTGGTTACTGTGTGCCTTTAAAAAGTGGTTATTCAACATAAGGCACAATCCTTTTGAAATTTTGAATCAATTTTTCAACATTTGCAAAAAAAAATTTTTTAATGAAAAACGATGACCGGAGACCTGTCGAACTTTCTCCAGATGGTCAGAAATTGTCATTTTTTAATGTTTTCTCTTATGACTATTAAATGTGAATTATCACTTTTGGAACTAAAATAAGTGTGTTTAGAGTCATTTTTCTGCCAGAAATTGGTCGAAATAGAAGCTTCTGTGTAGGAGGAAAAGTCTGTAAAAATGGCAATTTTAGTCACTGTGGGGCTTTAAAAAGTGGTTATTCAAAATGAGGCACAATCCTTTTGACATTTTGCATCATTTTTTCAATATTTGTTTAAATACATTTTTTTGATGAAAAACGAAGACCACAGACCTGTCGAACTTTCTCCATATGGTCAGAAATGGTCATTTTTTAATGTCTTCTCTTATGACTATTAAATGTGAATTATTACTTTTGGAACTAAAATAAGTGTGTTTAGAGTAATTTTTCTACCAGAACTTGGTTGAAATAGAAGCTTCTGAGTAGGAGGAAAAGTCTGTTAAAATGGCAATTCTGGTCACTGTGGCTTTAAAAAGTGGTTATTCAACATGAGGCACAATCCATTTGACATTTTAAATCATTTTTTCAACATTTGAAAAAATAATTTTTTTTGATGAAAAACGATGTCGAACTTTCTCCATATGGTCAGAAATGGTGATTTTTTATTGTTTTCTCTTTTGACTGTAAATGACTATTAAATAAGAATTATCACTTTTGGAACTAAAATAAGAGTGTTTAGAGTCATTTTTCTGCTAGAAATTGGCCGAAATAGAAGCGTCTGAGTAGGAGGAAAAGTCTATTAAAATGGCAATTTTGGTTACTGTGGGGCTTTAAAAAGTGGTTATTCAACATGAGGCACAATCCTTTTGACATTTTGCATGATTTTTTCAACATTTGAAAAAATACGTTTTTTTGATGAAAAACGATGACCCCGGACCTGTCGAACTTTCTCCACATAGTCAGAAATGGTCATTTTTTATTGTTTTCTCTTTTGACTGTAAACGACTATTAAATGTGAATTATCGCTTTTGGAACTAAAATAAGTGTGTTTAGAGTCATTTTTCTGCCAGAAATTGGTCGAAATAGAAGCTATTGAGTATGAGGAAAAGTCCGTTGGCAATGGCAATTTTGGTCACTGTGTGGCTTTAAAAATTGGTTATTCAACATGAGGCACAATCCATTTGACATTTTGAATCATTTTTTCAACATTTGAAAAAACATTTTTTTTGATGAACAACGATGACCCCGAACCTGTCGATCTTTCTCCAGATGGTCAGAAATGGTCATTTTTTAATGTTTTCTCTTTTGACTGTAAAGGACTATTAAATAAGAATTATCACTTTTGGAACTAAAATAATAGTGTTTAGAGTAATTTTTCTGCTAGAAATTGGCAGAAATAGAAGCTTCTGAGTAGGAGGAAAAGTCTGTAAAAATTGCAATTTTGGTCACTGTGGGGCTTTTAAAAGTGGTTATTCAACATGAGGCACAATCCAATTGACAGTTTGAATAATTCTTTCTACAGTTGAAACAATTTATTTTGTGATGAAAAACGATGACCCTGGACCTGTCGAACTTTCTCCAGATGGTCAGAAATGGTCAGGTTTTAATGTTTTCTCTTTTGACTGTAAATGACTATTAAATATGAATTATCACTTTTGGAACTAAAATAAGAGTAATTAGAGTCATTTTTCTGCCAGAAATTGATCGAAATTGAAGCTTCTGAGTAGGAGGAAAAGTCTGTAAAAATTGCAATTTTGGTCACTGTGGGGCTTTAAAAAGTGGTTATTCAACATGAGGCACAATCCTTTTGATATTTTGCATCATTTTTTCAACATTTGAAAAAATAAGTTTTTTTGATGAAAACGATGAATCCGGACCTGTCGAACTTTCTCCACATAGTCAGAAATGGTCATTTTTTATTGTTTTCTCTTTTGACTATAAACGACTATTAAATGTGAATTATCGCTTTTGGAACTAAAATAAGTGTGTTTAGAGTCATTTTTCTGCCTGAAATTGGTTGAAATAGAAGCTTCTGAGAAGGAGGAAAAGTCTGTTCAAATGGCAATTTTGGTCACTGTGTGACTTTAAAAAGTGGTTATTCAACATGAGGCACAATCCTTTTGACATTTTGCATCAGTTTTTTCAACATTTGAAAAAATAAGTTTTTTTGATGAAAAACGATGACCCCGGACCTGTCGAACTTTCTCCACATAGTCAGAAATGGTCATTTTTTATTGTTTTCTCCTTTGACTGTAAACGACTATTAAATGTGAATTATTACTTTTGGAACTAAAATAAGTGTGTTTAGAGTAATTTTTCTACCAGAAATTGGTCGAAATAGAAGCTTCTGAGTAGGAGGAAAAGTCTGTTAAAATGGCAATTTTGGTCACTGTGTGGCTTTAAAAAGTGGTTATTCAACATGAGGCACAATCCATTTGACATTTTAAATCATTTTTTCAACATTTGAAAAAATAATTTTTTTGATGAAAAACGATGACCCCGGACCTGTCGATCTTTCTCCAGATGGTCAGAAATGGTCATTTTTTAATGTTTTCTCTTTTGACTGTAAAGGACTATGAAATAAGAATTATCACTTTTGGAACTAAAATAATAGTGTTTAGAGTCATTTTTCTGCTAGAAATTGGCCGAAATAGAAGCTTCTGAGTAGGAGGAAAAGTCTGTAAACATGGCAATTTTGTTCACTGTGGGGTTTTAAAAAGTGGTTATTCAACATGAGGCACACTCCTTTTGACATTTTGCATCATTTTTCAACATTTGTTAAACACATTTTTTTGATGAAAAACGATAAACCCGGACCTGTCAAACTTTCTACAGATGGTCAGAAATGGTCATATTTTAATGTTTTCTCTTTTGACTGTAAATGACTATTAAATATGAATTATCACCTTTGGAACTAAAATAAGAGTGTTTAGAGTCATTTTTCTGCCAGAAATTTGTCGAAATAGAAGCTTCTGAGTAGGAGGAAAAGTCTGTTAAAATGGCAATTTTGGTCACTGTGTGGCTTTAAAAAGTGGTTATTCAACATGAGGCACAATCCATTTGACATTTTGAATCATTTTTTCAACATTTGAAAAAATATTTTTTTTGATGAACAACGATGACCCCGGACCTGTCGATCTTTCTCCAGATGGTCAGAAAAGGTCATTTTTTATTGTTTTCTCTTTTGACTGTAAACGACTATTAAATGTGAATTATCACTTTTGGAACTAAAATAAGTGTGTTTAGAGTCATTTTTCTGCCAGAAATTGGTCGAAATAGAAGCTTCTGTGTAGGAGGAAAAGTCTGTAAAAATGGCAATTTTAGTCACTGTGGGGCTTTAAAAAGTGGTTATTCAAAATGAGGCACAATCCTTTTGACATTTTGCATTATTTTTTCCATATTTGTTAAAATACATTTTTTTGATGAAAAACGAAGACCACAGACCTGTCGAACTTTCTCCATATGGTCAGAAATGGTCATTTTTTAATGTCTTCTCTTATGACTATTAAATTTGAATTATCACTTTTGGAACTAAAATAAGTGTGTTTAGAGTAATTTTTCTGCCAGAAATTGGTCGAAATAGTAGCTTCCGAGTAGAGGGAAAAGTCTGTAAAAATGGCAATTTTGGTCACTTTGGGGCTTTAAAAAGTAGTTATTCAACATCAGGCACAATCCTTTTGACATTTTGCATAATTTTTTCAACATATAAAAAAATAATTTTTTTGATGAAAAACGATGACCCCGGACCTGTCGAACTTTCTCCACATAGTCAGAAATGGTCATTTTTTATTGTTTTCTCTTTTGACTGTAAACGACTATTAAATGTGAATTATCGCTTTTGGAACTAAAATAAGTGTGTTTAGAGTCATTTTTCTGCCAGAACTTGGTCGAAATAGAAGCTATTGAGTATGAGGAAAAGTCCGTTGGCAATGGCAATTTTGGTCACTGTGTGGCTTTAAAAATTGGTTATTCAACATGAGGCACAATCCATTTGACATTTTGAATCATTTTTTCAACATTTGAAAAAACATTTTTTTTGATGAACAACGATGACCCCGGACCTGTCGATCTTTCTCCAGATGGTCAGAAATGGTCATTTTTTAATGTTTTCTCTTTTGACTGTAAAGGACTATTAAATAAGAATTATCACTTTTGGAACTAAAATAATAGTGTTTAGAGTCATTTTTCTGCTAGAAATTGGCCGAAATAGAAGCTTCTGAGTAGGAGGAAAAGTCTGTAAACATGGCAATTTTGTTCACTGTGGGGTTTTAAAAAGTGGTTATTCAACATGAGGCACACTCCTTTTGACATTTTGCATCATTTTTCAACATTTGTTAAACTAATTTTTTTGATGAAAAACGATGAACCCGGACCTGTCAAACTTTCTACAGATGGTCAGAAATGGTCATATTTTAATGTTTTCTCTTTTGACTGTAAATGACTATTAAATATGAATTATCACCTTTGGAACTAAAATAAGAGTGTTTAGAGTCATTTTTCTGCCAGAAATTTGTCGAATAGAAGCTTCTGAGTAGGAGGAAAAGTCTGTTAAAATGGCAATTTTGGTCACTGTGTGGCTTTAAAAAGTGGTTATTCAACATGAGGCACAATCCATTTGACATTTTGAATCATTTTTTCAACATTTGAAAAAATATTTTTTTTGATGAACAACGATGACCCCGGACCTGTCGATCTTTCTCCAGATGGTCAGAAATGGTCATTTTTTAATGTTTTCTCTTTTGACTGTAAAGGACTATTAAATAAGAATTATCACTTTTGGAACTAAAATAATAGTGTTTAGAGTCATTTTTCTGCTAGAAATTGGCCGAAATAGAAGCTTCTGAGTAGGAGGAAAAGTCTGTAAACATGGCAATTTTGTTCACTGTGGGGTTTTACAAAGTGGGTATTCAACATAGGCACACTCCTTTTGACATTTTGCATCATTTTTCAACATTTGATAAAATAATTTTTTTGATGAAAAACGATGAACCCGGACGTGTCAAACTTTCTCCAGATGGTCAGAAATGGTCATATTTTAATGTTTTCTCTTTTGACTGTAAATGACTATTAAATATGAATTATCACTTTTGGAACTAAAATAAGAGGGTTTAGAGTCATTTTTCTGCCAGAAATTGATCGAAATTGAAGCTTCTGAGTAGGAGGAAAAGTCTGTAAAAATTGCAATTTTGGTCACTGTGGGGCTTTAAAAAGTGGTTATTCAACATGAGGCACAATCCAATTGACAGTTTGAATAATTCTTTCTACAGTTGAAACAATTTATTTTGTGATGAAAAACGATGACCCTGGACCTGTCGAACTTTCTCCAGATGGTCAGAAATGGTCAGGTTTTAATGTTTTCTCTTTTGACTGTAAATGACTATTAAATAAGAATTATCACTTTTGGAACTAAAATAAGAGTGTTTAGAGTCATTTATCTGCTAGAAATTGGCCGAAATAGAAGCTTCTGAGTAGGAGAAAAAGTCTGTAAAAATGGCAATTTTAGTCACTGTGGGGCTTTAAAAAGTGGTTATTCAAAATGAGGCACAATCCTTTTGACATTTGGCATCATTTTTTCAACATTTGTTAAAATACATTTTTTTTAATGAAAAACGAAGACCACAGACCTGTCGAACTCTCTCCATATGGTCAGAAATGGTCATTTTTTAATGTCTTCTCTTATGACTATTAAATTTGAATTATCACTTTTGGAACTAAAATAAGTGTGTTTAGACTCATTTTTCTGCCAGAAATTGGTCGAAATAGTAGCTTCTGAGTAGAGGGAAAAGTCTGTAAAAATAGCAATATTGGTCACTGTGGGGCTTTAAAAAGTGGTTATTTTGCATCATTTTTTCAACATATAAAAAAATAATTTTTTTGATGAAAAACGATGACCCTGGACCTGTCGAACTTTCTCCACATAGTCAGAAAAGGTCATTTTTTATTGTTTTCTCTTTTGACTGTAAACGACTATTAAATGTGAATTATCACTTTTGGAACTAAAATAAGTGTGTTTAGAGTCATTTTTCTGCCAGAAATTGGTCGAAATAGAAGCTTCTGTGTAGGAGGAAAAGTCTGTAAAAATGGCAATTTTAGTCACTGTGGGGCTTTAAAAAGTGGTTATTCAAAATGAGGCACAATCCTTTCGACATTTTGCATTATTTTTTCCATATTTGTTAAAATACATTTTTTTGATGAAAAACGAAGACCACAGACCTGTCGAACTTTCTCCATATGGTCAGAAATGGTCATTTTTTAATGTCTTCTCTTATGACTATTAAATTTGAATTATCACTTTTGGAACTAAAATAAGTGTGTTTAGAGTAATTTTTCTGCCAGAAATTGGTCGAAATAGTAGCTTCCGAGTAGAGGGAAAAGTCTGTAAAAATGGCAATTTTGGTCACTTTGGGGCTTTAAAAAGTAGTTATTCAACATCAGGCACAATCCTTTTGACATTTTGCATAATTTTTTCAACATATAAAAAAATAATTTTTTTGATGAAAAACAATGTCGAACTTTCTCCAGATGGTCAGAAATGGTGATTTTTTATTGTTTTCTCTTTTGACTGTAAATGACTATTAAATAAGAATTATCACTTTTGGAACTAAAATAAGAGTGTTTAGAGTCATTTTTCTGCTAGAAATTGGCCGAAATAGAAGCTTCTGAGTAGGAGGAAAAGTCTATTAAAATGGCAATTTTGGTTACTGTGGGGCTTTAAAAAGTGGTTATTCAACATGAGGCACAATCCTTTTGACATTTTGCATCATTTTTTCAACATTTGAAAAAATAATTTTTTCTGATGAAAAACGATGAACCCGGACCTGTCAAACTTTCTCCAGATGGTCAGAAATGGTCATATTTTAATGTTTTCTCTTTTGACTGTAAATGACTATTAAATATGAATTATCACTTTTGGAACTAAAATAAGAGGGTTTAGAGTCATTTTTCTGCTAGAAATTGGCCGAAATAGAAGCTTCTGAGTAGTAGGAAAAGTCTATTAAAATGGCAATTTTGGTTACTGTGGGGCTTTAAAAAGTGGTTATTCAACATGAGGCACAATCCTTTTGACATTTTGCATCATTTTTCAACATTTGATAAAATAATTTTTTTGATGAAAAACGATGAACCCGGACCTGTCAAACTTTCTCCAGATGGTCAGAAATGGTCATATTTTAATGTTTTCTCTTTTGACTGTAAATGACTATTAAATATGAATTATCACTTTTGGAACTAAAATAAGAGGGTTTAGAGTCATTTTTCTGCCAGAAATTGATCGAAATTGAAGCTTCTGAGTAGGAGGAAAAGTCTGTAAAAATTGCAATTTTGGTCACTGTGGGGCTTTAAAAAGTGGTTATTCAACATGAGGCACAATCCAATTGACAGTTTGAATAATTCTTTCTACAGTTGAAACTATTTATTTTGTGATGAAAAACGATGACCCTGGACCTGTCGAACTTTCTCCAGATGGTCAGAAATGGTCAGGTTTTAATGTTTTCTCTTTTGACTGTAAATGACTATTAAATAAGAATTATCACTTTTGGAACTAAAATAAGAGTGTTTAGAGTCATTTATCTGCTAGAAATTGGCCGAAATAGAAGCTTCTGAGTAGGAGAAAAAGTCTGTAAAAATGGCAATTTTAGTCACTGTGGGGCTTTAAAAAGTGGTTATTCAAAATGAGGCACAATCCTTTTGACATTTTGCATCATTTTTTCAACATTTGTTAAAATACATTTTTTTTAATGAAAAACGAAGACCACAGACCTGTCGAACTTTCTCCATATGGTCAGAAATGGTCATTTTTTAATGTCTTCTCTTATGACTATTAAATTTGAATTATCACTTTTGGAACTAAAATAAGTGTGTTTAGAGTAATTTTTCTGCCAGAAATTGGTCGAAATAGTAGCTTCTGAGTAGAGGGAAAAGTCTGTAAAAATAGCAATATTGGTCACTGTGGGGCTTTAAAAAGTGGTTATTTTGCATCATTTTTTCAACATATAAAAAAATAATTTTTTTGATGAAAAACGATGACCCTGGACCTGTCGAACTTTCTCCACATAGTCAGAAAAGGTCATTTTTTATTGTTTTCTCTTTTGACTGTAAACGACTATTAAATGTGAATTATCACTTTTGGAACTAAAATAAGTGTGTTTAGAGTCATTTTTCTGCCAGAAATTGGTCGAAATAGAAGCTTCTGTGTAGGAGGAAAAGTCTGTAAAAATGGCAATTTTAGTCACTGTGGGGCTTTAAAAAGTGGTTATTCAAAATGAGGCACAATCCTTTTGACATTTTGCATTATTTTTTCCATATTTGTTAAAATACATTTTTTTGATGAAAAACGAAGACCACAGACCTGTCGAACTTTCTCCATATGGTCAGAAATGGTCATTTTTTAATGTCTTCTCTTATGACTATTAAATTTGAATTATCACTTTTGGAACTAAAATAAGTGTGTTTAGAGTAATTTTTCTGCCAGAAATTGGTCGAAATAGTAGCTTCCGAGTAGAGGGAAAAGTCTGTAAAAATGGCAATTTTGGTCACTTTGGGGCTTTAAAAAGTAGTTATTCAACATCAGGCACAATCCTTTTGACATTTTGCATAATTTTTTCAACATATAAAAAAATACGTTTTTTTGATGAAAAACGATGACCCCGGACCTGTCGAACTTTCTCCACATAGTCAGAAATGGTCATTTTTTATTGTTTTCTCTTTTGACTGTAAACGACTATTAAATGTGAATTATCGCTTTTGGAACTAAAATAAGTGTGTTTAGAGTCATTTTTCTGCCAGAAACTATTGAGTATGAGGAAAAGTCCGTTGGCAATGGCAATTTTGGTCACTTTGGGGCTTTAAAAAGTAGTTATTCAACATCAGGCACAATCCTTTTGACATTTTGCATAATTTTTTCAACATATAAAAAAATACGTTTTTTTGATGAAAAACGATGACCCCGGACCTGTCGAACTTTCTCCACATAGTCAGAAATGGTCATTTTTTATTGTTTTCTCTTTTGACTGTAAAGGACTATTAAATATGAATTATCACTTTTGGAACTAAACTAAGTGTGTTTAGAGTCATTTTTCTGCCAGAAATTGGTCGAAATAGAAGCTTGTAAGTAGGAGGAAAAGTCTGTAAACATGGCAATTTTGTTCACTGTGGGGTTTTAAAAAGTGGTTATTCAACATGAGGCACACTCCTTTTGACATTTTGCATCATTTTTCAACATTTGTTAAACTAATTTTTTTGATGAAAAACGATGAACCCGGACCTGTCAAACTTTCTACAGATGGTCAGAAATGGTCATATTTTAATGTTTTCTCTTTTGACTGTAAATGACTATTAAATATGAATTATCACCTTTGGAACTAAAATAAGAGTGTTTAGAGTCATTTTTCTGCCAGAAATTTGTCGAAATAGAAGCTTCTGAGTAGGAGGAAAAGTCTGTTAAAATGGCAATTTTGGTCACTGTGGGGCTTTAAAAAGTGGTTATTCAACATGAGGCACAATCCATTTGACATTTTGAATAATTTTTTCAACATTTGAAAAAATATTTTTTTGGATGAACAACGATGACCCCGGACCTGTCGATCTTTCTCCAGATGGTCAGAAATGGTCATTTTTTAATGTTTTCTCTTTTGACTGTAAAGGACTATTAAATAAGAATGATCACTTTTGGAACTAAAATAATAGTGTTTAGAGTCATTTTTCTGCTAGAAATTGGCCGAAATAGAAGCTTCTGAGTAGGAGGAAAAGTCTGTAAACATGACAATTTTGTTCACTGTGGGGTTTTAAAAAGTGGTTATTCAACATGAGGCACACTCCTTTTGACATTTTGCATCATTTTTCAACATTTGTTAAACTAATTTTTTTGATGAAAAACGATGAACCCGGACCTGTCAAACTTTCTACAGATGGTCAGAAATGGTCATATTTTAATGTTTTCTCTTTTGACTGTAAATGACTATTAAATATGAATTATCACCTTTGGAACTAAAATAAGAGTGTTTAGAGTCATTTTTCTGCCAGAAATTTGTCGAAATAGAAGCTTCTGAGTAGGAGGAAAAGTCTGTTAAAATGGCAATTTTGGTCACTGTGTGGCTTTAAAAAGTGGTTATTCAACATGAGGCACAATCCATTTGACATTTTGAATAATTTTTTCAACATTTGAAAAAATATTTTTTTTGATGAACAACGATGACCCCGGACCTGTCGATCTTTCTCCAGATGGTCAGAAATGGTCATTTTTTAATGTTTTCTCTTTTGACTGTAAAGGACTATTAAATAAGAATTATCACTTTTGGAACTAAAATAATAGTGTTTAGAGTCATTTTTCTGCTAGAAATTGGCCGAAATAGAAGCTTCTGAGTAGGAGGAAAAGTCTGTAAACATGGCAATTTTGTTCACTGTGGGGTTTTAAAAAGTGGGTATTCAACATGAGGCACACTTCTTTTGACATTTTGCATCATTTTTCAACATTTGATAAAATAATTTTTTTGATGAAAAACGATGAACCCGGACCTGTCAAACTTTCTCCAGATGGTCAGAAATGGTCATATTTTAATGTTTTCTCTTTTGACTGTAAATGACTATTAAATAAGAATTATCACTTTTGGAACTAAAATAATAGTGTTTAGAGTCATTTTTCTGCTAGAAATTGGCCGAAATAGAAGCTTCTGAGTAGGAGGAAAAGTCTATTAAAATGGCAATTTTGGTTACTGTGGGGCTTTAAAAATTGGTTATTCAACATGAGGCACAATCCATTTGACATTTTGAATCATTTTTTCAACATTTGAAAAAATATTTTTTTTGATGAACAACGATGACCTGTCGAACTTTCTCAAGATGGTCAGAAATGGTCATGTTTTAATGTTTTCTCTTTTGACTGTAAATGACTATTAAATAAGAATTATCACCTTTGGAACTAAAATAAGAGTGTTTAGAGTCATTTTTCTGCTAGAAATTGGCTGAAATAGAGGTTTCTGAGTAGGAGGAAAAGTCTGTAAAAATGGCAATTTTGGTCACTGTGTGGCTTTAAAAAGTGGTTATTCAACATGAGGCACAATCCATTTGACATTTTGAATCATTTTTTCAACATTTGAAAAAATATTTTTTTTGATGAACAACGATAACCCCGGACCTGTCGATCTTTCTCCAGATGGTCAGAAATGGTCATTTTTTAATGTTTTCTCTTTTGACTGTAAAGGACTATTAAATAAGAATTATCACTTTTGGAACTAAACTAAGTGTGTTTAGAGTCATTTTCTGCCAGAAATTGGTCGAAATAGAAGCTTCTGAGTAGGAGGAAAAGTCTGTAAAAATGGCAATTTTGGTCACTGTGTGGCTTTAAAAAGTGGTTATTCAACATGAGGCACAATCCTTTTGACATTTTGAATCATTTTTTCAACATTTGAAAAAATAATTTTTTTGATGAAAAACGAAGACCACAGACCTGTCGAACTTTCTCCATATGGTCAGAAATGGTCATTTTTTAATGTTTTCTCTTATGACTATTAAATTTGAATTATCACTTTTGGAACTAAAATAAGTGTGTTTAGAGTAATTTTTCTGCCAGAAATTGGTCGAAATAGAAGCTTCTAAGTAGGAGGAAAAGTCTGTTGGCAATGGCAATTTTGGTCACTGTGTGGCTTTAAAAAGTGGTTATTCAACATGAGGCACAATCCATTTGACATTTTGCATCATTTTTTCAACATTTGTTAAAATACATTTTTTTGATGAAAAACGAAGACCACAGACTTGTCGAACTTTCTCCATATGGTCAGAAATGGTCATTTTTTAATGTCTTCTCTTATGACTATTAAATTTGAATTATCACTTTTGGAACTAAAATAAGTGTGTTTAGAGTCATTTTTCTGCCAGAAATTGGTCGAAATAGTAGCTTCTGAGTAGGAGGAAAAGTTTGTAAAAATGGCAATTTTGGTCACTGTGGGGCTTTAAAAATTGGTTATTCAACATGAGGCACAATCCATTAGACATTTTGAATCATTTTTTCAGCATTTGAAAAAATAATTTTATTGATGAAAAACGATGACCCCGGACCTGTCGAACTTTCTCAACATAGTCAGAAATGGTCATTTTTTATTGTTTTCTCTTTTGACTGTAAACGACTATTAAATGTGAATTATCGCTTTTGGAACTAAAATAAGTGTGTTTAGAGTCATTTTTCTGCCAGAAATTGGTCGAAATAGAAGCTATTGAGTATGAGGAAAAGTCTGTTGGCAATGGCAATTTTGGTCACTGTGTGGCTTTAAAAAGTGGTTATTCAACATGAGGCACAATCCATTTGACATTTTGAATCATTTTTTCAACATTTGAAAAAATATATTTTTTTTATGAAAAACGACCTGTCAAACTTTCTCCAGATGGTCAGAAATTGTCATTTTTTTATGTGTTCTCTTTTGACTGTAAATTACTATTAAATATGAATTATCACTTTTGGAACTAAAAAAAGTGTTTAGAGTAATTTTTCTGCTAGAAATTGGCCGAAATAGAAGCTTCTGAGTAGGAGGAAAAGTCTGTAAACATGGCAATTTTGTTCACTGTGGGGTTTTAAAAAGTGGGTATTCAACATGAGGCACACTCCTTTTGACATTTTGCATCATTTTTCAACATTTGATAAAATAATTTTTTTGATGAAAAACGATGAACCCGGACCTGTCAAACTTTCTCCAGATGGTCAGAAATGGTCATATTTTAATGTTTTCTCTTTTGACTGTAAATGACTATTAAATATGAATTATCACTTTTGGAACTAAAATAAGAGGGTTTAGAGTCATTTTCTGCCAGAAATTGATCGAAATTGAAGCTTCTGAGTAGGAGGAAAAGTCTGTAAAAATTGCAATTTTGGTCACTGTGGGGCTTTAAAAAGTGGTTATTCAACATGAGGCACAATCCAATTGACAGTTTGAATAATTCTTTCTACAGTTGAACCAATTTATTTTGTGATGAAAAACGATGACCCTGGACCTGTCGAACTTTCTCCAGATGGTCAGAAATGGTCAGGTTTTAATGTTTTCTCTTTTGACTGTAAATGACTATTAAATAAGAATTATCACTTTTGGAACTAAAATAAGAGTGTTTAGAGTCATTTATCTGCTAGAAATTGGCCGAAATAGAAGCTTCTGAGTAGGAGAAAAAGTCTGTAAAAATTGCAATTTTAGTCACTGTGGGGCTTTAAAAAGTGGTTATTCAAAATGAGGCACAATCCTTTTGACATTTTGCATCATTTTTTCAACATTTGTTAAAATCAACTTTTTTTGATGAAAAACGATGACCACAGACCTGTCGAACTTTCTCCAGATGGTCAGAAATGGTCATTTTTTAATGTTTTCTCCTATGACTATTAAATGTGAATTATCACTTTTGGAACTGAAATAAGAGTGCTTAGAGTCATTTTTCTGCTAGAAATTGGCTGAAATAGAGGTTTCTGAGTAGGAGGAAAAGTCTGTAAAAATGGCAATTTTGGTCACTGTGTGGCTTTAAAAAGTGGTTATTCAACATGAGGCACAATCCATTTGACATTTTGAATCATTTTTTCAACATTTGAAAAAATATTTTTTTTGATGAACAACGATAACCCCGGACCTGTCGATCTTTCTCCAGATGGTCAGAAATGGTCATTTTTTAATGTTTTCTCTTTTGACTGTAAAGGACTATTAAATTTGAATTATCACTTTTGGAACTAAAATAAGTGTGTTTAGATTAATTTTCCTGCCAGAAATTGGTCGAAATAGAAGCTTCTAAGTAGGAGGAAAAGTCTGTTGGCAATGGCAATTTTGGTCACTGTGTGGCTTTAAAAAGTGGTTATTCAACATGAGGCACAATCCATTTGACATTTAGCATCATTTTTTCAACATTTGTTAAAATACATTTTTTTGATGAAAAACGAAGACCACAGACTTGTCGAACTTTCTCCATATGGTCAGAAATGGTCATTTTTTAATGTCTTCTCTTATGACTATTAAATTTGAATTATCACTTTTGGAACTAAAATAAGTGTGTTTAGAGTCATTTTTCTGCCAGAAATTGGTCGAAATAGTAGCTTCTGAGTAGGAGGAAAAGTTTGTAAAAATGGCAATTTTGGTCACTGTGGGGCTTTAAAAATTGGTTATTCAACATGAGGCACAATCCATTAGACATTTTGAATCATTTTTTCAGCATTTGAAAAAATAATTTTATTGATGAAAAACGATGACCCCGGACCTGTCGAACTTTCTCAACATAGTCAGAAATGGTCATTTTTTATTGTTTTCTCTTTTGACTGTAAACGACTATTAAATGTGAATTATCGCTTTTGGAACTAAAATAAGTGTGTTTAGAGTCATTTTTCTGCCAGAAATTGGTCGAAATAGAAGCTATTGAGTATGAGGAAAAGTCTGTTGGCAATGGCAATTTTGGTCACTGTGTGGCTTTAAAAAGTGGTTATTCAACATGAGGCACAATCCATTTGACATTTTGAATCATTTTTTCAACATTTGAAAAAATATTTTTTTTTATGAAAAACGACCTGTCAAACTTTCTCCAGATGGTCAGAAATTGTCATTTTTTTATGTGTTCTCTTTTGACTGTAAATTACTATTAAATATGAATTATCACTTTTGGAACTAAAAAAAGTGTTTAGAGTAATTTTTCTGCCAGAAATTGGTCGAAATAGAAGCTTCTGAGTAGGAGGAACAGTCTGTAAAAATGGCAATTTTGGTCACTGTGTGGCTTTAAAAAGTGGTTATTCAAATTGAGGCACAATCCATTTGACATTTTGAATCATTTTTTCAACATTTGAAAAAATGTTTTTTTTTTATGAAAAACGATGACCCTGGACCTGTCGAACTTTCTCCAGATAGTCAGAAATGGTCATTTTTTAATGTTTTCTTGTTTGACTGTAAATGACTATTAAATGTGAATTATCACTTTTGGAACTAAAATAAGTGTGTTTAGAGTCATTTTTCTGCAAGAAATTGGTCGAAATAGAAGCTTCTGAGTAGGAGGAACAGTCTGTTAAAATGGCAATTTTGGTCACTGTGTGGCTTTAAAAAGTGGTTATTCAACATGAGGCACAATCCATTTGACATTTTGAATCATTTTTTCAACATTTGAAAAAATAATTTTTTGATGAAAAACGAAGACCACAGACCTGTCGAACTTTCTCCATATAGTCAGAAATGGTCACTTTTTAATGTTTTCTCTTATGACTATTAAATTTGAATTATCACTTTTGGAACTAAAATAAGTGTGTTTAGAGTCATTTTTCTGCCAGAAATTGGTCGAAATAGAAGCTATTGAGTATGAGGAAAAGTCTGTTGGCAATGGCAATTTTGGTCACTGTGTGGCTTTAAAAAGTGGTTATTCAACATGAGGCACAATCCATTTGACATTTTGAATCATTTTTTCAACATTTGAAAAAATATATTTTTTTTATGAAAAACGACCTGTCAAACTTTCTCCAGATGGTCAGAAATTGTCATTTTTTTATGTGTTCTCTTTTGACTGTAAATTACTATTAAATATGAATTATCACTTTTGGAACTAAAAAAAGTGTTTAGAGTAATTTTTCTGCTAGAAATTGGCCGAAATAGAAGCTTCTGAGTAGGAGGAAAAGTCTGTAAACATGGCAATTTTGTTCACTGTGGGGTTTTAAAAAGTGGGTATTCAACATGAGGCACACTCCTTTTGACATTTTGCATCATTTTTCAACATTTGATAAAATAATTTTTTTGATGAAAAACGATGAACCCGGACCTGTCAAACTTTCTCCAGATGGTCAGAAATGGTCATATTTTAATGTTTTCTCTTTTGACTGTAAATGACTATTAATATGAATTATCACTTTTGGAACTAAAATAAGAGGGTTTAGAGTCATTTTCTGCCAGAAATTGATCGAAATTGAAGCTTCTGAGTAGGAGGAAAAGTCTGTAAAAATTGCAATTTTGGTCACTGTGGGGCTTTAAAAAGTGGTTATTCAACATGAGGCACAATCCAATTGACAGTTTGAATAATTCTTTCTACAGTTGAACCAATTTATTTTGTGATGAAAAACGATGACCCTGGACCTGTCGAACTTTCTCCAGATGGTCAGAAATGGTCAGGTTTTAATGTTTTCTCTTTTGACTGTAAATGACTATTAAATAAGAATTATCACTTTTGGAACTAAAATAAGAGTGTTTAGAGTCATTTATCTGCTAGAAATTGGCCGAAATAGAAGCTTCTGAGTAGGAGAAAAAGTCTGTAAAAATTGCAATTTTAGTCAAGTGGTTATTCAAAATGAGGCACAATCCTTTTGACATTTTGCATCATTTTTTCAACATTTGTTAAAATCAACTTTTTTTGATGAAAAACGATGACCACAGACCTGTCGAACTTTCTCCAGATGGTCAGAAATGGTCATTTTTTAATGTTTTCTCCTATGACTATTAAATGTGAATTATCACTTTTGGAACTGAAATAAGAGTGTTTAGAGTCATTTTTCTGCTAGAAATTGGCTGAAATAGAGGTTTCTGAGTAGGAGGAAAAGTCTGTAAAAATGGCAATTTTGGTCACTGTGTGGCTTTAAAAAGTGGTTATTCAACATGAGGCACAATCCATTTGACATTTTGAATCATTTTTTCAACATTTGAAAAAATATTTTTTTTGATGAACAACGATAACCCCGGACCTGTCGATCTTTCTCCAGATGGTCAGAAATGGTCATTTTTTAATGTTTTCTCTTTTGACTGTAAAGGACTATTAAATTTGAATTATCACTTTTGGAACTAAAATAAGTGTGTTTAGATTAATTTTCCTGCCAGAAATTGGTCGAAATAGAAGCTTCTAAGTAGGAGGAAAAGTCTGTTGGCAATGGCAATTTTGGTCACTGTGTGGCTTTAAAAAGTGGTTATTCAACATGAGGCACAATCCATTTGACATTTAGCATCATTTTTTCAACATTTGTTAAAATACATTTTTTTGATGAAAAACGAAGACCACAGACTTGTCGAACTTTCTCCATATGGTCAGAAATGGTCATTTTTTAATGTCTTCTCTTATGACTATTAAATTTGAATTATCACTTTTGGAACTAAAATAAGTGTGTTTAGAGTCATTTTTCTGCCAGAAATTGGTCGAAATAGTAGCTTCTGAGTAGGAGGAAAAGTTTGTAAAAATGGCAATTTTGGTCACTGTGGGGCTTTAAAAATTGGTTATTCAACATGAGGCACAATCCATTAGACATTTTGAATCATTTTTTCAGCATTTGAAAAAATAATTTTATTGATGAAAAACGATGACCCCGGACCTGTCGAACTTTCTCAACATAGTCAGAAATGGTCATTTTTTATTGTTTTCTCTTTTGACTGTAAACGACTATTAAATGTGAATTATCGCTTTTGGAACTAAAATAAGTGTGTTTAGAGTCATTTTTCTGCCAGAAATTGGTCGAAATAGAAGCTATTGAGTATGAGGAAAAGTCTGTTGGCAATGGCAATTTTGGTCACTGTGTGGCTTTAAAAAGTGGTTATTCAACATGAGGCACAATCCATTTGACATTTTGAATCATTTTTTCAACATTTGAAAAAATATTTTTTTTTATGAAAAACGACCTGTCAAACTTTCTCCAGATGGTCAGAAATTGTCATTTTTTTATGTGTTCTCTTTTGACTGTAAATTACTATTAAATATGAATTATCACTTTTGGAACTAAAAAAAGTGTTTAGAGTAATTTTTCTGCCAGAAATTGGTCGAAATAGAAGCTTCTGAGTAGGAGGAACAGTCTGTAAAAATGGCAATTTTGGTCACTGTGTGGCTTTAAAAAGTGGTTATTCAAATTGAGGCACAATCCATTTGACATTTTGAATCATTTTTTCAACATTTGAAAAAATGTTTTTTTTTTATGAAAAACGATGACCCTGGACCTGTCGAACTTTCTCCAGATAGTCAGAAATGGTCATTTTTTAATGTTTTCTTGTTTGACTGTAAATGACTATTAAATGTGAATTATCACTTTTGGAACTAAAATAAGTGTGTTTAGAGTCATTTTTCTGCAAGAAATTGGTCGAAATAGAAGCTTCTGAGTAGGAGGAACAGTCTGTTAAAATGGCAAATTTGGTCACTGTGTGGCTTTAAAAAGTGGTTATTCAACATGAGGCACAATCCATTTGACATTTTGAATCATTTTTTCAACATTTGAAAAAATAATTTTTTGATGAAAAACGAAGACCACAGACCTGTCGAACTTTCTCCATATAGTCAGAAATGGTCACTTTTTAATGTTTTCTCTTATGACTATTAAATTTGAATTATCACTTTTGGAACTAAAATAAGTGTGTTTAGAGTAATTTTTCTGCCAGAAATTGGTCGAAATAGAAGCTTCTAAGTAGGAGGAAAAGTCTGTTGGCAATGGCAATTTTGGTCACTGTGTGGCTTTAAAAAGTGGTTATTCAACATGAGGCACAATCCATTTGACATTTTGAATCATTTTTTCAACATTTGAATAAATAATTTTTTTTGATGAAAAAAAGACCTGTCAAACTTTCTCCAGATGGTCAGAAATTGTCATTTTTTTATGTGTTCTCTTTTGACTGTAAATTACTATTAAATATGAATTATCACTTTTGGAACTAAAAAAAGTGTTTAGAGTAATTTTTCTGCCAGAAATTGGTTCTGAGTAGGAGGAAAAGTCTGTAAAAATGGCAATTTTGGTCACTGTGTGACTTTAAAAAGTGGTTATTCAACATGAGGCACAATCCATTTGACATTTTAAATCATTTTTTCAACATTTGAAAAAATATTTTTTTTGATGAACAACGATGACCCCGGACCTGTCGATCTTTCTCCAGATGGTCAGAAATGGTCATTTTTTTAATGTTTTCTCTTTTGACTGTAAAGGACTATTAAATAAGAATTATCACTTTTGGAACTAAAATAATAGTTTTTAGAGTCATTTTTCTGCTAGAAATTGGCCGAAATAGAAGCTTCTGAGTAGGAGGAAAAGTCTATAAAAATGGCAATTTTGGTCACTGTGGGGTTTTAAAAAGTGGTTATTCAACATGAGGCACAATCCTTTTGACATTTTGCATCATTTTTTCAACGTTTAAAAAAATAGTTTTTTTTGATGAAAAACGATGACCCTTGACCTGTCGAACTTTCTCCACATAGTCAGAAATTGTCATTTTTTAATGTTTTCTTTTTTGACTGTAAATGACTATTAATTTGAATTATCACTTTTGGAACTAAAATAAGTGTGTTTAGAGTCATTTTTCTGCCAGAAATTGGTAGAAATAGAAGCTATTGAGTATGAGGAAAAGTCCGTTGGCAATGGCAATTTTGGTCACTGTGTGGCTTTAAAAATTGGTTATTCAACATCAACATAATGGATTATTTGACATTTTGAATCATTTTTTCAACATTTGAAAAAATAATTTTTTTGATGAAAAACGATGACCCCGGACCTGTCGAACTTTCTCCACATAGTCAGAAATAGTCATTTTTTATTGTTTTCTTTTTTGACTGTAAATGACTATTAAATGTGAATTATCACTTTTGGAACTAAAATAAGTGTGTTTAGAGTCATTTTTCTGCCAGAAATTTGTCGAAATAGAAGCTTCTGAGTAGGAGGAAAAGTCTGTTGAAATGGCAATTTTGGTCACTGTGTGGCTTCAAAAATTGGTTATTCAACATGAGGCACAATCCATTAGACATTTTGAATCATTTTTTCAGCATTTGAAAAAATAATTTTATTGATGAAAAACGATGACCCCGGACCTGTCGAACTTTCTCCAGATGGTCAGAAATGGTGATTATTTTTATGTTTTCTCTTTTGACTGTAAATGACAATTAAATAAGAATTATCACTTTTGGAACTAAAAAAGAGTGTTTAGAGTCATTTTTCTGCTAGAAATTGGCCGAAATAGAAGCTTCTGAGTAGGAGGAAAAGTTTGTTAAAACGGCAATTTTGGTCACTGTGTGGCTTTAAAAATTGGTTATTCAACATGAGGCACAATCCATTAGACATTTTGAATCATTTTTTCAGCATTTGAAAAAATTATTTTATTGATGAAAAACGATGACCCCGGACCTGTCGAACTTTCTCAACATAGTCAGAAATGGTCATTTTTTATTGTTTTCTCTTTTGACTGTAAATGACTATTAAATGTGAATTATCACTTTTGGAACTAAAATAAGTGTGTTTAGAGTCATTTTTCTGCAAGAAATTGGTCGAAATAGAAGCTTCTGAGTAGGAGGAACAGTCTGTTAAAATGGCAAATTTGGTCACTGTGTGGCTTTAAAAAGTGGTTATTCAACATGAGGCACAATCCATTTGACATTTTGAATCATTTTTTCAACATTTGAAAAAATAATTTTTTGATGAAAAACGAAGACCACAGACCTGTCGAACTTTCTCCATATAGTCAGAAATGGTCACTTTTTAATGTTTTCTCTTATGACTATTAAATTTGAATTATCACTTTTGGAACTAAAATAAGTGTGTTTAGAGTAATTTTTCTGCCAGAAATTGGTCGAAATAGAAGCTTCTAAGTAGGAGGAAAAGTCTGTTGGCAATGGCAATTTTGGTCACTGTGTGGCTTTAAAAAGTGGTTATTCAACATGAGGCACAATCCATTTGACATTTTGAATCATTTTTTCAACATTTGAATAAATAATTTTTTTTGATGAAAAAAAGACCTGTCAAACTTTCTCCAGATGGTCAGAAATTGTCATTTTTTTATGTGTTCTCTTTTGACTGTAAATTACTATTAAATATGAATTATCACTTTTGGAACTAAAAAAAGTGTTTAGAGTAATTTTTCTGCCAGAAATTGGTTGAAATAGAAGCTTCTGAGTAGGAGGAAAAGTCTGTAAAAATGGCAATTTTGGTCACTGTGGGGCTTTAAAAAGTGGTTATTCAACATCAGGCACAATCCTTTTGACATTTTGCATAATTTTTTCAACATATAAAAAAATCATTTTTTTGATGAAAAGCGATGACCCTGGACCTGTCGAACTTTCTCCACATAGTCAGAAATGGTCATTTTTTATTGATTTCTCTTTTGACTGTAAACGACTATTAAATGTGAATTATTACTTTTGGAACTAAAATAAGTGTGTTTAGAGTAATTTTTCTACCAGAACTTGAGTAGGAGGAAAAGTCTGTTAAAATGGCAATTTTGGTCACTGTGTGACTTTAAAAAGTGGTTATTCAACATGAGGCACAATCCATTTGACATTTTAAATCATTTTTTCAACATTTGAAAAAATATTTTTTTTGATGAACAACGATGACCCCGGACCTGTCGATCTTTCTCCAGATGGTCAGAAATGGTCATTTTTTTAATGTTTTCTCTTTTGACTGTAAAGGACTATTAAATAAGAATTATCACTTTTGGAACTAAAATAATAGTTTTTAGAGTCATTTTTCTGCTAGAAATTGGCCGAAATAGAAGCTTCTGAGTAGGAGGAAAAGTCTATAAAAATGGCAATTTTGGTCACTGTGGGGTTTTAAAAAGTGGTTATTCAACATGAGGCACAATCCTTTTGACATTTTGCATCATTTTTTCAACGTTTAAAAAAATAGTTTTTTTTGATGAAAAACGATGACCCTTGACCTGTCGAACTTTCTCCACATAGTCAGAAATTGTCATTTTTTAATGTTTTCTTTTTTGACTGTAAATGACTATTAATTTGAATTATCACTTTTGGAACTAAAATAAGTGTGTTTAGAGTCATTTTTCTGCCAGAAATTGGTAGAAATAGAAGCTATTGAGTATGAGGAAAAGTCCGTTGGCAATGGCAATTTTGGTCACTGTGTGGCTTTAAAAATTGGTTATTCAACATCAACATAATGGATTATTTGACATTTTGAATCATTTTTTCAACATTTGAAAAAATAATTTTTTGATGAAAAACGATGACCCCGGACCTGTCGAACTTTCTCCACATAGTCAGAAATAGTCATTTTTTATTGTTTTCTTTTTTGACTGTAAATGACTATTAAATGTGAATTATCACTTTTGGAACTAAAATAAGTGTGTTTAGAGTCATTTTTCTGCCAGAAATTTGTCGAAATAGAAGCTTCTGAGTAGGAGGAAAAGTCTGTTGAAATGGCAATTTTGGTCACTGTGTGGCTTCAAAAATTGGTTATTCAACATGAGGCACAATCCATTAGACATTTTGAATCATTTTTTCAGCATTTGAAAAAATAATTTTATTGATGAAAAACGATGACCCCGGACCTGTCGAACTTTCTCCAGATGGTCAGAAATGGTGATTATTTTTATGTTTTCTCTTTTGACTGTAAATGACAATTAAATAAGAATTATCACTTTTGGAACTAAAAAAGAGTGTTTAGAGTCATTTTTCTGCTAGAAATTGGCCGAAATAGAAGCTTCTGAGTAGGAGGAAAAGTTTGTTAAAACGGCAATTTTGGTCACTGTGTGGCTTTAAAAATTGGTTATTCAACATGAGGCACAATCCATTAGACATTTTGAATCATTTTTTCAGCATTTGAAAAAATTATTTTATTGATGAAAAACGATGACCCCGGACCTGTCGAACTTTCTCAACATAGTCAGAAATGGTCATTTTTTATTGTTTTCTCTTTTGACTGTAAACGACTATTAAATGTGAATTATCGCTTTTGGAACTAAAATAAGTGTGTTTAGAGTCATTTTTCTGCCAGAAATTGGTCGAAATAGAAGCTATTGAGTATGAGGAAAAGTCTGTTGGCAATGGCAATTTTGGTCACTGTGTGGCTTTAAAAAGTGGTTATTCAACATGAGGCACAATCCATTTGACATTTTGAATCATTTTTTCAATATTTGAAAAAATATTTTTTTTTGATGAAAAACGATGACCCTGGACCTGTCGAACTTTCTCCACATAGTCAGAAATGGTCATTTTTTTATGTTTTCTTTTTTGACTGTAAATGACTATTAAATGTGAATTATCACTTTTGGAACTAAAATAAGTGTGTTTAGAGTCATTTTTCTGCAAGAAATTGGTCGAAATAGAAGCTTCTGAGTAGGAGGAACAGTCTGTTAAAATGGCAATTTTGGTCACTGTGTGGCTTTAAAAAGTGGTTATTCAACATGAGGCACAATCCATTTGACATTTTGAATCATTTTTTCAACATTTGAAAAAATAATTTTTTTGATGAAAAACGAAGACCACAGACCTGTCGAACTTTCTCCATATGGTCAGAAATGGTCACTTTTTAATGTTTTCTCTTATGACTATTAAATTTGAATTATCACTTTTGGAACTAAAATAAGTGTGTTTAGAGTAATTTTTCTGCCAGAAATTGTTCGAAATAGAAGCTTCTAAGTAGGAGGAAAAGTCTGTTGGCAATGGAAATTTTGGTCACTGTGTGGCTTTAAAAAGTGGTTATTCAACATGAGGCACAATCCATTTGACATTTTGAATCATTTTTTCAACATTTGAATAAATAATTTTTTTTGATGAAAAAAAGACCTGTCAAACTTTCTCCAGATGGTCAGAAATTGTCATTTTTTTATGTGTTCTCTTTTGACTGTAAATTACTATTAAATATGAATTATCACTTTTGGAACTAAAAAAAGTGTTTAGAGTAATTTTTCTGCCAGAAATTGAAGCTTCTGAGTAGGAGGAAAAGTCTGTAAAAATGGCAATTTTGGTCACTGTGGGGCTTTAAAAAGTGGTTATTCAACATCAGGCACAATCCTTTTGACATTTAGCATAATTTTTGCAACATATAAAAAAATCATTTTTTTGATGAAAAACGATGACCCTGGACCTGTCGAACTTTCTCCACATAGTCAGAAATGGTCATTTTCTATTGATTTCTCTTTTGACTGTAAACGACTATTAAATGTGAATTATTACTTTTGGAACTAAAATAAGTGTGTTTAGAGTAATTTTTCTACCAGAACTTGGTTGAAATAGAAGCTTCTGAGGAGGAGGAAAAGTCTGTAAAAATGGCAATTTTAGTCACTGTGGGGCTTTAAAAAGTGGTTATTCAACATAAGGCACAATCCTTTTGAAATTTTGAATCAATTTTTCAACATTTGAAAAAATATTTTTTTTGATGAACAACGATGACCTGTCGAACTTTCTCCAGATGGTCAGAAATGGTCATGTTTTAATGTTTTCTCTTTTGACTGTAAATGACTATTAAATAGGAATTATCACTTTTGGAACTAAAATAAGAGTGTTTAGAGTCATTTTTCTGCCAGAAATTGGTCGAAATAGAAGCTTCTGAGTAGGAGGAAAAGTCTGTTAAAATGGCAATTTTGGTCACTGTGTGGCTTTAAAAATTGGTTTTTCAACATGAGGCACAATCCATTTGACATTTTGAATCATTTTTTCAACATTTGAAAAAATAACTTTTTTTGATGAAAAACGATGACCCCGGACCTGTCGAACTTTCTCCACATAGTCAGAAATAGTCATTTTTTATTGTTTTCTTTTTTGACTGTAAATGACTATTAAATGTGAATTATCACTTTTGGAACTTAAATTAGGGTGTTTAGAGTCATTTTTCTGCCAGAAATTGGTCGAAATAGAAGCTTCTGAGTAGGAGGAAAAGTCTTTTAAAATCGCAATTTTGGTCACTGTGTGGCTTTAAAAAGTGGTTATTCAACATGAGGCACGATCCATTTGACATTTTGAATAATTTTCTCAACATTTGAAAAAATAACTTTTTTTGATGAAAAACTATGAACACGGACCTGTCGAACTTTCTCCATATGGTCAGAAATGGTCATTTTTTAATGTTTTCTCTTATGACTATTAAATGTGAATTATCACTTTTGGAACTAAAATCAGTGTGTTTAGAGTAATTTTTCTGCCAGAAATTGGTCGAAATAGAAGCTTCTGAGTAGGAGGAAAAGTCTGTTAAAATTGCAATTTTGGTCACTGTGGGGCTTTAAAAAGTGGTTATTCAACATCAGGCACAATCCTTTTGACATTTTGCATAATTTTTTCAACATATAAAAAAATCATTTTTTTGATGAAAAGCGATGACCCTGGACCTGTCGAACTTTCTCCACATAGTCAGAAATGGTCATTTTTTATTGATTTCTCTTTTGACTGTAAACGACTATTAAATGTGAATTATTACTTTTGGAACTAAAATAAGTGTGTTTAGAGTAATTTTTCTACCAGAACTTGGTTGAAATAGAAGCTTCTGAGTAGGAGGAAAAGTCTGTTAAAATGGCAATTTTGGTCACTGTGTGACTTTAAAAAGTGGTTATTCAACATGAGGCACAATCCATTTGACATTTTAAATCATTTTTTCAACATTTGAAAAAATATTTTTTTTGATGAACAACGATGACCCCGGACCTGTCGATCTTTCTCCAGATGGTCAGAAATGGTCATTTTTTTAATGTTTTCTCTTTTGACTGTAAAGGACTATTAAATAAGAATTATCACTTTTGGAACTAAAATAATAGTTTTTAGAGTCATTTTTCTGCTAGAAATTGGCCGAAATAGAAGCTTCTGAGTAGGAGGAAAAGTCTATAAAAATGGCAATTTTGGCCACTGTGGGGTTTTAAAAAGTGGTTATTCAACATGAGGCACAATCCTTTTGACATTTTGCATCATTTTTTCAACGTTTAAAAAAATAGTTTTTTTTGATGAAAAACGATGACCCTGGACCTGTCGAACTTTCTCCACATAGTCAGAAATGGTCATTTTTTAATGTTTTCTTTTTTTACTGTAAATGACTATTAATTTGAATTATCACTTTTGGAACTAAAATAAGTGTGTTTAGAGTCATTTTTCTGCCAGAAATTGGTAGAAATAGAAGCTATTGAGTATGAGGAAAAGTCCGTTGGCAATGGCAATTTTGGTCACTGTGTGGCTTTAAAAATTGGTTATTCAACATCAACATAATGAATTATTTGACATTTTGAATCATTTTTTCAACATTTGAAAAAATAATTTTTTTGATGAAAAACGATGACCCCGGACCTGTCGAACTTTCTCCACATAGTCAGAAATAGTCATTTTTTATTGTTTTCTTTTTTGACTGTAAATGACTATTAAATGTGAATTATCACTTTTGGAACTAAAATAAGTGTGTTTAGAGTCATTTTTCTGCCAGAAATTTGTCGAAATAGAAGCTTCTGAGTAGGAGGAAAAGTCTGTTGAAATGGCAATTTTGGTCACTGTGTGGCTTCAAAAATTGGTTATTCAACATGAGGCACAATCCATTAGACATTTTGAATCATTTTTTCAGCATTTGAAAAAATAATTTTATTGATGAAAAACGATGACCCCGGACCTGTCGAACTTTCTCCAGATGGTCAGAAATGGTGATTATTTTTATGTTTTCTCTTTTGACTGTAAATGACTATTAAATAAGAATTATCACTTTTGGAACTAAAAAAGAGTGTTTAGAGTCATTTTTCTGCTAGAAATTGGCCGAAATAGAAGCTTCTGAGTAGGAGGAAAAGTTTGTTAAAACGGCAATTTTGGTCACTGTGTGGCTTTAAAAATTGGTTATTCAACATGAGGCACAATCCATTAGACATTTTGAATCATTTTTTCAACAATTGAAAAAAAAAATTTTGGATGAAAAACGATGACCCGGACCTGTCGAACTTTCTCCAGATGGTCAGAAATGGTCATGTTTTAATGTTTTCTCTTCTGACTGTAAATTACTATTAACTATGAATTATCACTTTTGGAACTAAAATAAGAGTGTTTAGAGTAATTTTTTTGCTAGAAATTGGCCGAAATAGAAGCTTCTGAGTAGGAGGAAATGTCTGTAAAAATTGCAATTTTGGTCACTGTGGGACTTTAAAAAGTGGTTATTCAACATGAGGCACAATCCAATTGACAGTTTGAATAATTCTTTCTACAGTTGAAAAAATGTATTTTGTGATGAAAAACGATGACCCCGGACCTGTCAAACTTTCTCCAGATGGTCAGAAATGGTCATGTTTTAATGTTTTCTCTTTTGACTGTAAATGACTATTAAATAAGAATTGTCACTTTTGGAACTAAAATAAGAGTGTTTAGAGTCATTTTTCTGCCAGAAATTGGTCGAAATAGAAGCTTCTGAGTAGGAGGAAAAGTCTGTTAAAATGGCAATTTTGGTCACTGTGTGGCTTTAAAAATTGGTTATTCAACATGAGGCACAATCCATTTGACATTTTGAATCATTTTTTCAACATTTGAAAAAATACCTTTTTATGATTTATAACGATGACCACGGACCTGTCGAACTTTCTCCATATGGTCAGAAATGGTCATTTTTTATTGTTTTCTCTTTTGACTGTAACATTTGAAAAAATAATTTTTTTGATGAAATGCGATGACCCGGACCTATCGAACTTTCTGCACATAGTCAGAAATGGTCATTTTTTATTGTTTTCTCTTTTGACTGTAAACGACTATTAAATGTGAATTATTACTTTTGGAACTAAAATAAGTGTGTTTAGAGTCATTTTTCTGCCAGAAATTGGTCGAAATAGAAGCTTCTGAGTAGGAGGAAAAGTCTGTTAAAATGGCAATTTTGGTCACTGTGTGGCTTTAAAAAGTGGTTATTCAACATGAGGTGTGGTATTGGGTTCTGTCAGGTCTACATACTCTGCAAAAACTCTCGAACACCATAGAACAGAAGTTGGCACGGAAACTGGAAATGCAAAAGACAAGTTTATTAAGACCCCATGGGGTGGTGGTACATTCCTACAGCACCCTTCGGCAATGCAAGAAGTATCACACCGAACATCGGTGCGCGACCTCTTTTATACAAGTTGAACAGTAATAAAAAGGTAGGTGGTATACTTTTGCACAGTTTAGGTACATATAAGGACATTTTTGGAACACAGCCAACATGTGGGAGGAGTTTAGTATCACTGGTCAGTTTTAAGGAACATTCCTAAGAGGTGACCGCTCATTAATCTAAATGTTCAAGTGCGCATGTGCTAGCTTGACCAGTGCTAAAAATAGCCTGTTGCTGGGCAAAGTAAAGGGTCATTGGTACAGAGGAAGGACAAAAGGGCATGCTGACCACGAGGCCGTATGTTCATACAAAATGGAATCAAGGAGATACAAAATGGCCCCCTCACGTTTGGTCAAGTTAACAGCGAAAGTTCGTGTAGCTGAGCTAAATGCTAACTCAGGTGCTGCCAAATTACGACAGACGGCCCTTTTAGCATTTAGCTGAAGCTACCTCATAACGGAAGTAATCAGGATACTCGTCATCAATATTAATCATCATTATTTTCATCACTTCTGCGTTAACCTGTTGCTCGTTTTTGGCAATAGCTCGTTTGGATGGGATACAGGCTGTAATACATACAGAGCATAAGGTAGGACCACATTGGATACATAAACAAAGGGAAAAAAGTATTACAATAATCATACAGAGAACCGTCAGTAGTTTCCAACCCCAGGTACTAAGCAAAGTCCAGAACCAATTAGAGAATGTCCATGTACCATTTTCGGGATGGATTTCAGCAGCAATTTTATGCAATTTGGAAATGGCATCATATACAGAAGGCGAATTGTCTGGGACGTAAACACAACAACTACTTCCGATAATGCGGCATGCACCCCACGATCAGCTAGTATTACATCAAGAACCATCCGGTTCTGGAGCATTATAATTCTGGTAATTTGGAGTTCTTCTGTTAAGTTCCCTAAAGCAGAGGCAGTTTCATTAGCAACAGCTTCCACAACACGTGTTAGCCGTCTTATTTTCCTGCTGTTTAAAGCAGCACCAACAAAGGAAAACAGGCCTAAATTAAAATCTACATATTGTTGTAAGGAGGTGTCAGTTTGGTCAACATTTTCAGTTTCTAATGTTCTCTTGACCCTACTTAATATAAATCATGATACATTACAAAATCATTATGGTACATAGGCGGAGCAATAAATACAGGGGGTAGTACAAAAGATATATAGCAAGTTCCTAACCACCCAATGGGAAGATGATGATATCCTTTATTTTCACAAATAAAATAAGTATTTCGGGAAGCTACAAAAGCAATACCATTCGGTGTATCAAATGTGAGAGTAATATTACATTCACTCTTCCCAACCGGTATTATACCCTTGTTTCGCACACACAATTCAGCTCTGGTTTCAATTACAGTAATCACATGTAAACTGGACATATTTGTAGTTCGTTGATTAGTGAAAATGCGAGGCGTAGATACATTGTCCGGTCGATATTCTTCCCACTCAAATTTAGTTCCTTCTGCCTGTGGGTAACCATCTCTATCATTGTAGCACACTTTATTTAATCGAAAGAGTAGTCCACCTTTTGTTGGCCATCTTAGGGTAAAAAGAAGTGTGTACCAAGCATTGCAAGAACCATTATGTGAGAATGGAAGAGGAATAAGTGGAGTTCCTCCTTTCTTCTGATGTCCAGGTAACATTCCACATACCCAACAGTTTGAAGTGTTTGTCATATTGTGGGTATGATGCAGAATCTGAATGAAGCTGTTGTTTAAGTAAGTCTGTCTATGTCTCTCTTCATGATACGGCAGAGTAAAATGAAAATGTTCAGATGGGATTGGAGTGGTAGGCAGTAAATATTCTCGTGCAGGAAACAATCGTTCTATAGTCCAAGCTATTACTGCTATTACCACTATAGTTACAACAAAAAGCACTGCACCAATAATTCTGCTGTTCCTCATTGTCGTAGATGCCATAGTTCAAAGAACAAAGTGTCAAAACAAACAAGCTAAAAAATAAAAATTGAGTGCTAAGAACTGAGGTAGCCGCTGGTGTCTTCTCCGAGATTCAAGAAGGGTGTCGCTACACTGGCCAGAACTGATCCCCCCCCCCTTGATATTCTCGGCTTCCGTTTTCACACACCGACCAGTCTCAAAAATAGTCAAAAAAGAAACTCTATTTCCTTGGCCGTAGGTTATACTTCACTCCACCAGAAACAGTGTGGAAGGCTCCCTCCGACTCGTGAGGCGCAGCAGCTGGGCTCTTCTCTGCATCCAAGATGTCTCGATAGTCAGACAGCACCGCAGGATTCACCAGGTCCGGAGAGACACTCCGGCAGTGAGTGGATTGTACCCACCGCTTCTTGTTCGTGACTCGCACAGCCGTCCGAGTTGCCAACAACACTTGTTCAGGACCGCGCCATCTCGGCTCCAAACTGCTGGCTCTCTCGAACACACGGACCATTACATGGTCCCCAGGATGAAGATCGTGAGCCTCTCCAATGGAATTGTCGGGGAGCGCTTCTCGAACCTGTTGATGAATAGAAAGTAAATCATTTGTTAATCGTGCCAAATAATCGTTCATCATTATACAAGGCACATCATGTATTGAGCGAGGCTTTGGAACTCCCCAGATGTTCATAGGCCTTACAAACACCACTTCATAGGGTGTGAGGCCAGATCGGGAATGTGTCACTGATCTAATAGACAGTAATGCCAAAGGCAAAGCGTCCGGCCATTTCAAAGACGTGGATGCCACAATCTTTGCTAGCTTCAGCTTCAGGGTCGCATTGTACCTTTCCACTAGACCTGCTGACTGCGGATGAAATACAGCGTGGAATCTTTGTTTAATTCCCAATCCTTTCAAGACATACTCCACTACTTTCCCAACAAAAGGAGGACCATTATCATTCCACAGAAATTTACAAACACCGTAGCGTGGGAAGTACTCTTTAAGTAACACTTTAGCTGTTGTCAACGCAGTATTATCCTTCGTGGGGAAGGCCTCAATCCACTTACTAAAGGCACACACCACCACTAGGACATATTTCAAGTTGTTACAACGCTCAAGCTGAATGTAATCCATTTGCAGTACTTTGAATGGTGCAGTAGGTGGAACAAACCCTCCTTTAGGAGTATAAGTCCCTTTTGCAGGATTGTGCTGTAAACATATCAGACATGTCTGAACCACTCTCTTGGCCGTGCTGGCAATCTCAGGATGCTCCCAAACTCGTGTAAGCAATTTAGTAATTGCAAGAGCTCCAACATGTGCCAGCCCATGTGTCATTTGAACCATTGCTTGCAAATAAGCGGCAGGCAATTTCCATCTCTCCATATCTTTGCTACACCAACCCTCATCATCCAACACTCCCTCTGTTTCTCAGGTTGCAAGTTCAGCTTCAGACGCTGATTTTTGTATGTCCAATATTTCCTCTCTAGCATCATGCCATCGCTCTGCTTGTGAATATCACCACATACATGGGAGAGACATTCTGTAACATCGCAGTCTCTCTCGCTATGCGATCTGCGAAAGCATTTCCTTGTCCTATTTTGTCTGTCACCTTCTTGTGTGCACTACATTTGATTATGGTTACTTTCTTTGGACATAATAGTGCATTCAGGAGGTCACGTACTAATTCTCCATGCATAATATGCACTCCATGTGAGGTCAGGAACCCTCGTTCCTTCCAGAGTAGGCCAAAATCATGCACTACTCCAAAAGCGTAACGGCTGTCAGTGTAGATATTCATGCATAATCCAGCACTTAACTCACAAGCTTTCGTTAAAGCTATCAATTCAGCTGCTTGGGCCGATTTCTGCGGTATTCGTGCTGTTTCTACCACTGTCTTAAGTGTTGTGATCGCATAGGCTGCGGAAGTTGTACCATCTGGCAGCTTCAAACACGATCCATCAACCCACAGTTCCCCATCTACATCTGGAAGTGACGTATCCTGTAAATCGATACGACCCTTTGTCTGTTCTTCGGTCAGAAAAACACAATCATGTTGTTCTTCCTTCTGGGTCTCAGCAACAGGATATGGCAATAAAGTAGCAGGGTTTAAAGTGGCGCACCTCTTCAGTGTAATATGTGGCGCCAACCGCTCGAGCCTGCCCAGGCGAGGTCGCCCCACCTACGCCGCTCCTGCCTGCTGCTGCCAGCACGCTGCCCTGCTGCCCTGCTGACGGCTGCGCTCTTCCTGTTACCTCCGTTTTCACCGCTGCCTGCCTGCCATCCACTGCGTGCCTGGTTCCCCTGTTGCCTGTTGTTACCCCGTTTTTTTCTGTACTCCTGCTGTGTGCCTGTTGCCTCCCCTGCCCGCCGCCTGTTCACCCTTTCCTTCTGTAACCCTCTCCCCGGCTTCGGCTGCCCTCCCCCTCCGGGGTGCTCTTGCCGCCTTCTTCCCGCCACTGCCCTCTGGCGCCTCCGCCCCCCCTCCTGCCCATTGGCCGCCCCGCTCCCGCCACCCAGCTGACCCGCCCTCCTGGCTCCTCACTTATGACGCCCCCAGAGCGAGCGCGCAGCGGGAGCACCGAATGAGCGCCGAAGGTGCGCCAAAGGTAAGCCCGTCTGCGCCCGTCCGCGCCTGGCCCGCGCCCAGCGCCAGGACCCCTGGCCCCCACCGACGGAAGCCGACCCGACGGACCTACAACGCCACCGAACTCAGCGCACTCAACACCGGCCGAACCCCGGCCTGCTACCGAGCCACACTGAGACGCACCCACGGACCCTTCAGCTGCCACTCCTGCAAGTTCACCTGCAACCGGACCCACGCCACACCAGCACCGACCAAGCAGCCACCTGAAGTGCATCCTGCTCAACACCCGCTCCGTCCACAGACACGCCGTCGAGCTCTGGAACCTGCTCGATACCACAGCCCCCGATGTCGCCTTCCTCACGGAAACCTGGATGAACGCCTCCTCAGCGCCCGACATCGCCATCCCGGACGGCTACAAGATCATCCGGAGGGACTGCGTCAACCAGACAGGAGGAGGCATCGCCATCGTCCACAGAAACACCATCCGCATCACGACCGACACCAACGATACCCTCGCACCCGCCGAACACCTGCACTTCCAGAGCCACGTCAACCCAAGGACCACCCTCAGAGGCACCCTCATCTACAGACCCCCGGGACCACGCACACAATTCAGTGAAGACATCGCCGACTTCATCAGCCCGCACGCCCTCCCCTCCGCCGACTACATCCTCCTCTGGGACCTCAACTTCCACCTGGAGAACAACAGCGACCGCAACACCACCACCCTGCTGGACAACCTCGCCAACCTCGGACTCAAGCAACTGGTGACCACCCCCACCCACTACGCCGGACACACACTCGACCCGGTCTTCTCTTCCAGCAAGGACATCGCCTTCAGCCACGCCACGGGACTCCACTGGACGGACCACAGCTGCGTCCACTTCAGCTTCAGAAGGACCACGCTCCACCATCACCAGCAACAGGGTCCCCGCAGAAGCTGGAACAAGATCACTGCAGACCAGCTCGCTACTTCCCTGAGCAAGTACCCTCCCACCAGCACAACGAACCCCAGCCAAGCGGCCACGAACCTCACGAAATGGATCAGCGACTGCGCAGACGACCTCGCCCCGCTGAAGACCCCACCGAGCAGACCCGGCAGCAAGAAAGCACCATGGTTTAACAACGAACTCAAGAGCTCCAAGAAGAACTGCAGAGCACTCGAGAAAACCTGGCGCAGAGACCCAACACCGGACAACATTACTACACTCAAGCTCGCCACCCGAAAACACCACCAACTGATCCACGCCACCAAGAAAACCGCATTTAAGGAACGACTGGACAACAACGCACACAACAGCAAAGAACTCTTCAACATCGTGAAAGAGCTCTCCAACCCCAATGCCGTAAACAACTACATCACCCCTTCGCAAGACCTCTGCAACTCCCTCGCCTCCTACTTCCACAACAAGATCGCGGACATACACAACAGCTTCAGCACTCAACCGACGCACGCCACGACCGAACCACTGCCCCCCACAACCACCCTCCGCGCCTGGACCCCGATCAGCACCGAAAACACCGTCAACACGATGAACTCCATCCACTCCGGATCTCCGACAGACCCCTGCCCTCACCACTTCTTCAACAAGGCCGACGCTGTCATCGCACCCCACCTGCGGGACATCATCAACACCTCCTTTGACACCGCTACCTTCCCGGAGAGCTGGAAGCACGCCGAACTCAGCGCCCTACTTAAGAAGCCATCAGCCGACCCCACCGACCTCAAGAACTACTGCCCCATCTCGCTGCTCCCGTTCCCGGCTAAAGTCATCGAGAAGACCGTCAACAAGCAACTGGCCGCCTTCCTCGAGACGAACGGCTCCCTCGACCTCTCGCAGTCTGGCTTCCGGGCCAACCACAGCACCGAGACTGCCCTGATCGCAGCTACCGATGACATCCGAGCCCTGCTCGACAACGGAGAAACGGCGGCCCTCATCCTCCTGGACCTCTCCGCGGCCTTCGACACTGTCTGCCACCGTACCCTAGTACAGCGCCTCAGCAACGTCGGAATCCAGGAGAAGGCACTGAAGTGGATCATCTCCTTCCTCGCCGGAAGGACACAGAGAGTCCGCCTCCCCCCGTTCAGATCGGAGGCCACCAAAGTCATCTGCGGCGTTCCTCAAGGCTCCTCGCTCAGCCCAACACTCTTCAACGTCTACATGAGCCCCCTCGCAGCCATCGCACGCCAGCACAACCTCAACATCATCTCCTACGCCGACGACACCCAGCTGATCCTCTCCCTCACCAATGACCCCGCCACCGCCAGAAATAGAATAAAAGAGTGTATAATCATTACATCAAGCTAAATCTTATTTAATGTCACTATGCGAGATATGAGGGCAACAAAATATCCAGTAAATAAATAAAAACTCCACTTAACAATGGCTGCCAATATCGTGATCACGTGGCCGCAATAGCACACAAGACGGTTAAAATAGGTTTTATTAATATACACTCCTGTTTGAACATCCCGTTTTGTGGAATAGAAGGAATACGTTCAATAATGTAACAGTAATACCACAGTATTGAACTTTGATAATATTAAAAGCAAGGTCACGTAGAAAAACCATTTAATAATGGCGACCAAGTTGGCGATCATGTGATCGCAATCTTTTTGGCGCCAAACAAAGGGTATTTAAAATGAGACGCGATGGGATTAATTTCCGGCCCACGCCAACGGAGAGATGCTGGTGGAATCGTGAATGCGCCCAAGCCCGAGGAGGAATCAGTAAGTAGAAGCCAGGGACTAGCCCCGATCTGTGTTTAGCAATAGTAGTACAAAGAGCACAGTTTAAATGCTCTTTTTGTCGGGTAGTCCCCCAGGGTTATCCTGAGCAACTGATCCCGTCAATGGGGAGATTTCCTGGCCGATAAATAACTGGCCGGCGATACTGGGCGCATTGATATCTAGTAGCGCCATTAAGTCAATGCGAAGTGACCATTTGTTTAAAACCTGGGTAAAAATAGAGACATCATATGTTATCTCTTTATTTTATATAATCCAAAACAACTCCCGATCATGAGTTCTGTATTGGTTTCAGTTACTAGGCAAACGAAAAGGCTGACAATATACAGAAGGAAAAAAATCCAACACAAAGACCAAACAGAAGATACTCCCCTCGACGATAAAAGTACATTATTATAAACGAGGTTAGTAGGAGTATAATACATTTGAGTAACCTGGAGAGTTTCCTTTTCTTCTATAGACATGTGTTCTTAGAAAGCTGTTGGTCTCTTTCAGAATATACCACCGTGTCCAAAGAAAAGGAATTAATACAAAGAGACATTTTAATGCCAACTATCCGCTAACAAATGGTTTCTTGCAATGCGTGGTAAGTAACAACTACATTTGCTACCTGGCAATTGCACGTAAGCCTAAAAAAACTGGGCCCTGACGCATAGTGTTTTCTCTAACTCAACTTAGGATCGTTTAAAGAACTTCACGTCCTCATATTTTGAGTGGGTAACCGAATCATTTTTCTTCTCAAGCAGAGTTTCTTGTGGGTAAGAACATATAATTACTGTTTTACTGAGTATGACTTGTAGAATTTTGAGCCACTCTTCACTACGTTGGAGAGAACTAAGCATAGACATGACTTACAAACTCCCGAAATAGAGTTTTCGAGTTAGAAATTCAGCTAATTCTTTTCCTTTCTTTCTTTCTCTTTTTTTCTAAAAAGTTTTCTCTATATAATCACTGATGTCTAGGATGTGGAACTGTTTACCTGCATTTGCTGCAATCATTGCCAGTCACAATTGATTAGAATTATAAAGAAGAAATGTCAGCGTGTGTTGATAACACAGGGCAACGTTAGTTGTAGCACTTATATGTATTAATGTATCCATTAGAATAAATTTATAAGGTTTTTGATGCAAACATACATATCTTTTATTGTTACAGATATTACACCGTGCAGTGGTTTTGTTCATGAATACCTGTTTATTCTGCCAGAAGGTCCTGAGGAAGGTGGTTTTACACCGCCGAAACGCGTCGACCTCGCGTAGTTATATCGCGTCTTAATCTGCGATCCCTCAGACGCAGAATATGGAGCGAATGGAGTATGAATGAGAGAGTTTGAATGTGGTGAAATTGTTTAAACTGTTTAAGCTTATATGTTTCTCTGCACGGAATGCCATAACAATTCTTAATGTTGTAAATAGATCACTAAATGTTTCACTAAAATGAATTATTGAAAATGTATTTGATAAAAAAGAAAAACATTATGTGACTTTGTACTCAGATAACCTAAAATGAAAATAAAAAAACACTAATGAAAATAAGTTGTTGCCACCCTGTGTGAAATAATAATTGTAGAAAGATAGAAGTAGTGATCACTTCTAAATGTAGAGGTCGCGAGGGAATTGTGTTTATTTTTTTGCTTTTGCTATTTCCTCTCTTTCCCTGACTGATTAAGTATAAATAGAGGGGGTCCCAAATATATGTTAATCCCGCCACCGCCAGAGCCAACCTACACGAAGGGATGACAGACGTTGCCAAGTGGATGATGAACAGTCGCCTGAAACTGAACTCGGACAAGACGGAAGTCCTCATCCTGGGATCTTCACCCTCCGCCTGGGACGACTCCTGGTGGCCCCCCGCCCTGGGCAGCGCACCCAAACCCACAGACCACCCACGCAACCTTGGCTTCATCCTGGACTCCTCCCTCTCCATGACCAGACAAGTCAACGCCGTCTCCTCGTCATGCTTCGACATCCTGCACATGCTACGTAAGATCTTCCGATGGATCCCCACCGAGACCAGGAAGACAGTCACCCAGGCCCTCGCCACCAGCCGTCTGGACTACGGCAACGCCCTCTACGCCGGAACCACCGCCAAACTCCAGAAGAGACTCCAGCGGATCCAGAACACCTCAGCACGACTCATCCTGGACATCCCCCGCCGCAGCCACATCTCCGGACACCTGAGAGACCTGCACTGGCTCCCGGTCAACAAGAGAATCACCTTCCGGCTCCTCACCCACGCACACAAAGCCCTACACAACCAAGGCCCAGGATTCCTCAACAGCCGCCTCAACTTCTACGCTCCCAAGCACCAGCTTCGATCGACCAGCCACGCCCTCGACGCCGTCCCCCGCATCCGAAGAGCCACCACAGGAGGAAGGTCCTTCTCCTTCCCGGCCGCCAAGACTTGGAACTCCCTCCCGACCCACCTCCGACTGACCCAAGACCACCTCGCCTTCAGGAAGCAGCTCAAGACCTGGCTGTTCGAGCAGAAGCGGACCCCCTCCCCCCAGCGCCTTGAGACCCTCCGGGTGAGAAGTGCGCTATATAAATGCTTTGATTGATTGATTGATTGATTGATTGATTAACTCGTATCCTGTTAAACGAGCGCTAGTTAGATGCTGTGTTTTCGTTTGGTTCAATAAAGCATCTACCGCATGGGGAACTAACACCAGCAATTTGTGTGACAAAATTATCCCCTCACACTGTTGTATGCCCACAGCTGTTGCTGCGACTGCTCGAAAGCATCCAGGCAATCCTCGAGCCACAGGGTCGAGTACTGCTGAAAAGTACGCGCAAGGTCTCTGTTTATCTCCGTGTAACTGCACTAAGACTGACAATGCGCACCCATCCTTCTCATGTACATATAGTGTAAAAATCTTTGTATAATCTGGTGTACCTAACACTGGTGCAGAACAAAGAGCTTGTCTCAATTGTTCAAAAGCATTCTGACATTCTTCTGTCCATTCAATGGGAATTGGTGTAGTTTTGGACAACAAAGCTAACAAAGGCTTTATAATGTGTGAAAATCCTAATATCCACTGTATACAAAAGGACGTCAAACCTTTGAAAGCACGAACATCTTTCTGAGTGCAAGGAACTGGCGTATCTAAAATCGCTTGAATTCGGTTTGATGTCAATGCACGCCCCTCCTTAGACAAAAGATGACCGAGGTAGGTCACCTTTGGTCTACAATATTGCAACTTCTTCCTCGAGACCTTGTGATTATTCTTAGCAAGAAAAGAAAGTAAGGAGAGAGTACTCTCCTCACATTGTTCCTGTGTGTCAGCTGCAAGTAAAATGTCGTCAACATATTGAATAAGAGCCACCCCAGACTGTAAGTCAAATGAATCACGCTGCCTTTTCAAAGCTTGGCTATAAATGCTAGGACTTTCTGTGTAGCCTTGAGAAACTCGACAAAATCTATATGATTTATTATTTAATGTGAAGCCGAACAAATATCGACTATCAGTATGAATAGGGATCGAGAAGAAAGCATTCTTCATGTCAATTACAGTAAATACAGTGGCGGTAGGTGGAATCAAAGTAAGTAAGGTGGTAATATCAGACACCACCGGGTACTGGGGTACGACTATCTTATTAATTTCCCTCAAATCAATAATGAAACGATAGATCTTAGTATCTGTGTCTTTCTTAAGGACCGGAAGAATTGGGCTTTTACAAACATTATAGGGGACTTCCTCCACCACCCCTGCCTCAATCAGGTCATTCAGGATATGTGTTAGAGCTACTTCACCCTCTCTTCAGATCTTATACTGTGGTATGCGGGGCAAAGACACTCCCTCCTTTACAGTAATATGTACAGGAGGAATGGTCATTTGACCCACATCAGTATCAGAAGTGGCCCATAAAGTGCTCGGAAGAGAAGCTAACGCATCGGCCTCCTGCATGAGGCACGATCTCTCAACCTCTGGGTAGTTTTCATTTAAAATAACCCGTACCCCTTCAGGGGCACAGCGTATAGTTGCTCGAAAATGTTTAAGCATATCAAGTCCCATAATATTATCTGGTGTGTTTGGAGATAACAAAAACGGGCATGGGGCAACATTCGAAAAAAAAATGTTTTGATGAAAAACGATGAACCTGGACCTGTCAAACTTTCTCCAGATGGTCAGAAATGGTCATATTTTAATGTTTTCTCCTTTGACTGTAAATGACTATTAAATATGAAATCACTTTTGGAACTAAAATAAGAGTGTTTAGAGTCATTTTTCTGCCAGAAATTGATCGAAATTAAAGCTTCTGAGTAGGAGGAAAAGTCTGTAAAAATTGCAATTTTGGTCACTGGGGCTTTAAAAAGTGGTTATTCAACATGAGGCACAATCCTTTTGATATTTTGCATCATTTTTTCAACATTTGAAAAAATAATTTTTTTTGATGAAAAACGATGAATCCGGACCTGTCGAACTTTCTCCACATAGTCAGAAATTGTCATTTTTTATTGTTTTCTCTTTTGACTGTAAATGACTATTAAATATGAATTATCGCTTTTGGAACTAAAATAAGAGTGTTTAGAGTCATTTTTCTGCCAGAAATTGATCGAAATTAAAGCTTCTGAGTAGGAGGAAAAGTCTGTAAAAATTGCAATTTTGGTCACTGTGGGGCTTTAAAAAGTGGTTATTCAAAATGAGGCACAATCCTTTTGATATTTTGCATCATTTTTTCACCATTTGAAAAAATTATTTTTTTGATGAAAAACGATGACCACAGACCTGTCGAACTTTCTCCACATAGTCAGAAATGGTCATTTTTTATTGTTTTCTTTTTTGACTGTAAATGACTATTAAATGTGAATTATCATGTTTGGAACTAAAATGAAGGTGTTGAGACTCATTTTTCTTCCAGAAATTGGTCGAAATAGAAGCTTCTGAGTAGGAGGAAATGTCTGTTAAAATGGCAATTTTGGTCACTGTGTGGCTTTAAAAAGTGGTTATTCAACATAAGGCACAATCCTTTTGAAATTTTGAATCATTTTTCAACATTTGAAAAAAAAATGTTTTGATGAAAAACGATGAACCTGGACCTATCAAACTTTCTCCAGATGGTCAGAAATGGTCATATTTTAATGTTTTCTCTTTTGACTGTAAATAACTATTAAATATGAATTATCACTTTTGGAACTAAAATAAGAGTGTTCAGAGTCATTTTTCTGCCAGAAATTGATTGAAATAGAAGCTTCTGAGTAGGAGGAAAAGTCTGTAAAAATGGCAATTTTGGTCACTGTGGGGCTTTAAAAAGTGTTTATTCAACATGAGGCACGATCCTTTTGATATTTTGCATCATTTTTTCAACATTTGAAAAAATAAGTTTTTTTGATGAAAACGATGATCCCGGACCTGTCGAACCTTCTCCACATAGTCAGAAATGTTCATTTTTTATTGTTTTCTCTTTTGACTATAAACTACTATTAAATGTGAATTATCGCTTTTGGAACTAAAATAAGTGTGTTTAGAGTCATTTTTCTGCCAGAAATTGGTCGAAATAGAAGCTTCTGAGAAGGAGGAAAAGTCTGTTAAAATGGCAATTTTGGTCACTGTGTGACTTTAAAAAGTGGTTATTCAACATGAGGCACAATCCTTTTGATATTTTGCATCATTTTTTCAACATTTGAAAACATACGTTTTTTTGATGACCTGTCGAACTTTCTCCACATAGTCAGAAATGGTCATTTTTTATTGTTTTCTTTTTTGACTGTAAATGACTATTAAATGTGAATTATCATGTTTGGAACTAAAATGAAGGTGTTTAGAGTCATTTTGCTGACAGAAATTGGTCGAAATAGAAGCTTCTGAGAAGGAGGAAAAGTCTGTTACAATTTTGGTCACTGTGTGACTTTAAAACGTGGTTATTCAACATGAGGCACAATCCATTTGACATTTTGAATAATTTTTTCACCATTTGAAAAAATAATTTTTGGGGGAAAAACGATGACCACAGACCTGTCGAACTTTCTCCACATAGTCAGAAATGGTCATTTTTATTGTTTTCTCTTTTGACTATAAAAGACTATTAAATGTGAATTATCGCTTTTGGAACTAAAATAAGTGTGTTTAGAGTCATTTTTCTGCCAGAAATTGGTCGAAATAGAAGCTTCTGAGTAGGAGGAAAAGTCTGTTAAAATGGCAATTTTGGTCACTGTGTGGCTTCAAAAAGTGGTTATTCAACATGAGGCACAATCCATTTGACATTTTGATTCATTTTTTCAACCTTCGAAAAAAAAAAATTTGGGATGAAAAACGATGAATCCGGACCTGTCGAACTTTCTCCACATAGTCAGAAATTGTCATTTTTTATTGTTTTCTCTTTTGACTGTAAATGACTATTAAATATGAATTATCGCTTTTGGAACTAAAATAAGAGTGTTTAGAGTCATTTTTCTGCCAGAAATTGATCGAAATTAAAGCTTCTGAGTAGGAGGAAAAGTCTGTAAAAATTGCAATTTTGGTCACTGTGGGGCTTTAAAAAGTGGTTATTCAACATGAGGCACAATCCTTTTGATATTTTGCATAATTTTTTCAACATTTGAAAAAATAAGTTTTTTTGATGAAAACGATGATCCCGGACCTGTCGAACTTTCTCCACATAGTCAGAAATGTTCATTTTTTATTGTTTTCTCTTTTGACTATAAACTACTATTAAATGTGAATTATCGCTTTTGGGACTAAAATAAGTGTGTTTAGAGTTATTTTTCTGCCAGAAATTGGTCGAAATAGAAGCTTCTGAGAAGGAGGAAAAGTCTGTTAAAATGGCAATTTTGGTCACTGTGTGACTTTAAAAAGTGGTTATTCAACATGAGGCACAATCCATTTGACATTTTGAATCATTTTTTCACCATTTGAAAAAAAAAAATTTTTGATGAAAAATATGACCTCAGACCTGTCGAACTTTCTCCACATAGTCAGAAATGGTCATTTTTTATTGTTTTCTTTTTTGACTGTAAATGACTATTAAATGTGAATTATCATGTTTGGAACTAAAATGAAGGTGTTTAGAGTCATTTTTCTGACAGAAATTAGTCGAAATAGAAGCTTCTGAGTAGGAGGAAAAGTCTGTTAAAATGGCAATTTTGGTCACTGTGTGGCTTAAAAAAGTGGTTATTCAACATGAGGCACAATCCATTTGACATTTTGATTCATTTTTTCAACATTCGAAAAAAAAATTTTTTTGATGAAAAACGATGAATCCGGACCTGTCAAACTTTCTCCACATAGTCAGAAATGTTCATTTTTTATTGTTTTCTCTTTTGACTATAAACGACTATTAAATGTGAATTATCGCTTTTGGAACTAAAATAAGTGTGTTTAGAGTCATTTTTCTGCCAGAAATTGGTCGAAATAGAAGCTTCTGAGAAGGAGGAAAAGTCTGTTAAAATTGCAATTTTGGTCACTGTGTGACTTTAAAAAGTGGTTATTCAACATGAGGCACAATCCTTTTGATATTTTGCATCATTTTTTCAACATTTGAAAACATACGTTTTTTTGATGACCTGTCGAACTTTCTCCACATAGTCAGAAATGGTCATTTTTTATTGTTTTCTTTTTTGACTGTAAATGACTATTAAATGTGAATTATCATGTTTGGAACTAAAATGAAGGTGTTTAGAGTCATTTTGCTGACAGAAATTGGTCGAAATAGAAGCTTCTGAGAAGGAGGAAAAGTCTGTTACAATTTTGGTCACTGTGTGACTTTCAAAAAAGTGGTTATTCAACATGAGGCACAATCCATTTGACATTTTGAATAATTTTTTCACCATTTGAAAAAATAATTTTTTTGATGAAAAACGACCACAGACCTGTCGAACTTTCTCCACATAGTCAGAAATGGTCATTTTTATTGTTTTCTCTTTTGACTATAAAAGACTATTAAATGTGAATTATCGCTTTTGGAACTAAAATAAGTGTGTTTAGAGTCATTTTTCTGCCAGAAATTGGTCGAAATAGAAGTTTCTGAGTAGGAGGAAAAGTCTGTTAAAATGGCAATTTTGGTCACTGTGTGGCTTCAAAAAGTGGTTATTCAACATGAGGCACAATCCATTTGACATTTTGATTCATTTTTTCAACATTCGAAAAAAAAAATTTTTTGATGAAAAACGGTGAATCCGGACCTGTCGAACTTTCTCCACATAGTCAGAAATTGTCATTTTTTATTGTTTTCTCTTTTGACTGTAAAAGACTATTAAATATGAATTATCGCTTTTGGAACTAAAATAAGAGTGTTTAGAGTCATTTTTCTGCCAGAAATTGATCGAAATTAAAGCTTCTGAGTAGGAGGAAAAGTCTGTAAAAATTGCAATTTTGGTCACTGTGGGGCTTTAAAAAGTGGTTATTCAACATGAGGCACAATCCTTTTGATATTTTGCATCATTTTTTCAACATTTGAAAAAATAAGTTTTTTTGATGAAAACGATGATCCCGGACCTGTCGAACTTTCTCCACATAGTCAGAAATGTTCATTTTTTATTGTTTTCTCTTTTGACTATAAACTACTATTAAATGTGAATTATCGCTTTTGGAACTAAAATAAGTGTGTTTAGAGTTATTTTTCTGCCAGAAATTGGTCGAAATAGAAGCTTCTGAGAAGGAGGAAAAGTCTTTTAAAATGGCAATTTTGGTCACTGTGTGACTTTAAAAAGTGGTTATTCAACATGAGGCACAATCCATTTGACATTTTGAATCATTTTTTCACCATTTGAAAAAATATTTTTTTTGATGAAAAATATGACCTCAGACCTGTCGAACTTTCTCCACATAGTCAGAAATGGTCATTTTTTATTGTTTTCTTTTTTGACTGTAAATGACTATTAAATGTGAATTATCATGTTTGGAACTAAAATGAAGGTGTTTAGAGTCATTTTGCTGACAGAAATTGGTCGAAATAGAAGCTTCTGAGAAGGAGGAAAAGTCTGTTACAATTTTGGTCACCGTGTGACTTTAAAAAGTGGTTATTCAACATGAGGCACAATCCATTTGACATTTTGAATAATTTTTTCACCATTTGAAAAAATAATTTTTTTGATGAAAAACGATGACCACAGACCTGTCGAACTTTCTCCACATAGTCAGAAATGGTCATTTTTATTGTTTTCTCTTTTGACTGTAAAAGACTATTAAATGTGAATTATCGCTTTTGGAACTAAAATAAGTGTGTTTAGAGTCATTTTTCTGCCAGAAATTGGTCGAAATAGAAGCTTCTGAGTAGGAGGAAAAGTCTGTTAAAATGGCAATTTTGGTCACTGTGTGGCTTCAAAAAGTGGTTATTCAACATGAGGCACAATCCATTTGACATTTTGATTCATTTTTTCAACATTCGAAAAAAAAATGTTTTTGATGAAAAACGATGAATCCGGACCTGTCGAACTTTCTCCACATAGTCAGAAATTGTCATTTTTTATTGTTTTCTCTTTTGACTGTAAATGACTATTAAATATGAATTATCGCTTTTGGAACTAAAATAAGAGTGTTTAGAGTCATTTTTCTGCCAGAAATTGATCGAAATTAAAGCTTCTGAGAAGGAGGAAAAGTCTGTAAAAATTGCAATTTTGGTCACTGTGGGGCTTTAAAAAGTGGTTATTCAACATGAGGCACAATCCTTTTGATATTTTGCATCATTTTTTCAACATTTGAAAAAATACGTTTTTTTGATGAAAACGATGATCCCGGACCTGTCGAACTTTCTCCACATAGTCAGAAATGTTCATTTTTTATTGTTTTCTCTTTTGACTATAAACTACTATTAAATGTGAATTATCGCTTTTGGAACTAAAATAAGTGTGTTTAGAGTTATTTTTCTGCCAGAAATTGGTCGAAATAGAAGCTTCTGAGAAGGAGGAAAAGTCTGTTAAAATGGCAATTTTGGTCACTGTGTGACTTTAAAAAGTGGTTATTCAACATGAGGCACAATCCATTTGACATTTTGAATCATTTTTTCACCATTTGAAAAAATATTTTTTTTGATGAAAAATGATGACCTCAGACCTGTCGAACTTTCTCCACATAGTCAGAAATGGTCATTTTTTATTGTTTTCTTTTTTGACTGTAAATGACTATTAAATGTGAATTATCATGTTTGGAACTAAAATGAAGGTGTTTAGAGTCATTTTTCTGACAGAAATTTGTCGAAATAGAAGCTTCTGAGTAGGAGGAAAAGTCTGTTAAAATGGCAATTTTGGTCACTGTGTGGCTTCAAAAAGTGGTTATTCAAAATGAGGCACAATCGATTTGACATTTTGATTCATTTTTTCAACATTCGAAAAAAAAATGTTTTGATGAAAAACGATGAACCTGGACCTGTCAAACTTTCTCCAGATGGTCAGAAATGGTCATATTTTAATGTTTTCTCTTTTGACTGTAAATGACTATTAAATATGAATTATCACTTTTGGAACTAAAATAAGAGTGTTTAGAGTCATTTTTCTGCCAGAAATTGATCGAAATTAAAGCTTCTGAGTAGGAGGAAAAGTCTGTAAAAATTGCAATTTTGGTCACTGGGGCTTTAAAAAGTGGTTATTCAACATGAGGCACAATCCTTTTGATATTTTGCATCATTTTTTCAACATTTGAAAAAATATTTTTTTTTTGATGAAAAACGATGACCCTGGACCTGTCGAACTTTCTCCACATAGTCAGAAATGGTCATTTTTTTATGTTTTCTTTTTTGACTGTAAATGACTATTAAATATGAATTATCGCTTTTGGAACTAAAATAAGAGTGTTTAGAGTCATTTTTCTGCCAGAAATTGATCGAAATTAAAGCTTCTGAGTAGGAGGAAAAGTCTGTTAAAATGGCAATTTTGGTCACTGTGTGGCTTCAAAAAGTGGTTATTCAAAATGAGGCACAATCCATTTGACATTTTGATTCATTTTTTCAACATTCGAAAAAAAAATGTTTTGATGAAAAACGATGAACCTGGACCTGTCAAACTTTCTCCAGATGGTCAGAAATGGTCATATTTTAATGTTTTCTCTTTTGACTGTAAATGACTATTAAATATGAATTATCGCTTTTGGAACCAAAATAAGTGTGTTTAGATCATTTTTCTGTCAGAAATTGGTCGAAATAGAAGCTTCTGAGAAGGAGGAAAAGTCTGTTAAAATGGCAATTTTGGTCACTGTGTGACTTTAAAAAGTGGTTATTCAACATGAGGCACAATCCATTTGACATTTTGAATCATTTTTTCACCATTTGAAAAAATATTTTTTTTGATGAAAAATGATGACCTCAGACCTGTCGAACTTTCTCCACATAGTCAGAAATAGTCATTTTTTATTGTTTTCTTTTTTGACTGTAAATGACTATTAAATGTGAATTATCATGTTTGGAACTAAAATGAAGGTGTTTAGAGTCATTTTTCTGACAGAAATTGGTCGAAATAGAAGCTTCTGAGTAGGAGGAAAAGTCTGTTAAAATGGCAATTTTGGTCACTGTGTGGCTTCAAAAAGTGGTTATTCAAAATGAGGCACAATCCATTTGACATTTTGATTCATTTTTTCAACATTCGAAAAAAAAAATGTTTTGATGAAAAACGATGAACCTGTCGAACTTTCTCCACATAGTCAGAAATGGTCATTTTTTATTGTTTTCTCTTTTGACTATAAACGACTATTAAATGTGAATTATCGCTTTTGGAACTAAAATAAGTGTGTTTAGAGTCATTTTTCTGCCAGAAATTGGAAGCTTCTGAGAAGGAGGAAAAGTCTGTTAAAATGGCAATTTTGGTCACTGTGTGACTTTCAAAAGTGGTTATTCAACATGAGGCACAATCCATTTGACATTTTGAATCATTTTTTCACCATTTGAAAAAATAATTTTTTTGATGAAAAACGATGACCACAGACCTGTCGAACTTTCTCCACATAGTCAGAAATGGTCATTTTTTATTGTTTTCTTTTTTGACTGTAAATGACTATTAAATGTGAATTGTCATGTTTGGAACTAAAATGAAGGTGTTAAGACTCATTTTTCTTCCAGAAATTGGTCGAAATAGAAGCTTCTGAGTAGGAGGAAAAGTCTGTTAAAATGGCAATTTTGGTCACTGTGTGGCTTTAAAAAGTGGTTATTCAACATAAGGCACAATAATTTTGAAATTTTGAATCATTTTTTCAACATCTGAAAAGAAAATGTTTTGATGAAAAACAATGAACCTGGCCTGTCAAACTTTCTCCAGATGGTCAGAAATGGTCATATTTTAATGTTTTCTCTTTTGACTGTAAATAACTATTAAATATGAATCATCACTTTTGGAACTAAAATAAGAGTGTTTAGAGTCATTTTTCTGCCAGAAATTGATCGAAATTAAAGCTTCTGAGTAGGAGGAAAAGTCTGTAAAAATTGCAATTTTGGTCACTGTGGGGCTTTAAAAAGTGGTTATTCAACATGAGGCACAATCCTTTTGATATTTTGCATCATTTTTTCAACATTTGAAAAAATAAGTTTTTTTGATGAAAACGATGATCCCGGACCTGTCGAACTTTCCCCACATAGTCAGAAATGTTCATTTTTTATTGTTTTCTCTTTTGACTATAAACTACTATTAAATGTGAATTATCGCTTTTGGAACTAAAATAAGTGTGTTTAGAGTCATTTTTCTGCCAGAAATTGGTCGAAATAGAAGCTTCTGAGAAGGAGGAAAAGTCTGTTAAAATGGCAATTTTGGTCACTGTGTGACTTTAAAAAGTGGTTATTCAACATGAGGCACAATCCATTTGACATTTTGCATCATTTTTTCAACATCTGAAAAAATACGTGTTTTTGATGAAAAACGATGACCCCGGACCTATCGAACTTTCTCCACACAGTCAGAAATGGTCATTTTTTATTGTTTTCTCTTTTGACTGTAAACGACTATTAAATGTGAATTATCGCTTTTGGAACTAAAATAAGTGTGTTTAGAGTCATTTTTCTGCCAGAAATTGGTCAAAATAGAAGCTTCTGAGAAGGAGGAAAAGTCTGTTAAAATGGCAATTTTGGTCACTGTGGGGCTTTAAAAAGTGGTTATTCAACACGAGGCACAATCCTTTTGACATTTTGCATCATTTTTTCAACATTTGAAAAAATTATTTTTTGGATGAAAAACGATGACCTCGGACCTGTCGAACTTTCTACAGATGGTCAGAAATGGTCATTTTTTAATGTTTTCCCTTTTGACTGTAAACGACTATTAAATGTGAATTATCGCTTTTGGAACTAAAATAAGTGTGTTTAGAGTCATTTTTATGCCAGAAATTGGTCGAAATAAAGCTTCTGAGTAGGAGGAAAAGTCTGTTAAAATGGCAATTTTGGTCACTGTGTGACTTTAAAAAGTGGTTATTCAACATGAGGCACAATCCATTTGACATTTTGAATCATTTTTTCAACATTTGAAAAAATATTTTTTTTGATGAAAAATGATGACCTCAGACCTGTCGAACTTTCTCCACATAGTCAGAAATAGTCATTTTTTATTGTTTTCTCTTTTGACTGTAAATGACTATTAAATATGAATTATCACTTTTGGAACTAAAATAAGAGTAATTAGAGTCATTTTTCTGCCAGAAATTGATCGAAATTGAAGCTTCTGAGTAGGAGGAAAAGTCTGTAAAAATTGCAATTTTGGTCACTGTGGGGCTTTTAAAAGTGGTTATTCAACATGAGGCACAATCCTTTTGATATTTTGCATAATTTTTTCAACATTTGAAAAAATAAGTTTTTTTGATGAAAACGATGAATCCGGACCTGTCGAACTTTCTCCACATAGTCAGAAATGGTCATTTTGTATTGTTTTCTCTTTTGACTATAAACGACTATTAAATGTGAATTATCGCTTTTGGAACTAAAATAAGTGTGTTTAGAGTAATTTTTCTGCCTGAAATTGGTTGAAATAGAAGCTTCTGAGAAGGAGGAAAAGTCTGTTAAAATGGCAATTTTGGTCACTGTGTGGCTTTAAAAAGTGGTTATTCAACGTAAGGCACAATCCTTTTGAAATTTTGAATCATTTTTTCAACATTTGAAAAAAAAAATGTTTTGATGAAAAACGATGAACCTGGACCTGTGAAACTTTCTCCAGATGGTCAGAAATGGTCATATTTTAATGTTTTCTCTTTTGACTGTAAATAACTATTAAATATGAATCATCACTTTTGGAACTAAAATAATAGTGTTTAGAGTCATTTTTCTGTCAGAAATTGATCGAAATTAAAGCTTCTGAGTAGGAGGAAAAGTCTGTAAAAATTGCAATTTTGGTCACTGTGGGGCTTTAAAAAGTGGTTATTCAACATGAGGCACAATCCTTTTGATATTTTGCATCATTTTTTCAACATTTGAAAAAATAAGTTTTTTTGATGAAAACGATGATCCCGGACCTGTCGAACTTTCTCCACATAGTCAGAAATGTTCATTTTTTATTGTTTTCTCTTTTGACTATAAACTACTATTAAATGTGAATTATCGCTTTTGGAACTAAAATAAGTGTGTTTAGAGTCATTTTTCTGCCAGAAATTGGTCGAAATAGAAGCTTCTGAGAAGGAGGAAAAGTCTGTTAAAATGGCAATTTTGGTCACTGTGTGACTTTAAAAAGTGGTTATTCAACATGAACACAATCCATTTGACATTTTGAATCATTTTTTCACCATTTGAAAAAATATTTTTTTTGATGAAAAATGGTGACCTCAGACCTGTCGAACTTTCTCCACATAGTCAGAAATGGTCATTTTTTATTGTTTTCTTTTTTGACTGTAAATACTATTAAATGTGAATTATCATGTTTGGAACTAAAATGAAGGTGTTGAGACTCATTTTTCTTCCAGAAATTGGTCGAAATAGAAGCTTCTGAGTAGGAGGAAAAGTCTGTTAAAATGGCAATTTTGGTCACTGTGTGGCTTTAAAAAGTGGTTATTCAACATAAGGCACAATCCTTTTGAAATTTTGAATTATTTTTTCAACATTTGAAAAAAAAATGTTTTGATGAAAAACGATGAACCTGGACCTGTCAAACTTTCTCCAGATGGTCAGAAATGGTCATATTTTAATGTTTTCTCTTTTGACTGTAAATGACTATTAAATATGAATTATCTCTTTTGGAACTAAAATAAGTGTGTTTAGAGTAATTTTTCTGCCAGAAATTGGTCGAAATAGAAGCTTCTGACAAGGAGGGAAAGTCTGTTAAAATGGCTATTTTGGTCACTGTGTGACTTTAAAAAGTGGTTATTCAACATGAGGCACAATCCTTTTGATATTTTGCATCATTTTTTCAACATTTGAAAACATAATTTTTTTGATGAAAAACGATGACCACAGACCTGTCGAACTTTCTCCACATAGTCAGAAATGGTCATTTTTATTGTTTTCTCTTTTGACTATAAAAGACTATTAAATGTGAATTATCGCTTTTGGAACTAAAATAAGTGTGTTTAGAGTCATTTTTCTGCCAGAAATTGGTCGAAATAGGAGCTTCTGAGAAGGAGAAAAGTCTGTTAAAATGGCAATTTTGGTCACTGTGTGACTTTAAAAAGTGGTTATTCAACATGAGGCACAATCCATTTGACATTTTGAATAATTTTTTCACCATTTGAAAAAATAATTTTTTTGATGAAAAACGATGACCACAGACCAGTCGAACTTTCTCCACGTAGTCAGAAATGGTCATTTTTTATTGTTTTCTTTTTTGACTGTAAATGACTAATAAATGTGAATTGCCATGTTTGGAACTGAAATGAAGGTGTTTAAAGTCATTTTTCTGACAGAAATTGGTCGAAATAGAAGCTTCTGAGTAGGAGGAAAAGTCTGTTAAAATGGCAATTTTGGTCACTTTGTGGCTTCAAAAAGTGGTTATTCAACATGAGGCACAATCCATTTGACATTTTGATTCATTTTTTCAACATCGAAAAAAAAAAAAATTTGATTAAAAACGATGAACCCGGACCTGTCAAACTTTCTCCAGATGGTCAGAAATGGTCATTTTTTATTGTATTCTGTTTTGACTATAAACGACTATTAAATGTGAATTATCGCTTTTGGAACTAAAATAAGTGTGTTTAAGTCATTTTTCTGCCAAAAATTGGAAATAGAAGCTTCTGAGAAGGAGGAAAAGTCTGTTAAAATGGCAATTTTGGTCACTGTGTGACTTTAAAAAGTGGTTATTCAACATGAGGCACAATCCATTTGACATTTTGCATCATTTTTTCAACATCTGAAAAAATACGTGTTTTTGATGAAAAACGATGACCCCGGACCTATCGAACTTTCTCCACACAGTCAGAAATGGTCATTTTTTATTGTTTTCTCTTTTGACTATAAACGACTATTAAATGTGAATTATCGCTTTTGGAACTAAAATAAGTGTGTTTAGAGTCATTTTTATGCCAAAAGCTTCTGAGAAGGAGGAAAAGTCTGTTAAAATGGCAATTTTGGTCACTGTGTGACTTTAAAAAGTGGTTTTTCAACATGAGGCACAATCCATTTGACATTTTGCATCATTTTTTCAACATTTGAAAAAATTAAGTTTTTTTGATGAAAAACGACCCCGGACCTATCGAACTTTCTCCACACAGTCAGAAATGGTCATTTTTTATTGTTTTCTCTTTTGACTGTAAACGACTATTAAATGTGAATTATCGCTTTTGGAACTAAAATAAGAGTAATTAGAGTCATTTTTCTGCCAGAAATTGATCGAAATTGAAGCTCTGAGTAGGAGGAACAGTCTGTAAAAATGGCAATTTTGGTCACTGTGTGACTTTAAAAAGTGGTTATTCAACGTGAGGCACAATCCATTTGACATTTTGAATCATTTTTTCACCATTTGAAAAAATATTTTTTTTGATGAAAAATGATGACCTCAGACCTGTCGAACTTTCTCCACATAGTCAGAAATGGTCATTTTTTATTTTTTCGTTTTTGACTGTAAATGACTATTAAATGTGAATTATCATTTTTGGAACTAAAATGAAGGTGTTTAGAGTCATTTTTCTGACAGAAATTGGTCGAAATAGAAGCTTCTGAGTAGGAGGAAAAGTCTGTTAAAATGGCATTTTTGGTCACTGTGTGGCTTCAAAAAGTGGTTATTCAAAATGAGGCACAATCCATTTGACATTTTGATTCATTTTTTCAACATTCGAAAAAAAAAATGTTTTGATGAAAAACGATGACCCCGGACCTGTGAAACTTTCTCCAGATGGTCAGAAATGGTCATATTTTAATGTTTTCTCTTTTGACTGTAAATAACTATTAAATATGAATCATCACTTTTGGAACTAAAATAATAGTGTTTAGAGTCATTTTTCTGTCAGAAATTGATCGAAATTAAAGCTTCTGAGTAGGAGGAAAAGTCTGTAAAAATTGCAATTTTGGTCACTGTGGGGCTTTAAAAAGTGGTTATTCAACATGAGGCACAATCCTTTTGATATTTTGCATCATTTTTTCAACATTTGAAAAAATACGTTTTTTTGATGAAAACGATGATCCCGGACCTGTCGAACTTTCTCCACATAGTCAGAAATGTTCATTTTTTATTGTTTTCTCTTTTGACTGTAAACGACTATTAAATGTGAATTATCGCTTTTGGAACTAAAATAAGTGTGTTTAGAGTCATTTTTCTGCCAGAAATTGGTCGAAATAGAAGCTTCTGAGAAGGAGGAAAAGTCTATTAAAATGGCAATTTTGGTCACTTGGGGGCTTTAAAAAGTGGTTATTCAACATGAGGCACAATCCTTTTGACATTTTGCATCATTTTTTCAACATTTCAAAAAATTATTTTTTGGATGAAAAACGATGACCTCGGACCTGTCGAACTTTCTACAGATGGTCAGAAATGGTCATTTTTTAATGTTTTCCCTTTTGACTGTAAACGACTATTAAATGTGAATTATCGCTTTTGGAACTAAAATAAGTGTGTTTAGAGTCATTTTTATGCCAGAAATTGGTCGAAATAAAGCTTCTGAGTAGGAGGAAAAGTCTGTAAAAATGGCAATTTTGGTCACTGTGGGGCTTTAAAAAAAAGTGGTTATTCAAAATGAGGCACAATCCATTTGACATTTTGATTCATTTTTTCAACATCGAAAAAAAAAAAAATTGATGAAAAACGATGAACCCGGCCTGTCAAACTTTCTCCAGATGGTCAGAAATGGTCATTTTTTATTGTATTCTCTTTTGACTATAAACGACTATTAAATGTGAATTATCGCTTTTGGAACTAAAATAAGTGTGTTTATAGTCATTTTTCTGCCAGAAATAGAAGCTTCTGAGAAGGAGGAAAAGTCTGTTAAAATGGCAATGTTGGTCACTGTGTGACTTTAAAAAGTGGTTATTCAACATGAGGCACAATCCATTTGACATTTTGCATCATTTTTTCAACATCTGAAAAAATACGTGTTTTTGATGAAAAACGATGACCCCGGACCTATCGAACTTTCTCCACACAGTCAGAAATTGTCATTTTTTATTGTTTTCTCTTTTGACTGTAAACGACTATTAAATGTGAATTATCGCTTTTGGAACTAAAATAAGTGTGTTTAGAGTCATTTTTCTGCCAGAAATTGGTCGAAATAGAAGCTTCTGAGAAGGAGGAAAAGTCTGTTAAAATGGCAATTTTGGTCACTGTGTGACTTTAAAAAGTGGTTATTCAACATGAGGCACAATCCATTTGACATTTTGAATCATTTTTTCACCATTTGAAAAAATATTTTTTTTGATGAAAAATGATGACCTCAGACCTGTCGAACTTTCTCCACATAGTCAGAAATGGTCATTTTTTATTGTTTTCTTTTTTGACTGTAAAGGACTATTAAATGTGAATTATCATGTTTGGAACTAAAATGTAGGTGTTTAGAGTCATTTTTCGGACTGAAATTGGTAGAAATAGAAGCTTCTGAGTAGGAGGAAAAGTCTGTTAAAATGGCAATTTTGGTCACTGTGTGGCTTCAAAAAGTGGTTATTCAAAATGAGGCACAATCCATTTGACATTTTGATTCATTTTTTCAACATTCGAAAAAAAAATGTTTTGATGAAAAATGATGAACCCGGACCTGTCAAACTTTCTCCAGATGGTCAGAAATGGTCATATTTTAATGTTTTCTCTTTTGACTGTAAATGACTATTAAATATGAATTATCACTTTTGGAACTAAAATAAGAGTAATTAGAGTCATTTTTCTGCCAGATATTGATCGAAATTGAAGCTTCTGAGTAGGAGGAAAAGTCTGTAAAAATTGCAATTTTGGTCACTGTGGGGCTTTAAAAAGTGGTTATTCAACATGATGCACAATCCTTTTGATATTTTGCATCATTTTTTCAACATTTGAAAAAATAAGTTTTTTTGATGAAAACGATGAATCCGGACCTGTCGAACTTTCTTCACATAGTCAGAAATGGTAATTTTTTATTGTTTTCTCTTTTGACTATAAACGACTATTAAATGTGAATTATCGCTTTTGGAACTAAAATAAGTGTGTTTAGAGTCATTTTTCTGCCAGAAATTGGTTGAAATAGAAGCTTCTGAGAAGGAGGAAAAGTCTGTTAAAATGGCAATTTTGGTCACTGTGTGACTTTAAAAAGTGGTTATTCAACATGAGGCACAATCCATTTGACATTTTGAATCATTTTTTCACCATTTGAAAAAATAATTTTTTTGATGAAAAACGATGACCACAGACCTGTCGAACTTTCTCCACATAGTCAGAAATGGTCATTTTTTATTGTATTCTCTTTTGACTATAAACGACTATTAAATGTGAATATCGCTTTTGGAACTAAAATAAGTGTGTTTAGAGTCATTTTTCTGCCAGAAATTGGTTGAAATAGAAGCTTCTGAGAAGGAGGAAAAGTCTGTTAAAATGGCAATTTTGGTCACTGTGTGACTTTAAAAAGTGGTTATTCAACATGAGGCACAATCCATTTGACATTTTGCATCATTTTTTCAACATCTGAAAAAATACGTGTTTTTGATGAAAAACGATGACCCCGGACCTATCGAACTTTCTCCACACAGTCAGAAATGGTCATTTTTTATTGTTTTCTCTTTTGACTGTAAACGACTATTAAATGTGAATTATCGCTTTTGGAACTAAAATAAGTGTGTTTAGAGTCATTTTTCTGCCAGAAATTTGTCGAAATAGAAGCTTCTGAGAAGGAGGAAAAGTCTGTTAAAATGGCAATTTTGGTCACTGTGGGGCTTTAAAAAGTGGTTATTCAACATGAGGCACAATCCTTTTGACATTTTGCATCATTTTTTCAACATTTGAAAAAATTATTTTTTGGATGAAAAACGATGACCTCGGACCTGTCGAACTTTCTACAGATGGTCAGAAATGGTCATTTTTTAATGTTTTCCCTTTTGACTGTAAACGACTATTAAATGTGAATTATCGCTTTTGGAACTAAAATAAGTGTGTTTAGAGTCATTTTTATGCCAGAAATTGGTCGAAATAAAGCTTCTGAGTAGGAGGAAAAGTCTGTAAAAATGGCAATTTTGGTCACTGTGGGGCTTCAAAAAGTGGTTATTCAACATGAGGCACAATCCATTTGACATTTTGATTCATTTTTTCAACATCGAAAAAAAATTTTTTTTGATGAAAAACGATGAACCCGGACCTGTCAAACTTTCTCCAGATGGTCAGAAATGGTCATTTTTTATTGTTTTCTCTTTTGACTATAAACGACTATTAAATGTGAATTATCGCTTTTGGAACTAAAATAAGTGTGTTTAGAGTCATTTTTCTGCCAGAAATTGGTCAAAATAGAAGCTTCTGACAAGGAGGAAAAGTCTGTTAAAATGGCAATTTTGGTCACTGTGTGGCTTTAAAAAGTGGTTATTCAACATGAGGCACAATCCATTTGACATTTTGAATCATTTTTTCACCATTTGAAAAATTTTTTTTTGATGAAAACGATGACCACAGACCAGTCGAACTTTCTCCACGTAGTCAGAAATGGTCATTTTTTATTGTTTTCTTTTTTGACTGTAAATGACTAATAAATGTGAATTGCCATGTTTGGAACTGAAATGAAGGTGTTTAGAGTCATTTTTCTGACAGAAATTGGTCGAAATAGAAGCTTCTGAGTAGGAGGAAAAGTCTGTTAAAATGGCAATTTTGGTCACTGTGTGGCTTCAAAAAGTGGTTATTCAACATGAGGCACAATCCATTTGACATTTTGATTCATTTTTTCAACATCGAAAAAAAAAACAATTTTGATGAAAAACGATGAACCCGGACCTGTCAAACTTTCTCCAGATGGTCAGAAATGGTCATTTTTTATTGTATTCTCTTTTGACTGTAAACGACTATTAAATGTGAATTATCGCTTTTGGAACTAAAATAAGAGTAATTAGAGTCATTTTTCTGCCAGAAATTGATCGAAATTGAAGCTCTGAGTAGGAGGAACAGTCTGTAAAAATGGCAATTTTGGTCACTGTGTGACTTTAAAAAGTGGTTATTCAACATAAGGCACAATCCTTTTGAAATTTTGAATCATTTTTTCAACATTTGAAAAAAAAAATTTGATGAAAAAAGATGAACCTGGACCTGTCAAACTTTCTCCAGATGGTCAGAAATGGTCATATTTTAATGTTTTCTCTTTTGACTGTAAATAACTATTAAATATGAATCATCACTTTTGGAACTAAAATAAGAGTAAATAGAGTCATTTTTCTGCCAGAAATTGATCGAAATTGAAGCTCTGAGTAGGAGGAACAGTCTGTAAAAATGGCAATTTTGGTCACTGTGTGGCTTCAAAAAGTGGTTATTCAACATGAGGCACAATCCATTTGACATTTTGATTCATTTTTTCAACATCGAAAAAAAAAATGTTTTGATGAAAAACGATGAACCCGGACCTGTCAAACTTTCTCCAGATGGTCAGAAATGGTCATTTTTTATTGTATTCTCTTTTGACTATAAACGACTATTAAATGTGAATTATCGCTTTTGGAACTAAAATAAGTGTGTTTAGAGTCATTTTTCTGCCAGAAATTGGTTGAAATAGAAGCTTCTGAGAAGGAGGAAAAGTCTGTTAAAATGGCAATTTTGGTCACTGTGTGACTTTAAAAAGTGGTTATTCAACATGAGGCACAATCCATTTGACATTTTGCATCATTTTTTCAACATCTGAAAAAATACGTGTTTTTGATGAAAAACGATGACCCCGGACCTATCGAACTTTCTCCACACAGTCAGAAATGGTCATTTTTTATTGTTTTCTCTTTTGACTGTAAACGACTATTAAATGTGAATTATCGCTTTTGGAACTAAAATAAGTGTGTTTAGAGTCATTTTTCTGCCAGAAATTGGTCGAAATAGAAGCTTCTGAGAAGGAGGAAAAGTCTGTTAAAATGGCAATTTTGGTCACTGTGGGGCTTTAAAAAGTGTTTATTCAACATGAGGCACAATCCTTTTGACATTTTGCATCATTTTTTCAACATTTGAAAAAATTATTTTTTGGATGAAAAACGATGACCTCGGACCTGTCGAACTTTCTACAGATGGTCAGAAATGGTCATTTTTTAATGTTTTCCCTTTTGACTGTAAACGACTATTAAATGTGAATTATCGCTTTTGGAACTAAAATAAGTGTGTTTAGAGTCATTTTTATGCCAGAAATTGGTTGAAATAAAGCTTCTGAGTAGGAGGAAAAGTCTGTAAAAATGGCAATTTTGGTCACTGTGGGGCTTTAAAAAGTGGTTATTTAACATGAGGCACAATCCTTTTGATATTTTGCATCGTTTTTTCAACATTTCAAAAAATAATTTTTTGGATGAAAAACGATGGCCACAGACCTGTCGAACTTTCTCCACATAGTCAGAAATGGTCATTTTGTATTCTTTTCTTTTTTGACGGTAAATGACTATTAAATATGAATTATCACTTTTGGAACTAAAATAAGAGTGTTTAGAGTCATTTTTCTGCCAGAAATTGATCGAAATAGAAGCTTCTGAGTAGGAGGAAAAGTCTGTAAAAATTGCAATTTTGGTCACTCTGGGGCTTTGTGGTTATTCAACATGAGGCACGATCCTTTTGATATTTTGCATCATTTTTTCAACATTTGAAAACATACGTTTTTTTGATGACCTGTCGAACTTTCTCCACATAGTCAGAAATGGTCATTTTTTATTGTTTTGTTTTTTGACTGTAAATGACTATTAGATGTGAATTATCATGTTTGGAACTAAAATGAACGTGTTTAGAGTCATTTTGCTGACAGAAATTGGTCGAAATAGAAGCTTCTGAGAAGGAGGAAAAGTCTGTTAAAATGGCAATTTTGGTCACTGTGTGACTTTAAAAAGTGGTTATTCAACATGAGGCACAATCCATTTGACATTTTGAATCATTTTTTCACCATTTGAAAAAATAATTTTTTTGATAAAAAACGATGACCACAGACCTGTCGAACTTTCTCCACATAGTCAGAAATGTTCATTTTTTATTTTTTTCTCTTTTGACTATAAACTACTATTAAATGTGAATTATCGCTTTTGGAACTAAAATAAGTGTGTTTAGAGTCATTTTTCTGCCAGAAATTGGTCGAAATAGAAGCTTCTGAGAAGGAGGAAAAGTCTGTTAAAATGGCTATTTTGGTCACTGTGTGACTTTAAAAAGTGGTTATTCAACATGAGGCACAATCCTTTTGATATTTTGCATCATTTTTTCAACATTTGAAAAAATTATTTTTTTGATGAAAACGATGACAACAGACCTGTCAAACTTTCTCCAGATGGTCAGAAATGGTCATATTTTAATGTTTTCTCTTTTGACTATAAACTACTATTAAATGTGAATTATCGCTTTTGGAACTAAAATAAGTGTGTTTAGAGTCATTTTTCTGCCAGAAATTGGTCGAAATAGAAGCTTCTGAGAAGGAGGAAAAGTCTGTTAAAATGGCAATTTTGGTCACTGTGTGACTTTAAAACACGGTTATTCAACGTGAGGCACAATCCATTTGACATTTTGAATAATTTTTTCACCATTTGAAAAAATATTTTTTTTGATGAAAAATGATGACCTCAGACCTGTCGAACTTTCTCCACATAGTCAGAAATGGTCATTTTTTATTGTTTTCGTTTTTTACTGTAAATGACTATTAAATGTGAATTATCATGTTTGGAACTAAAATGAAGGTGTTGAGAGTCATTTTTCTGACAGAAATTGGTCGAAATAGAAGCTTCTGAGTAGGAGGAAAAGTCTGTTAAAATGGCAATTTTGGTCACTGTGTGGCTTCAAAAAGTGGTTATTCAAAATGAGGCACAATCCATTTGACATTTTGATTCATTTTTTCAACATTCGAAAAAAAAAATGTTTTGATGAAAAACGATGAACCTGTCAAACTTTCTCCAGATGGTCAGAAATGGTCATATTTTAATGTTTTCTCTTTTGACTGTAAATGACTATTAAATATGAATTATCACTTTTGGAACTAAAATAAGAGTAATTAGAGTCATTTTTCTGCCTGAAATTGATCGAAATTGAAGCTTCTGAGTAGGAGGAAAAGTCTGTAAAAATTGCAATTTTGGTCACTGTGGGGCTTTAAAAAGTGGTTATTCAACATGAGGCACAATCCTTTTGATATTTTGCATCATTTTTTCAACATTTGAAAAAATAAGTTTTTTGGATGAAAAGATGAATCCGGACCTGTCGAACTTTCTCCACATAGTCAGAAATGGTCATTTTGTATTGTTTTCTCTTTTGACTATAAACGACTATTAAATGTGAATTATCGCTTTTGGAACTAAAATAAGTGTGTTTAGAGTAATTTTTCTGCCAGAAATTGGTCGAAATAGAAGCTTCTGAGAAGGAGGAAAAGTCTGTAAAAATGGCAATTTTGGTCACTGTGGGGCTTTAAAAAGTGGTTATTCAACATGAGGCACAATCCTTTTGATATTTTGCATAATTTTTTCAACATTTGAAAAAAAATTTTTTTGATGAAAAACGATGAACCTGTACCTGTCAAACTTTCTCCTAATAGTCAGAAATGGTCATTTTTTATTCTTTTCTTTTTTGACTGTAAATGACTATTAAATATGAATTATCACTTTTGGAACTAAAATAAGTGTGTTTAGAGTCATTTTTCTGCCAGAAATTGATCGAAATAGAAGCTTCTGAGTAGGAGGAAAAGTCTGTAAAAATGGCAATTTTGGTCACTGTGGGGATTTAAAAAGTGGTTATTCAACATGAGGCACAATCCTTTTGATATTTTGCATAATTTTTTCAACATTTGAAAAAATAAGTTTTTTTGATGAAAACGATGATCCCGGACCTGTCGAACTTTCTCCACATAGTCAGAAATGTTCATTTTTTATTGTTTTCTCTTTTAACTATAAACTACTATTAAATGTGAATTATCACTTTTGGAACTAAAATAAGTGTGTTTAGAGTCATTTTTCTGCCAGAAATTGGTCGAAATAGAAGCTTCTGAGAAGGAGGAAAAGTCTGTTAAAATGGCAATTTTGGTCACTGTGTGACTTTAAAAAGTGGTTATTCAACATGAGGCACAATCCTTTTGATATTTTGCATCATTTTTTCAACATTTGAAAACATACGTTTTTTTGATGACCTGTCGAACTTTCTCCACATAGTCAGAAATGGTCATTTTTTATTGTTTTCTTTTTTGACTGTAAATGACTATTAAATGTGAATTATCATGTTTGGAACTAAAATGAAGGTGTTTAGAGTCATTTTTCTTCCAGAAATTGGTCGAAATAGAAGCTTCTGAGGAGGAAAAGTCTGTTAAAATGGCAATTTTGGTCACTGTGTGGCTTTAAAAAGTGGTTATTCAACATGAGGCACAATCCATTTGACATTTTGAATCATTTTTTCACCATTTGAAAAAATAGTTTTTTTTGATGAAAACGATGATCCCGGACCTGTCGAACTTTCTCCACATAGTCAAAAATGTTCATTTTTTATTGTTTTCTCTTTTGACTATAAACTACTATTAAATGTGAATTATCGCTTTTGGAACTAAAATAAGTGTGTTTAGAGTCATTTTGCTGACAGAAATTGGTCGAAATAGAAGCTTCTGAGAAGGAGGAAAAGTCTGTTAAAATGGCAATTTTGGTCACTGTGGGGCTTTAAAAAGTGGTTATTCAACATGAGGCACAATCCATTTGACATTTTGAATCATTTTTTCACCATTTGAAAAAAATATATTTTGATGAAAAACGATGACCACAGACCAGTCGAACTTTCTCCACGTAGTCAGAAATGGTCATTTTTTATTGTTTTCTTTTTTGACTGTAAATGACTAATAAATGTGAATTGCCATGTTGGAACTGAAATGAAGGTGTTTAAAGTCATTTTTCTGACAGAAATTGGTCGAAATAGAAGCTTCTGAGTAGGAGGAAAAGTCTGTTAAAATGGCAATTTTGGTCACTTTTTGGCTTCAAAAAGTGGTTATTCAACATGAGGCACAATCCATTTGACATTTTGATTCATTTTTTCAACATCGAAAAAAAATTTTTTTTGAATTAACAACGATGAACCCGGACCTGTCAAACTTTCTCCAGATGGTCAGAAATGGTCATTTTTTATTGTATTCTCTTTTGACTATAAACGACTATTAAATGTGAATTATCGCTTTTGGAACTAAAATAAGTGTGTTTAAGTCATTTTTCTGCCAGAAATTGGTTGAAATAGAAGCTTCTGAGAAGGAGGAAAAGTCTGTTAAAATGGCAATTTTGGTCACTGTGTGACTTTAAAAAGTGGTTATTCAACATGAGGCACAATCCATTTGACATTTTGCATCATTTTTTCAACATCTGAAAAAATACGTGTTTTTGATGAAAAACGATGACCCCGGACCTATCGAACTTTCTCCACACAGTCAGAAATGGTCATTTTTTATTGTTTTCTCTTTTGACTATAAACGACTATTAAATGTGAATTATCGCTTTTGGAACTAAAATAAGTGTGTTTAGAGTAATTTTTATGCCAGAAGCTTCTGAGAAGGAGGAAAAGTCTGTTAAAATGGCAATTTTGGTCACTGTGTGACTTTAAAAAGTGGTTATTCAACATGAGGCACAATCCATTTGACATTTTGCATCATTTTTTCAACATTTGAAAAAATTAAGTTTTTTTGATGAAAAACGATGACCCCGGACCTATCGAACTTTCTCCACACAGTCAGAAATGGTCATTTTTTATTGTTTTCTCTTTTGACTGTAAACGACTATTAAATATGAATTATCGCTTTTGGAACTAAAATAAGAGTAATTAGAGTCATTTTTCTGCCAGAAATTGATCGAAATTGAAGCTCTGAGTAGGAGGAACAGTCTGTAAAAATGGCAATTTTGGTCACTGTGTGGCTTTAAAAAGTGGTTATTCAACATAAGGCACAATCCTTTTGAAATTTTGAATCATTTTTTCAACATTTGAAAAAAAAATGTTTTGATGAAAAACGATGAACCTGGACCTGTCAAACTTTCTCCACATAGTCAGAAATGTTCATTTTTTATTGTTTTCTCTTTTGACTATAAACGACTATTAAATGTGAATTATCGCTTTTGGAACTAAAATAAGTGTGTTTAGAGTCATTTTTCTGCCAGAAATTGGTCGAAATAGAAGCTTCTGAGAAGGAGGAAAAGTCTGTTAAAATGGCAATTTTGGTCACTGTGTGACTTTAAAAAGTGGTTATTCAACGTGAGGCACAATCCATTTGACATTTTGAATAATTTTTTCACCATTTGAAAAAATATTTTTTTTGATGAAAAATGATGACCTCAGACCTGTCGAACTTTCTCCACATAGTCAGAAATGGTCATTTTTTATTGTTTTCGTTTTTTACTGTAAATGACTATTAAATGTGAATTATCATGTTTGGAACTAAAATGAAGGTGTTGAGAGTCATTTTTCTGACAGAAATTGGTCGAAATAGAAGCTTCTGAGTAGGAGGAAAAGTCTGTTAAAATGGCAATTTTGGTCACTGTGTGGCTTCAAAAAGTGGTTATTCAAAATGAGGCACAATCCATTTGACATTTTGATTCATTTTTTCAACATTCGAAAAAAAAAATGTTTTGATGAAAAACGATGAACCTGTCAAACTTTCTCCAGATGGTCAGAAATGGTCATATTTTAATGTTTTCTCTTTTGACTGTAAATGACTATTAAATATGTATTATCACTTTTGGAACTAAAATAAGAGTAATTAGAGTCATTTTTCTGCCTGAAATTGATCGAAATTGAAGCTTCTGAGTAGGAGGAAAAGTCTGTAAAAATTGCAATGTTGGTCACTGTGGGGCTTTAAAAAGTGGTTATTCAACATGAGGCACAATCCTTTTGATATTTTGCATCATTTTTTCAACATTTGAAAAAATAAGTTTTTTTGATGAAAAGATGAATCCGGACCTGTCGAACTTTCTCCACATAGTCAGAAATGGTCATTTTGTATTGTTTTCTCTTTTGACTATAAACGACTATTAAATGTGAATTATCGCTTTTGGAACTAAAATAAGTGTGTTTAGAGTAATTTTTCTGCCTGAAATTGGTTGAAATAGAAGCTTCTGAGAAGGAGGAAAAGTCTGTTAAAATGGCAATTTTGGTCACTGTGTGGCTTTAAAAAGTGGTTATTCAACATAAGGCACAATCCTTTTGAAATTTTGAATCATTTTTTCAACATTTGAAAAAAAAAATTTTTGATGAAAAACGATGAACCTGTACCTGTCAAACTTTCTCCTAATAGTCAGAAATGGTCATTTTTTATTCTTTTCTTTTTTGACTGTAAATGACTATTAAATATGAATTATCACTTTTGGAACTAAAATAAGTGTGTTTAGAGTCATTTTTCTGCCAGAAATTGATCGAAATAGAAGCTTCTGAGTAGGAGGAAAAGTCTGTAAAAATGGCAATTTTGGTCACTGTGGGGCTTTAAAAAGTGGTTATTCAACATGAGGCACAATCCTTTTGATATTTTGCATAATTTTTTCAACATTTATAAAAATAAGTTTTTTTGATGAAAACGATGATCCCGGACCTGTCGAACTTTCTCCACATAGTCAGAAATGTTCATTTTTTATTGTTTTCTCTTTTAACTATAAACTACTATTAAATGTGAATTATCACTTTTGGAACTAAAATAAGTGTGTTTAGAGTCATTTTTCTGCCAGAAATTGGTCGAAATAGAAGCTTCTGAGAAGGAGGAAAAGTCTGTTAAAATGGCAATTTTGGTCACTGTGTGACTTTAAAAAGTGGTTATTCAACATGAGGCACAATCCTTTTGATATTTTGCATCATTTTTTCAACATTTGAAAACATACGTTTTTTTGATGACCTGTCGAACTTTCTCCACATAGTCAGAAATGGTCATTTTTTATTGTTTTCTTTTTTGACTGTAAATGACTATTAAATGTGAATTATCATGTTTGGAACTAAAATGAAGGTGTTTAGAGTCATTTTTCTTCCAGAAATTGGTCGAAATAGAAGCTTCTGAGAAGGAGGAAAAGTCTGTTAAAATGGCAATTTTGGTCACTGTGTGGCTTTAAAAAGTGGTTATTCAACATGAGGCACAATCCATTTGACATTTTGAATCATTTTTTCACCATTTGAAAAAATAGGTTTTTTTGATGAAAACGATGATCCCGGACCTGTCGAACTTTCTCCACATAGTCAAAAATGTTCATTTTTTATTGTTTTCTCTTTTGACTATAAACTACTATTAAATGTGAATTATCGCTTTTGGAACTAAAATAAGTGTGTTTAGAGTCATTTTGCTGACAGAAATTGGTCGAAATAGAAGCTTCTGAGAAGGAGGAAAAGTCTGTTAAAATGGCAATTTTGGTCACTGTGGGGCTTTAAAAAGTGGTTATTCAACATGAGGCACAATCCATTTGACATTTTGAATCATTTTTTCACCATTTGAAAAAATATATTTTGATGAAAAACGATGACCACAGACCAGTCGAACTTTCTCCACGTAGTCAGAAATGGTCATTTTTTATTGTTTTCTTTTTTGACTGTAAATGACTAATAAATGTGAATTGCCATGTTGGAACTGAAATGAAGGTGTTTAAAGTCATTTTTCTGACAGAAATTGGTCGAAATAGAAGCTTCTGAGTAGGAGGAAAAGTCTGTTAAAATGGCAATTTTGGTCACTTTGTGGCTTCAAAAAGTGGTTATTCAACATGAGGCACAATCCATTTGACATTTTGATTCATTTTTTCAACATCGAAAAAAAAAATTTTTTGATTAAAAACGATGAACCCGGACCTGTCAAACTTTCTCCAGATGGTCAGAAATGGTCATTTTTTATTGTTTTCGTTTTTTACTGTAAATGACTATTAAATGTGAATTATCATGTTTGGAACTAAAATGAAGGTGTTTAGAGTCATTTTTCTGACAGAAATTGGTCGAAATAGAAGCTTCTGAGTAGGAGGAAAAGTCTGTTAAAATGGCAATTTTGGTCACTGTGTGGCTTCAAAAAGTGGTTATTCAAAATGAGGCACAATCCATTTGACATTTTGATTCATTTTTTCAACATCTGAAAAAATACGTGTTTTTGATGAAAAACGATGACCCCGGACCTATCGAACTTTCTCCACACAGTCAGAAATGGTCATTTTTTATTGTTTTCTCTTTTGACTGTAAACGACTTTTAAATGTGAATTATCGCTTTTGGAACTAAAATAAGTGTGTTTAGAGTCATTTTTCTGCCAGAAATTGGTCGAAATAGAAGCTTCTGAGAAGGAGGAAAAGTCTGTTAAAATGGCAATTTTGGTCACTGTGGGGCTTTAAAAAGTGGTTATTCAACATGAGGCACAATCCTTTTGACATTTTGCATCATTTTTTCAACATTTGAAAAAATTATTTTTTGGATGAAAAACGATGACCTCGGACCTGTCGAACTTTCTACATATGGTCAGAAATGGTCATTTTTTAATGTTTTCCCTTTTGACTGTAAACGACTATTAAATGTGAATTATCGCTTTTGGAACTAAAATAAGTGTGTTTAGAGTCATTTTTATGCCAGAAATTGGTCGAAATAAAGCTTCTGAGTAGGAGGAAAAGTCTGTAAAAATGGCAATTTTGGTCACTGTGGGGCTTTAAAAAGTGGTTATTTAACATGAGGCACAATCCTTTTGATATTTTGCATCATTTTTTCAACATTTGAAAACATAAATTTTTTTGATGACCTGTCGAACTTTCTCCACATAGTCAGAAATGGTCATTTTTTATTGTTTTCTTTTTTGACTGTAAATGACTATTAGATGTGAATTATCATGTTTGGAACTAAAATGAACGTGTTTAGAGTCATTTTGCTGACAGAAATTGGTCGAAATAGAAGCTTCTGAGTAGGAGGAAAAGTCTGTTAAAATGGCAATTTTGGTCACTGTGTGGCTTCAAAAAGTGATTATTCAACATGAGGCACAATCCATTTGACATTTTGATTCATTTTTTCAACATCGAAAAAAAAAAAAATTGATGAAAAACGATGAACCCGGACCTGTCAAACTTTCTCCAGATGGTCAGAAATGGTCATTTTTTATTGTTTTCTCTTTTGACTATAAACGACTATTAAATGTGAATTATCGCTTTTGGAACTAAAATAAGTGTGTTTAGAGTCATTTTTCTGCCAGAAATTGGTCAAAATAGAAGCTTCTGACAAGGAGGAAAAGTCTGTTAAAATGGCAATTTTGGTCACTGTGTGGCTTTAAAAAGTGGTTATTCAACATGAGGCACAATCCATTTGACATTTTGAATCATTTTTTCACCATTTGAAAAAAATTTTTTTGATGAAAACGATGACCACAGACCAGTCGAACTTTCTCCACGTAGTCAGAAATGGTCATTTTTTATTGTTTTCTTTTTTGACTGTAAATGACTAATAAATGTGAATTGCCATGTTTGGAACTGAAATGAAGGTGTTTAGAGTCATTTTTCTGACAGAAATTGGTCGAAATAGAAGCTTCTGAGTAGGAGGAAAAGTCTGTTAAAATGGCAATTTTGGTCACTGTGTGGCTTCAAAAAGTGGTTATTCAACATGAGGCACAATCCATTTGACATTTTGATTCATTTTTTCAACATCGAAAAAAAAAACAATTTTGATGAAAAACGATGAACCCGGACCTGTCAAACTTTCTCCAGATGGTCAGAAATGGTCATTTTTTATTGTATTCTCTTTTGACTGTAAACGACTATTAAATGTGAATTATCGCTTTTGGAACTAAAATAAGAGTAATTAGAGTCATTTTTCTGCCAGAAATTGATCGAAATTGAAGCTCTGAGTAGGAGGAACAGTCTGTAAAAATGGCAATTTTGGTCACTGTGTGACTTTAAAAAGTGGTTATTCAACATGAGGCACAATCCATTTGACATTTTGCATCATTTTTTCAACATTTGAAAAAAAAAATTTGATGAAAAAAGATGAACCTGGACCTGTCAAACTTTCTCCAGATGGTCAGAAATGGTCATATTTTAATGTTTTCTCTTTTGACTGTAAATAACTATTAAATATGAATCATCACTTTTGGAACTAAAATAAGAGTAATTAGAGTCATTTTTTCTGCCAGAAATTGATCGAAATTGAAGCTCTGAGTAGGAGGAACAGTCTGTAAAAATGGCAATTTTGGTCACTGTGTGGCTTCAAAAAGTGGTTATTCAACATGAGGCACAATCCATTTGACATTTTGATTCATTTTTTCAACATCGAAAAAAAAAATGTTTTGATGAAAAACGATGAACCCGGACCTGTCAAACTTTCTCCAGATGGTCAGAAATGGTCATTTTTTATTGTATTCTCTTTTGACTATAAACGACTATTAAATGTGAATTATCGCTTTTGGAACTAAAATAAGTGTGTTTAGAGTCATTTTTCTGCCAGAAATTGGTTGAAATAGAAGCTTCTGAGAAGGAGGAAAAGTCTGTTAAAATGGCAATTTTGGTCACTGTGTGACTTTAAAAAGTGGTTATTCAACATGAGGCACAATCCATTTGACATTTTGCATCATTTTTTCAACATCTGAAAAAATACGTGTTTTTGATGAAAAACGATGACCCCGGACCTATCGAACTTTCTCCACACAGTCAGAAATGGTCATTTTTTATTGTTTTCTCTTTTGACTGTAAACGACTATTAAATGTGAATTATCGCTTTTGGAACTAAAATAAGTGTGTTTAGAGTCATTTTTCTGCCAGAAATTGGTCGAAATAGAAGCTTCTGAGAAGGAGGAAAAGTCTGTTAAAATGGCAATTTTGGTCACTGTGGGGCTTTAAAAAGTGTTTATTCAACATGAGGCACAATCCTTTTGACATTTTGCATCATTTTTTCAACATTTGAAAAAATTATTTTTTGGATGAAAAACGATGACCTCGGACCTGTCGAACTTTCTACAGATGGTCAGAAATGGTCATTTTTTAATGTTTTCCCTTTTGACTGTAAACGACTATTAAATGTGAATTATCGCTTTTGGAACTAAAATAAGTGTGTTTAGAGTCATTTTTATGCCAGAAATTGGTTGAAATAAAGCTTCTGAGTAGGAGGAAAAGTCTGTAAAAATGGCAATTTTGGTCACTGTGGGGCTTTAAAAAGTGGTTATTTAACATGAGGCACAATCCTTTTGATATTTTGCATCGTTTTTTCAACATTTCAAAAAATAATTTTTTGGATGAAAAACGATGGCCACAGACCTGTCGAACTTTCTCCACATAGTCAGAAATGGTCATTTTGTATTCTTTTCTTTTTTGACGGTAAATGACTATTAAATATGAATTATCACTTTTGGAACTAAAATAAGAGTGTTTAGAGTCATTTTTCTGCCAGAAATTGATCGAAATAGAAGCTTCTGAGTAGGAGGAAAAGTCTGTAAAAATTGCAATTTTGGTCACTCTGGGGCTTTGTGGTTATTCAACATGAGGCACGATCCTTTTGATATTTTGCATCATTTTTTCAACATTTGAAAACATACGTTTTTTTGATGACCTGTCGAACTTTCTCCACATAGTCAGAAATGGTCATTTTTTATTGTTTTGTTTTTTGACTGTAAATGACTATTAGATGTGAATTATCATGTTTGGAACTAAAATGAACGTGTTTAGAGTCATTTTGCTGACAGAAATTGGTCGAAATAGAAGCTTCTGAGAAGGAGGAAAAGTCTGTTAAAATGGCAATTTTGGTCACTGTGTGACTTTAAAAAGTGGTTATTCAACATGAGGCACAATCCATTTGACATTTTGAATCATTTTTTCACCATTTGAAAAAATAATTTTTTTGATAAAAAAGGATGACCACAGACCTGTCGAACTTTCTCCACATAGTCAGAAATGTTCATTTTTTATTTTTTTCTCTTTTGACTATAAACTACTATTAAATGTGAATTATCGCTTTTGGAACTAAAATAAGTGTGTTTAGAGTCATTTTTCTGCCAGAAATTGGTCGAAATAGAAGCTTCTGAGAAGGAGGAAAAGTCTGTTAAAATGGCTATTTTGGTCACTGTGTGACTTTAAAAAGTGGTTATTCAACATGAGGCACAATCCTTTTGATATTTTGCATCATTTTTTCAACATTTGAAAAAATTATTTTTTTGATGAAAACGATGACCACAGACCTGTCAAACTTTCTCCAGATGGTCAGAAATGGTCATATTTTAATGTTTTCTCTTTTGACTGTAAATGACTATTAAATATGAATTATCACTTTTGGAACTAAAATAAGAGTAATTAGAGTCATTTTTCTGCCAGAAATTGATCGAAATTGAAGCTTCTGAGTAGGAGGAAAAGTCTGTAAAAATTGCAATTTTGGTCACTGTGGGGCTTTAAAAAGTGGTTATTCAACATGAGGCACAATCCTTTTGATATTTTGCATCATTTTTTCAACATTTGAAAAAATAAGTTTTTTGATGAAAACGATGATCCCGGACCTGTCGAACTTTCTCCACATAGTCAGAAATGTTCATTTTTTATTGTTTTCTCTTTTGACTATAAACTACTATTAAATGTGAATTATCGCTTTTGGAACTAAAATAAGTGTGTTTAGAGTCATTTTTCTGCCAGAAATTGGTCGAAATAGAAGCTACTGAGAAGGAGGAAAAGTCTGTTAAAATGGCAATTTTGGTCACTTTGTGGCTTCAAAAAGTGGTTATTCAACATGAGGCACAATCCATTTGACATTTTGATTCATTTTTTCAACATCGAAAAACATTTTTTTTGATTAAAAACGATGAACCCGGACCTGTCAAACTTTCTCCAGATGGTCAGAAATGGCCATTTTTTATTGTATTCTCTTTTGACTATAAACGACTATTAAATGTGAATTATCGCTTTTGGAACTAAAATAAGTGTGTTTAAGTCATTTTTCTGCCAGAAATTGGTTGAAATAGAAGCTTCTGAGAAGGAGGAAAAGTCTGTTAAAATGGCAATTTTGGTCACTGTGTGACTTTAAAAAGTGGTTATTCAACATGAGGCACAATCCATTTGACATTTTGCATCAGTTTTTTCAACATCTGAAAAAATACGTGTTTTTGATGAAAAACGATGACCCCGGACCTATCGAACTTTCTCCACACAGTCAGAAATGGCCATTTTTTATTGTTTTCTCTTTTGACTGTAAACGACTATTAAATGTGAATTATCGCTTTTGGAACTAAAATAAGAGTAATTAGATTCATTTTTCTGCCAGAAATTGATCGAAATTGAAGCTCTGAGTAGGAGGAACAGTCTGTAAAAATTGCAATTTTGGTCACTGTGTGACTTTAAAAAGTGGTTATTCAACATAAGGCACAATCCTTTTGAAATTTTGAATCATTTTTTCAACATTTGAAAAAAAAAATTTTGATGAAAAACGATGAACCTGGACCTGTCAAACTTTCTCCACATAGTCAGAAATGTTCATTTTTTATTGTTTTCTCTTTTGACTATAAACGACTATTAAATGTGAATTATCGCTTTTGGAACTAAAATAAGTGTGTTTAGAGTCATTTTTCTGCCAGAAATTGGTCGAAATAGAAGCTTCTGAGAAGGAGGAAAAGTCTGTTAAAATGGCAATTTTGGTCACTGTGTGACTTTAAAAAGTGGTTATTCAACGTGAGGCACAATCCATTTGACATTTTGAATAATTTTTTCACCATTTGAAAAAATATTTTTTTTGATGAAAAATGATGACCTCAGACCTGTCGAACTTTCTCCACATAGTCAGAAATGGTCATTTTTTATTGTTTTCGTTTTTTACTGTAAATGACTATTAAATGTGAATTATCATGTTTGGAACTAAAATGAAGGTGTTGAGAATCATTTTTCTGACAGAAATTGGTCGAAATAGAAGCTTCTGAGTAGGAGGAAAAGTCTGTTAAAATGGCAATTTTGGTCACTGTGGGGCTTTAAAAAGTGGTTATTCAACATGAGGCACAATCCTTTTGATATTTTGCATCATTTTTTCAACATCTGAAAAAATACGTGTTTTTGATGAAAAACGATGACCCCGGACCTATCGAACTTTCACCACACAGTCAGAAATGGTCATTTTTTATTGTTTTCTCTTTTGACTATAAACGACTATTAAATGTGAATTATCGCTTTTGGAACTAAAATAAGTGTGTTTAGAGTCATTTTTATGCCAGAAGCTTCTGAGAAGGAGGAAAAGTCTGTTAAAATGGCAATTTTGGTCACTGTGTGACTTTAAAAAGTGGTTATTCAACATGAGGCACAATCCATTTGACATTTTGCATCATTTTTTCAACATTTGAAAAAATTTAGTTTTTTTGATGAAAAACGATGACCCCGGACCTATCGAACTTTCTCCACACAGTCAGAAATGGTCATTTTTTATTGTTTTCTCTTTTGACTGTAAACGACTATTAAATATGAATTATCGCTTTTGGAACTAAAATAAGAGTAATTAGAGTCATTTTTCTGCCAGAAATTGATCGAAATTGAAGCTCTGAGTAGGAGGAACAGTCTGTAAAAATGGCAATTTTGGTCACTGTGTGGCTTTAAAAAGTGGTTATTCAACATAAGGCACAATCCTTTTGAAATTTTGAATCATTTTTTCAACATTTGAAAAAAAAATGTTTTGATGAAAAACGATGAACCTGGACCTGTCAAACTTTCTCCACATAGTCAGAAATGTTCATTTTTTATTGTTTTCTCTTTTGACTATAAACGACTATTAAATGTGAATTATCACTTTTGGAACTAAAATAAGTGTGTTTAGAGTCATTTTTCTGCCAGAAATTGGTCGAAATAGAAGCTTCTGAGAAGGAGGAAAAGTCTGTTAAAATGGCAATTTTGGTCACTCTGTGACTTTAAAAAGTGGTTATTCAACGTGAGGCACAATCCATTTGACATTTTGAATAATTTTTTCACCATTTGAAAAAATATTTTTTTTGATGAAAAATGATGACCTCAGACCTGTCGAACTTTCTCCACATAGTCAGAAATGGTCATTTTTTATTGTTTTTGTTTTTTACTGTAAATGACTATTAAATGTGAATTATCATGTTTGGAACTAAAATGAAGGTGTTGAGAGTCATTTTTCTGACAGAAATTGGTCGAAATAGAAGCTTCTGAGTAGGAGGAAAAGTCTGTTAAAATGGCAATTTTGGTCACTGTGTGGCTTCAAAAAGTGGTTATTCAAAATGAGGCACAATCCATTTGACATTTTGATTCATTTTTTCAACATTCGAAAAAAAAAATGTTTTGATGAAAAACGATGAACCTGTCAAACTTTCTCCAGATGGTCAGAAATGGTCATATTTTAATGTTTTCTCTTTTGACTGTAAATGACTATTAAATATGAATTATCACTTTTGGAACTAAAATAAGAGTAATTAGAGTCATTTTTCTGCCTGAAATTGATCGAAATTGAAGCTTCTGAGAAGGAGGAAAAGTCTGTTAAAATGGCAATTTTGGTCACTGTGTGACTTTAAAAAGTGGTTATTCAACATGAGGCACAATCCATTTGACATTTTGAATCATTTTTTCACCATTTGAAAAAATAATTTTTTTGATAAAAAACGATGACCACAGACCTGTCGAACTTTCTCCACATAGTCAGAAATGTTCATTTTTTATTTTTTTCTCTTTTGACTATAAACTACTATTAAATGTGAATTATCGCTTTTGGAACTAAAATAAGTGTGTTTAGAGTCATTTTTCTGCCAGAAATTGGTCGAAATAGAAGCTTCTGAGAAGGAGGAAAAGTCTGTTAAAATGGCTATTTTGGTCACTGTGTGACTTTAAAAAGTGGTTATTCAACATGAGGCACAATCCTTTTGATATTTTGCATCATTTTTTCAACATTTGAAAAAATTATTTTTTTGATGAAAACGATGACCACAGACCTGTCAAACTTTCTCCAGATGGTCAGAAATGGTCATTTTTTATTGTATTCTCTTTTGACTGTAAACGACTATTAAATGTGAATTATCGCTTTTGGAACTAAAATAAGAGTAATTAGAGTCATTTTTCTGCCAGAAATTGATCGAAATTGAAGCTCTGAGTAGGAGGAACAGTCTGTAAAAATGGCAATTTTGGTCACTGTGTGACTTTAAAAAGTGGTTATTCAACATAAGGCACAATCCTTTTGAAATTTTGAATCATTTTTTCAACATTTGAAAAAAAAAATTTGATGAAAAAAGATGAACCTGGACCTGTCAAACTTTCTCCAGATGGTCAGAAATGGTCATATTTTAATGTTTTCTCTTTTGACTGTAAATAACTATTAAATATGAATCATCACTTTTGGAACTAAAATAAGAGTAAATAGAGTCATTTTTCTGCCAGAAATTGATCGAAATTGAAGCTTCTGAGTAGGAGGAAAAGTCTGTAAAAATTGCAATTTTGGTCACTGTGGGGCTTTAAAAAGTGGTTATTCAACATGAGGCACAATCCTTTTGATATTTTGCATCATTTTTTCAACATTTGAAAAAATAAGTTTTTTTGATGAAAACGATGATCCCGGACCTGTCGAACTTTCTCCACATAGTCAGAAATGTTCATTTTTTATTGTTTTCTCTTTTGACTATAAACTACTATTAAATGTGAATTATCGCTTTTGGAACTAAAATAAGTGTGTTTAGAGTCATTTTTCTGCCAGAAATTGGTCGAAATAGAAGCTTCTGAGAAGGAGGAAAAGTCTGTTAAAATGGCAATTTTGGTCACTTTGTGACTTTAAAAAGTGGTTATTCAACATGAGGCACAATCCATTTGACATTTTGCATCAGTTTTTTCAACATCTGAAAAAATACGTGTTTTTGATGAAAAACGATGACCCCGGACCTATCGAACTTTCTCCACACAGTCAGAAATGGCCATTTTTTATTGTTTTCTCTTTTGACTGTAAACGACTATTAAATGTGAATTATCGCTTTTGGAACTAAAATAAGAGTAATTAGATTCATTTTTCTGCCAGAAATTGATCGAAATTGAAGCTCTGAGTAGGAGGAACAGTCTGTAAAAATTGCAATTTTGGTCACTGTGTGACTTTAAAAAGTGGTTATTCAACATAAGGCACAATCCTTTTGAAATTTTGAATCATTTTTTCAACATTTGAAAAAAAAAATTTTGATGAAAAACGATGAACCTGGACCTGTCAAACTTTCTCCACATAGTCAGAAATGTTCATTTTTTATTGTTTTCTCTTTTGACTATAAACGACTATTAAATGTGAATTATCGCTTTTGGAACTAAAATAAGTGTGTTTAGAGTCATTTTTCTGCCAGAAATTGGTCGAAATAGAAGCTTCTGAGAAGGAGGAAAAGTCTGTTAAAATGGCAATTTTGGTCACTGTGTGACTTTAAAAAGTGGTTATTCAACGTGAGGCACAATCCATTTGACATTTTGAATAATTTTTTCACCATTTGAAAAAATATTTTTTTTGATGAAAAATGATGACCTCAGACCTGTCGAACTTTCTCCACATAGTCAGAAATGGTCATTTTTTATTGTTTTCGTTTTTTACTGTAAATGACTATTAAATGTGAATTATCATGTTTGGAACTAAAATGAAGGTGTTGAGAATCATTTTTCTGACAGAAATTGGTCGAAATAGAAGCTTCTGAGTAGGAGGAAAAGTCTGTTAAAATGGCAATTTTGGTCACTGTGGGGCTTTAAAAAGTGGTTATTCAACATGAGGCACAATCCTTTTGATATTTTGCATCATTTTTTCAACATCTGAAAAAATACGTGTTTTTGATGAAAAACGATGACCCCGGACCTATCGAACTTTCACCACACAGTCAGAAATGGTCATTTTTTATTGTTTTCTCTTTTGACTATAAACGACTATTAAATGTGAATTATCGCTTTTGGAACTAAAATAAGTGTGTTTAGAGTCATTTTTATGCCAGAAGCTTCTGAGAAGGAGGAAAAGTCTGTTAAAATGGCAATTTTGGTCACTGTGTGACTTTAAAAAGTGGTTATTCAACATGAGGCACAATCCATTTGACATTTTGCATCATTTTTTCAACATTTGAAAAAATTTAGTTTTTTTGATGAAAAACGATGACCCCGGACCTATCGAACTTTCTCCACACAGTCAGAAATGGTCATTTTTTATTGTTTTCTCTTTTGACTGTAAACGACTATTAAATATGAATTATCGCTTTTGGAACTAAAATAAGAGTAATTAGAGTCATTTTTCTGCCAGAAATTGATCGAAATTGAAGCTCTGAGTAGGAGGAACAGTCTGTAAAAATGGCAATTTTGGTCACTGTGTGGCTTTAAAAAGTGGTTATTCAACATAAGGCACAATCCTTTTGAAATTTTGAATCATTTTTTCAACATTTGAAAAAAAAATGTTTTGATGAAAAACGATGAACCTGGACCTGTCAAACTTTCTCCACATAGTCAGAAATGTTCATTTTTTATTGTTTTCTCTTTTGACTATAAACGACTATTAAATGTGAATTATCACTTTTGGAACTAAAATAAGTGTGTTTAGAGTCATTTTTCTGCCAGAAATTGGTCGAAATAGAAGCTTCTGAGAAGGAGGAAAAGTCTGTTAAAATGGCAATTTTGGTCACTCTGTGACTTTAAAAAGTGGTTATTCAACGTGAGGCACAATCCATTTGACATTTTGAATAATTTTTTCACCATTTGAAAAAATATTTTTTTTGATGAAAAATGATGACCTCAGACCTGTCGAACTTTCTCCACATAGTCAGAAATGGTCATTTTTTATTGTTTTTGTTTTTTACTGTAAATGACTATTAAATGTGAATTATCATGTTTGGAACTAAAATGAAGGTGTTGAGAGTCATTTTTCTGACAGAAATTGGTCGAAATAGAAGCTTCTGAGTAGGAGGAAAAGTCTGTTAAAATGGCAATTTTGGTCACTGTGTGGCTTCAAAAAGTGGTTATTCAAAATGAGGCACAATCCATTTGACATTTTGATTCATTTTTTCAACATTCGAAAAAAAAAATGTTTTGATGAAAAACGATGAACCTGTCAAACTTTCTCCAGATGGTCAGAAATGGTCATATTTTAATGTTTTCTCTTTTGACTGTAAATGACTATTAAATATGAATTATCACTTTTGGAACTAAAATAAGAGTAATTAGAGTCATTTTTCTGCCTGAAATTGATCGAAATTGAAGCTTCTGAGAAGGAGGAAAAGTCTGTTAAAATGGCAATTTTGGTCACTGTGTGACTTTAAAAAGTGGTTATTCAACATGAGGCACAATCCATTTGACATTTTGAATCATTTTTTCACCATTTGAAAAAATAATTTTTTTGATAAAAAACGATGACCACAGACCTGTCGAACTTTCTCCACATAGTCAGAAATGTTCATTTTTTATTTTTTTCTCTTTTGACTATAAACTACTATTAAATGTGAATTATCGCTTTTGGAACTAAAATAAGTGTGTTTAGAGTCATTTTTCTGCCAGAAATTGGTCGAAATAGAAGCTTCTGAGAAGGAGGAAAAGTCTGTTAAAATGGCTATTTTGGTCACTGTGTGACTTTAAAAAGTGGTTATTCAACATGAGGCACAATCCTTTTGATATTTTGCATCATTTTTTCAACATTTGAAAAAATTATTTTTTTGATGAAAACGATGACCACAGACCTGTCAAACTTTCTCCAGATGGTCAGAAATGGTCATTTTTTATTGTATTCTCTTTTGACTGTAAACGACTATTAAATGTGAATTATCGCTTTTGGAACTAAAATAAGAGTAATTAGAGTCATTTTTCTGCCAGAAATTGATCGAAATTGAAGCTCTGAGTAGGAGGAACAGTCTGTAAAAATGGCAATTTTGGTCACTGTGTGACTTTAAAAAGTGGTTATTCAACATAAGGCACAATCCTTTTGAAATTTTGAATCATTTTTTCAACATTTGAAAAAAAAAATTTGATGAAAAAAGATGAACCTGGACCTGTCAAACTTTCTCCAGATGGTCAGAAATGGTCATATTTTAATGTTTTCTCTTTTGACTGTAAATAACTATTAAATATGAATCATCACTTTTGGAACTAAAATAAGAGTAAATAGAGTCATTTTTCTGCCAGAAATTGATCGAAATTGAAGCTTCTGAGTAGGAGGAAAAGTCTGTAAAAATTGCAATTTTGGTCACTGTGGGGCTTTAAAAAGTGGTTATTCAACATGAGGCACAATCCTTTTGATATTTTGCATCATTTTTTCAACATTTGAAAAAATAAGTTTTTTTGATGAAAACGATGATCCCGGACCTGTCGAACTTTCTCCACATAGTCAGAAATGTTCATTTTTTATTGTTTTCTCTTTTGACTATAAACTACTATTAAATGTGAATTATCGCTTTTGGAACTAAAATAAGTGTGTTTAGAGTCATTTTTCTGCCAGAAATTGGTCGAAATAGAAGCTTCTGAGAAGGAGGAAAAGTCTGTTAAAATGGCAATTTTGGTCACTTTGTGGCTTCAAAAAGTGGTTATTCAACATGAGGCACAATCCATTTGACATTTTGATTCATTTTTTCAACATCGAAAAAAAATTTTTTTGATTAAAAACGATGAACCCGGACCTGTCAAACTTTCTCCAGATGGTCAGAAATGGCCATTTTTTATTGTATTCTCTTTTGACTATAAACGACTATTAAATGTGAATTATCGCTTTTGGAACTAAAATAAGTGTGTTTAAGTCATTTTTCTGCCAGAAATTGGTTGAAATAGAAGCTTCTGAGAAGGAGGAAAAGTCTGTTAAAATGGCAATTTTGGTCACTGTGTGACTTTAAAAAGTGGTTATTCAACATGAGGCACAATCCATTTGACATTTTGCATCAGTTTTTTCAACATCTGAAAAAATACGTGTTTTTGATGAAAAACGATGACCCCGGACCTATCGAACTTTCTCCACACAGTCAGAAATGGCCATTTTTTATTGTTTTCTCTTTTGACTGTAAACGACTATTAAATGTGAATTATCGCTTTTGGAACTAAAATAAGAGTAATTAGATTCATTTTTCTGCCAGAAATTGATTGAAATTGAAGCTCTGAGTAGGAGGAACAGTCTGTAAAAATGGCAATTTTGGTCACTGTGTGACTTTAAAAAGTGGTTATTCAACATAAGGCACAATCCTTTTGAAATTTTGAATCATTTTTTCAACATTTGAAAAAAAAATGTTTTGATGGAAAACGATGAACCTGGACCTGTCAAACTTTCTCCACATAGTCAGAAATGTTCATTTTTTATTGTTTTCTCTTTTGACTATAAACGACTATTAAATGTGAATTATCGCTTTTGGAACTAAAATAAGTGTGTTTAGAGTCATTTTTCTGCCAGAAATTGGTCGAAATAGAAGCTTCTGAGAAGGAGGAAAAGTCTGTTAAAATGGCAATTTTGGTCACTGTGTGACTTTAAAAAGTGGTTATTCAACGTGAGGCACAATCCATTTGACATTTTGAATAATTTTTTCACCATTTGAAAAAATATTTTTTTTGATGAAAAATGATGACCTCAGACCTGTCGAACTTTCTCCACATAGTCAGAAATGGTCATTTTTTATTGTTTTCGTTTTTTACTGTAAATGACTATTAAATGTGAATTATCATGTTTGGAACTAAAATGAAGGTGTTGAGAATCATTTTTCTGACAGAAATTGGTCGAAATAGAAGCTTCTGAGTAGGAGGAAAAGTCTGTTAAAATGGCAATTTTGGTCACTGTGGGGCTTTAAAAAGTGGTTATTCAACATGAGGCACAATCCTTTTGATATTTTGCATCATTTTTTCAACATCTGAAAAAATACGTGTTTTTGATGAAAAACGATGACCCCGGACCTATCGAACTTTCACCACACAGTCAGAAATGGTCATTTTTTATTGTTTTCTCTTTTGACTATAAACGACTATTAAATGTGAATTATCGCTTTTGGAACTAAAATAAGTGTGTTTAGAGTCATTTTTATGCCAGAAGCTTCTGAGAAGGAGGAAAAGTCTGTTAAAATGGCAATTTTGGTCACTGTGTGACTTTAAAAAGTGGTTATTCAACATGAGGCACAATCCATTTGACATTTTGCATCATTTTTTCAACATTTGAAAAAATTAAGTTTTTTTGATGAAAAACGATGACCCCGGACCTATCGAACTTTCTCCACACAGTCAGAAATGGTCATTTTTTATTGTTTTCTCTTTTGACTGTAAACGACTATTAAATATGAATTATCGCTTTTGGAACTAAAATAAGAGTAATTAGAGTCATTTTTCTGCCAGAAATTGATCGAAATTGAAGCTCTGAGTAGGAGGAACAGTCTGTAAAAATGGCAATTTTGGTCACTGTGTGGCTTTAAAAAGTGGTTATTCAACATAAGGCACAATCCTTTTGAAATTTTGAATCATTTTTTCAACATTTGAAAAAAAATGTTTTGATGAAAAACGATGAACATGGACCTGTCAAACTTTCTCCACATAGTCAGAAATGTTCATTTTTTATTGTTTTCTCTTTTGACTATAAACGACTATTAAATGTGAATTATCGCTTTTGGAACTAAAATAAGTGTGTTTAGAGTCATTTTTCTGCCAGAAATTGGTCGAAATAGAAGCTTCTGAGAAGGAGGAAAAGTCTGTTAAAATGGCAATTTTGGTCACTCTGTGACTTTAAAAAGTGGTTATTCAACGTGAGGCACAATCCATTTGACATTTTGAATAATTTTTTCACCATTTGAAAAAATATTTTTTTTGATGAAAAATGATGACCTCAGACCTGTCGAACTTTCTCCACATAGTCAGAAATGGTCATTTTTTATTGTTTTCGTTTTTTACTGTAAATGACTATTAAATGTGAATTATCATGTTTGGAACTAAAATGAAGGTGTTGAGAGTCATTTTTCTGACAGAAATTGGTCGAAATAGAAGCTTCTGAGTAGGAGGAAAAGTCTGTTAAAATGGCAATTTTGGTCACTGTGTGGCTTCAAAAAGTGGTTATTCAAAATGAGGCACAATCCATTTGACATTTTGATTCATTTTTTCAACATTCGAAAAAAAAAATGTTTTGATGAAAAACGATGAACCTGTCAAACTTTCTCCAGATGGTCAGAAATGGTCATATTTTAATGTTTTCTCTTTTGACTGTAAATGACTATTAAATATGAATTATCACTTTTGGAACTAAAATAAGAGTAATTAGAGTCATTTTTCTGCCTGAAATTGATCGAAATTGAAGCTTCTGAGTAGGAGGAAAAGTCTGTAAAAATTGCAATTTTGGTCACTGTGGGGCTTTAAAAAGTGGTTATTCAACATGAGGCACAATCCTTTTGATATTTTGCATCAATTTTTTCAACATTTGAAAAAAATAAGTTTTTTTGATGAAAAGATGAATCCGGACCTGTCGAACTTTCTCCACATAGTCAGAAATGGTCATTTTGTATTGTTTTCTCTTTTGACTATAAACGACTATTAAATGTGAATTATCGCTTTTGGAACTAAAATAAGTGTGTTTAGAGTAATTTTTCTGCCAGAAATTGGTCGAAATAGAAGCTTCTGAGAAGGAGGAAAAGTCTGTAAAAATGGCAATTTTGGTCACTGTGGGGCTTTAAAAAGTGGTTATTCAACATGAGGCACAATCCTCTTGATATTTTGCATAATTTTTTCAACATTTGAAAAAAAAATTTTTTGATGAAAAACGATGAACCTGTACCTGTCAAACTTTCTCCTACTAGTCAGAAATGGTCATTTTTTATTCTTTTCTTTTTTTACTGTAAATGACTATTAAATATGAATTATCACTTTTGGAACGAAAATAAGTGTGTTTAGAGTCATTTTTCTGCCAGAAATTGATCGAAATAGAAGCTTCTGAGTAGGAGGAAAAGTCTGTAAAAATGGCAATTTTGGTCACTGTGGGGCTTTAAAAAGTGGTTATTCAACATGAGGCACACTCCTTTTGATATTTTGCATAATTTTTTCAACATTTGAAAAAATACGTTTTTTTGATGAAAACGATGATCCCGGACCTGTCGAACTTTCTCCACATAGTCAGAAATGTTCATTTTTTATTGTTTTCTCTTTTAACTATAAACTACTATTAAATGTGAATTATCACTTTTGGAACTAAAATAAGTGTGTTTAGAGTCATTTTTCTGCCAGAAATTGGTCGAAATAGAAGCTTCTGAGAAGGAGGAAAAGTCTGTTAAAATGGCAATTTTGGTCACTGTGTGACTTTAAAAAGTGGTTATTCAACATGAGGCACAATCCTTTTGATATTTTGCATCATTTTTTCAACATTTGAAAACATACGTTTTTTTGATGACCTGTCGAACTTTCTCCACATAGTCAGAAATGGTCATTTTTTATTGTTTTCTTTTTTGACTGTAAATGACTATTAAATGTGAATTATCATGTTTGGAACTAAAATGAAGGTGTTTAGAGTCATTTTTCTTCCAGAAATTGGTCGAAATAGAAGCTTCTGAGAAGGAGGAAAAGTCTGTTAAAATGGCAATTTTGGTCACTGTGTGGCTTTAAAAAGTGGTTATTCAACATGAGGCACAATCCATTTGACATTTTGAATCATTTTTTCACCATTTGAAAAAATAGTTTTTTTTGATGAAAACGATGATCCCGGACCTGTCGAACTTTCTCCACATAGTCAAAAATGTTCATTTTTTATTGTTTTCTCTTTTGACTATAAACTACTATTAAATGTGAATTATCGCTTTTGGAACTAAAATAAGTGTGTTTAGAGTCATTTTGCTGACAGAAATTGGTCGAAATAGAAGCTTCTGAGAAGGAGGAAAAGTCTGTTAAAATGGCAATTTTGGTCACTGTGGGGCTTTAAAAAGTGGTTATTCAACATGAGGCACAATCCATTTGACATTTTGAATCATTTTTTCACCATTTGAAAAAAATATATTTTGATGAAAAACGATGACCACAGACCAGTCGAACTTTCTCCACGTAGTCAGAAATGGTCATTTTTTATTGTTTTCTTTTTTGACTGTAAATGACTAATAAATGTGAATTGCCATGTTGGAACTGAAATGAAGGTGTTTAAAGTCATTTTTCTGACAGAAATTGGTCGAAATAGAAGCTTCTGAGTAGGAGGAAAAGTCTGTTAAAATGGCAATTTTGGTCACTTTTTGGCTTCAAAAAGTGGTTATTCAACATGAGGCACAATCCATTTGACATTTTGATTCATTTTTTCAACATCGAAAAAAAATTTTTTTTGATTAAAAACGATGAACCCGGACCTGTCAAACTTTCTCCAGATGGTCAGAAATGGTCATTTTTTATTGTATTCTCTTTTGACTATAAACGACTATTAAATGTGAATTATCGCTTTTGGAACTAAAATAAGTGTGTTTAAGTCATTTTTCTGCCAGAAATTGGTTGAAATAGAAGCTTCTGAGAAGGAGGAAAAGTCTGTTAAAATGGCAATTTTGGTCACTGTGTGACTTTAAAAAGTGGTTATTCAACATGAGGCACAATCCATTTGACATTTTGCATCATTTTTTCAACATCTGAAAAAATACGTGTTTTTGATGAAAAACGATGACCCCGGACCTATCGAACTTTCTCCACACAGTCAGAAATGGTCATTTTTTATTGTTTTCTCTTTTGACTATAAACGACTATTAAATGTGAATTATCGCTTTTGGAACTAAAATAAGTGTGTTTAGAGTAATTTTTATGCCAGAAGCTTCTGAGAAGGAGGAAAAGTCTGTTAAAATGGCAATTTTGGTCACTGTGTGACTTTAAAAAGTGGTTATTCAACATGAGGCACAATCCATTTGACATTTTGCATCATTTTTTCAACATTTGAAAAAATTAAGTTTTTTTGATGAAAAACGATGACCCCGGACCTATCGAACTTTCTCCACACAGTCAGAAATGGTCATTTTTTATTGTTTCTCTTTTGACTGTAAACGACTATTAAATATGAATTATCGCTTTTGGAACTAAAATAAGAGTAATTAGAGTCATTTTTCTGCCAGAAATTGATTGAAATTGAAGCTCTGAGTAGGAGGAACAGTCTGTAAAAATGGCAATTTTGGTCACTGTGTGGCTTTAAAAAGTGGTTATTCAACATAAGGCACAATCCTTTTGAAATTTTGAATCATTTTTTCAACATTTGAAAAAAAAATGTTTTGATGAAAAACGATGAACCTGGACCTGTCAAACTTTCTCCACATAGTCAGAAATGTTCATTTTTTATTGTTTTCTCTTTTGACTATAAACGACTATTAAATGTGAATTATCGCTTTTGGAACTAAAATAAGTGTGTTTAGAGTCATTTTTCTGACAGAAATTGGTCGAAATAGAAGCTTCTGAGAAGGAGGAAAAGTCTGTAAAAATTGCAATTTTGGTCACTGTGGGGCTTTAAAAAGTGGTTATTCAACATGAGGCACAATCCTTTTGATATTTTGCATCATTTTTTCAACATTTGAAAAAATAAGTTTTTTTGATGAAAACGATGATCCCGGACCTGTCGAACTTTCTCCACATAGTCAGAAATGTTCATTTTTTATTGTTTTCTCTTTTGACTATAAACTACTATTAAATGTGAATTATCGCTTTTGGAACTAAAATAAGTGTGTTTAGAGTCATTTTTCTGCCAGAAATTGGTCGAAATAGAAGCTTCTGAGAAGGAGGAAAAGTCTGTTAAAATGGCAATTTTGGTCACTTTGTGGCTTCAAAAAGTGGTTATTCAACATGAGGCACAATCCATTTGACATTTTGATTCATTTTTTCAACATCGAAAAAAAATTTTTTTGATTAAAAACGATGAACCCGGACCTGTCAAACTTTCTCCAGATGGTCAGAAATGGCCATTTTTTATTGTATTCTCTTTTGACTATAAACGACTATTAAATGTGAATTATCGCTTTTGGAACTAAAATAAGTGTGTTTAAGTCATTTTTCTGCCAGAAATTGGTTGAAATAGAAGCTTCTGAGAAGGAGGAAAAGTCTGTTAAAATGGCAATTTTGGTCACTGTGTGACTTTAAAAAGTGGTTATTCAACATGAGGCACAATCCATTTGACATTTTGCATCAGTTTTTTCAACATCTGAAAAAATACGTGTTTTTGATGAAAAACGATGACCCCGGACCTATCGAACTTTCTCCACACAGTCAGAAATGGCCATTTTTTATTGTTTTCTCTTTTGACTGTAAACGACTATTAAATGTGAATTATCGCTTTTGGAACTAAAATAAGAGTAATTAGATTCATTTTTCTGCCAGAAATTGATTGAAATTGAAGCTCTGAGTAGGAGGAACAGTCTGTAAAAATGGCAATTTTGGTCACTGTGTGACTTTAAAAAGTGGTTATTCAACATAAGGCACAATCCTTTTGAAATTTTGAATCATTTTTTCAACATTTGAAAAAAAAATGTTTTGATGGAAAACGATGAACCTGGACCTGTCAAACTTTCTCCACATAGTCAGAAATGTTCATTTTTTATTGTTTTCTCTTTTGACTATAAACGACTATTAAATGTGAATTATCGCTTTTGGAACTAAAATAAGTGTGTTTAGAGTCATTTTTCTGCCAGAAATTGGTCGAAATAGAAGCTTCTGAGAAGGAGGAAAAGTCTGTTAAAATGGCAATTTTGGTCACTGTGTGACTTTAAAAAGTGGTTATTCAACGTGAGGCACAATCCATTTGACATTTTGAATAATTTTTTCACCATTTGAAAAAATATTTTTTTTGATGAAAAATGATGACCTCAGACCTGTCGAACTTTCTCCACATAGTCAGAAATGGTCATTTTTTATTGTTTTCGTTTTTTACTGTAAATGACTATTAAATGTGAATTATCATGTTTGGAACTAAAATGAAGGTGTTGAGAATCATTTTTCTGACAGAAATTGGTCGAAATAGAAGCTTCTGAGTAGGAGGAAAAGTCTGTTAAAATGGCAATTTTGGTCACTGTGGGGCTTTAAAAAGTGGTTATTCAACATGAGGCACAATCCTTTTGATATTTTGCATCATTTTTTCAACATCTGAAAAAATACGTGTTTTTGATGAAAAACGATGACCCCGGACCTATCGAACTTTCACCACACAGTCAGAAATGGTCATTTTTTATTGTTTTCTCTTTTGACTATAAACGACTATTAAATGTGAATTATCGCTTTTGGAACTAAAATAAGTGTGTTTAGAGTCATTTTTATGCCAGAAGCTTCTGAGAAGGAGGAAAAGTCTGTTAAAATGGCAATTTTGGTCACTGTGTGACTTTAAAAAGTGGTTATTCAACATGAGGCACAATCCATTTGACATTTTGCATCATTTTTTCAACATTTGAAAAAATTAAGTTTTTTTGATGAAAAACGATGACCCCGGACCTATCGAACTTTCTCCACACAGTCAGAAATGGTCATTTTTTATTGTTTTCTCTTTTGACTGTAAACGACTATTAAATATGAATTATCGCTTTTGGAACTAAAATAAGAGTAATTAGAGTCATTTTTCTGCCAGAAATTGATCGAAATTGAAGCTCTGAGTAGGAGGAACAGTCTGTAAAAATGGCAATTTTGGTCACTGTGTGGCTTTAAAAAGTGGTTATTCAACATAAGGCACAATCCTTTTGAAATTTTGAATCATTTGTTCAACATTTGAAAAAAAATGTTTTGATGAAAAACGATGAACATGGACCTGTCAAACTTTCTCCACATAGTCAGAAATGTTCATTTTTTATTGTTTTCTCTTTTGACTATAAACGACTATTAAATGTGAATTATCGCTTTTGGAACTAAAATAAGTGTGTTTAGAGTCATTTTTCTGCCAGAAATTGGTCGAAATAGAAGCTTCTGAGAAGGAGGAAAAGTCTGTTAAAATGGCAATTTTGGTCACTCTGTGACTTTAAAAAGTGGTTATTCAACGTGAGGCACAATCCATTTGACATTTTGAATAATTTTTTCACCATTTGAAAAAATATTTTTTTTGATGAAAAATGATGACCTCAGACCTGTCGAACTTTCTCCACATAGTCAGAAATGGTCATTTTTTATTGTTTTCGTTTTTTACTGTAAATGACTATTAAATGTGAATTATCATGTTTGGAACTAAAATGAAGGTGTTGAGAGTCATTTTTCTGACAGAAATTGGTCGAAATAGAAGCTTCTGAGTAGGAGGAAAAGTCTGTTAAAATGGCAATTTTGGTCACTGTGTGGCTTCAAAAAGTGGTTATTCAAAATGAGGCACAATCCATTTGACATTTTGATTCATTTTTTCAACATTCGAAAAAAAAAATGTTTTGATGAAAAACGATGAACCTGTCAAACTTTCTCCAGATGGTCAGAAATGGTCATATTTTAATGTTTTCTCTTTTGACTGTAAATGACTATTAAATATGAATTATCACTTTTGGAACTAAAATAAGAGTAATTAGAGTCATTTTTCTGCCTGAAATTGATCGAAATTGAAGCTTCTGAGTAGGAGGAAAAGTCTGTAAAAATTGCAATTTTGGTCACTGTGGGGCTTTAAAAAGTGGTTATTCAACATGAGGCACAATCCTTTTGATATTTTGCATCAATTTTTTCAACATTTGAAAAAAATAAGTTTTTTTGATGAAAAGATGAATCCGGACCTGTCGAACTTTCTCCACATAGTCAGAAATGGTCATTTTGTATTGTTTTCTCTTTTGACTATAAACGACTATTAAATGTGAATTATCGCTTTTGGAACTAAAATAAGTGTGTTTAGAGTAATTTTTCTGCCAGAAATTGGTCGAAATAGAAGCTTCTGAGAAGGAGGAAAAGTCTGTAAAAATGGCAATTTTGGTCACTGTGGGGCTTTAAAAAGTGGTTATTCAACATGAGGCACAATCCTCTTGATATTTTGCATAATTTTTTCAACATTTGAAAAAAAAATTTTTTGATGAAAAACGATGAACCTGTACCTGTCAAACTTTCTCCTACTAGTCAGAAATGGTCATTTTTTATTCTTTTCTTTTTTTACTGTAAATGACTATTAAATATGAATTATCACTTTTGGAACGAAAATAAGTGTGTTTAGAGTCATTTTTCTGCCAGAAATTGATCGAAATAGAAGCTTCTGAGTAGGAGGAAAAGTCTGTAAAAATGGCAATTTTGGTCACTGTGGGGCTTTAAAAAGTGGTTATTCAACATGAGGCACACTCCTTTTGATATTTTGCATAATTTTTTCAACATTTGAAAAAATACGTTTTTTTGATGAAAACGATGATCCCGGACCTGTCGAACTTTCTCCACATAGTCAGAAATGTTCATTTTTTATTGTTTTCTCTTTTAACTATAAACTACTATTAAATGTGAATTATCACTTTTGGAACTAAAATAAGTGTGTTTAGAGTCATTTTTCTGCCAGAAATTGGTCGAAATAGAAGCTTCTGAGAAGGAGGAAAAGTCTGTTAAAATGGCAATTTTGGTCACTGTGTGACTTTAAAAAGTGGTTATTCAACATGAGGCACAATCCTTTTGATATTTTGCATCATTTTTTCAACATTTGAAAACATACGTTTTTTTGATGACCTGTCGAACTTTCTCCACATAGTCAGAAATGGTCATTTTTTATTGTTTTCTTTTTTGACTGTAAATGACTATTAAATGTGAATTATCATGTTTGGAACTAAAATGAAGGTGTTTAGAGTCATTTTTCTTCCAGAAATTGGTCGAAATAGAAGCTTCTGAGAAGGAGGAAAAGTCTGTTAAAATGGCAATTTTGGTCACTGTGTGGCTTTAAAAAGTGGTTATTCAACATGAGGCACAATCCATTTGACATTTTGAATCATTTTTTCACCATTTGAAAAAATAGTTTTTTTTGATGAAAACGATGATCCCGGACCTGTCGAACTTTCTCCACATAGTCAAAAATGTTCATTTTTTATTGTTTTCTCTTTTGACTATAAACTACTATTAAATGTGAATTATCGCTTTTGGAACTAAAATAAGTGTGTTTAGAGTCATTTTGCTGACAGAAATTGGTCGAAATAGAAGCTTCTGAGAAGGAGGAAAAGTCTGTTAAAATGGCAATTTTGGTCACTGTGGGGCTTTAAAAAGTGGTTATTCAACATGAGGCACAATCCATTTGACATTTTGAATCATTTTTTCACCATTTGAAAAAAATATATTTTGATGAAAAACGATGACCACAGACCAGTCGAACTTTCTCCACGTAGTCAGAAATGGTCATTTTTTATTGTTTTCTTTTTTGACTGTAAATGACTAATAAATGTGAATTGCCATGTTGGAACTGAAATGAAGGTGTTTAAAGTCATTTTTCTGACAGAAATTGGTCGAAATAGAAGCTTCTGAGTAGGAGGAAAAGTCTGTTAAAATGGCAATTTTGGTCACTTTTTGGCTTCAAAAAGTGGTTATTCAACATGAGGCACAATCCATTTGACATTTTGATTCATTTTTTCAACATCGAAAAAATTTTTTTTTTGATTAAAAACGATGAACCCGGACCTGTCAAACTTTCTCCAGATGGTCAGAAATGGTCATTTTTTATTGTATTCTCTTTTGACTATAAACGACTATTAAATGTGAATTATCGCTTTTGGAACTAAAATAAGTGTGTTTAAGTCATTTTTCTGCCAGAAATTGGTTGAAATAGAAGCTTCTGAGAAGGAGGAAAAGTCTGTTAAAATGGCAATTTTGGTCACTGTGTGACTTTAAAAAGTGGTTATTCAACATGAGGCACAATCCATTTGACATTTTGCATCATTTTTTCAACATCTGAAAAAATACGTGTTTTTGATGAAAAACGATGACCCCGGACCTATCGAACTTTCTCCACACAGTCAGAAATGGTCATTTTTTATTGTTTTCTCTTTTGACTATAAACGACTATTAAATGTGAATTATCGCTTTTGGAACTAAAATAAGTGTGTTTAGAGTAATTTTTATGCCAGAAGCTTCTGAGAAGGAGGAAAAGTCTGTTAAAATGGCAATTTTGGTCACTGTGTGACTTTAAAAAGTGGTTATTCAACATGAGGCACAATCCATTTGACATTTTGCATCATTTTTTCAACATTTGAAAAAATTAAGTTTTTTTGATGAAAAACGATGACCCCGGACCTATCGAACTTTCTCCACACAGTCAGAAATGGTCATTTTTTATTGTTTCTCTTTTGACTGTAAACGACTATTAAATATGAATTATCGCTTTTGGAACTAAAATAAGAGTAATTAGAGTCATTTTTCTGCCAGAAATTGATTGAAATTGAAGCTCTGAGTAGGAGGAACAGTCTGTAAAAATGGCAATTTTGGTCACTGTGTGGCTTTAAAAAGTGGTTATTCAACATAAGGCACAATCCTTTTGAAATTTTGAATCATTTTTTCAACATTTGAAAAAAAAATGTTTTGATGAAAAACGATGAACCTGGACCTGTCAAACTTTCTCCACATAGTCAGAAATGTTCATTTTTTATTGTTTTCTCTTTTGACTATAAACGACTATTAAATGTGAATTATCGCTTTTGGAACTAAAATAAGTGTGTTTAGAGTCATTTTTCTGACAGAAATTGGTCGAAATAGAAGCTTCTGAGAAGGAGGAAAAGTCTGTTAAAATGGCAATTTTGGTCACTGTGTAACTTTAAAAAGTGGTTAATCAACGTGAGGCACAATCCATTTGACATTTTGAATAATTTTTTCACCATTTTAAAAAATATTTTTTTTGATGAAAAATGATGACCTCAGACCTGTCGAACTTTCTCCACATAGTCAGAAATGGTCATTTTTTATTGTTTTCGTTTTTTACTGTAAATGACTATTAAATGTGAATTATCATGTTTGGAACTAAAATGAAGGTGTTGAGAGTCATTTTTCTGACAGAAATTGGTCGAAATAGAAGCTTCTGAGTAGGAGGAAAAGTCTGTTAAAATGGCAATTTTGGTCACTGTGTGGCTTCAAAAAGTGGTTATTCAAAATGAGGCACAATCCATTTGACATTTTGATTCATTTTTTCAACATTCGAAAAAAAAAATGTTTTGATGAAAAACGATGAAACTGTCAAACTTTCTCCAGATGGTCAGAAATGGTCATATTTTAATGTTTTCTCTTTTGACTGTAAATGACTATTAAATATGAATTATCACTTTTGGAACTAAAATAAGAGTAATTAGAGTCATTTTTCTGCCTGAAATTGATCGAAATTGAAGCTTCTGAGTAGGAGGAAAAGTCTATAAAAATTGCAATTTTGGTCACTGTGGGACTTTAAAAAGTGGTTATTCAACATGAGGCACAATCCTTTTGATATTTTGCATCATTTTTTCAACATTTGAAAAAATAAGTTTTTTTGATGAAAACGATGTCGAACTTTCTCCACATAGTCAGAAATGGTCATTTTTTATTGTTTTCTCTTTTGACTATAAACGACTATTAAATGTGAATTATCATGTTTGGAACTAAAATGAAGGTGTTGAGACTCATTTTTCTTCCAGAATTTGGTCGAAATAGAAGCTTCTGAGTAGGAGGAAAAGTCTGTTAAAATGGCAATTTTGGTCACTGTGTGGCTTTAAAAAGTGGTTATTCAACATAAGGCACAATCCTTTTGAAATTTTGAATCATTTTTTCAACATTTGAAAAAAAAATGTTTTGATGAAAAACGATGAATCTGGACCTGTCAAACTTTCTCCAGATGGTCAGAAATGGTCATATTTTAATGTTTTCTCTTTTGACTGTAAATGACTATTAAATATGAATTATCACTTTTGGAACTAAAATAAGAGTAATTAGAGTCATTTTTCTGCCAGATATTGATCGAAATTGAAGCTTCTGAGTAGGAGGAAAAGTCTGTAAAAATTGCAATTTTGGTCACTGTGGGGCTTTAAAAAGTGGCTATTCAACATGAGGCACAATCCTTTTGATATTTTGCATCATTTTTTCAACATTTGAAAAAATAAGTTTTTTTGATGAAAAGATGAATCCGGACCTGTCGAACTTTCTCCACATAGTCAGAAATGGTCATTTTGTATTGTTTTCTCTTTTGACTATAAACGACTATTAAATGTGAATTATCGCTTTTGGAACTAAAATAAGTGTGTTTAGAGTAATTTTTCTGCCTGAAATTGGTTGAAATAGAAGCTTCTGAGAAGGAGGAAAAGTCTGTTAAAATGGCAATTTTGGTCACTGTGTGGCTTTAAAAAGTGGTTATTCAACATAAGGCACAATCCTTTTGAAATTTTGAATCATTTTTTCAACATTTGAAAAAAAAATTTTTTGATGAAAAACGATGAACCTGTACCTGTCAAACTTTCTCCTAATAGTCAGAAATGGTCATTTTTTATTCTTTTCTTTTTTGACTGTAAATGACTATTAAATATGAATTATCACTTTTGGAACTAAAATAAGTGTGTTTAGAGTCATTTTTCTGCCAGAAATTGATCGAAATAGAAGCTTCTGAGTAGGAGGAAAAGTCTGTAAAAATGGCAATTTTGGTCACTGTGGGGCTTTAAAAAGTGGTTATTCAACATGAGGCACAATCCTTTTGATATTTTGCATAATTTTTTCAACATTTGAAAAAATAAGTTTTTTTGATGAAAACGATGATCCCGGACCTGTCGAACTTTCTCCACATAGTCAGAAATGTTCATTTTTTATTGTTTTCTCTTTTAACTATAAACTACTATTAAATGTGAATTATCACTTTTGGAACTAAAATAAGTGTGTTTAGAGTCATTTTTCTGCCAGAAATTGGTCGAAATAGAAGCTTCTGAGAAGGAGGAAAAGTCTGTTAAAATGGCAATTTTGGTCACTGTGTGACTTTAAAAAGTGGTTATTCAACATGAGGCACAATCCTTTTGATATTTTGCATCATTTTTTCAACATTTGAAAACATACGTTTTTTTGATGACCTGTCGAACTTTCTCCACATAGTCAGAAATGGTCATTTTTTATTGTTTTCTTTTTTACTGTAAATGACTATTAAATGTGAATTATCATGTTTGGAACTAAAATGAAGGTGTTTAGAGTCATTTTTCTTCCAGAAATTGGTCGAAATAGAAGCTTCTGAGAAGGAGGAAAAGTCTGTTAAAATGGCAATTTTGGTCACTGTGTGGCTTTAAAAAGTGGTTATTCAACATGAGGCACAATCCATTTGACATTTTGAATCATTTTTTCACCATTTGAAAAAATAGGTTTTTTTGATGAAAACGATGATCCCGGACCTGTCGAACTTTCTCCACATAGTCAAAAATGTTCATTTTTTATTGTTTTCTCTTTTGACTATAAACTACTATTAAATGTGAATTATCGCTTTTGGAACTAAAATAAGTGTGTTTAGAGTCATTTTGCTGACAGAAATTGGTCGAAATAGAAGCTTCTGAGAAGGAGGAAAAGTCTGTTAAAATGGCAATTTTGGTCACTGTGGGGCTTTAAAAAGTGGTTATTCAACATGAGGCACAATCCATTTGACATTTTGAATCATTTTTTCACCATTTGAAAAAAATATATTTTGATGAAAAACGATGACCACAGACCAGTCGAACTTTCTCCACGTAGTCAGAAATGGTCATTTTTTATTGTTTTCTTTTTTGACTGTAAATGACTAATAAATGTGAATTGCCATGTTGGAACTGAAATGAAGGTGTTTAAAGTCATTTTTCTGACAGAAATTGGTCGAAATAGAAGCTTCTGAGTAGGAGGAAAAGTCTGTTAAAATGGCAATTTTGGTCACTTTGTGGCTTCAAAAAGTGGTTATTCAACATGAGGCACAATCCATTTGACATTTTGATTCATTTTTTCAACATCGGAAAAAAAAAATTTTTGATTAAAAACGATGAACCCGGACCTGTCAAACTTTCTCCAGATGGTCAGAAATGGTCATTTTTTATTGTATTCTCTTTTGACTATAAACGACTATTAAATGTGAATTATCGCTTTTGGAACTAAAATAAGTGTGTTTAAGTCATTTTTCTGCCCGAAATTGGTTGAAATAGAAGCTTCTGAGAAGGAGGAAAAGTCTGTTAAAATGGCAATTTTGGTCACTGTGTGACTTTAAAAAGTGGTTATTCAACATGAGGCACAATCCATTTGACATTTTGCATCATTTTTTCAACATCTGAAAAAATACGTGTTTTTGATGAAAAACGATGACCCCGGACCTATCGAACTTTCTCCACACAGTCAGAAATGGTCATTTTTTATTGTTTTCTCTTTTGACTATAAACGACTATTAAATGTGAATTATCGCTTTTGGAACTAAAATAAGTGTGTTTAGAGTAATTTTTATGCCAGAAGCTTCTGAGAAGGAGGAAAAGTCTGTTAAAATGGCAATTTTGGTCACTGTGTGACTTTAAAAAGTGGTTATTCAACATGAGGCACAATCCATTTGACATTTTGCATCATTTTTTCAACATTTGAAAAAATTAAGTTTTTTTGATGAAAAACGATGACCCCGGACCTATCGAACTTTCTCCACACAGTCAGAAATGGTCATTTTTTATTGTTTTCTCTTTTGACTGTAAACGACTATTAAATATGAATTATCGCTTTTGGAACTAAAATAAGAGTAATTAGAGTCATTTTTATGCCAGAAATTGATCGAAATTGAAGCTCTGAGTAGGAGGAACAGTCTGTAAAAATGGCAATTTTGGTCACTGTGTGGCTTTAAAAAGTGGTTATTCAACATAAGGCACAATCCTTTTGAAATTTTGAATCATTTTTTCAACATTTGAAAAAAAAATGTTTTGATGAAAAACGATGAACCTGGACCTGTCAAACTTTCTCCAAATAGTCAGAAATGTTCATTTTTTATTGTTTTCTCTTTTGACTATAAACGACTATTAAATGTGAATTATCGCTTTTGGAACTAAAATAAGTGTGTTTAGAGTCATTTTTCTGCCAGAAATTGGTCGAAATAGAAGCTTCTGAGAAGGAGGAAAAGTCTGTTAAAATGGCAATTTTGGTCACTGTGTGACTTTAAAAAGTGGTTATTCAACGTGAGGCACAATCCATTTGACATTTTGAATCATTTTTTCACCATTTGAAAAAATATTTTTTTTGATGAAAAATGATGACCTCAGACCTGTCAAACTTTCTCCACATAGTCAGAAATGGTCATTTTTTATTGTTTTCGTTTTTTACTGTAAATGACTATTAAATGTGAATTATCATGTTTGGAACTAAAATGAAGGTGTTTAGAGTCATTTTTCTGACAGAAATTGGTCGAAATAGAAGCTTCTGAGTAGGAGGAAAAGTCTGTTAAAATGGCAATTTTGGTCACTGTGTGGCTTCAAAAAGTGGTTATTCAAAATGAGGCACAATCCATTTGACATTTTGATTCATTTTTTCAACATTCGAAAAAAAAAATGTTTTGATGAAAAACGATGAACCCGGACCTGTCAAACTTTCTCCAGATGGTCAGAAATGGTCATTTTTTATTGTATTCTCTTTTGACTGTAAACGACTATTAAATGTGAATTATCGCTTTTGGAACTAAAATAAGTGTGTTTAGAGTCATTTTTCTGCCAGAAATTGGTCGAAATAGAAGCTTCTGAGAAGGAGGAAAAGTCTAATAAAATGGCAATTTTGGTCACTGTGGGGCTTTAAAAAGTGGTTATTCAACATGAGGCACAATCCTTTTGACATTTTGCATCATTTTTTCAACATTTGAAAAAATTATTTTTTGGATGAAAAACGATGACCTCGGACCTGTCGAACTTTCTACAGATGGTCAGAAATGGTCATTTTTTCATGTTTTCCCTTTTGACTGTAAACGACTATTAAATGTGAATTATCGCTTTTGGAACTAAAATAAGTGTGTTTAGAGTCATTTTTATGCCAGAAATTGGTCGAAATAAAGCTTCTGAGTAGGAGGAAAAGTCTGTAAAAATGGCAATTTTGGTCACTGTGGGGCTTTAAAAAAAAAAGTGGTTATTCAAAATGAGGCACAATCCATTTGACATTTTGATTCATTTTTTCAACATCGAAAAAAAATTTTTTTTTGATGAAAAACGATGAACCCGGCCTGTCAAACTTTCTCCAGATGGTCAGAAATGGTCATTTTTTATTGTATTCTCTTTTGACTATAAACGACTATTAAATGTGAATTATCGCTTTTGGAACTAAAATAAGTGTGTTTATAGTCATTTTTCTGCCAGAAATAGAAGCTTCTGAGAAGGAGGAAAAGTCTGTTAAAATGGCAATTTTGGTCACTGTGTGACTTTAAAAAGTGGTTATTCAACATGAGGCACAATCCATTTGACATTTTGCATCATTTTTTCAACATCTGAAAAAATACGTGTTTTTGATGAAAAACGATGACCCCGGACCTATCGAACTTTCTCCACACAGTCAGAAATGGTCATTTTTTATTGTTTTCTCTTTTGACTGTAAACGACTATTAAATGTGAATTATCATGTTTGGAACTAAAATGTAGGTGTTTAGAGTCATTTTTCGGACAGAAATTGGTAGAAATAGAAGCTTCTGAGTAGGAGGAAAAGTCTGTTAAAATGGCAATTTTGGTCACTGTGTGGCTTCAAAAAGTGGTTATTCAAAATGAGGCACAATCCATTTGACATTTTGATTCATTTTTTCAACATTCGAAAAAAAAATGTTTTGATGAAAAATGATGAACCCGGACCTGTCAAACTTTCTCCAGATGGTCAGAAATGGTCATATTTTAATGTTTTCTCTTTTGACTGTAAATGACTATTAAATATGAATTATCACTTTTGGAACTAAAATAAGAGTAATTAGAGTCATTTTTCTGCCAGATATTGATCGAAATTGAAGCTTCTGAGTAGGAGGAAAAGTCTGTAAAAATTGCAATTTTGGTCACTGTGGGGCTTTAAAAAGTGGTTATTCAACATGAGGCACAATCCTTTTGATATTTTGCATCATTTTTTCAACATTTGAAAAAATAAGTTTTTTTGATGAAAACGATGAATCCGGACCTGTCGAACTTTCTCCACATAGTCAGAAATGTTCATTTTTTATTGTTTTCTCTTTTGACTATAAACTACTATTAAATGTGAATTATCGCTTTTGGAACTAAAATAAGTGTGTTTAGAGTCATTTTTCTGCCAGAAATTGGTCGAAATAGAAGCTTGTGAGAAGGAGGAAAAGTCTGTTAAAATGGCAATTTTGGTCACTGTGTGGCTTTAAAAAGTGGTTATTCAACATGAGGCACAATCCATTTGACATTTTGAATAATTTTTTCACCATTTGAAAAAATAATTTTTTTGATGAAAAACGATGACCACAGACCTGTCGAACTTTCTCCACATAGTCAGAAATGGTCATTTTTATTGTTTTCTCTTTTGACTATAAAAGACTATTAAATGTGAATTATCGCTTTTGGAACTAAAATAAGTGTGTTTAGAGTCATTTTTCTGCCAGAAATTGGTCGAAATAGAAGCTTCTGAGAAGGAGAAAAGTCTGTTAAAATTGCAATTTTGGTCACTTTGTGGCTTCAAAAAGTGGTTATTCAACATGAGGCACAATCCATTTGACATTTTGATTCATTTTTTCAACATCGAAAAAAAATTTTTTTGATTAAAAACGATGAACCCGGACCTGTCAAACTTTCTCCAGATGGTCAGAAATGGTCATTTTTTATTGTATTCTCTTTTGACTATAAACGACTATTAAATGTGAATTATCGCTTTTGGAACTAAAATAAGTGTGTTTAAGTCATTTTTCTGCCAGAAATTGGTTGAAATAGAAGCTTCTGAGAAGGAGGAAAAGTCTGTTAAAATGGCAATTTTGGTCACTGTGTGACTTTAAAAAGTGGTTATTCAACATGAGGCACAATCCATTTGACATTTTGCATCAGTTTTTTCAACATCTGAAAAAATACGTGTTTTTGATGAAAAACGATGACCCCGGACCTATCGAACTTTCTCCACACAGTCAGAAATGGTCATTTTTTATTGTTTTCTCTTTTGACTGTAAACGACTATTAAATGTGAATTATCGCTTTTGGAACTAAAATAAGAGTAATTAGATTCATTTTTCTGCCAGAAATTGATCGAAAACGAAGCTCTGAGTAGGAGGAACAGTCTGTAAAAATGGCAATTTTGGTCACTGTGTGACTTTAAAAAGTGGTTATTCAACATAAGGCACAATCCTTTTGAAATTTTGAATCATTTTTTCAACATTTTAAAAAAATTTTTTGATGAAAAACGATGAACCTGGACCTGTCAAACTTTCTCCAGATGGTCAGAAATGGTCATTTTTAATGTTTTCTCTTTTGACTGTAAATAACTATTAAATATGAATCATCACTTTTGGAACTAAAATAAGAGTAATTAGAGTCATTTTTCTGCCAGAAATTGATCGAAATTGAAGCTCTGAGTAGGAGGAACAGTCTGTAAAAATGGCAATTTTGGTCACTGTGTGGTCAGAAATGGTCATTTTTTATTGTATTCTCTTTTGACTATAAACGACTATTAAATGTGAATTATCGCTTTTGGAACTAAAATAAGTGTGTTTAGAGTCATTTTTCTGCCAGAAATTGATCGAAATTGAAGCTTCTGAGTAGGAGGAAAAGTCTGTAAAAATTGCAATTTTGGTCACTGTGGGGTTTTAAAAAGTGGTTATTTAACATGAGGCACAATCCTTTTGATATTTTGCATAATTTTTTCAACATTTGAAAAAATAAGTTTTTTTGATGAAAACGATGAATCCGGACCTGTCGAACTTTCTCCACATAGTCAGAAATGTTCATTTTTTATTTTTTTCTCTTTTGACTATAAACTACTATTAAATGTGAATTATCTCTTTTGGAACTAAAATAAGTGTGTTTAGAGTCATTTTTCTGCCAGAAATTGGTCGAAATAGAAGCTTCTGACAAGGAGGAAAAGTCTGTTAAAATGGCAATTTTGGTCACTGTGTGACTTTAAAAAGTGGTTATTCAACATGAGGCACAATCCTTTTGATATTTTGCATCATTTTTTCAACATTTGAAAAAATTATTTTTTTGATGAAAACGATGACCACAGACCTGTCAAACTTTCTCCAGATGGTCAGAAATGGTCATATTTTAATGTTTTCTCTTTTGACTGTAAATGACTATTAAATATGAATTATCACTTTTGGAACTAATATAAGAGTAATTAGAGTCATTTTTCTGCCAGAAATTGATCGAAATTGAAGCTTCTGAGTAGGAGGAAAAGTCTGTAAAAATTGCAATTTTGGTCACAGTGGGGCTTTAAAAAGTGGTTATTCATCATGAGGCACAATCCTTTTGATATTTTGCATCATTTTTTCAACATTTGAAAAAAAAAATGTTTTGATGAAAAACGATGACCACAGACCTGTCGAACTTTCTCCACATAGTCAGAAATGTTCATTTTTTATTTTTTTCTCTTTTGACTATAAACTACTATTAAATGTGAATTATCGCTTTTGGAACTAAAATAAGAGTAATTAGATTCATTTTTCTGCCAGAAATTGATCGAAATTGAAGCTCTGAGTAGGAGGAACAGTCTGTAAAAATGGCAATTTTGGTCACTGTGTGACTTTAAAAAGTGGTTATTCAACATAAGGCACAATCCTTTTGAAATTTTGAATCATTTTTTCAACATTTTAAAAAAAAAATTTGATGAAAAACGATGAACCTGGACCTGTCAAACTTTCTCCAGATGGTCAGAAATGGTCATTTTTAATGTTTTCTCTTTTGACTGTAAATAACTATTAAATATGAATCATCACTTTTGGAACTAAAATAAGAGTAATTAGAGTCATTTTTCTGCCAGAAATTGATCGAAATTGAAGCTCTGAGTAGGAGGAACAGTCTGTAAAAATGGCAATTTTGGTCACTGTGTGGTCAGAAATGGTCATTTTTTATTGTATTCTCTTTTGACTATAAACGACTATTAAATGTGAATTATCGCTTTTGGAACTAAAATAAGTGTGTTTAGAGTCATTTTTCTGCCAGAAATTGATCGAAATTGAAGCTTCTGAGTAGGAGGAAAAGTCTGTAAAAATTGCAATTTTGGTCACTGTGGGGCTTTAAAAAGTGGTTATTTAACATGAGGCACAATCCTTTTGATATTTTGCATCATTTTTTCAACATTTGAAAAAATAAGTTTTTTGATGAAAACGATGAATCCGGACCTGTCGAACTTTCTCCACATAGTCAGAAATGGTCATTTTGTATTGTTTTCTCTTTTGACTATAAACGACTATTAAATGTGAATTATCGCTTTTGGAACTAAAATAAGTGTGTTTAGAGTAATTTTTCTGCCTGAAATTGGTTGAAATAGAAGCTTCTGAGAAGGAGGAAAAGTCTGTTAAAATGGCAGTTTTGGTCACTGTGTGGCTTTAAAAAGTGGTTATTCAACATAAGGCACAATCCTTTTGAAATTTTGAATCATTCTTTCAACATTTGAAAAAAAAAATGTTTTGATGAAAAACGATGAACCTGGACCTGTCAAACTTTCTCCAGATGGTCAGAAATGGTCATATTTTAATGTTTTCTCTTTTGACTGTAAATAACTATTAAATATGAATCATCACTTTTGGAACTAAAATAAGAGTGTTTAGAGTCATTTTTCTGTCAGAAATTGATCGAAATTAAAGCTTCTGAGTAGGAGGAAAAGTCTGTAAAAATTGCAATTTTGGTCACTGTGGGGCTTTAAAAAGTGGTTATTCAACATGAGGCACAATCATTTTGATATTTTGCATCATTTTTTCAACATTTGAAAAAATAAGTTTTTTTGATGAAAACGATGATCCCGGACCTGTCGAACTTTCTCCACATAGTCAGAAATGTTCATTTTTTATTGTTTTCTCTTTTGACTATAAACTACTATTAAATGTGAATTATCGCTTTTGGAACTAAAATAAGTGTGTTTAGAGTCATTTTTCTGCCAGAAATTGGTCGAAATAGAAGCTTCTGAGAAGGAGGAAAAGTCTGTTAAAATGGCAATTTTGGTCACTGTGTGACTTTAAAAAGTGGTTATTCAAAATGAGGCACAATCCATTTGACATTTTGATTCATTTTTTCAACATTCGAAAAAAAAAATGTTTTGATGAAAAACGATGAACCCGGACCTGTCAAACTTTCTCCAGATGGTCAGAAATGGTCATATTTTAATGTTTTCTCTTTTGACTGTAAATGACTGTTAAATATGAATTATCACTTTTGGAACTAAAATAAGAGTAATTAGAGTCATTTTTCTGCCAGAAATTGATCGAAATTGAAGCTTCTGAGTAGGAGGAAAAGTCTGTAAAAATTGCAATTTTGGTCACTGTGGGGCTTTAAAAAGTGCTTATTCAACATGAGGCACAATCCTTTTGACATTTTGAATCATTTTTTCACCATTTGAAAAAATATTTTTTTTGATGAAAAATGATGACCTCAGACCTGTCGAACTTTCTCCACATAGTCAGAAATGGTCATTTTTTATTGTTTTCTTTTTTGACTGTAAATGACTATTAAATGTGAATTATCATGTTTGGAACTAAAATGAAGGTGTTTAGAGTCATTTTTCTGACAGAAATTGGTCGAAATAGAAGCTTCTGAGTAGGAGGAAAAGTCTGTTAAAATGGCAATTTTGGTCACTGTGTGGCTTCAAAAAGTGGTTATTCAAAATGAGGCACAATCCATTTGACATTTTGATTCATTTTTTCAACATTCGAAAAAAAAAATGTTTTGATGAAAAACGATGAACCCGGACCTGTCAAACTTTCTCCAGATGGTCAGAAATGGTCATATTTTAATGTTTTCTCTTTTGACTGTAAATGACTATTAAATATGAATTATCACTTTTGGAACTAAAATAAGAGTAATTAGAGTCATTTTTCTGCCAGAAATTGATCGAAATTGAAGCTTCTGAGTAGGAGGAAAAGTCTGTAAAAATTGCAATTTTGGTCACTGTGGGGCTTTAAAAAGTGGTTATTCAACATGAGGCACAATCCTTTTGATATTTTGCATCATTTTTTCAACATTTGAAAAAATAAGTTTTTTTGATGAAAACGATGAATCCCGGACGTGTCGAACTTTCTCCACATAGTCAGAAATGGTCATTTTTTATTGTTTTCTTTTTTGACTGTAAATGACTATTAAATGTGAATTATCATGTTTGGAACTAAAATGAAGGTGTCGAGACTCATTTTTCTTCCAGAAATTGGTCGAAATAGAAGCTTCTGAGTAGGAGGAAAAGTCTGTTAAAATGGCAATTTTGGTCACTGTGTGGCTTTAAAAAGTGGTTATTCAACATAAGGCACAATCCTTTTGAAATTTTTAATCATTTTTTCAACATTTGAAAAAAAAATGTTTTGATGAAAAACGATGAACCTGGACCTGTCAAACTTTCTCCAGATGGTCAGAAATGGTCATATTTTAATGTTTTCTCTTTTGACTGTAAATGACTATTAAATATGAATTATCTCTTTTGGAACTAAAATAAGTGTGTTTAGAGTCATTTTTCTGCCAGAAATTGGTCGAAATAGAAGCTTCTGACAAGGAGGAAAAGTCTGTTAAAATGGCTATTTTGGTCACTGTGTGACTTTAAAAAGTGGTTATTCAACATGAGGCACAATCCTTTTGATATTTTGCATCATTTTTTCAACATTTGAAAACATACGTTTTTTTGATGACCTGTCGAACTTTCTCCACATAGTCAGAAATGTTCATTTTTTATTGTTTTCTTTTTTGACTGTAAATGACTATTAAATGTGAATTATCATGTTTGGAACTAAAATGAAGGTGTTTAGAGTCATTTTTCTTCCAGAAATTGGTCGAAATAGAAGCTTCTGAGAAGGAGGAAAAGTCTGTTAAAATGGCAATTTTGGTCACTGTGTGGCTTTAAAAAGTGGTTATTCAACATGAGGCACAATCCATTTGACATTTTGAATCATTTTTTCACCATTTGAAAAAATAAGTTTTTTTGATGAAAACGATCATCCCGGACCTGTCGAACTTTCTCCACATAGTCAAAAATGTTCATTTTTTATTGTTTTCTCTTTTGACTATAAACTACTATTAAATGTGAATTATCGCTTTTGGAACTAAAATAAGTGTGTTTAGAGTCATTTTTCTGCCAGAAATTGGTCGAAATAGAAGCTTGTGAGAAGGAGGAAAAGTCTGTTAAAATGGCAATTTTGGTCACTGTGTGACTTTAAAAAGTGGTTATTCAACATGAGGCACAATCCATTTGACATTTTGAATAATTTTTTCACCATTTGAAAAAATAATTTTTTTGATGAAAAACGATGACCACAGACCTGTCGAACTTTCTCCACATAGTCAGAAATGGTCATTTTTATTGTTTTCTCTTTTGACTATAAAAGACTATTAAATGTGAATTATCGCTTTTGGAACTAAAATAAGTGTGTTTAGAGTCATTTTTCTGCCAGAAATTGGTCGAAATAGAAGCTTCTGAGAAGGAGAAAAGTCTGTTAAAATGGCAATTTTGGTCACTGTGTGGCTTTAAAAAGTGGTTATTCAACATGAGGCACAATCCATTTGACATTTTGAATCATTTTTTCACCATTTGAAAAAATTATTTTTTTGATGAAAACGATGACCACAGACCAGTCGAACTTTCTCCACGTAGTCAGAAATGGTCATTTTTTATTGTTTTCTTTTTTGACTGTAAATGACTAATAAATGTGAATTGCCATGTTTGGAACTGAAATGAAGGTGTTTAGAGTCATTTTTCTGACAGAAATTGGTCGAAATAGAAGCTTCTGAGTAGGAGGAAAAGTCTGTTAAAATGGCAATTTTGATCACTTTGTGGCTTCAAAAAGTGGTTATTCAACATGAGGCACAATCCATTTGACATTTTGATTCATTTTTTCAACATCGAAAAAAAAATTTTTTGATTAAAAACGATGAACCCGGACCTGTCAAACTTTCTCCAGATGGTCAGAAATGGTCATTTTTTATTGTATTCTCTTTTGACTATAAACGACTATTAAATGTGAATTATCGCTTTTGGAACTAAAATAAGTGTGTTTAAGTCATTTTTCTGCCAGAAATTGGTTGAAATAGAAGCTTCTGAGAAGGAGGAAAAGTCTGTTAAAATGGCAATTTTGGTCACTGTGTCACTGTGTCACTGTGACTTTAAAAAGTGGTTATTCAACATGAGGCACAATCCATTTGACATTTTGCATCAGTTTTTTCAACATCTGAAAAAATACGTGTTTTTGATGAAAAACGATGACCCCGGACCTATCGAACTTTCTCCACACAGTCAGAAATGGTCATTTTTTATTGTTTTCTCTTTTGACTATAAACGACTATTAAATGTGAATTATCGCTTTTGGAACTAAAATAAGTGTGTTTAGAGTCATTTTTATGCCAGAAGCTTCTGAGAAGGAGGAAAAGTCTGTTAAAATGGCAATTTTGGTCACTGTGTGACTTTAAAAAGTGGTTATTCAACATGAGGCACAATCCATTTGACATTTTGCATCATTTTTTCAACATTTGACAAAATTAAGTTTTTTTGATGAAAAACGATGACCCCGGACCTATCGAACTTTCTCCACACAGTCAGGAATGGTCATTTTTTATTGTTTTCTCTTTTGACTGTAAACGACTATTAAATGTGAATTATCGCTTTTGGAACTAAAATAAGAGTAATTAGAGCCATTTTTCTGCCAGAAATTGATCGAAATTGAAGCTCTGAGTAGGAGGAACAGTGTGTAAAAATGGCAATTTTGGTCACTGTGTGACTTTAAAAAGTGGTTATTCAACATAAGGCACAATCCTTTTGAAATTTTGAATCATTTTTTCAACATTTGAAAAAAAAAATTTGATGAAAAACGATGAACCTGGACCTGTCAAACTTTCTCCAGATGGTCAGAAATGGTCATATTTTAATGTTTTCTCTTTTGACTGTAAATAACTATTAAATATGAATCATCACTTTTGGAACTAAAATAAGAGTAATTAGAGTCATTTTTCTGCCAGAAATTGATCGAAATTGAAGCTCTGAGTAGGAGGAACAGTCTGTAAAAATGGCAATGTTGGTCACTGTGGGGCTTCAAAAAGTGGTTATTCAACATGAGGCACAATCCATTTGACATTTTGATTCATTTTTTCAACATCGAAAAAAAAAATTTTTTGATGAAAAACGATGAACCCGGACCTGTCAAACTTTCTCCAGATGGTCAGAAATGGTCATTTTTTATTGTATTCTCTTTTGACTATAAACGACTATTAAATGTGAATTATCGCTTTTGGAACTAAAATAAGTGTGTTTAGAGTCATTTTTCTGCCAGAAATTGGTTGAAATAGAAGCTTCTGAGAAGGAGGAAAAGTCTGTTAAAATGGCAATTTTGGTCACTGTGTGACTTTAAAAAGTGGTTATTCACATGAGGCACAATCCATTTGACATTTTGCATCATTTTTTCAACATTTGAAAAAAGTATTTTTTGGATGAAAAACGATGACCTCGGACCTGTCGAACTTTCTACAGATGGTCAGAAATGGTCATTTTTTAATGTTTTCCCTTTTGACTGTAAACGACTATTAAATGTGAATTATCGCGTTTGGAACTAAAATAAGTGTGTTTAGAGTCATTTTTATGCCAGAAATTGGTCGAAATAAAGCTTCTGAGTAGGAGGAAAAGTCTGTAAAAATGGCAATTTTGGTCACTGTGGGGCTTTAAAAAGTGGTTATTTAACATGAGGCACAATCCTTTTGATATTTTGCATCGTTTTTTCAACATTTGAAAAAATAAATTTTTTGATGAAAAACGATGGCCACAGACCTGTCGAACTTTCTCCACATAGTCAGAAATGGTCATTTTTTATTCTTTTCTTTTTTGACGGTAAATGACTATTAAATATGAATTATCACTTTTGGAACTAAAATAAGAGTGTTTAGAGTCATTTTTCTGCCAGAAATTGATCGAAATAGAAGCTTCTGAGTAGGAGGAAAAGTCTGTAAAAATTGCAATTTTGGTCACTCTGGGGCTTTGTGGTTATTCAACATGAGGCACGATCCTTTTGATATTTTGCATCATTTTTTCAACATTTGAAAACATACGTTTTTTTGATGACCTGTCGAACTTTCTCCACATAGTCAGAAATGGTCATTTTTTATTGTTTTGTTTTTTGACTGTAAATGACTATTAGATGTGAATTATCATGTTTGGAACTAAAATGAACGTGTTTAGAGTCATTTTGCTGACAGAAATTGGTCGAAATAGAAGCTTCTGAGAAGGAGGAAAAGTCTGTTAAAATGGCAATTTTGGTCACTGTGTGACTTTAAAAAGTGGTTATTCAACATGAGGCACAATCCATTTGACATTTTGAATCATTTTTTCACCATTTGAAAAAATAATTTTTTTGATGAAAAACGATGACCACAGACCTGTCGAACTTTCTCCACATAGTCAGAAATGTTCATTTTTTATTTTTTTCTCTTTTGACTATAAACTACTATTAAATGTGAATTATCGCTTTTGGAACTAAAATAAGTGTGTTTAGAGTCATTTTTCTGCCAGAAATTGGTCGAAATAGAAGCTTCTGACAAGGAGGAAAAGTCTGTTAAAATGGCTATTTTGGTCACTGTGTGACTTTAAAAAGTGGTTATTCAACATGAGGCACAATCCTTTTGATATTTTGCATCATTTTTCCAACATTTGAAAAAATTATTTTTTTGATGAAAACGATGACCACAGACCTGTCAAACTTTCTCCAGATGGGCAGAAATGGTCATATTTTAATGTTTTCTCTTTTGACTGTAAATGACTATTAAAAATGAATTATCACTTTTGGAACTAAAATAAGAGTAATTAGAGTCATTTTTCTGCCAGAAATTGATCGAAATTGAAGCTTCTGAGTAGGAGGAAAAGTCTGTAAAAATTGCAATTTTGGTCACTGTGGGGCTTTAAAAAGTGGTTATTCAACATGAGGCACAATCCTTTTGATATTTTGCATCATTTTTTCAACATTTGAAAAAATAAGTTTTTTTGATGAAAACGATGAATCCGGACCTGTCGAACTTTCTCCACATAGTCAGAAATGGTCATTTTGTATTGTTTTCTCTTTTGACTATAAACGACTATTAAATGTGAATTATCGCTTTTGGAACTAAAATAAGTGTGTTTAGAGTCATTTTTATGCCTGAAATTGGTCGAAATAAAGCTTCTGAGTAGGAGGAAAAGTCTGTAAAAATGGCAATTTTGGTCACTGTGGGGCTTTAAAAAGTGGTTATTTAACATGAGGCACAATCCTTTTGATATTTTGCATCGTTTTTTCAACATTTGAAAAAATAAATTTTTTGATGAAAAACGATGGCCACAGACCTGTCGAACTTTCTCCACATAGTCAGAAATGGTCATTTTTTATTCTTTTCTTTTTTGACGGTAAATGACTATTAAATATGAATTATCACTTTTGGAACTAAAATAAGAGTGTTTAGAGTCATTTTTCTGCCAGAAATTGATCGAAATAGAAGCTTCTGAGTAGGAGGAAAAGTCTGTAAAAATTGCAATTTTGGTCACTCTGGGGCTTTGTGGTTATTCAACATGAGGCACAATCCATTTGACATTTTGAATCATTTTTTCACCATTTGAAAAAATAATTTTTTTGATGAAAAACGATGACCACAGACCTGTCGAACTTTCTACAGATGGTCAGAAATGGTCATTTTTTAATGTTTTCCCTTTTGACTGTAAACGACTATTAAATGTGAATTATCGCTTTTGGAACTAAAATAAGTGTGTTTAGAGTCATTTTTATGCCAGAAATTGGTCGAAATAAAGCTTCTGAGTAGGAGGAAAAGTCTGTAAAAATGGCAATTTTGGTCACTGTGGGGCTTTAAAAAGTGGTTATTTAACATGAGGCACAATCCTTTTGATATTTTGCATCGTTTTTTCAACATTTGAAAAAATAAATTTTTTGATGAAAAACGATGGCCACAGACCTGTCGAACTTTCTCCACACAGTCAGAAATGGTCATTTTTTATTCTTTTCTTTTTTGACGGTAAATGACTATTAAATATGAATTATCACTTTTGGAACTAAAATAAGAGTGTTTAGAGTCATTTTTATGCCAGAAATTGATCGAAATTGAAGCTCTGAGTAGGAGGAACAGTGTGTAAAAATGGCAATTTTGGTCACTGTGTGACTTTAAAAAGTGGTTATTCAACATAAGGCACAATCCTTTTGAAATTTTGAATCATTTTTTCAACATTTGAAAAAAAAAATTTGATGAAAAACGATGAACCTGGACCTGTCAAACTTTCTCCAGATGGTCAGAAATGGTCATATTTTAATGTTTTCTCTTTTGACTGTAAATAACTATTAAATATGAATCATCACTTTTGGAACTAAAATAAGAGTAATTAGAGTCATTTTTCTGCCAGAAATTGATCGAAATTGAAGCTCTGAGTAGGAGGAACAGTCTGTAAAAATGGCAATGTTGGTCACTGTGTGGCTTCAAAAAGTGGTTATTCAACATGAGGCACAATCCATTTGACATTTTGATTAATTTTTTCAACATCGAAAAAAAAATTTTTTTGATGAAAAACGATGAACCCGGACCTGTCAAACTTTCTCCAGATGGTCAGAAATGGTCATTTTTTATTGTATTCTCTTTTGACTATAAACGACTATTAAATGTGAATTATCGCTTTTGGAACTAAAATAAGTGTGTTTAGAGTCATTTTTCTGCCAGAAATTGGTTGAAATAGAAGCTTCTGAGAAGGAGGAAAAGTCTGTTAAAATGGCAATTTTGGTCACTGTGTGACTTTAAAAAGTGGTTATTCACATGAGGCACAATCCATTTGACATTTTGCATCATTTTTTCAACATTTGAAAAAAGTATTTTTTGGATGAAAAACGATGACCTCGGACCTGTCGAACTTTCTACAGATGGTCAGAAATGGTCATTTTTTAATGTTTTCCCTTTTGACTGTAAACGACTATTAAATGTGAATTATCGCGTTTGGAACTAAAATAAGTGTGTTTAGAGTCATTTTTATGCCAGAAATTGGTCGAAATAAAGCTTCTGAGTAGGAGGAAAAGTCTGTAAAAATGGCAATTTTGGTCACTGTGGGGCTTTAAAAAGTGGTTATTTAACATGAGGCACAATCCTTTTGATATTTTGCATCGTTTTTTCAACATTTGAAAAAATAAATTTTTTGATGAAAAACGATGGCCACAGACCTGTCGAACTTTCTCCACATAGTCAGAAATGGTCATTTTTTATTCTTTTCTTTTTTGACGGTAAATGACTATTAAATATGAATTATCACTTTTGGAACTAAAATAAGAGTGTTTAGAGTCATTTTTCTGCCAGAAATTGATCGAAATAGAAGCTTCTGAGTAGGAGGAAAAGTCTGTAAAAATTGCAATTTTGGTCACTCTGGGGCTTTGTGGTTATTCAACATGAGGCACGATCCTTTTGATATTTTGCATCATTTTTTCAACATTTGAAAACATACGTTTTTTTGATGACCTGTCGAACTTTCTCCACATAGTCAGAAATGGTCATTTTTTATTGTTTTGTTTTTTGACTGTAAATGACTATTAGATGTGAATTATCATGTTTGGAACTAAAATGAACGTGTTTAGAGTCATTTTGCTGACAGAAATTGGTCGAAATAGAAGCTTCTGAGAAGGAGGAAAAGTCTGTTAAAATGGCAATTTTGGTCACTGTGTGACTTTAAAAAGTGGTTATTCAACATGAGGCACAATCCATTTGACATTTTGAATCATTTTTTCACCATTTGAAAAAATAATTTTTTTGATGAAAAACGATGACCACAGACCTGTCGAACTTTCTCCACATAGTCAGAAATGTTCATTTTTTATTTTTTTCTCTTTTGACTATAAACTACTATTAAATGTGAATTATCGCTTTTGGAACTAAAATAAGTGTGTTTAGAGTCATTTTTCTGCCAGAAATTGGTCGAAATAGAAGCTTCTGACAAGGAGGAAAAGTCTGTTAAAATGGCTATTTTGGTCACTGTGTGACTTTAAAAAGTGGTTATTCAACATGAGGCACAATCCTTTTGATATTTTGCATCATTTTTCCAACATTTGAAAAAATTATTTTTTTGATGAAAACGATGACCACAGACCTGTCAAACTTTCTCCAGATGGGCAGAAATGGTCATATTTTAATGTTTTCTCTTTTGACTGTAAATGACTATTAAATATGAATTATCACTTTTGGAACTAAAATAAGAGTAATTAGAGTCATTTTTCTGCCAGAAATTGATCGAAATTGAAGCTTCTGAGTAGGAGGAAAAGTCTGTAAAAATTGCAATTATGGTCACTGTGGGGCTTTAAAAAGTGGTTATTCAACATGAGGCACAATCCTTTTGATATTTTGCATCATTTTTTCAACATTTGAAAAAATAAGTTTTTTTGATGAAAACGATGAATCCGGACCTGTCGAACTTTCTCCACATAGTCAGAAATGGTCATTTTGTATTGTTTTCTCTTTTGACTATAAACGACTATTAAATGTGAATTATCGCTTTTGGAACTAAAATAAGTGTGTTTAGAGTCATTTTTCTGCCTGAAATTGGTTGAAATAGAAGCTTCTGAGAAGGAGGAAAAGTCTGTTAAAATGGCAATTTTGGTCACTGTGTGACTTTAAAAAGTGGTTATTCAACATGAGGCACAATCCATTTGACATTTTGAATCATTTTTTCACCATTTGAAAAAATAATTTTTTTGATGAAAAACGATGACCACAGACCTGTCGAACTTTCTACAGATGGTCAGAAATGGTCATTTTTTAATGTTTTCCCTTTTGACTGTAAACGACTATTAAATGTGAATTATCGCTTTTGGAACTAAAATAAGTGTGTTTAGAGTCATTTTTATAAACGACTATTAAATGTGAATTATCGCTTTTGGAACTAAAATAAGTGTGTTTAGAGTAATTTTTCTGCCTGAAATTGGTTGAAATAGAAGCTTCTGAGAATGAGGAAAAGTCTGTTAAAATGGCAATTTTGGTCACTGTGTGGCTTTAAAAAGTGGTTATTCAACATAAGGCACAATCCTTTTGAAATTTTGAATCATTTTTTCACCATTTGAAAAAAAAAATTTTGATGAAAAACGATGACCACAGACCTGTCGAACTTTCTCCACATAGTCAGAAATGGTCATTTTTTATTCTTTTCTTTTTTGACGGTAAATGACTATTAAATATGAATTATCACTTTTGGAACTAAAATAAGAGTGTTTAGAGTCATTTTTCTGCCAGAAATTGATCGAAATAGAAGCTTCTGAGTAGGAGGAAAAGTCTGTAAAAATTGCAATTTTGGTCACTCTGGGGCTTTGTGGTTATTCAACATGAGGCACGATCCTTTTGATATTTTGCATCATTTTTTCAACATTTGAAAACATACGTTTTTTTGATGACCTGTTGAACTTTCTCCACATAGTCATAAATGGTCATTTTTTATTGTTTTGTTTTTTGACTGTAAATGACTATTAGATGTGAATTATCATGTTTGGAACTAAAATGAACGTGTTTAGAGTCATTTTGCTGACAGAAATTGGTCGAAATAGAAGCTTCTGAGTAGGAGGAAAAGTCTGTAAAAATGGCAATTTTCGTCACTGTGGGGCTTTAAAAAGTGGTTATTCAACATGAGGCACAATCCTTTTGATATTTTGCATCATTTTTTCAACATTTGAAAAAATAAGTTTTTTTGATGAAAACGATGATCCCGGACCTGTCGAACTTTCTCCACATAGTCAGAAATGTTCTTTTTTTATTGTTTTCTCTTTTAACTGTAAACTACTATTAAATGTGAATTATCACTTTTGGAACTAAAATAAGTGTGTTTAGAGTCATTTTTCTGCCAGAAATTGGTCGAAATAGAAGCTTCTGAGAAGGAGGAAAAGTCTGTTAAAATGGCAATTTTGGTCACTGTGTGACTTTAAAAAGTGGTTATTCAACATGAGGCACAACCCTTTTGATATTTTGCATCATTTTTTCAACATTTGAAAAAATAAGTTTTTTTGATGAAAACGATGAATCCGGACCTGTCGAACTTTCTCCACATAGTCAGAAATGGTCATTTTGTATTGTTTTCTCTTTTGACTATAAACGACTATTAAATGTGAATTATCGCTTTTCGAACTAAAATAAGTGTGTTTAGAGTCATTTTTCTGCCTGAAATTGGTTGAAATAGAAGCTTCTGAACATTATTCAACATGAGGCACAATCCATTTGACATTTGAAAAAATAATTCTTTTGATGAAAAACGATGGCCACAGACCTGTCGAACTTTCTCCACATAGTCAGAAATGGTCATTTTTTATTGTTTTCTTTTTGGACTGTAAATGACTATTAAATGTGAATTATCATGTTTGGAACTAAAATGAAGGTGTTTAGAGTCATTTTGCTGACAGAAATTGGTCGAAATAGAAGCTTCTGAGAAGGAGGAAAAGTCTGTTAAAATGGCAATTTTGGTCACTGTGGGGCTTTAAAAAGTGGTTATTCAACATGAGGCACAATCCTTTTGATATTTTGCATCATTTTTTCACCATTTGAAAAAATTATTTTTTTGATGAAAACGATGACCACAGACCAGTCGAACTTTCTCCACGTAGTCAGAAATGGTCATTTTTTATTGTTTTCTTTTTTGACTGTAAATGACTAATACATGTGAATTGCCATGTTTGGAACTGAAATGAAGGTGTTTAGAGTCATTTTTCTGACAGAAATTGGTCGAAATAGAAGCTTCTGAGTAGGAGGAAAAGTCTGTTAAAATGGCAATTTTGGTCACTTTGTGGCTTCAAAAAGTGGTTATTCAACATGAGGCACAATCCATTTGACATTTTGATTCATTTTTTCAACATCTGAAAAAATACGTGTTTTTGATGAAAAACGATGACCCCGGACCTGTCAAACTTTCTCCAGATGGTCAGAAATGGTCATTTTTTATTGTATTCTCTTTTGACTATAAACGACTATTAAATGTGAATTATCGCTTTTGGAACTAAAATAAGTGTGTTTAAGTCATTTTTCTGCCAGAAATTGGTTGAAATAGAAGCTTCTGAGAAGGAGGAAAAGTCTGTTAAAATGGCAATTTTGGTCACTGTGTGACTTTAAAAAGTGGTTATTCAACATGAGGCACAATCCATTTGACATTTTGCATCATTTTTCATTTTTCTGCCAGAAATTGGTCGAAATAGAAGCTTCTGAGAAGGAGGAAAAGTCTGTTAAAATGGCAATTTTGGTCACTGTGTGGCTTTAAAAAGTGGTTATTCAACATGAGGCACAATCCATTTGACATTTTGAATCATTTTTTCACCATTTGAAAAAATAAGTTTTTTTGATGAAAACGATGATCCCGGACCTGTCGAACTTTCTCCACATAGTCAAAAATGTTCATTTTTTATTGTGTTCTCTTTTGACTATAAACTACTATTAAATGTGAATTATCGCTTTTGGAACTAAAATAAGTGTGTTTAGAGTCATTTTTCTGCCAGAAATTGGTCGAAATAGAAGCTTGTGAGAAGGAGGAAAAGTCTGTTAAAATGGCAATTTTGGTCACTGTGGGGCTTTAAAAAGTGGTTATTCAACATGAGGCACAATCCTTTTGATATTTTGCATCATTTTTTCAACATTTGAAAAAATAAGTTTTTTTGATGAAAACGATGATCCCGGACCTGTCGAACTTTCTCCACATAGTCAGAAATGGTCATTTTTTATTGTTTTCTTTTTTGACTGTAAATGACTATTAAATGTGAATTATCATGTTTGGAACTAAAATGAAGGTGTTTAGAGTCATTTTGCTGACAGAAATTGGTCTTCTGAAGCTTCAGAAGCTTCTGAGAAGGAGGAAAAGTCTGTTAAAATGGCAATTGTGGTCACTGTGTGGCTTTAAAAAGTGGTTATTCAACATGAGGCACAATCCATTTAACATTTTGATTCATTTTTTCAACATCGAAAAAAAAAAAATTTTGATTAAAAACGATGAACCCGGACCTGTCAAACTTTCTCCAGATGGTCAGAAATGGTCATTTTTTATTGTATTCTCTTTTGACTATAAACGACTATTAAATGTGAATTATCGCTTTTGGAACTAAAATAAGTGTGTTTAAGTCATTTTTCTGCCAGAAATTGGTTGAAATAGAAGCTTCTGAGAAGGAGGAAAAGTCTGTTAAAATGGCAATTTTGGTCACTGTGTGACTTTAAAAAGTGGTTATTCAACATGAGGCACAATCCATTTGACATTTTGCATCATTTTTTCAACATCTGAAAAAATACGTGTTTTTGATGAAAAACGATGACCCCGGACCTATCGAACTTTCTCCACACAGTCAGAAATGGTCATTTTTTATTGTTTTCTCTTTTGACTATAAACGACTATTAAATGTGAATTATCGCTTTTGGAACTAAAATAAGTGTGTTTAGAGTCATTTTTCTGCCAGAAATTGGTCGAAATAGAAGCTTCTGAGAAGGAGGAAAAGTCTGTTAAAATGGCAATTTTGGTCACTGTGGGGCTTTAAAAAGTGGTTATTCAACATGAGGCACAATCCTTTTGACATTTTGCATCATTTTTTCAACATTTGAAAAAATTATTTTTTGGATGAAAAACGATGACCTCGGACCTGTCGAACTTTCTACAGATGGTCAGAAATGGTCATTTTTTAATGTTTTCCCTTTTGACTGTAAACGACTATTAAATGTGAATTATCGCTTTTGGAACTAAAATAAGTGTGTTTAGAGTCATTTTTCTGCCAGAAATTGGTCGAAATAGAAGCTTCTGAGAAGGAGGAAAAGTCTGTTAAAATGGCAATTTTGGTCACTGTGTGACTTTAAAAAGTGGTTATTCAACATGAGGCACAACCCTTTTAATATTTTGCATCATTTTTTCAACATTTGAAAACATACGTTTTTTTGATGACCTGTCGAACTTTCTCCACATAGTCAGAAATGGTCATTTTTTATTGTTTTCTTTTTTGACTGTAAATGACTATTAAATGTGAATTATCATGTTTGGAACTAAAATGAAGGTGTTTAGAGTCATTTTTCTTCCAGAAATTGGTCGAAATAGAAGCTTCTGAGAAGGAGGAAAAGTCTGTTAAAATGGCAATTTTGGTCACTGTGTGGCTTTAAAAAGTGGTTATTCAACATGAGGCACAATCCATTTGACATTTTGAATCATTTTTTCACCATTTGAAAAAATAAGTTTTTTTGATGAAAACGATGATCCCGGACCTGTCGAACTTTCTCCACATAGTCAAAAATGTTCATTTTTTATTGTTTTCTCTTTTGACTATAAACTACTATTAAATGTGAATTATCGCTTTTGGAACTAAAATAAGTGTGTTTAGAGTCATTTTTCTGCCAGAAATTGGTCGAAATAGAAGCTTGTGAGAAGGAGGAAAAGTCTGTTAAAATGGCAATTTTGGTCACTGTGTGACTTTAAAAAGTGGTTATTCAACATGAGGCACAATCCATTTGACATTTTGAATAATTTTTTCACCATTTGAAAAAATAATTTTTTTGATGAAAAACGATGACCACAGACCTGTCGAACTTTCTCCACATAGTCAGAAATGGTCATTTTTATTGTTTTCTCTTTTGACTATAAAAGACTATTAAATGTGAATTATCGCTTTTGGAACTAAAAAAAGTGTGTTTAGAGTCATTTTTCTGCCAGAAATTGGTCGAAATAGAAGCTTCTGAGAAGGAGAAAAGTCTGTTAAAATGGCAATTTTGGTCACTGTGTGGCTTTAAAAAGTGGTTATTCAACATGAGGCACAATCCATTTGACATTTTGAATCATTTTTTCACTATTTGAAAAAATTATTTTTTTGATGAAAACGATGACCACAGACCAGTCGAACTTTCTCCACGTAGTCAGAAATGGTCATTTTTTATTGTTTTCTTTTTTGACTGTAAATGACTAATAAATGTGAATTGCCATGTTTGGAACTGAAATGAAGGTGTTTAGAGTCATTTTTCTGACAGAAATTGGTCGAAATAGAAGCTTCTGAGTAGGAGGAAAAGTCTGTTAAAATGGCAATTTTGGTCACTTTGTGGCTTCAAAAAGTGGTTATTCAACATGAGGCACAATCCATTTGACATTTTGATTCATTTTTTCAACATCGAAAAAAATTTTTTTTGATTAAAAACGATGAACCCGGACCTGTCAAACTTTCTCCAGATGGTCAGAAATGGTCATTTTTTATTGTATTCTCTTTTGACTATAAACGACTATTAAATGTGAATTATCGCTTTTGGAACTAAAATAAGTGTGTTTAAGTCATTTTTCTGCCAGAAATTGGTTGAAATAGAAGCTTCTGAGAAGGAGGAAAAGTCTGTTAAAATGGCAATTTTGGTCACTGTGTGACTTTAAAAAGTGGTTATTCAACATGAGGCACAATCCATTTGACATTTTGCATCATTTTTTCAACATCTGAAAAAATACGTGTTTTTGATGAAAAACGATGACCCCGGACCTATCGAACTTTCTCCACACAGTCAGAAATGGTCATTTTTCATTGTTTTCTCTTTTGACTATAAACGACTATTAAATGTGAATTATCGCTTTTGGAACTAAAATAAGTGTGTTTAGAGTCATTTTTATGCCAGAAGCTTCTGAGAAGGAGGAAAAGTCTGTTAAAATGGCAATTTTGGTCACTGTGTGGCTTTAAAAAGTGGTTATTCAACATGAGGCACAATCCATTTGACATTTTGAATCATTTTTTCACCATTTGAAAAAATAAGTTTTTTTGATGAAAACGATGATCCCGGACCTGTCGAACTTTCTCCACATAGTCAAAAATGTTCATTTTTTATTGTTTTCTCTTTTGACTATAAACTACTATTAAATGTGAATTATCGCTTTTGGAACTAAAATAAGTGTGTTTAGAGTCATTTTTCTGCCAGAAATTGGTCGAAATAGAAGCTTGTGAGAAGGAGGAAAAGTCTGTTAAAATGGCAATTTTGGTCATTGTGGGGCTTTAAAAAGTGGTTATTCAACATGAGGCACAATCCTTTTGATATTTTGCATCATTTTTTCAACATTTGAATAAATAAGTTTTTTTGATGAAAACGATGATCCCGGACCTGTCGAACTTTCTCCACATAGTCAGAAATGGTCATTTTTTATTGTTTTCTTTTTTGACTGTAAATGACTATTAAATGTGAATTATCATGTTTGGAACTAAAATGAAGGTGTTTAGAGTCATTTTGCTGACAGAAATTGGTCGAAATAGAAGCTTCTGAGAAGGAGGAAAAGTCTGTTAAAATGGCAATTTTGGTCACTGTGTGGCTTTAAAAAGTGGGTATTCAACATGAGGCACAATCCATTTGACATTTTGAATAATTTTTTCACCATTTGAAAAAATAATTTTTTTGATGAAAAACGATGACCACAGACCTGTCGAACTTTCTCCACATAGTCAGAAATGGTCATTTTTATTGTTTTCTCTTTTGACTATAAAAGACTATTAAATGTGAATTATCGCTTTTGCAACTAAAATAAGTGTGTTTAGAGTCATTTTTCTGCCAGAAATTGGTCGAAATAGAAGCTTCTGAGAAGGAGGAAAAGTCTGTTAAAATGGCAATTTTGGTCACTGTGGGGCTTTAAAAAGTGGTTATTCAACATGAGGCACAATCCTTTTGATATTTTGCATCATTTTTTCAACATTTGAAAAAATAAGTTTTTTTGATGAAAACGATGATCCCGGACCTGTCGAACTTTCTCCACATAGTCAGAAATGGTCATTTTGTATTGTTTTCTTTTTTGACTGTAAATGACTATTAAATGTGAATTATCATGTTTGGAACTAAAATGAAGGTGTTTAGAGTCATTTTTCTGACAGAAATTGGTCGAAATAGAAGCTTCTGAGTAGGAGGAAAAGTCTGTTAAAATGGCAATTTTGGTCACTTTGTGGCTTCAAAAAGTGGTTATTCAACATGAGGCACAATCCATTTGACATTTTGATTCATTTTTTCAACATCGAAAAAAAAAATTTTTTGATTAAAAACGATGAACCCGGACCTGTCAAACTTTCTCCAGATGGTCAGAAATGGTCATTTTTTATTGTATTCTCTTTTGACTATAAACGACTATTAAATGTGAATTATCGCTTTTGGAACTAAAATAAGTGTGTTTAAGTCATTTTTCTGCCAGAAATTGGTTGAAATAGAAGCTTCTGAGAAGGAGGAAAAGTCTGTTAAAATGGCAATGTTGGTCACTGTGTGACTTTAAAAAGTGGTTATTCAACATGAGGCACAATCCATTTGACATTTTGCATCATTTTTTCAACATCTGAAAAAATACGTGTTTTTGATGAAAAACGATGACCCCGGACCTATCGAACTTTCTCCACACAGTCAGAAATGGTCATTTTTTATTGTTTTCTCTTTTGACTATAAACGACTATTAAATGTGAATTATCGCTTTTGGAACTAAAATAAGTGTGTTTAGAGCCATTTTTATGCCAGAAGCTTCTGAGAAGGAGGAAAAGTCTGTTAAAATGGCAATTTTGGTCACTGTGTGACTTTAAAAAGTGGTTATTCAACATGAGGCACAATCCATTTGACATTTTGCATCATTTTTTCAACATTTGACAAAATTAAGTTTTTTTGATGAAAAACGATGACCCCGGACCTATCGAACTTTCTCCACACAGTCAGAAATGGTCATTTTTTATTGTTTTCTCTTTTGACTGTAAACGACTATTAAATGTGAATTATCGCTTTTGGAACTAAAATAAGAGTAATTAGAGTCATTTTTCTGCCAGAAATTGATCGAAATTGAAGCTCTGAGTAGGAGGAACAGTCTGTAAAAATGGCAATTTTGGTCACGTGTGGCTTTAAAAAGTGGTTATTCAACATAAGGCACAATCCTTTTGAAATTTTGAATCATTTTTTCAATATTTGAAAAAAAAATGTTTTGATGAAAAACGATGAACCTGGACCTGTCAAACTTTCTCCACATAGTCAGAAATGTTCATTTTTTATTGTTTTCTCTTTTGACTATAAACGACTATTAAATGTGAATTATCGCTTTTGGAACTAAAATAAGAGTAATTAGATTCATTTTTCTGCCAGAAATTGATCGAAATTGAAGCTCTGAGTAGGAGGAACAGTCTGTAAAAATGGCAATTTTGGTCACTGTGGGGCTTTAAAAAGTGGTTATTCAACATGAGGCACAATCCTTTTGATATTTTGCATCATTTTTTCAACATTTGAAAAAATAAGTTTTTTTGATGAAAACGATGATCCCGGACCTGTCGAACTTTCTCCACATAGTCAGAAATGGTCATTTTTATTGTTTTCTCTTTTGACTATAAAAGACTATTAAATGTGAATTATCGCTTTTGGAACTAAAATAAGTGTGTTTAGAGTCATTTTTCTGCCAGAAATTGGTCGAAATAGAAGCTTCTGAGAAGGAGAAAAGTCTGTTAAAATGGCAATTTTGGTCACTGTGTGGCTTTAAAAAGTGGTTATTCAACATGAGGCACAATCCATTTGACATTTTGATTCATTTTTTCAACATCGAAAAAAAAAAATTTTTGATTAAAAACGATGAACCCGGACCTGTCAAACTTTCTCCAGATGGTCAGAAATGGTCATTTTTTATTGTATTCTCTTTTGACTATAAACGACTATTAAATGTGAATTATCGCTTTTGGAACTAAAATAAGTGTGTTTAAGTCATTTTTCTGCCAGAAATTGGTTGAAATAGAAGCTTCTGAGAAGGAGGAAAAGTCTGTTAAAATGGCAATTTTGGTCACTGTGTGACTTTAAAAAGTGGTTATTCAACATGAGGCACAATCCATTTGACATTTTGCATCATTTTTTCAACATCTGAAAAAATACGTGTTTTTGATGAAAAACGATGACCCCGGACCTATCGAACTTTCTCCACACAGTCAGAAATGGTCATTTTTTATTGTTTTCTCTTTTGACTATAAACGACTATTAAATGTGAATTATCGCTTTTGGAACTAAAATAAGTGTGTTTAGAGTCATTTTTATGCCAGAAGCTTCTGAGAAGGAGGAAAAGTCTGTTAAAATGGCAATTTTGGTCACTGTGTGACTTTAAAAAGTGGTTATTCAACATGAGGCACAATCCATTTGACATTTTGCATCATTTTTTCAACATCTGAAAAAATACGTGTTTTTGATGAAAAACGATGACCTATCGAACTTTCTCCACACAGCCAGAAATGGTCATTTTTTATTGTTTTCTCTTTTGACTGTAAACGACTATTAAATGTGAATTATCGCTTTTGGAACTAAAATAAGTGTGTTTAGAGTCATTTTTCTGCCAGAAATTGGTCGAAATAGAAGCTTCTGAGAAGGAGGAAAAGTCTATTAAAATGGCAATTTTGGTCACTGTGGGGCTTTAAAAAGTGGTTATTCACATGAGGCACAATCCATTTGACATTTTGATTCATTTTTTCAACATCGAAAAAAAAAAAAAAATTGATGAAAAACGATGAACCCGGCCTGTCAAACTTTCTCCAGATGGTCAGAAATGGTCATTTTTTATTGTATTCTCTTTTGACTATAAACGACTATTAAATGTGAATTATCGCTTTTGGAACTAAAATAAGTGTGTTTAGAGTCATTTTTCTGCCAGAAATTGGTCGAAATAGAAGCTTCTGAGAAGGAGGAAAAGTCTGTTAAAATGGCAATTTTGGTCACTGTGTGACTTTAAAAAGTGGTTATTCAACATGAGGCACAATCCATTTGACATTTTGAATCATTTTTTCACCATTTGAAAAAATATTTTTTTGGATGAAAAATGATGACCTCAGACCTGTCGAACTTTCTCCACATAGTCAGAAATAGTCATTTTTTATTGTTTTCTTTTTTGACTGTAAATGACTATTAAATGTGAATTATCATGTTTGGAACTAAAATGAAGGTGTTTAGAGTAATTTTTCTGACAGAAATTGGTCGAAATAGAAGCTTCTGAGTAGGAGGAAAAGTCTGTTAAAATAGCAATTTTGGTCACTGTGTGGCTTCAAAAAGTGGTTATTCAAAATGAGGCACAATTCTTTTGATATTTTGCATCAGTTTTTCAACATTTGAAAAAATAAGTTTTTTTGATGAAAACGATGATCCCGGACCTGTCGAACTTTCTCCACATAGTCAGAAATGTTCATTTTTTATTGTTTTCTCTTTTGACTATAAACTATTATTAAATGTGAATTATCGCTTTTGGAACTAAAATAAGAGTAATTAGATTCATTTTTCTGCCAGAAATTGATCGAAATTGAAGCTCTGAGTAGGAGGAACAGTCTGTAAAAATGGCAATTTTGGTCACTGTGTGACTTTAAAAAGTGGTTATTCAACATAAGGCACAATCCTTTTGAAATTTTGAATCATTTTTTCAACATTTTAAAAAAAAAATTTGATGAAAAACGATGAACCTGGACCTGTCAAACTTTCTCCAGATGGTCAGAAATGGTCATTTTTAATGTTTTCTCTTTTGACTGTAAATAACTATTAAATATGAATCATCACTTTTGGAACTAAAATAAGAGTAATTAGAGTCATTTTTCTGCCAGAAATTGATCGAAATTGAAGCTCTGAGTAGGAGGAACAGTCTGTTAAAATGGCAATTTTGGTCACTGTGTGACTTTAAAAAAGTGGTTATTCAACATGAGGCACAATCCATTTGACATTTTGCATCATTTTTTCAACATTTGAAAACATACGTTTTTTTTATGACCTGTCAAACTTTCTCCACATAGTCAAAAATGTTCATTTTTTATTGTTTTCTCTTTTGACTATAAACTACTATTAAATGTGAATTATCGCTTTTGGAACTAAAATAAGTGTGTTTAGAGTCATTTTTCTGCCAGAAATTGGTCGAAATAGAAGCTTGTGAGAAGGAGGAAAAGTCTGTTAAAATGGCAATTTTGGTCACTGTGGGGCTTTAAAAAGTGGTTATTCAACATGAGGCACAATCCTTTTGATATTTTGCATCATTTTTTCAACATTTGAAAAAATAAGTTTTTTTGATGAAAACGATGATCCCGGACCTGTCGAACTTTCTCCACATAGTCAGAAATGGTCATTTTTTATTGTTTTCTTTTTTGACTGTAAATGACTATTAAATGTGAATTATCATGTTTGGAACTAAAATGAAGGTGTTTAGAGTCATTTTGCTGACAGAAATTGGTCGAAATTAGAAGCTTCTGAGAAGGAGGAAAAGTCTGTTAAAATGGCAATTTTGGTCACTGTGTGGCTTTAAAAAGTGGTTATTCAACATGAGGCACAATCCATTTGACATTTTGATTCATTTTTTCACCATTTGAAAAAATAATTTTTTTGATGAAAAACGATGACCACAGACCTGTCGAACTTTCTCCACATAGTCAGAAATGGTCATTTTTATTGTTTTCTCTTTTGACTATAAAAGACTATTAAATGTGAATTATCGCTTTTGGAACTAAAATAAGTGTGTTTAGAGTCATTTTTCTGCCAGAAATTGGTTGAAATAGAAGCTTCTGAGAAGGAGGAAAAGTCTGTTAAAATGGCAATTTTGGTCACTGTGTGACTTTAAAAAGTGGTTATTCAACATGAGGCACAATCCATTTGACATTTTGCATCATTTTTTCAACATCTGAAAAAATACGTGTTTTTGATGAAAAACGATGACCCCGGACCTATCGAACTTTCTCCACACAGTCAGAAATGGTCATTTTTTATTGTTTTCTCTTTTGACTATAAACGACTATTAATTGTGAATTATCGCTTTTGGAACTAAAATAAGTGTGTTTAGAGTCATTTTTCTGCCAGAAATTGGTCGAAATAGAAGCTTCTGAGAAGGAGGAAAAGTCTGTTAAAATGGCAATTTTGGTCACTGTGGGGCTTTAAAAAGTGGTTATTCAACATGAGGCACAATCCTTTTGACATTTTGCATAATTTTTTCAACATTTGAAAAAATTATTTTTTGGATGAAAAACGATGACCTCGGACCTGTCGAACTTTCTACAGATGGTCAGAAATGGTCATTTTTTAATGTTTTCCCTTTTGACTGTAAACGACTATTAAATGTGAATTATCGCTTTTGGAACTAAAATAAGTGTGTTTAGAGTCATTTTTCTGCCAGAAATTGGTCGAAATAGAAGCTTCTGAGAAGGAGGAAAAGTCTGTTAAAATGGCAAATTTGGTCACTGTGTGACTTTAAAAAGTGGTTATTCAACATGAGGCACAACCCTTTTAATATTTTGCATCATTTTTTCAACATTTGAAAACATACGTTTTTTTGATGACCTGTCGAACTTTCTCCACATAGTCAGAAATGGTCATTTTTTATTGTTTTCTTTTTTGACTGTAAATGACTATTAAATGTGAATTATCATGTTTGGAACTAAAATGAAGGTGCTTAGAGTCATTTTTCTTCCAGAAATTGGTCGAAATAGAAGCTTCTGAGAAGGAGGAAAAGTCTATTAAAATGGCAATTTTGGTCACTGTGGGGCTTTAAAAAGTGGTTATTCACATGAGGCACAATCCATTTGACATTTTGATTCATTTTTTCAACATCGAAAAAAAAAAAAAATTTGATGAAAAACGATGAACCCGGCCTGTCAAACTTTCTCCAGATGGTCAGAAATGGTCATTTTTTATTGTATTCTCTTTTGACTATAAACGACTATTAAATGTGAATTATCGCTTTTGGAACTAAAATAAGTGTGTTTATAGTCATTTTTCTGCCAGAAATAGAAGCTTCTGAGAAGGAGGAAAAGTCTGTTAAAATGGCAATTTTGGTCACTGTGTGACTTTAAAAAAGTGGTTATTCAACATGAGGCACAATCCATTTGATATTTTGCATCATTTTTTCAACATTTGAAAACATACGTTTTTTTTATGACCTGTCAAACTTTCTCCACATAGTCAAAAATGTTCATTTTTTATTGTTTTCTCTTTTGACTATAAACTACTATTAAATGTGAATTATCGCTTTTGGAACTAAAATAAGTGTGTTTAGAGTCATTTTTCTGCCAGAAATTGGTCGAAATAGAAGCTTGTGAGAAGGAGGAAAAGTCTGTTAAAATGGCAATTTTGGTCACTGTGGGGCTTTAAAAAGTGGTTATTCAACATGAGGCACAATCCTTTTGATATTTTGCATCATTTTTTCAACATTTGAAAAAATAAGTTTTTTTGATGAAAACGATGATCCCGGACCTGTCGAACTTTCTCCACATAGTCAGAAATGGTCATTTTTTATTGTTTTCTTTTTTGACTGTAAATGACTATTAAATGTGAATTATCATGTTTGGAACTAAAATGAAGGTGTTTAGAGTCATTTTGCTGACAGAAATTGGTCGAAATAGAAGCTTCTGAGAAGGAGGAAAAGTCTGTTAAAATGGCAATTTTGGTCACTGTGTGGCTTTAAAAAGTGGTTATTCAACATGAGGCACAATCCATTTGACATTTTGATTCATTTTTTCACCATTTGAAAACATAATTTTTTTGATGAAAAACGATGACCACAGACCTGTCGAACTTTCTCCACATAGTCAGAAATGGTAATTTTTATTGTTTTCTCTTTTGACTATAAAAGACTATTAAATGTGAATTATCGCTTTTGGAACTAAAATAAGTGTGTTTAGAGTCATTTTTCTGCCAGAAATTGGTTGAAATAGAAGCTTCTGAGAAGGAGGAAAAGTCTGTTAAAATGGCAATTTTGGTCACTGTGTGACTTTAAAAAGTGGTTATTCAACATGAGGCACAATCCATTTGACATTTTGCATCATTTTTTCAACATCTGAAAAAATACGTGTTTTTGATGAAAAACGATGACCCCGGACCTATCGAACTTTCTCCACACAGTCAGAAATGGTCATTTTTTATTGTTTTCTCTTTTGACTATAAACGACTATTAATTGTGAATTATCGCTTTTGGAACTAAAATAAGTGTGTTTAGAGTCATTTTTCTGCCAGAAATTGGTCGAAATAGAAGCTTCTGAGAAGGAGGAAAAGTCTGTTAAAATGGCAATTTTGGTCACTGTGGGGCTTTAAAAAGTGGTTATTCAACATGAGGCACAATCCTTTTGACATTTTGCATAATGTTTTCAACATTTGAAAAAATTATTTTTTGGATGAAAAACGATGACCTCGGACCTGTCGAACTTTCTACAGATGGTCAGAAATGGTCATTTTTTAATGTTTTCCCTTTTGACTGTAAACGACTATTAAATGTGAATTATCGCTTTTGGAACTAAAATAAGTGTGTTTAGAGTCATTTTTCTGCCAGAAATTGGTCGAAATAGAAGCTTCTGAGAAGGAGGAAAAGTCTGTTAAAATGGCAAATTTGGTCACTGTGTGACTTTAAAAAGTGGTTATTCAACATGAGGCACAACCCTTTTAATATTTTGCATCATTTTTTCAACATTTGAAAACATACGTTTTTTTGATGACCTGTCGAACTTTCTCCACATAGTCAGAAATGGTCATTTTTTATTTTTTTTCTTTTTTGACTGTAAATGACTATTAAATGTGAATTATCATGTTTGGAACTAAAATGAAGGTGTTTAGAGTCATTTTTCTTCCAGAAATTGGTCGAAATAGAAGCTTCTGAGAAGGAGGAAAAGTCTGTTAAAATGGCAATTTTGGTCACTATGTGGCTTTAAAAAGTGGTTATTCAACATGAGGCACAATCCATTTGACATTTTGAATAATTTTTTCACCATTTGAAAAAATAAGTTTTTATGATGAAAACGATGATCCCGGACCTGTCGAACTTTCTCCACATAGTCAAAAATGTTCATTTTTTATTGTTTTCTCTTTTGACTATAAACTACTATTTAATGTGAATTATCGCTTTTGGAACTAAAATAAGTGTGTTTAGAGTCATTTTTCTGCCAGAAATTGGTCGAAATAGAAGCTTGTGAGAAGGAGGAAAAGTCTGTTAAAATGGCAATTTTGGTCACTGTGGGGCTTTAAAAAGTGGTCATTCAACATGAGGCACAATCCTTTTGATATTTTGCATCATTTTTTCAACATTTGAAAAAATAAGTTTTTTTGATGAAAACGATGATCCCGGACCTGTCGAACTTTCTCCACATAGTCAGAAATGGTCATTTTTTATTGTTTTCTTTTTTGACTGTAAATGACTATTAAATGTGAATTATCATGTTTGGAACTAAAATGAAGGTGTTTAGAGTCATTTTGCTGACAGAAATTGGTCTTCTTCTGAGAAGGAGGAAAAGTCTGTTAAAATGGCAATTTTGGTCACTGTGTGGCTTTAAAAAGTGGTTATTCAACATGAGGCACAATCCATTTGATATTTTGCATCATTTTTTCACCATTTGAAAAAAAATTTTTTTTGATGAAAACGATGACCACAGACCAGTCGAACTTTCTCCACGTAGTCCGAAATGGTCATTTTTTATTGTTTTCTTTTTTGACTGTAAATGACTAATAAATGTGAATTGCCATGTTTGGAACTGAAATGAAGGTGTTTAGAGTCATTTTTCTGACAGAAATTGGTCGAAATAGAAGCTTCTGAGTAGGAGGAAAAGTCTGTTAAAATGGCAATTTTGGTCACTTTGTGGCTTCAAAAAGTGGTTATTCAACATGAGGCACAATCCATTTGACATTTTGATTCATTTTTTCAACATCGAAAAAAAATTTTTTTTGATTAAAAACGATGAACCCGGACCTGTCAAACTTTCTCCAGATGGTCAGAAATGGTCATTTTTTATTGTATTCTCTTTTGACTATAAACGACTATTAAATGTGAATTATCGCTTTTGGAACTAAAATAAGTGTGTTTAAGTCATTTTTCTGCCAGAAATTGGTTCTGAGAAGGAGGAAAAGTCTGTTAAAATGGCAATTTTGGTCACCGTGTGACTTTAAAAAGTGGTTATTCAACATGAGGCACAATCCATTTGACATTTTGCATCATTTTTTCAACATTTGAAAAAATTAAGTTTTTTTGATGAAAAACGATGACCCCGGACCTATCGAACTTTCTCCACACAGTCAGAAATGGTCATTTTTTATTGTTTTCTTTTTTGACTATAAAAGACTATTAAATGTGAATTATCGCTTTTGGAACTAAAATAAGTGTGTTTAGAGTCATTTTTCTGCCAGAAATTGGTCGAAATAGAGGCTTCTGAGAAGGAGGAAAAGTCTGTTAAAATGGCAATTTTGGTCACTGTGTGACTTTAAAAAGTGGTTATTCAACATGAGGCACAATCCATTTGACATTTTGAATAATTTTTTCACCATTTGAAAAAATAATTTTTTTGATAAAAACGATGACCACAGACCTGTCGAACTTTCTCCACATAGTCAGAAATGGTCATTTTTATTGTTTTCTCTTTTGACTATAAAAGACTATTAAATGTGAATTATCGCTTTTGGAACTAAAATAAGTGTGTTTAGAGTCATTTTTCTGCCAGAAATTGGTCGAAATAGAAGCTTCTGAGAAGGGGAAAAGTCTGTTAAAATGGCAATTTTGGTCACTGTGTGGCTTTAAAAAGTGGTTATTCAACATGAGGCACAATCCATTTGACATTTTGAATCATTTTTTCACTATTTGAAAAAATTATTTTTTTGATGAAAACGATGACCACAGACCAGTCGAACTTTCTCCACGTAGTCAGAAATGGTCATTTTTTATTGTTTTCTTTTTTGACTGTAAATGACTAATAAATGTGAATTGCCATGTTTGGAACTGAAATGAAGGTGTTTAGAGTCATTTTTCTGACAGAAATTGGTCGAAATAGAAGCTTCTGAGTAGGAGGAAAAGTCTGTTAAAATGGCAATTTTGGTCACTTTGTGGCTTCAAAAAGTGGTTATTCAACATGAGGCACAATCCATTTGACATTTTGATTCATTTTTTCAACATCGAAAAAAAAATTTTTTGATTAAAAACGATGAACCCGGACCTGTCAAACTTTCTCCAGATGGTCAGAAATGGTCTGAGAAGGAGGAAAAGTCTGTTAAAATGGCAATTTTGGTCACTGTGTGACTTTAAAAAGTGGTTATTCAACATGAGGCACAATCCATTTGACATTTTGCATCATTTTTTCAACATCTGAAAAAATACGTGTTTTTGATGAAAAACGATGACCCCGGACCTATCGAACTTTCTCCACACAGTCAGAAATGGTCATTTTTTATTGTTTTCTCTTTTGACTATAAACGACTATTAAATGTGAATTATCGCTTTTGGAACTAAAATAAGTGTGTTTAGAGTCATTTTTATGCCAGAAGCTTCTGAGAAGGAGGAAAAGTCTGTTAAAATGGCAATTTTGGTCACTGTGTGACTTTAAAAAGTGGTTATTCAACATGAGGCACAATCCATTTGACATTTTGCATCATTTTTTCAACATCTGAAAAAATACGTGTTTTTGATGAAAAACGATGACCCCGGACCTATCGAACTTTCTCCACACAGTCAGAAATGGTCATTTTTTATTGTTTTCTCTTTTGACTATAAACGACTATTAAATGTGAATTATCGCTTTTGGAACTAAAATAAGTGTGTTTAGAGTCATTTTTCTGCCAGAAATTGGTCGAAATAGAAGCTTCTGAGAAGGAGGAAAAGTTTATTAAAATGGCAATTTTGGTCACTGTGGGGCTTTAAAAAGTGGTTATTCACATGAGGCACAATCCATTTGACATTTTGATTCATTTTTTCAACATCGAAAAAAAAAATGTTTTTGATGAAAAACGATGAACCCGGCCTGTCAAACTTTCTCCAGATGGTCAGAAATGGTCATTTTTTATTGTATTCTCTTTTGACTATAAACGACTATTAAATGTGAATTATCGCTTTTGGAACTAAAATAAGTGTGTTTATAGTCATTTTTCTGCCAGAAATAGAAGCTTCTGAGAAGGAGGAAAAGTCTGTTAAAATGGCAATTTTGGTCACTGTGTGACTTTAAAAAGTGGTTATTCAACATGAGGCACAATCCATTTGACATTTTGCATCATTTTTTCAACATTTGAAAACATACGTTTTTTTGATGACCTATCGAACTTTCTCCACATAGTCAGAAATGGTCATTTTTTATTGTTTTCTTTTTTGACTGTAAATGACTATTAAATGTGAATTATCATGTTTGGAACTAAAATGAAGGTGTTTAGAGTCATTTTTCTTCCAGAAATTGGTCGAAATAGAAGCTTCTGAGAAGGAGGAAAAGTCTGTTAAAATGGCAATTTTGGTCACTGTGTGGCTTTAAAAAGTGGTTATTCAACATGAGGCACAATCCATTTGACATTTTGAATCATTTTTTCACCATTTGAAAAAATAAGTTTTTTTGATGAAAACGATGATCCCGGACCTGTCAAACTTTCTCCACATAGTCAAAAATGTTCATTTTTTATTGTTTTCTCTTTTGACTATAAACTACTATTAAATGTGAATTATCGCTTTTGGAACTAAAATAAGTGTGTTTAGAGTCATTTTTCTGCCAGAAATTGGTTGAAATAGAAGCTTCTGAGAAGGAGGAAAAGTCTGTTAAAATGGCAATTTTGGTCACTGTGTGACTTTAAAAAGTGGTTATTCAACATGAGGCACAATCCATTTGACATTTTGCATCATTTTTTCAACATCTGAAAAAATACGTGTTTTTGATGAAAAACGATGACCCCGGACCTATCGAACTTTCTCCACACAGTCAGAAATGGTCATTTTTTATTGTTTTCTCTTTTGACTATAAACGACTATTAATTGTGAATTATCGCTTTTGGAACTAAAATAAGTGTGTTTAGAGTCATTTTTCTGCCAGAAATTGGTCGAAATAGAAGCTTCTGAGAAGGAGGAAAAGTCTGTTAAAATGGCAATTTTGGTCACTGTGTGGCTTTAAAAAGTGGTTATTCAACATGAGGCACAATCCATTTGACATTTTGATTCATTTTTTCAACATCGAAAAAAAAAAATTTTTGATTAAAAACGATGAACCCGGACCTGTCAAACTTTCTCCAGATGGTCAGAAATGGTCATTTTTTATTGTATTCTCTTTTGACTATAAACGACTATTAAATGTGAATTATCGCTTTTGGAACTAAAATAAGTGTGTTTAAGTCATTTTTCTGCCAGAAATTGGTTGAAATAGAAGCTTCTGAGAAGGAGGAAAAGTCTGTTAAAATGGCAATTTTGGTCACTGTGTGACTTTAAAAAGTGGTTATTCAACATGAGGCACAATCCATTTGACATTTTGCATCATTTTTTCAACATCTGAAAAAATACGTGTTTTTGATGAAAAACGATGACCCCGGACCTATCGAACTTTCTCCACACAGTCAGAAATGGTCATTTTTTATTGTTTTCTCTTTTGACTATAAACGACTATTAAATGTGAATTATCGCTTTTGGAACTAAAATAAGTGTGTTTAGAGTCATTTTTATGCCAGAAGCTTCTGAGAAGGAGGAAAAGTCTGTTAAAATGGCAATTGTGGTCACTGTGTGACTTTAAAAAGTGGTTATTCAACATGAGGCACAATCCATTTGACATTTTGCATCATTTTTTCAACATCTGAAAAAATACGTGTTTTTGATGAAAAACGATGACCTATCGAACTTTCTCCACACAGCCAGAAATGGTAATTTTTTATTGTTTTCTCTTTTGACTGTAAACGACTATTAAATGTGAATTATCGCTTTTGGAACTAAAATAAGTGTGTTTAGAGTCATTTTTCTGCCAGAAATTGGTCGAAATAGAAGCTTCTGAGAAGGAGGAAAAGTCTATTAAAATGGCAATTTTGGTCACTGTGGGGCTTTAAAAAGTGGTTATTCACATGAGGCACAATCCATTTGACATTTTGATTCATTTTTTCAACATCGAAAAAAAAAAAAAAATTGATGAAAAACGATGAACCCGGCCTGTCAAACTTTCTCCAGATGGTCAGAAATGGTCATTTTTTATTGTATTCTCTTTTGACTATAAACGACTATTAAATGTGAATTATCGCTTTTGGAACTAAAATAAGTGTGTTTAGAGTCATTTTTCTGCCAGAAATTGGTCGAAATAGAAGCTTCTGAGAAGGAGGAAAAGTCTGTTAAAATGGCAATTTTGGTCACTGTGTGACTTTAAAAAGTGGTTATTCAACATGAGGCACAATCCATTTGACATTTTGAATCATTTTTTCACCATTTGAAAAAATATTTTTTTTGATGAAAAATGATGACCTCAGACCTGTCGAACTTTCTCCACATAGTCAGAAATAGTCATTTTTTATTGTTTTCTTTTTTGACTGTAAATGACTATTAAATGTGAATTATCATGTTTGGAACTAAAATGAAGGTGTTTAGAGTAATTTTTCTGACAGAAATTGGTCGAAATAGAAGCTTCTGAGTAGGAGGAAAAGTCTGTTAAAATAGCAATTTTGGTCACTGTGTGGCTTCAAAAAGTGGTTATTCAAAATGAGGCACAATTCTTTTGATATTTTGCATCAGTTTTTCAACATTTGAAAAAATAAGTTTTTTTGATGAAAACGATGATCCCGGACCTGTCGAACTTTCTCCACATAGTCAGAAATGTTCATTTTTTATTGTTTTCTCTTTTGACTATAAACTATTATTAAATGTGAATTATCGCTTTTGGAACTAAAATAAGAGTAATTAGATTCATTTTTCTGCCAGAAATTGATCGAAATTGAAGCTCTGAGTAGGAGGAACAGTCTGTAAAAATGGCAATTTTGGTCACTGTGTGACTTTAAAAAGTGGTTATTCAACATAAGGCACAATCCTTTTGAAATTTTGAATCATTTTTTCAACATTTTAAAAAAAAAATTTGATGAAAAACGATGAACCTGGACCTGTCAAACTTTCTCCAGATGGTCAGAAATGGTCATTTTTAATGTTTTCTCTTTTGACTGTAAATAACTATTAAATATGAATCATCACTTTTGGAACTAAAATAAGAGTAATTAGAGTCATTTTTCTGCCAGAAATTGATCGAAATTGAAGCTCTGAGTAGGAGGAACAGTCTGTTAAAATGGCAATTTTGGTCACTGTGTGACTTTAAAAAAGTGGTTATTCAACATGAGGCACAATCCATTTGACATTTTGCATCATTTTTTCAACATTTGAAAACATACGTTTTTTTTATGACCTGTCAAACTTTCTCCACATAGTCAAAAATGTTCATTTTTTATTGTTTTCTCTTTTGACTATAAACTACTATTAAATGTGAATTATCGCTTTTGGAACTAAAATAAGTGTGTTTAGAGTCATTTTTCTGCCAGAAATTGGTCGAAATAGAAGCTTGTGAGAAGGAGGAAAAGTCTGTTAAAATGGCAATTTTGGTCACTGTGGGGCTTTAAAAAGTGGTTATTCAACATGAGGCACAATCCTTTTGATATTTTGCATCATTTTTTCAACATTTGAAAAAATAAGTTTTTTTGATGAAAACGATGATCCCGGACCTGTCGAACTTTCTCCACATAGTCAGAAATGGTCATTTTTTATTGTTTTCTTTTTTGACTGTAAATGACTATTAAATGTGAATTATCATGTTTGGAACTAAAATGAAGGTGTTTAGAGTCATTTTGCTGACAGAAATTGGTCGAAATTAGAAGCTTCTGAGAAGGAGGAAAAGTCTGTTAAAATGGCAATTTTGGTCACTGTGTGGCTTTAAAAAGTGGTTATTCAACATGAGGCACAATCCATTTGACATTTTGATTCATTTTTTCACCATTTGAAAAAATAATTTTTTTGATGAAAAACGATGACCACAGACCTGTCGAACTTTCTCCACATAGTCAGAAATGGTCATTTTTATTGTTTTCTCTTTTGACTATAAAAGACTATTAAATGTGAATTATCGCTTTTGGAACTAAAATAAGTGTGTTTAGAGTCATTTTTCTGCCAGAAATTGGTTGAAATAGAAGCTTCTGAGAAGGAGGAAAAGTCTGTTAAAATGGCAATTTTGGTCACTGTGTGACTTTAAAAAGTGGTTATTCAACATGAGGCACAATCCATTTGACATTTTGCATCATTTTTTCAACATCTGAAAAAATACGTGTTTTTGATGAAAAACGATGACCCCGGACCTATCGAACTTTCTCCACACAGTCAGAAATGGTCATTTTTTATTGTTTTCTCTTTTGACTATAAACGACTATTAATTGTGAATTATCGCTTTTGGAACTAAAATAAGTGTGTTTAGAGTCATTTTTCTGCCAGAAATTGGTCGAAATAGAAGCTTCTGAGAAGGAGGAAAAGTCTGTTAAAATGGCAATTTTGGTCACTGTGGGGCTTTAAAAAGTGGTTATTCAACATGAGGCACAATCCTTTTGACATTTTGCATAATTTTTTCAACATTTGAAAAAATTATTTTTTGGATGAAAAACGATGACCTCGGACCTGTCGAACTTTCTACAGATGGTCAGAAATGGTCATTTTTTAATGTTTTCCCTTTTGACTGTAAACGACTATTAAATGTGAATTATCGCTTTTGGAACTAAAATAAGTGTGTTTAGAGTCATTTTTCTGCCAGAAATTGGTCGAAATAGAAGCTTCTGAGAAGGAGGAAAAGTCTGTTAAAATGGCAAATTTGGTCACTGTGTGACTTTAAAAAGTGGTTATTCAACATGAGGCACAACCCTTTTAATATTTTGCATCATTTTTTCAACATTTGAAAACATACGTTTTTTTGATGACCTGTCGAACTTTCTCCACATAGTCAGAAATGGTCATTTTTTATTGTTTTCTTTTTTGACTGTAAATGACTATTAAATGTGAATTATCATGTTTGGAACTAAAATGAAGGTGCTTAGAGTCATTTTTCTTCCAGAAATTGGTCGAAATAGAAGCTTCTGAGAAGGAGGAAAAGTCTATTAAAATGGCAATTTTGGTCACTGTGGGGCTTTAAAAAGTGGTTATTCACATGAGGCACAATCCATTTGACATTTTGATTCATTTTTTCAACATCGAAAAAAAAAAAAAATTTGATGAAAAACGATGAACCCGGCCTGTCAAACTTTCTCCAGATGGTCAGAAATGGTCATTTTTTATTGTATTCTCTTTTGACTATAAACGACTATTAAATGTGAATTATCGCTTTTGGAACTAAAATAAGTGTGTTTATAGTCATTTTTCTGCCAGAAATAGAAGCTTCTGAGAAGGAGGAAAAGTCTGTTAAAATGGCAATTTTGGTCACTGTGTGACTTTAAAAAAGTGGTTATTCAACATGAGGCACAATCCATTTGACATTTTGCATCATTTTTTCAACATTTGAAAACATACGTTTTTTTATGACCTGTCAAACTTTCTCCACATAGTCAAAAATGTTCATTTTTTATTGTTTTCTCTTTTGACTATAAACTACTATTAAATGTGAATTATCGCTTTTGGAACTAAAATAAGTGTGTTTAGAGTCATTTTTCTGCCAGAAATTGGTCGAAATAGAAGCTTGTGAGAAGGAGGAAAAGTCTGTTAAAATGGCAATTTTGGTCACTGTGGGGCTTTAAAAAGTGGTTATTCAACATGAGGCACAATCCTTTTGATATTTTGCATCATTTTTTCAACATTTGAAAAAATAAGTTTTTTTGATGAAAACGATGATCCCGGACCTGTCGAACTTTCTCCACATAGTCAGAAATGGTCATTTTTTATTGTTTTCTTTTTTGACTGTAAATGACTATTAAATGTGAATTATCATGTTTGGAACTAAAATGAAGGTGTTTAGAGTCATTTTGCTGACAGAAATTGGTCGAAATAGAAGCTTCTGAGAAGGAGGAAAAGTCTGTTAAAATGGCAATTTTGGTCACTGTGTGACTTTAAAAAAGTGGTTATTCAACATGAGGCACAATCCATTTGACATTTTGCATCATTTTTTCAACATTTGAAAACATACGTTTTTTTTATGACCTGTCAAACTTTCTCCACATAGTCAAAAATGTTCATTTTTTATTGTTTTCTCTTTTGACTATAAAAGACTATTAAATGTGAATTATCGCTTTTGGAACTAAAATAAGTGTGTTTAGAGTCATTTTTCTGCCAGAAATTGGTTGAAATAGAAGCTTCTGAGAAGGAGGAAAAGTCTGTTAAAATGGCAATTTTGGTCACTGTGTGACTTTAAAAAGTGGTTATTCAACATGAGGCACAATCCATTTGACATTTTGCATCATTTTTTCAACATCTGAAAAAATACGTGTTTTTGATGAAAAACGATGACCCCGGACCTATCGAACTTTCTCCACACAGTCAGAAATGGTCATTTTTTATTGTTTTCTCTTTTGACTATAAAAGACTATTAAATGTGAATTATCGCTTTTGGAACTAAAATAAGTGTGTTTAGAGTCATTTTTCTGCCAGAAATTGGTTGAAATAGAAGCTTCTGAGAAGGAGGAAAAGTCTGTTAAAATGGCAATTTTGGTCACTGTGTGACTTTAAAAAGTGGTTATTCAACATGAGGCACAATCCATTTGACATTTTGCATCATTTTTTCAACATCTGAAAAAATACGTGTTTTTGATGAAAAACGATGACCCCGGACCTATCGAACTTTCTCCACACAGTCAGAAATGGTCATTTTTTATTGTTTTCTCTTTTGACTATAAACGACTATTAAATGTGAATTATCGCTTTTGGAACTAAAATAAGTGTGTTTAGAGTCATTTTTCTGCCAGAAATTGGTCGAAATAGAAGCTTCTGAGAAGGAGGAAAAGTTTATTAAAATGGCAATTTTGGTCACTGTGGGGCTTTAAAAAGTGGTTATTCACATGAGGCACAATCCATTTGACATTTTGATTCATTTTTTCAACATCGAAAAAAAAAATGTTTTTGATGAAAAACGATGAACCCGGCCTGTCAAACTTTCTCCAGATGGTCAGAAATGGTCATTTTTTATTGTATTCTCTTTTGACTATAAACGACTATTAAATGTGAATTATCGCTTTTGGAACTAAAATAAGTGTGTTTATAGTCATTTTTCTGCCAGAAATAGAAGCTTCTGAGAAGGAGGAAAAGTCTGTTAAAATGGCAATTTTGGTCACTGTGTGACTTTAAAAAGTGGTTATTCAACATGAGGCACAATCCATTTGACATTTTGCATCATTTTTTCAACATTTGAAAACATACGTTTTTTTGATGACCTATCGAACTTTCTCCACATAGTCAGAAATGGTCATTTTTTATTGTTTTCTTTTTTGACTGTAAATGACTATTAAATGTGAATTATCATGTTTGGAACTAAAATGAAGGTGTTTAGAGTCATTTTTCTTCCAGAAATTGGTCGAAATAGAAGCTTCTGAGAAGGAGGAAAAGTCTGTTAAAATGGCAATTTTGGTCACTGTGTGGCTTTAAAAAGTGGTTATTCAACATGAGGCACAATCCATTTGACATTTTGAATCATTTTTTCACCATTTGAAAAAATAAGTTTTTTTGATGAAAACGATGATCCCGGACCTGTCAAACTTTCTCCACATAGTCAAAAATGTTCATTTTTTATTGTTTTCTCTTTTGACTATAAACTACTATTAAATGTGAATTATCGCTTTTGGAACTAAAATAAGTGTGTTTAGAGTCATTTTTCTGCCAGAAATTGGTTGAAATAGAAGCTTCTGAGAAGGAGGAAAAGTCTGTTAAAATGGCAATTTTGGTCACTGTGTGACTTTAAAAAGTGGTTATTCAACATGAGGCACAATCCATTTGACATTTTGCATCATTTTTTCAACATCTGAAAAAATACGTGTTTTTGATGAAAAACGATGACCCCGGACCTATCGAACTTTCTCCACACAGTCAGAAATGGTCATTTTTTATTGTTTTCTCTTTTGACTATAAACGACTATTAATTGTGAATTATCGCTTTTGGAACTAAAATAAGTGTGTTTAGAGTCATTTTTCTGCCAGAAATTGGTCGAAATAGAAGCTTCTGAGAAGGAGGAAAAGTCTGTTAAAATGGCAATTTTGGTCACTGTGTGGCTTTAAAAAGTGGTTATTCAACATGAGGCACAATCCATTTGACATTTTGATTCATTTTTTCAACATCGAAAAAAAAAATTTTTTGATTAAAAACGATGAACCCGGACCTGTCAAACTTTCTCCAGATGGTCAGAAATGGTCATTTTTTATTGTATTCTCTTTTGACTATAAACGACTATTAAATGTGAATTATCGCTTTTGGAACTAAAATAAGTGTGTTTAAGTCATTTTTCTGCCAGAAATTGGTTGAAATAGAAGCTTCTGAGAAGGAGGAAAAGTCTGTTAAAATGGCAATTTTGGTCACTGTGTGACTTTAAAAAGTGGTTATTCAACATGAGGCACAATCCATTTGACATTTTGCATCATTTTTTCAACATCTGAAAAAATACGTGTTTTTGATGAAAAACGATGACCCCGGACCTATCGAACTTTCTCCACACAGTCAGAAATGGTCATTTTTTATTGTTTTCTCTTTTGACTATAAACGACTATTAAATGTGAATTATCGCTTTTGGAACTAAAATAAGTGTGTTTAGAGTCATTTTTATGCCAGAAGCTTCTGAGAAGGAGGAAAAGTCTGTTAAAATGGCAATTTTGGTCACTGTGTGACTTTAAAAAGTGGTTATTCAACATGAGGCACAATCCATTTGACATTTTGCATCATTTTTTCAACATCTGAAAAAATACGTGTTTTTGATGAAAAACGATGACCTATCGAACTTTCTCCACACAGCCAGAAATGGTCATTTTTTATTGTTTTCTCTTTTGACTGTAAACGACTATTAAATGTGAATTATCGCTTTTGGAACTAAAATAAGTGTGTTTAGAGTCATTTTTCTGCCAGAAATTGGTCGAAATAGAAGCTTCTGAGAAGGAGGAAAAGTCTATTAAAATGGCAATTTTGGTCACTGTGGGGCTTTAAAAAGTGGTTATTCACATGAGGCACAATCCATTTGACATTTTGATTCATTTTTTCAACATCGAAAAAAAAAAAAAATTGATGAAAAACGATGAACCCGGCCTGTCAAACTTTCTCCAGATGGTCAGAAATGGTCATTTTTTATTGTATTCTCTTTTGACTATAAACGACTATTAAATGTGAATTATCGCTTTTGGAACTAAAATAAGTGTGTTTAGAGTCATTTTTCTGCCAGAAATTGGTCGAAATAGAAGCTTCTGAGAAGGAGGAAAAGTCTGTTAAAATGGCAATTTTGGTCACTGTGTGACTTTAAAAAGTGGTTATTCAACATGAGGCACAATCCATTTGACATTTTGAATCATTTTTTCACCATTTGAAAAAATATTTTTTTTGATGAAAAATGATGACCTCAGACCTGTCGAACTTTCTCCACATAGTCAGAAATAGTCATTTTTTATTGTTTTCTTTTTTGACTGTAAATGACTATTAAATGTGAATTATCATGTTTGGAACTAAAATGAAGGTGTTTAGAGTAATTTTTCTGACAGAAATTGGTCGAAATAGAAGCTTCTGAGTAGGAGGAAAAGTCTGTTAAAATAGCAATTTTGGTCACTGTGTGGCTTCAAAAAGTGGTTATTCAAAATGAGGCACAATTCTTTTGATATTTTGCATCAGTTTTTCAACATTTGAAAAAATAAGTTTTTTTGATGAAAACGATGATCCCGGACCTGTCGAACTTTCTCCACATAGTCAGAAATGTTCATTTTTTATTGTTTTCTCTTTTGACTATAAACTATTATTAAATGTGAATTATCGCTTTTGGAACTAAAATAAGAGTAATTAGATTCATTTTTCTGCCAGAAATTGATCGAAATTGAAGCTCTGAGTAGGAGGAACAGTCTGTAAAAATGGCAATTTTGGTCACTGTGTGACTTTAAAAAGTGGTTATTCAACATAAGGCACAATCCTTTTGAAATTTTGAATCATTTTTTCAACATTTTAAAAAAAAATTTGATGAAAAACGATGAACCTGGACCTGTCAAACTTTCTCCAGATGGTCAGAAATGGTCATTTTTAATGTTTTCTCTTTTGACTGTAAATAACTATTAAATATGAATCATCACTTTTGGAACTAAAATAAGAGTAATTAGAGTCATTTTTCTGCCAGAAATTGATCGAAATTGAAGCTCTGAGTAGGAGGAACAGTCTGTTAAAATGGCAATTTTGGTCACTGTGTGACTTTAAAAAAGTGGTTATTCAACATGAGGCACAATCCATTTGACATTTTGCATCATTTTTTCAACATTTGAAAACATACGTTTTTTTTATGACCTGTCAAACTTTCTCCACATAGTCAAAAATGTTCATTTTTTATTGTTTTCTCTTTTGACTATAAACTACTATTAAATGTGAATTATCGCTTTTGGAACTAAAATAAGTGTGTTTAGAGTCATTTTTCTGCCAGAAATTGGTCGAAATAGAAGCTTGTGAGAAGGAGGAAAAGTCTGTTAAAATGGCAATTTTGGTCACTGTGGGGCTTTAAAAAGTGGTTATTCAACATGAGGCACAATCCTTTTGATATTTTGCATCATTTTTTCAACATTTGAAAAAATAAGTTTTTTTGATGAAAACGATGATCCCGGACCTGTCGAACTTTCTCCACATAGTCAGAAATGGTCATTTTTTATTGTTTTCTTTTTTGACTGTAAATGACTATTAAATGTGAATTATCATGTTTGGAACTAAAATGAAGGTGTTTAGAGTCATTTTGCTGACAGAAATTGGTCGAAATTAGAAGCTTCTGAGAAGGAGGAAAAGTCTGTTAAAATGGCAATTTTGGTCACTGTGTGGCTTTAAAAAGTGGTTATTCAACATGAGGCACAATCCATTTGACATTTTGATTCATTTTTTCACCATTTGAAAAAATAATTTTTTTGATGAAAAACGATGACCACAGACCTGTCGAACTTTCTCCACATAGTCAGAAATGGTCATTTTTATTGTTTTCTCTTTTGACTATAAAAGACTATTAAATGTGAATTATCGCTTTTGGAACTAAAATAAGTGTGTTTAGAGTCATTTTTCTGCCAGAAATTGGTTGAAATAGAAGCTTCTGAGAAGGAGGAAAAGTCTGTTAAAATGGCAATTTTGGTCACTGTGTGACTTTAAAAAGTGGTTATTCAACATGAGGCACAATCCATTTGACATTTTGCATCATTTTTTCAACATCTGAAAAAATACGTGTTTTTGATGAAAAACGATGACCCCGGACCTATCGAACTTTCTCCACACAGTCAGAAATGGTCATTTTTTATTGTTTTCTCTTTTGACTATAAACGACTATTAATTGTGAATTATCGCTTTTGGAACTAAAATAAGTGTGTTTAGAGTCATTTTTCTGCCAGAAATTGGTCGAAATAGAAGCTTCTGAGAAGGAGGAAAAGTCTGTTAAAATGGCAATTTTGGTCACTGTGGGGCTTTAAAAAGTGGTTATTCAACATGAGGCACAATCCTTTTGACATTTTGCATAATTTTTTCAACATTTGAAAAAATTATTTTTTGGATGAAAAACGATGACCTCGGACCTGTCGAACTTTCTACAGATGGTCAGAAATGGTCATTTTTTAATGTTTTCCCTTTTGACTGTAAACGACTATTAAATGTGAATTATCGCTTTTGGAACTAAAATAAGTGTGTTTAGAGTCATTTTTCTGCCAGAAATTGGTCGAAATAGAAGCTTCTGAGAAGGAGGAAAAGTCTGTTAAAATGGCAAATTTGGTCACTGTGTGACTTTAAAAAGTGGTTATTCAACATGAGGCACAACCCTTTTAATATTTTGCATCATTTTTTCAACATTTGAAAACATACGTTTTTTTGATGACCTGTCGAACTTTCTCCACATAGTCAGAAATGGTCATTTTTTATTGTTTTCTTTTTTGACTGTAAATGACTATTAAATGTGAATTATCATGTTTGGAACTAAAATGAAGGTGCTTAGAGTCATTTTTCTTCCAGAAATTGGTCGAAATAGAAGCTTCTGAGAAGGAGGAAAAGTCTATTAAAATGGCAATTTTGGTCACTGTGGGGCTTTAAAAAGTGGTTATTCACATGAGGCACAATCCATTTGACATTTTGATTCATTTTTTCAACATCGAAAAAAAAAAAAAATTTGATGAAAAACGATGAACCCGGCCTGTCAAACTTTCTCCAGATGGTCAGAAATGGTCATTTTTTATTGTATTCTCTTTTGACTATAAACGACTATTAAATGTGAATTATCGCTTTTGGAACTAAAATAAGTGTGTTTATAGTCATTTTTCTGCCAGAAATAGAAGCTTCTGAGAAGGAGGAAAAGTCTGTTAAAATGGCAATTTTGGTCACTGTGTGACTTTAAAAAAGTGGTTATTCAACATGAGGCACAATCCATTTGACATTTTGCATCATTTTTTCAACATTTGAAAACATACGTTTTTTTTATGACCTGTCAAACTTTCTCCACATAGTCAAAAATGTTCATTTTTTATTGTTTTCTCTTTTGACTATAAACTACTATTAAATGTGAATTATCGCTTTTGGAACTAAAATAAGTGTGTTTAGAGTCATTTTTCTGCCAGAAATTGGTCGAAATAGAAGCTTGTGAGAAGGAGGAAAAGTCTGTTAAAATGGCAATTTTGGTCACTGTGGGGCTTTAAAAAGTGGTTATTCAACATGAGGCACAATCCTTTTGATATTTTGCATCATTTTTTCAACATTTGAAAAAATAAGTTTTTTTGATGAAAACGATGATCCCGGACCTGTCGAACTTTCTCCACATAGTCAGAAATGGTCATTTTTTATTGTTTTCTTTTTTGACTGTAAATGACTATTAAATGTGAATTATCATGTTTGGAACTAAAATGAAGGTGTTTAGAGTCATTTTGCTGACAGAAATTGGTCGAAATAGAAGCTTCTGAGAAGGAGGAAAAGTCTGTTAAAATGGCAATTTTGGTCACTGTGTGGCTTTAAAAAGTGGTTATTCAACATGAGGCACAATCCATTTGACATTTTGATTCATTTTTTCACCATTTGAAAAAATAATTTTTTTGATGAAAAACGATGACCACAGACCTGTCGAACTTTCTCCACATAGTCAGAAATGGTAATTTTTATTGTTTTCTCTTTTGACTATAAAAGACTATTAAATGTGAATTATCGCTTTTGGAACTAAAATAAGTGTGTTTAGAGTCATTTTTCTGCCAGAAATTGGTTGAAATAGAAGCTTCTGAGAAGGAGGAAAAGTCTGTTAAAATGGCAATTTTGGTCACTGTGTGACTTTAAAAAGTGGTTATTCAACATGAGGCACAATCCATTTGACATTTTGCATCATTTTTTCAACATCTGAAAAAATACGTGTTTTTGATGAAAAACGATGACCCCGGACCTATCGAACTTTCTCCACACAGTCAGAAATGGTCATTTTTTATTGTTTTCTCTTTTGACTATAAACGACTATTAATTGTGAATTATCGCTTTTGGAACTAAAATAAGTGTGTTTAGAGTCATTTTTCTGCCAGAAATTGGTCGAAATAGAAGCTTCTGAGAAGGAGGAAAAGTCTGTTAAAATGGCAATTTTGGTCACTGTGGGGCTTTAAAAAGTGGTTATTCAACATGAGGCACAATCCTTTTGACATTTTGCATAATTTTTTCAACATTTGAAAAAATTATTTTTTGGATGAAAAACGATGACCTCGGACCTGTCGAACTTTCTACAGATGGTCAGAAATGGTCATTTTTTAATGTTTTCCCTTTTGACTGTAAACGACTATTAAATGTGAATTATCGCTTTTGGAACTAAAATAAGTGTGTTTAGAGTCATTTTTCTGCCAGAAATTGGTCGAAATAGAAGCTTCTGAGAAGGAGGAAAAGTCTGTTAAAATGGCAAATTTGGTCACTGTGTGACTTTAAAAAGTGGTTATTCAACATGAGGCACAACCCTTTTAATATTTTGCATCATTTTTTCAACATTTGAAAACATACGTTTTTTTGATGACCTGTCGAACTTTCTCCACATAGTCAGAAATGGTCATTTTTTATTTTTTTTCTTTTTTGACTGTAAATGACTATTAAATGTGAATTATCATGTTTGGAACTAAAATGAAGGTGTTTAGAGTCATTTTTCTTCCAGAAATTGGTCGAAATAGAAGCTTCTGAGAAGGAGGAAAAGTCTGTTAAAATGGCAATTTTGGTCACTATGTGGCTTTAAAAAGTGGTTATTCAACATGAGGCACAATCCATTTGACATTTTGAATAATTTTTTCACCATTTGAAAAAATAAGTTTTTATGATGAAAACGATGATCCCGGACCTGTCGAACTTTCTCCACATAGTCAAAAATGTTCATTTTTTATTGTTTTCTCTTTTGACTATAAACTACTATTTAATGTGAATTATCGCTTTTGGAACTAAAATAAGTGTGTTTAGAGTCATTTTTCTGCCAGAAATTGGTCGAAATAGAAGCTTGTGAGAAGGAGGAAAAGTCTGTTAAAATGGCAATTTTGGTCACTGTGGGGCTTTAAAAAGTGGTCATTCAACATGAGGCACAATCCTTTTGATATTTTGCATCATTTTTTCAACATTTGAAAAAATAAGTTTTTTTGATGAAAACGATGATCCCGGACCTGTCGAACTTTCTCCACATAGTCAGAAATGGTCATTTTTTATTGTTTTCTTTTTTGACTGTAAATGACTATTAAATGTGAATTATCATGTTTGGAACTAAAATGAAGGTGTTTAGAGTCATTTTGCTGACAGAAATTGGTCTTCTTCTGAGAAGGAGGAAAAGTCTGTTAAAATGGCAATTTTGGTCACTGTGTGGCTTTAAAAAGTGGTTATTCAACATGAGGCACAATCCATTTGATATTTTGCATCATTTTTTCACCATTTGAAAAAATTATTTTTTTGATGAAAACGATGACCACAGACCAGTCGAACTTTCTCCACGTAGTCCGAAATGGTCATTTTTTATTGTTTTCTTTTTTGACTGTAAATGACTATTAAATGTGAATTATCATGTTTTTAACTAAAATGAAGGTGTTTAGAGTCATTTTTCTGACAGAAATTGGTCGAAATAAAGCTTCTGAGTAGGAGGAAAAGTCTGTAAAAATGGCAATTTTGGTCACTGTGGGGCTTTAAAAAGTGGTTATTCAAAATGAGGCACAATCCATTTGACATTTTGATTCATTTTTTCAACATCGAAAAAAAAAATTTTTTTGATGAAAAACGATGAATCCGGACCTGTCGAACTTTCTCCATATAGTCAGAAATGGTCATTTTTTATTGTTTTCTCTTTTGACTATAAACGACTATTAAATGTGAATTATCGCTTTTGGAACTAAAATAAGTGTGTTTAGAGTCATTTTTATGCCAGAAGCTTCTGAGAAGGAGGAAAAGTCTGTTAAAATGGCAATTTTGGTCACTGTGTGACTTTAAAAAGTGGTTATTCAACATGAGGCACAATCCATTTGACATTTTGCATCATTTTTTCAACATTTGAAAAAATTAAGTTTTTTTGATGAAAAACGATGACCCCGGACCTATCGAACTTTCTCCACACAGTCAGAAATTGTCATTTTTTATTGTTTTCTCTTTTGACTGTAAACGACTATTAAATGTGAATTATCGCTTTTGGAACTAAAATAAGAGTAATTAGAGTCATTTTTCTGCCCGAAATTGATCGAAATTGAAGCTCTGAGTAGGAGGAACAGTCTGTAAAAATGGCAATTTTGGTCACTGTGTGGCTTTAAAAAGTGGTTATTCAACATAAGGCACAATCCTTTTGAAATTTTGAATCATTTTTTCAACATTTGAAAAAAAAATGTTTTGATGAAAAACGATGAACCTGGACCTGTCAAACTTTCTCCAGATGGTCAGAAATGGTCATATTTTAATGTTTTCTCTTTTGACTGTAAATAACTATTAAATATGAATCATCACTTTTGGAACTAAAATAAGAGTGTTTAGAGTCATTTTTCTGCCAGAAATTGATCGAAATTAAAGCTTCTGAGTAGGAGGAAAAGTCTGTAAAAATTGCAATTTTGGTCACTGTGGGGCTTTAAAAAGTGGTTATTCAACATGAGGCACAATCCTTTTGATATTTTGCATCATTTTTTCAACATTTGAAAAAATAAGTTTTTTTGATGAAAACGATGATCCCGGACCTGTCGAACTTTCTCCACATAGTCAGAAATGTTCATTTTTTATTGTTTTCTCTTTTGACTATAAACTACTATTAAATGTGAATTATCGCTTTTGGAACTAAAATAGGTGTGTTTAGAGTCATTTTTCTGCCAGAAATTGGTCGAAATAGAAGCTTCTGAGAAGGAGGAAAAACCTGTTAAAATGGCAATTTTGGTCACTGTGGGGCTTTAAAAAGTGGTTATTCAACATGAGGCACAATCCTTTTGACATTTTGCATCATTTTTTCAACATTTGAAAAAATTATTTTTGGGATGAAAAACGATGACCTCTGACTTGTCGAACTTTCTACAGATGGTCAGAAATGGTCATTTTTTAATGTTTTCCCTTTTGACTGTAAACGACTATTAAATGTGAATTATCGCTTTTGGAACTAAAATAAGTGTGTTTAGAGTAATTTTTATGCCAGAAATTGGTCGAAATAGAAGCTTGTGAGAAGGAGGAAAAGTCAGTTAAAATGGCAATTTTGGTCACTGTGGGGCTTTAAAAAGTGGTTATTCAACATCAGGCACAATCCTTTTGATATTTTGCATCATTTTTTCAACATTTGAAAAAATAAGTTTTTTTGATGAAAACGATGACCACAGACCTGTCGAACTTTCTCCACATAGTCAGAAATTGTCATTTTTATTGTTTTCTCTTTTGACTATAAAAGACTATTAAATGTGAATTATCGCTTTTGGAACTAAAATAAGTGTGTTTAGAGTCATTTTTCTGCCAGAAATTGGTCGAAATAGAAGCTTCTGAGAAGGAGAAAAGTCTGTTAAAATGGCAATTTTGGTCACTGTGTGGCTTTAAAAAGTGGTTATTCAACATGAGGCACAATCCATTTGACATTTTGAATCATTTTTTCACCATTTGAAAAAATTATTTTTTGGATGAAAACGATGACCACAGACCAGTCGAACTTTCTCCACGTAGTCAGAAATGGTCATTTTTTATTGTTTTCTTTTTTGACTGTAAATGACTAATAAATGTGAATTATCATGTTTGGAACTAAAATGAAGGTGTTTAGAGTCATTTTTCTGACAGAAATTGGTCGAAATAGAAGCTTCTGAGTAGGAGGAAAAGTCTGTTAAAATGGCAATTTTGGTCACATTGTGGCTTCAAAAAGTGGTTATTCAACATGAGGCACAATCCATTTGACATTTTGATTCATTTTTTCAACATCGAAAAAAAAATATTTTTGATTAAAAACGATGAACCCGGACCTGTCAAACTTTCTCCAGATGGTCAGAAATGGTCATTTTTTACTGTATTCTCTTTTGACTATAAACGACTATTAAATGTGAATTATCGCTTTTGGAACTAAAATAAGTGTGTTTAAGTCATTTTTCTGCCAGAAATTGGTTGAAATAGAAGCTTCTGAGAAGGAGGAAAAGTCTGTTAAAATGGCAATTTTGGTCACTGTGTGACTTTAAAAAGTGGTTATTCAACATGAGGCACAATCCATTTGACATTTTGCATCATTTTTTCAACATCTGAAAAAATACGTGTTTTTGATGAAAAACGATGACCCCTGACCTATCGAACTTTCTCCACACAGTCAGAAATGGTCATTTTTTATTGTTTTCTCTTTTGACTATAAACGACTATTAAATGTGAATTATCGCTTTTGGAACTAAAATAAGTGTGTTTAGAGTCATTTTTATGCCAGAAGCTTCTGAGAAGGAGGAAAAGTCTGTTAAAATGGCAATTTTGGTCACTGTGTGACTTTAAAAAGTGGTTATTCAATGAGGCACAATCCATTTGACATTTTGCATCATTTTTTCAACATTTGAAAAAATTAAGTTTTTTTGATGAAAAACGATGACCCCGGACCTATCGAACTTTCTCCACACAGTCAGAAATGGTCATTTTTTATTGTTTTCTCTTTTGACTGTAAACGACTATTAAATGTGAATTATCGCTTTTGGAACTAAAATAAGAGTAATTAGAGTCATTTTTCTGCCAGAAATTGATCGAAATTAAAGCTCTGAGTAGGAGGAACAGTCTGTAAAAATGGCAATTTTGGTCACTGTGTGGCTTTAAAAAGTGGTTATTCAACTAAGGCACAGTCCTTTTGAAATTTTGAATCATTTTTCAACATTTGAAAAAAAAAATTTTGATGAAAAACGATGAACCTGGACCTGTCAAACTTTCTCCAGATGGTCAGAAATGGTCATATTTTAATGTTTTCTCTTTTGACTGTAAATAACTATTAAATATGAATTATCACTTTTGGAACTAAAATAAGAGTGTTCAGAGTCATTTTTCTGCCAGAAATTGATCGAAATAGAAGCTTCTGAGTAGGAGGAAAAGTCTGTAAAAATGGCAATTTTGGTCACTGTGGGGCTTTAAAAAGTGGTTATTCAACATGAGGCACAATCCTTTTGATATTTTGCATAATTTTTTCAACATTTGAAAAAATAAGTTTTTTTGATGAAAACGATGATCCCGGACCTGTCGAACTTTCTCCACATAGTCAGAAATGTTCATTTTTTATTGTTTTCTCTTTTGACTATAAACTACTATTAAATGTGAATTATCGCTTTTGGAACTAAAATAAGTGTGTTTAGAGTCATTTTTCTGCCAGAAATTGGTCGAAATAGAAGCTTCTGAGAAGGAGGAAAAGTCTGTTAAAATGGCAATTTTGGTCACTGTGTGACTTTAAAAAGTGGTTATTCAACATGAGGCACAATCCTTTTGATATTTTGCATCATTTTTTCAACATTTGAAAACATACGTTTTTTTGATGACCTGTCGAACTTTCTCCACATAGTCAGAAATGGTCATTTTTTATTGTTTTCTTTTTTGACGGTAAATGACTATTAAATGTGAATTATCATGTTTGGAACTAAAATGAAGGTGTTTAGAGTCATTTTGCTGACAGAAATTGGTCGAAATAGAAGCTTCTGAGAAGGAGGAAAAGTCTGTTACAATTTTGGTCACTGTGTGACTTTAAAAAGTGGTTATTCAACATGAGGCACAATCCATTTGACATTTTGAATAATTTTTTCACCATTTGAAAAAATAATTTTTTTGATGAAAAACGATGACCACAGACCTGTCGAACTTTCTCCACATAGTCAGAAATGGTCATTTTTATTGTTTTCTCTTTTGACTATAAAAGACTATTAAATGTGAATTATCGCTTTTGGAACTAAAATAAGTGTGTTTAGAGTCATTTTTCTGCCAGAAGCTTCTAAGTAGGAGGAAAAGTCTGTTAAAATGGCAATTTTGGTCACTGTGTGGCTTCAAAAAGTGGTTATTCAACATGAGGCACAATCCATTTGACATTTTGATTCATTTTTTCAACATTCGAAAAAAAAAAATTTTTGATGAAAAACGATGAATCCGGACCTGTCGAACTTTCTCCACATAGTCAGAAATTGTCATTTTTTATTTTTTTTTCTTTTGACTGAAAAATGACTAATAAATATGAATTATCGCTTTTGGAACTAAAATAAGAGTGTTTAGAGTCATTTTTCTGCCAGAAATTGATCGAAATAGAAGCTTCTGAGTAGGAGGAAAAGTCTGTTAAAATGGCAATTTTGGTCACTGTGTGGCTTTAAAAAGTGGTTATTCAACATAAGGCACAATCCTTTTGAAATTTTGAATCATTTTTTCAACATTTGAAAAAAAAATGTTTTGATGAAAAACGATGAACCTGGACCTGTCAAACTTTCTCCAGATGGTCAGAAATGGTCATATTTTAATGTTTTCTCTTTTGACTGTAAATAACTATTAAATATGAATTATCACTTTTGGAACTAAAATAAGAGTGTTCAGAGTCATTTTTCTGCCAGAAATTGATCGAAATAGAAGCTTCTTAGTAGGAGGAAAAGTCTGCAAAAATGGCAATTTTGGTCACTGTGGGGCTTTAAAAAGTGGTTATTCAACATGAGGCACAATCCTTTTGATATTTTGCATCATTTTTTCAACATTTGAAAAAATAAGTATTTTTGATGAAAACGATGATCCCGGACCTGTCGAACTTTCTCCACATAGTCAGAAATGTTCATTTTTTATTGTTTTCTCTTTTGACTATAAACTACTATTAATTTGTGAATTATCGCTTTTGGAACTAAAATAAGTGTGTTTAGAGTTATTTTTCTGCCAGAAATTGGTCGAAATAGAAGCTTCTGAGAAGGAGGAAAAGTCTGTTAAAATGGCAATTTTGGTCACTGTGTGACTTTAAAAAGTGGTTATTCAACATGAGGCACAATCCATTTGACATTTTGAATCATTTTTTCACCATTTGAAAAAATATTTTTTTTGATGAAAAATGATGACCTCAGACCTGTCGAACTTTCTCCACATAGTCAGAAATGGTCATTTTTTATTGTTTTCTTTTTTGACTGTAAATGACTATTAAATGTGAATTATCATGTTTGGAACTAAAATGAAGGTGTTTAGAGTCATTTTTCTGACAGAAATTGGTCGAAATAGAAGCTTCTGAGTAGGAGGAAAAGTCTGTTAAAATGGCAATTTTGGTCACTGTGTGGCTTCAAAAAGTGGTTATTCAAAATGAGGCAGAATCCATTTGACATTTTGATTCATTTTTTCAACATTCGAAAAAAAATGTTTTGATGAAAAACGATGAACCTGGACCTGTCAAACTTTCTCCAGATGGTCAGAAATGGTCATATTTTAATGTTTTCTCTTTTGACTGTAAATGACTATTAAATATGAATTATCACTTTTGGAACTAAAATAAGAGATTAGAGTCATTTTTCTGCCAGAAATTTATCGAAATTGAAGCTCTGAGTAGGAGGAAAAGTCTGTAAAAATTGCAATTTTGGTCAGATGGTCATAAATGGTCATATTTTAATGTTTTCTCTTTTGACTGTAAATGACTATTAAATATGAATTATCACTTTTGGAACTAAAATAAGAGTGTTTAGAGTCATTTTTCTGCCAGAAATTGGTCGAAATAGAAGCTTCTGAGTAGGAGGAAAAGTCTGTTAAAATGGCAATTTTGGTCACTGTGTGACTTTAAAAAGTGGTATTCAACATGAGGCACAATCCATTTGACATTTTGAATCATTTTTTCACCATTTGAAAAAATAATTTTTTTGATGAAAAACGATGACCACAGACCTGTCGAACTTTCTCCACATAGTCAGAAATGGTCATTTTTTATTGTTTTCTTTTTTGACTGTAAATGACGATTAAATGTGAATTATCATGTTTGGAACTAAAATGAAGGTGTTGAGACTCATTTTTCTTCCAGAAATTGGTCGAAATAGAAGCTTCTGAGTAGGAGGAAAAGTCTGTTAAAATGGCAATTTTGGTCACTGTGTGGCTTTAAAAAGTGGTTATTCAACATAAGGCACAATCCTTTTGAAATTTTGAATCATTTTTTCAACATTTGAAAAAAAAATGTTTTGATGAAAAACGATGAACCTGGACCTGTCAAACTTTCTCCAGATGGTCAGAAATGGTCATATTTTAATGTTTTCTCTTTTTACTGTAAATAACTATTAAATATGAATTATCACTTTTGGAACTAAAATAAGAGTGTTCAGAGTCATTTTTCTGCCAGAAATTGATCGAAATAGAAGCTTCTGAGTAGGAGGAAAAGTCTGTAAAAATGGCAATTTTGGTCACTGTGGGGCTTTAAAAAGTGGTTATTCAACATGAGGCACAATCCTTTTGATATTTTGCATCGTTTTTTCAACATTTGAAAAAATAATTTTTTTGATGAAAAACGATGGCCACAGACCTGTCGAACTTTCTCCACATAGTCAGAAATGGTCATTTTTTATTGTTTTCTTTTTTGACTGTAAATGACTATTAAATGTGAATTATCATGTTTGGAACTAAAATGAAGGTGTTTAGAGTCATTTTTCTTCCAGAAATTGGTCGAAATAGAAGCTTCTGAGTAGGAGGAAAAGTCTGTTAAAATGGCAATTTTGGTCACTGTGTGGCTTTAAAAAGTGGTTATTCAACATAAGGCACAATCCTTTTGAAATTTTGAATCATTTTTTCAACATTTGAAAAAAAAATGTTTTGATGAAAAACGAAGTACCTGGACCTGTCAAACTTTCTCCAGATGGTCAGAAATGGTCATATTTTAATGTTTTCTCTTTTGACTGTAAATGACTATTAAATATGAATTATCACTTTTGGAACTAAAATAAGAGTGTTTAGAGTCATTTTTCTGCCAGAAATTGATCGAAATTAAAGCTTCTGAGTAGGAGGAAAAGTCTGTAAAAATTGCAATTTTGGTCAGTGTGGGGCTTTAAAAAGTGGTTATTCAACATGAGGCACAATCCTTTTGATATTTTGCATCATTTTTTCAACATTTGAAAAAAGAAGTTTTTTTGATGAAAACGATGATCCCGGACCTGTCGAACTTTCTCCACATAGTCAGAAATGTTCATTTTTTATTGTTTTCTCTTTTGACTATAAACTACTATTAAATGTGAATTATCGCTTTTGGAACTAAAATAAGTGTGTTATTTTTCTGCCAGAAATTGGTCGAAATAGAAGCTTCTGAGAAGGAGTAAAAGTCTGTTAAAATGGCAATTTTGGTCACTGTGTGACTTTAAAAAGTGGTAATTCAACATGAGGCACAATCCATTTGACATTTTGAATCATTTTTTCACCATTTGAAAAAATATTTTTTTTGATGAAAAATGATGACCTCAGACCTGTCGAACTTTCTCCACATAGTCAGAAATGGTCATTTTTTATTGTTTTCTTTTTTGACTGTAAATGACTATTAAATGTGAATTAATATGTTTGGAACTAAAATGAAGGTGTTTAGAGTCATTTTTCTGACAGAAATTGGTCGAAATAGAAGCTTCTGAGTAGGAGGAAAAGTCTGTTAAAATGGCAATTTTGGTCACTGTGTGGCTTCAAAAAGTGGTTATTCAAAATGAGGCACAATCCATTTGACATTTTGATTCATTTTTTCAACATTCGAAAAAAAAATGTTTTGATGAAAAACGATGAACCTGGACCTGTCAAACTTTCTCCAGATGGTCAGAAATGGTCATATTTTAATGTTTTCTCTTTTGACTGTAAATGACTATTAAATATGAATTATCGCTTTTGGAACCAAAATAAGTGTGTTTAGAGTCATTTTTCTGCCAGAAATTGGTCGAAATAGAAGCTTCTGAGAAGGAGGAAAAGTCTGTTAAAATGGCAATTTTGGTCACTGTGTGACTTTAAAAAGTGGTTATTCAACATGAGGCACAATCCATTTGACATTTTGAATCATTTTTTTACCATTTGAAAAAATATTTTTTTTGATGAAAAATGATGACCTCAGACCTGTCGAACTTTCTCCACATAGTCAGAAATAGTCATTTTTTATTGTTTTCTTTTTTGACTGTAAATGACTATTAAATGTGAATTATCATGTTTGGAACTAAAATGAAGGTGTTTAGAGTCATTTTTCTTCCAGAAATTGGTCGAAATAGAAGCTTCTGAGTAGGAGGAAAAGTCTGTAAAAATGGCAATTTTGGTCACTGTGGGGCTTTAAAAAGTGGTTATTCAACATGAGGCACAATCCTTTTGATATTTTGCATCGTTTTTTCAACATTTGAAAAAATAATTTTTTTGATGAAAAACGATGGCCACAGACCTGTCGAACTTTCTCCACATAGTCAGAAATGGTCATTTTTTATTGTTTTCTTTTTTGACTGTAAATGACTATTAAATGTGAATTATCATGTTTGGAACTAAAATGAAGGTGTTTAGAGTCATTTTTCTTCCAGAAATTGGTCGAAATAGAAGCTTCTGAGTAGGAGGAAAAGTCTGTTAAAATGGCAATTTTGGTCACTGTGTGGCTTTAAAAAGTGGTTATTCAACATAAGGCACAATCCTTTTGAAATTTTGAATCATTTTTTCAACATTTGAAAAAAAAATGTTTTGATGAAAACGATGATCCCGGACCTGTCGAACTTTCTCCACATAGTCAGAAATGTTCATTTTTTATTGTTTTCTCTTTTGACTATAAACTACTATTAAATGTGAATTATCGCTTTTGGAACTAAAATAAGTGTGTTTAGAGTTATTTTTCTGCCAGAAATTGGTCGAAATAGAAGCTTCTGAGAAGGAGGAAAAGTCTGTTAAAATGGCAATTTTGGTCACTGTGTGACTTTAAAAAGTGGTTATTCAACATGAGGCACAATCCATATTTACATTTTGAATCATTTTTTCACCATTTGAAAAAATATTTTTTTTGATGAAAAATGATGACCTCAGACCTGTCGAACTTTCTCCACATAGTCAGAAATGGTCATTTTTTATTGTTTTCTTTTTTGACTGTAAATGACTATTAAATGTGAATTATCATGTTTGGAACTAAAATGAAGGTGTTTAGAGTAATTTTTCTGACAGAAATTGGTCGAAATAGAAGCTTCTGAGTAGGAGGAAAAGTCTGTTAAAATGGCAATTTTGGTCACTGTGTGGCTTCAAAAAGTGGTTATTCAAAATGAGGCACAATCCATTTGACATATTGATTCATTTTTTCAACATTCGAAAAAAAAATGTTTTGATGAAAAACGATGAACCTGGACCTGTCAAACTTTCTCCAGATGGTCAGAAATGGTCATATTTTAATGTTTTCTCTTTTGACTGTAAATGACTATTAAATATGAATTATCACTTTTGGAACTAAAATAAGAGTGTTTAGAGTCATTTTTCTGCCAGAAATTGATCGAAATTAAAGCTTCTGAGTAGGAGGAAAAGTCTGTAAAAATTGCAATTTTGGTCACTGTGGGGCTTTAAAAAGTGGTTATTCAACATGAGGCACAATCCATTTGACATTTTGATTCATTTTTTCAATATTCGAAAAAAAAAATGTTTTGATGAAAACGATGAATCCGGACCTGTCGAATTTTCTCCACATAGTCAGAAATGGTCATTTTTTATTGTTTTCTCTTTTGACTATAAACGACTATTAAATGTGAATTATGGCTTTTGGAACTAAAATAAGTGTGTTTAGAGTCATTTTTCTGCCAGAAATTGGTTGAAATAGAAGCTTCTGAGAAGGAGGAAAATTCTGTTAAAATGGCAATTTTGGTCACTGTGTGACTTTAAAAAGTGGTTATTCAACATGAGGCACAATCCATTTGACATTTTGAATCATTTTTTCACCATTTGAAAAAATATTTTTTTTTATGAAAAACGATGACCACAGACCTGTCGAACTTTCTTCACATAGTCAGAAATGGTCATTTTTTATTGTTTTCTTTTTTGACTGTAAATGACTATTAAATGTGAATTATCATGTTTGGAACTAAAATGAAGGTGTTGAGACTCATTTTTCTTCCAGAAATTGGTCGAAATAGAAGCTTCTGAGTAGGAGGAAAAGTCTGTTAAAATGGCAATTTTGGTCACTGTGTGGCTTTAAAAAAGTGGTTATTCAACATAAGGCACAATCCTTTTGAAATTTTGAATCATTTTTTCAACATTTGAAAAAAAAATGTTTTGATGAAAAACGATGAACCTGGACCTGTCAAACTTTCTCCAGATGGTCAGAAATGGTCATATTTTAATGTTTTCTCTTTTGACTGTAAATAACTATTAAATATGAATCATCACTTTTGGAACTAAAATAAGAGTGTTTAGAGTCATTTTTCTGCCAGAAATTGATCGAAATTAAAGCTTCTGAGTAGGAGGAAAAGTCTGTAAAAATTGCAATTTTGGTCACTGTGGGGCTTTAAAAAGTGGTTATTCAACATGAGGCACAATCCTTTTGATATTTTGCATCATTTTTTCAACATTTGAAAAAATAAGTTTTTTTGATGAAAACGATGATGTCGAACTTTCTCCACATAGTCAGAAATGTTCATTTTTTATTGTTTTCTCTTTTGACTATAAACTACTATTAAATGTGAATTATCGCTTTTGGAACTAAAATAAGTGTGTTTAGAGTCATTTTTCCGCCAGAAATTGGTCGAAATAGAAGCTTCTGAGAAGGAGGAAAAGTATGTTAAAATGGCAATTTTGGTCACTGTGTGACTTTAAAAAGTGGTTATTCAACATGAGGCACAATCCATTTGACATTTTGAATCATTTTTTCACCATTTGAAAAAATATTTTTTTTGATGAAAAATGATGACCTCAGACCTGTCGAACTTTCTCCACATAGTCAGAAATGGTCATTTTTTATTGTTTTCTTTTTTGACTGTAAATGACTATTAAATGTGAATTATCATGTTTGGAACTAAAATGAAGGTGTTTAGAGTAATTTTTCTGACAGAAATTGGTCGAAATAGAAGCTTCTGAGTAGGAGGAAAAGTCTGTTAAAATGGCAATTTTGGTCACTGTGTGGCTTCAAAAAGTGGTTATTCAAAATGAGGCACAATCCATTTGACATATTGATTCATTTTTTCAACATTCGAAAAAAAAATGTTTTGATGAAAAACGATGAACCTGGACCTGTCAAACTTTCTCCAGATGGTCAGAAATGGTCATATTTTAATGTTTTCTCTTTTGACTGTAAATGACTATTAAATATGAATTATCACTTTTGGAACTAAAATAAGAGTGTTTAGAGTCATTTTTCTGCCAGAAATTGATCGAAATTAAAGCTTCTGAGTAGGAGGAAAAGTCTGTAAAAATTGCAATTTTGGTCACTGTGGGGCTTTAAAAAGTGGTTATTCAACATGAGGCACAATCCATTTGACATTTTGATTCATTTTTTCAATATTCGAAAAAAAAAATGTTTTGATGAAAAACGATGAACCCGGACCTGTCAAACTTTCTCCAGATGGTCAGAAATGGTCAATTTTAATGTTTTCTCTTTTGACTGTAAATGACTATTAAATATGAATTATCACTTTTGGAACTAAAATAAGAGTAATTAGAGTCATTTTTCTGCCAGAAATTGATCGAAATTGAAGCTCTGAGTAGGAGGAAAAGTCTGTAAAAATTGCAATTTTGGTCACTGTGGGGCTTTAAAAAGTGGTTATTCAACATGAGGCACAATCCTTTTGATATTTTGCATCATTTTTTCACCATTTGAAAAAATAATTTTTTTGATGAAAAACGATGACCACAGACCTGTCGAACTTTCTCCACATAGTCAGAAATGGTCATTTTTTATTGTTTTCTTTTTTGACTGTAAATGACTATTAAATGTGAATTATCATGTTTGGAACTAAAATGAAGGTGTTGAGACTCATTTTTCTTCCAGAAATTGGTCGAAATAGAAGCTTCTGAGTAGGAGGAAAAGTACGTTAAAATGGCAATTTTGGTCACTGTGTGGCTTTAAAAAGTGGTTATTCAACATAAGGCACAATCCTTTTGAAATTTTGAATCATTTTTTCAACATTTGAAAAAAAATGTTTTGATGAAAAACGATGAACCTGGACCTGTCAAACTTTCTCCAGATGGTCAGAAATGGTCATATTTTAATGTTTTCTCTTTTGACTGTAAATAACTATTAAATGTGAATCATCACTTTTGGAACTAAAATAAGAGTGTTTAGAGTCATTTTTCTGCCAGAAATTGATCGAAATTAAAGCTTCTGAGTAGGAGGAAAAGTCTGTAAAAATTGCAATTTTGGTCACTGTGGGGCTTTAAAAAGTGGTTATTCAACATGAGGCACAATCCTTTTGATATTTTGCATCATTTTTTCAACATTTGAAAAAATAAGTTTTTTTGATGAAAACGATGATCCCGGACCTGTCGAACTTTCTCCACATAGTCAGAAATGTTCATTTTTTATTGTTTTCTCTTTTGACTATAAACTACTATTAAATGTGAATTATCACTTTTGGAACTAAAATAAGAGTAATTAGAGTCATTTTTCTGCCAGAAATTGATCGAAATTGAAGCTCTGAGTAAAAAGTCTGTAAAAATTGCAATTTTGGTCACTGTGGGGCTTTAAAAAGTGGTTATTCAACATGAGGCACAATCCTTTTGATATTTTGCATCATTTTTTCAACATTTGAAAAAATAAGTTTTTTTGATGAAAACGATGAATCCGGACCTGTCGAACTTTCTCCACATAGTCAGAAATGGTCATTTTTTTTATTGTTTTCTCTTTTGACTATAAACGACTATTAAATGTGAATTATCGCTTTTGGAACTAAAATAAGTGTGTTTAGAGTCATTTTTCTGCCAGAAATTGGTTGAAATAGAAGCTTCTGAGAAGGAGGAAAAGTCTGTTAAAATGGCAATTTTGGTCACTGTGTGACTTTAAAAAGTGGTTATTCAACATGAGGCACAATCCATTTGACATTTTGAATCATTTTTTCACCATTTGAAAAAATAATTTTTTTGATGAAAAACGATGACCACAGACCTGTCGAACTTTCTCCACATAGTCAGAAATGGTCATTTTTTATTGTTTTCTTTTTTGACTGTAAATGACTATTAAATGTGAATTATCATGTTTGGAACTAAAATGAAGGTGTTGAGACTCATTTTTCTTCCAGAAATTGGTCGAAATAGAAGCTTCTGAGTAGGAGGAAAAGTCTGTTAAAATGGCAATTTTGGTCACTGTGTGGCTTTAAAAAGTGGTTATTCAACATAAGGCACAATCCTTTGGAATTTTGAATCATTTTTTCAACATTTGAAAAAAAAATGTTTTGATGAAAAACGATGAACCTGGACCTGTCAAACTTTCTCCAGATGGTCAGAAATGGTCATATTTTAATGTTTTCTCTTTTGACTGTAAATGACTATTAAATATGAATTATCACTTTTGGAACTAAAATAAGAGTAATTAGAGTCATTTTTCTGCCAGAAATTGATCGAAATTGAAGCTTCTGAGTAGGAGGAAAAGTCTGTAAAAATTGCAATTTTGGTCACTGTGGGGCTTTAAAAAGTGGTTATTCAACATGAGGCACAATCCTTTTGATATTTTGCATCATTTTTTCAACATTTGAAAAAATTTGTTTTTTTGATGAAAACGATGAATCCGGACCTGTCGAAATTTCTCCACATAGTCAGAAATGGTCATTTTTTATTGTTTTCTCTTTTGACTATAAACGACTATTAAATGTGAATTATCGCTTTTGGAACTAAAATAAGTGTGTTTAGAGTCATTTTCCTGCCAGAAATTGGTTGAAATAGAAGCTTCTGAGAAGGAGGAAAATTCTGTTAAAATGGCAATTTTGGTCACTGTGTGACTTTAAAAAGTGGTTATTCAACATGAGGCACAATCCATTTGACATTTTGAATCATTTTTTCACCATTTGAAAAAATAATTTTTTTGATGAAAAACGATGACCACAGACCTGTCGAACTTTCTCCACATAGTCAGAAATGGTCATTTTTTATTGTTTTCTTTTTTGACTGTAAATGACTATTAAATGTGAATTATCATGTTTGGAACTAAAATGAAGGTGTTGAGACTCATTTTTCTTCCAGAAATTGGTCGAAATAGAAGCTTCTGAGTAGGAGGAAAAGTACGTTAAAATGGCAATTTTGGTCACTGTGTGGCTTTAAAAAGTGGTTATTCAACATAAGGCACAATCCTTTTGAAATTTTGAATCATTTTTTCAACATTTGAAAAAAAATGTTTTGATGAAAAACGATGAACCTGGACCTGTCAAACTTTCTCCAGATGGTCAGAAATGGTCATATTTTAATGTTTTCTCTTTTGACTGTAAATAACTATTAAATGTGAATCATCACTTTTGGAACTAAAATAAGAGTGTTTAGAGTCATTTTTCTGCCAGAAATTGATCGAAATTAAAGCTTCTGAGTAGGAGGAAAAGTCTGTAAAAATTGCAATTTTGGTCACTGTGGGGCTTTAAAAAGTGGTTATTCAACATGAGGCACAATCCTTTTGATATTTTGCATCATTTTTTCAACATTTGAAAAAATAAGTTTTTTTGATGAAAACGATGATCCCGGACCTGTCGAACTTTCTCCACATAGTCAGAAATGTTCATTTTTTATTGTTTTCTCTTTTGACTATAAACTACTATTAAATGTGAATTATCACTTTTGGAACTAAAATAAGAGTAATTAGAGTCATTTTTCTGCCAGAAATTGATCGAAATTGAAGCTCTGAGTAAAAAGTCTGTAAAAATTGCAATTTTGGTCACTGTGGGGCTTTAAAAAGTGGTTATTCAACATGAGGCACAATCCTTTTGATATTTTGCATCATTTTTTCAACATTTGAAAAAATAAGTTTTTTTGATGAAAACGATGAATCCGGACCTGTCGAACTTTCTCCACATAGTCAGAAATGGTCATTTTTTTTATTGTTTTCTCTTTTGACTATAAACGACTATTAAATGTGAATTATCGCTTTTGGAACTAAAATAAGTGTGTTTAGAGTCATTTTTCTGCCAGAAATTGGTTGAAATAGAAGCTTCTGAGAAGGAGGAAAAGTCTGTTAAAATGGCAATTTTGGTCACTGTGTGACTTTAAAAAGTGGTTATTCAACATGAGGCACAATCCATTTGACATTTTGAATCATTTTTTCACCATTTGAAAAAATATTTTTTTTGATGAAAAATGATGACCTCAGACCTGTCGAACTTTCTCCACATAGTCAGAAATGGTCATTTTTTATTGTTTTCTTTTTTGACTGTAAATGACTATTAAATGTGAATTATCATGTTTGGAACTAAAATGAAGGTGTTTAGAGTCATTTTTCTGACAGAAATTGGTCGAAATAGAAGCTTCTGAGAAGGAGGAAAAGTCTGTTAAAATGGCAATTTTGGTCACTGTGTGACTTTAAAAAGTGGTTATTCAACATGAGGCACAATCCATTTGACATTTTGAATCATTTTTTCACCATTTGAAAAAATATTTTTTTTGATGAAAAATGATGACCTCAGACCTGTCGAACTTTCTCCACATAGTCAGAAATGGTCATTTTTTATTGTTTTCTTTTTTGACTGTAAATGACTATTAAATGTGAATTATCATGTTTGGAACTAAAATGAAGGTGTTTAGAGTCATTTTTCTGACAGAAATTGGTCGAAATAGAAGCTTCTGAGAAGGAGGAAAAGTCTGTTAAAATGGCAATTTTGGTCACTGTGTGACTTTAAAAAGTGGTTATTCAACATGAGGCACAATCCTTTTGATATTTTGCATCATTTTTTCAACATTTGAAAAAATAAGTTTTTTTGATGAAAACGATGATGTCGAACTTTCTCCACATAGTCAGAAATGTTCATTTTTTATTGTTTTCTCTTTTGACTATAAACTACTATTAAATGTGAATTATCGCTTTTGGAACTAAAATAAGTGTGTTTAGAGTCATTTTTCCGCCAGAAATTGGTCGAAATAGAAGCTTCTGAGAAGGAGGAAAAGTCTGTTAAAATGGCAATTTTGGTCACTGTGTGACTTTAAAAAGTGGTTATTCAACATGAGGCACAATCCATTTGACATTTTGAATCATTTTTTCACCATTTGAGAAAATATTTTTTTTGATGAAAAATGATGACCTCAGACCTGTCGAACTTTCTCCACATAGTCAGAAATGGTCATTTTTTATTGTTTTCTTTTTTGACTGTAAATGACTATTAAATGTGAATTATCATGTTTGGAACTAAAATGAAGGTGTTTAGAGTAATTTTTCTGACAGAAATTGGTCGAAATAGAAGCTTCTGAGTAGGAGGAAAAGTCTGTTAAAATGGCAATTTTGGTCACTGTGTGGCTTCAAAAAGTGGTTATTCAAAATGAGGCACAATCCATTTGACATATTGATTCATTTTTTCAACATTCGAAAAAAAAATGTTTTGATGAAAAACGATGAACCTGGACCTGTCAAACTTTCTCCAGATGGTCAGAAATGGTCATATTTTAATGTTTTCTCTTTTGACTGTAAATGACTATTAAATATGAATTATCACTTTTGGAACTAAAATAAGAGTGTTTAGAGTCATTTTTCTGCCAGAAATTGATCGAAATTAAAGCTTCTGAGTAGGAGGAAAAGTCTGTAAAAATTGCAATTTTGGTCACTGTGGGGCTTTAAAAAGTGGTTATTCAACATGAGGCACAATCCATTTGACATTTTGATTCATTTTTTCAATATTCGAAAAAAAAAATGTTTTGATGAAAAACGATGAACCCGGACCTGTCAAACTTTCTCCAGATGGTCAGAAATGGTCAATTTTAATGTTTTCTCTTTTGACTGTAAATGACTATTAAATATGAATTATCACTTTTGGAACTAAAATAAGAGTAATTAGAGTCATTTTTCTGCCAGAAATTGATCGAAATTGAAGCTCTGAGTAGGAGGAAAAGTCTGTAAAAATTGCAATTTTGGTCACTGTGGGGCTTTAAAAAGTGGTTATTCAACATGAGGCACAATCCTTTTGATATTTTGCATCATTTTTTCAACATTTGAAAAAATAAGTTTTTTTGATGAAAACGATGAATCCGGACCTGTCGAATTTTCTCCACATAGTCAGAAATGGTCATTTTTTATTGTTTTCTCTTTTGACTATAAACGACTATGAAATGTGAATTATCGCTTTTGGAACTGAAATAAGTGTGTTTAGAGTAATTTTTCTGCCAGAAATTGGTTGAAATAGAAGCTTCTGAGAAGGAGGAAAATTCTGTTAAAATGGCAATTTTGGTCACTGTGTGACTTTAAAAAGTGGTTATTCAACATGAGGCACAATCCATTTGACATTTTGAATCATTTTTTCACCATTTGAAAAAATAATTTTTTTGATGAAAAACGATGACCACAGACCTGTCGAACTTTCTCCACATAGTCAGAAATGGTCATTTTTTATTGTTTTCTTTTTTGACTGTAAATGACTATTAAATGTGAATTATCATGTTTGGAACTAAAATGAAGGTGTTGAGACTCATTTTTCTTCCAGAAATTGGTCGAAATAGAAGCTTCTGAGTAGGAGGAAAAGTCTGTTAAAATGGCAATTTTGGTCACTGTGTGGCTTTAAAAAGTGGTTATTCAACATAAGGCACAATCCTTTGGAATTTTGAATCATTTTTTCAACATTTGAAAAAAAAATGTTTTGATGAAAAACGATGAACCTGGACCTGTCAAACTTTCTCCAGATGGTCAGAAATGGTCATATTTTAATGTTTTCTCTTTTGACTGAAAATGACTATTAAATATGAATTATCACTTTTGGAACTAAAATAAGAGTAATTAGAGTCATTTTTCTGCCAGAAATTGATCGAAATTGAAGCTTCTGAGTAGGAGGAAAAGTCTGTAAAAATTGCAATTTTGGTCACTGTGGGGCTTTAAAAAGTGGTTATTCAACATGAGGCACAATCCTTTTGATATTTTGCATCATTTTTTCAACATTTGAAAAAATTTGTTTTTTTGATGAAAACGATGAATCCGGACCTGTCGAAATTTCTCCACATAGTCAGAAATGGTCATTTTTTATTGTTTTCTCTTTTGACTATAAACGACTATTAAATGTGAATTATCGCTTTTGGAACTAAAATAAGTGTGTTTAGAGTCATTTTTCTGCCAGAAATTGGTTGAAATAGAAGCTTCTGAGAAGGAGGAAAATTCTGTTAAAATGGCAATTTTGGTCACTGTGTGACTTTAAAAAGTGGTTATTCAACATGAGGCACAATCCATTTGACATTTTGAATCATTTTTTCACCATTTGAAAAAATAATTTTTTTGATGAAAAACGATGACCACAGACCTGTCGAACTTTCTCCACATAGTCAGAAATGGTCATTTTTTATTGTTTTCTTTTTTGACTGTAAATGACTATTAAATGTGAATTATCATGTTTGGAACTAAAATGAAGGTGTTGAGACTCATTTTTCTTCCAGAAATTGGTCGAAATAGAAGCTTCTGAGTAGGAGGAAAAGTCTGTTAAAATGGCAATTTTGGTCACTGTGTGGCTTTAAAAAGTGGTTATTCAACATAAGGCACAATCCTTTTGAAATTTTGAATCATTTTTTCAACATTTGAAAAAAAATGTTTTGATGAAAAACGATGAACCTGGACCTGTCAAACTTTCTCCAGATGGTCAGAAATGGTCATATTTTAATGTTTTCTCTTTTGACTGTAAATAACTATTAAATGTGAATCATCACTTTTGGAACTAAAATAAGAGTGTTTAGAGTCATTTTTCTGCCAGAAATTGATCGAAATTAAAGCTTCTGAGTAGGAGGAAAAGTCTGTAAAAATTGCAATTTTGGTCACTGTGGGGCTTTAAAAAGTGGTTATTCAACATGAGGCACAATCCTTTTGATATTTTGCATCATTTTTTCAACATTTGAAAAAATAAGTTTTTTTGATGAAAACGATGATCCCGGACCTGTCGAACTTTCTCCACATAGTCAGAAATGTTCATTTTTTATTGTTTTCTCTTTTGACTATAAACTACTATTAAATGTGAATTATCACTTTTGGAACTAAAATAAGAGTAATTAGAGTCATTTTTCTGCCAGAAATTGATCGAAATTGAAGCTCTGAGTAAAAAGTCTGTAAAAATTGCAATTTTGGTCACTGTGGGGCTTTAAAAAGTGGTTATTCAACATGAGGCACAATCCTTTTGATATTTTGCATCATTTTTTCAACATTTGAAAAAATAAGTTTTTTTGATGAAAACGATGAATCCGGACCTGTCGAACTTTCTCCACATAGTCAGAAATGGTCATTTTTTATTGTTTTCTCTTTTGACTATAAACGACTATTAAATGTGAATTATCGCTTTTGGAACTAAAATAAGTGTGTTTAGAGTCATTTTTCTGCCAGAAATTGGTCGAAATAGAAGCTTCTGAGAAGGAGGAAAAGTCTGTTAAAATGGCAATTTTGGTCACTGTGTGACTTTAAAAAGTGGTTATTCAACATGAGGCACAATCCATTTGACATTTTGAATCATTTTTTCACCATTTGAAAAAATATTTTTTTTGATGAAAAATGATGACCTCAGACCTGTCGAACTTTCTCCACATAGTCAGAAATGGTCATTTTTTATTGTTTTCTTTTTTGACTGTAAATGACTATTAAATGTGAATTATCATGTTTGGAACTAAAATGAAGGTGTTGAGACTCATTTTTCTTCCAGAAATTGGTCGAAATAGAAGCTTCTGAGTAGGAGGAAAAGTCTGTTAAAATGGCAATTTTGGTCACTGTGTGGCTTTAAAAAGTGGTTATTCAACATAAGGCACAATCCTTTTGAAATTTTGAATCATTTTTTCAACATTTGAAAAAAAAATGTTTTGATGAAAAACGATGAACCTGGACCTGTCAAACTTTCTCCAGATGGTCAGAAATGGTCATATTTTAATGTTTTCTCTTTTGACTGTAAATAACTATTAAATATGAATCATCACTTTTGGAACTAAAATAAGAGTGTTTAGAGTCATTTTTCTGCCAGAAATTGATCGAAATTAAAGCTTCTGAGTAGGAGGAAAAGTCTGTAAAAATTGCAATTTTGGTCACTGTGGGGCTTTAAAAAGTGGTTATTCAACATGAGGCACAATCCTTTTGATATTTTGCATCATTTTTTCAACATTTGAAAAAATAAGTTTTTTTGATGAAAACGATGATCCCGGACCTGTCGAACTTTCTCCACATAGTCAGAAATGGTCATTTTTTATTGTTTTCTTTTTTGACTGTAAATGACTATTAAATGTGAATTATCATGTTTGGAACTAAAATGAAGGTGTTTAGAGTCATTTTTCTGACAGAAATTGGTCGAAATAGAAGCTTCTGAGTAGGAGGAAAAGTCTGTTAAAATGGCAATTTTGGTCACTGTGTGGCTTCAAAAAGTGGTTATTCAAAATGAGGCACAATCCATTTGACATTTTGATTCATTTTTTCAACATTCGAAAAAAAAATGTTTTGATGAAAAACGATGAACCCGGACCTGTCAAACTTTCTCCAGATGGTCAGAAATGGTCATATTTTAATGTTTTCTCTTTTGACTGTAAATGACTATTAAATATGAATTATCACTTTTGGAACTAAAATAAGAGTAATTAGAGTCATTTTTCTGACAGAAATTGGTCGAAATAGAAGCTTCTGAGAAGGAGGAAAAGTCTGTTAAAATGGCAATTTTGGTCACTGTGTGACTTTAAAAAGTGGTTATTCAACATGAGGCACAATCCATTTGACATTTTGAATCATTTTTTCACCATTTGAAAAAATATTTTTTTTGATGAAAAATGATGACCTCAGACCTGTCGAACTTTCTCCACATAGTCAGAAATGGTCATTTTTTATTGTTTTCTTTTTTGACTGTAAATGACTATTAAATGTGAATTATCATGTTTGGAACTAAAATGAAGGTGTTGAGACTCATTTTTCTTCCAGAAATTGGTCGAAATAGAAGCTTCTGAGTAGGAGGAAAAGTCTGTTAAAATGGCAATTTTGGTCACTGTGTGGCTTTAAAAAGTGGTTATTCAACATAAGGCACAATCCTTTTGAAATTTTGAATCATTTTTTCAACATTTGAAAAAAAAATGTTTTGATGAAAAACGATGAACCTGGACCTGTCAAACTTTCTCCAGATGGTCAGAAATGGTCATATTTTAATGTTTTCTCTTTTGACTGTAAATAACTATTAAATATGAATCATCACTTTTGGAACTAAAATAAGAGTGTTTAGAGTCATTTTTCTGCCAGAAATTGATCGAAATTAAAGCTTCTGAGTAGGAGGAAAAGTCTGTAAAAATTGCAATTTTGGTCACTGTGGGGCTTTAAAAAGTGGTTATTCAACATGAGGCACAATCCTTTTGATATTTTGCATCATTTTTTCAACATTTGAAAAAATAAGTTTTTTTGATGAAAACGATGATCCCGGACCTGTCGAACTTTCTCCACATAGTCAGAAATGGTCACTTTTTATTGTTTTCTTTTTTGACTGTAAATGACTATTAAATGTGAATTATCATGTTTGGAACTAAAATGAAGGTGTTTAGAGTCATTTTTCTGACAGAAATTGGTCGAAATAGAAGCTTCTGAGTAGGAGGAAAAGTCTGTTAAAATGGCAATTTTGGTCACTGTGTGGCTTCAAAAAGTGGTTATTCAAAATGAGGCACAATCCATTTGACATTTTGATTCATTTTTTCAACATTCGAAAAAAAAATGTTTTGATGAAAAACGATGAACCCGGACCTGTCAAACTTTCTCCAGATGGTCAGAAATGGTCATATTTTAATGTTTTCTCTTTTGACTGTAAATGACTATTAAATATGAATTATCACTTTTGGAACTAAAATAAGAGTAATTAGAGTCATTTTTCTGCCAGAAATTGAAGCTCTGAGTAGGAGGAAAAGTCTGTAAAAATTGCAATTTTGGTCACTGTGGGGCTTTAAAAAGTGGTTATTCAACATGAGGCACAATCCTTTTAATATTTTGCATCAGTTTTTCAACATTTGAAAAAATAATTTTTTTTGATGAAAACGATGATGAAAACCTGTCGAACTTTCTCCACATAGTCAGAAATGGTCATTTTTTATTGTTTTCTCTTTTGACTATAAACGACTATTAAATGTGAATTATCGCTTTTGGAACTAAAATAAGTGTGTTTAGAGTCATTTTTCTGCCAGAAATTGGTTGAAACAGAAGCTTCTGAGAAGGAGGAAAATTCTGTTAAAATGGCAATTTTGGTCACTGTGTGACTTTAAAAAGTGGTTATTCAACATGAGGCACAATCCATTTGACATTTTGAATCATTTTTTCACCATTTGAAAAAATAATTTTTTTGATGAAAAACGATGACCACAGACCTGTCGAACTTTCTCCACATAGTCAGAAATGGTCATTTTTTATTGTTTTCTTTTTTGACTGTAAATGACTATTAAATGTGAATTATCATGTTTGGAACTAAAATGAAGGTGTTGAGACTCATTTTTCTTCCAGAAATTGGTCGAAATAGAAGCTTCTGAGTAGGAGGAAAAGTCTGTTAAAATGGCAATTTTGGTCACTGTGTGGCTTTAAAAAGTGGTTATTCAACATAAGGCACAATCCTTTTAAAATTTTGAATCATTTTTTCAACATTTGAAAAAAAAATTTTTTGATGAAAAACGATGAACCTGGACCTGTCAAACTTTCTCCAGATGGTCAGAAATGGTCATATTTTAATGTTTTCTCTTTTGACTGTAAATAACTATTAAATATGAATCATCACTTTTGGAACTAAAATAAGAGTGTTTAGAGTCATTTTTCTGCCAGAAATTGATCGAAATTAAAGCTTCTGAGTAGGAGGAAAAGTCTGTAAAAATTGCAATTTTGGTCACTGTGGGGCTTTAAAAAGTGGTTATTCAACATGAGGCACAATAATTTTGATATTTTGCATCATTTTTTCAACATTTGAAAAAATAAGTTTTTTTGATGAAAACGATGATCCCGGACCTGTCGAACTTTCTCCACATAGTCAGAAATGTTCATTTTTTATTGTTTTCTCTTTTGACTATAAACTACTATTAAATGTGAATTATCGCTTTTGGAACTAAAATAAGTGTGTTTAGAGTCATTTTTCTGCCAGAAATTGGTCGAAATAGAAGCTTCTGAGAAGAGGAAAAGTCTGTTAAAATGGCAATTTTGGTCACTGTGTGACTTTAAAAAGTGGTTATTCAACATGAGGCACAATCCATTTGACATTTTGAATCATTTTTTCACCATTTGAAAAAATATTTTTTTTTATGAAAAATTATGACCTCAGACCTGTCGAACTTTCTCCACATAGTCAGAAATGGTCATTTTTTATTGTTTTCTTTTTTGACTGTAAATGACTATTAAATGTGAATTATCATGTTTGGAACTAAAATGAAGGTGTTTAGAGTCATTTTTCTGACAGAAATTGGTCGAAATGGAAGCTTCTGAGTAGGAGGAAAAGTCTGTTAAAATGGCAATTTTGGTCACTGTGTGGCTTCAAAAAGTGGTTATTCAAAATGAGGCACAATCCATTTGACATTTTGATTCATTTTTTCAACATTCGAAAACAAAAAATGTTTTGATGAAAAACGATGAACCCGGACCTGCAAACTTTCTCCAGATGGTCAGAAATGGTCATATTTTAATGTTTTCTCTTTTGACTGTAAATGACTATTAAATATGAATTATCACTTTTGGAACTAAAATAAGAGTAATTAGAGTCATTTTTCTGCCAGAAATTGATCGAAATTGAAGCTTCTGAGTAGGAGGAAAAGTCTGTAAAAATTGCAATTTTGGTCACTGTGGGGCTTTAAAAAGTGGTTATTCAACATGAGGCACAATCCTTTTGATATTTTGCATCATTTTTTCAACATTTGAAAAAATAAGTTTTTTTGATGAAAACGATGAATCCGGACCTGTCGAACTTTCTCCACATAGTCAGAAATGGTCATTTTTTATTGTTTTCTCTTTTGACTATAAACGACTATTAAATGTGAATTATCGCTTTTGGAACTAAAATAAGTGTGTTTAGAGTCATTTTTCTGCCAGAAATTGGTTGAAATAGAAGCTTCTGAGAATGAGGAAAAGTCTGTTAAAATGGCAATTTTGGTCACTGTGTGACTTTAAAAAGTGGTTATTCAACATGAGGCACAATCCATTTGACATTTTGAATCATTTTTTCACCATTTGAAATAATAATTTTTTTGATGAAAAACGATGACCACAGACCTGTCGAACTTTCTCCACATAGTCAGAAATGGTCATTTTTTATTGTTTTCTTTTTTGACTGTAAATGACTATTAAATGTGAATTATCATGTTTGGAACTAAAATGAAGGTGTTAAGACTCATTTTTCTTCCAGAAATTGGTTGAAATAGAAGCTTCTGAGTAGGAGGAAAAGTCTGTTAAAATGGCAATTTTGGTCACTGTGTGGCTTTAAAAAGTGGTTATTCAACATAAGGCACAATCCTTTTGAAATTTTGAATCATTTTTTCAACATTTGAAAAAAAAATGTTTTGATGAAAAACGATGAACCCGGACCTGTCAAACTTTCTCCGATGGTCAGAAATGGTCATATTTTAATGTTTTCTCTTTTGACTGTAAATGACTATTAAATATGAATTATCACTTTTGGAACTAAAATAAGAGTAATTAGAGTCATTTTTCTGCCAGAAATTGATCGAAATTGAAGCTTCTGAGTAGGAGGAAAAGTCTGTAAAAATTGCAATTTTGGTCACTGTGGGGCTTTAAAAAGTGGTTATTCAACATGAGGCACAATAATTTTGATATTTTGCATCATTTTTTCAACATTTGAAAAAATAAGTTTTTTTGATGAAAACGATGATCCCGGACCTGTCGAACTTTCTCCACATAGTCAGAAATGTTCATTTTTTATTGTTTTCTCTTTTGACTATAAACTACTATTAAATGTGAATTATCGCTTTTGGAACTAAAATAAGTGTGTTTAGAGTCATTTTTCTGCCAGAAATTGGTCGAAATAGAAGCTTCTGAGAAGGAGGAAAAGTCTGTTAAAATGGCAATTTTGGTCACTGTGTGACTTTAAAAAGTGGTTATTCAACATGAGGCACAATCCATTTGACATTTTGAATCATTTTTTCACCATTTGAAAAAATATTTTTTTTTATGAAAAATGATGACCTCAGACCTGTCGAACTTTCTCCACATAGTCAGAAATGGTCATTTTTTATTGTTTTCTTTTTTGACTGTAAATGACTATTAAATGTGAATTATCATGTTTGGAACTAAAATAAGTGTGTTTAGAGTCATTTTTCTGCCTAGAAGCTTCTGAGAAGGAGGAAAAGTCTGTTAAAATGGCAATTTTGGTCACTGTGTGACTTTAAAAAGTGGTTATTCAACATGAGGCACAATCCATTTGACATTTTTAATCATTTTTTCACCATTTGAAAAAATATTTTTTTTGATGAAAAATGATGACCTCAGACCTGTCGAACTTTCTCCACATAGTCAGAAATGGTCATTTTTTATTGTTTTCTTTTTTGACTGTAAATGACTATTAAATGGGAATTATCATGTTTGGAACTAAAATGAAGGTGTTTAGAGTCATTTTTCTGACAGAAATTGGTCGAAATAGAAGCTTCTGAGTAGGAGGAAAAGTCTGTTAAAATGGCAATTTTGGTCACTGTGTGGCTTCAAAAAGTGGTTATTCAAAATGAGGCACAATCCATTTGACATTTTGATTCATTTTTTCAACATTCGAAAAAAAAATGTTTTGATGAAAAACGATGAACCTGGACCTGTCAAACTTTCTCCAGATGGTCAGAAATGGTCATATTTTAATGTTTTCTCTTTTGACTGTAAATGACTATTAAATATGAATTATCACTTTTGGAACTAAAATAAGAGTGTTTAGAGTCATTTTTCTGCCAGAAATTGATCGAAATTAAAGCTTCTGAGTAGGAGGAAAAGTCTGTAAAAATTGCAATTTTGGTCACTGTGGGGCTTTAAAAAGTGGTTATTCAACATGAGGCACAATCCTTTTGAAATTTTGAATCATTTTTTCAACATTTGAAAAAAAAATGTTTTGATGAAAAACGATGAACCCGGACCTGTCAAACTTTCTCCGATGGTCAGAAATGGTCATATTTTAATGTTTTCTCTTTTGACTGTAAATGACTATTAAATATGAATTATCACTTTTGGAACTAAAATAAGAGTAAATAGAGTCATTTTTCTGCCAGAAATTGATCGAAATTGAAGCTTCTGAGTAGGAGGAAAAGTCTGTAAAAATTGCAATTTTGGTCACTGTGGGGCTTTAAAAAGTGGTTATTCAACATGAGGCACAATAATTTTGATATTTTGCATCATTTTTTCAACATTTGAAAAAATAAGTTTTTTTGATGAAAACGATGATCCCGGACCTGTCGAACTTTCTCCACATAGTCAGAAATGTTCATTTTTTATTGTTTTCTCTTTTGACTATAAACTACTATTAAATGTGAATTATCGCTTTTGGAACTAAAATAAGTGTGTTTAGAGTCATTTTTCTGCCAGAAATTGGTCGAAATAGAAGCTTCTGAGAAGGAGGAAAAGTCTGTTAAAATGGCAATTTTGGTCACTGTGTGACTTTAAAAAGTGGTTATTCAACATGAGGCACAATCCATTTGACATTTTGAATCATTTTTTCACCATTTGAAAAAATATTTTTTTTTATGAAAAATGATGACCTCAGACCTGTCGAACTTTCTCCACATAGTCAGAAATGGTCATTTTTTATTGTTTTCTTTTTTGACTGTAAATGACTATTAAATGTGAATTATCATGTTTGGAACTAAAATAAGTGTGTTTAGAGTCATTTTTCTGCCTAGAAGCTTCTGAGAAGGAGGAAAAGTCTGTTAAAATGGCAATTTTGGTCACTGTGTGACTTTAAAAAGTGGTTATTCAACATGAGGCACAATCCATTTGACATTTTTAATCATTTTTTCACCATTTGAAAAAATATTTTTTTTGATGAAAAATGATGACCTCAGACCTGTCGAACTTTCTCCACATAGTCAGAAATGGTCATTTTTTATTGTTTTCTTTTTTGACTGTAAATGACTATTAAATGGGAATTATCATGTTTGGAACTAAAATGAAGGTGTTTAGAGTCATTTTTCTGACAGAAATTGGTCGAAATAGAAGCTTCTGAGTAGGAGGAAAAGTCTGTTAAAATGGCAATTTTGGTCACTGTGTGGCTTCAAAAAGTGGTTATTCAAAATGAGGCACAATCCATTTGACATTTTGATTCATTTTTTCAACATTCGAAAAAAAAATGTTTTGATGAAAAACGATGAACCTGGACCTGTCAAACTTTCTCCAGATGGTCAGAAATGGTCATATTTTAATGTTTTCTCTTTTGACTGTAAATGACTATTAAATATGAATTATCACTTTTGGAACTAAAATAAGAGTGTTTAGAGTCATTTTTCTGCCAGAAATTGATCGAAATTAAAGCTTCTGAGTAGGAGGAAAAGTCTGTAAAAATTGCAATTTTGGTCACTGTGGGGCTTTAAAAAGTGGTTATTCAACATGAGGCACAATCCATTTGACATTTTGATTCATTTTTTCAATATTCGAAAAAAAAAATGTTTTGATGAAAAACGATGAACCCGGACCTGTCAAACTTTCTCCAGATGGTCAGAAATGGTCATATTTTAATGTTTTCTCTTTTGACTGTAAATGACTATTAAATATGAATTATCACTTTTGGAACTAAAATAAGAGTAATTAGAGTCATTTTTCTGCCAGAAATTGAAGCTCTGAGTAGGAGGAAAAGTCTGTAAAAATTGCAATTTTGGTCACTGTGGGGCTTTAAAAAGTGGTTATTCAACATGAGGCACAATCCTTTTGATATTTTGCATCATTTTTTCAACATTTGAAAAAATAAGTTTTTTTGATGAAAACGATGATGAAAACCTGTCGAACTTTCTCCACATAGTCAGAAATGGTCATTTTTTATTGTTTTCTCTTTTGACTATAAACGACTATTAAATGTGAATTATCGCTTTTGGAACTAAAATAAGTGTGTTTAGAGTCATTTTTCTGCCAGAAATTGGTTGAAATAGAAGCTTCTGAGAAGGAGGAAAATTCTGTTAAAATGGCAATTTTGGTCACTGTGTGACTTTAAAAAGTGGTTATTCAACATGAGGCACAATCCATTTGACATTTTGAATCATTTTTTCACCATTTGAAAAAATAATTTTTTTGATGAAAAACGATGACCACAGACCTGTCGAACTTTCTCCACATAGTCAGAAATGGTCATTTTTTAATTGTTTTCTTTTTTGACTGTAAATGACTATTAAATGTGAGTTATCATGTTTGGAACTAAAATGAAGGTGTTGAGACTCATTTTTCTTCCAGAAATTGGTCGAAATAGAAGCTTCTGAGTAGGAGGAAAAGTCTGTTAAAATGGCAATTTTGGTCACTGTGTGGCTTTAAAAAGTGGTTATTCAACATAAGGCACAATCCTTTTGAAATTTTGAATCATTTTTTCAACAATTGAAAAAAAAATGTTTTGATTAAAAACGATGAACCTGGACCTGTCAAACTTTCTCCAGATGGTCAGAAATGGTCATATTTTAATGTTTTCTCTTTTGACTGTAAATAACTATTAAATATGAATCATCACTTTTGGAACTAAAATAAGAGTGTTTAGAGTCATTTTTCTGCCAGAAATTGATCGAAATTAAAGCTTCTGAGTAGGAGGAAAAGTCTGTAAAAATTGCAATTTTGGTCACTGTGGGGCTTTAAAAAGTGGTTATTCAACATGAGGCACAATCCTTTTGATATTTTGCATCATTTTTTCAACATTTGAAAAAATACGTTTTTTTGATGAAAACGATGATCCCGGACCTGTCGAACTTTCTCCACATAGTCAGAAAAGTTCATTTTTTATTGTTTTCTCTTTTGACTATAAACTACTATTAAATGTGAATTATCGCTTTTGGAACTAAAATAAGTGTGTTTAGAGTCATTTTTCTGCCAGAAATTGGTCGAAATAGAAGCTTCTGAGAAGGAGGAAAAGTCTGTTAAAATGGCAATTTTGGTCACTGTGTGACTTTAAAAAGTGGTTATTCAACATGAGGCACAATCCATTTGACATTTTGAATCATTTTTTCACCATTTGAAAAAATATTTTTTTTGATGAAAAATGATGACCTCAGACCTGTCGAACTTTCTCCACATAGTCAGAAATGGTCATTTTTTATTGTTTTCTTTTTTGACTGTAAATGACTATTAAATGTGAATTATCATGTTTGGAACTAAAATGAAGGTGTTTAGAGTCATTTTTCTGACAGAAATTGGTCGAAATAGAAGCTTCTGAGTAGGAGGAAAAGTCTGTTAAAATGGCAATTTTGGTCACTGTGAGGCTTCAAAAAGTGGTTATTCAAAATGAGGCACAATCCATTTGTCATTTTGATTCATTTTTTCAACATTCGAAAAAAAAAATGTTTTGATGAAAAACGATGAACCCGGACCTGTCAAACTTTCTCCAGATGGTCAGAAATGGTCATATTTTAATGTTTTCTCTTTTGACTGTAAATGACTATTAAATATGAATTATCACTTTTGGAACTAAAATAAGAGTAATTAGAGTCATTTTTCTGCCAGAAATTGATCGAAATTGAAGCTTCTGAGTAGGAGGAAAAGTCTGTAAAAATTGCAATTTTGGTCACTGTGGGGCTTTAAAAAGTGGTTATTCAACATGAGGCACAATCCTTTTGATATTTTGCATCATTTTTTCAACATTTGAAAAAATAAGTTTTTTTGATGAAAACGATGAATCCGACCTGTTGAACTTTCTCCACATAGTCAGAAATGGTCATTTTTTATTGTTTTCTCTTTTGACTATAAACGACTATTAAATGTGAATTATCGCTTTTGGAACTAAAATACGTGTGTTTAGAGTCATTTTTCTGCCAGAAATTGGTCGAAATAGAAGCTTCTGAGAAGGAGGAAAAGTCTGTTAAAATGGCAATTTTGGTCACTGTGTGACTTTAAAAAGTGGTTATTCAACATGAGGCACAATCCATTTGACATTTTGAATCATTTTTTCACCATTTGAAAAAATATTTTTTTTGATGAAAAATGATGACCTCAGACCTGTCGAACTTTCTCCACATAGTCAGAAATGGTCATTTTTTATTGTTTTCTTTTTTGACTGTAAATGACTATTAAATGTGAATTATCATGTTTGGAACTAAAATGAAGGTGTTTAGAGTCATTTTTCTGACAGAAATTGGTCGAAATAGAAGCTTCTGAGTAGGAGGAAAAGTCTGTTAAAATGGCAATTTTGGTCACTGTGTGGCTTCAAAAAGTGGTTATTCAAAATGAGGCACAATCCATTTGACATTTTGATTCATTTTTTCAACATTCGAAAAAAAAAATGTTTTGATGAAAAACGATGAACCCGGACCTGTCAAACTTTCTCCAGATGGTCAGAAATGGTCATATTTTAATGTTTTCTCTTTTGACTGTAAATGACTATTAAATATGAATTATCACTTTTGGAACTAAAATAAGAGTAATTAGAGTCATTTTTCTGCCAGAAATTGATCGAAATTGAAGCTTCTGAGTAGGAGGAAAAGTCTGTAAAAATTGCAATTTTGGTCACTGTGGGGCTTTAAAAAGTGGTTATTCAACATGAGGCACAATCCTTTTGATATTTTGCATCATTTTTTCAACATTTGAAAAAATAAGTTTTTTTGATGAAAACAATGAATCCGACCTGTTGAACTTTCTCCACATAGTCAGAAATGGTCATTTTTTATTGTTTTCTCTTTTGACTATAAACGACTATTAAATGTGAATTATCGCTTTTGGAACTAAAATACGTGTGTTTAGAGTCATTTTTCTGCCAGAAATTGGTCGAAATAGAAGCTTCTGAGAAGGAGGAAAAGTCTGTTAAAATGGCAATTTTGGTCACTGTGTGACTTTAAAAAGTGGTTATTCAACATGAGGCACAATCCATTTGACATTTTGAATCATTTTTTCACCATTTGAAAAAATATTTTTTTTGATGAAAAATGATGACCTCAGACCTGTCGAACTTTCTCCACATAGTCAGAAATGGTCATTTTTTATTGTTTTCTTTTTTGACTGTAAATGACTATTAAATGGGAATTATCATGTTTGGAACTAAAATGAAGGTTTTTAGAGTCATTTTTCTGACAGAAATTGGTCGAAATAGAAGCTTCTGAGTAGGAGGAAAAGTCTGTTAAAATGGCAATTTTGGTCACTGTGTGGCTTCAAAAAGTGGTTATTCAAAATGAGGCACAATCCATTTGACATTTTGATTCATTTTTTCAACATTCGAAAAAAAAAATGTTTTGATGAAAAACGATGAACCCGGACCTGTCAAACTTTCTCCGATGGTCAGAAATGGTCATATTTTAATGTTTTCTCTTTTGACTGTAAATGACTATTAAATATGAATTATCACTTTTGGAACTAAAATAAGAGTAATTAGAGTAATTTTTCTGCCAGAAATTGATCGAAATTGAAGATTCTGAGTAGGAGGAAAAGTCTGTAAAAATTGCAATTTTGGTCACTGTGGGGCTTTAAAAAGTGGTTATTCAACATGAGGCACAATCCATTTGACATTTTGATTCATTTTTTCAATATTCGAAAAAAAAAATGTTTTGATGAAAACGATGAATCCGGACCTGTCGAATTTTCTCCACATAGTCAGAAATGGTCATTTTTTATTGTTTTCTCTTTTGACTATAAACGACTATTAAATGTGAATTATGGCTTTTGGAACTAAAATAAGTGTGTTTAGAGTCATTTTTCTGCCAGAAATTGGTTGAAATAGAAGCTTCTGAGAAGGAGGAAAATTCTGTTAAAATGGCAATTTTGGTCACTGTGTGACTTTAAAAAGTGGTTATTCAACATGAGGCACAATCCATTTGACATTTTGAATCATTTTTTCACCATTTGAAAAAATATTTTTTTTTATGAAAAACGATGACCACAGACCTGTCGAACTTTCTTCACATAGTCAGAAATGGTCATTTTTTATTGTTTTCTTTTTTGACTGTAAATGACTATTAAATGTGAATTATCATGTTTGGAACTAAAATGAAGGTGTTGAGACTCATTTTTCTTCCAGAAATTGGTCGAAATAGAAGCTTCTGAGTAGGAGGAAAAGTCTGTTAAAATGGCAATTTTGGTCACTGTGTGGCTTTAAAAAGTGGTTATTCAACATAAGGCACAATCCTTTTGAAATTTTGAATCATTTTTTCAACATTTGAAAAAAAAATGTTTTGATGAAAAACGATGAACCTGGACCTGTCAAACTTTCTCCAGATGGTCAGAAATGGTCATATTTTAATGTTTTCTCTTTTGACTGTAAATAACTATTAAATATGAATCATCACTTTTGGAACTAAAATAAGAGTGTTTAGAGTCATTTTTCTGCCAGAAATTGATCGAAATTAAAGCTTCTGAGTAGGAGGAAAAGTCTGTAAAAATTGCAATTTTGGTCACTGTGGGGCTTTAAAAAGTGGTTATTCAACATGAGGCACAATCCTTTTGATATTTTGCATCATTTTTTCACCATTTGAAAAAATATTTTTTTTGATGAAAAATGATGACCTCAGACCTGTCGAACTTTCTCCACATAGTCAGAAATGGTCATTTTTTATTGTTTTCTTTTTTGACTGTAAATGACTATTAAATGTGAATTATCATGTTTGGAACTAAAATGAAGGTGTTTAGAGTAATTTTTCTGACAGAAATTGGTCGAAATAGAAGCTTCTGAGTAGGAGGAAAAGTCTGTTAAAATGGCAATTTTGGTCACTGTGTGGCTTCAAAAAGTGGTTATTCAAAATGAGGCACAATCCATTTGACATATTGATTCATTTTTTCAACATTCGAAAAAAAAATGTTTTGATGAAAAACGATGAACCTGGACCTGTCAAACTTTCTCCAGATGGTCAGAAATGGTCATATTTTAATGTTTTCTCTTTTGACTGTAAATGACTATTAAATATGAATTATCACTTTTGGAACTAAAATAAGAGTGTTTAGAGTCATTTTTCTGCCAGAAATTGATCGAAATTAAAGCTTCTGAGTAGGAGGAAAAGTCTGTAAAAATTGCAATTTTGGTCACTGTGGGGCTTTAAAAAGTGGTTATTCAACATGAGGCACAATCCATTTGACATTTTGATTCATTTTTTCAATATTCGAAAAAAAAAATGTTTTGATGAAAAACGATGAACCCGGACCTGTCAAACTTTCTCCAGATGGTCAGAAATGGTCAATTTTAATGTTTTCTCTTTTGACTGTAAATGACTATTAAATATGAATTATCACTTTTGGAACTAAAATAAGAGTAATTAGAGTCATTTTTCTGCCAGAAATTGATCGAAATTGAAGCTCTGAGTAGGAGGAAAAGTCTGTAAAAATTGCAATTTTGGTCACTGTGGGGCTTTAAAAAGTGGTTATTCAACATGAGGCACAATCCATTTGACATTTTGATTCATTTTTTCAATATTCGAAAAAAAAAATGTTTTGATGAAAACGATGAATCCGGACCTGTCGAATTTTCTCCACATAGTCAGAAATGGTCATTTTTTATTGTTTTCTCTTTTGACTATAAACGACTATTAAATGTGAATTATGGCTTTTGGAACTAAAATAAGTGTGTTTAGAGTCATTTTTCTGCCAGAAATTGGTTGAAATAGAAGCTTCTGAGAAGGAGGAAAATTCTGTTAAAATGGCAATTTTGGTCACTGTGTGACTTTAAAAAGTGGTTATTCAACATGAGGCACAATCCATTTGACATTTTGAATCATTTTTTCACCATTTGAAAAAATATTTTTTTTTATGAAAAACGATGACCACAGACCTGTCGAACTTTCTTCACATAGTCAGAAATGGTCATTTTTTATTGTTTTCTTTTTTGACTGTAAATGACTATTAAATGTGAATTATCATGTTTGGAACTAAAATGAAGGTGTTGAGACTCATTTTTCTTCCAGAAATTGGTCGAAATAGAAGCTTCTGAGTAGGAGGAAAAGTCTGTTAAAATGGCAATTTTGGTCACTGTGTGGCTTTAAAAAGTGGTTATTCAACATAAGGCACAATCCTTTTGAAATTTTGAATCATTTTTTCAACATTTGAAAAAAAAATGTTTTGATGAAAAACGATGAACCTGGACCTGTCAAACTTTCTCCAGATGGTCAGAAATGGTCATATTTTAATGTTTTCTCTTTTGACTGTAAATAACTATTAAATATGAATCATCACTTTTGGAACTAAAATAAGAGTGTTTAGAGTCATTTTTCTGCCAGAAATTGATCGAAATTAAAGCTTCTGAGTAGGAGGAAAAGTCTGTAAAAATTGCAATTTTGGTCACTGTGGGGCTTTAAAAAGTGGTTATTCAACATGAGGCACAATCCTTTTGATATTTTGCATCATTTTTTCAACATTTGAAAAAATAAGTTTTTTTGATGAAAACGATGATGTCGAACTTTCTCCACATAGTCAGAAATGTTCATTTTTTATTGTTTTCTCTTTTGACTATAAACTACTATTAAATGTGAATTATCGCTTTTGGAACTAAAATAAGTGTGTTTAGAGTCATTTTTCCGCCAGAAATTGGTCGAAATAGAAGCTTCTGAGAAGGAGGAAAAGTATGTTAAAATGGCAATTTTGGTCACTGTGTGACTTTAAAAAGTGGTTATTCAACATGAGGCACAATCCATTTGACATTTTGAATCATTTTTTCACCATTTGAAAAAATATTTTTTTTGATGAAAAATGATGACCTCAGACCTGTCGAACTTTCTCCACATAGTCAGAAATGGTCATTTTTTATTGTTTTCTTTTTTGACTGTAAATGACTATTAAATGTGAATTATCATGTTTGGAACTAAAATGAAGGTGTTTAGAGTAATTTTTCTGACAGAAATTGGTCGAAATAGAAGCTTCTGAGTAGGAGGAAAAGTCTGTTAAAATGGCAATTTTGGTCACTGTGTGGCTTCAAAAAGTGGTTATTCAAAATGAGGCACAATCCATTTGACATATTGATTCATTTTTTCAACATTCGAAAAAAAAATGTTTTGATGAAAAACGATGAACCTGGACCTGTCAAACTTTCTCCAGATGGTCAGAAATGGTCATATTTTAATGTTTTCTCTTTTGACTGTAAATGACTATTAAATATGAATTATCACTTTTGGAACTAAAATAAGAGTGTTTAGAGTCATTTTTCTGCCAGAAATTGATCGAAATTAAAGCTTCTGAGTAGGAGGAAAAGTCTGTAAAAATTGCAATTTTGGTCACTGTGGGGCTTTAAAAAGTGGTTATTCAACATGAGGCACAATCCATTTGACATTTTGATTCATTTTTTCAATATTCGAAAAAAAAAATGTTTTGATGAAAAACGATGAACCCGGACCTGTCAAACTTTCTCCAGATGGTCAGAAATGGTCAATTTTAATGTTTTCTCTTTTGACTGTAAATGACTATTAAATATGAATTATCACTTTTGGAACTAAAATAAGAGTAATTAGAGTCATTTTTCTGCCAGAAATTGATCGAAATTGAAGCTCTGAGTAGGAGGAAAAGTCTGTAAAAATTGCAATTTTGGTCACTGTGGGGCTTTAAAAAGTGGTTATTCAACATGAGGCACAATCCTTTTGATATTTTGCATCATTTTTTCAACATTTGAAAAAATAAGTTTTTTTGATGAAAACGATGAATCCGGACCTGTCGAATTTTCTCCACATAGTCAGAAATGGTCATTTTTTATTGTTTTCTCTTTTGACTATAAACGACTATGAAATGTGAATTATCGCTTTTGGAACTAAAATAAGTGTGTTTAGAGTAATTTTTCTGCCAGAAATTGGTTGAAATAGAAGCTTCTGAGAAGGAGGAAAATTCTGTTAAAATGGCAATTTTGGTCACTGTGTGACTTTAAAAAGTGGTTATTCAACATGAGGCACAATCCATTTGACATTTTGAATCATTTTTTCACCATTTGAAAAAATAATTTTTTTGATGAAAAACGATGACCACAGACCTGTCGAACTTTCTCCACATAGTCAGAAATGGTCATTTTTTATTGTTTTCTTTTTTGACTGTAAATGACTATTAAATGTGAATTATCATGTTTGGAACTAAAATGAAGGTGTTGAGACTCATTTTTCTTCCAGAAATTGGTCGAAATAGAAGCTTCTGAGTAGGAGGAAAAGTCTGTTAAAATGGCAATTTTGGTCACTGTGTGGCTTTAAAAAGTGGTTATTCAACATAAGGCACAATCCTTTGGAATTTTGAATCATTTTTTCAACATTTGAAAAAAAAATGTTTTGATGAAAAACGATGAACCTGGACCTGTCAAACTTTCTCCAGATGGTCAGAAATGGTCATATTTTAATGTTTTCTCTTTTGACTGTAAATGACTATTAAATATGAATTATCACTTTTGGAACTAAAATAAGAGTAATTAGAGTCATTTTTCTGCCAGAAATTGATCGAAATTGAAGCTTCTGAGTAGGAGGAAAAGTCTGTAAAAATTGCAATTTTGGTCACTGTGGGGCTTTAAAAAGTGGTTATTCAACATGAGGCACAATCCTTTTGATATTTTGCATCATTTTTTCAACATTTGAAAAAATTTGTTTTTTTGATGAAAACGATGAATCCGGACCTGTCGAAATTTCTCCACATAGTCAGAAATGGTCATTTTTTATTGTTTTCTCTTTTGACTATAAACGACTATTAAATGTGAATTATCGCTTTTGGAACTAAAATAAGTGTGTTTAGAGTCATTTTCCTGCCAGAAATTGGTTGAAATAGAAGCTTCTGAGAAGGAGGAAAATTCTGTTAAAATGGCAATTTTGGTCACTGTGTGACTTTAAAAAGTGGTTATTCAACATGAGGCACAATCCATTTGACATTTTGAATCATTTTTTCACCATTTGAAAAAATAATTTTTTTGATGAAAAACGATGACCACAGACCTGTCGAACTTTCTCCACATAGTCAGAAATGGTCATTTTTTATTGTTTTCTTTTTTGACTGTAAATGACTATTAAATGTGAATTATCATGTTTGGAACTAAAATGAAGGTGTTGAGACTCATTTTTCTTCCAGAAATTGGTCGAAATAGAAGCTTCTGAGTAGGAGGAAAAGTACGTTAAAATGGCAATTTTGGTCACTGTGTGGCTTTAAAAAGTGGTTATTCAACATAAGGCACAATCCTTTTGAAATTTTGAATCATTTTTTCAACATTTGAAAAAAAATGTTTTGATGAAAAACGATGAACCTGGACCTGTCAAACTTTCTCCAGATGGTCAGAAATGGTCATATTTTAATGTTTTCTCTTTTGACTGTAAATAACTATTAAATGTGAATCATCACTTTTGGAACTAAAATAAGAGTGTTTAGAGTCATTTTTCTGCCAGAAATTGATCGAAATTAAAGCTTCTGAGTAGGAGGAAAAGTCTGTAAAAATTGCAATTTTGGTCACTGTGGGGCTTTAAAAAGTGGTTATTCAACATGAGGCACAATCCTTTTGATATTTTGCATCATTTTTTCAACATTTGAAAAAATAAGTTTTTTTGATGAAAACGATGATCCCGGACCTGTCGAACTTTCTCCACATAGTCAGAAATGTTCATTTTTTATTGTTTTCTCTTTTGACTATAAACTACTATTAAATGTGAATTATCACTTTTGGAACTAAAATAAGAGTAATTAGAGTCATTTTTCTGCCAGAAATTGATCGAAATTGAAGCTCTGAGTAAAAAGTCTGTAAAAATTGCAATTTTGGTCACTGTGGGGCTTTAAAAAGTGGTTATTCAACATGAGGCACAATCCTTTTGATATTTTGCATCATTTTTTCAACATTTGAAAAAATAAGTTTTTTTGATGAAAACGATGAATCCGGACCTGTCGCACTTTCTCCACATAGTCAGAAATGGTCATTTTTTTTATTGTTTTCTCTTTTGACTATAAACGACTATTAAATGTGAATTATCGCTTTTGGAACTAAAATAAGTGTGTTTAGAGTCATTTTTCTGCCAGAAATTGGTTGAAATAGAAGCTTCTGAGAAGGAGGAAAAGTCTGTTAAAATGGCAATTTTGGTCACTGTGTGACTTTAAAAAGTGGTTATTCAACATGAGGCACAATCCATTTGACATTTTGAATCATTTTTTCACCATTTGAAAAAATATTTTTTTTGATGAAAAATGATGACCTCAGACCTGTCGAACTTTCTCCACATAGTCAGAAATGGTCATTTTTTATTGTTTTCTTTTTTGACTGTAAATGACTATTAAATGTGAATTATCATGTTTGGAACTAAAATGAAGGTGTTTAGAGTCATTTTTCTGACAGAAATTGGTCGAAATAGAAGCTTCTGAGAAGGAGGAAAAGTCTGTTAAAATGGCAATTTTGGTCACTGTGTGACTTTAAAAAGTGGTTATTCAACATGAGGCACAATCCATTTGACATTTTGAATCATTTTTTCACCATTTGAAAAAATATTTTTTTTGATGAAAAATGATGACCTCAGACCTGTCGAACTTTCTCCACATAGTCAGAAATGGTCATTTTTTATTGTTTTCTTTTTTGACTGTAAATGACTATTAAATGTGAATTATCATGTTTGGAACTAAAATGAAGGTGTTTAGAGTCATTTTTCTGACAGAAATTGGTCGAAATAGAAGCTTCTGAGAAGGAGGAAAAGTCTGTTAAAATGGCAATTTTGGTCACTGTGTGACTTTAAAAAGTGGTTATTCAACATGAGGCACAATCCTTTTGATATTTTGCATCATTTTTTCAACATTTGAAAAAATAAGTTTTTTTGATGAAAACGATGATGTCGAACTTTCTCCACATAGTCAGAAATGTTCATTTTTTATTGTTTTCTCTTTTGACTATAAACTACTATTAAATGTGAATTATCGCTTTTGGAACTAAAATAAGTGTGTTTAGAGTCATTTTTCCGCCAGAAATTGGTCGAAATAGAAGCTTCTGAGAAGGAGGAAAAGTCTGTTAAAATGGCAATTTTGGTCACTGTGTGACTTTAAAAAGTGGTTATTCAACATGAGGCACAATCCATTTGACATTTTGAATCATTTTTTCACCATTTGAAAAAATATTTTTTTTGATGAAAAATGATGACCTCAGACCTGTCGAACTTTCTCCACATAGTCAGAAATGGTCATTTTTTATTGTTTTCTTTTTTGACTGTAAATGACTATTAAATGTGAATTATCATGTTTGGAACTAAAATGAAGGTGTTTAGAGTAATTTTTCTGACAGAAATTGGTCGAAATAGAAGCTTCTGAGTAGGAGGAAAAGTCTGTTAAAATGGCAATTTTGGTCACTGTGTGGCTTCAAAAAGTGGTTATTCAAAATGAGGCACAATCCATTTGACATATTGATTCATTTTTTCAACATTCGAAAAAAAAATGTTTTGATGAAAAACGATGAACCTGGACCTGTCAAACTTTCTCCAGATGGTCAGAAATGGTCATATTTTAATGTTTTCTCTTTTGACTGTAAATGACTATTAAATATGAATTATCACTTTTGGAACTAAAATAAGAGTGTTTAGAGTCATTTTTCTGCCAGAAATTGATCGAAATTAAAGCTTCTGAGTAGGAGGAAAAGTCTGTAAAAATTGCAATTTTGGTCACTGTGGGGCTTTAAAAAGTGGTTATTCAACATGAGGCACAATCCATTTGACATTTTGATTCATTTTTTCAATATTCGAAAAAAAAAATGTTTTGATGAAAAACGATGAACCCGGACCTGTCAAACTTTCTCCAGATGGTCAGAAATGGTCAATTTTAATGTTTTCTCTTTTGACTGTAAATGACTATTAAATATGAATTATCACTTTTGGAACTAAAATAAGAGTAATTAGAGTCATTTTTCTGCCAGAAATTGATCGAAATTGAAGCTCTGAGTAGGAGGAAAAGTCTGTAAAAATTGCAATTTTGGTCACTGTGGGGCTTTAAAAAGTGGTTATTCAACATGAGGCACAATCCTTTTGATATTTTGCATCATTTTTTCAACATTTGAAAAAATAAGTTTTTTTGATGAAAACGATGAATCCGGACCTGTCGAATTTTCTCCACATAGTCAGAAATGGTCATTTTTTATTGTTTTCTCTTTTGACTATAAACGACTATGAAATGTGAATTATCGCTTTTGGAACTGAAATAAGTGTGTTTAGAGTAATTTTTCTGCCAGAAATTGGTTGAAATAGAAGCTTCTGAGAAGGAGGAAAATTCTGTTAAAATGGCAATTTTGGTCACTGTGTGACTTTAAAAAGTGGTTATTCAACATGAGGCACAATCCATTTGACATTTTGAATCATTTTTTCACCATTTGAAAAAATAATTTTTTTGATGAAAAACGATGACCACAGACCTGTCGAACTTTCTCCACATAGTCAGAAATGGTCATTTTTTATTGTTTTCTTTTTTGACTGTAAATGACTATTAAATGTGAATTATCATGTTTGGAACTAAAATGAAGGTGTTGAGACTCATTTTTCTTCCAGAAATTGGTCGAAATAGAAGCTTCTGAGTAGGAGGAAAAGTCTGTTAAAATGGCAATTTTGGTCACTGTGTGGCTTTAAAAAGTGGTTATTCAACATAAGGCACAATCCTTTGGAATTTTGAATCATTTTTTCAACATTTGAAAAAAAAATGTTTTGATGAAAAACGATGAACCTGGACCTGTCAAACTTTCTCCAGATGGTCAGAAATGGTCATATTTTAATGTTTTCTCTTTTGACTGAAAATGACTATTAAATATGAATTATCACTTTTGGAACTAAAATAAGAGTAATTAGAGTCATTTTTCTGCCAGAAATTGATCGAAATTGAAGCTTCTGAGTAGGAGGAAAAGTCTGTAAAAATTGCAATTTTGGTCACTGTGGGGCTTTAAAAAGTGGTTATTCAACATGAGGCACAATCCTTTTGATATTTTGCATCATTTTTTCAACATTTGAAAAAATTTGTTTTTTTGATGAAAACGATGAATCCGGACCTGTCGAAATTTCTCCACATAGTCAGAAATGGTCATTTTTTATTGTTTTCTCTTTTGACTATAAACGACTATTAAATGTGAATTATCGCTTTTGGAACTAAAATAAGTGTGTTTAGAGTCATTTTTCTGCCAGAAATTGGTTGAAATAGAAGCTTCTGAGAAGGAGGAAAATTCTGTTAAAATGGCAATTTTGGTCACTGTGTGACTTTAAAAAGTGGTTATTCAACATGAGGCACAATCCATTTGACATTTTGAATCATTTTTTCACCATTTGAAAAAATAATTTTTTTGATGAAAAACGATGACCACAGACCTGTCGAACTTTCTCCACATAGTCAGAAATGGTCATTTTTTATTGTTTTCTTTTTTGACTGTAAATGACTATTAAATGTGAATTATCATGTTTGGAACTAAAATGAAGGTGTTGAGACTCATTTTTCTTCCAGAAATTGGTCGAAATAGAAGCTTCTGAGTAGGAGGAAAAGTCTGTTAAAATGGCAATTTTGGTCACTGTGTGGCTTTAAAAAGTGGTTATTCAACATAAGGCACAATCCTTTTGAAATTTTGAATCATTTTTTCAACATTTGAAAAAAAATGTTTTGATGAAAAACGATGAACCTGGACCTGTCAAACTTTCTCCAGATGGTCAGAAATGGTCATATTTTAATGTTTTCTCTTTTGACTGTAAATAACTATTAAATGTGAATCATCACTTTTGGAACTAAAATAAGAGTGTTTAGAGTCATTTTTCTGCCAGAAATTGATCGAAATTAAAGCTTCTGAGTAGGAGGAAAAGTCTGTAAAAATTGCAATTTTGGTCACTGTGGGGCTTTAAAAAGTGGTTATTCAACATGAGGCACAATCCTTTTGATATTTTGCATCATTTTTTCAACATTTGAAAAAATAAGTTTTTTTGATGAAAACGATGATCCCGGACCTGTCGAACTTTCTCCACATAGTCAGAAATGTTCATTTTTTATTGTTTTCTCTTTTGACTATAAACTACTATTAAATGTGAATTATCACTTTTGGAACTAAAATAAGAGTAATTAGAGTCATTTTTCTGCCAGAAATTGATCGAAATTGAAGCTCTGAGTAAAAAGTCTGTAAAAATTGCAATTTTGGTCACTGTGGGGCTTTAAAAAGTGGTTATTCAACATGAGGCACAATCCTTTTGATATTTTGCATCATTTTTTCAACATTTGAAAAAATAAGTTTTTTTGATGAAAACGATGAATCCGGACCTGTCGAACTTTCTCCACATAGTCAGAAATGGTCATTTTTTATTGTTTTCTCTTTTGACTATAAACGACTATTAAATGTGAATTATCGCTTTTGGAACTAAAATAAGTGTGTTTAGAGTCATTTTTCTGCCAGAAATTGGTTGAAATAGAAGCTTCTGAGAAGGAGGAAAAGTCTGTTAAAATGGCAATTTTGGTCACTGTGTGACTTTAAAAAGTGGTTATTCAACATGAGGCACAATCCATTTGACATTTTGAATCATTTTTTCACCATTTGAAAAAATATTTTTTTTGATGAAAAATGATGACCTCAGACCTGTCGAACTTTCTCCACATAGTCAGAAATGGTCATTTTTTATTGTTTTCTTTTTTGACTGTAAATGACTATTAAATGTGAATTATCATGTTTGGAACTAAAATGAAGGTGTTTAGAGTCATTTTTCTGACAGAAATTGGTCGAAATAGAAGCTTCTGAGAAGGAGGAAAAGTCTGTTAAAATGGCAATTTTGGTCACTGTGTGACTTTAAAAAGTGGTTATTCAACATGAGGCACAATCCATTTGACATTTTGAATCATTTTTTCACCATTTGAAAAAATATTTTTTTTGATGAAAAATGATGACCTCAGACCTGTCGAACTTTCTCCACATAGTCAGAAATGGTCATTTTTTATTGTTTTCTTTTTTGACTGTAAATGACTATTAAATGTGAATTATCATGTTTGGAACTAAAATGAAGGTGTTGAGACTCATTTTTCTTCCAGAAATTGGTCGAAATAGAAGCTTCTGAGTAGGAGGAAAAGTCTGTTAAAATGGCAATTTTGGTCACTGTGTGGCTTTAAAAAGTGGTTATTCAACATAAGGCACAATCCTTTTGAAATTTTGAATCATTTTTTCAACATTTGAAAAAAAAATGTTTTGATGAAAAACGATGAACCTGGACCTGTCAAACTTTCTCCAGATGGTCAGAAATGGTCATATTTTAATGTTTTCTCTTTTGACTGTAAATAACTATTAAATATGAATCATCACTTTTGGAACTAAAATAAGAGTGTTTAGAGTCATTTTTCTGCCAGAAATTGATCGAAATTAAAGCTTCTGAGTAGGAGGAAAAGTCTGTAAAAATTGCAATTTTGGTCACTGTGGGGCTTTAAAAAGTGGTTATTCAACATGAGGCACAATCCTTTTGATATTTTGCATCATTTTTTCAACATTTGAAAAAATAAGTTTTTTTGATGAAAACGATGATCCCGGACCTGTCGAACTTTCTCCACATAGTCAGAAATGGTCATTTTTTATTGTTTTCTTTTTTGACTGTAAATGACTATTAAATGTGAATTATCATGTTTGGAACTAAAATGAAGGTGTTTAGAGTCATTTTTCTGACAGAAATTGGTCGAAATAGAAGCTTCTGAGTAGGAGGAAAAGTCTGTTAAAATGGCAATTTTGGTCACTGTGTGGCTTCAAAAAGTGGTTATTCAAAATGAGGCACAATCCATTTGACATTTTGATTCATTTTTTCAACATTCGAAAAAAAAATGTTTTGATGAAAAACGATGAACCCGGACCTGTCAAACTTTCTCCAGATGGTCAGAAATGGTCATATTTTAATGTTTTCTCTTTTGACTGTAAATGACTATTAAATATGAATTATCACTTTTGGAACTAAAATAAGAGTAATTAGAGTCATTTTTCTGCCAGAAATTGAAGCTCTGAGTAGGAGGAAAAGTCTGTAAAAATTGCAATTTTGGTCACTGTGGGGCTTTAAAAAGTGGTTATTCAACATGAGGCACAATCCTTTTAATATTTTGCATCAGTTTTTCAACATTTGAAAAAATAATTTTTTTTGATGAAAACGATGATGAAAACCTGTCGAACTTTCTCCACATAGTCAGAAATGGTCATTTTTTATTGTTTTCTCTTTTGACTATAAACGACTATTAAATGTGAATTATCGCTTTTGGAACTAAAATAAGTGTGTTTAGAGTCATTTTTCTGCCAGAAATTGGTTGAAACAGAAGCTTCTGAGAAGGAGGAAAATTCTGTTAAAATGGCAATTTTGGTCACTGTGTGACTTTAAAAAGTGGTTATTCAACATGAGGCACAATCCATTTGACATTTTGAATCATTTTTTCACCATTTGAAAAAATAATTTTTTTGATGAAAAACGATGACCACAGACCTGTCGAACTTTCTCCACATAGTCAGAAATGGTCATTTTTTATTGTTTTCTTTTTTGACTGTAAATGACTATTAAATGTGAATTATCATGTTTGGAACTAAAATGAAGGTGTTGAGACTCATTTTTCTTCCAGAAATTGGTCGAAATAGAAGCTTCTGAGTAGGAGGAAAAGTCTGTTAAAATGGCAATTTTGGTCACTGTGTGGCTTTAAAAAGTGGTTATTCAACATAAGGCACAATCCTTTTAAAATTTTGAATCATTTTTTCAACATTTGAAAAAAAATTTTTTTGATGAAAAACGATGAACCTGGACCTGTCAAACTTTCTCCAGATGGTCAGAAATGGTCATATTTTAATGTTTTCTCTTTTGACTGTAAATAACTATTAAATATGAATCATCACTTTTGGAACTAAAATAAGAGTGTTTAGAGTCATTTTTCTGCCAGAAATTGATCGAAATTAAAGCTTCTGAGTAGGAGGAAAAGTCTGTAAAAATTGCAATTTTGGTCACTGTGGGGCTTTAAAAAGTGGTTATTCAACATGAGGCACAATCCTTTTGATATTTTGCATCATTTTTTCAACATTTGAAAAAATAAGTTTTTTTGATGAAAACGATGAATCCGGACCTGTCGAACTTTCTCCACATAGTCAGAAATGGTCATTTTTTATTGTTTTCTCTTTTGACTATAAACGACTATTAAATGTGAATTATCGCTTTTGGAACTAAAATAAGTGTGTTTAGAGTCATTTTTCTGCCAGAAATTGGTTGAAATAGAAGCTTCTGAGAATGAGGAAAAGTCTGTTAAAATGGCAATTTTGGTCACTGTGTGACTTTAAAAAGTGGTTATTCAACATGAGGCACAATCCATTTGACATTTTGAATCATTTTTTCACCATTTGAAATAATAATTTTTTTGATGAAAAACGATGACCACAGACCTGTCGAACTTTCTCCACATAGTCAGAAATGGTCATTTTTTATTGTTTTCTTTTTTGACTGTAAATGACTATTAAATGTGAATTATCATGTTTGGAACTAAAATGAAGGTGTTAAGACTCATTTTTCTTCCAGAAATTGGTTGAAATAGAAGCTTCTGAGTAGGAGGAAAAGTCTGTTAAAATGGCAATTTTGGTCACTGTGTGGCTTTAAAAAGTGGTTATTCAACATAAGGCACAATCCTTTTGAAATTTTGAATCATTTTTTCAACATTTGAAAAAAAAATGTTTTGATGAAAAACGATGAACCCGGACCTGTCAAACTTTCTCCGATGGTCAGAAATGGTCATATTTTAATGTTTTCTCTTTTGACTGTAAATGACTATTAAATATGAATTATCACTTTTGGAACTAAAATAAGAGTAATTAGAGTCATTTTTCTGCCAGAAATTGATCGAAATTGAAGCTTCTGAGTAGGAGGAAAAGTCTGTAAAAATTTCAATTTTGGTCACTGTGGGGCTTTAAAAAGTGGTTATTCAACATGAGGCACAATAATTTTGATATTTTGCATCATTTTTTCAACATTTGAAAAAATAAGTTTTTTTGATGAAAACGATGATCCCGGACCTGTCGAACTTTCTCCACATAGTCAGAAATGTTCATTTTTTATTGTTTTCTCTTTTGACTATAAACTACTATTAAATGTGAATTATCGCTTTTGGAACTAAAATAAGTGTGTTTAGAGTCATTTTTCTGCCAGAAATTGGTCGAAATAGAAGCTTCTGAGAAGGAGGAAAAGTCTGTTAAAATGGCAATTTTGGTCACTGTGTGACTTTAAAAAGTGGTTATTCAACATGAGGCACAATCCATTTGACATTTTGAATCATTTTTTCACCATTTGAAAAAATATTTTTTTTTATGAAAAATGATGACCTCAGACCTGTCGAACTTTCTCCACATAGTCAGAAATGGTCATTTTTTATTGTTTTCTTTTTTGACTGTAAATGACTATTAAATGTGAATTATCATGTTTGGAACTAAAATAAGTGTGTTTAGAGTCATTTTTCTGCCTAGAAGCTTCTGAGAAGGAGGAAAAGTCTGTTAAAATGGCAATTTTGGTCACTGTGTGACTTTAAAAAGTGGTTATTCAACATGAGGCACAATCCATTTGACATTTTTAATCATTTTTTCACCATTTGAAAAAATATTTTTTTTGATGAAAAATGATGACCTCAGACCTGTCGAACTTTCTCCACATAGTCAGAAATGGTCATTTTTTATTGTTTTCTTTTTTGACTGTAAATGACTATTAAATGGGAATTATCATGTTTGGAACTAAAATGAAGGTGTTTAGAGTCATTTTTCTGACAGAAATTGGTCGAAATAGAAGCTTCTGAGTAGGAGGAAAAGTCTGTTAAAATGGCAATTTTGGTCACTGTGTGGCTTCAAAAAGTGGTTATTCAAAATGAGGCACAATCCATTTGACATTTTGATTCATTTTTTCAACATTCGAAAAAAAAATGTTTTGATGAAAAACGATGAACCTGGACCTGTCAAACTTTCTCCAGATGGTCAGAAATGGTCATATTTTAATGTTTTCTCTTTTGACTGTAAATGACTATTAAATATGAATTATCACTTTTGGAACTAAAATAAGAGTGTTTAGAGTCATTTTTCTGCCAGAAATTGATCGAAATTAAAGCTTCTGAGTAGGAGGAAAAGTCTGTAAAAATTGCAATTTTGGTCACTGTGGGGCTTTAAAAAGTGGTTATTCAACATGAGGCACAATCCATTTGACATTTTGATTCATTTTTTCAATATTCGAAAAAAAAAATGTTTTGATGAAAAACGATGAACCCGGACCTGTCAAACTTTCTCCAGATGGTCAGAAATGGTCATATTTTAATGTTTTCTCTTTTGACTGTAAATGACTATTAAATATGAATTATCACTTTTGGAACTAAAATAAGAGTAATTAGAGTCATTTTTCTGCCAGAAATTGAAGCTCTGAGTAGGAGGAAAAGTCTGTAAAAATTGCAATTTTGGTCACTGTGGGGCTTTAAAAAGTGGTTATTCAACATGAGGCACAATCCTTTTGATATTTTGCATCATTTTTTCAACATTTGAAAAAATAAGTTTTTTTGATGAAAACGATGATGAAAACCTGTCGAACTTTCTCCACATAGTCAGAAATGGTCATTTTTTAATGTTTTCTCTTTTGACTGTAAATGACTATTAAATATGAATCATCACTTTTGGAACTAAAATAAGAGTGTTTAGAGTCATTTTTCTGCCAGAAATTGATCGAAATTAAAGCTTCTGAGTAGGAGGAAAAGTCTGTAAAAATTGCAATTTTGGTCACTGTGGGGCTTTAAAAAGTGGTTATTCAACATGAGGCACAATCCTTTTGATATTTTGCATCATTTTTTCAACATTTGAAAAAATACGTTTTTTTGATGAAAACGATGATCCCGGACCTGTCGAACTTTCTCCACATAGTCAGAAAAGTTCATTTTTTATTGTTTTCTCTTTTGACTATAAACTACTATTAAATGTGAATTATCGCTTTTGGAACTAAAATAAGTGTGTTTAGAGTCATTTTTCTGCCAGAAATTGGTCGAAATAGAAGCTTCTGAGAAGGAGGAAAAGTCTGTTAAAATGGCAATTTTGGTCACTGTGTGACTTTAAAAAGTGGTTATTCAACATGAGGCACAATCCATTTGACATTTTGAATCATTTTTTCACCATTTGAAAAAATATTTTTTTTGATGAAAAATGATGACCTCAGACCTGTCGAACTTTCTCCACATAGTCAGAAATGGTCATTTTTTATTGTTTTCTTTTTTGACTGTAAATGACTATTAAATGTGAATTATCATGTTTGGAACTAAAATGAAGGTGTTTAGAGTCATTTTTCTGACAGAAATTGGTCGAAATAGAAGCTTCTGAGTAGGAGGAAAAGTCTGTTAAAATGGCAATTTTGGTCACTGTGAGGCTTCAAAAAGTGGTTATTCAAAATGAGGCACAATCCATTTGACATTTTGATTCATTTTTTCAACATTCGAAAAAAAAAATGTTTTGATGAAAAACGATGAACCCGGACCTGTCAAACTTTCTCCAGATGGTCAGAAATGGTCATATTTTAATGTTTTCTCTTTTGACTGTAAATGACTATTAAATATGAATTATCACTTTTGGAACTAAAATAAGAGTAATTAGAGTCATTTTTCTGCCAGAAATTGATCGAAATTGAAGCTTCTGAGTAGGAGGAAAAGTCTGTAAAAATTGCAATTTTGGTCACTGTGGGGCTTTAAAAAGTGGTTATTCAACATGAGGCACAATCCTTTTGATATTTTGCATCATTTTTTCAACATTTGAAAAAATAAGTTTTTTTGATGAAAACGATGAATCCGACCTGTTGAACTTTCTCCACATAGTCAGAAATGGTCATTTTTTATTGTTTTCTCTTTTGACTATAAACGACTATTAAATGTGAATTATCGCTTTTGGAACTAAAATACGTGTGTTTAGAGTCATTTTTCTGCCAGAAATTGGTCGAAATAGAAGCTTCTGAGAAGGAGGAAAAGTCTGTTAAAATGGCAATTTTGGTCACTGTGTGACTTTAAAAAGTGGTTATTCAACATGAGGCACAATCCATTTGACATTTTGAATCATTTTTTCACCATTTGAAAAAATATTTTTTTTGATGAAAAATGATGACCTCAGACCTGTCGAACTTTCTCCACATAGTCAGAAATGGTCATTTTTTATTGTTTTCTTTTTTGACTGTAAATGACTATTAAATGTGAATTATCATGTTTGGAACTAAAATGAAGGTGTTTAGAGTCATTTTTCTGACAGAAATTGGTCGAAATAGAAGCTTCTGAGTAGGAGGAAAAGTCTGTTAAAATGGCAATTTTGGTCACTGTGTGGCTTCAAAAAGTGGTTATTCAAAATGAGGCACAATCCATTTGACATTTTGATTCATTTTTTCAACATTCGAAAAAAAAAATGTTTTGATGAAAAACGATGAACCCGGACCTGTCAAACTTTCTCCAGATGGTCAGAAATGGTCATATTTTAATGTTTTCTCTTTTGACTGTAAATGACTATTAAATATGAATTATCACTTTTGGAACTAAAATAAGAGTAATTAGAGTCATTTTTCTGCCAGAAATTGATCGAAATTGAAGCTTCTGAGTAGGAGGAAAAGTCTGTAAAAATTGCAATTTTGGTCACTGTGGGGCTTTAAAAAGTGGTTATTCAACATGAGGCACAATCCTTTTGATATTTTGCATCATTTTTTCAACATTTGAAAAAATAAGTTTTTTTGATGAAAACGATGAATCCGACCTGTTGAACTTTCTCCACATAGTCAGAAATGGTCATTTTTTATTGTTTTCTCTTTTGACTATAAACGACTATTAAATGTGAATTATCGCTTTTGGAACTAAAATACGTGTGTTTAGAGTCATTTTTCTGCCAGAAATTGGTCGAAATAGAAGCTTCTGAGAAGGAGGAAAAGTCTGTTAAAATGGCAATTTTGGTCACTGTGTGACTTTAAAAAGTGGTTATTCAACATGAGGCACAATCCATTTGACATTTTGAATCATTTTTTCACCATTTGAAAAAATATTTTTTTTGATGAAAAATGATGACCTCAGACCTGTCGAACTTTCTCCACATAGTCAGAAATGGTCATTTTTTATTGTTTTCTTTTTTGACTGTAAATGACTATTAAATGGGAATTATCATGTTTGGAACTAAAATGAAGGTGTTTAGAGTCATTTTTCTGACAGAAATTGGTCGAAATAGAAGCTTCTGAGTAGGAGGAAAAGTCTGTTAAAATGGCAATTTTGGTCACTGTGTGGCTTCAAAAAGTGGTTATTCAAAATGAGGCACAATCCATTTGACATTTTGATTCATTTTTTCAACATTCGAAAAAAAAAATGTTTTGATGAAAAACGATGAACCCGGACCTGTCAAACTTTCTCCGATGGTCAGAAATGGTCATATTTTAATGTTTTCTCTTTTGACTGTAAATGACTATTAAATATGAATTATCACTTTTGGAACTAAAATAAGAGTAATTAGAGTAATTTTTCTGCCAGAAATTGATCGAAATTGAAGATTCTGAGTAGGAGGAAAAGTCTGTAAAAATTGCAATTTTGGTCACTGTGGGGCTTTAAAAAGTGGTTATTCAACATGAGGCACAATCCATTTGACATTTTGATTCATTTTTTCAATATTCGAAAAAAAAAATGTTTTGATGAAAAACGATGAACCCGGACCTGTCAAACTTTCTCCAGATGGTCAGAAATGGTCATATTTTAATGTTTTCTCTTTTGACTGTAAATGACTATTAAATATGAATGATCACTTTTGGAACTAAAATAAGAGTAATTAGAGTCATTTTTCTGCCAGAAATTGATCGAAATTGAAGCTCTGAGTAGGAGGAAAAGTCTGTAAAAATTGCAATTTTGGTCACTGTGGGGCTTTAAAAAGTGGTTATTCAACATGAGGCACAATCCTTTTGATATTTTGCATCATTTTTTCAACATTTGAAAAAATAAGTTTTTTTGATGAAAACGATGAATCCGGACCTGTCGAACTTTCTCCACATAGTCAGAAATGGTCATTTTTTATTGTTTTCTCTTTTGACTATAAACGACTATTAAATGTGAATTATCGCTTTTGGAACTAAAATAAGTGTGTTTAGAGTCAATTCAATTTCAATTTATAATCTTTATTCGGTTCTTAAAAAGACACCATAAAAGCACAGATACAAAATACACACATAAAAAAGCTTTTAGTATAACGCATAAATACATCACTAAATACGGGAGTCCTTTGATTAAAATGTTCGTGCAATTTAACTCATCATGGGAACAGGCAAATGTCAATGGTCAATTTTCTCTAGTATTTCTTAGTCTTATCGCTACACGAATAAAATTTATGGTACAAAAGAGGGTATATGCGTCCTCCGCTTCCTGTAGGAATCTCAGAGCCGTTCTTGCATGTTTGGGTTTTATGTCTTTCAGAATCCCCACCAGGAACTTACGTCTAGGCATAATATAAAATGGGCACAATAAGACAAAATGAAGGGTATCCTGCGAAAACCTGTGGTCGCAGCCGCAGGTACCCTTCTCCGCCAGTGTGTGAGTAAACCCTGCCGGGACCGCGAGAATATGATGTAGCATGTTTAGTCTGAACCGTGTCATGACAAAGCGGTCCTGCACGTTAAATATGACTCTTAAATAAGGTTCCATTCCATGCTTTGCTGTAAGTTCGTTATAGGTGGAATTTGTGGGTTTACAATTTAGTTTTTCTGCTCTTGATAACTTGAGCTGTGCCAAGAAGAGGTTCTTTACCAATAATTTGCTCTCAGGTGTTATGGAGTCTGGGGATGTGAAAAAGTTTGTGCAATTGATTTCGGCTAGGGATTTCTTTACATAGTTCAGCCAAGGGATGATATCACCTTTATCTTTTTTGAGGCAGTCCTCGATGATTTGTCTTGTGAGGGCGGCCTCTGGGTTAGTCCATATTTTGACCCATGCTAGGAGGGGTTTAATTTTGATTTTATCTCCTATGAAGGGTTCTCCTAGTTCTTCATGGATTATGTGGGCCGATACACTCTGAGGGACCTTCAAAATTCTCCTCATGAATTTGTTTTCTTCAGTCTGTATCTGCTGGGCTTTACTATCCAAGAAGCCCCACACTTCTGCGCCATAGGAGACTTTCGCGCAACAAATTGCCCTGTAAAGGTTCAAAATTTGTTCCGGGGACCATTTTCCCAGTCTTTGCCTGTATCCCATGATAGCTCCTACTGAAGCTGCAAGTTTCGTAGAATGTTTTTCGACCAAGGGTTTAAAGGTGAGGTGATGATCAAATAGTACCCCCAAATACGAAAAGGTCTGGACTTTGTCGATTTTGTGTGACCCAATGTGAAAGGAAAAAGATCCTTTTGTAGGTTTTCCAACGGACATGATGTAGGATTTTTCCAGATTAGTTGCCAGGTCTAGTTTGTCCATAAATCTGACAAACCCATCAATCAGTTTTTGCAGGCCTACGGGGGTTCTGGCAAGTAAAACCGCGTCATCGGCGTATAATAATACAGGTACCGCACGATGGCCGATTTGAGGTGAGTCCACCTTGAGATTAAGCAGGTCTTTTTCCAGCGAATTAATGTAAATGGAGAACAAAAAGGGCGCAAGGATACATCCTTGCCTTACTCCACTTGTGCAAGTGAAGGGGTCGGTCTTCTTGCCCTCTTGGCTGTACCTTACACTTGCTATGGTGTTCCGGTGGAGATTTTGCAAGGTGTCCACTAGCGGTTGGTCCACTCCTAGTTCTACTAACATGCTCCAGAGCTTTCTCCTATTTACACGGTCAAAAGCCGCTGAAAGGTCCATAAACCCCATGTGAATGGACCCCTTTCCAGCGATGGTATATTTGGCTATCAGAAGGTAAAGATTTAAACATTGATCAGTAGTAGATCTACCTTTCCTGAAGCCGTATTGCATTTCTGAGAGGATTTGATGTTCCTCGGCCCAATCTTGCAATCGCTGTAGGATAACTCGCCCTAAAACTTTTGCGGTCACGTCTATAAGCGATATGGGTCGGTAGCATTGGGGGTCATCGCGGTTCCCTTTCTTATAAATTGGGACTATGGTCGCCGTTGACCAGGACTGGGGTAGGCCTGCCACCACCGCCTCATTTAAAACCCTGGTGAGTAACGGTGCCCACAAGTCAGGTTGACTCAGGTACAGGTCTGGTGGAATTCCGTCCGGACCCGGGGCCTTATTTTTACTTAGTCCAATTATTCCCCTTTTGACTTCTTTCAAGGAGAAGTCTAGCTTTGCCGGCTGGTGTTTCCTCGATGTATCCTCCAGGGCTAGGTGATTTGAGTGGTTATATAGGCTCTGGAAGTGGGTCTGCCATTGCTCTGGTAAGATGACATTTGTGATTTTTGGAGCCCCTTTGTCCTGAAAGCAAGGGGAATTAATCACTTTCCAGAAGCTAACAATGTCTTTTCTTTCGGCGGCGTCCCTTAAGTCCTCCCAGGCCTGGTTTTGTAGGTTTTGTTTTCGGGTTTTCAAGGCCTTTTTATACTCCGCTCTACTCTTTATCACCCTGATCTTATCCCTTGGTTTGCAGTGGAGGCTATCCTTCAGTTCTTTGAGCGCTTTGGTGCAGTTCACATCGAACCAGCGGGGATTTGAGTTCATTTTATTAGATCCCTTGGTCGTTAGTGAATTATTTACGTGTTGTGCGATTTCTTCGAAAGCCTTGACCACCCGGTCCCCGCATACACTTGGGTCTAAGCATTTGTCAATTGCATCTGACGCATCTGTGAGTAATTTTTTATAAAAACTGACCCCATCAATTTTTGCCCATTTAATTCTTCTTCCCTGATCCACCGCTTTTTCCACGGTGTCAGGTTTCTTTGGGCATGTGTTAAAATCAAAACCTTCAATTACAATAAAGACCGGGTTATGATCACTAAAACTGCTGGCCTCTATATTAGTGTTGGTAATGTTTCTTTTTAGGATGGGTGAGACTAAAATAAAATCAATATAGGAGTGACACCCTCTTCCTTTGTACGTTGGTGTCAGTTCTCCTAATTCACCCAGTGCCACAAGGTCTAGCGTTTGGGTTAAATTGTTCCTTTTCGTTAATCTCTCCAAATCCCATCCCTCTTTTGTGTGTGCAAAGTGCGGGCCTTTCATTAAAGTGCATCTTGACCAGTCTTTATTAAAAGGTTTTAGTTTGTCGCATAAATGACAGTTAAAATCTCCCGTTAGTATTACGCTCAGTTCGTTTGGTGTCTTGTGTAAAAGGTTTAAATTTTTTAAACATTCCTCTAATTCAAAAATGGCTTTTCCCCTCTCCATCAGTGCTGGGGAGTTGTACCAATTAACTAGGAAAAGGGTTATTCTTGCTGAGGTGAACCTTAGAACTTGTAAGTTGCGTGAGGCCCATTTGATGTTACTCCAGGTGCCCTTAATGTCTAGGTTGACATATATGGCCAGACCCCCACTTGCTCTCCCAGAGGTTACTTTTTTAGCTGGGACACAAAAGCTTTTGTATCCTTCCAGACTGTAGTCATTTAATTCGGAAGCCCAAGTTTCCTGCAGGCAAATGATTTGGAATTTTTTGATGTAGCTCAGCCATTCCTGTGATTCGAACTTAGCCGCTAGTCCTGCAATATTCCAGGATACTATTAGTAGATTTGCTGGCGTCATTTCTTTAGTGGTTCTTTTTGGTTCATCTGATAGGGGCATGACCTGTTTACTTAATTCTGTTAGTGTCGCATTGTTGGAATGAGTGTCACTAAGAATATTTGGTGGGTTTGTCCCTTTTTTTCTTCCACAGCTGGTATTCGGAATTTTGGTATATCCTCCTCTGTCGGACACGTCAACTATTTCATTGTCCATCCCTTTTTCCCTTCCTGTTAGTGGTGGATTTTCCACCTTCAACCTCTCAGTCTTAGGGGACTGATTATCCCATCCCTGTCAATCGACCTCTTCCAGCGCACCGAATCTGTTCCAGTGTGCATATTGCATTAGGGAGGGGTCGTAATTTGGCATGGCAAAGTTTGGTCTTTGCCATTGTGGTGGGCCATAGTGGGTACCAGGATATGGTATGTTATTAGGGAAGGTTCTGATGTTCTGCCTGATTCTTTGGGGTGCAAAGGGATAAAAATAAGACAAGTGTACCGGGTGGATCTGTGTTCGGGTATAGCTAGGGGGGGCATTACAGATAAAATTAACTGCATCCATATCTCTAAAATTTATCGTAATTATATCCCCTGCTATGGTCTTAGTGCCTTTTCCGATCCACTCCCCTCTTCTTACAGACAAGATTTCCCCAAAAACATTAGGGGGCAAGGGTCTGTGTATTTTTAGCCACTGTGCGCATTTATTTTTCAGTTCTATTTGTGTTTCCCGTTGACCTTCCTTTAGAGGTGGAACTCCTGTTAACACCACTACATAGGGCAATGCTTCAGGCGGGAGGTTAATTGACCTAAAGCGAGTAGATGTTTTGTTTTCTTTGGTTAGTGCAGTGGGCGGAGGCTTTGGGTTCACGTTGGGAGTTTGGGCATTGTTTACTTCCAACGTTTGGGGAGGTCCTGGGTTTGATTTATTGTTTTCAGTAGTTGTTTTTTTGCTGCTTTTCCCTCTATCTGGTGTGGAGGGAACCTTTTGCTTGTCTTTAATACTTTTTTGACTAGCTCTGTTTGGGGTTTTTGTGGGCGCATCAGGGATCGTAGGGACCTTGTCCTTAGTTTGGCTATGTGATTTAATATCGGTCTGTTTTCTTAGACCGCCTTCTTGCCCTGGTTGGGTTTTTGTGCCATTTCCTCTGTTGTTTACAATTGAGGTTAGTCTGTCTATTTTAGCTATGAGGGGTTTTAACAGCACAGTAATGGAGTGTTCAAGGTCCATTTTGAGATCAGCCACCATGTTGGTGATCCAACACGGTATTCCCGAGGCAGGTGGATTTATTGGTGTAACCAGGTTGTGATTTCTAGTTTTAGAGGATACTTTTGAAGATCCCTTTTTCCCCCCACATTTAGGGCCCCCCTTATGCAAATTTTTCTCAATGCTGCTGGGAGCATTAGTGTGGTTGTGTGTTTGTACAACAGATCTCTCGCTACGAATGTCTGCAGAGACCTGCGCACAAGGTAGGTCAGCAAGAGAAGAGGGAGAAAGGGGCAAGCTGGTGTCGAATTCCTCTACCAAATCTCGAGAGGCCTCGGTCAGGTTGATGAGGGATTCCTGGGTTTCCTGAATAATTGTCACGGGTGGTAGTGACATTCTTCTTTCTGTGTCTGCGATGTCATTTGACACTGCCCCTATTGTTTGTTTGAGCATTTTGTCAATCGCAGTCAGTGTTGGTAATGACTGTGGAGGATCCGTTTTATTTTTTGCGCTCGATCTTAAAGTGGGCATCTTGGGCTTCTTGGTGGACTTCCTCATGATCTGTGGTGCTAAATGCAGATGGTAGATTTTACTGGAGCAGATATATCCGACTGAAAGCCTGAATCAAAAGTTGTAAAGTGCGATTTTTCAGAGGGGTGGCCCAGCCCAGCCTCTTCTGGCCTCTGAGGGCCACAGAGGGCCCGCCCTTTGCCCGGGCTTCGCTCGGCGTCCCGCTCGCGTCCCGCTCAAGCGGTAACCTGCTAAATATAAGGAGGTTTTGCAGGCAGGGGGCGTGTCTTCCAGGGGGCGCGCCCGTGCACACCTGTGCAGCGCAGGGACTCCTGGTCTTTTGAGTCCCTGCGGCGCGCTCCCTCGATGTTATCTCGGTGCTCCTCCTCCTGGGACAGACCCAACAGCGCGAATGCTCTCCCAGCCTCGACCCCACGCCACTCACCGCGCAGCAGCGCCCGCGAAGCGGGTGCTGCAAGTTGTAGCGTTGCGGGAGGGCGGTCAATCCCTCCTGGGACACAGGGAGGCCGGGTATCAGCAAAAGGCGAGGGTAGAAAGTCTGGAAAGCCTAACGGCGACAACAACGACAGTCTGGTAAGTGCAGAGAATCCCGCTGAAGGCTACACAGTTTCCCGCTTAAATGGGCTGGACAGGCAGGGGGCGTGTCTTCCTGGGGGCGCGCCCGTGCACACCTGTGCAGCGCAGGGACTCCTGGTATTTTGAGTCCCTGCGGCGCGCTCCCTCGATGTTATCTCGGTGCTCCTCCTCCTGGGACAGACCCAACAGCGCGAATGCTCTCCCAGCCTCGACCCCACGCCACTCACCGCGCAGCAGCGCCCGCGAAGCGGGTGCTGCAAGTTGTAGCGTTGCGGGAGGGCGGTCAATCCCTCCTGGGACACAGGGAGGCCGGGTATCAGCAAAAGGCGAGGGTAGAAAGTCTGGAAAGCCTAACGGCGACAACAACGACAGTCTGGTAAGTGCAGAGTGTTTAGAGTAATTTTTCTGCCAGAAATTGGTTGAAATAGAAGCTTCTGAGAAGGAGGAAAATTCTGTTAAAATGGCAATTTTGGTCACTGTGTGACTTTAAAAAGTGGTTATTCAACATGAGGCACAATCAATTTGACATTTTGAATCATTTTTTCACCATTTGAAAAAATAATTTTTTTGATGAAAAACGATGACCACAGACCTGTCGAACTTTCTCCACATAGTCAGAAATGGTCATTTTTTATTGTTTTCTTTTTTGACTGTAAATGACTATTAAATGTGAATTATCATGTTTGGAACTAAAATGAAGGTGTTGAGACTCATTTTTCTTCCAGAAATTGGTCGAAATAGAAGCTTCTGAGTAGGAGGAAAAGTCTGTTAAAATGGCAATTTTGGTCACTGTGTGGCTTTAAAAAGTGGTTATTCAACATAAGGCACAATCCTTTTGAAATTTTGAATCATTTTTTCAACATTTGAAAAAAAAATGTTTTGATGAAAAACGATGAACCTGGACCTGTCAAACTTTCTCCAGATGGTCAGAAATGGTCATATTTTAATGTTTTCTCTTTTGACTGTAAATAACTATTAAATATGAATCATCACTTTTGGAACTAAAATAAGAGTGTTTAGAGTCATTTTTCTGCCAGAAATTGATCGAAATTAAAGCTTCTGAGTAGGAGGAAAAGTCTGTAAAAATTGCAATTTTGGTCACTGTGGGGCTTTAAAAAGTGGTTATTCAACATGAGGCACAATCCTTTTGATATTTTGCATCATTTTTTCAACATTTGAAAAAATAAGTTTTTTTGATGAAAACGATGATCCCGGACCTGTTGAACTTTCTCCACATAGTCAGAATTGGTCATTTTTTATTGTTTTCTCTTTTGACTATAAACTACTATTAAATGTGAATTATCGCTTTTGGAACTAAAATAAGTGTGTTTAGAGTCATTTTTCTGCCAGAAATTGGTCGAAATAGAAGCTTCTGAGAAGGAGGAAAAGTCTGTTAAAATGGCAATTTTGGTCACTGTGTGACTTTAAAAAGTGGTTATTCAACATGAGGCACAATCCATTTGACATTTTGAATCATTTTTTCACCATTTGAAAAAATAATTTTTTTGATGAAAAACGATGACCACAGACCTGTCGAACTTTCTCCACATAGTCAGAAATGGTCATTTTTTATTGTTTTCTTTTTTGACTGTAAATGACTATTAAATGTGAATTATCATGTTTGGAACTAAAATGAAGGTGTTGAGACTCATTGTTCTTCCAGAAATTGGTCCAAATAGAAGCTTCTGAGTAGGAGGAAAAGTCTGTTAAAATGGCAATTTTGGTCACTGTGTGGCTTTAAAAAGTGGTTATTCAACATAAGGCACAATCCTTTTGAAATTTTGAATCATTTTTTCAACATTTGAAAAAAAAATGTTTTGATGAAAAACGATGAACCTGGACCTGTCAAACTTTCTCCAGATGGTCAGAAATGGTCATATTTTAATGTTTTCTCTTTTGACTGTAAATAACTATTAAATATGAATCATCACTTTTGGAACTAAAATAAGAGTGTTTAGAGTCATTTTTCTGCCAGAAATTGGTCGAAATAGAAGCTTCTGAGTAGGAGGAAAAGTCTGTAAAAATTGCAATTTTGGTCACTGTGGGGCTTTAAAAAGTGGTTATTCAACATGAGGCACAATCCTTTTGATATTTTGCATCATTTTTTCAACATTTGAAAAAATAAGTTTTTTTGATGAAAACGATGATCCCGGACCTGTCGAACTTTCTCCACATAGTCAGAAATGTTCATTTTTTATTGTTTTCTCTTTTGACTATAAACTACTATTAAATGTGAATTATCGCTTTTGGAACTAAAATAAGTGTGTTTAGAGTCATTTTTCTGCCAGAAATTGGTCGAAATAGAAGCTTCTGAGAAGGAGGAAAAGTCTGTTAAAATGGCAATTTTGGTCACTGTGTGACTTTAAAAAGTGGTTATTCAACATGAGGCACAATCCATTTGACATTTTGAATCATTTTTTCACCATTTGAAAAAATATTTTTTTTGATGAAAAATGATGACCTCAGACCTGTCGAACTTTCTCCACATAGTCAGAAATGGTCATTTTTTATTGTTTTCTTTTTTGACTGTAAATGACTATTAAATGTGAATTATCATGTTTGGAACTAAAATGAAGGTGTTTAGAGTCATTTTTCTGACAGAAATTGGTCGAAATAGAAGCTTCTGAGTAGGAGGAAAAGTCTGTTAAAATGGCAATTTTGGTCACTGTGTGGCTTCAAAAAGTGGTTATTCAAAATGAGGCACAATCCATTTGACATTTTGATTCATTTTTTCAACATTCGAAAAAAAAAATGTTTTGATGAAAAACGATGAACCCGGACCTGTCAAACTTTCTCCGATGGTCAGAAATGGTCATATTTTAATGTTTTCTCTTTTGACTGTAAATGACTATTAAATATGAATTATCACTTTTGGAACTAAAATAAGAGTGTTTAGAGTCATTTTTCTGCCAGAAATTGATCGAAATTAAAGCTTCTGAGTAGGAGGAAAAGTCTGTAAAAATTGCAATTTTGGTCACTGTGGGGCTTTAAAAAGTGGTTATTCAACATGAGGCACAATCCATTTGACATTTTGAATCATTTTTTCACCATTTGAAAAAATAATTTTTTTGATGAAAAACGATGACCACAGACCTGTCGAACTTTCTCCACATAGTCAGAAATGGTCATTTTTTATTGTTTTCTTTTTTGACTGTAAATGACTATTAAATGTGAATTATCATGTTTGGAACTAAAATGAAGGTGTTGAGACTCATTGTTCTTCCAGAAATTGGTCGAAATAGAAGCTTCTGAGTAGGAGGAAAAGTCTGTTAAAATGGCAATTTTGGTCACTGTGTGGCTTTAAAAAGTGGTTATTCAACATAAGGCACAATCCTTTTGAAATTTTGAATCATTTTTTCAACATTTGAAAAAAAAATGTTTTGATGAAAAACGATGAACCTGGACCTGTCAAACTTTCTCCAGATGGTCAGAAATGGTCATATTTTAATGTTTTCTCTTTTGACTGTAAATAACTATTAAATATGAATCATCACTTTTGGAACTAAAATAAGAGTGTTTAGAGTCATTTTTCTGCCAGAAATTGATCGAAATTAAAGCTTCTGAGTAGGAGGAAAAGTCTGTAAAAATTGCAATTTTGGTCACTGTGGGGCTTTAAAAAGTGGTTATTCAACATGAGGCACAATCCTTTTGATATTTTGCATCATTTTTTCAACATTTGAAAAAATAAGTTTTTTTGATGAAAACGATGATCCCGGACCTGTCGAACTTTCTCCACATAGTCAGAAATGTTCATTTTTTATTGTTTTCTCTTTTGACTATAAACTACTATTAAATGTGAATTATCGCTTTTGGAACTAAAATAAGTGTGTTTAGAGTCATTTTTCTGCCAGAAATTGGTCGAAATAGAAGCTTCTGAGAAGGAGGAAAAGTCTGTTAAAATGGCAATTTTGGTCACTGTGTGACTTTAAAAAGTGGTTATTCAACATGAGGCACAATCCATTTGACATTTTGAATCATTTTTTCACCATTTGAAAAAATATTTTTTTTGATGAAAAATGATGACCTCAGACCTGTCGAACTTTCTCCACATAGTCAGAAATGGTCATTTTTTATTGTTTTCTTTTTTGACTGTAAATGACTATTAAATGTGAATTATCATGTTTGGAACTAAAATGAAGGTGTTTAGAGTCATTTTTCTGACAGAAATTGGTCGAAATAGAAGCTTCTGAGTAGGAGGAAAAGTCTGTTAAAATGGCAATTTTGGTCACTGTGTGGCTTCAAAAAGTGGTTATTCAAAATGAGGCACAATCCATTTGACATTTTGATTCATTTTTTCAACATTCGAAAAAAAAAATGTTTTGATGAAAAACGATGAACCCGGACCTGTCAAACTTTCTCCAGATGGTCAGAAATGGTCATATTTTAATGTTTTCTCTTTTGACTGTAAATGACTATTAAATATGAATTATCACTTTTGGAACTAAAATAAGAGTAATTAGAGTCATTTTTCTGCCAGAAATTGATCGAAATTGAAGCTTCTGAGTAGGAGGAAAAGTCTGTAAAAATTGCAATTTTGGTCACTGTGGGGCTTTAAAAAGTGGTTATTCAACATGAGGCACAATCCTTTTGATATTTTGCATCATTTTTTCAACATTTGAAAAAATAAGTTTTTTTGATGAAAACGATGAATCCGACCTGTTGAACTTTCTCCACATAGTCAGAAATAGTCATTTTTTATTGTTTTCTCTTTTGACTATAAACTACTATTAAATGTGAATTATCGCTTTTGGAACTAAAATAAGTGTGTTTAGAGTCATTTTTCTGCCAGAAATTGGTCAAAATAGAAGCTTCTGAGTAGGAGGAAAAGTCTGTAAAAATTGCAATTTTGGTCACTGTGGGGCTTTAAAAAGTGGTTATTCAACATGAGGCACAATCCTTTTGATATTTTGCATCATTTTTTCAACATTTGAAAAAATAAGTTTTTTTGATGAAAACGATGAATCCGACCTGTTGAACTTTCTCCACATAGTCAGAAATGGTCATTTTTTATTGTTTTCTCTTTTGACTATAAACGACTATTAAATGTGAATTATCGCTTTTGGAACTAAAATAAGTGTGTTTAGAGTCATTTTTCTGCCAGAAATTGGTCGAAATAGAAGCTTCTGAGAAGGAGGAAAAGTCTGTTAAAATGGCAATTTTGGTCACTGTGTGACTTTAAAAAGTGGTTATTCAACATGAGGCACAATCCATTTGACATTTTGAATCATTTTTTCACCATTTGAAAAAATATTTTTTTTGATGAAAAATGATGACCTCAGACCTGTCGAACTTTCTCCACATAGTCAGAAATGGTCATTTTTTATTGTTTTCTTTTTTGACTGTAAATGACTATTAAATGTGAATTATCATGTTTGGAACTAAAATGAAGGTGTTTAGAGTCATTTTTCTGACAGAAATTGGTCGAAATAGAAGCTTCTGAGTAGGAGGAAAAGTCTGTTAAAATGGCAATTTTGGTCACTGTGTGGCTTCAAAAAGTGGTTATTCAAAATGAGGCACAATCCATTTGACATTTTGATTCATTTTTTCAACATTCGAAAAAAAAAATGTTTTGATGAAAAACGATGAACCCGGACCTGTCAAACTTTCTCCGATGGTCAGAAATGGTCATATTTTAATGTTTTCTCTTTTGACTGTAAATGACTATTAAATATGAATTATCACTTTTGGAACTAAAATAAGAGTAATTAGAGTCATTTTTCTGCCAGAAATTGATCGAAATTGAAGCTTCTGAGTAGGAGGAAAAGTCTGTAAAAATTGCAATTTTGGTCACTGTGGGGCTTTAAAAAGTGGTTATTCAACATGAGGCACAATCCTTTTGATATTTTGCATCATTTTTTCAACATTTGAAAAAATTTATTTTTTTGATGAAAACGATGAATCCGGACCTGTCGAACTTTCTCCACATAGTCAGAAATGGTCATTTTTTATTGTTTTCTCTTTTGACTATAAACGACTATTAAATGTGAATTATCGCTTTTGGAACTAAAATAAGTGTGTTTAGAGTCATTTTTCTGCCAGAAATTGGTCGAAATAGAAGCTTCTGAGAAGGAGGAAAAGTCTGTTAAAATGGCAATTTTGGTCACTGTGTGACTTTAAAAAGTGGTTATTCAACATGAGGCACAATCCATTTGACATTTTGAATCATTTTTTCACCATTTGAAAAAATATTTTTTTTGATGAAAAATGATGACCTCAGACCTGTCGAACTTTCTCCACATAGTCAGAAATAGTCATTTTTTATTGTTTTCTTTTTTGACTGTAAATGACTATTAAATGTGAATTATCATGTTTGGAACTAAAATGAAGGTGTTTAGAGTAATTTTTCTGACAGAAATTGGTCGAAATAGAAGCTTCTGAGTAGGAGGAAAAGTCTGTTAAAATAGCAATTTTGGTCACTGTGTGGCTTCAAAAAGTGGTTATTCAAAATGAGGCACAATCCATTTGACATTTTGATTCATTTTTTCAATATTCGAAAAAAAAAATGTTTTGATGAAAAACGATGAACCCGGACCTGTCAAACTTTCTCCGGATGGTCAGAAATGGTCATATTTTAATGTTTTCTCTTTTGACTGTAAATGACTATTAAATATGAATTATCACTTTTGGAACTAAAATAAGAGTAATTAGAGTCATTTTTCTGCCAGAAATTGATCGAAATTGAAGCTCTGAGTAGGAGGAAAAGTCTGTAAAAATTGCAATTTTGGTCACTGTGGGGCTTTAAAAAGTGGTTATTCAACATGAGGCACAATCCTTTTGATATTTTGCATCATTTTTTCAACATTTGAAAAAATAAGTTTTTTTGATGAAAACGATGATCCCGGACCTGTCGAACTTTCTCCACATAGTCAGATATGTTCATTTTTTATTGTTTTCTCTTTTGACTATAAACTACTATTACATGTGAATTATCGCTTTTGGAACTAAAATAAGTGTGTTTAGAGTCATTTTTCTGCCAGAAATTGGTCGAAATAGAAGCTTCTGAGAAGGAGGAAAAGTCTGTTAAAATGGCAATTTTGGTCACTGTGTGACTTTAAAAAGTGGTTATTCAACATGAGGCACAATCCATTTGACATTTTGAATCATTTTTTCACCATTTGAAAAAATATTTTTTTTGATGAAAAATGATGACCTCAGACCTGTCGAACTTTCTCCACATAGTCAGAAATGGTCATTTTTTATTGTTTTCTTTTTTGACTGTAAATGACTATTAAATGTGAATTATCATGTTTGGAACTAAAATAAAGGTGTTTAGACTCATTTTTCTTCCAGAAATTGGTCGAAATAGAAGCTTCTGAGTAGGAGGAAAAGTCTGTTAAAATAGCAATTTTGGTCACTGTGTGGCTTCAAAAAGTGGTTATTCAAAATGAGGCACAATCCATTTGACATTTTGATTCATTTTTTCAATATTCGAAAAAAAAAAATGTTTTGATGAAAAACGATGAACCCGGACCTGTCAAACTTTCTCCAGATGGTCAGAAAAGGTCATATTTTAATGTTTTCTCTTTTGACTGTAAATGACTATTAAATATGAATTATCACTTTTGGAACTAAAATAAGAGTAATTAGAGTCATTTTTCTGCCAGAAATTGATCGAAATTGAAGCTCTGAGTAGGAGGAAAAGTCTGCAAAATTTGCAATTTTGGTCACTGTGGGGCTTTAAAAAGTGGTTATTTAACATATGGCACAATCCTTTTGATATTTTGCATCATTTTTTCAACATTTGAAAAAATAATTTTTTTTGATGAAAACGATGAATCCGGACCTGTCGAACTTTCTCCACATAGTCAGAAATGGTCATTTTTTATTGTTTTCTCTTTTGACTGTAAACAACTATTAAATGTGAATTATCGCTTTTGGAACTAAAATAAGTGTGTTTAGAGTCATTTTTCTGCCAGAAATTGGTTGAAATAGAAGCTTCTGAGAAGGAGGAAAATTCTGTTAAAATGGCAATTTTGGTCACTGTGTGACTTTAAAAAGTGGTTATTCAACATGAGGCACAATCCATTTGACATTTTGAATCATTTTTTCACCATTTGAAAAAATAATTTTTTTGATGAAAAACGATGACCACAGACCTGTTGAACTTTCTCCACAAAGTCAGAAATGGTCATTTTTTATTGTTTTCTTTTTTGACTGTAAATGACTATTAAATGTGAATTATCATGTTTGGAACTAAAATGAAGGTGTTGAGACTCATTTTTCTTCCAGAAATTGGTCGAAATAGAAGCTTCTGAGTAGGAGGAAAAGTCTGTTAAAATGGCAATTTTGGTCACTGTGTGGCTTTAAAAAGTGGTTATTCAACATAAGGCACAATCCTTTTGAAATTTTGAATCATTTTTTCAACATTTGAAAAAAAAATGTTTTGATGAAAAACGATGAACCTGGACCTGTCAAACTTTCTCCAGATGGTCAGAAATGGTCATATTTTAATGTTTTCTCTTTTGACTGTAAATAACTATTAAATCTGAATCATCACTTTTGGAACTAAAATAAGAGTGTTTAGAGTCATTTTTCTGCCAGAAATTGATCGAAATTAAAGCTTCTGAGTAGGAGGAAAAGTCTGTAAAAATTGCAATTTTGGTCACTGTGGGGCTTTAAAAAGTGGTTATTCAACATGAGGCACAATCCTTTTGATATTTTGCATCATTTTTTCAACATTTGAAAAAATAAGTTTTTTTGATGAAAACGATGATCTCGGACCTGTCGAACTTTCTCCACATAGTCAGAAATTTTTATTTTTTATTGTTTTCTCTTTTGACTATAAACTACTATTAAATGTGAATTATCGCTTTTGGAACTAAAATTAGTGTGTTTAGAGTCATTTTTCTGCCAGAAATTGGTCGAAATAGAAGCTTCTGAGGAGGAAAAGTCTGTTAAAATGGCAATTTTGGTCACTGTGTGACTTTAAAAAGTGATTATTCAACATGAGGCACAATCCATTTGACATTTTGAATCATTTTTTCACCATTTGAAAAAATATTTTTTTTGATGAAAAATGATGACCTCAGATCTGTCGAACTTTCTCCACATAGTCAGAAATGGTCATTTTTTATTGTTTTCTTTTTTGACTGTAAATGACTATTAAATGTGAATTATCATGTTTGGAACTAAAATGAAGGTGTTTAGAGTCATTTTTCTGACAGAAATTGGTCGAAATAGAAGCTTCTGAGTAGGAGGAAAAGTCTGTTAAAATGGCAATTTTGGTCACTGTGTGGCTTCAAAAAGTGGTTATTCAAAATGAGGCACAATCCATTTGACATTTTGATTCATTTTTTCAACATTCGAAAAAAAAAATGTTTTGATGGAAAACGATGAACCCGGACCTGTCAAACTTTCTCCAGATGGTCAGAAATGGTCATATTTTAATGTTTTCTCTTTTGACTGTAAATGACTATTAAATATGAATTATCACTTTTGGAACTAAAATAAGAGTAATTAGAGTCATTTTTCTGCCAGAAATTGATCGAAATTGAAGCTCTGAGTAGGAGGAAAAGTCTGTAAAAATTGCAATTTTGGTCACTGTGGGGCTTTAAAAAGTGGTTATTCAACATGAGGCACAATCCTTTTGATATTTTGCATCATTTTTTCAACATTTGAAAAAATAAGTTTTTTTGATGAAAACGATGAATCCGGACCTGTCGAACTTTCTCCACATAGTCAGAAATGGTCATTTTTTATTGTTTTCTCTTTTGACTATAAACGACTATTAAATGTGAATTATCGCTTTTGGAACTAAAATAAGTGTGTTTAGAGTCATTTTTCTGCCAGAAATTGGTTGAAATTAAAGCTTCTGAGTAGGAGGAAAAGTCTGTAAAAATTGCAATTTTGGTCACTGTGGGGCTTTACAAAGTGGTTATTCAACATGAGGCACAATCCATTTGACATTTTGAATCATTTTTTCACCATTTGAAAAAATAATTTTTTTGATGAAAAACGATGACCACAGACCTGTCGAACTTTCTCCACATAGTCAGAAATGGTCATTTTTTATTGTTTTCTTTTTTGACTGTAAATGACTATTAAATGTGAATTATCATGTTTGGAACTAAAATGAAGGTGTTTAGAGTCATTTTTCTGACAGAAATTGGTCAAAATAGAAGCTTCTGAGTAGAAGGAAAAGTCTGTTAAAATGGCAATTTTGGTCACTGTGTGGCTTCAAAAAGTGGTTATTCAAAATGAGGCACAATCCATTTGACATTTTGATTCATTTTTTCAACATTCGAAAAAAATATGTTTTGATGAAAAACGATGAACCTGGACCTGTCAAACTTTCTCCAGATGGTCAGAAATGGTCATATTTTAATGTTTTCTCTTTTGACTGTAAATGACTATAAAATATGAATTATCACTTTTGGAACTAAAATAAGAGTGTTTAGAGTCATTTTTCTGCCAGAAATTGATCGAAATTAAAGCTTCTGAGTAGGAGGAAAAGTCTGTAAAAATTGCAATTTTGGTCACTGTGGGGCTTTAAAAAGTGGTTATTCAACATGAGGCACAATCCTTTTGATATTTTGCATCAGTTTTTCAACATTTGAAAAAATAAGTTTTTTTGATGAAAACGATGATCCCGGACCTGTCGAACTTTCTCCACATAGTCAGAAATGTTCATTTTTTATTGTTTTCTCTTTTGACTATAAACTACTATTAAATGTGAATTATCGCTTTTGGAACTAAAATAAGTGTGTTTAGAGTCATTTTTCTGCCAGAAATTGGTCGAAATAGAAGCTTCTGAGAAGGAGGAAAAGTCTGTTAAAATGGCAATTTTGGTCACTGTGTGACTTTAAAAAGTGGTTATTCAACATGAGGCACAATCCATTTGACATTTTGAATCATTTTTTCACCATTTGAAAAAATATTTTTTTTGATGAAAAATGATGACCTCAGACCTGTCGAACTTTCTCCACATAGTCAGAAATAGTCATTTTTTATTGTTTTCTTTTTTGACTGTAAATGACTATTAAATGTGAATTATCATGTTTGGAACTAAAATGAAGGTGTTTAGAGTCATTTTTCTGACAAAAATTGGTCGAAATAGAAGCTTCTGAGTAGGAGGAAAAGTCTGTTAAAATAGCAATTTTGGTCACTGTGTGGCTTCAAAAAGTGGTTATTCAAAATGAGGCACAATCCATTTGACATTTTGATTCATTTTTTCAATATTCGAAAAAAAAAATGTTTTGATGAAAAACGATGAACCCGGACCTGTCAAACTTTCTCCAGATGGTCAGAAAAGGTCATATTTTAATGTTTTCTCTTTTGACTGTAAATGACTATTAAATATGAATTATCACTTTTGGAACTAAAATAAGAGTAATTAGAGTCATTTTTCTGCCAGAAATTGATCGAAATTGAAGCTCTGAGTAGGAGGAAAAGTCTGTAAAATTTGCAATTTTGGTCACTGTGTGGCTTTAAAAAGTGGTTATTTAACATATGGCACAATCCTTTTGATATTTTGCATCATTTTTTCAACATTTGAAAAAATAATTTTTTTTGATGAAAACGATGAATCCGGACCTGTCGAACTTTCTCCACATAGTCAGAAATGGTCATTTTTTATTGTTTTCTCTTTTGACTGTAAACAACTATTAAATGTGAATTATCGCTTTTGGAACTAAAATAAGTGTGTTTAGAGTCATTTTTCTGCCAGAAATTGGTTGAAATAGAAGCTTCTGAGAAGGAGGAAAATTCTGTTAAAATGGCAATTTTGGTCACTGTGTGACTTTAAAAAGTGGTTATTCAACATGAGGCACAATCCATTTGACATTTTGAATCATTTTTTCACCATTTGAAAAAATCTTTTTTTTGATGAAAAATGATGACCTCAGACCTGTCGAACTTTCTCCACATAGTCAGAAATGGCCATTTTTTATTGTTTTCTTTTTTGACTGTAAATGACTATTAAATGTGAATTATCATGTTTGGAACTCAAATGAAGGTGTTTAGAGTCATTTTTCTGACAGAAATTGGTCGAAATAGAAGCTTCTGAGTAGGAGGAAAAGTCTGTTAAAATGGCAATTTTGGTCACTGTGTGGCTTCAAAAAGTGGTTATTCAAAATGAGGCACAATCCATTTGACATTTTGATTCATTTTTTCAACATTCGAAAAAAAAAATGTTTTGATGGAAAACGATGAACCCGGACCTGTCAAACTTTCTCCAGATGGTCAGAAATGGTCATATTTTAATGTTTTCTCTTTTGACTGTAAATGACTATTAAATATGAATTATCACTTTTGGAACTAAAATAAGAGTAATTAGAGTCATTTTTCTGCCAGAAATTGATCGAAATTGAAGCTCTGAGTAGGAGGAAAAGTCTGTAAAAATTGCAATTTTGGTCACTGTGGGGCTTTAAAAAGTGGTTATTCAACATGAGGCACAATCCTTTTGATATTTTGCATCATTTTTTCAACATTTGAAAAAATAAGTTTTTTTGATGAAAACAATGAATCCGACCTGTTGAACTTTCTCCACATAGTCAGAAATGGTCATTTTTTATTGTTTTCTCTTTTGACTATAAACGACTATTAAATGTGAATTATCGCTTTTGGAACTAAAATAATTGTGTTTAGAGTCATTTTTCTGCCAGAAATTGGTTGAAATAGAAGCTTCTTAGAAGGAGGAAAAGTCTGTTAAAATGGCAATTTTGGTCACTGTGTGACTTTAAAAAGTGGTTATTCAACATGAGGCACAATCCATTTGACATTTTGAATCATTTTTTCACCATTTGAAAAAATAATTTTTTTGATGAAAAACGATGACCACAGACCTGTCGAACTTTCTCCACATAGTCAGAAATGGTCATTTTTTATTGTTTTCTTTTTTGACTGTAAATGACTATTAAATGTGAATTATCATGTTTGGAACTAAAATGAAGGTGTTGAGACTCATTTTTCTTCCAGAAATTGGTCGAAATAGAAGCTTCTGAGTAGGAGGAAAAGTCTGTTAAAATGGCAATTTTGGTCACTGTGTGGCTTTAAAAAGTATTTATTCAACATAAGGCACAATCCTTTTGAAATTTTGAATCATTTTTTCAACATTTGAAAAAAAAATGTTTTGATGAAAAACGATGAACCTGGACCTGTCAAACTTTCTCCAGATGGTCAGAAATGGTCATATTTTAATGTTTTCTCTTTTGACTGTAAATAACTATTAAATATGAATTATCACTTTTGGAACTAAAATAAGAGTGTTCAGAGTCATTTTTCTGCCAGAAATTGATCGAAATAGAAGCTTCTGAGTAGGAGGAAAAGTCTGTAAAAATGGCAATTTTGGTCACTGTGGGGCTTTAAAAAGTGGTTATTCAACATGAGGCACAATCCTTTTGATATTTTGCATCGTTTTTTCAACATTTGAAAAAATAATTTTTTTGATGAAAAACGATGGCCACAGACCTGTCGAACTTTCTCCACATAGTCAGAAATGGTCATTTTTTATTGTTTTCTTTTTTGACTGTAAATGACTATTAAATGTGAATTATCATGTTTGGAACTAAAATGAAGGTGTTTAGAGTCATTTTTCTTCCAGAAATTGGTCGAAATAGAAGCTTCTGAGTAGGAGGAAAAGTCTGTTAAAATGGCAATTTTGGTCACTGTGTGGCTTTAAAAAGTGGTTATTCAACATAAGGCACAATCCTTTTGAAATTTTGAATCATTTTTTCAACATTTGAAAAAAAAATGTTTTGATGAAAAACGATGAACCTGGACCTGTCAAACTTTCTCCAGATGGTCAGAAATGGTCATATTTTAATGTTTTCTCTTTTGACTGTAAATAACTATTAAATATGAATCATCACTTTTGGAACTAAAATAAGAGTGTTTAGAGTCATTTTTCTGCCAGAAATTGATCGAAATTAAAGCTTCTGAGTAGGAGGAAAAGTCTGTAAAAATTGCAATTTTGGTCACTGTGGGGCTTTAAAAAGTGGTTATTCAACATGAGGCACAATCCTTTTGATATTTTGCATCATTTTTTCAACATTTGAAAAAATAAGTTTTTTTGATGAAAACGATGATCCCGGACCTGTCGAACTTTCTCCACATAGTCAGAAATGTTCATTTTTTATTGTTTTCTCTTTTGACTATAAACTACTATTAAATGTGAATTATCGCTTTTGGAACTAAAATAAGTGTGTTTAGAGTCATTTTTCTGCCAGAAATTGGTCGAAATAGAAGCTTCTGAGAAGGAGGAAAAGTCTGTTAAAATGGCAATTTTGGTCACTGTGTGACTTTAAAAAGTGGTTATTCAACATGAGGCACAATCCATTTGACATTTTGAATCATTTTTTCACCATTTGAAAAAATATTTTTTTTGATGAAAAATGATGACCTCAGACCTGTCGAACTTTCTCCACATAGTCAGAAATGGTCATTTTTTATTGTTTTCTTTTTTGACTGTAAATGACTATTAAATGTGAATTATCATGTTTGGAACTAAAATGAAGGTGTTTAGAGTCATTTTTCTGACAGAAATTGGTCGAAATAGAAGCTTCTGAGTAGGAGGAAAAGTCTGTTAAAATGGCAATTTTGGTCACTGTGTGGCTTCAAAAAGTGGTTATTCAAAATGAGGCACAATCCATTTGACATTTTGATTCATTTTTTCAACATTCGAAAAAAAAAATGTTTTGATGAAAAACGATGAACCCGGACCTGTCAAACTTTCTCCAGATGGTCAGAAATGGTCATATTTTAATGTTTTCTCTTTTGACTGTAAATGACTATTAAATATGAATTATCACTTTTGGAACTAAAATAAGAGTAATTAGAGTCATTTTTCTGCCAGAAATTGATCGAAATTGAAGCTTCTGAGTAGGAGGAAAAGTCTGTAAAAATTGCAATTTTGGTCACTGTGGGGCTTTAAAAAGTGGTTATTCAACATGAGGCACAATCCTTTTGATATTTTGCATCATTTTTTCAACATTTGAAAAAATAAGTTTTTTTGATGAAAACAATGAATCCGACCTGTTGAACTTTCTCCACATAGTCAGAAATGGTCATTTTTTATTGTTTTCTCTTTTGACTATAAACTACTATTAAATGTGAATTATCGCTTTTGGAACTAAAATAAGTGTGTTTAGAGTCATTTTTCTGCCAGAAATTGGTCAAAATAGAAGCTTCTGAGTAGGAGGAAAAGTCTGTAAAAATTGCAATTTTGGTCACTGTGGGGCTTTAAAAAGTGGTTATTCAACATGAGGCACAATCCTTTTGATATTTTGCATCATTTTTTCAACATTTGAAAAAATAAGTTTTTTTGATGAAAACGATGATCCCGGACCTGTCGAACTTTCTCCACATAGTCAGAAATGGTCATTTTTTATTGTTTTCTCTTTTGACTATAAACGACTATTAAATGTGAATTATCGCTTTTGGAACTAAAATAAGTGTGTTTAGAGTCATTTTTCTGCCAGAAATTGGTTGAAATAGAAGCTTCTGAGAAGGAGGAAAAGTCTGTTAAAATGGCAATTTTGGTCACTGTGTGACTTTAAAAAGTGGTTATTCAACATGAGGCACAATCCATTTGACATTTTGAATCATTTTTTCACCATTTGAAAAAATATTTTTTTTGATGAAAAATGATGACCTCAGACCTGTCGAACTTTCTCCACATAGTCAGAAATGGTCATTTTTTATTGTTTTCTTTTTTGACTGTAAATGACTATTAAATGTGAATTATCATGTTTGGAACTAAAATGAAGGTGTTTAGAGTCATTTTTCTGACAGAAATTGGTCGAAATAGAAGCTTCTGAGTAGGAGGAAAAGTCTGTTAAAATGGCAATTTTGGTCACTGTGTGGCTTCAAAAAGTGGTTATTCAAAATGAGGCACAATCCATTTGACATTTTGATTCATTTTTTCAACATTCGAAAAAAAAAATGTTTTGATGAAAAACGATGAACCCGGACCTGTCAAACTTTCTCCGATGGTCAGAAATGGTCATATTTTAATGTTTTCTCTTTTGACTGTAAATGACTATTAAATATGAATTATCACTTTTGGAACTAAAATAAGAGTAATTAGAGTCATTTTTCTGCCAGAAATTGATCGAAATTGAAGCTTCTGAGTAGGAGGAAAAGTCTGTAATAATTGCAATTTTGGTCACTGTGGGGCTTTAAAAAGTGGTTATTCAACATGAGGCACAATCCTTTTGATATTTTGCATCATTTTTTCAACATTTGAAAAAATTTGTTTTTTTGATGAAAACGATGACCACAGACCTGTCGAACTTTCTCCACATAGTCAGAAATGGTCATTTTTTATTGTTTTCTTTTTTGACTGTAAATGACTATTAAATGTGAATTATCATGTTTGGAACTAAAATGAAGGTGTTTAGAGTCATTTTTCTGACAGAAATTGGTCGAAATAGAAGCTTCTGAGTAGAAGGAAAAGTCTGTTAAAATGGCAATTTTGGTCACTGTGTGGCTTCAAAAAGTGGTTATTCAAAATGAGGCACAATCCATTTGACATTTTGATTCATTTTTTCAACATTCGAAAAAAAAATGTTTTGATGAAAAACGATGAACCTGGACCTGTCAAACTTTCTCCAGATGGTCAGAAATGGTCATATTTTAATGTTTTCTCTTTTGACTGTAAATGACTATTAAATATGAATTATCACTTTTGGAACTAAAATAAGAGTGTTTAGAGTCATTTTTCTGCCAGAAATTGATCGAAATTAAAGCTTCTGAGGAGGAGGAAAAGTCTGTAAAAATTGCAATTTTGGTCACTGTGGGGCTTTACAAAGTGGTTATTCAACATGAGGCACAATCCATTTGACATTTTGAATCATTTTTTCACCATTTGAAAAAATAATTTTTTTGATGAAAAACGATGACCACAGACCTGTCGAACTTTCTCCACATAGTCAGAAATGGTCATTTTTTATTGTTTTCTTTTTTGACTGTAAATGACTATTAAATGTGAATTATCATGTTTGGAACTAAAATGAAGGTGTTTAGAGTCATTTTTCTGACAGAAATTGGTCGAAATAGAAGCTTCTGAGTAGAAGGAAAAGTCTGTTAAAATGGCAATTTTGGTCACTGTGTGGCTTCAAAAAGTGGTTATTCAAAATGAGGCACAATCCATTTGACATTTTGATTCATTTTTTCAACATTCGAAAAAAAAATGTTTTGATGAAAAACGATGAACCTGGACCTGTCAAACTTTCTCCAGATGGTCAGAAATGGTCATATTTTAATGTTTTCTCTTTTGACTGTAAATGACTATTAAATATGAATTATCACTTTTGGAACTAAAATAAGAGTGTTTAGAGTCATTTTTCTGCCAGAAATTGATCGAAATTAAAGCTTCTGAGGAGGAGGAAAAGTCTGTAAAAATTGCAATTTTGGTCACTGTGGGGCTTTAAAAAGTGGTTATTCAACATGAGGCACAATCCTTTTGATATTTTGCATCAGTTTTTCAACATTTGAAAAAATAAGTTTTTTTGATGAAAACGATGATCCCGGACCTGTCGAACTTTCTCCACATAGTCAGAAATGTTCATTTTTTATTGTTTTCTCTTTTGACTATAAACTACTATTAAATGTGAATTATCGCTTTTGGAACTAAAATAAGTGTGTTTAGAGTCATTTTTCTGCCAGAAATTGGTCGAAATAGAAGCTTCTGAGAAGGAGGAAAAGTCTGTTAAAATGGCAATTTTGGTCACTGTGTGACTTTAAAAAGTGGTTATTCAACATGAGGCACAATCCATTTGACATTTTGAATCATTTTTTCACCATTTGAAAAAATATTTTTTTTGATGAAAAATGATGACCTCAGACCTGTCGAACTTTCTCCACATAGTCAGAAATAGTCATTTTTTATTGTTTTCTTTTTTGACTGTAAATGACTATTAAATGTGAATTATCATGTTTGGAACTAAAATGAAGGTGTTTAGAGTCATTTTTCTGACAGAAATTGGTCGAAATAGAAGCTTCTGAGTAGGAGGAAAAGTCTGTTAAAATAGCAATTTTGGTCACTGTGTGGCTTCAAAAAGTGGTTATTCAAAATGAGGCACAATCCATTTGACATTTTGATTCATTTTTTCAATATTCGAAAAAAAAAATGTTTTGATGAAAAACGATGTACCCGGACCTGTCAAACTTTCTCCAGATGGTCAGAAAAGGTCATATTTTAATGTTTTCTCTTTTGACTGTAAATGACTATTAAATATGAATTATCACTTTTGGAACTAAAATAAGAGTAATTAGAGTCATTTTTCTGCCAGAAATTGATCGAAATTGAAGCTCTGAGTAGGAGGAAAAGTCTGTAAAATTTGCAATTTTGGTCACTGTGTGGCTTTAAAAAGTGGTTATTTAACATATGGCACAATCCTTTTGATATTTTGCATCGTTTTTTCAACATTTGAAAAAATAATTTTTTTTGATGAAAACGATGAATCCGGACCTGTCGAACTTTCTCCACATAGTCAGAAATGGTCATTTTTTATTGTTTTCTCTTTTGACTGTAAACAACTATTAAATGTGAATTATCGCTTGTGGAACTAAAATAAGTGTGTTTAGAGTCATTTTTCTGCCAGAAATTGGTTGAAATAGAAGCTTCTGAGAAGGAGGAAAATTCTGTTAAAATGGCAATTTTGGTCACTGTGTGACTTTAAAAAGTGGTTATTCAACATGAGGCACAATCCATTTGACATTTTGAATCATTTTTTCAACATTCGAAAAAAAAAATGTTTTGATGGAAAACGATGAACCCGGACCTGTCAAACTTTCTCCAGATGGTCAGAAATGGTCATATTTTAATGTTTTCTCTTTTGACTGTAAATGACTATTAAATATGAATTATCACTTTTGGAACTAAAATAAGAGTAATTAGATTCATTTTTCTGCCAGAAATTGATCGAAATTGAAGCTCTGAGTAGGAGGAAAAGTCTGTAAAAATTGCAATTTTGGTCACTGTGGGGCTTTAAAAAGTGGTTATTCAACATGAGGCACAATCCTTTTGATATTTTGCATCATTTTTTCAACATTTGAAAAAATAAGTTTTGTTGATGAAAACGATGAATCCGGACCTGTCGAACTTTCTCCACATAGTCAGAAATGGTCATTTTTTATTGTTTTCTCTTTTGACTATAAACGACTATTAAATGTGAATTATCGCTTTTGGAACTAAAATAAGTGTGTTTAGAGTCATTTTTCTGACAGAAATTGGTCGAAATAGAAGCTTCTGAGTAGGAGGAAAAGTCTGTTAAAATTGCAATTTTGGTCACTGTGTGGCTTCAAAAAGTGGTTATTCAAAATGAGGCACAATCCATTTGACATTTTGATTCATTTTTTCAACATTCGAAAAAAAAAATGTTTTGATGAAAAACGATGAACCTGGACCTGTCAAACTTTCTCCAGATGGTCAGAAATGGTCATATTTTAATGTTTTCTCTTTTGACTGTAAATGACTATTAAATATGAATTATCACTTTTGGAACTAAAATAAGAGTGTTTAGAGTAATTTTTCTGCCAGAAATTGATCGAAATTAAAGCTTCTGAGTAGGAGGAAAAGTCTGTAAAAATTGCAATTTTGGTCACTGTGGGGCTTTAAAAAGTGGTTATTCAACATGAGGCACAATCCTTTTGATATTTTGCATCAGTTTTTCAACATTTGAAAAAATAAGTTTTTTTGATGAAAACGATGATCCCGGACCTGTCGAACTTTCTCCACATAGTCAGAAATGTTCATTTTTTATTGTTTTCTCTTTTGACTATAAACTACTATTAAAAGTGAATTATCGCTTTTGGAACTAAAATAAGTGTGTTTAGAGTCATTTTTCTGCCAGAAATTGGTCGAAATAGAAGCTTCTGAGAAGGAGGAAAAGTCTGTTAAAATGGCAATTTTGGTCACTGTGTGACTTTAAAAAGTGGTTATTCAACATGAGGCACAATCCATTTGACATTTTGAATCATTTTTTCACCATTTGAAAAAATATTTTTTTTGATGAAAAATGATGACCTCAGACCTGTCGAACTTTCTCCACATAGTCAGAAATGGTCATTTTTTATTGTTTTCTTTTTTGACTGTAAATGACTATTAAATGTGAATTATCATGTTTGGAACTAAAATGAAGGTGTTTAGAGTCATTTTTCTGACAGAAATTGGTCGAAATAGAAGCTTCTGAGTAGGAGGAAAAGTCTGTTAAAATGGCAATTTTGGTCACTGTGTGGCTTCAAAAAGTGGTTATTCAAAATGAGGCACAATCCATTTGACATTTTGATTCATTTTTCAACATTCGAAAAAAAAATGTTTTGATGAAAAACGATGAACCTGGACCTGTCAAACTTTCTCCAGATGGTCAGAAATGGTCATATTTTAATGTTTTCTCTTTTGACTGTAAATGAGTATTAAATATGAAGTATCACTTTTGGAACTAAAATAAGAGTAATTAGAGTCATTTTTCTGCCAGAAATTGATCGAAATTGAAGCTCTGAGTAGGAGGAAAAGTCTGTAAAAATGGCAATTTTGGTCACTGTGGGGCTTTAAAAAGTGGTTATTCAACATGAGGCACAATCCTTTTGATATTTTGCATCGTTTTTTCAACATTTGAAAAAATAATTTTTTTGATGAAAAACGATGGCCACAGACCTGTCGAACTTTCTCCACATAGTCAGAAATGGTCATTTTTTATTCTTTTCTTTTTTGACTGTAAATGACTATTAAATATGAATTATCACTTTTGGAACTAAAATAAGAGTGTTTAGAGTCATTTTTCTGCCAGAAATTCATCAAAATAGAAGCTTCAGAGTAGGAGAAAAAGTCTGTAAAAATCGCAATTTTTGGTCACTTTGGGGCTTTAACAAGTGGTTATTCAACATGAGGCACAATCCTTTTGATATTTTGCATCATTTTTTCAACATTTGAAAAACTAAGTTTTTTTGATGAAAAACGATGGCCACAGACCTGTCGAACTTTCTCCACATAGTCAGAAATGGTCATTTTTTATTCTTTTCTTTTTTGACTGTTTATGACTATTAAATATGAATTATCACTTTTGGAACTAAAATAAGAGTGTTTAGAGTCATTTTTCTGCCAGAATTCATCAAAATAGAAGCTTCAGAGTAGGAGAAAAAGTCTGTAAAAATTGCAATTTGTGGTCACTTTGGGGCTTTAACAAGTGGTTATTCAACATGAGGCACAATCCTTTTGATATTTTGCATCATTTTTTCAACATTTGAAAAAATAAGTTTTTTTGATGAAAACGATGATCCTGGACCTGTCGAACTTTCTCCACATAGTCAGAAATGTTCATTTTTTATTGTTTTCTCTTTTGACTATAAACTACTATTAAATGTGAATTATCGCTTTTGGAACTAAAATAAGTGTGTTTAAAGTTATTTTTCTGCCAGAAATTGGTCGAAATAGAAGCTTCTGAGAAGGAGGAAAAGTCTGTTAAAATGGCAATTTTGGTCACTGTGTGACTTTAAAAAGTGGTTATTCAACATGAGGCACAATCCATTTGACATTTTGAATCATTTTTTCACCATTTGAAAAAATATTTTTTTTGATGAAAAATGATGACCTCAGACCTGTCGAACTTTCTCCACATAGTCAGAAATGGTTATTTTTTATTGTTTTCTTTTTTGACTGTAAATACTATTAAATGTGAATTATCATGTTTGGAACTAAAATGAAGGTGTTTAGAGTCATTTTTCTGACAGAAATTGGTCGAAATAGAAGCTTCTGAGTAGGAGGAAAAGTCTGTTAAAATGGCAATTTTGGTCACTGTGTGGCTTCAAAAAGTGGTTATTCAAAATGAGGCACAATCCATTTGACATTTTGATTCATTTTTTCAACATTCGAAAAAAAAATGTTTTGATGAAAAACGATGAACCTGGACCTGTCAAACTTTCTCCAGATGGTCAGAAATGGTCATATTTTAATGTTTTCTCTTTTGACTGTAAATGACTATTAAATATGAATTATCACTTTTGGAACTAAAATAAGAGTGTTTAGAGTCATTTTTCTGCCAGAAATTGATCGAAATTAAAGCTTCTGAGTAGGAGGAAAAGTCTGTAAAAATTGCAATTTTGGTCACTGTGGGGCTTTAAAAAGTGGTTATTCAACATGAGGCACAATCCTTTTGATATTTTGCATCAGTTTTTCAACATTTGAAAAAATAAGTTTTTTTGATGAAAATGATGATCCCGGACCTGTCGAACTTTCTCCACATAGTCAGAAATGTTCATTTTTTATTGTTTTCTCTTTTGACTATAAACTACTATTAAATGTGAATTATTGCTTTTGGAACTAAAATAAGTGTGTTTAGAGTCATTTTTCTGCCAGAAATTGGTCGAAATAGAAGCTTCTGAGAAGGAGGAACAGTCTGTTAAAATGGCAATTTTGGTCACTGTGTAACTTTAAAAAGTGGTTATTCAACATGAGGCACAATCCATTTGACATTTTGAATCATTTTTTCACCATTTGAAAAAATATTTTTTTTGATGCAAAATGATGACCTCAGACCTGTCGAACTTTCTCCACATAGTCAGAAATAGTCATTTTTTATTGTTTTCTTTTTTGACTGTAAATGACTATTAAATGTGAATTATCATGTTTGGAACTAAAATGAAGGTGTTTAGAGTCATTTTTCTGACAGAAATTGGTCGAAATAGAAGCTTCTGAGTAGGAGGAAAAGTCTGTTAAAATGGCAATTTTGGTCACTGTGTGGCTTCAAAAAGTGGTTATTCAAAATGAGGCACAATCCATTTGACATTTTGATTCATTTTTTCAACATTCGAAAAAAAAAATGTTTTGATGAAAAACGATGAACCCGGACCTGTCAAACTTTCTCCAGATGGTCAGAAATGGTCATATTTTAATGTTTTCTCTTTTGACTGTAAATGACTATTAAATGTGAATTATCACTTTTGGAACTAAAATAAGAGTAATTAGAGTCATTTTTTCTGCCAGAAATTGATCGAAATTGAAGCTCTGAGTAGGAGGAAAAGTCTGTAAAAATTGCAATTTTGGTCACTGTGTGGCTTTAAAAAGTGTTTATTCAACATAAGGCACAATCCTTTTGAAATTTTGAATCATTTTTTCAACATTTGAAAAAAAATGTTTTGATGAAAAACGATGAACCTGGACCTGTCAAACTTTCTCCAGATGGTCAGAAATGGTCATATTTTAATGTTTTCTCTTTTGACTGTAAATGACTATTAAATATGAAGTATCACTTTTGGAACTAAAAAAGGAGTAATTAGAGTCATTTTTCTGCCAGAAATTGATCGAAATTGAAGCTCTGAGTAGGAGGAAAAGTGTGTAAAAATTGCAATTTTGGTCACTGTGGGGCTTTAAAAAGTGGTTATTCAACATGAGGCACAATCCTTTTGATATTTTGCATCATTTTTTCAACTTTTGAAAAAAGAAGTTTTTTTGATGAAAACGATGAATCCGGACCTGTCGAACTTTCTCCACATAGTCAGAAATGGTCATTTTTTATTGTTTTCTCTTTTGACTATAAACGACTATTAAATGTGAATTATCGCTTTTGGAACTAAAATAAGTGTGTTTAGAGTCATTTTTCTGCCAGAAATTGGTCGAAATAGAAGCTTCTGAGTAGGAGGAAAAGTCTGTAAAAATGGCAATTTTGGTCACTGTGGGGCTTTAAAAAGTGGTTATTCAACATGAGGCACAATCCTTTTGATATTTTGCATCGTTTTTTCAACATTTGAAAAAATAATTTTTTTGATGAAAAACGATGGCCACAGACCTGTCGAACTTTCTCCACATAGTCAGAAATGGTCATTTTTTATTCTTTTCTTTTTTGACTGTAAATGACTATTAAATATGAATTATCACTTTTGGAACTAAAATAAGAGTGTTTAGAGTAATTTTTCTGCCAGAAATTCATCAAAATAGAAGCTTCAGAGTAGGAGAAAAAGTCTGTAAAAATTGCAATTTTTGGTCACTTTGGGGCTTTAACAAGTGGTTATTCAACATGAGGCACAATCCTTTTGATATTTTGCATCATTTTTTCAACATTTGAAAAAATAAGTTTTTTTGATGAAAACGATGATCCTGGACCTGTCGAACTTTCTCCACATAGTCAGAAATGTTCATTTTTTATTGTTTTCTCTTTTGACTATAAACTACTATTAAATGTGAATTATCGCTTTTGGAACTAAAATAAGAGTGTTTAGAGTCATTTTTCTGCCAGAAATTGATCGAAATTAAAGCTTCTGAGTAGGAGGAAAAGTCTGTAAAAATTGCAATTTTGGTCACTGTGGGGCTTTACAAAGTGGTTATTCAACATGAGGCACAATCCTTTTGATATTTTGCATCATTTTTTCAACATTTGAAAAAATACGTTTTTTTGATGAAAACGATGATCCCGGACCTGTCGAACTTTCTCCACATAGTCAGAAATGTTCATTTTTTATTGTTTTCTCTTTTGACTATAAACTACTATTAAATGTGAATTATCGCTTTTGGAACTAAAATAAGTGTGTTTAAAGTTATTTTTCTGCCAGAAATTGGTCGAAATAGAAGCTTCTGAGAAGGAGGAAAAGTCTGTTAAAATGGCAATTTTGGTCACTGTGTGACTTTAAAAAGTGGTTATTCAACATGAGGCACAATCCATTTGACATTTTGAATCATTTTTTCACCATTTGAAAAAATATTTTTTTTGATGAAAAATGATGACCTCAGACCTGTCGAACTTTCTCCACATAGTCAGAAATGGTTATTTTTTATTGTTTTCTTTTTTGACTGTAAATACTATTAAATGTGAAGTATCATGTTTGGAACTAAAATGAAGGTGTTTAGAGTCATTTTTCTGACAGAAATTGGTCGAAATAGAAGCTTCTGAGTAGAAGGAAAAGTCTGTTAAAATGGCAATTTTGGTCACTGTGTGGCTTCAAAAAGTGGTTATTCAAAATGAGGCACAATCCATTTGACATTTTGATTCATTTTTTCAACATTCAAAAAAAAATTTTTGATGAAAAACGATGAACCTGGACCTGTCAAACTTTCTCCAGATGGTCAGAAATGGTCATATTTTAATGTTTTCTCTTTTGACTGTAAATGACTATTAAATATGAAGTATCACTTTTGGAACTAAAATAAGAGTAATTAGAGTCATTTTTCTGCCAGAAATTGATCGAAATTGAAGCTCTGAGTAGGAGGAAAAGTCTGTAAAAATTGCAATTTTGGTCACTGTGGGGCTTTAAAAAGTGGTTATTCAACATGAGGCACAATCCTTTTGATATTTTGCATCATTTTTTCAACTTTTGAAAAAATAAGTTTTTTTGATGAAAACGATGAATCCGGACCTGTCGAACTTTCTCCACATAGTCAGAAATGGTCATTTTTTATTGTTTTCTCTCTTGACTATAAACGACTATTAAATGTGAATTATCGCTTTTGGAACTAAAATAAGTGTGTTTAGAGTCATTTTTCTGCCAAGAAATTGGTCGAAATAGAAGCTTCTGAGTAGGAGGAAAAGTCTGTAAAAATGGCAATTTTGGTCACTGTGGGGCTTTAAAAAGTGGTTATTCAACATGAGGCACAATCCTTTTGATATTTTGCATCGTTTTTTCAACATTTGAAAAAATAATTTTTTTGATGAAAAACGATGGCCACAGACCTGTCGAACTTTCTCCACATAGTCAGAAATGGTCATTTTTTATTCTTTTCTTTTTTGACTGTAAATGACTATTAAATATGAATTATCACTTTTGGAACTAAAATAAGCTAAAATAAGAGTGTTTAGAGTCATTTTTCTGCCAGAAATTCATCAAAATAGAAGCTTCAGAGTAGGAGAAAAAGTCTGTAAAAATTGCAATTTTTGGTCACTTTGGGGCTTTAACAAGTGGTTATTCAACATGAGGCACAATCCATTTGACATTTTGATTCATTTTTTCAACATTCGAAAAAAAAATGTTTTGATGAAAAACGATGAACCCGGACCTGTCAAACTTTCTCCAGATGGTCAGAAATGGTCATATTTTAATGTTTTCTCTTTTGACTGTAAATGACTATTAAATGTGAATTATCACTTTTGGAACTAAAATAAGAGTAATTAGAGTCATTTTTCTGCCAGAAATTAATCGAAATTGAAGCTCTGAGTAGGAGGAAAAGTCTGTAAAAATTGTAATTTGGGTCACTGTGTGGCTTTAAAAAGTGTTTATTCAACATAAGGCACAATCCTTTTGAAATTTTGAATCATTTTTTCAACATTTGAAAAAAAAATGTTTTGATGAAAAACGATGAACCTGGACCTGTCAAACTTTCTCCAGATGGTCAGAAATGGTCATATTTTAATGTTTTCTCTTTTGACTGTAAATAACTATTAAATATGAATTATCACTTTTGGAACTAAAATAAGAGTGTTCAGAGTCATTTTTCTGCCAGAAATTGATCGAAATAGAAGCTTCTGAGTAGGAGGAAAAGTCTGTAAAAATGGCAATTTTGGTCACTGTGGGGCTTTAAAAAGTGGTTATTCAACATGAGGCACAATCCTTTTGATATTTTGCATCGTTTTTTCAACATTTGAAAAAATAATTTTTTTGATGAAAAACGATGGCCACAGACCTGTCGAACTTTCTCCACATAGTCAGAAATGGTCATTTTTTATTGTTTTCTTTTTTGACTATAAATGACTATTAAATGTGAATTATCATGTTTGGAACTAAAATGAAGGTGTTTAGAGTCATTTTTCTGACAGAAATTGGTCGAAATAGAAGCTTCTGAGTAGGAGGAAAAGTCTGTTAAAATGGCAATTTTGGTCACTGTGTGGCTTCAAAAAGTGGTTATTCAAAATGAGGCACAATCCATTTGACATTTTGATTCATTTTTTCAACATTCGAAAAAAAAAAATGTTTTGATGAAAAACGATGAACCTGGACCTGTCAAACTTTCTCCAGATGGTCAGAAATGGTCATATTTTAATGTTTTCTCTTTTGACTGTAAATGACTATTAAATATGAAGTATCACTTTTGGAACTAAAATAAGAGTAATTAGAGTCATTTTTCTGCCAGAAATTGATCGAAATTGAAGCTCTGAGTAGGAGGAAAAGTCTGTAAAAATTGCAATTTTGGTCACTGTGGGGCTTTAAAAAGTGGTTATTCAACATGAGGCACAATCCTTTTGATATTTTGCATCATTTTTTCAACTTTTGAAAAAATAAGTTTTTTTGATGAAAACGATGAATCCGGACCTGTCGAACTTTCTCCACATAGTCAGAAATGGTCATTTTTTATTGTTTTCTCTCTTGACTATAAACGACTATTAAATGTGAATTATCGCTTTTGGAACTAAAATAAGTGTGTTTAGAGTCATTTTTCTGCCAGAAATTGGTCGAAATAGAAGCTTCTGAGTAGGAGGAAAAGTCTGTAAAAATGGCAATTTTGGTCACTGTGGGGCTTTAAAAAGTGGTTATTCAACATGAGGCACAATCCTTTTGATATTTTGCATCGTTTTTTCAAGATTTGAAAAAATAATTTTTTTTAATGAAAAACGATGGCCACAGACCTGTCGAACTTTCTCCACATAGTCAGAAATGGTCATTTTTTATTCTTTTCTTTTTTGACTGTAAATGACTATTAAATATGAATTATCACTTTTGGAACTAAAATAAGAGTGTTTAGAGTCATTTTTCTGCCAGAAATTCATCAAAATAGAAGCTTCAGAGTAGGAGAAAAAGTCTGTAAAAATTGCAATTTTTGGTCACTTTGGGTCTTTAACAAGTGGTTATTCAACATGAGGCACAATCCTTTTGATATTTTGCATCATTTTTTCAACATTTGAAAAAATAAGTTTTTTTGATGAAAACGATGATCCTGGACCTGTCGAACTTTCTCCACATAGTCAGAAATGTTCATTTTTTATTGTTTTCTCTTTTGACTATAAACTACTATTAAATGTGAATTATCGCTTTTGGAACTAAAATAAGAGTGTTTAGAGTCATTTTTCTGCCAGAAATTGATCGAAATTAAAGCTTCTGAGTAGGAGGAAAAGTCTGTAAAAATTGCAATTTTGGTCACTGTGGGGCTTTACAAAGTGGTTATTCAACATGAGGCACAATCCTTTTGATATTTTGCATCATTTTTTCAACATTTGAAAAAATACGTTTTTTTGATGAAAACGATGATCCCGGACCTGTCGAACTTTCTCCACATAGTCAGAAATGTTCATTTTTTATTGTTTTCACTTTTGACTATAAACTACTATTAAATGTGAATTATCGCTTTTGGAACTAAAATAAGTGTGTTTAAAGTTATTTTTCTGCCAGAAATTGGTCGAAATAGAAGCTTCTGAGAAGGAGGAAAAGTCTGTTAAAATGGCAATTTTGGTCACTGTGTGACTTTAAAAAGTGGTTATTCAACATGAGGCACAATCCATTTGACATTTTGAATCATTTTTTCACCATTTGAAAAAATATTTTTTTTGATGAAAAATGATGACCTCAGACCTGTCGAACTTTCTCCACATAGTCAGAAATGGTTATTTTTTATTGTTTTCTTTTTTGACTGTAAATACTATTAAATGTGAATTATCATGTTTGGAACTAAAATGAAGGTGTTTAGAGTCATTTTTCTGACAGAAATTGGTCGAAATAGAAGCTTCTGAGTAGGAGGAAAAGTCTGTTAAAATGGCAATTTTGGTCACTGTGTGGCTTCAAAAAGTGGTTATTCAAAATGAGGCACAATCCATTTGACATTTTGATTCATTTTTTCAACATTCGAAAAAAAAATGTTTTGATGAAAAACGATGAACCTGGACCTGTCAAACTTTCTCCAGATGGTCAGAAATGGTCATATTTTAATGTTTTCTCTTTTGACTGTAAATAACTATTAAATATGAATTATCACTTTTGGAACTAAAATAAGAGTGTTCAGAGTCATTTTTCTGCCAGAAATTGATCGAAATAGAAGCTTCTGAGTAGGAGGAAAAGTCTGTAAAAATGGCAATTTTGGTCACTGTGGGGCTTTAAAAAGTGGTTATTCAACATGAGGCACAATCCTTTTGATATTTTGCATCGTTTTTTCAACATTTGAAAAAATAATTTTTTTGATGAAAAACGATGGCCACAGACCTGTCGAACTTTCTCCACATAGTCAGAAATGGTCATTTTTTATTGTTTTCTTTTTTGACTGTAAATGACTATTAAATGTGAATTATCATGTTTGGAACTAAAATGAAGGTGTTTAGAGTCATTTTTCTGACAGAAATTGGTCGAAATAGAAGCTTCTGAGTAGGAGGAAAAGTCTGTTAAAATGGCAATTTTGGTCACTGTGTGGCTTCAAAAAGTGGTTATTCAAAATGAGGCACAATCCATTTGACATTTTGATTCATTTTTTCAACATTCGAAAAAAAAATGTTTTGATGAAAAACGATGAACCTGGACCTGTCAAACTTTCTCCAGATGGTCAGAAATGGTCATATTTTAATGTTTTCTCTTTTGACTGTAAATGACTATTAAATATGAAGTATCACTTTTGGAACTAAAATAAGAGTAATTAGAGTCATTTTTCTGCCAGAAATTGATCGAAATTGAAGCTCTGAGTAGGAGGAAAAGTCTGTAAAAATTGCAATTTTGGTCACTGTGGGGCTTTAAAAAGTGGTTATTCAACATGAGGCACAATCCTTTTGATATTTTGCATCATTTTTTCAACTTTTGAAAAAATAAGTTTTTTTGATGAAAACGATGAATCCGGACCTGTCGAACTTTCTCCACATAGTCAGAAATGGTCATTTTTTATTGTTTTCTCTCTTGACTATAAACGACTATTAAATGTGAATTATCGCTTTTGGAACTAAAATAAGTGTGTTTAGAGTCATTTTTCTGCCAGAAATTGGTCGAAATAGAAGCTTCTGAGTAGGAGGAAAAGTCTGTAAAAATGGCAATTTTGGTCACTGTGGGGCTTTAAAAAGTGGTTATTCAACATGAGGCACAATCCTTTTGATATTTTGCATCGTTTTTTCAAGATTTGAAAAAATAATTTTTTTGATGAAAAACGATGGCCACAGACCTGTCGAACTTTCTCCACATAGTCAGAAATGGTCATTTTTTATTCTTTTCTTTATTGACTGTAAATGACTATTAAATATGAATTATCACTTTTGGAACTAAAATAAGAGTGTTTAGAGTCATTTTTCTGCCAGAAATTCATCAAAATAGAAGCTTCAGAGTAGGAGAAAAAGTCTGTAAAAATTGCAATTTTTGGTCACTTTGGGGCTTTAACAAGTGGTTATTCAACATGAGGCACAATCCTTTTGATATTTTGCATCATTTTTTCAACATTTGAAAAAATAAGTTTTTTTGATGAAAACGATGATCCTGGACCTGTCGAACTTTCTCCACATAGTCAGAAATGTTCATTTTTTATTGTTTTCTCTTTTGACTATAAACTACTATTAAATGTGAATTATCGCTTTTGGAACTAAAATAAGAGTGTTTAGAGTCATTTTTCTGCCAGAAATTGATCGAAATTAAAGCTTCTGAGTAGGAGGAAAAGTCTGTAAAAATTGCAATTTTGGTCACTGTGGGGCTTTACAAAGTGGTTATTCAACATGAGGCACAATCCTTTTGATATTTTGCATCATTTTTTCAACATTTGAAAAAATACGTTTTTTTGATGAAAACGATGATCCCGGACCTGTCGAACTTTCTCCACATAGTCAGAAATGTTCATTTTTTATTGTTTTCACTTTTGACTATAAACTACTATTAAATGTGAATTATCGCTTTTGGAACTAAAATAAGTGTGTTTAAAGTTATTTTTCTGCCAGAAATTGGTCGAAATAGAAGCTTCTGAGAAGGAGGAAAAGTCTGTAAAAATTGCAATTTTGGTCACTGTGGGGCTTCAAAAAGTGGTTATTCAAAATGAGGCACAATCCATTTGACATTTTGATTCATTTTTTCAACATTCGAAAAAAAAAATGTTTTGATGAAAAACGATGAACCCGGACCTGTCAAACTTTCTCCAGATGGTCAGAAATGGTCATATTTTAATGTTTTCTCTTTTGACTGTAAATGACTATTAAATGTGAATTATCACTTTTGGAACTAAAATAAGAGTAATTAGAGTCATTTTTCTGCCAGAAATTGATCGAAATTGAAGCTCTGAGTAGGAGGAAAAGTCTGTAAAAATTGCAATTTTGGTCACTGTGGGGCTTTAAAAAGTGGTTATTCAACATAAGGCACAATCCTTTTGAAATTTTGAATCATTTTTTCAACATTTGAAAAAAAAATGTTTTGATGAAAAACGATGAACCTGGACCTATCAAACTTTCTCCACATAGTCAGAAATGGTCATTTTTTATTGTTTTCTTTTTTGACTGTAAATGACTATTAAATGTGAATTATCATGTTTGGAACTAAAATGAAGGTGTTTAGAGTCATTTTTCTGACAGAAATTGGTCGAAATAGAAGCTTCTGAGAAGGAGGAAAAGTCTGTTAAAATGGCAATTTTGGTCACTGTGTTAATTTAAAAAGTGGTTATTCAACATGAGGCACAATCCATTTGACATTTTGAATCATTTTTTCACCATTTGAAAAAATATTTTTTTTGATGAAAAATGATGACCTCAGACCTGTCGAACTTTCTCCACATAGTCAGAAATGGTCATTTTTTATTGTTTTCTTTTTTGACTATAAATGACTATTAAATGTGAATTATCATGTTTGGAACTAAAATGAAGGTGTTTAGAGTCATTTTTCTGACAGAAATTGGTCGAAATAGAAGCTTCTGAGTAGGAGGAAAAGTCTGTTAAAATGGCAATTTTGGTCACTGTGTGGCTTCAAAAAGTGGTTATTCAAAATGAGGCACAATCCATTTGACATTTTGATTCATTTTTTCAACATTCGAAAAAAAAAATGTTTTGATGAAAAACGATGAACCTGGACCTGTCAAACTTTCTCTAGATGGTCAGAAATGGTCATATTTTAATGTTTTCTCTTTTGACTGTAAATGACTATTAAATATGAATTATCACTTTTGGAACTAAAATAAGAGTGTTTAGAGTAATTTTTCTGCCAGAAATTGATCGAAATTAAAGCTTCTGAGTAGGAGGAAAAGTCTGTAAAAATTGCAATTTTGGTCACTGTGGGGCTTTAAAAAGTGGTTATTCAACATGAGGCACAATCCTTTTGATATTTTGCATCAGTTTTTCAACATTTGAAAAAATAAGTTTTTTTGATGAAAACGATGATCCCGGACCTGTCGAACTTTCTCCACATAGTCAGAAATGTTCATTTTTTATTGTTTTCTCTTTTGACTATAAACTACTATTAAATGTGAATTATCGCTTTTGGAACTAAAATAAGTGTGTTTAGAGTCATTTTTCTGCCAGAAATTGGTCGAAATAGAAGCTTCTGAGAAGGAGGAAAAGTCTGTTAAAATGGCAATTTTGGTCACTGTGTTAATTTAAAAAGTGGTTATTCAACATGAGGCACAATCCATTTGACATTTTGAATCATTTTTTCACCATTTGAAAAAATATTTTTTTTGATGAAAAATGATGACCTCAGACCTGTCGAACTTTCTCCACATAGTCAGAAATGGTCATTTTTTATTGTTTTCTTTTTTGACTATAAATGACTATTAAATGTGAATTATCATGTTTGGAACTAAAATGAAGGTGTTTAGAGTCATTTTTCTGACAGAAATTGGTCGAAATAGAAGCTTCTGAGTAGGAGGAAAAGTCTGTTAAAATGGCAATTTTGGTCACTGTGTGGCTTCAAAAAGTGGTTATTCAAAATGAGGCACAATCCATTTGACATTTTGATTCATTTTTTCAACATTCGAAAAAAAAAATGTTTTGATGAAAAACGATGAACCTGGACCTGTCAAACTTTCTCCAGATGGTCAGAAATGGTCATATTTTAATGTTTTTTCTTTTGACTGTAAATGACTATTAAATATGAATTATCACTTTTGGAACTAAAATAAAAGTGTTTAGAGTCATTTTTCTGCCAGAAATTGATCGAAATTAAAGCTTCTGAGTAGGAGGAAAAGTCTGTAAAAATTGCAATTTTGGTCACTGTGGGGCTTTAAAAAGTGGTTATTCAACATAAGGCACAATCCTTTTGAAATTTTGAATCATTTTTTCAACATTTGAAAAAAAAATGTTTTGATGAAAAACGATGAACCTGGACCTATCAAACTTTCTCCACATAGTCAGAAATGGTCATTTTTTATTGTTTTCTTTTTTGACTGTAAATGACTATTAAATGTGAATTATCATGTTTGGAACTAAAATGAAGGTGTTTAGAGTCATTTTTCTGACAGAAATTGGTCGAAATAGAAGCTTCTGAGTAGGAGGAAAAGTCTGTTAAAATGGCAATTTTGGTCACTGTGTGGCTTCAAAAAGTGGTTATTCAAAATGAGGCACAATCCATTTGACATTTTGATTCATTTTTTCAACATTCGAAAAAAAAAATGTTTTGATGAAAAACGATGAACCCGGACCTGTCAAACTTTCTCCAGATGGTCAGAAATGGTCATATTTTAATGTTTTCTCTTTTGACTGTAAATGACTATTAAATGTGAATTATCACTTTTGGAACTAAAATAAGAGTAATTAGAGTCATTTTTCTGCCAGAAATTGATCGAAATTGAAGCTCTGAGTAGGAGGAAAAGTCTGTAAAAATTGCAATTTTGGTCACTGTGGGGCTTTAAAAAGTGGTTATTCAACATAAGGCACAATCCTTTTGAAATTTTGAATCATTTTTTCAACATTTGAAAAAAAACATGTTTTGATGAAAAACGATGAACCTGGACCTGTCAAACTTTCTCCAGATGGTCAGAAATGGTCATATTTTAATGTTTTCTCTTTTGACTGTAAATAACTATTAAATATGAATTATCACTTTTGGAACTAAAATAAGAGTGTTCAGAGTCATTTTTCTGCCAGAAATTGATCGAAATAGAAGCTTCTGAGTAGGAGGAAAAGTCTGTAAAAATGGCAATTTTGGTCACTGTGGGGCTTTAAAAAGTGGTTATTCAACATGAGGCACAATCCTTTTGATATTTTGCATAGTTTTTTCAACATTTGAAAAAATAATTTTTTTGATGAAAAACGATGGCCACAGACCTGTCGAACTTTCTCCACATAGTCAGAAATGGTCATTTTTTATTGTTTTCTTTTTTGACTGTAAATGACTATTAAATGTGAATTATCATGTTTGGAACTAAAATGAAGGTGTTTAGAGTCATTTTTCTGACAGAAATTGGTCGAAATAGAAGCTTCTGAGTAGGAGGAAAAGTCTGTTAAAATGGCAATTTTGGTCACTGTGTGGCTTCAAAAAGTGGTTATTCAAAATGAGGCACAATCCATTTGACATTTTGATTCATTTTTTCAACATTCGAAAAAAAAATGTTTTGATGAAAAACGATGAACCTGGACCTGTCAAACTTTCTCCAGATGGTCAGAAATGGTCATTTTTTAATGTTTTCTCTTTTGACTGTAAATGACTATTAAATATGAATTTTCACTTTTGGAACTAAAATAAGAGTGTTTAGAGTCATTTTTCTGCCAGAAATTGATCGAAATTAAAGCTTCTGAGTAGGAGGAAAAGTCTGTAAAAATTGCAATTTTGGTCACTGTGGGGCTTTAAAAAGTGGTTATTCAACATGAGGCACAATCCTTTTGATATTTTGCATCATTTTTTCAACATTTGAAAAAATAAGTTTTTTTGATGAAAACGATGAATCCGGACCTGTCGAACTTTCTCCACATAGTCAGAAATGGTCATTTTTTATTGTTTTCTCTTTTGACTATAAACGACTATTAAATGTGAATTATCGCTTTTGGAACTAAAATAAGTGTGTTTAGACTCATTTTTCTGCCAGAAATTGGTCGAAATAGAAGCTTCTGAGTAGGAGGAAAAGTCTGTAAAAATGGCAATTTTGGTCACTGTGGGGCTTTAAAAAGTGGTTATTCAACATGAGGAACAATCCTTTTGATATTTTGCATCGTTTTTTCAACATTTGAAAAAATAATTTTTTTGATGAAAAACGATGGTCACAGACCTGTCGAACTTTCTCCACATAGTCAGAAATGGTCATTTTTTATTCTTTTCTTTTTTGACTGTAAATGACTATTAAATATGAATTATCACTTTTGGAACTAAAATAAGAGTGTTTAGAGTCATTTTTCTGCCAGAAATTCATCAAAATAGAAGATTCAGAGTAGGAGAAAAAGTCTGTAAAAATTGCAATTTTTGGTCACTTTGGGGCTTTAACAAGTGGTTATTCAACATGAGGCACAATCCTTTTGATATTTTGCATCATTTTTTCAACATTTGAAAAAATAAGTTTTTTTGATGAAAACGATGATCCTGGACCTGTCGAACTTTCTCCACATAGTCAGAAATGTTCATTTTTTATTGTTTTCTCTTTTGACTATAAACTACTATTAAATGTGAATTATCGGTTTTGGAACTAAAATAAGAGTGTTTAGAGTCATTTTTCTGCTAGAAATTGATCGAAATTAAAGCTTCTGAGTAGGAGGAAAAGTCTGTAAAAATTGCAATTTTGGTCACTGTGGGGCTTTAAAAAGTGGTTATTCAACATGAGGCACAATCCTTTTGATATTTTGCATCATTTTTTCAACATTTGAAAAAATAAGTTTTTTTGATGAAAACGATGATCCCGGACCTGTCGAACTTTCTCCACATAGTCAGAAATGTTCATTTTTTATTGTTTTCTCTTTTGACTATAAACTACTATTAAATGTGAATTATCGCTTTTGGAACTAAAATAAGTGTGTTTAAAGTTATTTTTCTGCCAGAAATTGGTCGAAATAGAAGCTTCTGAGAAGGAGGAAAAGTCTGTTAAAATGGCAATTTTGGTCACTGTGTGACTTTAAAAAGTGGTTATTCAACATGAGGCACAATCCATTTGACATTTTGAATCATTTTTTCACCATTTGAAAAAATATTTTTTTGATGAAAAATGATGACCTCAGACCTGTCGAACTTTCTCCACATAGTCAGAAATGGTTATTTTTTATTGTTTTCTTTTTTGACTGTAAATACTATTAAATGTGAATTATCATGTTTGGAACTAAAATGAAGGTGTTTAGAGTCATTTTTCTGACAGAAATTGGTCGAAATAGAAGCTTCTGAGAAGGAGGAAAAGTCTGTTAAAATGGCAATTTTGGTCACTGTGTGACTTTAAAAAGTGGTTATTCAACATGAGGCACAATCCATTTGACATTTTGAATAATGTTTTCACCATTTGAAAAAATATTTTTTTTGATGCAAAATGATGACCTCAGACCTGTCGAACTTTCTCCACATAGTCAGAAATAGTCATTTTTTATTGTTTTCTTTTTTGACTGTAAATACTATTAAATGTGAATTATCATGTTTGGAACTAAAATGAAGGTGTTTAGAGTCATTTTTCTGCCAGAAATTGGTTGAAATAGAAGCCTCTGAGAAGGCAATTTTGGTCACTGTGTGACTTTAAAAAGTGGTTATTCAACATAAGGCACAATCCTTTTGAAATTTTGAATCATTTTTTCAACATTTGAAAAAAAAATGTTTTGATGAAAAACGATGAACCTGGACCTGTCAAACTTTCTCCAGATGGTCAGAAATGGTCATATTTTATTGTTTTCTCTTTTGACTGTAAATAACTATTAAATATGAATTATCACTTTTGGAACTAAAATAAGAGTGTTCAGAGTCATTTTTCTGCCAGAAATTGATCGAAATAGAAGCTTCTGAGTAGGAGGAAAAGTCTGTAAAAATGGCAATTTTGGTCACTGTGGGGCTTTAAAAAGTGGTTATTCAACATGAGGCACAATCCTTTTGATATTTTGCATCGTTTTTTCAACATTTGAAAAAATAATTTTTTTGATGAAAAACGATGGCCACAGACCTGTCGAACTTTCTCCACATAGTCAGAAATGGTCATTTTTAATTGTTTTCTTTTTTGACTGTAAATGACTATTAAATGTGAATTATCATGTTTGGAACTAAAATGAAGGTGTTTAGAGTCATTATTCTGACAGAAATTGGTCGAAATAGAAGCTTCTGAGTAGGAGGAAAAGTCTGTTAAAATGGCAATTTTGGTCACTGTGTGGCTTCAAAAAGTGGTTATTCAAAATGAGGCACAATCCATTTGACATTTTGATTCATTTTTTCAACATTCGAAAAAAAATATGTTTTGATGAAAAACGATGAACCCGGACCTGTCAAACTTTCTCCAGATGGTCAGAAATGGTCATATTTTAATGTTTTCTCTTTTGACTGTAAATGACTATTAAATGTGAATTATCACTTTTGGAACTAAAATAAGAGTAATTAGAGTCATTTTTCTGCCAGAAATTGATCGAAATTGAAGCTCTGAGCAGGAGGAAAAGTCTGTAAAAATTGCCATTTTGGTCACTGTGGGGCTTTAAAAAGTGGTTATTCAACATGAAGCACAATCCTTTTGATATTTTGCATCATTTTTTCAACATTTGAAAAAATAAGTTTTTTTGAAGAAAACGATGAATCCGGACCTGTTGAACTTTCTCCACATAGTCAGAAATGGTCATTTTTTATTGTTTTCTCTTTTGACTATAAACGACTATTAAATGTGAATTATCGCTTTTGGAACTAAAATAAGTGTGTTTAGAGTCATTTTTCTGCCAGAAATTGGTTGAAATAGAAGCTTCTGAGAAGGAGGAAAAGTCTGTTAAAATGGCAATTTTGGTCACTGTGTGACTTTAAAAAGTGGTTATTCAACATAAGGCACAATCCTTTTGAAATTTTGAATCATTTTTTTAACATTTGAAAAAAAAATGTTTTGATGAAAAACGATGAACCTGGACCTGTCAAACTTTCTCCAGATGGTCAGAAATGGTCATATTTTAATGTTTTCTCTTTTGACTGTAAATAACTATTAAATATGAATTATTACTTTTGGAACTAAAATAAGAGTGTTCAGAGTCATTTTTCTGCCAGAAATTGATCGAAATAGAAGCTTCTGAGTAGGAGGAAAAGTCTGTAAAAATGGCAATTTTGGTCACTGTGGGGCTTTAAAAAGTGGTTATTCAACATGAGGCACAATCCATTTGACATTTTGAATCATTTTTTCACCATTTGAAAAAATATTTTTTTTGATGAAAAATGATGACCTCAGACCTGTCGAACTTTCTCCACATAGTCAGAAATGGTCATTTTTTATTGTTTTCTTTTTTGACTGTAAATGACTATTAAATGTGAATTATCATGTTTGGAACTAAAATGAAGGTGTTTAGAGTCATTTTTCTGACAGAAATTGGTCGAAATAGAAGCTTCTGAGTAGGAGGAAAAGTCTGTTAAAATGGCAATTTTGGTCACTGTGTGGCTTCAAAAAGTGGTTATTCAAAATGAGGCACAATCCATTTGACATTTTGATTCATTTTTTCAACATTCGAAAAAAAAAATGTTTTGATGGAAAACGATGAACCCGGACCTGTCAAACTTTCTCCAGATGGTCAGAAATGGTCATATTTTAATGTTTTCTCTTTTGACTGTAAATGACTATTAAATATGAATTATCACTTTTGGAACTAAAATAAGAGTAATTAGAGTCATTTTTCTGCCAGAAATTGATCGAAATTGAAGCTCTGAGTAGGAGGAAAAGTCTGTAAAAATTGCAATTTTGGTCACTGTGGGGCTTTAAAAAGTGGTTATTCAACATGAGGCACAATCCTTTTGATATTTTGCATCATTTTTTCAACATTTGAAAAAATAGGTTTTTTTGATGAAAACGATGAATCCGGACCTGTCGAACTTTCTCCACATAGTCAGAAATGGTCATTTTTTATTGTTTTCTCTTTTGACTATAAACGACTATTAAATGTGAATTATCGCTTTTGGAACTAAAATAAGTGTGTTTAGAGTCATTTTTCTGCCAGAAATTGGTTGAAATAGAAGCTTCTGAGAAGGAGGAAAAGTCTGTTAAAATGGCAATTTTGGTCACTGTGTGACTTTAAAAAGTGGTTATTCAACATGAGGCACAATCCATTTGACATTTTGAATCATTTTTTCACCATTTGAAAAAATAATTTTTTTGATGAAAAACGATGACCACAGACCTGTCGAACTTTCTCCACATAGTCAGAAATGGTCATATTTTAATGTTTTCTCTTTTGACTGTAAATAACTATTAAATATGAATTATCACTTTTGGAACTAAAATAAGAGTGTTTAGAGTCATTTTTCTGCCAGAAATTCATCAAAATAGAAGCTTCAGAGTAGGAGAAAAAGTCTGTAAAAATTGCAATTTTTGGTCACTTTGGGGCTTTAACAAGTGGTTATACAACATGAGGCACAATCCTTTTGATATTTTGCATCATTTTTTCAACATTTGAAAAAATAAGTTTTTTTGATGAAAACGATGATCCTGGACCTGTCGAACTTTCTCCACATAGTCAGAAATGTTCATTTTTTATTGTTTTCTCTTTTGACTATAAACTACTATTAAATGTGAATTATCGCTTTTGGAACTAAAATAAGAGTGTAGAGTCATTTTTCTGCCAGAAATTGATCGAAATTAAAGCTTCTGAGTAGGAGGAAAAGTCTGTAAAAATTGCAATTTTGGTCACTGTGGGGCTTTAAAAAGTGGTTATTCAACATGAGGCACAATCCATTTGACATTTTGAATCATTTTTTCACCATTTGAAAAAATATTTTTTTTGATGAAAAATGATGACCTCAGACCTGTCGAACTTTCTCCACATAGTCAGAAATGTTTTTTTTTTATTGTTTTCTTTTTTGACTGTAAATACTATTAAATGTGAATTATCATGTTTGGAACTAAAATGAAGGTGTTTAGAGTCATTTTTCTGACAGAAATTGGTCGAAATAGAAGCTTCTGAGTAGGAGGAAAAGTCTGTTAAAATGGCAATTTTGGTCACTGTGTGGCTTCAAAAAGTGGTTATTCAAAATGAGGCACAATCCATTTGACATTTTGATTCATTTTTTCAACATTCGAAAAAAAAATGTTTTGATGAAAAACGATGAACCTGGACCTGTCAAACTTTCTCCAGATGGTCAGAAATGGTCATATTTTAATGTTTTCTCTTTTGACTGTAAATGACTATTAAATATGAATTATCACTTTTGGAACTAAAATAAGAGTGTTTAGAGTCATTTTTCTGCCAGAAATTGATCGAAATTAAAGCTTCTGAGTAGGAGGAAAAGTCTGTAAAAATTGCAATTTTGGTCACTGTGGGGCTTTAAAAAGTGGTTATTCAACATGAGGCACAATCCTTTTGATATTTTGCATCAGTTTTTCAACATTTGAAAAACTAAGTTTTTTTGATGAAAACGATGATCCCGGACCTGTCGAACTTTCTCCACATAGTCAGAAATGTTCATTTTTTATTGTTTTCTCTTTTGACTATAAACTACTATTAAATGTGAATTATCGCTTTTGGAACTAAAATAAGTGTGTTTAGAGTCATTTTTCTGCCAGAAATTGGTCGAAATAGAAGCTTCTGAGAAGGAGGAAAAGTCTGTTAAAACGGCAATTTTGGTCACTGTGTGACTTTAAAAAGTGGTTATTCAACATGAGGCACAATCCATTTGACATTTTGAATCATTTTTTCACCATTTGAAAAAATATTTTTTTTGATGAAAAATGATGACCTCAGACCTGTCGAACTTTCTCCACATAGTCAGAAATAGTCATTTTTTTTGTTTTCTTTTTTGACTGTAAATGACTATTAAATGTGAATTATCATGTTTGGAACTAAAATGAAGGTGTTTAGAGTCATTTTTCTGACAGAAATTGGTCGAAATAGAAGCTTCTGAGTAGGAGGAAAAGTCTGTTAAAATGGCAATTTTGGTCACTGTGTGGCTTCAAAAAGTGGTTATTCAAAATGAGGCACAATCCATTTGACATTTTGATTCATTTTTTCAACATTCGAAAAAAAAATGTTTTGATGAAAAACGATGAACCCGGACCTGTCAAACTTTCTCCAGATGGTCAGAAATGGTCATATTTTAATGTTTTCTCTTTTGACTGTAAATGACTATTAAATATGAATTATCACTTTTGGAACTAAAATAAGAGTAATTAGAGTCATTTTTCTGCCAGAAATTGATCGAAATTAAAGCTTCTGAGTAGGAGGAAAAGTCTGTAAAAATTGCAATTTTGGTCACTGTGGGGCTTTAAAAAGTGGTTATTCAACATGAGGCACAATCCTTTTGATATTTTGCATCATTTTTTCAACATTTGAAAAAATAAGTTTTTTTGATGAAAACGATGATCCCGGACCTGTCGAACTTTCTCCACATAGACAGAAATGTTCATTTTTTATTGTTTTCTCTTTTGACTATAAACTACTATTAAATGTGAATTATCGCTTTTGGAACTAAAATAAGTGTGTTTAAAGTTATTTTTCTGCCAGAAATTGGTCGAAATAGAAGCTTCTGAGAAGGAGGAAAAGTCTGTTAAAATGGCAATTTTGGTCACTGTGTGACTTTAAAAAGTGGTTATTCAACATGAGGCACAATCCATTTGACATTTTGAATCATTTTTTCACCATTTGAAAAAATATTTTTTTTGATGCAAAATGATGACCTCAGACCTGTCGAACTTTCTCCACATAGTCAGAAATAGTCATTTTTTATTGTTTTCTTTTTTGACTGTAAATGACTATTAAATGTGAATTATCACTTTTGGAACTAAAATAAGAGTGTTCAGAGTCATTTTTCTGCCAGAAATTGATCGAAATAGAAGCTTCTGAGTAGGAGGAAAAGTCTGTAAAAATGGCAATTTTGGTCACTGTGGGGCTTTAAAAAGTGGTTATTCAACATGAGGCACAATCCTTTTGATATTTTGCATCGTTTTTTCAACATTTGAAAAAATAATTTTTTTGATGAAAAACGATGGCCACAGACCTGTCGAACTTTCTCCACATAGTCAGAAATGGTCATTTTTTATTGTTTTCTTTTTTGACTGTAAATGACTATTAAATGTGAATTATCATGTTTGGAACTAAAATGAAGGTGTTTAGAGTCATTATTCTGACAGAAATTGGTCGAAATAGAAGCTTCTGAGTAGGAGGAAAAGTCTGTTAAAATGGCAATTTTGGTCACTGTGTGGCTTCAAAAAGTGGTTATTCAAAATGAGGCACAATCCATTTGACATTTTGATTCATTTTTTCAACATTCGAAAAAAAATATGTTTTGATGAAAAACGATGAACCTGGACCTGTCAAACTTTCTCCAGATGATCAGAAATGGTCATTTTTTAATGTTTTCTCTTTTGACTGTAAATGACTATTAAATATGAATTATCACTTTTGGAACTAAAATAAGAGTGTTTAGAGTCATTTTTCTGCCAGAAATTGATCGAAATTAAAGCTTCTGAGTAGGAGGAAAAGTCTGTTAAAATGGCAATTTTGGTCACTGTGTGACTTTAAAAAGTGGTTATTCAACATGAGGCACAATCCATTTGACATTTTGAATAATTTTTTCACCATTTGAAAAAATATTTTTTTTGATGCAAAACGATGGCCACAGACCTGTCGAACTTTCTCCACATAGTCAGAAATGGTCATTTTTTATTGTTTCTTTTTTGACTGTAAATGACTATTAAATGTGAATTATCATGTTTGGAACTAAAATGAAGGTGTTTAGAGTCATTTTTCTGACAGAAATTGGTCGAAATAGAAGCTTCTGAGTAGGAGGAAAAGTCTGTTAAAATGGCAATTTTGGTCACTGTGTGGCTTCAAAAAGTGGTTATTCAAAATGAGGCACAATCCATTTGACATTTTGATTCATTTTTTCAACATTCGAAAAAAAATATGTTTTGATGAAAAACGATGAACCTGGACCTGTCAAACTTTCTCCAGATGGTCAGAAATGGTCATTTTTTAATGTTTTCTCTTTTGACTGTAAATGACTATTAAATATGAATTATCACTTTTGGAACTAAAATAAGAGTGTTTAGAGTCATTTTTCTGCCAAAAATTGATCGAAATTAAAGCTTCTGAGTAGGAGGAAAAGTCTGTAAAAATTGCAATTTTGGTCACTGTGGGGCTTTAAAAAGTGGTTATTCAACATGAGGCACAATTCTTTTGATATTTTACATCAGTTTTTCAACATTTGAAAAAATACGTTTTTTTGATGAAAACGATGATCCCGGACCTGTCGAACTTTCTCCACATAGTCAGAAATGTTCATTTTTTATTGTTTTCTCTTTTGACTATAAACTACTATTAAATGTGAATTATCGCTTTTGGAACTAAAATAAGTGTGTTTAGAGTCATTTTTCTGCCAGAAATTGGTCGAAATAGAAGCTTCTGAGAAGGAGGAAAAGTCTGTTAAAATGGCAATTTTGGTCACTGTGTGACTTTAAAAAGTGGTTATTCAACATGAGGCACAATCCATTTGACATTTTGAATCATTTTTTCACCATTTGAAAAAATATTTTTTTTGATTTAAAATGATGACCTCAGACCTGTCGAACTTTCTCCACATAGTCAGAAATAGTCATTTTTTATTGTTTTCTTTTTTGACTGTAAATGACTATTAAATGTGAATTATCATGTTTGGAACTAAAATGAAGGTGTTTAGAGTCATTTTTCTGACAGAAATTGGTCGAAATAGAAGCTTCTGAGTAGGAGGAAAAGTCTGTTAAATGGCAATTTTGGTCACTGTGTGGCTTCAAAAAGTGGTTATTCGAAATGAGGCACAATACATTTGACATTTTGATTCATTTTTTCAACATTCGAAAAAAAAAATGTTTTGATGAAAACGATGAATCCGGACCTGTCGAACTTTCTCCACATAGTCAGAAATGGTCATTTTTTATTGTTTTCTCTTTTGACTATAAACGACTATTAAATGTGAATTATCGCTTTTGGAACTAAAATAAGAGTGTTTAGAGTCATTTTTCTGCCAGAAATTCATCAAAATAGAAGCTAAAGTCTGTTAAAATGGCAATTTTGGTCACTGTGTGACTTTAAAAAGTGGTTATTCAACATGAGGCACAATCCATTTGACATTTTGAATCATTTTTTCACCATTTGAAAAAATAATTTTTTTGATGAAAAACGATGACCACAGACCTGTCGAACTTTCTCCACATAGTCAGAAATGGTCATTTTTTATTGTTTTCTCTTTTGACTATAAACGACTATTAAATGTGAATTATCGCTTTTGGAACTAAAATAAGAGTGTTTAGAGTCATTTTTCTGCCAGAAATTCATCAAAATAGAAGCTAAAGTCTGTTAAAATGGCAATTTTGGTCACTGTGTGGCTTTAAAAAGTGGTTATTCAACATAAGGCACAATCCTTTTGAAATTTTGAATCATTTTTTCAACATTTGAAAAAAAAATGTTTTGATGAAAAACGATGAACCTGGACCTGTCAAACTTTCTCCAGATGGTCAGAAATGGTCATATTTTAATGTTTTCTCTTTTGACTGTAAATAACTATTAAATATGAATTATCACTTTTGGAACTAAAATAAGAGTGTTCAGAGTCATTTTTCTGCCAGAAATTGATCGAAATAGAAGCTTCTGAGTAGGAGGAAAAGTCTGTAAAAATGGCAATTTTGGTCACTGTGGGGCTTTAAAAAGTGGTTATTCAACATGAGGCACAATCCTTTTGATATCTTGCATCGTTTTTACAACATTTGAAAAAATAATTTTTTTGATGAAAAACGATGGCCACAGACCTGTCGAACTTTCTCCACATAGTCAAAAATGGTCATTTTTTATTCTTTTCTGTTTTTGACTGTAAATGACTATTAAATATGAATTATCACTTTTGGAACTAAAATAAGAGTGTTTAGAGTCATTTTTCTGCCAGAAATTCATCAAAATAGAAGCTTCAGAGTAGGAGGAAAAGTTTGTAAAAATTGCAATTTTTGGTCACTTTGGGGCTTTAACAAGTGGTTATTCAACATGAGGCACAATCCTTTTGATATTTTGCATAATTTTTTCAACATTTGAAAAAATAAGTTTTTTTGATGAAAACGATGATCCTGGACCTGTCGAACTTTCTCCACATAGTCAGAAATGTTCATTTTTAATTGTTTTCTCTTTTGACTATAAACTACTATTAAATGTGAATTATCGCTTTTGGAACTAAAATAAGTGTGTTTAGAGTCATTTTTCTGCCAGAAATTGGTCGAAATAGAAGCTTCTGAGAAGGAGGAAAAGTCTGTAAAAATGGCAATTTTGGTCACTGTGTGGCTTTAAAAAGTGGTTATTCAACATAAGGCACAATCCTTTTGAAATTTTGAATCATTTTTTAAACATTTGAAAAAAAAAATGTTTTGATGAAAAACGATGAACCTGGACCTGTCAAACTTTCTCCAGATGGTCAGAAATGGTCATATTTTAATGTTTTCTCTTTTGACTGTAAATGACTATTAAATATGAATTATCACTTTTGGAACTAAAATAAGAGTGTTTAGAGTCATTTTTCTGCCAGAAATTGATCGAAATTAAAGCTTCTGAGTAGGAGGAGAAGTCTGTAAAAATTGCAATTTTGGTCACTGTGGGGCTTTAAAAAGTGGTTATTCAACATGAGGCACAATCCTTTTGATATTTTGCATCATTTTTTCAAAATTTGAAAAAATAAGTTTTTTTGATGAAAACGATGATCCCGGACCTGTCGAACTTTCTCCACATAGTCAGAAATGTTCATTTTTTATTGTTTTCTCTTTTGACTATAAACTACTATTAAATGTGAATTATCGCTTTTGGAACTAAAATAAGTGTGTTTAGAGTCATTTCTCTGCCAGAAATTGGTCGAAATAGAAGCTTCTGAGAAGGAGGAAAAGTCTGTAAAAATTGCAATTTTGGTCACTGTGGGGCTTTAAAAAGTGGTTATTCAACATGAGGCACAATCCTTTTGATATTTTGCATCATTTTTTCAACATTTGAAAAAATACGTTTTTTTGATGAAAACGATGATCCCGGACCTGTCGAACTTTCTCCACATAGTCAAAAATGTTCATTTTTTATTGTTTTCTCTTTTGACTATAAACTACTATTAAATGTGAATTATCGCTTTTGGAACTAAAATAAGTGTGTTTAGAGTCATTTTTCTGCCAGAAATTGGTCGAAATAGAAGCTTCTGAGAAGGAGGAAAAGTCTGTTAAAATGGCAATTTTGGTCACTGTGTGACTTTAAAAAGTGGTTATTCAACATGAGGCACAATCCATTTGACATTTTGAATCATTTTTTCACCATTTGAAAAAATATTTTTTTTGATGAAAAATGATGACCTCAGACCTGTCGAACTTTCTCCACATAGTCAGAAATGGTTATTTTTTATTGTTTTCTTTTTTGACTGTAAATACTATTAAATGTGAATTATCATGTTTGGAACTAAAATGAAGGTGTTTAGAGTCATTTTTCTGACAGAAATTGGTCGAAATAGAAGCTTCTGAGAAGGAGGAAAAGTCTGTTAAAATGGCAATTTTGGTCACTGTATGACTTTAAAAAGTGGTTATTCAACATGAGGCACAATCCATTTGACATTTTGAATAATTTTTTCACCATTTGAAAAAATATTTTTTTTGATGCAAAATGATGACCTCAGACCTGTCGAACTTTCTCCACATAGTCAAAAATGGTCATTTTTTATTCTTTTCTTTTTTGACTGTAAATGACTATTAAATATGAATTATCACTTTTGGAACTAAAATAAGAGTGTTTAGAGTCATTTTTTTGCCAGAAATTCATCAAAATAGAAGCTTCAGAGTAGGAGGAAAAGTCTGTAAAAATTGCAATTTTTGGTCACTTTGGGGCTTTAACAAGTGGTTATTCAACATGAGGCACAATCCTTTTGATATTTTGCATCATTTTTTCAACATTTGAAAAAATAAGTTTTTTTGATGAAAACGATGATCCTGGACCTGTCGAACTTTCTCCACATAGTCAGAAATGTTCATTTTTAATTGTTTTCTCTTTTGACTATAAACTACTATTAAATGTGAATTATCGCTTTTGGAACTAAAATAAGTGTGTTTAGAGTCATTTTTCTGCCAGAGAAGCTTCTGAGAAGGAGGAAAAGTCTGTTAAAATGGCAATTGTGGTCACTGTGTGACTTTAAAAAGTGGTTATTCAACATGAGGCACAATCCATTTGACATTTTGAATCATTTTTTCACCATTTGAAAAAAAAAATTTTTTGATGAAAAATGATGACCTCAGACCTGTCGAACTTTCTCCACATAGTCAGAAATGGTTATTTTTTATTGTTTTCCTTTTTGACTGTAAATACTATTAAATGTGAATTATCATGTTTGGAACTAAAATGAAGGTGTTTAGAGTCATTTTTCTGACAGAAATTGGTCGAAATAGAAGCTTCTGAGAAGGAGGAAAAGTCTGTTAAAATGGCAATTTTGGTCACTGTGTGACTTTAAAAAGTGGTTATTCAACATGAGGCACAATCCATTTGACATTTTGAATAATTTTTTCACCATTTGAAAAAATATTTTTTTTGATGCAAAATGATGACCTCAGACCTGTCGAACTTTCTCCACATAGTCAGAAATAGTCATTTTTTATTGTTTTCTTTTTTGACTGTAAATGACTATTACATGTGAATTATCATGTTTGGAACTAAAATGAAGGTGTTTAGAGTCATTTTTCTGACAGAAATTGGTCGAAATAGAAGCTTCTGAGTAGGAGGAAAAGTCTGTTAAAATGGCAATTTTGGTCACTGTGTGGCTTCAAAAAGTGGTTATTCAAAATGAGGCACAATCCATTTGACATTTTGATTCATTTTTTCAACATTCGAAAAAAAAATGTTTTGATGAAAAACGATGAACCCGGACCTGTCAAACTTTCTCCAGATGGTCAGAAATGGTCATATTTTAATGTTTTCTCTTTTGACTGTAAATGACTATTAAATGTGAATTATCACTTTTGGAACTAAAATAAGAGTAATTAGAGTCATTTTTCTGCCAGAAATTGATCGAAATTGAAGCTCTGAGCATGAGGAAAAGTCTGTAAAAATTGCAATTTTGGTCACTGTGGGGCTTTAAAAAGTGGTTATTTAACATGAGGCACAATCCTTTTGATATTTTGCATCATTTTTTCAACATTTCAAAAAATAATTTTTTTGATGAAAACGATGAATCCGGACCTGTCGAACTTTCTCCACATAGTCAGAAATGGTCATTTTTTATTGTTTTCTCTTTTGACTATAAACGACTATTAAATGTGAATTATCGCTTTTGGAACTAAAATAAGTGTGTTTAGAGTCATTTTTCTGCCAGAAATTGGTTGAAATAGAAGCTTCTGAGAAGGAGGAAAAGTCTGTTAAAATGGCAATTTTGGTCACTGTGTGACTTTAAAAAGTGGTTATTCAACATAAGGCACAATCCTTTTAAAATTTTGAATCATTTTTTCAACATTTGAAAAAAAAATGTTTTGATGAAAAACGATGAACCTGGACCTGTCAAACTTTCTCCAGATGGTCAGAAATGGTCATATTTTAATGTTTTCTCTTTTGACTGTAAATAACTATTAAATATGAATTATCACTTTTGGAACTAAAATAAGAGTGTTCAGAGTCATTTTTCTGCCAGAAATTGATCGAAATAGAAGCTTCTGAGTAGGAGGAAAAGTCTGTAAAAATGGCAATTTTGGTCACTGTGGGGCTTTAAAAAGTGGTTATTCAACATGAGGCACAATCCTTTTGATATTTTGCATCGTTTTTACAACATTTGAAAAAATAATTTTTTTGATGAAAAACGATGGCCACAGACCTGTCGAACTTTCTCCACATAGTCAGAAATGGTCATTTTTTATTGTTTTCTTTTTTGACTGTAAATGACTATTAAATGTGAATTATCATGTTTGGAACTAAAATGAAGGTGTTTAGAGTCATTTTTCTGACAGAAATTGGTAGCTTCTGAGTAGGAGGAAAAGTCTGTTAAAATGGCAATTTTGGTCACTGTGTGGCTTCAAAAAGTGGTTATTCAAAATGAGGCACAATCCATTTGACATTTTGATTCATTTTTTCAACATTCGAAAAAAAAAATGTTTTGATGAAAAACGATGAACCTGGACCTGTCAAACTTTCTCCAGATGGTCAGAAATGGTCATTTTTTAATGTTTTCTCTTTTGACTGTAAATGACTATTAAATATGAATTATCACTTTTGGAACTAAAATAAGAGTGTTTAGAGTCATTTTTCTGCCAGAAATTGATCGAAATTAAAGCTTCTGAGTAGGAGGAAAAGTCTGTAAAAATTGCAATTTTGGTCACTGTGGGGCTTTAAAAAGTGGTTATTCAACATGAGGCACAATTCTTTTGATATTTTGCATCAGTTTTTCAACATTTGAAAAAATAAGTTTTTTTGATGAAAACGATGATCCCGGACCTGTCGAACTTTCTCCACATAGTCAGAAATGTTCATTTTTTATTGTTTTCTCTTTTGACTATAAACTACTATGAAATGTGAATTATCGCTTTTGGAACTAAAATAAGTGTGTTTAGAGTCATTTTTCTGCCAGAAATTGGTCGAAATAGAAGCTTCTGAGAAGGAGGAAAAGTCTGTTAAAATGGCAATTTTGGTCACTGTGTGACTTTAAAAAGTGGTTATTCAACATGAGGCACAATCCATTTGACATTTTGAATCATTTTTTCACCATTTGAAAAAATATTTTTTTTGATGAAAAATGATGACCTCAGACCTGTCGAACTTTCTCCACATAGTCAGAAATAGTCATTTTTTATTGTTTTCTTTTTTGACTGTAAATGACTATTAAATGTGAATTATCATGTTTGGAACTAAAATGTAGGTGTTTAGAGTCATTTTTCTGACAGAAATTGGTCGAAATAGAAGCTTCTGAGTAGGAGGAAAAGTCTGTTAAAATGGCAATTTTGGTCACTGTGTGGCTTCAAAAAGTGGTTATTCAAAATGAGGCACAATCCATTTGACATTTTGATTCATTTTTTCAACATTTGAAAAAAAAAAATGTTTTGATGAAAAACGATGAACCCGGACCTGTCAAACTTTCTCCAGATGGTCAGAAATGGTCATATTTTAAGGTTTTCTCTTTTGACTGTAAATGACTATTAAATATGAATTATCACTTTTGGAACTAAAATAAGAGTAATTAGAGTCATTTTTCTGCCAGAAATTGATCGAAATTGAAGCTCTGAGTAGGAGGAAAAGTCTGTAAAAATTGCAATTTTGGTCACTGTGGGGCTTTAAAAAGTGGTTATTCAACATGAGGCACAATCCTTTTGATATTTTGCATCATTTTTTCAACATTTGAAAAAATAAGTTTTTTTGATGAAAACGATGAATCCGGACCTGTCGAACTTTCTCCACATAGTCAGAAATGGTCATTTTTTTTTGTTTTCTCTTTTGACTATAAACGACTATTAAATGTGACTTATCGCTTTTGGAACTAAAATAAGAGTGTTTAGAGTCATTTTTCTGCCAGAAATTCATCAAAATAGAAGCTAAAGTCTGTTAAAATGGCAATTTTGGTCACTGTGTGACTTTAAAAAGTGGTTATTCAACATGAGGCACAATCCATTTGACATTTTGAATAATTTTTTCACCATTTGAAAAAATAATTTTTTTGATGAAAAACGATGACCACAGACCTGTCGAACTTTCTCCACATAGTCAGAAATGGTCATTTTTTATTGTTTTCTTTTTTGACTGTAAATGACTATTAAATGTGAATTATCATGTTTGGAACTAAAATGAAGGTGTTGAGACTCATTTTTCTTCCAGAAATTGGTCGAAATAGAAGCTTCTGAGTAGGAGGAAAAGTCTGAAAAAATTGCAATTTTGGTCACTGTGGGGCTTTAAAAAGTGGTTATTCAACATGAGGCACAATCCTTTTGATATTTTGCATCAGTTTTTCAACATTTGAAAAACTAAGGGGTATATTATCAAGGGGTTTATCTCCGCTTTTTTGGCTTTAAAAGCCAAGAAAGCGGAGATACAATTATCTCCCTATTACCAAGCTGTCCCTAACACCAGTTAGTGACAGCTAATAGGAGATAGCGACCATCTTGGGCCCCGCTTTGCATGTCAGTGATATTTATCACTAATGACATGCAAAGTGGGCGTGCCAAGATGTTAGCGACTGGAAACAGTCGCTAACATCGCTATCTCCTATTACCAACTTTTGGAGATATTCGCGCTAAGCGCGAATATCTCCAAAAGCTAACACCTGCCCTGAGCAGTTCTTCACCATGTTATCCAATGGGAGGTGGATAACATGGCTAAGAGCATTTGCTCGATAATGCATGAATATCGCTGACTTTTCAGCGATATTCATGCATTGCGGCCGTTTTTTATCGCATTTGCGATAAACCTTGCTAATAGCAAGGTTTACCTGCGATAAAAATCGCCGATGTGCGGCGATAATTTTTGTCTCTAAACAAGTTAGAGACAAAAATTATCGCTAGTTGTTGGTAATATACCCCTAAGTTTTTTTGATGAAAACGATGATCCCGGACCTGTCGAACTTTCTCCACATAGTCAGAAATGTTCATTTTTTATTGTTTTCTCTTTTGACTATAAACTACTATTAAATGTGAATTATCGCTTTTGGAACTAAAATAAGTGTGTTTAGAGTCATTTTTCTGCCAGAAATTGGTCGAAATAGAAGCTTCTGATAAGGAGGAAAAGTCTGTTAAAACGGCAATTTTGGTCACTGTGTGACTTTAAAAAGTGGTTATTCAACATGAGGCACAATCCATTTGACATTTTGAATCATTTTTTCACCATTTGAAAAAATATTTTTTTTGATGAAAAATGATGACCTCAGACCTGTCGAACTTTCTCCACATAGTCAGAAATAGTCATTTTTTATTGTTTTCTTTTTTGACTGTAAATGACTATTAAATGTGAATTATCATGTTTGGAACTAAAATGAAGGTGTTTAGAGTAATTTTTCTGAAAGAAATTGGTCGAAATAGAAGCTTCTGAGTAGGAGGAAAAGTCTGTTAAAATGGCAATTTTGGTCACTATGTGGCTACAAAAAGTGGTTATTCAAAATGAGGCACAATCCATTTGACATTTTGATTCATTTTTTCAACATTCGAAAAAAAAATGTTTTGATGAAAAACGATGAACCCGGACCTGTCAAACTTTCTCCAGATGGTCAGAAATGGTCATATTTTAATGTTTTCTCTTTTGACTGTAAATGACTATTAAATATGAATTATCACTTTTGGAACTAAAATAAGAGTAATTAGAGTCATTTTTCTGCCAGAAATTGATCGAAATTGAAGCTCTGAGTAGGAGGAAAAGTCTGTAAAAAATTGCAATTTTGGTCACTGTGGGGCTTTAAAAAGTGGTTATTCAACATGAGGCACAATCCTTTTGATATTTTGCATCATTTTTTCAACATTTGAAAAAATAAGTTTTTTTGATGAAAATGATGACTCTGGACCTGTCGAACTTTCTCCACATAGTCAGAAATGGTCATTTGTTATTGTTTTCTCTTTTGACTATAAACGACTATTAAATGTGAATTATCGCTTTTGGAACTAAAATAAGTGTGTTTAGAGTCATTTTTCTGCCAGAAATTGGTCGAAATAGAAGCTTCTGAGTAGGAGGAAAAGTCTGTAAAAATGGCAATTTTGGTCACTGTGGGGCTTTAAAAAGTGGTTATTCAACATGAGGCACAATCCTTTTGATATTTTGCATCGTTTTTTCAACATTTGAAAAAATAATTTTTTTGATGAAAAACGATGGCCACAGACCTGTCGAACTTTCTCCACATAGTCAGAAATGGTCATTTTTTATTCTTTTCTTTTTTGACTGTAAATGACTATTAAATATGAATTATCACTTTTGGAACTAAAATAAGAGTGTTCAGAGTCATTTTTCTGCCAGAAATTGGTCGAAATAGAAGCTTCTGAGAAGGAGGAAAAGTCTGTTAAAATGGCAATTTTGGTCACTGTGTGACTTTAAAAAGTGGTTATTCAACATGAGGCACAATCCATTTGACATTTTGAATCATTTTTTCACCATTTGAAAAAATATTTTTTTTGATGAAAAATGATGACCTCAGACCTGTCGAACTTTCTCCACATAGTCAGAAATTGTTATTTTTTATTGTTTTCTTTTTTGACTGTAAATACTATTAAATGTGAATTATCATGTTTGGAACTAAAATGAAGGTGTTTAGAGTAATTTTTCTGACAGAAATTGGTCGAAATAGAAGCTTCTGAGAAGGAGGAAAAGTCTGTTAAAATGGCAATTTTGGTCACTGTGTGACTTTAAAAAGTGGTTATTCAACATGAGGCACAATCCATTTGACATTTTGAATAATTTTTTCACCATTTCAAAAAATATTTTTTTTGATGCAAAATGATGACCTCAGACCTGTCAAACTTTCTCCACATAGTCAGAAATAGTCATTTTTTATTGTTTTCTTTTTTGACTGTAAATGACTATTAAATGTGAATTATCATGTTTGGAACTAAAATGAAGGTGTTTAGAGTCATTTTTCTGACAGAAATTGGTCGAAATAGAAGCTTCTGAGTAGGAGGAAAAGTCTGTTAAAATGGCAATTTTGGTCACTGTGTGGCTTCAAAAAGTGGTTATTCAAAATGAGGCACAATCCATTTGACATTTTGATTCATTTTATCAACATTCGAAAAAAAAAATGTTTTGATGAAAAACGATGAACCCGGACCTGTCAAACTTTCTCCAGATGGTCAGAAATGGTCATATTTTAATGTTTTCTCTTTTGACTGTAAATGACTATTAAATGTGAATTATCACTTTTGGAACTAAAATAAGAGTAATTAGAGTCATTTTTCTGCCAGAAATTGATCGAAATTGAAGCTCTGAGCAGGAGGAAAAGTCTGTTAAAATGGCAATTTTGGTCACTGTGTGACTTTAAAAAGTGGTTATTCAACATGAGGCACCATTCTTTTGATATTTTGCATCAGTTTTTCAACATTTGAAAAAATAAGTTTTTTTGATGAAAACGATGATCCCGGACCTGTCGAACTTTCTCCACATAGTCAGAAATGTTCATTTTTTATTGTTTTCTCTTTTGACTATAAACTACTATTAAATGTGAATTATCGCTTTTGGAATTAAAATAAGTGTGTTTAGAGTCATTTTTCTGCCAGAAATTGGTCGAAATAGAAGCTTCTGAGAAGGAGGAAAAGTCTGTTAAAACGGCAATTTTGGTCACTGTGGGGCTTTAAAAAGTGGTTATTCAACATGAGGCACAATCCATTTGACATTTTGAATCATTTTTTCACCATTTGAAAAAATAATTTTTTTGATGAAAAATGATGACCTCAGACCTGTCGAACTTTCTCCACATAGTCAGAAATAGTCATTTTTTATTGTTTTCTTTTTTGACTGTAAATGACTATTAAATGTGAATTATCATGTTTGGAACTAAAATGAAGGTGTTTAGAGTCATTTTTCTGACAGAAATTGGTCGAAATAGAAGCTTCTGAGTAGGAGGAAAAGTCTGTTAAAATGGCAATTTTGGTCACTGTGTGGCTTTAAAAAGTGGTTATTCAAAATGAGGCACAATCCATTTGACATTTTGATTCATTTTTTCAACATTCGAAAAAAAAAAATGTTTTGATGAAAAACGATGAACCTGGACCTGTCAAACTTTCTCCAGATGGTCAGAAATGGTCATTTTTTAAGGTTTTCTCTTTTGACTGTAAATGACTATTAAATATGAATTATCACTTTTGGAACTAAAATAAGAGTGTTTAGAGTCATTTTTCTGCCAGAAATTGATCGAAATTAAAGCTTCTGAGTAGGAGGAAAAGTCTGTAAAAATTGCAATTTTGGTCACTGTGGGGCTTTAAAAAGTGGTTATTCAACATGAGGCACAATTCTTTTGATATTTTGCATCAGTTTTTCAACATTTGAAAAAATAAGTTTTTTTGATGAAAACGATGATCCCGGACCTGTCGAACTTTCTCCACATAGTCAGAAATGTTCATTTTTTATTGTTTTCTCTTTTGACTATAAACTACTATGAAATGTGAATTATCGCTTTTGGAACTAAAATAAGTGTGTTTAGAGTCATTTTTCTGCCAGAAATTGGTCGAAATAGAAGCTTCTGAGAAGGAGGAAAAGTCTGTTAAAATGGCAATTTTGGTCACTGTGTGACTTTAAAAAGTGGTTATTCAACATGAGGCACAATCCATTTGACATTTTGAATCATTTTTTCACCATTTGAAAAAATATTTTTTTTGATGAAAAATGATGACCTCAGACCTGTCGAACTTTCTCCACATAGTCAGAAATAGTCATTTTTTATTGTTTTCTTTTTTGACTGTAAATGACTATTAAATGTGAATTATCATGTTTGGAACTAAAATGAGGGTGTTTAGAGTCATTTTCTGACAGAAATTGGTCGAAATAGAAGCTTCTGAGTAGGAGGAAAAGTCTGTTAAAATGGCAATTTTGGTCACTGTGTGGCTTCAAAAAGTGGTTATTCAAAATGAGGCACAATCCATTTGACATTTTGATTCATTTTTTCAACATTCGAAAAAAAAAAATGTTTTGATGAAAAACGATGAACCCGGACCTGTCAAACTTTCTCCAGATGGTCAGAAATGGTCATATTTTAAGGTTTTCTCTTTTGACTGTAAATGACTATTAAATACGAATTATCACTTTTGGAACTAAAATAAGAGTAATTAGAGTCATTTTTCTGCCAGAAATTGATCTAAATTGAAGCTCTGAGTAGGAGGAAAAGTCTGTAAAAATTGCAATTTTGGTCACTGTGGGGCTTTAAAAAGTGGTTATTCAACATGAGGCACAATCCTTTTGATATTTTGCATCATTTTTTCAACATTTGAAAAAATAAGTTTTTTTGATGAAAACGATGAATCCGGACCTGTCGAACTTTCTCCACATAGTCAGAAATGGTCATTTTTTATTGTTTTCTCTTTTGACTATAAACGACTATTAAATGTGAATTATCGCTTTTGGAACTAAAATAAGAGTGTTTAGAGTCATTTTTCTGCCAGAAATTCATCAAAATAGAAGCTAAAGTCTGTTAAAATGGCAATTTTGGTCACTGTGTGACTTTAAAAAGTGGTTATTCAACATGAGGCACAATCCATTTGACATTTTGAATAATTTTTTCACCATTTGAAAAAATACTTTTTTTGATGAAAAACGATGACCACAGACCTGTCGAACTTTCTCCACATAGTCAGAAATGGTCATTTTTTATTGTTTTCTTTTTTGACTGTAAATGACTATTAAATGTGAATTATCATGTTTGGAACTAAAATGAAGGTGTTGAGACTCATTTTTCTTCCAGAAATTGGTCGAAATAGAAGCTTCTGAGTAGGAGGAAAAGTCTGTAAAAATTGCAATTTTGGTCACTGTGGGGCTTTAAAAAGTGGTTATTCAACATGAGGCACAATCCTTTTGATATTTTGCATCAGTTTTTCAACATTTGAAAAACTAAGTTTTTTTGATGAAAACGATGATCCCGGACCTGTCGAACTTTCTCCACATAGTCAGAAATGTTCATTTTTTATTGTTTTCTCTTTTGACTATAAACTACTATTAAATGTGAATTATCGCTTTTGGAACTAAAATAAGTGTGTTTAGAGTCATTTTTCTGCCAGAAATTGGTCGAAATAGAAGCTTCTGAGAAGGAGGAAAAGTCTGTTAAAACGGCAATTTTGGTCACTGTGTGGCTTTAAAAAGTGGTTATTCAAAATGAGGCACAATCCATTTGACATTTTGATTCACTTTTTCAACATTCGAAAAAAAAAAATGTTTTGATGAAAAACGATGAACCTGGACCTGTCAAACTTTCTCCAGATGGTCAGAAATGGTCATTTTTTAAGGTTTTCTCTTTTGACTGTAAATGACTATTAAATATGAATTATCACTTTTGGAACTAAAATAAGAGTGTTTAGAGTCATTTTTCTGCCAGAAATTGATCGAAATTAAAGCTTCTGAGTAGGAGGAAAAGTCTGTAAAAATTGCAATTTTGGTCACTGTGGGGCTTTAAAAAGTGGTTATTCAACATGAGGCACAATTCTTTTGATATTTTGCATCAGTTTTTCAACATTTGAAAAAATAAGTTTTTTTGATGAAAACGATGATCCCGGACCTGTCGAACTTTCTCCACATAGTCAGAAATGTTCATTTTTTATTGTTTTCTCTTTTGACTATAAACTACTATGAAATGTGAATTATCGCTTTTGGAACTAAAATAAGTGTGTTTAGAGTCATTTTTCTGCCAGAAATTGGTCGAAATAGAAGCTTCTGAGAAGGAGGAAAAGTCTGTTAAAATGGCAATTTTGGTCACTGTGTGACTTTAAAAAGTGGTTATTCAACATGAGGCACAATCCATTTGACATTTTGAATCATTTTTTCACCATTTGAAAAAATATTTTTTTTGATGAAAAATGATGACCTCAGACCTGTCGAACTTTCTCCACATAGTCAGAAATAGTCATTTTTTATTGTTTTCTTTTTTGACTGTAAATGACTATTAAATGTGAATTATCATGTTTGGAACTAAAATGAAGGTGTTTAGAGTCATTTTCTGACAGAAATTGGTCGAAATAGAAGCTTCTGAGTAGGAGGAAAAGTCTGTTAAAATGGCAATTTTGGTCACTGTGTGGCTTCAAAAAGTGGTTATTCAAAATGAGGCACAATCCATTTGACATTTTGATTCATTTTTTCAACATTCGAAAAAAAAAAATGTTTTGATGAAAAACGATGAACCCGGACCTGTCAAACTTTCTCCAGATGGTCAGAAATGGTCATATTTTAAGGTTTTCTCTTTTGACTGTAAATGACTATTAAATACGAATTATCACTTTTGGAACTAAAATAAGAGTAATTAGAGTCATTTTTCTGCCAGAAATTGATCTAAATTGAAGCTCTGAGTAGGAGGAAAAGTCTGTAAAAATTGCAATTTTGGTCACTGTGGGGCTTTAAAAAGTGGTTATTCAACATGAGGCACAATCCTTTTGATATTTTGCATCATTTTTTCAACATTTGAAAAAATAAGTTTTTTTGATGAAAACGATGAATCCGGACCTGTCGAACTTTCTCCACATAGTCAGAAATGGTCATTTTTTATTGTTTTCTCTTTTGACTATAAACGACTATTAAATGTGAATTATCGCTTTTGGAACTAAAATAAGAGTGTTTAGAGTCATTTTTCTGCCAGAAATTCATCAAAATAGAAGCTAAAGTCTGTTAAAATGGCAATTTTGGTCACTGTGTGACTTTAAAAAGTGGTTATTCAACATGAGGCACAATCCATTTGACATTTTGAATAATTTTTTCACCATTTGAAAAAATACTTTTTTTGATGAAAAACGATGACCACAGACCTGTCGAACTTTCTCCACATAGTCAGAAATGGTCATTTTTTATTGTTTTCTTTTTTGACTGTAAATGACTATTAAATGTGAATTATCATGTTTGGAACTAAAATGAAGGTGTTGAGACTCATTTTTCTTCCAGAAATTGGTCGAAATAGAAGCTTCTGAGTAGGAGGAAAAGTCTGTAAAAATTGCAATTTTGGTCACTGTGGGGCTTTAAAAAGTGGTTATTCAACATGAGGCACAATCCTTTTGATATTTTGCATCAGTTTTTCAACATTTGAAAAACTAAGTTTTTTTGATGAAAACGATGATCCCGGACCTGTCGAACTTTCTCCACATAGTCAGAAATGTTCATTTTTTATTGTTTTCTCTTTTGACTATAAACTACTATTAAATGTGAATTATCGCTTTTGGAACTAAAATAAGTGTGTTTAGAGTCATTTTTCTGACAGAAATTGGTCGAAATAGAAGCTTCTGAGTAGGAGGAAAAGTCTGTTAAAATGGCAATTTTGGTCACTGTGTGGCTACAAAAAGTGGTTATTCAAAATGAGGCACAATCCATTTGACATTTTGATTCATTTTTTCAACATTCGAAAAAAAAATGTTTTGATGAAAAACGATGAACCCGGACCTGTCAAACTTTCTCCAGATGGTCAGAAATGGTCATATTTTAATGTTTTCTCTTTTGACTGTAAATGACTATTAAATATGAATTATCACTTTTGGAACTAAAATAAGAGTAATTAGAGTCATTTTTCTGCCAGAAATTGATCGAAATTGAAGCTCTGAGTAGGAGGAAAAGTCTGTAAAAATTGCAATTTTGGTCACTGTGGGGCTTTAAAAAGTGGTTATTCAACATGAGGCACAATCCTTTTGATATTTTGCATAATTTTTTCAACATTTGAAAAAATAAGTTTTTTTGATGAAAATGATGACTCCGGACCTGTCGAACTTTCTCCACATAGTCAGAAATGGTCATTTGTTATTGTTTTCTCTTTTGACTATAAACGACTATTAAATGTGAATTATCGCTTTTGGAACTAAAATAAGTGTGTTTAGAGTCATTTTTCTGCCAGAAATTGGTCGAAATAGAAGCTTCTGAGTAGGAGGAAAAGTCTGTAAAAATGGCAATTTTGGTCACTGTGGGGCTTTAAAAAGTGGTTATTCAACATGAGGCACAATCCTTTTGATATTTTGCATCGTTTTTTCAACATTTGAAAAAATATTTTTTTTGATGAAAAACGATGGCCACAGACCTGTCGAACTTTCTCCACATAGTCAGAAATGGTCATTTTTTATTCTTTTCTTTTTTGACTGTAAATGACTATTAAATATGAATTTTCACTTTTGGAACTAAAATAAGAGTGTTCAGAGTCATTTTTCTGCCAGAAATTGGTCGAAATAGAAGCTTCTGAGAAGGAGGAAAAGTCTGTTAAAATGGCAATTTTGGTCACTGTGTGACTTTAAAAAGTGGTTATTCAACATGAGGCACAATCCATTTGACATTTTGAATCATTTTTTCACCATTTGAAAAAATATTTTTTTTGATGAAAAATGATGACCTCAGACCTGTCGAACTTTCTCCACATAGTCAGAAATGGTTATTTTTTATTGTTTTCTTTTTTGACTGTAAATACTATTAAATGTGAATTATCATGTTTGGAACTAAAATGAAGGTGTTTAGAGTCATTTTTCTGACAGAAATTGGTCAAAATAGAAGCTTCTGAGAAGGAGGAAAAGTCTGTTAAAATGGCAATTTTGGTCACTGTGTGACTTTAAAAAGTGGTTATTCAACATGAGGCACAATCCATTTGACATTTTGAATAATTTTTTCACCATTTGAAAAAATATTTTTTTTGATGCAAAATGATGACCTCAGACCTGTCGAACTTTCTCCACATAGTCAGAAATAGTCATTTTTTATTGTTTTCTTTTTTGACTGTAAATGACTATTAAATGTGAATTATCATGTTTGGAACTAAAATGAAGGTGTTTAGAGTCATTTTTCTGACAGAAATTGGTCGAAATAGAAGCTTCTGAGTAGGAGGAAAAGTCTGTTAAAATGGCAATTTTGGTCACTGTGTGGCTTCAAAAAGTGGTTATTCAAAATGAGGCACAATCCATTTGACATTTTGATTCATTTTATCAACATTCGAAAAAAAAAATGTTTTGATGAAAAACGATGAACCCGGACCTGTCAAACTTTCTCCAGATGGTCAGAAATGGTCATATTTTAATGTTTTCTCTTTTGACTGTAAATGACTATTAAATGTGAATTATCACTTTTGGAACTAAAATAAGAGTAATTAGAGTCATTTTTCTGCCAGAAATTGATCGAAATTGAAGCTCTGAGCAGGAGGAAAAGTCTGTAAAAATTGCAATTTTGGTCACTGTGGGGCTTTAAAAAGTGGTTATTCAACATGAGGCACCATTCTTTTGATATTTTGCATCAGTTTTTCAACATTTGAAAAAATTAGGGGTATATTACCAACAACTAGCGATAATTTTTGTCTCTAACTTGTTTAGAGACAAAAATTATCGCCGCACATCGGCGATTTTTATCGCATATAAACCTTGCTATTAGCAAGGTTTATCGCAAATGCGATAAAAAACGGCCGCAATGCATGAATATCGCTGAAAAGTCAGCGATATTCATGCATTATCGAGCAAATGCTCTTAGCCATGTTATCCACCTCCCATTGGATAACATGGTGAAGAACTGCTCAGGGCAGGTGTTAGCTTTTGGAGATATTCGCGCTTAGCGCGAATATCTCCAAAAGTTGGTAATAGGAGATAGCGATGTTAGCGACTGTTTCCAGTCGCTAACATCTTGGCACGCCCACTTTGCATGTCATTAGTGATAAATATCACTGACATGCAAAGCGGGGCCCAAGATGGTCGCTATCTCCTATTAGCTGTCACTAACTGGTGTTAGCGACAGCTTGGTAATAAGGGAGATAATTTTATCTCTGCTTTCTTGGCTTTTAAAGCCAAAAAAGCGGAGATAAACCCCTTGATAATATACCCCTAAGTTTTTTTGATGAAAACGATGATCCCGGACCTGTCGAACTTTCTCCACATAGTCAGAAATGTTAATTTTTTATTGTTTTCTCTTTTGACTATAAACTACTATGAAATGTGAATTATCGCTTTTGGAACTAAAATAAGTGTGTTTAGAGTCATTTTTCTGCCAGAAATTGGTCGAAATAGAAGCTTCTGAGAAGGAGGAAAAGTCTGTTAAAATGGCAATTTTGGTCACTGTGTGACTTTAAAAAGTGGTTATTCAACATGAGGCACAATCCATTTGACATTTTGAATCATTTTTTCACCATTTGAAAAAATATTTTTTTTGATGAAAAATGATGACCTCAGACCTGTCGAACTTTCTCCACATAGTCAGAAATAGTCATTTTTTATTGTTTTCTTTTTTGACTGTAAATGACTATTAAATGTGAATTATCATGTTTGGAACTAATATGAAGGTGTTTAGAGTCATTTTTCTGACAGAAATTGGTCGAAATAGAAGCTTCTGAGTAGGAGGAAAAGTCTGTTAAAATGGCAATTTTGGTCACTGTGTGACTTTAAAAAGTGGTTATTCAACATGAGGCACAATCCTTTTGATATTTTGCATCATTTTTTCAAAATTTGAAAAAATAAGTTTTTTTGATGAAAACGATGATCCCGGACCTGTCGAACTTTCTCCACATAGTCAGAAATGTTCATTTTTTATTGTTTTCTCTTTTGACTATAAACTACTATTAAATGTGAATTATCGCTTTTGGAACTAAAATAAGTGTGTTTAGAGTCATTTTTCTGTCAGAAATTGGTCGAAATAGAAGCTTCTGAGAAGGAGGAAAAGTCTGTAAAAATTGCAATTTTGGTCACTGTGGGGCTTTAAAAAGTGGTTATTCAACATGAGGCACAATCCTTTTGATATTTTGCATCATTTTTTCAACATTTGAAAAAATAAGTTTTTTTGATGAAAACGATGATCCCGGACCTGTCGAACTTTCTCCACATAGTCAAAAATGTTCATTTTTTATTGTTTTCTCTTTTGACTATAAACTACTATTAAATGTGAATTATCGCTTTTGGAACTAAAATAAGTGTGTTTAGAGTCATTTTTCTGCCAGAAATTGGTCTTCTGAGAAGGAGGAAAAGTCTGTTAAAATGGCAATTTTGGTCACTGTGTGACTTTAAAAAGTGGTTATTCAACATGAGGCACAATCCATTTGACATTTTGAATCATTTTTTCACCATTTGAAAAAATATTTTTTTTGATGAAAAATGATGACCTCATCAGACCTGTCGAACTTTCTCCACATAGTCAGAAATAGTCATTTTTTATTGTTTTCTTTTTTGACTGTAAATGACTATTAAATGTGAATTATCATGTTTGGAACTAAAATGAAGGTGTTTAGAGTCATTTTTCTGACAGAAATTGGTCGAAATAGAATCTTCTGAGTAGGAGGAAAAGTCTGTTAAAATGGCAATTTTGGTCACTGTGTGGCTTCAAAAAGTGGTTATTCAAAATGAGGCACAATCCATTTGACATTTTGATTAATTTTTTCAACATTCGAAAAAAAAAATGTTTTGATGAAAAACGATGAACCCGGACCTGTCAAACTTTCTCCAGATGGTCAGAAATGGTCATATTTTAAGGTTTTCTCTTTTGACTGTAAATGACTATTAAATATGAATTATCACTTTTGGAACTAAAATAAGAGTAATTAGAGTCATTTTTCTGCCAGAAATTGATCGAAATTGAAGCTCTGAGTAGGACGAAAAGTCTGTAAAAATTGCAATTTTGGTCACTGTGGGGCTTTAAAAAGTGGTTATTCAACATGAGGCACAATCCTTTTGATATTTTGCATAATTTTTTCAACATTTGAAAAAATAAGTTTTTTTGATGAAAACAATGAATCCGGACCTGTCGAACTTTCTCCACATAGTCAGAAATGGTCATTTTTTATTGTTTTCTCTTTTGACTATAAACGACTATTAAATGTGAATTATCGCTTTTGGAACTAAAATAAGAGTGTTTAGAGTAATTTTTCTGCCAGAAATTCCTCAAAATAGAAGCTAAAGTCTGTTAAAATGGCAATTTTGGTCACTGTGTGACTTTAAAAAGTGGTTATTCAACATGAGGCACAATCCATTTGACATTTTGAATCATTTTTTCACCATTTGAAAAAATAATTTTTTTGATGAAAAACGATGACCACAGACCTGTCGAACTTTCTCCACATAGTCAGAAATGGTCATTTTTTATTGTTTTCTTTTTTGACTGTAAATGACTATTAAATGTGAATTATCATGTTTGGAACTAAAATGAAGGTGTTGAGACTCATTTTTCTTCCAGAAATTGGTCGAAATAGAAGCTTCTGAGTAGGAGGAAAAGTCTGTTAAAATGGCAATTTTGGTCACTGTGTGGCTTTAAAAAGTGGTTATTCAACATAAGGCACAATCCTTTTGAAATTTTGAATTATTTTTTCAACATTTGAAAAAAAAATGTTTTGATGAAAAACGATGAACCTGGACCTGTCAAACTTTCTCCAGATGGTCAGAAATGGTCATATTTTAATGTTTTCTCTTTTGACTGTAAATAACTATTGAATATGAATTATCACTTTTGGAACTAAAATAAGAGTGTTCAGAGTCATTTTTCTGCCAGAAATTGATCGAAATAGAAGCTTCTGAGTAGGAGGAAAAGTCTGTAAAAATGGCAATTTTGGTCACTGTGGGGCTTTAAAAAGTGGTTATTCAACATGAGGCACAATCCTTTTGATATCTTGCATCGTTTTTACAACATTTGAAAAAATAATTTTTTTGATGAAAAACGATGGCCGCAGACCTGTCGAACTTTCTCCACATAGTCAAAAATGGTCATTTTTTATTCTTTTCTATTTTGACTGTAAATGACTATTAAATATGAATTATCACTTTTGGAACTAAAATAAGAGTGTTTAGAGTCATTTTTCTGCCAGAAATTCATCAAAATAGAAGCTTCAGAGTAGGAGGAAAAGTCTGTAAAAATTGCAATTTTTGGTCACTTTGGGGCTTTAACAAGTGGTTATTCAACATGAGGCACAATCCTTTTGATATTTTGCATCATTTTTTCAACATTTGAAAAAATAAGTTTTTTTGATGAAAACGATGATCCTGGACCTGTCGAACTTTCTCCACATAGTCAGAAATGTTCATTTTTAATTGTTTTCTCTTTTGACTATAAACTACTATTAAATGTGAATTATCGCTTTTGGAACTAAAATAAGTGTGTTTAGAGTCATTTTTCTGCCAGAAATTGGTCGAAATAGAAGCTTCTGAGAAGGAGGAAAAGTCTGTCAAAATGGCAATTTTGGTCACTGTGTGGCTTTAAAAAGTGGTTATTCAACATAAGGCACAATCCTTTTGAAATTTTGAATCATTTTTTAAACATTTGAAAAAAAAAATGTTTTGATGAAAAACGATGAACCTGGACCTGTCAAGCTTTCTCCAGATGGTCAGAAATGGTCATATTTTAATGTTTTCTCTTTTGACTGTAAATGACTATTAAATATGAATTATCACTTTTGGAACTAAAATAAGAGTGTTTAGAGTCATTTTTCTTCCAGAAATTGATCGAAATTAAAGCTTCTGAGTAGGAGGAAAAGTCTGTAAAAATTGCAATTTTGGTCACTGTGGGGCTTTAAAAAGTGGTTATTCAACATGAGGCACAATCCTTTTGATATTTTGCATCAGTTTTTCAACATTTGAAAAACTAAGTTTTTTTGATGAAAACGATGATCCCGGACCTGTCGAACTTTCTCCACATAGTCAGAAATGTTCATTTTTTATTGTTTTCTCTTTTGACTATAAACTACTATTAAATGTGAATTATCGCTTTTGGAACTAAAATAAGTGTGTTTAGAGTCATTTTTCTGCCAGAAATTGGTCGAAATAGAAGCTTCTGAGAAGGAGGAAAAGTCTGTTAAAACGGCAATTTTGGTCACTGTGTGACTTTAAAAAGTGGTTATTCAACATGAGGCACAATCCATTTGACATTTTGAATCATTTTTTCACCATTTGAAAAAATATTTTTTTTGATGAAAAATGATGACCTCAGACCTGCCGAACTTTCTCCACATAGTCAGAAATAGTCATTTTTTATTGTTTTCTTTTTTGACTGTAAATGACTATTAAATGTGAATTATCATGTTTGGAACTAAAATGAAGGTGTTTAGAGTCATTTTTCTGACAGAAATTGGTCGAAATAGAAGCTTCTGAGTAGGAGGAAAAGTCTGTTAAAATGGCAATTTTGGTCACTGTGTGGCTTCAAAAAGTGGTTATTCAAAATGAGGCACAATCCATTTGACATTTTGATTCATTTTTTCAACATTTGAAAAAAAAACATTTTTGATGAAAAACGATGAACCCGGACCTGTCAAACTTTCTCCAGATGGTCAGAAATGGTCATATTTTAAGGTTTTCTCTTTTGACTGTAAATGACTATTAAATATGAATTATCACTTTTGGAACTAAAATAAGAGTAATTAGAGTCATTTTTCTGCCAGAAATTGATCGAAATTGAAGCTCTGAGTAGGAGGAAAAGTCTGTAAAAATTGCAATTTTGGTCACTGTGGGGCTTTAAAAAGTGGTTATTCAACATGAGGCACAATCCTTTTGATATTTTGCATAATTTTTTCAACATTTGAAAAAATAAGTTTTTTTGATGAAAATGATGACTCCGGACCTGTCGAACTTTCTCCACATAGTCAGAAATGGTCATTTGTTATTGTTTTCTCTTTTGACTATAAACGACTATTAAATGTGAACTATCGCTTTTGGAACTAAAATAAGTGTGTTTAGAGTCATTTTTCTGCCAGAAATTGGTCGAAATAGAAGCTTCTGAGTAGGAGGAAAAGTCTGTAAAAATGGCAATTTTGGTCACTGTGGGGCTTTAAAAAGTGGTTATTCAACATGAGGCACAATCCTTTTGATATTTTGCATCGTTTTTTCAACATTTGAAAAAATAATTTTTTTGATGAAAAACGATGGCCACAGACCTGTCGAACTTTCTCCACATAGTCAGAAATGGTCATTTTTTATTCTTTTCTTTTTTGACTGTAAATGACTATTAAATATGAATTATCACTTTTGGAACTAAAATAAGAGTGTTCAGAGTCATTTTTCTGCCAGAAATTGGTCGAAATAGAAGCTTCTGAGAAGGAGGAAAAGTCTGTTAAAATGGCAATTTTGGTCACTGTGTGACTTTAAAAAGTGGTTATTCAACATGAGGCACAATCCATTTGACATTTTGAATCATTTTTTCACCATTTGAAAAAATATTTTTTTTGATGAAAAATGATGACCTCAGACCTGTCGAACTTTCTCCACATAGTCAGAAATGGTTATTTTTTATTGTTTTCTTTTTTGACTGTAAATACTATTAAATGTGAATTATCATGTTTGGAACTAAAATGAAGGTGTTTAGAGTCATTTTTCTGACAGGAATTGGTCGAAATAGAAGCTTCTGAGAAGGAGGAAAAGTCTGTTAAAATGGCAATTTTGGTCACTGTGTGACTTTAAAAAGTGGTTATTCAACATGAGGCACAATCCATTTGACATTTTGAATAATTTTTTCACCATTTGAAAAAATATTTTTTTTGATGCAAAATGATGACCTCAGACCTGTCGAACTTTCTCCACATAGTCAGAAATAGTCATTTTTTATTGTTTTCTTTTTTGACTGTAAATGACTATTAAATGTGAATTATCATGTTTGGAACTAAAATGAAGGTGTTTAGAGTCATTTTTCTGACAGAAATTGGTCGAAATAGAAGCTTCTGAGTAGGAGGAAAAGTCTGTTAAAATGGCAATTTTGGTCACTGTGTGGCTTCAAAAAGTGGTTATTCAAAATGAGGCACAATCCATTTGACATTTTGATTCATTTTATCAACATTCGAAAAAAAAAATGTTTTGATGAAAAACGATGAACCCGGACCTGTCAAACTTTCTCCAGATGGTCAGAAATGGTCATATTTTAATGTTTTCTCTTTTGACTGTAAATGACTATTAAATGTGAATTATCACTTTTGGAACTAAAATAAGAGTAATTAGAGTCATTTTTCTGCCAGAAATTGATCGAAATTGAAGCTCTGAGCAGGAGGAAAAGTCTGTAAAAATTGCAATTTTGGTCACTGTGGGGCTTTAAAAAGTGGTTATTCAACATGAGGCACCATTCTTTTGATATTTTGCATCAGTTTTTCAACATTTGAAAAAATTAGGGGTATATTACCAACAACTAGCGATAATTTTTGTCTCTAACTTGTTTAGAGACAAAAATTATCGCCGCACATCGGCGATTTTTATCGCATATAAACCTTGCTATTAGCAAGGTTTATTGCAAATGCGATAAAAAACGGCCGCAATGCATGAATATCGCTGAAAAGTCAGCGATATTCATGCATTATCGAGCAAATGCTCTTAGCCATGTTATCCACCTCCCATTGGATAACATGGTGAAGAACTGCTCAGGGCAGGTGTTAGCTTTTGGAGATATTCGCGCTTAGCGCGAATATCTCCAAAAGTTGGTAATAGGAGATAGCGATGTTAGCGACTGTTTCCAGTCGCTAACATCTTGGCACGCCCACTTTGCATGTCATTAGTGATAAATATCACTGACATGCAAAGCGGGGCCCAAGATGGTCGCTATCTCCTATTAGCTGTCACTAACTGGTGTTAGCGACAGCTTGGTAATAGGGAGATAATTTTATCTCCGCTTTCTTGGCTTTTAAAGCCAAAAAAGCGGAGATAAACCCCTTGATAATATACCCCTAAGTTTTTTTGATGAAAACGATGATCCCGGACCTGTCGAACTTTCTCCACATAGTCAGAAATGTTCATTTTTTATTGTTTTCTCTTTTGACTATAAACTACTATGAAATGTGAATTATCGCTTTTGGAACTAAAATAAGTGTGTTTAGAGTCATTTTTCTGCCAGAAATTGGTCGAAATAGAAGCTTCTGAGAAGGAGGAAAAGTCTGTTAAAATGGCAATTTTGGTCACTGTGTGACTTTAAAAAGTGGTTATTCAACATGAGGCACAATCCATTTGACATTTTGAATCATTTTTTCACCATTTGAAAAAATATTTTTTTTGATGAAAAATGATGACCTCAGACCTGTCGAACTTTCTCCACATAGTCAGAAATAGTCATTTTTTATTGTTTTCTTTTTTGACTGTAAATGACTATTAAATGTGAATTATCATGTTTGGAACTAAAATGAAGGTGTTTAGAGTCATTTTTCTGACAGAAATTGGTCGAAATAGAAGCTTCTGAGTAGGAGGAAAAGTCTGTTAAAATGGCAATTTTGGTCACTGTGTGGCTTCAAAAAGTGGTTATTCAAAATGAGGCACAATCCATTTGACATTTTGATTCATTTTTTCAACATTCGAAAAAAAAAAATGTTTTGATGAAAAACGATGAACCCGGACCTGTCAAACTTTCTCCAGATGGTCAGAAATGGTCATATTTTAAGGTTTTCTCTTTTGACTGTAAATTTTTTATTTATTTATTTTTATTTGCATGTTTGTATGGCGCTGGGAATCGACTCCCGAAGGAGTATCTCCGCGCCTTAGGCAGCATCTGAAGACAGCAAACTAGTCCTGATTTATTGAGTAAGCACTAAGGCCAGCTAAAAATTAAATAGGAAGGTTTTAAGTTTTTTCCTAAAAGGGAAATGTTCCCTGCATATTCTAATATCCTTTGGGAGTTGGTTCCACAACTTGGGGCCAGCTACTGATAAAGCCCTTCCACCCTTTCTTGCCTTAAAGGCCCTGGGAACACATAACAATTCCTGATCTCCTGATCTTAGAGATCTAGATGGAACATAAGGGGTGAATTTTTCCGTAAGGTAACTAGGACCTTTTCCAGTGAGGCATTTGTGGATGATACAACAGATCTTAAACATCACCCTCTGCTTCACTGGAAGCCAATGGAGTTTGGTCAGCAACGGTTTTGAGGGAGTACGAGGCGGGGCATTTAAAACCAGTCGCGCAGCAGTATTTTGCACCACCTGCAATCTGGCAAAAATCCCCTCGTTGGCAGCTAGCATCAACCCATTGCAGTAATCCAGCCTGCTTAGCACCAGTGACTGGACCAACGTTCTCCTGGTTGTATCCGGCAACAGAGGGAATACTCTCCTGAGAAGCCCAATGACATGAAAACATGAGCTTACCACTTGATTTGTTTGTTGTGTTAGGGCAAGCTCATGATCCAATTTCACTCCAAGGTCTTTTACCACCATTTTGGGCTCAGGGACGGGGCCAAGATCTTGAGGCCACCAGTCCGGAGTCCACAGGCGTTTGGCTTCTCCGAAGAGCATAACCTCGGTCTTGGAGACGTTGCACTGAAGGAAGTTAGCTGCCATCCAGCATGCCACCTCCTTCATCCCCTGGGCAAAGGAGTCACGCACTTCAGGAGTCATAGTTTTAAAAGGGAAGAGGAGTTGGGTATCATCCGCGTATGATACTGGAATGAACCCATGGGATCTCATGATGTTAGCTAGGGGTGCCACGTAGATGTTAAATAACGTCGGGCTCAAACAAGAGCCCTGTGGCACCCCCTTCGAGATCGCCACCACCTCAGATTGGTATGGTCCCAGAATGACTCTTTGGGTGCGTTTGATGAAGAAACTCCTTAGCCAGGCCAGAGCCTTGCCTTCCAGACCGATGTCAACTAGTCTGGAGGTCATGATGTCGTGTGACACAGTGTCAAACGCCGCTGACAAATCTAAGAGTACAAGGACAATGGAATAGCCCTTGTCCTGTAGCATCTGAAGATTGTCAGCGACGGACAGCAAGGCGGTCTCAGTACTGTGCCTGGGCCTAAAGCCCGACTGAGAGGGATCAAGCCCACCTGCATGTTCAATGAACTTTGACAAATGCTGATTTACGTATCTCTCAGCGAGCTTCCCCATAAAAGGGAGAAGAGAGATCGGTCTCAGGTTTGTCAAATCGGATCAGGGGATCGAGTTGTTTTTCCGCAAGGGTCTCACAAGGGCCTGTTTCCAATCTAAAGGGACTTCCCCTGAACACAGGGACAGATTGACTACATGTCGCATTCCAGCCCCCAAATCATCCAACAGAAGTGGCATAATACGTGCCGGGATGATGTCTGTGGGGCACCCACTTTTTGTTCGAGCGACAAGAACAGTCAGCTCTTCCATAGAGATGGGGGGGAAAGCGGCAAGCTTCTTAGCCTCATTACATGCAGTTATAGTATAAGGCTGGACTTGATGGTCAATTTTTACTGGATTATTAGGGATGGAATTAGATGTTAGTATCTTAGTGTAGATAGCTTCAATTTTCCTAACAAAGAACTGGGAGATATTCTCACAGAGCTCTTGAGATTCGATCCCATCAGTATCACAGGCAGTGGGCTTGGTAAATGTCTGTAAAATTTGATACAGAGTTTTTACGTTAGTACCAGCCTCTGTCAATTGAACTGCTATGTGTTGTTTCCTAGCAGCTCGGATTGCTTTGTGGTAGCATTTAAACGACCTCCTAAAGCTTTCCTTATCCTCTGCCAGATGTGTGACTCTCCATTTTTTCTCTAACTTTCTCATATTTATTTTTAATTGTCTGAGATCCCCCGTGAACCAGACTTCTTGTTTTGGGGCAGGTCGGGGTTTATAGGTTCTAGGCGGGACCACCTGGTTAATGGTAGTTAACGTGGCTTCGTTAAATGCACTCAAAACTGAGGTGACATTATCTCCGCATGTTTCCCATTTTGGTTCGGAGTATTTATCCCTGAAGCCTTCTGGGGTTAGTTTGTTCCAGGGTCTCCTGATCTCAGCCATAGTCCTATGGATGGCTTTGGCTTTGTAGTTGGAACGAGTAAAAAACATTATAACAGAGTGGTCCGTCCAATCAACTTGATTGGAAGTCAGGCAATCAATAGCTCTTGAGTTACAGAGCACTAAATCTAAAGTATGGCCTGCAGAATGGGTAGGCCCCTGATTCTTTTTATTGAGTCCAAGTGTGGACATGTCTGTTAGCACAGTCTGTGCCTCAATGCACGTGGTAATCTCACTGTGGATGTTAAAATCCCCCACCAGGATAAAATCAGAATTGGCTTGCATGTGAGGTGCCAGGATTTCCATTAATTTAATGGAAAAGGACCCACACGGGCCAGGAGGCCGGTACAGAAGTGCACCCTTCCTGGTTTCCCTAGAAGTAGGGTTAATGGAAAAAATCATGAGCTCCATTTCTGGGGTACACACAGTTTCAATGACTATAATCTCCATCTCTTGTTTAAAAACAATAGCTAGCCCTCCTCCCGTTTTAATGGGACGGTCCAGCCTTACTATTTTGTACCCTGCCGGTACTCCCAACGTTATGGCAGGAACTGTGTGAGGCTTAAGCCAGGTCTCAGTTAAGAAACATAGATGAGGTCTCTCTGTTGTTATGAGATCCCAGACCTGTGTAGCATGAGAAACAAGGGACCGGACATTGCACAAAAGATTCTTGCACGTTAGGGGCGGATCATTAGGGGCATTAATAGCCAATGTTGGTGGATTGGTGCTCAGAACTGCCCTGGCACACTTTAGATGAGGAGGAGTGATTGTGGCAGTGCTGGTAAATTTCATATGACATACTAAACAAGAGAAAGGTCCCCCCACACTGGAAGAAGTCCGGTGGGGACACAGTGTGGTAACATACCTGCCTATTTCCAATAGAGTATGGCGAGAATATGACAGCGTGGTACAATGGCCATTCTCTGCTGGGAAGGTGCAATCTGCCATGGCCCCCTGCCCCTAGCCCCGTCCTGTCGCGGACGGGCGCAGACGGGCTGGTCTTCGGCTCGTCTTAGGCGCAGGAGTAGGCGCCACACTGCGCGTAAACACTGCGCGTTTAGGCCGACGAGTTGCTTTATAGCCCTCGAGTAGGGGAGAGCTGGAGCGCTAACCGCTCGCCTCCCTGGGTGCTCCTGGCTCTGCCCCGCCTTCCGCCCCCGTGATTGGCTGAAGGGTCGGGCTGGGCGAGCAGGCACAGGTCTGGCTACAGAGGAGCTGGTCCCTGATTGGTCCCTGAATGCGTGTGGGAGTGCGGATTTGTTTCACAGAGTGCAACTAAAATAAACAATTCCTGCGCTCTTACAGATCCTGACACTCTTTAAAAATACGATTTAAATTCAATTTTAACACAGTAAAATACGATATTTCTCGCTCACGGAGCTATTAACTCAGTAAAAACAGTGCAAGCAATCTGCACACAGAATGGCGCCAAGCGGAGTGGGAGGAAGCTGCCACTCCTATGACTATTAAATATGAATTATCACTTTTGGAACTAAAATAAGAGTAATTAGAGTCATTTTTCTGCCAGAAATTGATCTAAATTGAAGCTCTGAGTAGGAGGAAAAGTCTGTAAAAATTGCAATTTTGGTCACTGTGGGGCTTTAAAAAGTGGTTATTCAACATGAGGCACAATCCTTTTGATATTTTGCATCATTTTTTCAACATTTGAAAAAATAAGTTTTTTTGATGAAAACGATGAATCCGGACCTGTCGAACTTTCTCCACATAGTCAGAAGTGGTCATTTTTTATTGTTTTCTCTTTTGACTATAAACGACTATTAAATGTGAATTATCGCTTTTGGAACTAAAATAAGAGTGTTTAGAGTAATTTTTCTGCCAGAAATTCCTCAAAATAGAAGCTAAAGTCTGTTAAAATGGCAATTTTGGTCACTGTGTGACTTTAAAAAGTGGTTATTCAACATGAGGCACAATCCATTTGACATTTTGAATCATTTTTTCACCATTTGAAAAAATAATTTTTTTGATGAAAACGATGACCACAGACCTGTCGAACTTTCTCCACATAGTCAGAAATGGTCATTTTTTATTGTTTTCTTTTTTGACTGTAAATGACTATTAAATGTGAATATCATGTTTGGAACTAAAATGAAGGTGTTGAGACTCATTTTTCTTCCAGAAATTGGTCGAAATAGAAGCTTCTGAGTAGGAGGAAAAGTCTGTTAAAATGGCAATTTTGGTCACTGTGTGGCTTTAAAAAGTGGTTATTCAACATAAGGCACAATCCTTTTGAAATTTTGAATCATTTTTTCAACATTTGAAAAAAAAATGTTTTGATGAAAAACGATGAACCTGGACCTGTCAAACTTTCTCCAGATGGTCAGAAATGGTCATATTTTAATGTTTTCTCTTTTGACTGTAAATAACTATTGAATATGAATTATCACTTTTGGAACTAAAATAAGAGTGTTCAGAGTAATTTTTCTGCCAGAAATTGATCGAAATAGAAGCTTCTGAGTAGGAGGAAAAGTCTGTAAAAATGGCAATTTTGGTCACTGTGGGGCTTTAAAAAGTGGTTATTCAACATGAGGCACAATCCTTTTGATATCTTGCATCGTTTTTACAACATTTGAAAAAATAATTTTTTTGATGAAAAACGATGGCCGCAGACCTGTCGAACTTTCTCCACATAGTCAAAAATGGTCATTTTTTATTCTTTTCTTTTTTGACTGTAAATGACTATTAAATATGAATTATCACTTTTGGAACTAAAATAAGAGTGTTTAGAGTCATTTTTCTGCCAGAAATTCATCATAATAGAAGCTTCAGAGTAGGAGGAAAAGTCTGTAAAAATTGCAATTTTTGGTCACTTTGGGGCTTTAACAAGTGGTTATTCAACATGAGGCACAATCCTTTTGATATTTTGCATCATTTTTTCAACATTTGAAAAAATAAGTTTTTTTGATGAAAACGATGATCCTGGACCTGTCGAACTTTCTCCACATAGTAAGAAATGTTCATTTTTAATTGTTTTCTCTTTTGACTATAAACTACTATTAAATGTGAATTATCGCTTTTGGAACTAAAATAAGTGTGTTTAGAGTCATTTTTCTGCCAGAAATTGGTCGAAATAGAAGCTTCTGAGAAGGAGGAAAAGTCTGTTAAAATGGCAATTTTGGTCACTGTGTGGCTTTGAAAAGTGGTTATTCAACATAAGGCACAATCCTTTTGAAATTTTGAATCATTTTTTAAACATTTGAAAAAAAAAATGTTTTGATGAAAAACGATGAACCTGGACCTGTCAAGCTTTCTCCAGATGGTCAGAAATGGTCATATTTTAATGTTTTCTCTTTTGACTGTAAATGACTATTAAATATGAATTATCACTTTTGGAACTAAAATAAAAGTGTTTAGAGTCATTTTTCTGCCAGAAATTGATCGAAATTAAAGCTTCTGAGTAGGAGGAAAAGTCTGTAAAAATTGCAATTTTGGTCACTGTGGGGCTTTAAAAAGTGGTTATTCAACATGAGGCACAATCCTTTTGATATTTTGCATCATTTTTTCAACATTTGAAAAAATAAGTTTTTTTGATGAAAACGATGATCCCGGACCTGTCGAACTTTCTCCACATAGTCAGAAATGTTCATTTTTTATTGTTTTCTCTTTTGACTATAAACTACTATTAAATGTGAATTATCGCTTTTGGAACTAAAATGAAGGTGTTTAGAGTCATTTTTCTGAAAGAAATTGGTCGAAATAGAAGCTTCTGAGAAGGAGGAAAAGTCTGTTAAAATGGCAATTTTGGTCACTGTGTGACTTTAAAAAGTGGTTATTCAACATGAGGCACAATCCATTTGACATTTTGAATCATTTTTTCACCATTTGAAAAAATATTTTTTTTGATGAAAAATGATGACCTCAGACCTGTCGAACTTTCTCCACATAGTCAGAAATGGTTATTTTTTAGTGTTTTCTTTTTTGACTGTAAATACTATTAAATGTGAATTATCATGTTTGGAACTAAAATGAAGGTGTTTAGAGTCATTTTTCTGACAGGAATTGGTCGAAATAGAAGCTTCTGAGAAGGAGGAAAAGTCTGTTAAAATGGCAATTTTGGTCACTGTGTGACTTTAAAAAGTGGTTATTCAACATGAGGCACAATCCATTTGACATTTTGAATAATTTTTTCACCATTTGAAAAAATATTTTTTTTGATGCAAAATGATGACCTCAGACCTGTCGAACTTTGTCCACATAGTCAGAAATAGTCATTTTTTATTGTTTTCTTTTTTGACTGTAAATGACTATTAAATGTGAATTATCATGTTTGGAACTAAAATGAAGGTGTTTAGAGTCATTTTTCTGCCAGAAATTTATCGAAATAGAAGCTTCTGAGTAGGAGGAAAAGTCTGTAAAAATGGCAATTTTGGTCACTGTGGGGCTTTAAAAAGTGGTTATTCAACATGAGGCACAATCCTTTTGATATTTTGCATCGTTTTTTCAACATTTGAAAAAATAATTTTTTTGATGAAAAACGATGGCCACAGACCTGTCGAACTTTCTCCACATAGTCAGAAATGGTCATTTTTTATTGTTTTCTCTTTTGACTATAAACGACTATTAAATGTGAATTATCGCTTTTGGAACTAAAATAAGTGTGTTTAGAGTCATTTTTCTGCCAGAAATTGGTCGAAATAGAAGCTTCTGAGAAGGAGGAAAAGTCTGTTAAAATGGCAATTTTGGTCACTGTGTGACTTTAAAAAGTGGTTATTCAACATGAGGCACAATCCATTTGACATTTTGAATAATTTTTTCACCATTTGAAAAAATATTTTTTTTGATGAAAAATGATGACCTCAGACCTGTCGAACTTTCTCCACATAGTCAGAAATAGTCATTTTTTATTGTTTTCTTTTTTGACTGTAAATGACTATTAAATGTGAATTATCATGTTTGGAACTAAAATGAAGGTGTTTAGAGTCATTTTTCTGACAGAAATTGGTCGAAATAGAAGCTTCTGAGTAGGAGGAAAAGTCTGTTAAAATGGCAATTTTGGTCACTGTGTGGCTTCAAAAAGTGGTTATTCAAAATGAGGCACAATCCAATTGACATTTTGATTCATTTTTTCAACATTCGAAAAAAAAAAATGTTTTGATGAAAAACGATGAACCCGGACCTGTCAAACTTTCTCCAGATGGTCAGAAATGGTCATATTTTAAGGTTTTCTCTTTTGACTGAAAGCGACTGAATGAGATAGCCTGCCTTCATGGACTCCGCACAGTCCTTTTATACAGTTTTTTATGCCTTAGGCACATATTTGAAATACATTCCCAGAACGTGCACACAGATGCAAAACCCACTTTCAAGATAAGTCCAGGCCATAAACAATGTCCACATAATGAATACATTCTTTAGCTGACAAGGCCGGATAACCCCAAAACAGTAAGGTCACAGCCCATGGCGTAAATAGCTCATGGAGGCAGGAACAGGGACAGATGGAAGTGAGATAGGCAGGGTGCATGCTCGATGAAAAGGTTTATGGCATGTTGGGCCTAGATGCTATCTTGCTCGGCCACTGGGAGAGTAACTGACCAAACAGGTTCGGCCTGGGGCAATGGTTTCACCTGGTCCAGGTCAGGAAAAAGTCAAACAAGGTGTACGTGGCCTTTTAGAATCGAATTTAGCTGTGTGTTATAGCATATGTAAAGGGCAACATACAACATGGCTGCTGTACACAAAATGGATGCCAAGGGTTCAAAACGAAAATGACAATTTCGAGGTGAAATTGTTACTGGAACATAACGAAAATGCTTGTACATAGTGTACTGGCTATTCTCGGTCTTTTGATATAAAAATCGTCATGCTATGACAAAGTTTATTACATGAGTCCAGAATTTAAAGTACCACAGGACCTGTCAAACTTTCTCCAGATGGTCAGAAATGGTCATATTTTAATGTTTTCTCTTTTGACTGTAAATGACTATTAAATATGAATTATCACTTTTGGAACTAAAATAAGAGTAATTAGAGTCATTTTTCTGCCAGAAATTGATCGAAATTGAAGCTCTGAGTAGGAGGAAAAGTCTGTAAAAATTGCAATTTTGGTCACTGTGGGGCTTTAAAAAGTGGTTATTCAACATGAGGCACAATCCTTTTGATATTTTGCATCATTTTTTCAGCATTTGAAAAAATAAGTTTTTTTGATGAAAACGATGAATCCGGACCTGTCGAACTTTCTCCACATAGTCAGAAATGGTCATTTTTTATTGTTTTCTCTTTTGACTATAAACGACTATTAAATGTGAATTATCGCTTTTGGAACTAAAATAAGTGTGTTTAGAGTCATTTTTCTGCCAGAAATTGGTCTGCGTAGGAGGAAAAGTCTGTAAAAATTGCAATTTTGGTCACTGTGGGGCTTTAAAAAGTGGTTATTCAACATGAGGCACAATCCTTTTGATATTTTGCATCATTTTTTCAACATTTGAAAAAATAAGTTTTTTTGATGAAAACGATGATCCCGGACCTGTCGAACTTTCTCCACGTAGTCAGAAATGTTCATTTTTTATTGTTTTCTCTTTTGACTATAAACTACTATTAAATGTGAATTATCGCTTTTGGAACTAAAATAAGTGTTTTTAAAGTTATTTTTCTGCCAGAAATTGGTCGAAATAGAAGCTTCTGAGAAGGAGGAAAAGTTTGTTAAAATGGCAATTTTGGTCACTGTGTGACTTTAAAAAGTGGTTATTCAACATGAGGCACAATCCATTTGACATTTTGAATCATTTTTTCACCATTTGAAAAAATATTTTTTTTGATGAAAAATGATGACCTCAGACCTGTCGAACTTTCTCCACATAGTCAGAAATGGTTATTTGTTATTGTTTTCTTTTTTGACTGTAAATACTATTAAATGTGAATTATCATGTTTGGAACTAAAATGAAGGTGTTTAGAGTCATTTTTCTGACAGAAATTGGTCGAAATAGAAGCTTCTGAGTAGGAGGAAAAGTCTGTTAAAATGGCAATTTTGGTCACTGTGTGGCTTCAAAAAGTGGTTATTCAAAATGAGGCACAATCCATTTGACATTTTGATTCATTTTTTCAACATTCGAAAAAAAATTGTTTTGATGAAAAACGATGAACCTGGACCTGTCAAACTTTCTCCAGATGGTCAGAAATGGTCATATTTTAATGTTTTCTCTTTTGACTGTAAATGACTATTAAATATGAATTATCACTTTTATAACTAAAATAATAGTGTTTAGAGTCATTTTTCTGCCAGAAATTGATCGAAATTAAAGCTTCTGAGTAGGAGGAAAAGTCTGTAAAAATTGCAATTTTGGTCACTGTGGGGCTTTAAAAAGTGGTTATTCAACATGAGGCACAATCCTTTTGATATTTTGCATCAGTTTTTCAACATTTGAAAAAATACGTTTTTTTGATGAAAATTATGATCCCGGACCTGTCGAACTTTCTCCACATAGTCAGAAATGTTCATTTTTTATTGTTTTCTCTTTTGACTATAAACTACTATTAAATGTGAATTATCGCTTTTGGAACTAAAATAAGTGTGTTTAGAGTCATTTTTCTGCCAGAAATTGGTCGAAATAGAAGCTTCTGAGAAGGAGGAAAAGTCTGTTAAAATGGCAATTTTGGTCACTGTGTGACTTTAAAAAGTGGTTATTCAACATGAGGCACAATCCATTTGACATTTTGAATAATTTTTTCACCATTTGAAAAAATAATTTTTTTGATGCAAAATGATGACCTCAGACCTGTCGAACTTTCTCCACATAGTCAGAAATGGTCATTTTTTATTGTTTTCTTTTTTGACTGTAAATGACTATTAAATGTGAATTATCATGTTTGGAACTAAAATGAAGGTGTTTTGATTCATTTTTTCAACATTCGAAAAAAAAATGTTTTGATGAAAAACTATGAACCTGGACCTGTCAAACTTTCTCCAGATGGTCAGAAATGGTCATTTTTTAATGTTTTCTCCTTTGACTGTAAATGACTATTAAATATGAATTATCACTTTTGGAACTAAAATAAGAGTGTTTAGAGTCATTTTTCTGCCAGAAATTGATCGAAATTAAAGCTTCTAAGTAGGAGGAAAAGTCTGTAAAAATTGCAATTTTGGTCACTGTGGGGCTTTAAAAAGTGGTTATTCAACATGAGGCACAATCCTTTTGATATTTTGCATCAGTTTTTCAACATTTGAAAAAATAAGTTTTTTTGGTGAAAACGATGATCCCGGACCTGTCGAACTTTCTCCACATAGTCAGAAATGTTCATTTTTTATTGTTTTCTCTTTTGACTATAAACTATTATTAAATGTGAATTATCGCTTTTGGAACTAAAATAAGTGTGTTTAGAGTCATTTTTCTGCCAGAAATTGGTCGAAATAGAAGCTTCTGAGAAGGAGGAAAAGTCTGTTAAAATGGCAATTTTGGTCACTGTGTGACTTTAAAAAGTGGTTATTCAACATGAGGCACAATCCATTTGACATTTTGAATCATTTTTTCACCATTTGAAAAAATATTTTTTTTGATGAAAAATGATGACCTCAGACCTGTCGAACTTTCTCCACATAGTCAGAAATAGTCATTTTTTATTGTTTTCTTTTTTGACTGTAAATGACTAGTAAATGTGAATTATCATGTTTGGAACTAAAATGAAGGTGTTTACAGTCATTTTTCTGACAGAAATTGGTCGAAATAGAAGCTTCTGAGTAGGAGGAAAAGTCTGTTAAAATGGCAATTTTGGTCACTGTGTGGCTTCAAAAAGTGGTTATTCAAAATGAGGCACAATCCATTTGACATTTTGATTCATTTTTTCAACATTCGAAAAAAGAAATGTTTTGATGAAAAACGATGACCACAGACCTGTCGAACTTTCTCCACATAGTCAGAAATGGTCATTTTTTATTGTTTTCTTTTTTGACTGTAAATGACTATTTAATGTGAATTATTATGTTTGGAACTAAAATGAAGGTGTTGAGACTCATTTTTCTTCCAGAAATTGGTCGAAATAGAAGCTTCTGAGTAAGAGGAAAAGTCTGTTAAAATGGCAATTTTGGTCACTGTGTGGCTTTAAAAAGTGATTATTCAACATAAGGCACAATCCTTTTGAAATTTTGAATCATTTTTTCAACATTTGAAAAAAAAGATGTTTTGATGAAAAACGATGAACCTGGATCTGTCAAACTTTCTCCAGATGGTCAGAAATGGTCATATTTTAATGTTTTCTCTTTTGACTGTAAATAACTATTAAATATGAATCATCACTTTTGGAACTAAAATAAGAGTGTTTAGAGTCATTTTTCTGCCAGAAATTGATCGAAATTAAAGCTTCTGAGTAGGAGGAAAAGTCTGTAAAAATTGCAATTTTGGTCACTGTGGGGCTTTAAAAAGTGGTTATTCAACATGAGGCACAATCCTTTTGATATTTTGCATCATTTTTTCAACATTTGAAAAAATAAGTTTTTTTGATGAAAACGATGATCCCGGACCTGTCAAACTTTCTCCACATAGTCAGAAATGTTCATTTTTTATTGTTTTCTCTTTTGACTATAAACTACTATAAAATGTAAATTATCGCTTTTGGAACTAAAATGAGTGTGTTTAGAGTCATTTTTCTGCCAGAAATTGGTCGAAATTAAAGCTTCTGAGAAGGAGGAAAAGTCTGTTAAAATGGCAATTTTGGTCACTGTGTGACTTTAAAAAGTGGTTATTCAACATGAGGCACAATCCATTTGACATTTTGAATAATTTTTTCACCATTTGAAAAAATATTTTTTTGATGAAAAATGATGACCTCAGACCTGTCGAACTTTCTCCACATAGTCAGAAATGTTCATTTTTTATTGTTTTCTCTTTTGACTATAAACTACTATTAAATGTGAATTATCGCTTTTGGAACTAAAATAAGTGTGTTTAGAGTCATTTTTCTGCCAGAAATTGGTCGAAATAGAAGCTTCTGAGAAGGAGGAAAAGTCTGTTAAAATGGCAATTTTGGTCACTGTGTGACTTCAAAAAGTGGTTATTCAACATGAGGCACAATCCATTTGACATTTTGAATCATTTTTTCAACATTTGAAAAAATATTTTTTTTGATGAAAAATGATGACCTCAGACCTGTCGAACTTTCTCCACATAGTCAGAAATAGTCATTTTTTATTGTTTTCTTTTTTGACTGTAAATGACTATTAAATGTGAATTATCATGTTTGGAACTAAAATGAAGGTGTTTAGAGTCATTTTTCTGACAGAAATTGGTCGAAATAGAAGCTTCTGAGTAGGAGGAAAAGTCTGTTAAAATGGCAATTTTGGTCACTGTGTGGCTTCAAAAAGTGGTTATTCAAAATGAGGCACAAACCATTTGACATTTTGAATCATTTTTTCAACATTTGAAAAAAAAGATGTTTTGATGAAAAACGATGAACCTGGATCTGTCAAACTTTCTCCAGATGGTCAGAAATGGTCATATTTTAATGTTTTCTCTTTTGACTGTAAATAACTATTAAATATGAATCATCACTTTTGGAACTAAAATAAGAGTGTTTAGAGTCATTTTTCTGCCTGAAATTGATCGAAATTAAAGCTTCTGAGTAGGAGGAAAAGTCTGTAAAAATTGCAATTTTGGTCACTGTGGGGCTTTAAAAAGTGGTTATTCAACATGAGGCACAATCCTTTTGATATTTTGCATCAGTTTTTCAACATTTGAAAAAATACGTTTTTTTGATGAAAATGATGATCCCGGACCTGTCGAACTTTCTCCACATAGTCAGAAATGTTCATTTTTTATTGTTTTCTCTTTTGACTATAAACTACTATAAAATGTAAATTATCGCTTTTGGAACTAAAATAAGTGTGTTTAGAGTTATTTTTCTGCCAGAAATTGGTCGAAATAGAAGCTTCTGAGAAGGAGGAAAAGTCTGTTAAAATGGCAATTTTGGTCACTGTGTGACTTTAAAAAGTGGTTATTCAACATGAGGCACAATCCATTTGACATTTTGAATCATTTTTTCACCATTTGAAAAAATAATTTTTTTGATGAAAAACGATGACCACAGACCTGTCGAACTTTCTCCACATAGTCAGAAATGGTCATTTTTTATTGTTTTCTTTTTTGACTGTAAATGACTAATGTGAATTATCATGTTTGGAACTAAAATGAAGGTGTTGAGACTCATTTTTCTTCCAGAAATTGGTCGAAATAGAAGCTTCTGAGTAAGAGGAAAAGTCTGTTAAAATGGCAATTTTGGTCACTGTGTGGCTTTAAAAAGTGGTTATTCAACATAAGGCACAATCCTTTTGAAATTTTGAATAATTTTTTCAACATTTGAAAAAAAAGATGTTTTGATGAAAAACGATGAACCTGGATCTGTCAAACTTTCTCCAGATGGTCAGAAATGGTCATATTTTAATGTTTTCTCTTTTGACTGTAAATAACTATTAAATATGAATCATCACTTTTGGAACTAAAATAAGAGTGTTTAGAGTCATTTTTCTGCCAGAAATTGATCGAAATTAAAGCTTCTGAGTAGGAGGAAAAGTCTGTAAAAATTGCAATTTTGGTCACTGTGGGGCTTTAAAAAGTGGTTATTCAACATGAGGCACAATCCTTTTGATATTTTGCATCATTTTTTCAACATTTGAAAAAATAAGTTTTTTTGATGAAAACGATGATCCCGGACCTGTCAAACTTTCTCCACATAGTCAGAAATGTTCATTTTTTATTGTTTTCTCTTTTGACTATAAACTACTATAAAGTGTAAATTATCGCTTTTGGAACTAAAATAAGTGTGTTTAGAGTCATTTTTCTGCCAGAAATTGGTCGAAATTAAAGCTTCTGAGAAGGAGGAAAAGTCTGTTAAAATGGCAATTTTGGTCACTGTGTGACTTTAAAAAGTGGTTATTCAACATGAGGCACAATCCATTTGACATTTTGAATCATTTTTTCACCATTTGAAAAAATATTTTTTTTGATGAAAAATGATGACCTCAGACCTGTCGAACTTTCTCCACATAGTCAGAAATGGTTATTTTTTATTGTTTTCTTTTTTGACTGTCAATACTATTAAATGTGAATTATCATGTTTGGAACTAAAATGAAGGTGTTTAGAGTCATTTTTCTGACAGAAATTGGTCGAAATAGAAGCTTCTGAGTAGGAGGAAAAGTCTGTTAAAATGGCAATTTTGGTCACTGTGTGGCTTCAAAAAGTGGTTATTCAAAATGAGGCACAATCCATTTGACATTTTGATTCATTTTTTCAACATTCGAAAAAAAAACATGTTTTGATGAAAAACGATGAACCCGGACCTGTCAAACTTTCTCCAGATGGTCAGAAATGGTCATATTTTAAGGTTTTCTCTTTTGACTGTAAATGACTATTAAATATGAATTATCACTTTTGGAACTAAAATAAGAGTAATTAGAGTCATTTTTCTGCCAGAAATTGATCGAAATTGAAGCTCTGAGTAGGAGGAAAAGTCTGTAAAAATTGCAATTTTGGTCACTGTGGGGCTTTAAAAAGTGGTTATTCAACATGAGGCACAATCCTTTTGATATTTTGCATCATTTTTTCAACATTTGAAAAAATAAGTTTTTTGGATAAAAACGATGATCCCGGACCTGTCAAACTTTCTCCACATAGTCAGAAATGTTCATTTTTTATTGTTTTCTCTTTTGACTATAAACTACTATAAAATGTAAATTATCGCTTTTGGAACTAAAATAAGTGTGTTTAGAGTCATTTTTCTGCCAGAAATTGGTCGAAATAGAAGCTTCTGAGAAGGAGGAAAAGTCTGTTAAAATGGCAATTTTGGTCACTGTGTGACTTTAAAAAGTGGTTATTCAACATGAGGCACAATCCATTTGACATTGTGAATCATTTTTTCACCATTTGAAAACATATTTTTTTGATGAAAAATGATGACCTCAGACCTGTCGAACTTTCTCCACATAGTCAGAAATGGTCATTTTTTATTGTTTTCTTTTTTGACTGTAAATGACTATTAAATGTGAATTATCATGTTTGGAACTAAAATGAAGGTGTTTAGAGTCATTTTTCTGACAGAAATTGGTCGAAATAGAAGCTTCTGAGTAGGAGGAAAAGTCTGTTAAAATGGCAATTTTGGTCACTGTGTGGCTTCAAAAAGTGGTTATTCAAAATGAGGCACAATACATTTGACATTTTGATTCATTTTTTCAACATTCGAAAAAAAAATGTTTTGATGAAAAACGATGAACCTGGACCTGTCAAACTTTCTCCAGATGGTCAGAAATGGTCATATTTTAATGTTTTCTCTTTTGACTGTAAATGACTATTAAATATGAATTATCACTTTTGGAACTAAAATAAGAGTGTTTAGAGTCATTTTTCTGCCAGAAATTGATCGAAATTAAAGCTTCTGAGTAGGAGGAAAAGTCTGTAAAAATTGCAATTTTGGTCACTGTGGGGCTTTAAAAAGTGGTTATTCAACATGAGGCACAATCCTTTTGATATTTTGCATCAGTTTTTCAACATTTGAAAAAATAAGTTTTTTTGATGAAAACGATGATCCCGGACCTGTCGAACTTTCTCCACATAGTCAGAAATTTTCATTTTTTATTGTTTTCTCTTTTGACTATAAACTATTATTAAATGTGAATTATCGCTTTTGGAACTAAAATAAGTGTGTTTAGAGTCATTTTTCTGCCAGAAATTGGTCGAAATAGAAGCTTCTGAGAAGGAGGAAAAGTCTGTTAAAATGGCAATTTTGGTCACTGTGTGACTTTAAAAAGTGGTTATTCAACATGAGGCACAATCCATTTGACATTTTGAATCATTTTTTCACCATTTGAAAAAATATTTTTTTTGATGAAAAATGATGACCTCAGACCTGTCGAACTTTCTCCACATAGTCAGAAATGTTCATTTTTTATTGTTTTCTCTTTTGACTATAAACTACTATTAAATGTGAATTATCGCTTTTGGAACTAAAATAAGTGTGTTTAGAGTCATTTTTCTGCCAGAAATTGGTCGAAATAGAAGCTTCTGAGAAGGAGGAAAAGTCTGTTAAAATGGCAATTTTGGTCACTCTGTGACTTCAAAAAGTGGTTATTCAACATGAGGCACAATCCATTTGACATTTTGAATCATTTTTTCACCATTTGAAAAAATAATTTTTTTGATGAAAAACGATGACCACAGACCTGTCGAACTTTCTCCACATAGTCAGAAATGGTCATTTTTTATTGTTTTCTATTTTGACTGTAAATGACTATTTAATGTGAATTATCATGTTTGGAACTAAAATGAAGGTGTTGAGACTCATTTTTCTTCCAGAAATTGGTCGAAATAGATGCTTCTGAGTAAGAGAAAAAGTCTGTTAAAATGGCAATTTTGGTCACTGTGTGGCTTTAAAAAGTGGTTATTCAACATAAGGCACAATCCTTTTGAAATTTTGAATCATTTTTTCAACATTTGAAAAAAAACATGTTTTGATGAAAAACGATGAACCTGGATCTGTCAAACTTTCTCCAGATGGTCAGAAATGGTCATATTTTAATGTTTTCTCTTTTGACTGTAAATAACTATTAAATATGAATCATCACTTTTGGAACTAAAATAAGAGTGTTTAGAGTCATTTTTCTGCCAGAAATTGATCGAAATTAAAGCTTCTGAGTAGGAGGAAAAGTCTGTAAAAATTGCAATTTTGGTCACTGTGGGGCTTTAAAAAGTGGTTATTCAACATGAGGCACAATCCTTTTGATCATTTGCATTGTTTTTTCAACATTTGAAAAAATAATTTTTTTGATGAAAAACGATGGCCACAGACCTGTCGAACTTTCTCCATAAAGTCAGAAATGGTCATTTTTTATTCTTTTCTTTTTTGACTGTAAATGACTATTAAATATGAATTATCACTTTTGGAACTAAAATAAGAGTGTTTAGAGTCATTTTTCTGCCAGAAATTCATCAAAATAGAAGCTTCAGAGTAGGAGAAAAAGTCTGTAAAAATTGCAATTTTTGGTCACTTTGGGGCTTTAACAAGTGGTTATTCAACATGAGGCACAATCCTTTTGATATTTTGCATCATTTTTTCAACATTTGAAAAAATAAGTTTTTTTGATGAAAACGATGATCCTGGACCTGTCGAACTTTCTCCACATAGTCAGAAATGTTCATTTTTTATTGTTTTCTCTTTTGACTATAAACTACTATTAAATGTGAATTATCGCTTTTGGAACTAAAATAAGAGTGTTTAGAGTCATTTTTCTGCCAGAAATTGATCGAAATTAAAGCTTCTGAGTAGGAGGAAATGTCTGTAAAAATTGCAATTTTGGTCACTGTGGGGCTTTAAAAAGTGGTTATTCAACATGAGGCACAATCCTTTTGATATTTTGCATCAGTTTTTCAACATTTGAAGCTTCTGAGAAGGAGGAAAAGTCTGTTAAAATGGCAATTTTGGTCACTGTGTGACTTTAAAAAGTGGTTATTCAACATGAGGCACAATCCATTTGACATTTTGAATCATTTTTTCACCATTTGAAAAAATATTTTTTTTGATGAAAAATGATGACCTCAGACCTGTCGAACTTTCTCCACATAGTCAGAAATGGTTATTTTTTATTGTTTTCTTTTTTGACTGTAAATACTATTAAATGTGAATTATCATGTTTGGAACTAAAATGAAGGTGTTTAGAGTCATTTTTCTGACAGAAATTGGTCGAAATAGAAGCTTCTGAGTAGGAGGAAAAGTCTGTTAAAATGGCAATTTTGGTCACTGTGTGGCTTCAAAAAGTGGTTATTCAAAATGAGGCACAATCCATTTGACATTTTGATTCATTTTTTCAACATTCGAAAAAAAAATGTTTTGATGAAAAACGATGACCTCAGACCTGTCGAACTTTCTCCACATAGTCAGAAATGGTTATTTTTTATTGTTTTCTTTTTTGACTGTAAATACTATTAAATGTGAATTATCATGTTTGGAACTAAAATGAAGGTGTTTAGAGTCATTTTTCTGCCAGAAATTGATCGAAATTGAAGCTCTGAGTAGGAGGAAAAGTCTGTAAAATTTGCAATTTTGGTCACTGTAGGGCTTTAAAAAGTGGTTATTCAACATGAGGCACAATCCTTTTGATATTTTGCATCATTTGAAAAAATAAGTTTTTTGGATAAAAACGATGATCCCGGACCTGTCAAACTTTCTCCACATAGTCAGAAATGTTCATTTTTTATTGTTTTCTCTTTTGACTATAAACTACTATAAAATGTAAATTATCGCTTTTGGAACTAAAATAAGTGTGTTTAGAGTCATTTTTCTGCCAGAAATTGGTCGAAATAGAAGCTTCTGAGAAGGAGGAAAAGTCTGTTAAAATGGCAATTTTGGTCACTGTGTGACTTTAAAAAGTGGTTATTCAACATGAGGCACAATCCATTTGACATTGTGAATCATTTTTTCACCATTTGAAAAAATATTATTTTGATGAAAAATGATGACCTCAGACCTGTCGAACTTTCTCCACATAGTCAGAAATGGTCATTTTTTATTGTTTTCTTTTTTGACTGTAAATGACTATTAAATGTGAATTATCATGTTTGGAACTAAAATGAAGGTGTTTAGAGTCATTTTTCTGACAGAAATTGGTCGAAATAGAAGCTTCTGAGTAGGAGGAAAAGTCTGTTAAAATGGCAATTTTGGTCACTGTGTGGCTTCAAAAAGTGGTTATTCAAAATGAGGCACAATACATTTGACATTTTGATTCATTTTTTCAACATTCGAAAAAAAAATGTTTTGATGAAAAACGATGAACCTGGACCTGTCAAACTTTCTCCAGATGGTCAGAAATGGTCATATTTTAATGTTTTCTCTTTTGACTGTAAATGACTATTAAATATGAATTATCACTTTTGGAACTAAAATAAGAGTGTTTAGAGTCATTTTTCGGCCAGAAATTGATCGAAATTAAAGCTTCTGAGTAGGAGGAAAAGTCTGTAAAAATTGCAATGTTGGTCACTGTGGGGCTTTAAAAAGTGGTTATTCAACATGAGGCACAATCCTTTTGATATTTTGCATCAGTTTTTCAACATTTGAAAAAATAAGTTTTTTTGATGAAAACGATGATCCCGGACCTGTCGAACTTTCTCCACATAGTCAGAAATGTTCATTTTTTATTGTTTTCTCTTTTGACTATAAACTATTATTAAATGTGAATTATCGCTTTTGGAACTAAAATAAGTGTGTTTAGAGTCATTTTTCTGCCAGAAATTGGTCGAAATAGAAGCTTCTGAGAAGGAGGAAAAGTCTGTTAAAATGGCAATTTTGGTCACTGTGTGACTTTAAAAAGTGGTTATTCAACATGAGGCACAATCCATTTGACATTTTGAATCATTTTTTCACCATTTGAAAAAATATTTTTTTTGATGAAAAATGATGACCTCAGACCTGTCGAACTTTCTCCACATAGTCAGAAATGGTTATTTTTTATTGTTTTCTTTTTTGACTGTAAATACTATTAAATGTGAATTATCATGTTTGGAACTAAAATGAAGGTGTTTAGAGTCATTTTTCTGACAGGAATTGGTCGAAATAGAAGCTTCTGAGAAGGAGGAAAAGTCTGTTAAAATGGCAATTTTGGTCACTGTGTGACTTTAAAAAGTGGTTATTCAACATGAGGCACAATCCATTTGACATTTTGAATAATTTTTTCACCATTTGAAAAAATATTTTTTTTGATGCAAAATGATGACCTCAGACCTGTCGAACTTTCTCCACATAGTCAGAAATAGTCATTTTTTATTGTTTTCTTTTTTGACTGTAAATGACTATTAAATGTGAATTATCATGTTTGGAACTAAAATGAAGGTGTTTAGAGTCATTTTTCTGACAGAAATTGGTCGAAATAGAAGCTTCTGAGTAGGAGGAAAAGTCTGTTAAAATGGCAATTTTGGTCACTGTGTGGCTTCAAAAAGTGGTTATTCAAAATGAGGCACAATCCATTTGACATTTTGATTCATTTTATCAACATTCGAAAAAAAAAATGTTTTGATGAAAAACGATGAACCCGGACCTGTCAAACTTTCTCCAGATGGTCAGAAATGGTCATATTTTAATGTTTTCTCTTTTGACTGTAAATGACTATTAAATGTGAATTATCACTTTTGGAACTAAAATAAGAGTAATTAGAGTCATTTTTCTGCCAGAAATTGATCGAAATTGAAGCTCTGAGCAGGAGGAAAAGTCTGTAAAAATTGCAATTTTGGTCACTGTGGGGCTTTAAAAAGTGGTTATTCAACATGAGGCACCATTCTTTTGATATTTTGCATCAGTTTTTCAACATTTGAAAAAATTAGGGGTATATTACCAACAACTAGCGATAATTTTTGTCTCTAACTTGTTTAGAGACAAAAATTATCGCCGCACATCGGCGATTTTTATCGCATATAAACCTTGCTATTAGCAAGGTTTATTGCAAATGCGATAAAAAACGGCCGCAATGCATGAATATCGCTGAAAAGTCAGCGATATTCATGCATTATCGAGCAAATGCTCTTAGCCATGTTATCCACCTCCCATTGGATAACATGGTGAAGAACTGCTCAGGGCAGGTGTTAGCTTTTGGAGATATTCGCGCTTAGCGCGAATATCTCCAAAAGTTGGTAATAGGAGATAGCGATGTTAGCGACTGTTTCCAGTCGCTAACATCTTGGCACGCCCACTTTGCATGTCATTAGTGATAAATATCACTGACATGCAAAGCGGGGCCCAAGATGGTCGCTATCTCCTATTAGCTGTCACTAACTGGTGTTAGCGACAGCTTGGTAATAGGGAGATAATTTTATCTCCGCTTTCTTGGCTTTTAAAGCCAAAAAAGCGGAGATAAACCCCTTGATAATATACCCCTAAGTTTTTTTGATGAAAACGATGATCCCGGACCTGTCGAACTTTCTCCACATAGTCAGAAATGTTCATTTTTTATTGTTTTCTCTTTTGACTATAAACTACTATGAAATGTGAATTATCGCTTTTGGAACTAAAATAAGTGTGTTTAGAGTCATTTTTCTGCCAGAAATTGGTCGAAATAGAAGCTTCTGAGAAGGAGGAAAAGTCTGTTAAAATGGCAATTTTGGTCACTGTGTGACTTTAAAAAGTGGTTATTCAACATGAGGCACAATCCATTTGACATTTTGAATCATTTTTTCACCATTTGAAAAAATATTTTTTTTGATGAAAAATGATGACCTCAGACCTGTCGAACTTTCTCCACATAGTCAGAAATAGTCATTTTTTATTGTTTTCTTTTTTGACTGTAAATGACTATTAAATGTGAATTATCATGTTTGGAACTAAAATGAAGGTGTTTAGAGTCATTTTTCTGACAGAAATTGGTCGAAATAGAAGCTTCTGAGTAGGAGGAAAAGTCTGTTAAAATGGCAATTTTGGTCACTGTGTGGCTTCAAAAAGTGGTTATTCAAAATGAGGCACAATCCATTTGACATTTTGATTCATTTTTTCAACATTCGAAAAAAAAAATGTTTTGATGAAAAACGATGAACCCGGACCTGTCAAACTTTCTCCAGATGGTCAGAAATGGTCATATTTTAAGGTTTTCTCTTTTGACTGTAAATTTTTTATTTATTTATTTTTATTTGCATGTTTGTATGGCGCTGGGAATCGACTCCCGAAGGAGTATCTCCGCGCCTTAGGCAGCATCTGAAGACAGCAAACTAGTCCTGATTTATTGAGTAAGCACTAAGGCCAGCTAAAAATTAAATAGGAAGGTTTTAAGTTTTTTCCTAAAAGGGAAATGTTCCCTGCATATTCTAATATCCTTTGGGAGTTGGTTCCACAACTTGGGGCCAGCTACTGATAAAGCCCTTCCACCCTTTCTTGCCTTAAAGGCCCTGGGAACACATAACAATTCCTGATCTCCTGATCTTAGAGATCTAGATGGAACATAAGGGGTGAATTTTTCCGTAAGGTAACTAGGACCTTTTCCAGTGAGGCATTTGTGGATGATACAACAGATCTTAAACATCACCCTCTGCTTCACTGGAAGCCAATGGAGTTTGGTCAGCAACGGTTTTGAGGGAGTACGAGGCGGGGCATTTAAAACCAGTCGCGCAGCAGTATTTTGCACCACCTGCAATCTGGCAAAAATCCCCTCGTTGGCAGCTAGCATCAACCCATTGCAGTAATCCAGCCTGCTTAGCACCAGTGACTGGACCAACGTTCTCCTGGTTGTATCCGGCAACAGAGGGAATACTCTCCTGAGAAGCCCAATGACATGAAAACATGAGCTTACCACTTGATTTGTTTGTTGTGTTAGGGCAAGCTCATGATCCAATTTCACTCCAAGGTCTTTTACCACCATTTTGGGCTCAGGGACGGGGCCAAGATCTTGAGGCCACCAGTCCGGAGTCCACAGGCGTTTGGCTTCTCCGAAGAGCATAACCTCGGTCTTGGAGACGTTGCACTGAAGGAAGTTAGCTGCCATCCAGCATGCCACCTCCTTCATCCCCTGGGCAAAGGAGTCACGCACTTCAGGAGTCATAGTTTTAAAAGGGAAGAGGAGTTGGGTATCATCCGCGTATGATACTGGAATGAACCCATGGGATCTCATGATGTTAGCTAGGGGTGCCACGTAGATGTTAAATAACGTCGGGCTCAAACAAGAGCCCTGTGGCACCCCCTTCGAGATCGCCACCACCTCAGATTGGTATGGTCCCAGAATGACTCTTTGGGTGCGTTTGATGAAGAAACTCCTTAGCCAGGCCAGAGCCTTGCCTTCCAGACCGATGTCAACTAGTCTGGAGGTCATGATGTCGTGTGACACAGTGTCAAACGCCGCTGACAAATCTAAGAGTACAAGGACAATGGAATAGCCCTTGTCCTGTAGCATCTGAAGATTGTCAGCGACGGACAGCAAGGCGGTCTCAGTACTGTGCCTGGGCCTAAAGCCCGACTGAGAGGGATCAAGCCCACCTGCATGTTCAATGAACTTTGACAAATGCTGATTTACGTATCTCTCAGCGAGCTTCCCCATAAAAGGGAGAAGAGAGATCGGTCTCAGGTTTGTCAAATCGGATCAGGGGATCGAGTTGTTTTTCCGCAAGGGTCTCACAAGGGCCTGTTTCCAATCTAAAGGGACTTCCCCTGAACACAGGGACAGATTGACTACATGTCGCATTCCAGCCCCCAAATCATCCAACAGAAGTGGCATAATACGTGCCGGGATGATGTCTGTGGGGCACCCACTTTTTGTTCGAGCGACAAGAACAGTCAGCTCTTCCATAGAGATGGGGGGGAAAGCGGCAAGCTTCTTAGCCTCATTACATGCAGTTATAGTATAAGGCTGGACTTGATGGTCAATTTTTACTGGATTATTAGGGATGGAATTAGATGTTAGTATCTTAGTGTAGATAGCTTCAATTTTCCTAACAAAGAACTGGGAGATATTCTCACAGAGCTCTTGAGATTCGATCCCATCAGTATCACAGGCAGTGGGCTTGGTAAATGTCTGTAAAATTTGATACAGAGTTTTTACGTTAGTACCAGCCTCTGTCAATTGAACTGCTATGTGTTGTTTCCTAGCAGCTCGGATTGCTTTGTGGTAGCATTTAAACGACCTCCTAAAGCTTTCCTTATCCTCTGCCAGATGTGTGACTCTCCATTTTTTCTCTAACTTTCTCATATTTATTTTTAATTGTCTGAGATCCCCCGTGAACCAGACTTCTTGTTTTGGGGCAGGTCGGGGTTTATAGGTTCTAGGCGGGACCACCTGGTTAATGGTAGTTAACGTGGCTTCGTTAAATGCACTCAAAACTGAGGTGACATTATCTCCGCATGTTTCCCATTTTGGTTCGGAGTATTTATCCCTGAAGCCTTCTGGGGTTAGTTTGTTCCAGGGTCTCCTGATCTCAGCCATAGTCCTATGGATGGCTTTGGCTTTGTAGTTGGAACGAGTAAAAAACATTATAACAGAGTGGTCCGTCCAATCAACTTGATTGGAAGTCAGGCAATCAATAGCTCTTGAGTTACAGAGCACTAAATCTAAAGTATGGCCTGCAGAATGGGTAGGCCCCTGATTCTTTTTATTGAGTCCAAGTGTGGACATGTCTGTTAGCACAGTCTGTGCCTCAATGCACGTGGTAATCTCACTGTGGATGTTAAAATCCCCCACCAGGATAAAATCAGAATTGGCTTGCATGTGAGGTGCCAGGATTTCCATTAATTTAATGGAAAAGGACCCACACGGGCCAGGAGGCCGGTACAGAAGTGCACCCTTCCTGGTTTCCCTAGAAGTAGGGTTAATGGAAAAAATCATGAGCTCCATTTCTGGGGTACACACAGTTTCAATGACTATAATCTCCATCTCTTGTTTAAAAACAATAGCTAGCCCTCCTCCCGTTTTAATGGGACGGTCCAGCCTTACTATTTTGTACCCTGCCGGTACTCCCAACGTTATGGCAGGAACTGTGTGAGGCTTAAGCCAGGTCTCAGTTAAGAAACATAGATGAGGTCTCTCTGTTGTTATGAGATCCCAGACCTGTGTAGCATGAGAAACAAGGGACCGGACATTGCACAAAAGATTCTTGCACGTTAGGGGCGGATCATTAGGGGCATTAATAGCCAATGTTGGTGGATTGGTGCTCAGAACTGCCCTGGCACACTTTAGATGAGGAGGAGTGATTGTGGCAGTGCTGGTAAATTTCATATGACATACTAAACAAGAGAAAGGTCCCCCCACACTGGAAGAAGTCCGGTGGGGACACAGTGTGGTAACATACCTGCCTATTTCCAATAGAGTATGGCGAGAATATGACAGCGTGGTACAATGGCCATTCTCTGCTGGGAAGGTGCAATCTGCCATGGCCCCCTGCCCCTAGCCCCGTCCTGTCGCGGACGGGCGCAGACGGGCTGGTCTTCGGCTCGTCTTAGGCGCAGGAGTAGGCGCCACACTGCGCGTAAACACTGCGCGTTTAGGCCGACGAGTTGCTTTATAGCCCTCGAGTAGGGGAGAGCTGGAGCGCTAACCGCTCGCCTCCCTGGGTGCTCCTGGCTCTGCCCCGCCTTCCGCCCCCGTGATTGGCTGAAGGGTCGGGCTGGGCGAGCAGGCACAGGTCTGGCTACAGAGGAGCTGGTCCCTGATTGGTCCCTGAATGCGTGTGGGAGTGCGGATTTGTTTCACAGAGTGCAACTAAAATAAACAATTCCTGCGCTCTTACAGATCCTGACACTCTTTAAAAATACGATTTAAATTCAATTTTAACACAGTAAAATACGATATTTCTCGCTCACGGAGCTATTAACTCAGTAAAAACAGTGCAAGCAATCTGCACACAGAATGGCGCCAAGCGGAGTGGGAGGAAGCTGCCACTCCTATGACTATTAAATATGAATTATCACTTTTGGAACTAAAATAAGAGTAATTAGAGTCATTTTTCTGCCAGAAATTGATCTAAATTGAAGCTCTGAGTAGGAGGAAAAGTCTGTAAAAATTGCAATTTTGGTCACTGTGGGGCTTTAAAAAGTGGTTATTCAACATGAGGCACAATCCTTTTGATATTTTGCATCATTTTTTCAACATTTGAAAAAATAAGTTTTTTTGATGAAAACGATGAATCCGGACCTGTCGAACTTTCTCCACATAGTCAGAAGTGGTCATTTTTTATTGTTTTCTCTTTTGACTATAAACGACTATTAAATGTGAATTATCGCTTTTGGAACTAAAATAAGAGTGTTTAGAGTAATTTTTCTGCCAGAAATTCCTCAAAATAGAAGCTAAAGTCTGTTAAAATGGCAATTTTGGTCACTGTGTGACTTTAAAAAGTGGTTATTCAACATGAGGCACAATCCATTTGACATTTTGAATCATTTTTTCACCATTTGAAAAAATAATTTTTTTGATGAAAACGATGACCACAGACCTGTCGAACTTTCTCCACATAGTCAGAAATGGTCATTTTTTATTGTTTTCTTTTTTGACTGTAAATGACTATTAAATGTGAATATCATGTTTGGAACTAAAATGAAGGTGTTGAGACTCATTTTTCTTCCAGAAATTGGTCGAAATAGAAGCTTCTGAGTAGGAGGAAAAGTCTGTTAAAATGGCAATTTTGGTCACTGTGTGGCTTTAAAAAGTGGTTATTCAACATAAGGCACAATCCTTTTGAAATTTTGAATCATTTTTTCAACATTTGAAAAAAAAATGTTTTGATGAAAAACGATGAACCTGGACCTGTCAAACTTTCTCCAGATGGTCAGAAATGGTCATATTTTAATGTTTTCTCTTTTGACTGTAAATAACTATTGAATATGAATTATCACTTTTGGAACTAAAATAAGAGTGTTCAGAGTAATTTTTCTGCCAGAAATTGATCGAAATAGAAGCTTCTGAGTAGGAGGAAAAGTCTGTAAAAATGGCAATTTTGGTCACTGTGGGGCTTTAAAAAGTGGTTATTCAACATGAGGCACAATCCTTTTGATATCTTGCATCGTTTTTACAACATTTGAAAAAATAATTTTTTTGATGAAAAACGATGGCCGCAGACCTGTCGAACTTTCTCCACATAGTCAAAAATGGTCATTTTTTATTCTTTTCTTTTTTGACTGTAAATGACTATTAAATATGAATTATCACTTTTGGAACTAAAATAAGAGTGTTTAGAGTCATTTTTCTGCCAGAAATTCATCATAATAGAAGCTTCAGAGTAGGAGGAAAAGTCTGTAAAAATTGCAATTTTTGGTCACTTTGGGGCTTTAACAAGTGGTTATTCAACATGAGGCACAATCCTTTTGATATTTTGCATCATTTTTTCAACATTTGAAAAAATAAGTTTTTTTGATGAAAACGATGATCCTGGACCTGTCGAACTTTCTCCACATAGTAAGAAATGTTCATTTTTAATTGTTTTCTCTTTTGACTATAAACTACTATTAAATGTGAATTATCGCTTTTGGAACTAAAATAAGTGTGTTTAGAGTCATTTTTCTGCCAGAAATTGGTCGAAATAGAAGCTTCTGAGAAGGAGGAAAAGTCTGTTAAAATGGCAATTTTGGTCACTGTGTGGCTTTGAAAAGTGGTTATTCAACATAAGGCACAATCCTTTTGAAATTTTGAATCATTTTTTAAACATTTGAAAAAAAAAATGTTTTGATGAAAAACGATGAACCTGGACCTGTCAAGCTTTCTCCAGATGGTCAGAAATGGTCATATTTTAATGTTTTCTCTTTTGACTGTAAATGACTATTAAATATGAATTATCACTTTTGGAACTAAAATAAAAGTGTTTAGAGTCATTTTTCTGCCAGAAATTGATCGAAATTAAAGCTTCTGAGTAGGAGGAAAAGTCTGTAAAAATTGCAATTTTGGTCACTGTGGGGCTTTAAAAAGTGGTTATTCAACATGAGGCACAATCCTTTTGATATTTTGCATCATTTTTTCAACATTTGAAAAAATAAGTTTTTTTGATGAAAACGATGATCCCGGACCTGTCGAACTTTCTCCACATAGTCAGAAATGTTCATTTTTTATTGTTTTCTCTTTTGACTATAAACTACTATTAAATGTGAATTATCGCTTTTGGAACTAAAATGAAGGTGTTTAGAGTCATTTTTCTGAAAGAAATTGGTCGAAATAGAAGCTTCTGAGAAGGAGGAAAAGTCTGTTAAAATGGCAATTTTGGTCACTGTGTGACTTTAAAAAGTGGTTATTCAACATGAGGCACAATCCATTTGACATTTTGAATCATTTTTTCACCATTTGAAAAAATATTTTTTTTGATGAAAAATGATGACCTCAGACCTGTCGAACTTTCTCCACATAGTCAGAAATGGTTATTTTTTAGTGTTTTCTTTTTTGACTGTAAATACTATTAAATGTGAATTATCATGTTTGGAACTAAAATGAAGGTGTTTAGAGTCATTTTTCTGACAGGAATTGGTCGAAATAGAAGCTTCTGAGAAGGAGGAAAAGTCTGTTAAAATGGCAATTTTGGTCACTGTGTGACTTTAAAAAGTGGTTATTCAACATGAGGCACAATCCATTTGACATTTTGAATAATTTTTTCACCATTTGAAAAAATATTTTTTTTGATGCAAAATGATGACCTCAGACCTGTCGAACTTTGTCCACATAGTCAGAAATAGTCATTTTTTATTGTTTTCTTTTTTGACTGTAAATGACTATTAAATGTGAATTATCATGTTTGGAACTAAAATGAAGGTGTTTAGAGTCATTTTTCTGCCAGAAATTTATCGAAATAGAAGCTTCTGAGTAGGAGGAAAAGTCTGTAAAAATGGCAATTTTGGTCACTGTGGGGCTTTAAAAAGTGGTTATTCAACATGAGGCACAATCCTTTTGATATTTTGCATCGTTTTTTCAACATTTGAAAAAATAATTTTTTTGATGAAAAACGATGGCCACAGACCTGTCGAACTTTCTCCACATAGTCAGAAATGGTCATTTTTTATTGTTTTCTCTTTTGACTATAAACGACTATTAAATGTGAATTATCGCTTTTGGAACTAAAATAAGTGTGTTTAGAGTCATTTTTCTGCCAGAAATTGGTCGAAATAGAAGCTTCTGAGAAGGAGGAAAAGTCTGTTAAAATGGCAATTTTGGTCACTGTGTGACTTTAAAAAGTGGTTATTCAACATGAGGCACAATCCATTTGACATTTTGAATAATTTTTTCACCATTTGAAAAAATATTTTTTTTGATGAAAAATGATGACCTCAGACCTGTCGAACTTTCTCCACATAGTCAGAAATAGTCATTTTTTATTGTTTTCTTTTTTGACTGTAAATGACTATTAAATGTGAATTATCATGTTTGGAACTAAAATGAAGGTGTTTAGAGTCATTTTTCTGACAGAAATTGGTCGAAATAGAAGCTTCTGAGTAGGAGGAAAAGTCTGTTAAAATGGCAATTTTGGTCACTGTGTGGCTTCAAAAAGTGGTTATTCAAAATGAGGCACAATCCAATTGACATTTTGATTCATTTTTTCAACATTCGAAAAAAAAAAATGTTTTGATGAAAAACGATGAACCCGGACCTGTCAAACTTTCTCCAGATGGTCAGAAATGGTCATATTTTAAGGTTTTCTCTTTTGACTGAAAGCGACTGAATGAGATAGCCTGCCTTCATGGACTCCGCACAGTCCTTTTATACAGTTTTTTATGCCTTAGGCACATATTTGAAATACATTCCCAGAACGTGCACACAGATGCAAAACCCACTTTCAAGATAAGTCCAGGCCATAAACAATGTCCACATAATGAATACATTCTTTAGCTGACAAGGCCGGATAACCCCAAAACAGTAAGGTCACAGCCCATGGCGTAAATAGCTCATGGAGGCAGGAACAGGGACAGATGGAAGTGAGATAGGCAGGGTGCATGCTCGATGAAAAGGTTTATGGCATGTTGGGCCTAGATGCTATCTTGCTCGGCCACTGGGAGAGTAACTGACCAAACAGGTTCGGCCTGGGGCAATGGTTTCACCTGGTCCAGGTCAGGAAAAAGTCAAACAAGGTGTACGTGGCCTTTTAGAATCGAATTTAGCTGTGTGTTATAGCATATGTAAAGGGCAACATACAACATGGCTGCTGTACACAAAATGGATGCCAAGGGTTCAAAACGAAAATGACAATTTCGAGGTGAAATTGTTACTGGAACATAACGAAAATGCTTGTACATAGTGTACTGGCTATTCTCGGTCTTTTGATATAAAAATCGTCATGCTATGACAAAGTTTATTACATGAGTCCAGAATTTAAAGTACCACAGGACCTGTCAAACTTTCTCCAGATGGTCAGAAATGGTCATATTTTAATGTTTTCTCTTTTGACTGTAAATGACTATTAAATATGAATTATCACTTTTGGAACTAAAATAAGAGTAATTAGAGTCATTTTTCTGCCAGAAATTGATCGAAATTGAAGCTCTGAGTAGGAGGAAAAGTCTGTAAAAATTGCAATTTTGGTCACTGTGGGGCTTTAAAAAGTGGTTATTCAACATGAGGCACAATCCTTTTGATATTTTGCATCATTTTTTCAGCATTTGAAAAAATAAGTTTTTTTGATGAAAACGATGAATCCGGACCTGTCGAACTTTCTCCACATAGTCAGAAATGGTCATTTTTTATTGTTTTCTCTTTTGACTATAAACGACTATTAAATGTGAATTATCGCTTTTGGAACTAAAATAAGTGTGTTTAGAGTCATTTTTCTGCCAGAAATTGGTCTGCGTAGGAGGAAAAGTCTGTAAAAATTGCAATTTTGGTCACTGTGGGGCTTTAAAAAGTGGTTATTCAACATGAGGCACAATCCTTTTGATATTTTGCATCATTTTTTCAACATTTGAAAAAATAAGTTTTTTTGATGAAAACGATGATCCCGGACCTGTCGAACTTTCTCCACGTAGTCAGAAATGTTCATTTTTTATTGTTTTCTCTTTTGACTATAAACTACTATTAAATGTGAATTATCGCTTTTGGAACTAAAATAAGTGTTTTTAAAGTTATTTTTCTGCCAGAAATTGGTCGAAATAGAAGCTTCTGAGAAGGAGGAAAAGTTTGTTAAAATGGCAATTTTGGTCACTGTGTGACTTTAAAAAGTGGTTATTCAACATGAGGCACAATCCATTTGACATTTTGAATCATTTTTTCACCATTTGAAAAAATATTTTTTTTGATGAAAAATGATGACCTCAGACCTGTCGAACTTTCTCCACATAGTCAGAAATGGTTATTTGTTATTGTTTTCTTTTTTGACTGTAAATACTATTAAATGTGAATTATCATGTTTGGAACTAAAATGAAGGTGTTTAGAGTCATTTTTCTGACAGAAATTGGTCGAAATAGAAGCTTCTGAGTAGGAGGAAAAGTCTGTTAAAATGGCAATTTTGGTCACTGTGTGGCTTCAAAAAGTGGTTATTCAAAATGAGGCACAATCCATTTGACATTTTGATTCATTTTTTCAACATTCGAAAAAAAATTGTTTTGATGAAAAACGATGAACCTGGACCTGTCAAACTTTCTCCAGATGGTCAGAAATGGTCATATTTTAATGTTTTCTCTTTTGACTGTAAATGACTATTAAATATGAATTATCACTTTTATAACTAAAATAATAGTGTTTAGAGTCATTTTTCTGCCAGAAATTGATCGAAATTAAAGCTTCTGAGTAGGAGGAAAAGTCTGTAAAAATTGCAATTTTGGTCACTGTGGGGCTTTAAAAAGTGGTTATTCAACATGAGGCACAATCCTTTTGATATTTTGCATCAGTTTTTCAACATTTGAAAAAATACGTTTTTTTGATGAAAATTATGATCCCGGACCTGTCGAACTTTCTCCACATAGTCAGAAATGTTCATTTTTTATTGTTTTCTCTTTTGACTATAAACTACTATTAAATGTGAATTATCGCTTTTGGAACTAAAATAAGTGTGTTTAGAGTCATTTTTCTGCCAGAAATTGGTCGAAATAGAAGCTTCTGAGAAGGAGGAAAAGTCTGTTAAAATGGCAATTTTGGTCACTGTGTGACTTTAAAAAGTGGTTATTCAACATGAGGCACAATCCATTTGACATTTTGAATAATTTTTTCACCATTTGAAAAAATAATTTTTTTGATGCAAAATGATGACCTCAGACCTGTCGAACTTTCTCCACATAGTCAGAAATGGTCATTTTTTATTGTTTTCTTTTTTGACTGTAAATGACTATTAAATGTGAATTATCATGTTTGGAACTAAAATGAAGGTGTTTTGATTCATTTTTTCAACATTCGAAAAAAAAATGTTTTGATGAAAAACTATGAACCTGGACCTGTCAAACTTTCTCCAGATGGTCAGAAATGGTCATTTTTTAATGTTTTCTCCTTTGACTGTAAATGACTATTAAATATGAATTATCACTTTTGGAACTAAAATAAGAGTGTTTAGAGTCATTTTTCTGCCAGAAATTGATCGAAATTAAAGCTTCTAAGTAGGAGGAAAAGTCTGTAAAAATTGCAATTTTGGTCACTGTGGGGCTTTAAAAAGTGGTTATTCAACATGAGGCACAATCCTTTTGATATTTTGCATCAGTTTTTCAACATTTGAAAAAATAAGTTTTTTTGGTGAAAACGATGATCCCGGACCTGTCGAACTTTCTCCACATAGTCAGAAATGTTCATTTTTTATTGTTTTCTCTTTTGACTATAAACTATTATTAAATGTGAATTATCGCTTTTGGAACTAAAATAAGTGTGTTTAGAGTCATTTTTCTGCCAGAAATTGGTCGAAATAGAAGCTTCTGAGAAGGAGGAAAAGTCTGTTAAAATGGCAATTTTGGTCACTGTGTGACTTTAAAAAGTGGTTATTCAACATGAGGCACAATCCATTTGACATTTTGAATCATTTTTTCACCATTTGAAAAAATATTTTTTTTGATGAAAAATGATGACCTCAGACCTGTCGAACTTTCTCCACATAGTCAGAAATAGTCATTTTTTATTGTTTTCTTTTTTGACTGTAAATGACTAGTAAATGTGAATTATCATGTTTGGAACTAAAATGAAGGTGTTTACAGTCATTTTTCTGACAGAAATTGGTCGAAATAGAAGCTTCTGAGTAGGAGGAAAAGTCTGTTAAAATGGCAATTTTGGTCACTGTGTGGCTTCAAAAAGTGGTTATTCAAAATGAGGCACAATCCATTTGACATTTTGATTCATTTTTTCAACATTCGAAAAAAGAAATGTTTTGATGAAAAACGATGACCACAGACCTGTCGAACTTTCTCCACATAGTCAGAAATGGTCATTTTTTATTGTTTTCTTTTTTGACTGTAAATGACTATTTAATGTGAATTATTATGTTTGGAACTAAAATGAAGGTGTTGAGACTCATTTTTCTTCCAGAAATTGGTCGAAATAGAAGCTTCTGAGTAAGAGGAAAAGTCTGTTAAAATGGCAATTTTGGTCACTGTGTGGCTTTAAAAAGTGATTATTCAACATAAGGCACAATCCTTTTGAAATTTTGAATCATTTTTTCAACATTTGAAAAAAAGATGTTTTGATGAAAAACGATGAACCTGGATCTGTCAAACTTTCTCCAGATGGTCAGAAATGGTCATATTTTAATGTTTTCTCTTTTGACTGTAAATAACTATTAAATATGAATCATCACTTTTGGAACTAAAATAAGAGTGTTTAGAGTCATTTTTCTGCCAGAAATTGATCGAAATTAAAGCTTCTGAGTAGGAGGAAAAGTCTGTAAAAATTGCAATTTTGGTCACTGTGGGGCTTTAAAAAGTGGTTATTCAACATGAGGCACAATCCTTTTGATATTTTGCATCATTTTTTCAACATTTGAAAAAATAAGTTTTTTTGATGAAAACGATGATCCCGGACCTGTCAAACTTTCTCCACATAGTCAGAAATGTTCATTTTTTATTGTTTTCTCTTTTGACTATAAACTACTATAAAATGTAAATTATCGCTTTTGGAACTAAAATGAGTGTGTTTAGAGTCATTTTTCTGCCAGAAATTGGTCGAAATTAAAGCTTCTGAGAAGGAGGAAAAGTCTGTTAAAATGGCAATTTTGGTCACTGTGTGACTTTAAAAAGTGGTTATTCAACATGAGGCACAATCCATTTGACATTTTGAATAATTTTTTCACCATTTGAAAAAATATTTTTTTGATGAAAAATGATGACCTCAGACCTGTCGAACTTTCTCCACATAGTCAGAAATGTTCATTTTTTATTGTTTTCTCTTTTGACTATAAACTACTATTAAATGTGAATTATCGCTTTTGGAACTAAAATAAGTGTGTTTAGAGTCATTTTTCTGCCAGAAATTGGTCGAAATAGAAGCTTCTGAGAAGGAGGAAAAGTCTGTTAAAATGGCAATTTTGGTCACTGTGTGACTTCAAAAAGTGGTTATTCAACATGAGGCACAATCCATTTGACATTTTGAATCATTTTTTCAACATTTGAAAAAATATTTTTTTTGATGAAAAATGATGACCTCAGACCTGTCGAACTTTCTCCACATAGTCAGAAATAGTCATTTTTTATTGTTTTCTTTTTTGACTGTAAATGACTATTAAATGTGAATTATCATGTTTGGAACTAAAATGAAGGTGTTTAGAGTCATTTTTCTGACAGAAATTGGTCGAAATAGAAGCTTCTGAGTAGGAGGAAAAGTCTGTTAAAATGGCAATTTTGGTCACTGTGTGGCTTCAAAAAGTGGTTATTCAAAATGAGGCACAAACCATTTGACATTTTGAATCATTTTTTCAACATTTGAAAAAAAAGATGTTTTGATGAAAAACGATGAACCTGGATCTGTCAAACTTTCTCCAGATGGTCAGAAATGGTCATATTTTAATGTTTTCTCTTTTGACTGTAAATAACTATTAAATATGAATCATCACTTTTGGAACTAAAATAAGAGTGTTTAGAGTCATTTTTCTGCCTGAAATTGATCGAAATTAAAGCTTCTGAGTAGGAGGAAAAGTCTGTAAAAATTGCAATTTTGGTCACTGTGGGGCTTTAAAAAGTGGTTATTCAACATGAGGCACAATCCTTTTGATATTTTGCATCAGTTTTTCAACATTTGAAAAAATACGTTTTTTTGATGAAAATGATGATCCCGGACCTGTCGAACTTTCTCCACATAGTCAGAAATGTTCATTTTTTATTGTTTTCTCTTTTGACTATAAACTACTATAAAATGTAAATTATCGCTTTTGGAACTAAAATAAGTGTGTTTAGAGTTATTTTTCTGCCAGAAATTGGTCGAAATAGAAGCTTCTGAGAAGGAGGAAAAGTCTGTTAAAATGGCAATTTTGGTCACTGTGTGACTTTAAAAAGTGGTTATTCAACATGAGGCACAATCCATTTGACATTTTGAATCATTTTTTCACCATTTGAAAAAATAATTTTTTTGATGAAAAACGATGACCACAGACCTGTCGAACTTTCTCCACATAGTCAGAAATGGTCATTTTTTATTGTTTTCTTTTTTGACTGTAAATGACTAATGTGAATTATCATGTTTGGAACTAAAATGAAGGTGTTGAGACTCATTTTTCTTCCAGAAATTGGTCGAAATAGAAGCTTCTGAGTAAGAGGAAAAGTCTGTTAAAATGGCAATTTTGGTCACTGTGTGGCTTTAAAAAGTGGTTATTCAACATAAGGCACAATCCTTTTGAAATTTTGAATAATTTTTTCAACATTTGAAAAAAAAGATGTTTTGATGAAAAACGATGAACCTGGATCTGTCAAACTTTCTCCAGATGGTCAGAAATGGTCATATTTTAATGTTTTCTCTTTTGACTGTAAATAACTATTAAATATGAATCATCACTTTTGGAACTAAAATAAGAGTGTTTAGAGTCATTTTTCTGCCAGAAATTGATCGAAATTAAAGCTTCTGAGTAGGAGGAAAAGTCTGTAAAAATTGCAATTTTGGTCACTGTGGGGCTTTAAAAAGTGGTTATTCAACATGAGGCACAATCCTTTTGATATTTTGCATCATTTTTTCAACATTTGAAAAAATAAGTTTTTTTGATGAAAACGATGATCCCGGACCTGTCAAACTTTCTCCACATAGTCAGAAATGTTCATTTTTTATTGTTTTCTCTTTTGACTATAAACTACTATAAAGTGTAAATTATCGCTTTTGGAACTAAAATAAGTGTGTTTAGAGTCATTTTTCTGCCAGAAATTGGTCGAAATTAAAGCTTCTGAGAAGGAGGAAAAGTCTGTTAAAATGGCAATTTTGGTCACTGTGTGACTTTAAAAAGTGGTTATTCAACATGAGGCACAATCCATTTGACATTTTGAATCATTTTTTCACCATTTGAAAAAATATTTTTTTTGATGAAAAATGATGACCTCAGACCTGTCGAACTTTCTCCACATAGTCAGAAATGGTTATTTTTTATTGTTTTCTTTTTTGACTGTCAATACTATTAAATGTGAATTATCATGTTTGGAACTAAAATGAAGGTGTTTAGAGTCATTTTTCTGACAGAAATTGGTCGAAATAGAAGCTTCTGAGTAGGAGGAAAAGTCTGTTAAAATGGCAATTTTGGTCACTGTGTGGCTTCAAAAAGTGGTTATTCAAAATGAGGCACAATCCATTTGACATTTTGATTCATTTTTTCAACATTCGAAAAAAAAACATGTTTTGATGAAAAACGATGAACCCGGACCTGTCAAACTTTCTCCAGATGGTCAGAAATGGTCATATTTTAAGGTTTTCTCTTTTGACTGTAAATGACTATTAAATATGAATTATCACTTTTGGAACTAAAATAAGAGTAATTAGAGTCATTTTTCTGCCAGAAATTGATCGAAATTGAAGCTCTGAGTAGGAGGAAAAGTCTGTAAAAATTGCAATTTTGGTCACTGTGGGGCTTTAAAAAGTGGTTATTCTACATGAGGCACAATCCTTTTGATATTTTGCATCATTTTTTCAACATTTGAAAAAATAAGTTTTTTGGATAAAAACGATGATCCCGGACCTGTCAAACTTTCTCCACATAGTCAGAAATGTTCATTTTTTATTGTTTTCTCTTTTGACTATAAACTACTATAAAATGTAAATTATCGCTTTTGGAACTAAAATAAGTGTGTTTAGAGTCATTTTTCTGCCAGAAATTGGTCGAAATAGAAGCTTCTGAGAAGGAGGAAAAGTCTGTTAAAATGGCAATTTTGGTCACTGTGTGACTTTAAAAAGTGGTTATTCAACATGAGGCACAATCCATTTGACATTGTGAATCATTTTTTCACCATTTGAAAACATATTTTTTTGATGAAAAATGATGACCTCAGACCTGTCGAACTTTCTCCACATAGTCAGAAATGGTCATTTTTTATTGTTTTCTTTTTTGACTGTAAATGACTATTAAATGTGAATTATCATGTTTGGAACTAAAATGAAGGTGTTTAGAGTCATTTTTCTGACAGAAATTGGTCGAAATAGAAGCTTCTGAGTAGGAGGAAAAGTCTGTTAAAATGGCAATTTTGGTCACTGTGTGGCTTCAAAAAGTGGTTATTCAAAATGAGGCACAATACATTTGACATTTTGATTCATTTTTTCAACATTCGAAAAAAAAATGTTTTGATGAAAAACGATGAACCTGGACCTGTCAAACTTTCTCCAGATGGTCAGAAATGGTCATATTTTAATGTTTTCTCTTTTGACTGTAAATGACTATTAAATATGAATTATCACTTTTGGAACTAAAATAAGAGTGTTTAGAGTCATTTTTCTGCCAGAAATTGATCGAAATTAAAGCTTCTGAGTAGGAGGAAAAGTCTGTAAAAATTGCAATTTTGGTCACTGTGGGGCTTTAAAAAGTGGTTATTCAACATGAGGCACAATCCTTTTGATATTTTGCATCAGTTTTTCAACATTTGAAAAAATAAGTTTTTTTGATGAAAACGATGATCCCGGACCTGTCGAACTTTCTCCACATAGTCAGAAATTTTCATTTTTTATTGTTTTCTCTTTTGACTATAAACTATTATTAAATGTGAATTATCGCTTTTGGAACTAAAATAAGTGTGTTTAGAGTCATTTTTCTGCCAGAAATTGGTCGAAATAGAAGCTTCTGAGAAGGAGGAAAAGTCTGTTAAAATGGCAATTTTGGTCACTGTGTGACTTTAAAAAGTGGTTATTCAACATGAGGCACAATCCATTTGACATTTTGAATCATTTTTTCACCATTTGAAAAAATATTTTTTTTGATGAAAAATGATGACCTCAGACCTGTCGAACTTTCTCCACATAGTCAGAAATGTTCATTTTTTATTGTTTTCTCTTTTGACTATAAACTACTATTAAATGTGAATTATCGCTTTTGGAACTAAAATAAGTGTGTTTAGAGTCATTTTTCTGCCAGAAATTGGTCGAAATAGAAGCTTCTGAGAAGGAGGAAAAGTCTGTTAAAATGGCAATTTTGGTCACTCTGTGACTTCAAAAAGTGGTTATTCAACATGAGGCACAATCCATTTGACATTTTGAATCATTTTTTCACCATTTGAAAAAATAATTTTTTTGATGAAAAACGATGACCACAGACCTGTCGAACTTTCTCCACATAGTCAGAAATGGTCATTTTTTATTGTTTTCTATTTTGACTGTAAATGACTATTTAATGTGAATTATCATGTTTGGAACTAAAATGAAGGTGTTGAGACTCATTTTTCTTCCAGAAATTGGTCGAAATAGATGCTTCTGAGTAAGAGAAAAAGTCTGTTAAAATGGCAATTTTGGTCACTGTGTGGCTTTAAAAAGTGGTTATTCAACATAAGGCACAATCCTTTTGAAATTTTGAATCATTTTTTCAACATTTGAAAAAAAACATGTTTTGATGAAAAACGATGAACCTGGATCTGTCAAACTTTCTCCAGATGGTCAGAAATGGTCATATTTTAATGTTTTCTCTTTTGACTGTAAATAACTATTAAATATGAATCATCACTTTTGGAACTAAAATAAGAGTGTTTAGAGTCATTTTTCTGCCAGAAATTGATCGAAATTAAAGCTTCTGAGTAGGAGGAAAAGTCTGTAAAAATTGCAATTTTGGTCACTGTGGGGCTTTAAAAAGTGGTTATTCAACATGAGGCACAATCCTTTTGATATTTTGCATTGTTTTTTCAACATTTGAAAAAATAATTTTTTTGATGAAAAACGATGGCCACAGACCTGTCGAACTTTCTCCATAAAGTCAGAAATGGTCATTTTTTATTCTTTTCTTTTTTGACTGTAAATGACTATTAAATATGAATTATCACTTTTGGAACTAAAATAAGAGTGTTTAGAGTCATTTTTCTGCCAGAAATTCATCAAAATAGAAGCTTCAGAGTAGGAGAAAAAGTCTGTAAAAATTGCAATTTTTGGTCACTTTGGGGCTTTAACAAGTGGTTATTCAACATGAGGCACAATCCTTTTGATATTTTGCATCATTTTTTCAACATTTGAAAAAATAAGTTTTTTTGATGAAAACGATGATCCTGGACCTGTCGAACTTTCTCCACATAGTCAGAAATGTTCATTTTTTATTGTTTTCTCTTTTGACTATAAACTACTATTAAATGTGAATTATCGCTTTTGGAACTAAAATAAGAGTGTTTAGAGTCATTTTTCTGCCAGAAATTGATCGAAATTAAAGCTTCTGAGTAGGAGGAAATGTCTGTAAAAATTGCAATTTTGGTCACTGTGGGGCTTTAAAAAGTGGTTATTCAACATGAGGCACAATCCTTTTGATATTTTGCATCAGTTTTTCAACATTTGAAGCTTCTGAGAAGGAGGAAAAGTCTGTTAAAATGGCAATTTTGGTCACTGTGTGACTTTAAAAAGTGGTTATTCAACATGAGGCACAATCCATTTGACATTTTGAATCATTTTTTCACCATTTGAAAAAATATTTTTTTTGATGAAAAATGATGACCTCAGACCTGTCGAACTTTCTCCACATAGTCAGAAATGGTTATTTTTTATTGTTTTCTTTTTTGACTGTAAATACTATTAAATGTGAATTATCATGTTTGGAACTAAAATGAAGGTGTTTAGAGTCATTTTTCTGACAGAAATTGGTCGAAATAGAAGCTTCTGAGTAGGAGGAAAAGTCTGTTAAAATGGCAATTTTGGTCACTGTGTGGCTTCAAAAAGTGGTTATTCAAAATGAGGCACAATCCATTTGACATTTTGATTCATTTTTTCAACATTCGAAAAAAAAATGTTTTGATGAAAAACGATGACCTCAGACCTGTCGAACTTTCTCCACATAGTCAGAAATGGTTATTTTTTATTGTTTTCTTTTTTGACTGTAAATACTATTAAATGTGAATTATCATGTTTGGAACTAAAATGAAGGTGTTTAGAGTCATTTTTCTGCCAGAAATTGATCGAAATTGAAGCTCTGAGTAGGAGGAAAAGTCTGTAAAATTTGCAATTTTGGTCACTGTAGGGCTTTAAAAAGTGGTTATTCAACATGAGGCACAATCCTTTTGATATTTTGCATCATTTGAAAAAATAAGTTTTTTGGATAAAAACGATGATCCCGGACCTGTCAAACTTTCTCCACATAGTCAGAAATGTTCATTTTTTATTGTTTTCTCTTTTGACTATAAACTACTATAAAATGTAAATTATCGCTTTTGGAACTAAAATAAGTGTGTTTAGAGTCATTTTTCTGCCAGAAATTGGTCGAAATAGAAGCTTCTGAGAAGGAGGAAAAGTCTGTTAAAATGGCAATTTTGGTCACTGTGTGACTTTAAAAAGTGGTTATTCAACATGAGGCACAATCCATTTGACATTGTGAATCATTTTTTCACCATTTGAAAAAATATTATTTTGATGAAAAATGATGACCTCAGACCTGTCGAACTTTCTCCACATAGTCAGAAATGGTCATTTTTTATTGTTTTCTTTTTTGACTGTAAATGACTATTAAATGTGAATTATCATGTTTGGAACTAAAATGAAGGTGTTTAGAGTCATTTTTCTGACAGAAATTGGTCGAAATAGAAGCTTCTGAGTAGGAGGAAAAGTCTGTTAAAATGGCAATTTTGGTCACTGTGTGGCTTCAAAAAGTGGTTATTCAAAATGAGGCACAATACATTTGACATTTTGATTCATTTTTTCAACATTCGAAAAAAAAATGTTTTGATGAAAAACGATGAACCTGGACCTGTCAAACTTTCTCCAGATGGTCAGAAATGGTCATATTTTAATGTTTTCTCTTTTGACTGTAAATGACTATTAAATATGAATTATCACTTTTGGAACTAAAATAAGAGTGTTTAGAGTCATTTTTCTGCCAGAAATTGATCGAAATTAAAGCTTCTGAGTAGGAGGAAAAGTCTGTAAAAATTGCAATGTTGGTCACTGTGGGGCTTTAAAAAGTGGTTATTCAACATGAGGCACAATCCTTTTGATATTTTGCATCAGTTTTTCAACATTTGAAAAAATAAGTTTTTTTGATGAAAACGATGATCCCGGACCTGTCGAACTTTCTCCACATAGTCAGAAATGTTCATTTTTTATTGTTTTCTCTTTTGACTATAAACTATTATTAAATGTGAATTATCGCTTTTGGAACTAAAATAAGTGTGTTTAGAGTCATTTTTCTGCCAGAAATTGGTCGAAATAGAAGCTTCTGAGAAGGAGGAAAAGTCTGTTAAAATGGCAATTTTGGTCACTGTGTGACTTTAAAAAGTGGTTATTCAACATGAGGCACAATCCATTTGACATTTTGAATCATTTTTTCACCATTTGAAAAAATATTTTTTTTGATGAAAAATGATGACCTCAGACCTGTCGAACTTTCTCCACATAGTCAGAAATGTTCATTTTTTATTGTTTTCTCTTTTGACTATAAACTACTATTAAATGTGAATTATCGCTTTTGGAACTAAAATAAGTGTGTTTAGAGTCATTTTTCTGCCAGAAATTGGTCGAAATAGAAGCTTCTGAGAAGGAGGAAAAGTCTGTTAAAATGGCAATTTTGGTCACTCTGTGACTTCAAAAAGTGGTTATTCAACATGAGGCACAATCCATTTGACATTTTGAATAATTTTTTCAACATTTGAAAAAATATTTTTTTTGATGAAAAATGATGACCTCAGACCTGTCGAACTTTCTCCACATAGTCAGAAATAGTCATTTTTTATTGTTTTCTTTTTTGACTGTAAATGACTATTAAATGTGAATTATCATGTTTGGAACTAAAATGAAGGTGTTTAGAGTCATTTTTCTGACAGAAATTGGTCGAAATAGAAGCTTCTGAGTAGGAGGAAAAGTCTGTTAAAATGGCAATTTTGGTCACTGTGTGGCTTCAAAAAGTGGTTATTCAAAATGAGGCACAAACCATTTGACATTTTGAATCATTTTTTCAACATTTGAAAAAAAAGATGTTTTGATGAAAAACGATGAACCTGGATCTGTCAAACTTTCTCCAGATGGTCAGAAATGGTCATATTTTAATGTTTTCTCTTTTGACTGTAAATGACTATTAAATATGAATTATCACTTTTGGAACTAAAATAAGAGTGTTTAGAGTCATTTTCTGCCAGAAATTGGTCGAAATAGAAGCTTCTGAGAAGGAGGAAAAGTCTGTTAAAATGGCAATTTTGGTCACTGTGGGGCTTTAAAAAGTGGTTATTCAACATGAGGCACAATCCTTTTGATATTTTGCATCATTTTTTCAACATTTGAAAAAATAAGTTTTTTTGATGAAAACGATGATCCCGGACCTGTCGAACTTTCTCCACATAGTCAAAAATGTTCATTTTTTATTGTTTTCTCTTTTGACTATAAACTACTATTAAATGTGAATTATCATGTTTGGAACTAAAATGAAGGTGTTTAGAGTCATTTTTCTGACAGAAATTGGTCGAAATAGAAGCTTCTGAGTAGGAGGAAAAGTCTGTTAAAATGGCAATTTTGGTCACTGTGTGGCTTCAAAAAGTGGTTATTCAAAATGAGGCACAATCCATTTGACATTTTGATTCATTTTTTCAACATTCGAAAAAAAGATGTTTTGATGAAAAACGATGAACCTGGACCTGTCAAACTTTCTCCAGATGGTCAGAAATGGTCATATTTTAATGTTTTCTCTTTTGACTGTAAATGACTATTAAATATGAATTATCACTTTTGGAACTAAAATAAGAGTGTTTAGAGTCATTTTCTGCCAGAAATTGATCGAAATTAAAGCTTCTGAGTAGGAGGAAAAGTCTGTAAAAATTGCAATTTTGGTCACTGTGGGGCTTTAAAAAGTGGTTATTCAACATGAGGCACAATCCTTTTGATATTTTGCATCAGTTTTTCAACATTTGAAAAAATAAGTTTTTTTGATGAAAACGATGAATCCGGACCTGTCGAACTTTCTCCACATAGTCAGAAATGGTCATTTTTTATTGTTTTCTCTTTTGACTATAAACGACTATTAAATGTGAATTATCGCTTTTGGAACTAAAATAAGTGTGTTTAGAGGCATTTTTCTGCCAGAAATTGGTCGAAAGAGAAGCTTCTGAGAAGGAGGAAAATTCTGTTAAAATGGCAATTTTGGTCACTGTGTGACTTTAAAAAGTGGTTATTCAACATGAGGCACAATCCATTTGACATTTTGAATCATTTTTTCACCATTTGAAAAAATATTTTTTTTGATGAAAAATGATGACCTCAGACCTGTCGAACTTTCTCCACATAGTCAGAAATAGTCATTTTTTATTGTTTTCTTTTTTGACTGTAAATGACTATTAAATGTGAATTATCATGTTTGGAACTAAAATGAAGGTGTTTAGAGTCATTTTTCTGACAGAAATTGGTCGAAATAGAAGCTTCTGAGTAGAAGGAAAAGTCTGTTAAAATGGCAATTTTGGTCACTGTGTGGCTTCAAAAAGTGGTTATTCAAAATGAGGCACAATCCATTTGACATTTTGATTCATTTTTTCAACATTCGAAAAAAAAAATGTTTTGATGAAAAACGATGAACACCTGTCAAACTTTCTCCAGATGGTCAGAAATGGTCATATTTTAATGTTTTCTCTTTTGACTGTAAATGACTATTAAATATGAATTATCACTTTTGGAACTAAAATAAGAGTGTTTAGAGTCATTTTTCTGCCAGAAATTGATCGAAATTAAAGCTTCTGAGAAGGAGGAAAAGTCTGTTAAAATGGCAATTTTGGTCACTGTGTGACTTTAAAAAGTGGTTATTCAACATGAGGCACAATCCATTTGACATTTTGAATCATTTTTTCACCATTTGAAAAAAATTTTTTTTTTATGAAAAACGATGACCACAGACCTGTCGAACTTTCTCCACATAGTCAGAAATGGTCATTTTTTATTGTTTTCTCTTTTGACTATAAACGACTATTAAATGTGAATTATCGCTTTTGGAACTAAAATAAGTGTGTTGAGACTCATTTTTCTTCCAGAAATTGGTCGAAATAGAAGCTTCTGAGTAAGAGGAAAAGTCTGTTAAAATGGCAATTTTGGTCACTGTGTGGCTTTAAAAAGTGGTTATTCAACATAAGGCACAATCCTTTTGAAATTTTGAATCATTTTTTCAACATTTGAAAAAAAAGATGTTTTGATGAAAAACGATGAACCTGGATCTGTCAAACTTTCTCCAGATGGTCAGAAATGGTCATATTTTAATGTTTTCTCTTTTGACTGTAAATAACTATTAAATATGAATCATCACTTTTGGAACTAAAATAAGAGTGTTTAGAGTCATTTTTCTGCCAGAAATTGATCGAAATTAAAGCTTCTGAGTAGGAGGAAAAGTCTGTAAAAATTGCAATTTTGGTCACTGTGGGGCTTTAAAAAGTGGTTATTCAACATGAGGCACAATCCTTTTGATATTTTGCATCATTTTTTCAACATTTGAAAAAATAAGTTTTTTTGATGAAAACGATGATCCCGGACCTGTCAAACTTTCTCCACATAGTCAGAAATGTTCATTTTTTATTGTTTTCTCTTTTGACTATAAACTACTATAAAATGTAAATTATCGCTTTTGGAACTAAAATAAGTGTGTTTAGAGTCATTTTTCTGCCAGAAATTGGTCGAAATAGAAGCTTCTGAGAAGGAGGAAAAGTCTGTTAAAATGGCAATTTTGGTCACTGTGTGACTTTAAAAAGTGGTTATTCAACATGAGGCACAATCCATTTGACATTTTTGACTCATTTTTTCACCTTTTGAAAAAATATTTTTTTGATGAAAAATGATGACCTCAGACCTGTCGAACTTTCTCCACATAGTCAGAAATGGTCATTATTTATTGTTTTCTTTTTTGACTGTAAATGACTATTAAATGTGAATTATCATGTTTGGAACTAAAATGAAGGTGTTTAGAGTCATTTTTCTGACAGAAATTGGTCGAAATAGAAGCTTCTGAGTAGGAGGAAAAGTCTGTTAAAATGGCAATTTTGGTCACTGTGTGGCTTCAAAAAGTGGTTATTCAAAATGAGGCACAATCCATTTGACATTTTGATTCATTTTTTCAACATTCGAAAAAAAAAATGTTTTGATGAAAAACGATGAACACCTGTCAAACTTTCTCCAGATGGTCAGAAATGGTCATATTTTAATGTTTTCTCTTTTGACTGTAAATGACTATTAAATATGAATTATCACTTTTGGAACTAAAATAAGAGTGTTTAGAGTCATTTTTCTGCCAGAAATTGATCGAAATTAAAGCTTCTGAGTAGGAGGAGAAGTCTGTAAAAATTGCAATTTTGGTCACTGTGGGGCTTTAAAAAGTGGTTATTCAACATGAGGCACAATCCTTTTGATATTTTGCATCATTTTTTCAACATTTGAAAAAATAAGTTTTTTTGATGAAAACGATGAATCCGGACCTGTCGAACTTTCTCCACATAGTCAGAAATGGTCATTTTTTATTGTTTTCTCTTTTGACTATAAACGACTATTAAATGTGAATTATCGCTTTTGGAACTAAAATAAGTGTGTTTAGAGTCATTTTTCTGCCAGAAATTGGTTCAGAAGCTTCTGAGAAGGAGGAAAAGTCTGTTAAAATGGCAATTTTGGTCACTGTGTGACTTTAAAAAGTGGTTATTCAACATGAGGCACAATCCATTTGACATTTTGAATCATTTTTTCACCATTTGAAAAAATAATTTTTTTGATGAAAAACGATGACCACAGACCTGTCGAACTTTCTCAACATAGTCAGAAATGGTCATTTTTTATTGTTTTCTCTTTTGACTATAAACGACTATTAAATGTGAATTATCGCTTTTGGAACTAAAATAAGTGTGTTGAGACTCATTTTTCTTCCAGAAATTGGTCGAAATAGAAGCTTCTGAGTAAGAGGAAAAGTCTGTTAAAATGGCAATTTTGGTCACTGTGTGGCTTTAAAAAGTGGTTATTCAACATAAGGCACAATCCTTTTGAAATTTTGGATAATTTTTTCAACATTTGAAAAAAAAGATGTTTTGATGAAAAACGATGAACCTGGATCTGTCAAACTTTCTCCAGATGGTCAGAAATGGTCATTTTTTATTGTTTTCTCTTTTGACTATAAACGACTATTAAATGAATTATCGCTTTTGGAACTAAAATAAATGTTGAAATTGGTTGAAATAGAAGCTTCTGAGAAGGAGGAAAAGTCTGTTAAAATGGCAATTTTGGTCACTGTCATTGGTCAGAGTCATTTTTCTGCCAGAAATTGATCGAAATAGAAGCTTCTGAGTAGGAGGAAAAGTCTGTAAAAATTGCAATTTTGGTCACTGTGGGGCTTTAAAAAGTGGTTATTCAACATGAGGCACAATCCTTTTGATATTTTGCATCGTTTTTTCAACATTTGAAAAAATAATTTTTTTGATGAAAAACGATGTCCACAGACCTGTCGAACTTTCTCCACATAGTCAGAAATTGTCATTTTTTATTGTTTTCTTTTTTGACTGTAAATGACTATTAAATGTGAATTATCATGTTTGGAACTAAAATGAAGGTGTTTAGAGTCATTTTTCTGACAGAAATTGGTCGAAATAGAAGCTTCTGAGTAGAAGGAAAAGTCTGTTAAAATGGCAATTTTGGTCACTGTGTGGCTTCAAAAAGTGGTTATTCAAAATGACGCACAATCCATTTGACATTTTGATTCATATTTTCAACATTCGAAAAAAAAAATGGCTTCAAAAAGTGGTTATTCAAAATGAGGCACAATCCATTTGACATTTTGATTCATTTTTTCAACATTCGAAAAAAAAAATGTTTTGATGAAAAATGATGAACCTGGACCTGTCAAACTTTCTCCAGATGGTCAGAAATGGTCATATTTTAATGTTTTCTCTTTTGACTGTAAATAACTATTAAATATGAATCATCACTTTTGGAACTAAAATAAGAGTGTTTAGAGTCATTTTTCTGCCAGAAATTGATCGAAATTAAAGCTTCTGAGTAGGAGGAAAAGTCTGTGAAAATTGCAATTTTGGTCACTGTGGGGCTTTAAAAAGTGGTTATTCAACATGAGGCACAATCCTTTTGATATTTTGCATAATTTTTTCAACATTTGAAAAAATAAGTTTTTTTGATGAAAACGATGATCCCGGACCTGTCGAACTTTCTCCACATAGTCAGAAATGTTCATTTTTTATTGTTTTCTCTTTTGACTATAAACTACTATTAAATGTGAATTATCGCTTTTGGAACTAAAATAAGTGTGTTTAGAGTCATTTTTCTGCCAGAAATTGGTCGAAATAGAAGCTTCTGAGAAGGAGGAAAAGTCTGTTAAAATGGCAATTTTGGTCACTGTGTGACTTTAAAAAGTGGTTATTCAACATGAGGCACAATCCATTTGACATTTTGAATAATTTTTTCACCATTTGAAAAAATATTTTTTTTGATGAAAAATTATGACCTCAGACCTGTCGAACTTTCTCCACATAGTCAGAAATGGTCATTTTTTATTGTTTTCTTTTTTGACTGTAAATGACTATTAAATGTGAGTTATCATGTTTGGAACTAAAATGAAGGTGTTTAGAGTCATTTTTCTGACAGAAATTGGTCGAAATAGAAGCTTCTGAGTAGGAGGAAAAGTCTGTTAAAATGGCAATTTTGGTCACTGTGTGGCTTCAAAAAGTGGTTATTCAAAATGAGGCACAATCCATTTGACATTTTGATTCATTTTTTCAACATTCGAAAAAAAAAATGTTTTGATGAAAAACGATGAACCTGGACCTGTCAAACTTTCTCCAGATGGTCAGAAATGGTCATATTTTAATGTTTTCTCTTTTGACTGTAAATAACTATTAAATATGAATCATCACTTTTGGAACTAAAATAAGAGTGTTTAGAGTCATTTTCTGCCAGAAATTGATCGAAATTAAAGCTTCTGAGTAGGAGGAAAAGTCTGTAAAAATTGCAATTTTGGTCACTGTGGGGCTTTAAAAAGTGGTTATTCAACATGAGGCACAATCCTTTTGATATTTTGCATAATTTTTTCAACATTTGAAAAAATAAGTTTTTTCGATGAAAACGATGATCCCGGACCTGTCGAACTTTCTCCACATAGTCAGAAATGTTCATTTTTTATTGTTTTCTCTTTTGACTATAAACTACTATTAAATGTGAATTATCGCTTTTGGAACTAAAATAAGTGTGTTTAGAGTCATTTTTCTGCCAGAAATTGGTCGAAATAGAAGCTTCTGAGAAGGAGGAAAAGTCTGTTAAAATGGCAATTTTGGTCACTGTGTGACTTTAAAAAGTGGTTATTCAACATGAGGCACAATCCATTTGACATTTTGAATCATTTTTTCACCATTTGAAAAAATATTTTTTTTGATGAAAAATGATGACCTCAGACCTGTCGAACTTTCTCCACATAGTCAGAAATGGTCATTTTTTATTGTTTTCTTTTTTGACTGTAAATGACTATTAAATGTGAATTATCATGTTTGGAACTAAAATGAAGGTGTTTAGAGTCATTTTTCTGACAGAAATTGGTCGAAATAGAAGCTTCTGAGTAGGAGGAAAAGTCTGTTAAAATGGCAATTTTGGTCACTGTGTGGCTTCAAAAAGTGGTTATTCAAAATGAGGCACAATCCATTTGACATTTTGATTCATTTTTTCAACATTCGAAAAAAAAATGTTTTGAAGAAAAACGATGAACACCTGTCAAACTTTCTCCAGATGGTCAGAAATGGTCATATTTTAATGTTTTCTCTTTTGACTGTAAATGACTATTAAATATGAATTATCACTTTTGGAACTAAAATAAGAGTGTTTAGAGTCATTTTTCTGCAAGAAATTGATCGAAATTAAAGCTTCTGAGTAGGAGGAGAAGTCTGTAAAAAATTGCAATTTTGGTCACTGTGGGGCTTTAAAAAGTGGTTATTCAACATGAGGCACAATCCTTTTGATATTTTGCATCATTTTTTCAACATTTGAAAAAATAAGTTTTTTTGATGAAAACGATGATCCCGGACCTGTCGAACTTTCTCCACATAGTCAAAAATGTTCATTTTTTATTGTTTTCTCTTTTGACTATAAACTACTATTAAATGTGAATTATCGCTTTTGGAACTAAAATAAGTGTGTTTAGAGTCATTTTTCTGCCAGAAATTGGTCGAAATAGAAACTTCTGAGAAGGAGGAAAAGTCTGTTAAAATGGCAATTTTGGTCACTGTGGGGCTTTAAAAAGTGGTTATTCAACATGAGGCACAATCCTTTTGATATTTTGCATCATTTTTTCAACATTTGAAAAAATAAGTTTTTTTGATGAAAACGATGATCCCGGACCTGTCGAACATTCTCCACATAGTCAAAAATGTTCATTTTTTATTGTTTTCTCTTTTGACTATAAACTACTATTAAATGTGAATTATCATGTTTGGAACTAAAATGAAGGTGTTTAGAGTCATTTTTCTGACAGAAATTGGTCGAAATAGAAGCTTCTGAGTAGGAGGAAAAGTCTGTTAAAATGGCAATTTTGGTCACTGTGTGGCTTCAAAAAGTGGTTATTCAAAATGAGGCACAATCCATTTGACATTTTGATTCATTTTTTCAACATTCGAAAAAAAAAATGTTTTGATGAAAAACGATGAACCCGGACCTGTCAAACTTTCTCCAGATGGTCAGAAATGGTCATATTTTAATGTTTTCTCTTTTGACTGTAAATGACTATTAAATATGAATGATCACTTTTGGAACTAAAATAAGAGTGTTTAGAGTCATTTTTCTGCCAGAAATTGATCGAAATTAAAGCTTCTGAGTAGGAGGAAAAGTCTGTAAAAATTGCAATTTTGGTCACTGTGGGGCTTTAAAAAGTGGTTATTCAACATGAGGCACAATCCTTTTGATATTTTGCATCAGTTTTTCAACATTTGAAAAAATAAGTTTTTTTGATGAAAACAATGATCCCGGACCTGTCGAACTTTCTCCACATAGTCAGAAATAGTCATTTTTTATTGTTTTCTTTTTTGACTGTAAATGACTATTAAATGTGAATTATCATGTTTGGAACTAAAATGAAGGTGTTTAGAGTCATTTTTCTGACAGAAATTGGTCGAAATAGAAGCTTCTGAGTAGGAGGAAAAGTCTGTTAAAATGGCAATTTTGGTCACTGTGTGGCTTCAAAAAGTGGTTATTCAAAATGAGGCACAATCCATTTGACATTTTGATTCATTTTTTCAACATTCGAAAAAAAAAATGTTTTGATGAAAAACGATGAACCCGGACCTGTCAAACTTTCTCCAGATGGTCAGAAATGGTCATATTTTAATGTTTTCTCTTTTGACTGTAAATGACTATTAAATATGAATTATCACTTTTGGTACTAAAATAAGAGTAATTAGAGTCATTTTTCTGCCAGAAATTCATCAAAATAGAAGCTTCAAAGTAGGAGAAAAAGTCTGTAAAAATTGCAATTTTTGGTCACTTTGGGGCTTTAACAAGTGGTTATTCAACATGAGGCACAATCCTTTTGATATTTTGCATCATTTTGTCAACATTTGAAAAAATACGTTTTTTTGATGAAAACGATGATCCTGGACCTGTCGAACTTTCTCCACATAGTCAGAAATGTTCATTTTTTATTGTTTTCTCTTTTGACTATAAACTACTATTAAATGTGAATTATCGCTTTTGGAACTAAAATAAGTGTGTTTACAGTCATTTTTCTGCCAGAAATTGGTCGAAATAGAAGCTTCTGAGAAGGAGGAAAAGTCTGTTAAAATGGCAATTTTGGTCACTATGTGGCTTTAAAAAGTGGTTATTCAACATAAGGCACAATCCTTTTGAAATTTTGAATAATTTTTTCAACATTTGAAAACAAATTTTTTTTTGATGAAAAACGATGAACCTGGACCTGTCAAACTTTCTCCAGATGGTCAGAAATGGTCATATTTTAATGTTTTCTCTTTTGACTGTAAATGACTATTAAATATGAATTATCACTTTTGGAACTAAAATAAGAGTGTTTAGAGTCATTTTTCTGCCAGAAATTGATCGAAATTAAAGCTTCTGAGTAGGAGGAAAAGTCTGTAAAAATTGCAATTTTGGTCACTGTGGGGCTTTAAAAAGTGGTTATTCAACATGAGGCACAATCCTTTTGATATTTTGCATCATTTTTTCAACATTTGAAAAAATAAGTTTTTTTGATGAAAACGATGATCCCGGACCTGTCGAACTTTCTCCACATAGTCAGAAATGTTCATTTTTTATTGTTTTCTCTTTTGACTATAAACTACTATTAAATGTGAATTATCGCTTTTGGAACTAAAATAAGTGTGTTTAGAGTTATTTTTCTGCCAGAAATTGGTCGAAATAGAAGCTTCTGAGAAGGAGGAAAAGTCTGTTAAAATGGCAATTTTGGTCACTGTGTGACTTTACAAAGTGGTTATTCAACATGAGGCACAATCCATTTGACATTTTGAATCATTTTTTCACCATTTGAAAAAATATTTTTTTGGATGAAAAATGATGACCTCAGACCTGTCGAACTTTCTCCACATAGTCAGAAAGGACATTTTTTATTGTTTTCTTTTTTGACTGTAAATGACTATTAAATGTGAATTATCATGTTTGGAACTAAAATGAAGGTGTTTAGAGTCATTTTTCTGACAGAAATTGGTCGAAATAGAAGCTTCTGAGTAGGAGGAAAAGTCTGTTAAAATGGCAATTTTGGTCACTGTGTGGCTTCAAAAAGTGGTTATTCAAAATGAGGCACAATCCATTTGACATTTTGATTCATTTTTTCAACATTCGAAAAAAAAAATGTTTTGATGAAAAACGATGAACCTGGACCTGTCAAACTTTCTCCAGATGGTCAGAAATGGTCATATTTTAATGTTTTCACTTTTGACTGTAAATAACTATTAAATATGAATCATCACTTTTGGAACTAAAATAAGAGTGTTTAGAGTCATTTTTCTGCCAGAAATTGATCGAAATTAAAGCTTCTGAGTAGGAGGAAAAGTCTGTAAAAATTGCAATTTTGGTCACTGTGGGGCTTTAAAAAGTGGTTATTCAACATGAGGCACAATCCTTTTGATATTTTGCATAATTTTTTCAACATTTGAAAAAATACGTTTTTTTGATGAAAACGATGATCCCGGACCTGTCGAACTTTCTCCACATAGTCAGAAATGTTCATTTTTTATTGTTTTCTCTTTTGACTATAAACTACTATTAAATGTGAATTATCGCTTTTGGAACTAAAATAAGTGTGTTTAGAGTTATTTTTCTGCCAGAAATTGGTCGAAATAGAAGCTTCTGAGAAGGAGGAAAAGTCTGTTAAAATGGCAATTTTGGTCACTGTGTGACTTTACAAAGTGGTTATTCAACATGAGGCACAATCCATTTGACATTTTGAATCATTTTTTCACCATTTGAAAAAATATTCTTTTTTGATGAAAAATGATGACCTCAGACCTGTCGAACTTTCTCCACATAGTCAGAAAGGACATTTTTTATTGTTTTCTTTTTTGACTGTAAATGACTATTAAATGTGAATTATCATGTTTGGAACTAAAATGAAGGTGTTTAGAGTCATTTTTCTGACAGAAATTGGTCGAAATAGAAGCTTCTGAGTAGGAGGAAAAGTCTGTTAAAATGGCAATTTTGGTCACTGTGTGGTTTCAAAAAGTGGTTATTCAAAATGAGGCACAATCCATTTGACATTTTGATTCATTTTTTCAACATTCGAAAAAAAAAATGTTTTGAAGAAAAACGATGAACACCTGTCAAACTTTCTCCAGATGGTCAGAAATGGTCATATTTTAATGTTTTCTCTTTTGACTGTAAATGACTATTAAATATGAATTATCACTTTTGGAACTAAAATAAGAGTGTTTAGAGTCATTTTTCTGCAAGAAATTGATCGAAATTAAAGCTTCTGAGTAGGAGGAGAAGTCTGTAAAAAATTGCAATTTTGGTCACTGTGGGGCTTTAAAAAGTGGTTATTCAACATGAGGCACAATCCTTTTGATATTTTGCATCATTTTTTCAACATTTGAAAAAATAAGTTTTTTTGATGAAAACGATGATCCCGGACCTGTCGAACTTTCTCCACATAGTCAAAAATGTTCATTTTTTATTGTTTTCTCTTTTGACTATAAACTACTATTAAATGTGAATTATCGCTTTTGGAACTAAAATAAGTGTGTTTAGAGTCATTTTTCTGCCAGAAATTGGTCGAAATAGAAACTTCTGAGAAGGAGGAAAAGTCTGTTAAAATGGCAATTTTGGTCACTGTGGGGCTTTAAAAAGTGATTATTCAACATGAGGCACAATCCTTTTGATATTTTGCATCATTTTTTCAACATTTGAAAAAATAAGTTTTTTTGATGAAAACGATGATCCCGGACCTGTCGAACTTTCTCCACATAGTCAAAAATGTTCATTTTTTATTGTTTTCTCTTTTGACTATAAACTACTATTAAATATGAATTATCATGTTTGGAACTAAAATGAAGGTGTTTAGAGTCATTTTTCTGACAGAAATTGGTCGAAATAGAAGCTTCTGAGTAAGAGGAAAAGTCTGTTAAAATGGCAATTTTGGTCACTGTGTGGCTTTAAAAAGTGGTTATTCAACATAAGGCACAATCCTTTTGAAATTTTGAATCATTTTTTCAACATTTGAAAAAAAAGATGTTTTGATGAAAAACGATGAACCTGGATCTGTCAAACTTTCTCCAGATGGTCAGAAATGGTCATATTTTAATGTTTTCTCTTTTGACTGTAAATAACTATTAAATATGAATCATCACTTTTGGAACTAAAATAAGAGTGTTTAGAGTCATTTTTCTGACAGAAATTGTTCGAAATTAAAGCTTCTGAGTAGGAGGAAAAGTCTGTAAAAATTGCAATTTTGGTCACTGTGGGGCTTTAAAAAGTGGTTATTCAACATGAGGCACAATCCTTTTGATATTTTGCATCATTTTTTCAACATTTGAAAAAATAAGTTTTTTTGATGAAAACGATGAATCCGGACCTGTCGAACTTTCTCCACATAGTCAGAAATGGTAATTTTTTATTGTTTTCTCTTTTGACTATAAACTACTATTAAATGTGAATTATCGCTTTTGGAACTAAAATAAGTGTGTTTAGAGTTATTTTTCTGCCAGAAATTGGTCGAAATAGAAGCTTCTGAGAAGGAGGAAAAGTCTGTTAAAATGGCAATTTTGGTCACTGTGTGACTTTAAAAAGTGGTTATTCAACATGAGGCACAATCCATTTGACATTTTGAATCATTTTTTCACCATTTGAAAAAATATTTTTTTTGATGAAAAATGATGACCTCAGACCTGTCGAACTTTCTCCACATAGTCAGAAATGGTCATTTTTTATTGTTTTCTTTTTTGACTGTAAATGACTATTAAATGTGAATTATCATGTTTGGAACTAAAATGAAGGTGTTTAGAGTCATTTTTCTGACAGAAATTGGTCGAAATAGAAGCTTCTGAGTAGGAGGAAAAGTCTGTTAAAATGGCAATTTTGGTCACTGTGTGGCTTCAAAAAGTGGTTATTCAAAATGAGGCACAATCCATTTGACATTTTGATTCATTTTTTCAACATTCGAAAAAAAAATGTTTTGATGAAAAACGATGAACCTGGACCTGTCAAACTTTCTCCAGATGGTCAGAAATGGTCATATTTTAATGTTTTCTCTTTTGACTGTAAATGACTATTATATATGAATTATCACTTTTGGAACTAAAATAAGAGTGTTTAGAGTCATTTTTCTGCCAGAAATTGATCGAAATTAAAGCTTCTGAGTAGGAGGAAAAGTCTGTAAAAATTGCAATTTTGGTCACTGTGGGGCTTTAAAAAGTGGTTATTCAACATGAGGCACAATCCTTTTGATATGTTGCATCATTTTTTCAACATTTGAAAAAATAAGTTTTTTTGATGAAAACGATGATCCCGGACCTGTCGAACTTTCTCCACATAGTCAGAAATGTTCATTTTTTATTGTTTTCTCTTTTGACTATAAACTACTATTAAATGTGAATTATCGCTTTTGGAACTAAAATAAGTGTGTTTAGAGTTATTTTTCTGCCAGAAATTGGTCGAAATAGAAGCTTCTGAGAAGGAGGAAAAGTCTGTTAAAATGGCAATTTTGGTCACTGTGTGACTTTAAAAAGTGGTTATTCAACATGAGGCACAATCCATTTGACATTTTGAATCATTTTTTCACCATTTGAAAAAATATTTTTTTGATGAAAAATGATGACCTCAGACCTGTCGAACTTTCTCCACATAGTCAGAAATGGTCATTTTTTATTGTTTTCTTTTTTGACTGTAAATGACTATTAAATGTGAATTATCATGTTTGGAACTAAAATGAAGGTGTTTAGAGTCATTTTTCTGACAGAAATTGGTCGAAATAGAAGCTTCTGAGTAGGAGGAAAAGTCTGTTAAAATGGCAATTTTGGTCACTGTGTGGCTTTAAAAAGTGGTTATTCAACATAAGGCACAATCCTTTTGAAATTTTGAATCATTTTTTCAACATTTGAAAAAAAAGATGTTTTGATGAAAAACGATGAACCTGGATCTGTCAAACTTTCTCCAGATGGTCAGAAATGGTCATATTTTAATGTTTTCTCTTTTGACTGTAAATAACTAAAATAAGAGTGTTTAGAGTCATTTTTCTGCCAGAAATTGTTCGAAATTAAAGCTTCTGAGTAGGAGGAAAAGTCTGTAAAAATTGCAATTTTGGTCACTGTGGGGCTTTAAAAAGTGGTTATTCAACATGAGGCACAATCCTTTTGATATTTTGCATCATTTTTTCAACATTTGAAAAAATAAGTTTTTTTGATGAAAACGATGAATCCGGACCTGTCGAACTTTCTCCACATAGTCAGAAATGGTCATTTTTTATTGTTTTCTCTTTTGACTATAAACGACTATTAAATGTGAATTATCGCTTTTGGAACTAAAATAAGTGTTTAGAGTCATTTTTCTGCCAGAAATTGGTTGAAATAGAAGCTTCTGAGAAGGAGGAAAAGTCTGTTAAAATGGCAATTTTGGTCACTGTCATTGGTCAGAGTCATTTTTCTGCCAGAAATTGATCGAAATAGAAGCTTCTGAGTAGGAGGAAAAGTCTGTAAAAATGGCAATTTTGGTCACTGTGGGGCTTTAAAAAGTGGTTATTCAACATGAGGCACAATCCTTTTGATATTTTGCATAGTTTTTTCAACATTTGAAAAAATAATTTTTTTGATAAAAAACGATGGCCACAGACCTGTCGAACTTTCTCCACTTAGTCAGAAATGGTCATTTTTTATTGTTTTCTTTTTTGACTGTAAATGACTATTAAATGTGAATTATCATGTTTGGAACTAAAATGAAGGTGTTTAGAGTCATTTTTCTGACAGAAATTGGTCGAAATAGAAGCTTCTGAGTAGGAGGAAAAGTCTGTTAAAATGGCAATTTTGGTCACTGTGTGGCTTCAAAAAGTGGTTATTCAAAATGAGGCACAATCCATTTGACATTTTGATTCATTTTTTCAACATTCGAAAAAAAAATGTTTTGATGAAAAACGATGAACCTGGACCTGTCAAACTTTCTCCAGATGGTCAGAAATGGTCATATTTTAATGTTTTCTCTTTTGACTGTAAATGACTATTAAATATGAATTATCACTTTTGGAACTAAAATAAGAGTGTTTAGAGTCATTTTTCTGCCAGAAATTGATCGAAATTAAAGCTTCTGAGTAGGAGGAAAAGTCTGTAAAAATTGCAATTTTGGTCACTGTGGGGCTTTAAAAAGTGGTTATTCAACATGAGGCACAATCCTTTTGATATTTTGCATCATTTTTTCAACATTTGAAAAAATAAGTTTTTTTGATGAAAACGATGATCCCGGACCTGTCGAACTTTCTCCACATAGTCAGAAATGTTCATTTTTTATTGTTTTCTCTTTTGACTATAAACTACTATTAAATGTGAATTATCGCTTTTGGAACTAAAATAAGTGTGTTTAGAGTTATTTTTCTGCCAGAAATTGGTCGAAATAGAAGCTTCTGAGAAGGAGGAAAAGTCTGTTAAAATGGCAATTTTGGTCACTGTGTGACTTTAAAAAGTGGTTATTCAACATGAGGCACAATCCATTTGACATTTTGAATCATTTTTTCACCATTTGAAAAAATATTTTTTTTGATGAAAAATGATGACCTCAGACCTGTCGAACTTTCTCCACATAGTCAGAAATGGTCATTTTTTATTGTTTTCTTTTTTGACTGTAAATGACTATTAAATGTGAATTATCATGTTTGGAACTAAAATGAAGGTGTTTAGAGTCATTTTTCTGACAGAAATTGGTCGAAATAGAAGCTTCTGAGTAGGAGGAAAAGTCTGTTAAAATGGCAATTTTGGTCACTGTGTGGCTTCAAAAAGTGGTTATTCAAAATGAGGCACAATCCATTTGACATTTTGATTCATTTTTTCAACATTCGAAAAAAAAATGTTTTGATGAAAAACGATGAACCTGGACCTGTCAAACTTTCTCCAGATGGTCAGAAATGGTCATATTTTAATGTTTTCTCTTTTGACTGTAAATGACTATTAAATATGAATTATCACTTTTGGAACTAAAATAAGAGTGTTTAGAGTCATTTTTCTGCCAGAAATTGATCGAAATTAAAGCTTCTGAGTAGGAGGAAAAGTCTGTAAAAATTGCAATTTTGGTCACTGTGGGGCTTTAAAAAGTGGTTATTCAACATGAGGCACAATCCTTTTGATATGTTGCATCATTTTTTCAACATTTGAAAAAATAAGTTTTTTTGATGAAAACGATGATCCCGGACCTGTCGAACTTTCTCCACATAGTCAGAAATGTTCATTTTTTATTGTTTTCTCTTTTGACTATAAACTACTATTAAATGTGAATTATCGCTTTTGGAACTAAAATAAGTGTGTTTAGAGTTATTTTTCTGCCAGAAATTGGTCGAAATAGAAGCTTCTGAGAAGGAGGAAAAGTCTGTTAAAATGGCAATTTTGGTCACTGTGTGACTTTAAAAAGTGGTTATTCAACATGAGGCACAATCCATTTGACATTTTGAATCATTTTTTCACCATTTGAAAAAATATTTTTTTTGATGAAAAATGATGACCTCAGACCTGTCGAACTTTCTCCACATAGTCAGAAATGGTCATTTTTTATTGTTTTCTTTTTTGACTGTAAATGACTATTAAATGTGAATTATCATGTTTGGAACTAAAATGAAGGTGTTTAGAGTCATTTTTCTGACAGAAATTGGTCGAAATAGAAGCTTCTGAGTAGGAGGAAAAGTCTGTTAAAATGGCAATTTTGGTCACTGTGTGGCTTCAAAAAGTGGTTATTCAAAATGAGGCACAATCCATTTGACATTTTGATTCATTTTTTCAACATTCGAAAAAAAAAATGTTTTGATGAAAAACGATGAACCTGGACCTGTCAAACTTTCTCCAGATGGTCAGGAATGGTCATATTTTAATGTTTTCTCTTTTGACTGTAAATGACTATTAAATATGAATTATCACTTTTGGAACTAAAATAAGAGTGTTTAGAGTCATTTTTCTGCCAGAAATTGATCGAAATTAAAGCTTCTGAGTAGGAGGAAAAGTCTGTAAAAATTGCAATTTTGGTCACTGTGGGGCTTTAAAAAGTGGTTATTCAACATGAGGCACAATCCTTTTTTTCAACATTTGAAAAAATAAGTTTTTTTGATGAAAACGATGATCCCGGACCTGTCGAACTTTCTCCACATAGTCAGAAATGTTCATTTTTTATTGTTTTCTCTTTTGACTATAAACTACTATTAAATGTGAATTATCGCTTTTGGAACTAAAATAAGTGTGTTTAGAGTTATTTTTCTGCCAGAAATTGGTCGAAATAGAAGCTTCTGAGAAGGAGGAAAAGTCTGTTAAAATGGCAATTTTGGTCACTGTGTGGCTTTAAAAAGTGGTTATTCAACATGAGGCACAATCCATTTGACATTTTGAATCATTTTTTCACCATTTGAAAAAATTATTTTTTTGATGAAAACGATGACCACAGACCAGTCGAACTTTCTCCACATAGTCAGAAATGGTCATTTTTTATTGTTTTCTTTTTTGACTGTAAATGACTAATAAATGTGAATTGCCATGTTTGGAACTGAAATGAAGGTGTTTAGAGTCATTTTTCTGACAGAAATTGGTCGAAATAGAAGCTTCTGAGTAGGAGGAAAAGTCTATTAAAATGGCAATTTTGGACACTGTGTGCCTTTAAAAAGTGGTTATTCAACATAAGGCACAATCCTTTTGAAATTTTGAATCATTTTTTCCACATTTGAAAAAAAAAAATTTTTGATGAAAAAAGATGAACCTGGACCTGTCAAACTTTCTCCAGATGGGCATAAATGGTCATATTTTAATGTTTTCTCTTTTGACTGTAAATGACTATTAAATATGAATTATCACTTTTGGAACTAAAATAAGAGTAATTAGAGTCATTTTTCTGCCAAAAATTGATCGAAATTGAAGCTCTGAGTAGGAGGAAAAGTCTGTAAAAATTGCACTTTTGGTCACTGTGGGGCTTTAAAAAGTGGTTATTCAACATGAGGCACAATCCTTTTGATATTTTGCATCATTTTTTCAACATTTGAAAAAATAAGTTTTTTTGATGAAAACGATGAATCCGGACCTGTCGAACTTTCTCCACATAGTCAGAAATGGTCATTTTTTATTGTTTTCTCTTTTGACTATAAACGACTATTAAATGTGAATTATCGCTTTTGGAACTAAAATAAGTGTGTTTAGAGTCATTTTTCTGCCAGAAATTGGTTGCAATAGAAGCTTCTGAGAAGGAGGAAAATTCTGTTAAAATGGCAATTTTGGTCACTGTGTGACTTTAAAAAGTGGTTATTCAACATGAGGCACAATCCATTTGACATTTTGAATCATTTTTTCACCATTTGAAAAAATAATTTTTTTGATGAAAAACGATGACCACAGACCTGTCGAACTTTCTCCACATAGTCAGAAATGGTCATTTTTTATTGTTTTCTTTTTTGACTGTAAATGACTATTAAATGTGAATTATCATGTTTGGAACTAAAATGAAGGTGTTGAGACTCATTTTTCTTCCAGAAATTGGTCGAAATAGAAGCTACTGAGTAGGAGGAAAAGTCTGTTAAAATGGCAATTTTGGTCACTGTGTGGCTTTAAAAAGTGGTTATTCAACATAAGGCACAATCCTTTTGAAATTTTGAATCATTTTTTCAACATTTGAAAAAAAAATGTTTTGATGAAAAACGATGAACCTGGACCTGTCAAACTTTCTCCAGATGGTCAGAAATGGTCATATTTTAATGTTTTCTCTTTTGACTGTAAATAACTATTAAATATGAATCATCACTTTTGGAACTAAAATAAGAGTGTTTAGAGTCCTTTTTCTGCCAGAAATTGATCGAAATTAAAGCTTCTGAGTAGGAGGAAAAGTCTGTAAAAATTGCAATTTTGGTCACTGTGGGGCTTTAAAAAGTGGTTATTCAACATGAGGCACAATCCTTTTGATATTTTGCATCATTTTTTCAACATTTGAAAAAATAAGTTTTTTTGATGAAAACGATGATCCTGGACCTGTCGAACTTTCTCCACATAGTGAGAAATGTTCATTTTTTATTGTTTTCTCTTTTGACTATAAACTACTATTAAATGTGAATTATCGCTTTTGGAACTAAAATAAGTGTGTTTAGAGTCATTTTTCTGCCAGAAATTGGTCGAAATAGAAGCTTCTGAGTAGGAGGAAAAGTCTGTTAAAATAGCAATTTTGGTCACTGTGTGGCTTCAAAAAGTGGTTATTCAAAATGAGGCACAATCCATTTGACATTTTGATTAATTTTTTCAATATTCGAAAAAAAAAATGTTTTGATGAAAAACGATGAACCCGGACCTGTCAAACTTTCTCCAGATGGTCAGAAATGGTCATATTTTAATGTTTTCTCTTTTGACTGTAAATGACTATTAAATATGAATTATCACTTTTGGAACTAAAATAAGAGTAAATAGAGTCATTTTTCTGCCAGAAATTGATCGAAATTGAAGCTCTGAGTAGGAGGAAAAGTCTGTAAAAATTGCAATTTTGGTCACTGTGGGGCTTTAAAAAGTGGTTATTCAACATGAGGCACAATCCTTTTGATATTTTGCATCATTTTTTCAACATTTGAAAAAAAAAGTTTTTTGATGAAAACGATGAATCCGGACCTGTCGAACTTTCTCCACATAGTCAGAAATGGTCATTTTTTATTGTTTTCTCTTTTGACTATAAACGACTATTAAATGTGAATTATCGCTTTTGGAACTAAAATAAGTGTGTTTAGAGTCATTTTTCTGCCAGAAATTGGTTGAAATAGAAGCTTCTGAGAAGGAGGAAAATTCTGTTAAAATGGCAATTTTGGTCACTGTGTGACTTTAAAAAGTGGTTATTCAACATGAGGCACAATCCATTTGACATTTTGAATCATTTTTTCACCATTTGAAAAAATAATTTTTTTGATGAAAAACGATGACCACAGACCTGTCGAACTTTCTCCACATAGTCAGAAATGGTCATTTTTTATTGTTTTCTTTTTTGACTGTAAATGACTATTAAATGTGAATTATCATGTTTGGAACTAAAATGAAGGTGTTGAGACTCATTTTTCTTCCAGAAATTGGTCGAAATAGAAGCTACTGAGTAGGAGGAAAAGTCTGTTAAAATGGCAATTTTGGTCACTGTGTGGCTTTAAAAAGTGGTTATTCAACATGAGGCACAATCCTTTTGATATTTTGCATCATTTTTTCAACATTTGAAAAAATACGTTTTTTTGATGAAAACGATGATCCCGGACCTGTCGAACTTTCTCCACATAGTCAGAAATGGTCATTTTTTATTGTTTTCTTTTTTGACTGTAAATGACTATTAAATGTGAATTATCATGTTTGGAACTAAAATGAAGGTGTTTAGAGTCATTTTGCTGACAGAAATTGGTCGAAATAGAAGCTTCTGAGAAGGAGGAAAAGTCTGTTAAAATGGCAATTTTGGTCACTGTGGGGCTTTAAAAAGTGGTTATTCAACATGAGGCACAATCCATTTGACATTTTGAATAATTTTTTCACCATTTGAAAAAATACTTTTTTTGATGAAAAACGATGACCACAGACCTGTCGGACTTTCTCCACATAGTCAGAAATGGTCATTTTTATTGTTTTCTCTTTTGACTATAAAAGACTATTAAATGTGAATTATCGCTTTTGGAACTAAAATAAGTGTGTTTAGAGTAATTTTTCTGCCAGAAATTGGTCGAAATAGAAGCTTCTGAGAAGGAGGAAAAGTCTGTTAAAATGGCAATTTTGGTCACTGTGTGGCTTTAAAAAGTGGTTATTCAACATGAGGCACAATCCATTTGACATTTTGAATCATTTTTTCACCATTTGAAAAAATTATTTTTTTGATGAAAACGATGACCACAGACCAGTGGAACTTTCTCCACATAGTCAGAAATGGTCATTTTTTTATTGTTTTCTTTTTTGACTGTAAATGACTAATAAATGTGAATTGCCATGTTTGGAACTAAAATGAAGGTGTTTAGAGTCATTTTTCTTCCAGAAATTGGTCGAAATAGAAAGTTCTGAGTAGGAGGAAAAGTCTGTTAAAATGGCAATTTTGGTCACTGTGTGCCTTTAAAAAGTGGTTATTCAACATAAGGCACAATCCTTTTGAAATTTTGAATCATTTTTTCCACATTTGAAAAAAAAAATTTTTTGATGAAAAAAGATGAACCTGGACCTGTCAAACTTTCTCCAGATGGGCATAAATGGTCATATTTTAATGTTTTCTCTTTTGACTGTAAATGACTATTAAATATGAATTATCACTTTTGGAACTAAAATAAGAGTGTTTAGAGTCATTTTTCTGCCAGAAATTGATCGAAATTAAAGCTTCTGAGTAGGAGGAAAAGTCTGTAAAAATTGCAATTTTGGTCACAGTGGGGCTTTAAAAAGTGGTTATTCAACATGAGGCACAATCCTTTTTTTTCAACATTTGAAAAAATAAGTTTTTTTGATGAAAACGATGATACCGGACCTGTCGAACTTTCTCCACATAGTCAGAAATGTTCATTTTTTATTGTTTTCTCTTTTGACTATAAACTACTATTAAATGTGAATTATCGCTTTTGGAACTAAAATAAGTGTGTTTAGAGTTATTTTTCTGCCAGAAATTGGTCGAAATAGAAGCTTCTGAGAAGGAGGAAAAGTCTGTTAAAATGGCAATTTTGGTCACTGTGTGGCTTTAACCCCTTAATTGCTGCCGTCGGCCAACGGTCGTCACGGCCACTACCTCCCCAGTGCTGCGCACGACCGTTGGACGTCCATTCAGCACTAGTTCCAATGGACAGCGCAGCACTGGGGAGGTCTATTTACAACGCTTTAAAGGGGTTAAAAAGTGGTTATTCAACATGAGGCACAATCCATTTGACATTTTGAATCATTTTTTCACCATTTGAAAAAAAATTTTTTTTGATGAAAACGATGACCACAGACCAGTCGAACTTTCTCCACATAGTCAGAAATGGTCATTTTTTATTGTTTTCTTTTTTGACTGTAAATGACTAATAAATGTGAATTGCCATGTTTGGAACTGAAATGAAGGTGTTTAGAGTCATTTTTCTGACAGAAATTGGTCGAAATAGAAGCTTCTGAGTAGGAGGAAAAGTCTATTAAAATGGCAATTTTGGTCACTGTGTGGCTTCAAAAAGTGGTTATTCAACATGAGGCACAATCCATTTGACATTTTGATTCATTTTTTCAACATTTGAAAAAATAAGTTTTTTTGATGAAAAACGACGACCCCGGACCTATCGAACTTTCTCCACACAGTCAGAAATGGTCAATTTTTATTGTTTTCTCTTTTGACTGTAAACGACTATTAAATGTGAATTATCATGTTTGGAACTAAAATGAAGGTGTTTAGAGTCATTTTTCTTCCAGAAATTGGTCGAAATAGAAAGTTCTGAGTAGGAGGAAAAGTCTGTTAAAATGGCAATTTTGGTCACTGTGTGCCTTTAAAAAGTGGTTATTCAACATAAGGCACAATCCTTTTGAAATTTTGAATCATTTTTTCCACATTTGAAAAAAAAAAATTTTTGATGAAAAAAGATGAACCTGGACCTGTCAAACTTTCTCCAGATGGGCATAAATGGTCATATTTTAATGTTTTCTCTTTTGACTGTAAATGACTATTAAATATGAATTATCACTTTTGGAACTAAAATAAGAGTGTTTAGAGTCATTTTTCTGCCAGAAATTGATCGAAATTAAAGCTTCTGAGTAGGAGGAAAAGTCTGTAAAAATTGCAATTTTGGTCACTGTGGGGCTTTAAAAAGTGGTTATTCAACATGAGGCACAATCCTTTTGATATTTTGCATCATTTTTTCAACATTTGAAAAAATAAGTTTTTTTGATGAAAACGATGATCCCGGACCTGTCGAACTTTCTCCACATAGTCAGAAATGTTCATTTTTTATTGTTTTCTCTTTTGACTATAAACTACTATTAAATGTGAATTATCGCTTTTGGAACTAAAATAAGTGTGTTTAGAGTTATTTTTCTGCCAGAAATTGGTCGAAATAGAAGCTTCTGAGAAGGAGGAAAAGTCTGTTAAAATGGCAATTTTGGTCACTGTGTGACTTTAAAAAGTGGTTATTCAACATGAGGCACAATCCATTTGACATTTTGAATCATTTTTTCACCATTTGAAAAAATATTTTTTTTGATGAAAAATGATGACCTCAGACCTGTCGAACTTTCTCCACATAGTCAGAAATGGTCATTTTTTATTGTTTTCTTTTTTGACTGTAAATGACTATTAAATGTGAATTATCATGTTTGGAACTAAAATGAAGGTGTTTAGAGTCATTTTTCTGACAGAAATTGATCGAAATAGAAGCTTCTGAGTAGGAGGAAAAGTCTGTTAAAATGGCAATTTTGGTCACTGTGTGGCTTCAAAAAGTGGTTATTCAAAATGAGGCACAATCCATTTGACATTCTGATTCATTTTTTCAACATTCGAAAAAAAAATGTTTTGATGAAAAACGATGAACCTGGACCTGTCAAACTTTCTCCAGATGGTCAGAAATGGTCATATTTTAATGTTTTCTCTTTTGACTGTAAATGACTATTAAATATGAATTATCACCTTTGGAACTAAAATAAGAGTGTTTAGAGTCATTTTTCTGCCAGAAATTGATCGAAATTAAAGCTTCTGAGTAGGAGGAAAAGTCTGTAAAAATTGCAATTTTGGTCACTGTGGGGCTTTAAAAAGTGGTTATTCAACATGAGGCACAATCCTTTTGATATTTTGCATCAGTTTTTCAACATTTGAAAAAATAAGTTTTTTTGATGAAAACGATGATCCCGGACCTGTCGAACTTTCTCCACATAGTCAGAAATGTTCATTTTTTATTGTTTTCTCTTTTGACTATAAACTACTATTAAATGTGAATTATCGCTTTTGGAACTAAAATAAGTGTGTTTAGAGTCATTTTTCTGCCAGAAATTGGTCGAAATAGAAGCTTCTGAGAAGGAGGAAAAGTCTGTTAAAATGGCAATTTTGGTCACTGTGTGACTTTAAAAAGTGGTTATTCAACATGAGGCACAATCCATTTGACATTTTGAATAATTTTTTCACCATTTGAAAAAATATTTTTTTTGATGAAAAATGATGACCACAGACCTGTCGAACTTTCTCCACATAGTCAGAAATGGTCATTTTTTATTGTTTTCTTTTTTGACTGTAAATGACTATTAAATGTGAATTATCATGTTTGGAACTAAAATGAAGGTGTTGAGACTCATTTTCCTTCCAGAAATTGGTCGAAATAGAAGCTTCTGAGTAGGAGGAAAAGTCTGTTAAAATGGCAATTTTGGTCACTGTGTGGCTTTAAAAAGTGGTTATTCAACATAAGGCACAATCCTTTTGAAATTTTGAATCATTTTTTCAACATTTGAAAAAAAAATGTTTTGATGAAAAACGATGAACCTGGACCTGTCAAACTTTCTCCAGATGGTCAGAAATGGTCATATTTTAATGTTTTCTCTTTTGACTGTAAGTAACTATTAAATATGAATCATCACTTTTGGAACTAAAATAAGAGTGTTTAGAGTCCTTTTTCTGCCAGAAATTGATCGAAATTAAAGCTTCTGAGTAGGAGGAAAAGTCTGTAAAAATTGCAATTTTGGTCACTGTGGGGCTTTAAAAAGTGGTTATTCAACATGAGGCACAATCCTTTTGATATTTTGCATCATTTTTTCAACATTTGAAAAAATAAGTTTTTTTGATGAAAACGATGATCCTGGACCTGTCGAACTTTCTCCACATAGTGAGAAATGTTCATTTTTTATTGTTTTCTCTTTTGACTATAAACTACTATTAAATGTGAATTATCGCTTTTGGAACTAAAATAAGTGTGTTTAGAGTCATTTTTCTGCCAGAAATTGGTCGAAATAGAAGCTTCTGAGTAGGAGGAAAAGTCTGTTAAAATGGCAATTTTGGTCACTGTGTGGCTTCAAAAAGTGGTTATTCAAAATGAGGCACAATCCATTTGACATTTTGATTCATTTTTTCAACATTCGAAAAAAAAAATGTTTTGATGAAAAACGATGAACCTGGACCTGTCAAACTTTCTCCAGATGGTCAGAAATGGTCATTTTTTATTCTTTTCTTTTTTGACTGTAAATGACTATTAAATATGAATTATCACTTTTGGAACTAAAATAAGAGTGTTTAGAGTCATTTTTCTGCCAGAAATTCATCAAATTAGAAGCTTCAAAGTAGGAGAAAAAGTCTGTAAAAATTGCAATTTTTGGTCACTTTGGGGCTTTAACAAGTGGTTATTCAACATGAGGCACAATCCTTTTGATATTTTGCATCATTTTTTCAACATTTGAAAAAATAAGTTTTTTTGATGAAAACGATGATCCTGGACCTGTCGAACTTTCTCCACATAGTGAGAAATGTTCATTTTTTATTGTTTTCTCTTTTGACTATAAACTACTATTAAATGTGAATCATCACTTTTGGAACTAAAATAAGAGTGTTTAGAGTCATTTTTCTGCCAGAAATTGATCGAAATTAAAGCTTCTGAGTAGGAGGAAAAGTCTGTAAAAATTGCAATTTTGGTCACTGTGGGGCTTTAAAAAGTGGTTATTCAACATGAGGCACAATCCTTTTGATATTTTGCATCATTTTTTCAACATTTTAAAAAATAAGTTTTTTTGATGAAAACGATGATCCCGGACCTGTCGAACTTTCTCCACATAGTCAGAAATGTTCATTTTTTATTGTTTTCTCTTTTGACTATAAACTACTATTAAATGTGAATTATCGCTTTTGGAACTAAAATAAGTGTGTTTAGAGTTATTTTTCTGCCAGAAATTGGTCGAAATAGAAGCTTCTGAGAAGGAGGAAAAGTCTGTTAAAATGGCAATTTTGGTCACTGTGTGACTTTAAAAAGTGGTTATTCAACATGAGGCACAATCCATTTGACATTTTGAATCATTTTTTCACCATTTGAAAAAATATTTTTTTTGATGAAAAATGATGACCTCAGACCTGTCGAACTTTCTCCACATAGTCAGAAATGGTCATTTTTTATTGTTTTCTTTTTTGACTGTAAATGACTATTAAATGTGAATTATCATGTTTGGAACTAAAATGAAGGTGTTTAGAGTCATTTTTCTGACAGAAATTGGTCGAAATAGAAGCTTCTGAGTAGGAGGAAAAGTCTGTTAAAATGGCAATTTTGGTCACTGTGTGGCTTCAAAAAGTGGTTATTCAAAATGAGGCACAATCCATTTGACATTTTGATTCATTTTTTCAACGTTCGAAAAAAAAAATGTTTTGATGAAAAACGATGAACCCGCACCTGTCAAACTTTCTCCAGATGGTCAGAAATGGTTATATTTTAATGTTTTCTCTTTTGACTGTAAATGACTATTAAATATGAATTATCACTTTTGGAACTAAAATAAGAGTAATTAGAGTCATTTTTCTGCCAGAAATTGATCGAAATTGAAGCTTCTGAGTAGGAGGAAAAGTCTGTAAAAATTGCAATTTTGGTCACTGTGGGGCTTTAAAAAGTGGTTATTCAACATGAGGCACAATCCTTTTGATATTTTGCATCATTTTTTCAACATTTGAAAAAATAAGTTTTTTTGATGAAAACGATGAATCCGGACCTGTCGAACTTTCTCCACATAGTCAGAAATGGTCATTTTTTATTGTTTTCTCTTTTGACTATAAACGACTATTAAATGTGAATTATCGCTTTTGGAACTAAAATAAGTGTGTTTAGAGTCATTTTTCTGCCAGAAATTGGTTCTGAGAAGGAGGAAATTTCTGTTAAAATGGCAATTTTGGTCACTGTGTGACTTTAAAAAGTGGTTATTCAACATGAGGCACAATCCATTTGACATTTTGAATCATTTTTTCACCATTTGAAAAAATATTTTTTTTGATGAAAAACGATGACCACAGACCTGTCGAACTTTCTCCACATAGTCAGAAATGGTCATTTTTTATTGTTTTCTTTTTTGACTGTAAATGACTATTAAATGTGAATTATCATGTTTGGAACTAAAATGAAGGTGTTTAGAGTCATTTTTCTGACAGAAATTGGTCGAAATAGAAGCTTCTGAGTAGGAGGAAAAGTCTGTTAAAATGGCAATTTTGGTCACTGTGTGGCTTCAAAAAGTGGTTATTCAAAATGAGGCACAATCCATTTGACATTTTGATTCATTTTTTCAACATTCGAAAAAAAAAATGTTTTGATGAAAATCGATGAACCCGCACCTGTCAAACTTTCTCCAGATTGTCAGAAATGGTCATATTTTAATGTTTTCTCTTTTGACTGTAAATGACTATTAAATATGAATTATCACTTTTGGAACTAAAATAAGAGTAATTAGAGTCATTTTTCTGCCAGAAATTGATCGAAATTGAAGCTTCTGAGTAGGAGGAAAAGTCTGTAAAAATTGCAATTTTGGTCACTGTGGGGCTTTAAAAAGTGGTTATTCAACATGAGGCACAATCCTTTTGATATTTTGCATCATTTTTTCAACATTTGAAAAAATAAGTTTTTTTGATGAAAACGATGATCCCGGACCTGTCGAACTTTCTCCACATAGTCAAAAATGTTCATTTTTTATTGTTTTCTCTTTTGACTATAAACTACAATTAAATGTGAATTATCGCTTTTGGAACTAAAATAAGTGTGTTTAGAGTCATTTTTCTGCCAGAAATTGATCGAAATTAAAGCTTCTGAGTAGGAGGAAAAGTCTGTAAAAATTGCAATTTTGGTCACTGTGGGGCTTTAAAAAGTGGTTATTCAACATGAGGCACAATCCTTTTGATATTTTGCATCAGTTTTTCAATATTTGAAAAAATAAGTTTTTTTGATGAAAACGATGATCCCGGACCTGTCGAACTTTCTCCACATAGTCAGAAATGGTCATTTTTTATTGTTTTCTCTTTTGACTATAAACTACTATTAAATGTGAATTATCGCTTTTGGAACTAAAATAAGTGTGTTTAGAGTCATTTTTCTGCCAGAAATTGGTCGAAATAGAAGCTTCTGAGTAGGAGGAAAAGTCTGTTAACCCCTTCGGGGCTGATGACGAGCTGGGCTCGTCATGGCGTAGCCTCCTCGCACGCTCATGACGAGCCCAGCTCGTCATGAGCCCCACCCTCGGGGGAAGCGCCAGCGCTCCCCCCGAGTCAGCCCGATTTTTTTAGTTTCTGCGGGGATGGCAGAAGAAGACCTTCCCCTGCCTCCCCCCGCCCTCCCCGCCCGCGTCATCAATGACGTCAGCGCGCGAGGCGCGCTGACGTCACCGGAGGCTCCATTTGTTTACCGACGCGCAGGGAAGCCATTTGCTTCCTGCGCGTCGGATTGCAAACAGGTTAGTTTTGCGGCTGGGGCGGGGGAGATTGCAGTATTACTTCTAAGGAGGGAAAGGAAAGGCTTTTCCTTTCCCTCGGTGGCATTTTAGAGGTTTCCTGCTGCACGATCGTGCGATCGTGCAGCAGGAATGTTAGGGATTTTTTTTTTTTTTGATTGATGATCAATTTCGTAGTTCGGGGAGCGGCCCCTTGGGGAAGGGTCGCTCCCCTTCTTGGGGGAACATTATCTATGAAGTCTTCTCTTGGCTGCAATGTTGTTGAAAGGCCGTTTTTTCTACAAAAATGCTGATGGGGGTCATTTATAAAGTAAAATAATAGTGCTCATTGTAATGAAGGATGCAAGTGCCTCTGTCCTTCATTACTTATACTGATGTGTGTTTCTGAAGTGGCTAAAAAACACACCTGTGCTGCCTAGGCAAAGCTCACTAGTGTTTTTGGCCTGATGAATGTTTTTTTTTGTGTGCTGCTTTTCAAACACATGCTTTGTCTCCAGTGACCATGTGTGTGTTACTATGCCATGTGCGAAGGGGTCCCTTGAGTGAGCTGTCCATCATAGTGGGAAGCTCACAAATGTTTTTGGGCTGTTGATTGTTACCTGAATTTGTGCTGCAACTCTAGCGCCATCTTTGTCTCCATTGACCATGGGTGTGTTACTATGCAACTGCACAAATGTGCGCAGGGGTCCCTTGAGTGATCTGTCCATCATAGTGGGAAGCTCACAAATTTTTTTGTGTTGATGATTGTTTTCCTGAGTTTGTGCCGCAACTCGAGCGCCATCTTTGTCTCCAGTGTCCATGTGTGCGTTACTATGCAATTGCACAGATGTGCGCAGGGGTCCCTTGTGTGAGCTGTCCATCATAGTGTTTGGGGTATGCACGAAACATGTCGACGATAGGAGTTGATAGGTACATCTGGACACATTACGTTTAGGGCAGCCTATCTTTGCACCCCGTTTATTACCACCTAGAGGCAAGAATAAAGTTTATTGTAAACCTACTGGGCAGGTATTTCACACATCACATAGTCCACTCCTCAAATACACATGCACCACACATAGTCTAATAAAGTGCTCCTACGTAACTTTCGCAAGTCGCAGCACGCCCCAGCCCGTAGAGGACTGGGATGGCCCCAATGATGAAGCATGTCACCGTGGGGCAACCCTGGTGAGTGAGGGGACACCTAAAAGAGGAGCATTTCTCCCCTTTTTTGTACACAATACCATATTTTCACAATCGACCCCAGTGTGTGTTGGTTGTTATCTGAATAAACTAGCAAGGCTCTTAGGTATCTGGAAGCAGAGACCATTTGTTCATCATAGTGGGAAGTTCACAAATGTTTTTGGGCTGATGATTGCTTTCCTGAGTTTGTGCTGCAACTCGAGCCCCATCTTTGTCTCCAGTGTCCATGTGTGCGTTACTATGCAATTGCACAGATGTGCGCCGGGGTTCCCTTGTGTGAGCTGTGAATCATAGTGGGAAGGTCACAAATGTTTTTGGGCTGATGAATGTTTTCCTGAATTTGTGCTGCAACTCGAGCGCTTGCTTTGTCTCCAGTGTCCGTGTGTGTTACTATGCCATCGCACCAATGTGTGCACAGGTCCCTTGAGTGAGCTGTCCATCATAGTGGGTAAATTTAGGAAAGATGGTGCACTCCGCTAGTTGGTGGGCGTTGCCAAACGGGGATCTTCTGTGTGAGTTCACATGCCTCTTATGTGTATAAATGGTCAGAGACTGTTGAGAGCAGCAGATGGGGAGAAAGAAGCTCCTGGTTATAGGAACTGTTTTAGGATTGCGCTTGTGAAAATCAAGGATGCAAGTGCCTCTGTCCAGCATCGCAGTGAACCACAGTAATTCTGTTGTCCCCCTCCCCCTGAGAATCCCTGATGATGTCAGCGCGCACAGCACGCGCCAACATCTTCAGGGATTCCCAGGCGGTCGGGAAGCCATTTGCTTCCTGCGCCTGGAGGTGTTAGGTTGGTTTTGAGATATTTGGGGGGGTTTGCAAAGAGGCATCAGGGGAGAGGTAAGTGATTTTCCTCTCTTCTGATGTCTCTTTGCAGGGCATTTCTGGCTCACGGTCGCGCACAGCATTGCGATTGTGCGGTGGAAATGCCCCCACTAGCACCAGGGATTTTATTTTAGATTGTAGGAAGTGACCCATTGTGCAAGGGTCGCTTTCAGGTGGGTCGGATTTTAAATTTAGATTTTCTGGCCTCCCCCCCCGGTGGGCAAATCAACCCGTACTTTTGTCCGTTTTGCCCTTTTTGATGGCCCATCTGTGTGGATGTGATTTTGGGGGTAAATTTGTGTATTGTTTATTCATTTGTTATGTTGTTTGTGAAATGTAGTATTAAATTATTTTTTTTCTTCTTTGTTTTTGATCCAGGCTTTTGCTGTTTGTATTGGTGTAGGTTGTGGTTCGGTTAATGCTGGTTTTGCAGCTTGTGTAGTTGCATGTGCTTGGTAAGTAAATGTTTTTTGTACTATTTTTCCTAGATAAATGTGTTGTTATGAAAAGTGAAGTTATTGCTGTGTGTGTGGCTTTGTGTTTCTTGATTGTTGACTTTTTTTTTGTATTGCTGCTTGATGTGTACTTTGTCTAATCTATACTTTTTTTTTTCTTTCCAGTGGGATTTCCTTTCTTTTTGCTGTGTTTCAGCAGAGTAGGTGCTGGTGAGTCTTCTTATATTTGGTTAGATTTGAATTGTTTTTGAGTGTATTGATTTTTGTGTGAAGACTCTACCTTGTTTACTTCTTCCTTTGCACAGTGTAGGTTGTTGTTCACTTGTGTGTGTAGTCTTCTTGATTTGTAAGGATAATGGTTGCTCGCAGGATTACTGCTAAGCAGGTTGTTAGTTTGCTTTTTGAGTCTTCCTCTGACCATGGTCCAGACACTGACTCCGATTCGGAGCATGAGGTAGGTGCAGAAGATTCAGGCAGTGAGTTTTCTCTTCGCATGGTATCATCGGATGATGATTCTTCTTCTAGTGCTGATGAAGTGCCTGTGGTAGAGAGGGACATTGATGTGCCGGTAGAGAGGCAAGAGCCATGTGAGCGGCAGCCTAGGTCCTCAAGGTTTCCCTTTTTTTCACGTCAGGAACAGGCAAGTGTGGTAAAGGCTGCGCCCAAAAGGTTTCACATTGCTGTGGTACGCCAAAGGTTATCTGGTGCTGCTAGTCTTCCTGTTGTAGAGCAGCATGAGGCATCTGGTGCTGCTAGTCTTTCTGTTGTTGTTGAGCAGCAAGTGGCATCTGGGGATGCGAGTTCTTCTGTTGATGTTGAGATGCAAGAGGCAGCTGGGGATGTGAGTTCTCCTGTTGGTGAAGAGATGCAAAATGTATCTGGGGATGCTAGTATTCCTGTTGGTGTAGTGAGGCAAGAGGCATCTGGGGATGCTAGTGTTCCCGTTGATGTAGTGCAGCAAGAGGCATCTGGCCTGCAGGCTAGGGTGGCTTCTTCTCCTCATGTTAGTGATGACGTCTGGGTTGCCCCTGGCATGGTGCAGCCGGAATTGCCAGACTTCACTGGTGTTCCAGGGTGTAGAGTGGATACTGACAATTTTTTGCAAATTCAATATTTTCAGTTGTTTTTTGACGATGAGTTTTTGCAGGAGATTGTGGAGCAAACTAATTTGTATGCAGAGCAGTATTTGAGGGACCACAGTGCCAGCCTTAAGCCCCATTCCAGAGCTACCCATTGGTCTCCCACATATGTTGAAGAGATGAAGAAGTTTTTGGGATTAACTTTTTTGATGGGCTTGCTAAGGAAGCCATCAATGTCTTCTTATTGGTCCACTAGTCCCTTGATGGCAACATCTATATTTCCAGCAGTTATGACTCGTGATCGATATATGCTTCTTCTTCGCATGATGCATTTTGTTGATAATGATTTAGCGTTGCCACGCGATCACCCTGATTGTGACCGTCTTTTTAAGATTCGGCCTGTCCTTGATCACTTTGTTGATCGTTTTCCTGATTTGCACCTGGAAGAGAAATAGCTGTGGACGAGTCTTTGGTATTGTTCAAGGGCCGCTTGGTTTTTAGGCAATACATTCCTAGTAAGAGGGCACGCTATGGCATCAAACTGTATATGCTGTGTGACAGTGAGACTGGATATGTTTATAATTTCAGGGTGTACACCGGTAAGGATTCCAGCATTAACACTTCTGCTTGTCCGTCCACTTTTGGAGTGACTGAGAAAATTGTGTGGGAACTAGGTAGACGATTATTTAACAAAGGCCACCATTTATATGTAGATAACTTCTACACTAGTGTGCGTTTGTTCAAGGAGTTGGCCAAAGTGGGCACTGTTGCATGTGGCACGATGCGCAGTAACCGGAAAGGTTTTCCAATAGAACTTGTTTGCAAAAGGCTTGTGCGGGGACAGTCTACTGCATTGCGATGTGGGAAGCTTCTAGCTGTGAAGTTTTCAGACAGGAGAGATGTTTACATGCTGACTACTATCCATGACGAAAGCACTGAAGCTCTGCCAGTTCGGGGTGAGACTGCTGAAGTGCGTAAACCTGTGTGCATTTTAGACTATAATAGGCACATGGGTGGTGTTGACAGAGTAGATCAGAGGTTGGAACCTTATGCTGCTCTTCGAAAGGCTTACGTTTGGTACAAGAAGTTGGCTATCCATCTTTTCCACTTGGCATCCTTTAATGCTTTTGTTGTTTTCCAGAACTCTTGTCCTGAGTCAAAGATGCCTTTTGTTAACTTTCAGGAGACTATAATAGGCAGCCTTGTACTAGTGGAACAGGCAAGTGTGCCAAGATTTGGAGTGGTGGAGGAAGTGGCTAGACTGAAAGATCGCCACTTTCCAGAATACATTCCTCCCACAACTGCAAAAGACAATCCCACTAAAAGATGTAGAGTCTGTTGGCGAAGAGAAGTGCGGAGGGAGTCTCGTATGCACTGTCCTGACTGTCCTTCAAATCCTGGATTGTGTGTGCCAGCTTGTTTTAAATCGTACCACACACAAAAGAAGTTTTGGGAGTTTCATTGAGCTTGTAAGTGTACTGTCTGGTCTGTTTTCTGTAATATTTTTTTGTTTGCTTTTAGGTTTCCATTAGTGCAAAGCATTTAGGTTTTGAATTTGTGTTAGCAGATTTGTAGGTTTCTACATTTGATTTGCGGTATTTCTTTAAAAAATTCTAATTTCGATGGTGGTGTGTGCAGGATTGTGCTTGGATTGTTGGTGTGCGTGGACTGGCGCTTGGCTGGTGGTGTGCGTGGTCTGGTGCTTGTCTGGCATAGTGCATGGATTGGAGTTGTGCTGGGGGGGTGAGTGGATTTTTGCTTGGCTGGCTGAGTGCATGGTTAGGTGCTTGGCTGGTGGTGTGAGTGGATGGCGCTTGGCTGGTGGTGTGCGTGGTCTGGTGCTTGGCTGGCATAGTGCATGGATTGGAGTTGTGCTGGGGGGGTGCGTGGATTTTTGCTTGGCTGGCGGAGTGTATGGTTAGGTGCTTGGCTGGCGGTGTGAGTGGAGTGGTGCTTGGCTGGCGGTGTGTGTGGAGTGGTGCTTGGCTGGCGGCGTGTGTGGAGTGGTGCTTGGATGGTGTTGTGTTTGTGGAGTGGCGCTTGGCTGGTGGTGTGCGTGGAGTGATGCTTGGCTGGTGGTGTGTGTGGAGTGGTAGTTGGCTGTCGGTGTGCGCTGAGTGGTGTTTGGCTGGCAGTGTGCATGGTCTGGTGCTTGGATGGTGGTGTGGGTGGACTGGCGCTCGGCAGGCGGTGTGTGAGTAGTTACTTTCTGTTGGTCAATACACACACTGCTAGTTGAGTGACACTCCACACAGTCCATCATTTTGTGTAGTTGCAGTGTCAGAAATGTGGGCGTGTGAAAGTGATGGGCCCTTGAATGGCGCTGTTTGCTGGTGTGAGTGTTGAAATGTGATGGGTCCGCGGCTGGCGGTGTGAATGTTTTGTATGTGTCACGCGTACGAAAGGTGTATGAATGGCCTGTAAAGAGGTTGGTGCCTTGACGTGGCTTTACAGCTCACGAGCTGCGAGTCAGTGGTTCAGTTTATCATACTTTCAATTATACGCAGTGTATTTCATTTTTGATGAAATTACTTGCGTATCCAATTGTATGTACTGAATCATCACTCACCCTCGTGCCAAATCCAACCAGTATGTGTGTGTGCTTGCGGATTAGATGGGTGTGCAGTAATAATTGTTTTTTTTCTCTTTCTGCAGTAGGGTGTACCTTGCCCCTTATTGTGATTGTTGTTATGTGTTGCTTTTCCATTCGGATGGTGTCAATGGTCTGGTTTGTATCAGGTATGAAAGGTGCGTGAATGGCCTGTAAAACGGTTGGTGCCTTGTCGTGGCTTTACAGCTCACGAGTTGCGAGTCACTGGTTCAGTTTTTATGCATTTATTTATTGACAGAGTATTTCATTTTTTTGAAATATCTTGTTAATAAAATTTTATGTACTGAACCATCACTCGCCCTCGTGCCAAATCCAACCTGTATGTGTGTGTCTTTGAGGAATAGATAGCCGTGCTTGAATGTTTGACTTTTGAGTAACTCTGTTAAGGTGTGGTATCCTTTTACTCGGGAGAACAAGGGGAGCGCAGGGTGGTAGGACTTTTTTGCCGGCACGGCGATCCCACGCCAAAATGTTTGGAAAATTGCTATTTTTACCTATTTTTAAGGTTTGCAAGGAGTTCTGGGTAGGAAAACATTGGTGGACCCACACATGCCATACCTCCCTGGACTCTCCCGGGTGTCTAGTTTTCAGAACTGTTTGGGTTTGCTACTTTCCAAAGAATACCACCCACCCCGGCCCAAAAACTCAGGTGCCTCCCCCCCAAAAAATCAAAGTTATATTGCTTCAGGGTATTTTATATTCACCACTGTTAGATTTGGACCTTTTCCTGTTGCAGCCACTATGGCTACCCACGCAAGTGAGGTACCATTTTTATCGGGAGACCTGGGGGAATGCTGGGTGGGAGGTAATTTTTGTGAGCCCAGTGATGCCACGCTTTCCCAGACTACAACGTGTGAAAAAATTGATTTTTTTCTGCTAAAATTGAGGTTTGCAAGTGATTCTGGGTAAAGGAACGTTGGCGGATCCACGCAAGCCATACCTCCTTGGAAGCGCCCGGGTGTCTACTTTTCAGAAATGTGTGGGTTTGGTAGGTTTCCATAGATGGCTGTCTCGCACGGGGCCAGAAACCCAGGTAACCCCTAAGTCCACCAGCTTTTGCAAGAGGGGTTACCTGGGTTTTTGGCCCCGTGCGAGACAGCCATCTAGGGAAACCTACCAATCCCACACATTTCTGAAAAGTAGACAACCGGGGGCTTCCAAGGAGGTATGGCTTGCGTGGATCCTCCAACGTTCCTTTACCCAGAATCCCTTGCAAACCTCATTTTTTGCATGGAAAAAATCAGTTTTTTCACACGTTTTAGTGTGGGAAAGCGTGGCATCACTGGGCACACACAAATTACCTCCCACCCAGCGTTCCCCAAGGTCTCCCGATAAAAATGGTACCTCACTTGCGTGGGTAGGCATAGCGGCTGCTTTATGAAAAGGCCCAATTCATACTGTGGAGACGAAAACATTACCTTTAGCCAAATAATCTTATTTTTTGAGGGGGTCACCTGAGCTTTTGGCCCGGGGCTTGGCAGGCATCTTTGGAAACTACCAAACCCAAACAGTTCTGAGAACTAGACACCCGGGGGAGTCCAGGGTGGTATGGCATGCGTGGGTCCCCCAATGTTTTCCTACCCAGAAACCCCTGCAAACCTGAAATTTTGGTCAAAAAACCCACTTTTCCATACTTTTTTGGGTGGGATCTCGCTGCCGGAACAAATGTACTACCACCCAGTGTTTCCCTTGTTCTCCCGAGTAAAATGATACCTCACTTGTGTGGGTGGGCCAAAGGCATGTGACTTAGGCTGGGGTGCTTAATTTGTAAAACGTAAATATGAGTAAAAACTACTTTTTTCAAAATTCATTTTTGGCGTATTCTGCTTTGGGGCACCCACACAAGTGAGGTATCCTTTTACTCGGGAGAACAAGGGGAACGCAGGGTGGTATGACTTTTTTGCCGGCCCGGCGTTCCCACGCCAAAAAGTTTGGAAAAGTGCAATTTTTACCTAATTTTAAGGTTTGCAGAGAGTTCTGGGTAGGAAAACATTGGGGGACCCATGCATGACATACCTCCCTGGACTCCCCCGGGTGTCTAGTTTTCAGAACTGTTTGGGTTTGCTACTTTGCAAAGAATACCACCGAGCCCCGGGCCACAAACTCAGATGCCCCCCCCCCAAAATCAAGGTAGTTTTGCAATAAGGTAATGTAAATTCACCACCGTACGATTTGAACCGTTTCCTGTTGCAGCCACTATGTCTACCCACGCAAGTGAGGTACCATTTTTTTCGGGAGACCTGGGGGCATGCTGGGTGGGTGGAAATTTGTTGATCCACGCAGATTCCAGAACTTTCCACCACAGAAATGTGAGGAAAATGTGTTTTTTTGGTCAAATTTTTATGTTTTCAAGGGATTCTGGGTAACAAAACCTGGGGGTAGGCAGGCGAGTCACCCCATCCTGAATTCCCCTGGGTGTCTAGTTTTCAAAAATGTATAGGTTTGCTAGGTTTCCCTAGGTGCTGGCAGAGCTACGGTGCAAAAACAAAAGGTAGTCTTTTTGTCCGAATCGTGCTAAATTTCACTGGGAAATTGAGGTGCGACCATGCTGCGTTTTGCGCTGTTTCATGTCGCAGCCACTATGCCTACCCACGCAAGTGAGGTACCATTTTTTTCGGGAGACCTGGGGGCACGCTGGGTGGGTGGAAATTTGGTGATCCACGCAGATTCCAGAACTTTCCACCACAGAAATGTGAGGAAAATGTGTTTTTTTGGTCAAATTTTTATGTTTTCAAGGGATTCTGGGTAACAAAACCTGGGGGTAGGCAGGCGAGTCACCCCATCCTGAATTCCCCTGGGTGTCTAGTTGTCAAAAATGTATAGGTTTGCTAGGTTTCCCTAGGTGCTGGCAGAGCTACGGCGCAAAAACAAAAGGTAGTCTTTTTGTCCGAATCGTGCTAAATTTCACTGGGAAATTGAGGTGCGACCATGCTGCGTTTTGCGCTGTTTCATGTCGCAGCCACTATGCCTACCCACGCAAGTGAGGTACCATTTTTTTCGGGAGACCTGGGGGCACGCTGGGTGGGTGGAAATTTGTTGATCCACGCAGATTCCAGAACTTTCCACCACAGAAATGTGAGGAAAATGTGTTTTTTTGGTCAAATTTTTATGTTTTCAAGGGATTCTGGGTAACAAAACCTGGGGGTAGGCAGGCGAGTCACCCCATCCTGAATTCCCCTGGGTGTCTAGTTTTCAAAAATGTATAGGTTTGCTAGGTTTCCCTAGGTGCTGGCAGAGCTACGGCGCAAAAACAAAAGGTAGTCTTTTTGTCCGAATCGTGCTAAATTTCACTGGGAAATTGAGGTGCGACCATGCTGCGTTTTGCGCTGTTTCATGTCGCAGCCACTATGCCTACCCATGCAAGTGAGGTACCATTTTTTTTGGGAGACCTGGGGGCACGCTGGGTGGGTGGAAATTTGTTGATCCACGCAGATTCCAGAACTTTCCACCACAGAAATGTGAGGAAAATGTGTTTTTTTGGTCAAATTTTTATGTTTGCAAGGGATTCTGGGTAACAAAACCTGGGGGTGGGCAGGCGAGTCACCCCATCCTGAATTGCCCTGGGTGTCTAGTTTTCAAAAATGTATAGGTTTGCTAGGTTTCCCTAGGTGCTGGCAGAGCTACGGCGCAAAAACAAAAGGTAATCTTTTTGTCCAAATCGTGCTAAATTTCACTGGGAAATTGAGGTGCGACCATGCTGCGTTTTGCACTGTTTCATGTCGCAGCCACTATGCCTACCCACGCAAGTGAGGTACCATTTTTTTTGGGAGACCTGGGGGCACGCTGGGTTGGTGGAAATTTGTTGATCCACGCAGATTCCAGAACTTTCCACCACAGAAATGTGAGGAAAATGTGTTTTTTTGGTCAAATTTTTATGTTTTCAAGGGATTCTGGGTAACAAAACCTGGGGGTGGGCAGGCAAGTCACCCCATCCTGAATTGCCCTGGGTGTCTAGTTTTCAAAAATGTATAGGTTTTCTAGGTTTCCCTAGGTGCTGGCAGAGCTACGGTGCAATAAACAAAAGGTAGTTTTTTTGTCCGAATCGTGCTAAATTTCACTGGGAAATTGAGGTGCGACCATGCTGCGTTTTGCGCTGTTTCATGTCGCAGCCACTATGCCTACCCATGCAAGTGAGGTACCATTTTTTTCGGGAGACCTGGGGGCACGCTGGGTGGGTGGAAATTTGTTGATCCACGCAGATTCCAGAACTTTCCACCACAGAAATGTCAGGAAAATGTGTTTTTTTGGTCAAATTTTTATGTTTGCAAGGGATTCTGGGTAACAAAACCTGGGGGTGGGCAGGCGAGTCACCCCATCCTGAATTGCCCTGGATGTCTAGTTTTCAAAAATGTATAGGTTTGCTAGGTTTCCCTAGGTGCTGGCAGAGCTACGGCGCAAAAACAAAAGGTAGTCTTTTTGTCCAAATCGTGCTAAATTTCACTGGGAAATTGAGGTGCGACCATGCTGCGTTTTGCGCTGTTTCATGTCGCAGCCACTATGCCTACCCACGCAAGTGAGGTACCATTTTTTACGGGAGACCTGGGGCCACGCTGGGTGAGTGGAAATTTGTTGATCCACGCAGATTCCAGAACTTTCCACCACAGAAATGTGAGGAAAATGTGTTTTTTTGGTCAAATTTTTATGTTTTCAAGGGATTCTGGGTAACAAAACCTGGGGGTAGGCAGGCGAGTCACCCCATCCTGAATTCCCCTGGGTGTCTAGTTTTCAAAAATGTATAGGTTTGCTAGGTTTCCCTAGGTGCTGGCAGAGCTACGGCGCAAAAACAAAAGGTAGTCTTTTTGTCCGAATCGTGCTAAATTTCACTGGGAAATTGAGGTGCGACCATGCTGCGTTTTGTGCTGTTTCATGTCGCAGCCACTATGCCTACCCACGCAAGTGAGGTACCATTTTTTTCGGGAGACCTGGGGCCACGCTGGGTGAGTGAAAATTTGTTGATCCACGCAGATTCCAGAACTTTCCACCACAGAAATGTGAGGAAAATGTGTTTTTTTTATCAAATTTTTATGTTTTCAAGGGATTCTGGGTAACAAACCCTGGGGGTAGGCAGGCGAGTCACCCCATCCTGAATTCCCCTGGGTGTCTAGTTTTCAAAAATGTATAGGTTTTCTAGGTTTCCCTAAGTGCCGGCAGAGCTAGGGTGCAAAAACTACAGGTAGGCACTTTGCCAAAAAAGGGTCAATTTGTAACTGCTAAATTTAGGTGTGACCACGTTGCATTTTGCGCCGTTTCCTGTCGCAGGCACAAGGCCGACCCACACAAGTGAGGTACCGTTTTTATCGGGACACTTGGGGTAATTCAGATTTGTAAATCAACTGTTATTACCAATTGAGCTTTCATGGATTTCTCCCTTTGAATGAAAGACATTGTGTAAAAAAAAATCTTTATGAAAAATGACCAATAATTCTCATGCTAGTATGAGTATTCCCAACTTTGAAAATGTGCAATTATATACTGTTTCTGAACTCTATAATTTGTACCCAATTCAGAAATACATAGGTGTCTTTCATACAGATTATTCCATGTATACATTTTCCAAGACAAAGTGCACTATACCCAGTAAATGAAAAAATACCATTGCAAGTTGCTGCTCAGTTTTTGGATCTGGGTTCGTCGGGTTCTTGGTGAAACTACAAGTCCTATATATCCCCACAACCAGGAAGGTCTAACGGATGTAACGGTATATTGCTTTCCAAGAGATGTCAAAATTAGAAAAAGTTATAGGTGAAAACGTTGAGACAAAAGGCTGTTTTTTTCAACAAAATTTCAAATATTCCAATATCTAACTGTTAGTTTCTATAACGAAACCTTCATGGATTTAGACAAATGACCCCTTTCTCAATTCAGAATTTTGTCTACTTTTCGAAAATGTAAAGCTTTCCAGGATCCATTATTGCTTTCAAACTCATTTCTACCATTAACTGGAAGGAGGTGGAAAGCTCTAAAAATAGCAAAAATAGGCTATGTCCCAGAAAAATGCCAAAACTGAGTGAAAAATTTCGGTTCTCTGACAAAAGTCTGTCATTCCCTGAAAGCTGAGAAAATGGAGATTTCAGCCCCACAAACCCTTTTGTGATACCATTTTCAGGGAAACACCCAGAGGCTTTCATTTGCAGCCCGTTTTTCCCATTTTTCTGAAAAAAACAAAAAAATCACTATATTTTGGTTAATTTCTGGGCCCCCTCCAAGGGAATCCACAAACCCTGGGCACCTTTAGAATCCACATGATGTTGGAAGAAAAGGACGCAAATTTTGCGTGGATACCTTATGTGGTCAAAAAGTTACAAGGGCCTAAGCGCGCACTACTCCAAAACGCCAAAAAAAGCCTCAGCACAGGAGGGGAAAAGGCCTAGCAGCGAAGGGGTTAAAATAGCAATTTTGGTCACTGTGTGGCTTCAAAAAGTGGTTATTCAAAATGAGGCACAATTCATTTGACATTTTGATTCATTTTTTCAATATTCGAAAAAAAAAATGTTTTGATGAAAAACGATGAACCCGGACCTGTCAAACTTTCTCCAGATGGTTGAAAATGGTCATATTTTAATGTTTTCTCTTTTGACTGTAAATGACTATTAAATATGAATTATCACTTTTGGAACTAAAATAAGAGTAATTAGAGTCATTTTTCTGCCAGAAATTGATCGAAATTGAAGCTTCTGAGTAGGAGGAAAAGTCTGTAAAAATTGCAATTTTGGTCACTGTGGGGCTTTAAAAAGTGGTTATTCAACATGAGGCACAATCCTTTTGATATTTTGCATCATTTTTTCAACATTTGAAAAAATACGTTTTTTTGATGAAAACGATGACCTCAGACCTGTCGAATTTTCTCCACATAGTCAGAAATGGTCATTTTTTATTGTTTTCTTTTTTGACTGTAAATGACTATTAAATGTGAATTATCGCTTTTGGAACTAAAATAAGTGTGTTTAGAGTCATTTTTCTGCCAGAAATTGGTCGAAATAGAAGCTTCTGACTAGGAGGAAAAGCCTGTTAAAATGGCAATTTTGGTCACTGTGTGGCTTCAAAAAGTGGTTATTCAAAATGAGCCACAATCCATTTGACATTTTGATTCATTTTTTCAACATTCGAAAAAAAAAATGTTTTGATGAAAAACGATGAACCCGCACCTGTCAAACTTTCTCCAGATGGTCAGAAATGGTTATATTTTAATGTTTTCTCTTTTGACTGTAAATGACTATTAAATATGAATTATCACTTTTGGAACTAAAATAAGAGTAATTAGAGTCATTTTTCTGCCAGAAATTGATCGAAATTGAAGCTTCTGAGTAGGAGGAAAAGTCTGTAAAAATTGCAATTTTGGTCACTGTGGGGCTTTAAAAAGTGGTTATTCAACATGAGGCACAATCCTTTTGATATTTTGCATCAGTTTTTCAACATTTGAAAAAATAAGTTTTTTTGATGAAAACGATGATCCCGGACCTGTCGAACTTTCTCCACATAGTCAGAAATGGTCATTTTTTATTGTTTTCTCTTTTGACTATAAACTACTATTAAATGTGAATTATCGCTTTTGGAACTAAAATAAGTGTGTTTAGAGTCATTTTTCTGCCAGAAATTGGTCGAAATAGAAGCTTCTGAGTAGGAGGAAAAGTCTGTTAAAATAGCAATTTTGGTCACTGTGTGGCTTCAAAAAGTGGTTATTCAAAATGAGGCACAATTCATTTGACATTTTGATTCATTTTTTCAATATTCGAAGAAAAAATTTTTTTTTGATGAAAAACGATGAACCCGGACCTGTCAAACTTTCTCCAGATGGTTAGAAATGGTCATATTTTAATGTTTTCTCTTTTGACTGTAAATGACTATTAAATATGAATTATCACTTTTGGAACTAAAATAAGACTGTTTAGAGTCATTTTTCTGCCAGAAATTGATCGAAATTAAAGCTTCTGAGTAGGAGGAAAAGTCTGTAAAAATTGCAACTTTGGTCACTGTGGGGCTTTAAAAAGTGGTTATTCAACATGAGGCACAATCCTTTTGATATTTTGCATCATTTTTTCAACATTTGAAAAAATAAGTTTTTTTGATGAAAACGATGATCCCGGACCTGTCGAACTTTCTCCACATAGTCAAAAATGTTCATTTTTTATTGTTTTCTCTTTTGACTATAAACTACTATTAAATGTGAATTATCATGTTTGGAACTAAAATAAGAGTAATTAGAGTCATTTTTCTGCCAGAAATTGATCGAAATTGAAGCTCTGAGTAGGAGGAAAAGTCTGTAAAAATTGCAATTTTGGTCACTGTGGGGCTTTAAAAAGTGGTTATTCAACATGAGGCACAATCCTTTTGATATTTTGCATCATTTTTTCAACATTCGAAAAAAAAAATGTTTTGATGAAAAACGATGAACCTGGACCTGTCAAACTTTCTCCAGATGGTCAGAAATGGTCATATTTTAATGTTTTCTCTTTTGACTGTAAATGACTATTAAATATGAATTATCACTTTTGGAACTAAAATAAGAGTGTTTAGAGTCATTTTTCTGCCAGAAATTGATCGAAATTAAAGCTTCTGAGTAGGAGGAAAAGTCTGTAAAAATTGCAATTTTGGTCACTGTGGGGCTTTAAAAAGTGGTTATTCAACATGAGGCACAATCCTTTTGATATTTTGCATCAGTTTTTCAACATTTGAAAAAATAAGTTTTTTTGATGAAAACGATGATCCCGGACTTGTCGAACTTTCTCCACATAGTCAGAAATGTTCATTTTTTATTGTTTTCTCTTTTGACTATAAACTACTATTAAATGTGAATTATCGCTTTTGGAACTAAAATAAGTGTGTTTAGAGTCATTTTTCTGCCAGAAATTGGTCGAAATAGAAGCTTCTGAGTAGGAGGAAAAGTCTGTTAAAATAGCAATTTTGGTCACTGTGTGGATTCAAAAAGTGGTTATTCAAAATGAGGCACAATCCATTTGACATTTTGATTCATTTTTTCAATATTCGAAAAAAAAAATGTTTTGATGAAAAACGATGAACCCGGACCTGTCAAACTTTCTCCAGATGGTCAGAAATGGTCATATTTTAATGTTTTCTCTTTTGACTGTAAATGACTATTAAATATGAATTATCACTTTTGGAACTAAAATAAGAGTAATTAGAGTCATTTTTCTGCCAGAAATTGATCGAAATGGAAGCTCTGAGTAGGAGGAAAAGTCTGTAAAAATTGCAATTTTGGTCACTGTGGGGCTTTAAAAAGTGGTTATTCAACATGAGGCACAATCCTTTTGATATTTTGCATCATTTTTTCAACATTTGAAAAAATAAGTTTTTTTGATGAAAACGATGATCCCGGACCTGTCGAACTTTCTCCACATAGTCAAAAATGTTCATTTTTTATTGTTTTCTCTTTTGACTATAAACTACTATTAAATGTGAATTATCGCTTTTGGAACTAAAATAAGTGTGTTTAGAGTCATTTTTCTGCCAGAAATTGGTCGAAATAGAAGCTTCTGAGAAGGAGGAAAAGTCTGTTAAAATGGCAATTTTGGTCACTGTGGGGCTTTAAAAAGTGGTTATTCAACATGAGGCACAATCCTTTTGATATTTTGCATCATTTTTTCAACATTTGAAAAAATACGTTTTTTTGATGAAAACGATGATCCCGGACCTGTCGAACTTTCTCCACATAGTCAAAAATGTTCATTTTTTATTGTTTTCTCTTTTGACTATAAACTACTATTAAATGTGAATTATCGCTTTTGGAACTAAAATAAGTGTGTTTAGAGTCATTTTTCTGCCAGAAATTTATCGAAATTAAAGCTTCTGAGTAGGAGGAAAAGTCTGTAAAGATTGCAATTTTGGTCACTGTGGGGCTTTAAAAAGTGGTTATTCAACATGAGGCACAATCCTTTTGATATTTTGCATCAGTTTTTCAACATTTGAAAAAATAAGTTTTTTTGATGAAAACGATGATCCCGGACCTGTCGAACTTTCTCCACATAGTCAGAAATGGTCATTTTTTATTGTTTTCTCTTTTGACTATAAACTACTATTAAATGTGAATTATCGCTTTTGGAACTAAAATAAGTGTGTTTAGAGTCATTTTTCTGCCAGAAATTGGTCGAAATAGAAGCTTCTGAGTAGGAGGAAAAGTCTGTTAAAATAGCAATTTTGGTCACTGTGTGGCTTCAAAAAGTGGTTATTCAAAATGAGGCACAATTCATTTGACATTTTGATTCATTTTTTCAATATTCGAAAAAAAAAATTTTTTTGATGAAAAACGATGAACCCGGACCTGTCAATTTTTCTCCAGATGGTTAGAAATGGTCATATTTTAATGTTTTCTCTTTTGACTGTAAATGACTATTAAATATGAATTATCACTTTTGGAACTAAAATAAGACTGTTTAGAGTCATTTTTCTGCCAGAAATTGATCGAAATTAAAGCTTCTGAGTAGGAGGAAAAGTCTGTAAAAATTGCAACTTTGGTCACTGTGGGGCTTTAAAAAGTGGTTATTCAACATGAGGCACAATCCTTTTGATATTTTGCATCATTTTTTCAACATTTGAAAAAATAAGTTTTTTTGATGAAAACGATGATCCCGGACCTGTCGAACTTTCTCCACATAGTCAAAAATGTTCATTTTTTATTGTTTTCTCTTTTGACTATAAACTACTATTAAATGTGAATTATCACTTTTGGAACTAAAATAAGTGTGTTTAGAGTCATTTTTCTGCCAGAAATTGGTCGAAATAGAAGCTTCTGAGAAGGAGGAAAAGTCTGTTAAAATGGCAATTTTGGTCACTGTGGGGCTTTAAAAAGTGGTTATTCAACATGAGGCACAATCCTTTTGATATTTTGCATCATTTTTTCAACATTTGAAAAAATAAGTTTTTTTGATGAAAACGATGATCCCGGACCTGTCGAACTTTCTCCACATAGTCAAAAATGTTCATTTTTTATTGTTTTCTCTTTTGACTATAAACTACTATTAAATGTGAATTATCATGTTTGGAACTAAAATAAGAGTAATTAGAGTCATTTTTCTGCCAGAAATTGATCGAAATTGAAGCTCTGAGTAGGAGGAAAAGTCTGTAAAAATTGCAATTTTGGTCACTGTGGGGCTTTAAAAAGTGGTTATTCAACATGAGGCACAATCCTTTTGATATTTTGCATCATTTTTTCAACATTCGAAAAAAAAAATGTTTTGATGAAAAACGATGAACCTGGACCTGTCAAACTTTCTCCAGATGGTCAGAAATGGTCATATTTTAATGTTTTCTCTTTTGACTGTAAATGACTATTAAATATGAATTATCACTTTTGGAACTAAAATAAGAGTGTTTAGAGTCATTTTTCTGCCAGAAATTGATCGAAATTAAAGCTTCTGAGTAGGAGGAAAAGTCTGTAAAAATTGCAATTTTGGTCACTGTGGGGCTTTAAAAAGTGGTTATTCAACATGAGGCACAATCCTTTTGATATTTTGCATCAGTTTTTCAACATTTGAAAAAATAAGTTTTTTTGATGAAAACGATGATCCCGGACCTGTCGAACTTTCTCCACATAGTCAGAAATGTTCATTTTTTATTGTTTTCTCTTTTGACTATAAACTACTATTAAATGTGAATTATCGCTTTTGGAACTAAAATAAGTGTGTTTAGAGTCATTTTTCTGCCAGAAATTGGTCGAAATAGAAGCTTCTGAGTAGGAGGAAAAGTCTGTTAAAATAGCAATTTTGGTCACTGTGTGGCTTCAAAAAGTGGTTATTCAAAATGAGGCACAATCCATTTGACATTTTGATTCATTTTTTCAATATTCGAAAAAAAAAATGTTTTGATGAAAAACGATGAACCCGGACCTGTCAAACTTTCTCCAGATGGTCAGAAATGGTCATATTTTAATGTTTTCTCTTTTGACTGTAAATGACTATTAAATATGAATTATCACTTTTGGAACTAAAATAAGAGTAATTAGAGTAATTTTTCTGCCAGAAATTGATCGAAATTGAAGCTCTGAGTAGGAGGAAAAGTCTGTAAAAATTGCAATTTTGGTCACTGTGGGGCTTTAAAAAGTGGTTATTCAACATGAGGCACAATCCTTTTGATATTTTGCATCATTTTTTCAACATTTGAAAAAATAAGTTTTTTTGATGAAAACGATGAATCCGGACCTGTCGAACTTTATCCACATAGTCAGAAATGGTCATTTTTTATTGTTTTCTCTTTTGACTATAAACGACTATTAAATGTGAATTATCGCTTTTGGAACTAAAATAAGTGTGTTTAGAGTCATTTTTCTGCCAGAAATTGGTTGAAATAGAAGCTTCTGAGAAGGAGGAAAATTCTGTTAAAATGGCAATTTTGGTCACTGTGTGACTTTAAAAAGTGGTTATTCAACATGAGGCACAATCCATTTGACATTTTGAATCATTTTTTCACCATTTGAAAAAATAATTTTTTTGATGAAAAACGATGACCACAGACCTGTCGAACTTTCTCCACATAGTCAGAAATGGTCATTTTTTATTGTTTTCTTTTTTGACTGTAAATGACTATTAAATGTGAATTATCATGTTTGGAACTAAAATGAAGGTGTTGAGACTCATTTTTCTTCCAGAAATTGGTCGAAATAGAAGCTACTGAGTAGGAGGAAAAGTCTGTTAAAATGGCAATTTTGGTCACTGTGTGGCTTTCAAAAGTGGTTATTCAACATGAGGCACAATCCTTTTGATATTTTGCATCATTTTTTCAACATTTGAAAAAATACGTTTTTTTGATGAAAACGATGATCCCGGACCTGTCGAACTTTCTCCACATAGTCAAAAATGTTCATTTTTTATTGTTTTCTCTTTTGACTATAAACTACTATTAAATGTGAATTATCACTTTTGGAACTAAAATAAGTGTGTTTAGAGTCATTTTTCTGCCAGAAATTGGTCGAAATAGAAGCTTCTGAGAAGGAGGAAAAGTCTGTTAAAATGGCAATTTTGGTCACTGTGGGGCTTTAAAAAGTGGTTATTCAACATAAGGCACAATCCTTTTGATATTTTGCATCATTTTTTCAACATTTGAAAAAATAAGTTTTTTTGATGAAAACGATGATCCCGGACCTGTCGAACTTTCTCCACATAGTCAAAAATGTTCACTTTTTATTGTTTTCTCTTTTGACTATAAACTACTATTAAATGTGAATTATCATGTTTGGAACTAAAATGAAGGTGTTTAGAGTCATTTTTCTGACAGAAATTGGTCGAAATAGAAGCTTCTGAGTAGGAGGAAAAGTCTGTTAAAATGGCAATTTTGGTCACTGTGTGGCTTCAAAAAGTGGTTATTCCAAATGAGGCACAATCCATTTGACATTTTGATTCATTTTTTCAACATTCGAAAAAAAAATGTTTTGATGAAAAACGATGAACCTGGACCTGTCAAACTTTCTCCAGATGGTCAGAAATGGTCATATTTTAATGTTTTCTCTTTTGACTGTAAATGACTATTAAATATGAATTATCACTTTTGGAACTAAAATAAGAGTGTTTAGAGTCATTTTTCTGCCAGAAATTGATCGAAATTAAAGCTTCTGAGTAGGAGGAAAAGTCTGTAAAAATTGCAATTTTGGTCACTGTGGGGCTTTAAAAAGTGGTTATTCAACATGAGGCACAATCCTTTTGATATTTTGCATCATTTTTTCAACATTTGAAAAAATAAGTTTTTTTGATGAAAACGATGATCCCGGACCTGTCGAACTTTCTCCACATAGTCAAAAATGTTCATTTTTTATTGTTTTCTCTTTTGACTATAAACTACTATTAAATGTGAATTATCGCTTTTGGAACTAAAATAAGTGTGTTTAGAGTCATTTTTCTGCCAGAAATTGATCGAAATTAAAGCTTCTGAGTAGGAGGAAAAGTCTGTAAAAATTGCAATTTTGGTCACTGTGGGGCTTTAAAAAGTGGTTATTCAACATGAGGCACAATCCTTTTGATATTTTGCATCAGTTTTTCAACATTTGAAAAAATAAGTTTTTTTGATGAAAACGATGATCCCGGACCTGTCGAACTTTCTCCACATAGTCAGAAATGGTCATTTTTTATTGTTTTCTCTTTTGACTATAAACTACTATTAAATGTGAATTATCGCTTTTGGAACTAAAATAAGTGTGTTTAGAGTCATTTTTCTGCCAGAAATTGGTCGAAATAGAAGCTTCTGAGTAGGAGGAAAAGTCTGTTAAAATAGCAATTTTGGTCACTGTGTGGCTTCAAAAAGTGGTTATTCAAAATGAGGCACAATTCATTTGACATTTTGATTCATTTTTTCAATATTCGAAAAAAAAAAATTTTTTGATGAAAAACGATGAACCCGGACCTGTCAAACTTTCTCCAGATGGTTAGAAATGGTCATATTTTAATGTTTTCTCTTTTGACTGTAAATGACTATTAAATATGAATTATCACTTTTGGAACTAAAATAAGACTGTTTAGAGTCATTTTTCTGCCAGAAATTGATCGAAATTAAAGCTTCTGAGTATGAGGAAAAGTCTGTAAAAATTGCAATTTTGGTCACTGTGGGGCTTTAAAAAGTGGTTATTCAACATGAGGCACAATCCTTTTGATATTTTGCATCATTTTTTCAACATTTGAAAAAATAAGTTTTTTTGATGAAAACGATGATCCCGGACCTGTCGAACTTTCTCCACATAGTCAAAAATGTTCATTTTTTATTGTTTTCTCTTTTGACTATAAACTACTATTAAATGTGAATTATCACTTTTGGAACTAAAATAAGTGTGTTTAGAGTCATTTTTCTGCCAGAAATTGGTCGAAATAGAAGCTTCTGAGAAGGAGGAAAAGTCTGTTAAAATGGCAATTTTGGTCACTGTGGGGCTTTAAAAAGTGGTTATTCAACATGAGGCACAATCCTTTTGATATTTTGCATCATTTTTTCAACATTTGAAAAAATAAGTTTTTTTGATGAAAACGATGATCCCGGACCTGTCGAACTTTCTCCACATAGTCAAAAATGTTCATTTTTTATTGTTTTCTCTTTTGACTATAAACTACTATTAAATGTGAATTATCATGTTTGGAACTAAAATGAAGGTGTTTAGAGTCATTTTTCTGACAGAAATTGGTCGAAATAGAAGCTTCTGAGTAGGAGGAAAAGTCTGTTAAAATGGCAATTTTGGTCACTGTGTGGCTTCAAAAAGTGGTTATTCCAAATGAGGCACAATCCATTTGACATTTTGATTCATTTTTTCAACATTCGAAAAAAAAATGTTTTGATGAAAAACGATGAACCTGGACCTGTCAAACTTTCTCCAGATGGTCAGAAATGGTCATATTTTAATGTTTTCTCTTTTGACTGTAAATGACTATTAAATATGAATTATCACTTTTGGAACTAAAATAAGAGTGTTTAGAGTCATTTTTCTGCCAGAAATTGATCGAAATTAAAGCTTCTGAGTAGGAGGAAAAGTCTGTAAAAATTGCAATTTTGGTCACTGTGGGGCTTTAAAAAGTGGTTATTCAACATGAGGCACAATCCTTTTGATATTTTGCATAATTTTTTCAACATTTGAAAAAATAAGTTTTTTTGATGAAAACGATGATCCCGGACCTGTCGAACTTTCTCCACATAGTCAAAAATGGTCATTTTTTATTGTTTTCTCTTTTGACTATAAACTACTATTAAATGTGAATTATCGCTTTTGGAACTAAAATAAGTGTGTTTAGAGTCATTTTTCTGCCAGAAATTGGTCGAAATAGAAGCTTCTGAGTAGGAGGAAAAGTCTGTTAAAATAGCAATTTTGGTCACTGTGTGGCTTCAAAAAGTGGTTATTCAAAATGAGGCACAATTCATTTGACATTTTGATTAATTTTTTCAATATTCGAAAAAAAAAAATGTTTTGATGAAAAACGATGAACCCGGACCTGTCAAACTTTCTCCAGATGGTTAGAAATGGTCATATTTTAATGTTTTCTCTTTTGACTGTAAATGACTATTAAATATGAATTATCACTTTTGGAACTAAAACAAGAGTAATTAGAGTCATTTTTCTGCCAGAAATTGATCGAAATTGAAGCACTGAGTTGGAGGAAAAGTCTGTAAAAGTTGCAATTTTGGTCACTGTGGGGCTTTAAAAAGTGGTTATTCAACATGAGGCACAATCCTTTTGATATTTTGCATCATTTTTTCAACATTTGAAAAAATAAGTTTTTTTGATGAAAACGATGACCTCAGACCTGTCGAATTTTCTCCACATAGTCAGAAATGGTCATTTTTTATTGTTTTCTTTTTTGACTGTAAATGACTATTAAATGTGAATTATCATGTTTGGAACTAAAATGAAGGTGTTTAGAGTCATTTTTCTGACAGAAATTGGTCGAAATAGAAGCTTCTGACTAGGAGGAAAAGTCTGTTAAAATGGCAATTTTGGTCACTGTGTGGCTTCAAAAAGTGGTTATTCAAAATGAGGCACAATCCATTTGACATTTTGATTCATTTTTTCAACATTCGTAAAAAAAAATGTTTTGATGAAAAACGATGAACCCGGACCTGTCAAACTTTCTCCAGATGGTCAGAAATGGTCATATTTTAATGTTTTCTCTTTTGACTGTAAATGACTATTAAATATGAATTATCACTTTTGGAACTAAAATAAGAGTAATTAGAGTAATTTTTCTGCCAGAAATTGATCGAAATTGAAGCTCTGAGTAGGAGGAAAAGTCTGTAAAAATTGCAATTTTGGTCACTGTGGGGCTTTAAAAAGTGGTTATTCAACATGAGGCACAATCCTTTTGATATTTTGCATCATTTTTTCAACATTCGAAAAAAAAAATGTTTTGATGAAAAACGATGAACCTGGACCTGTTAAACTTTCTCCAGATGGTCAGAAATGGTCATATTTTAATGTTTTCTCTTTTGACTGTAAATGACTATTAAATGTGAATTATCGCTTTTGGAACTAAAATAAGTGTGTTTAGAGTCATTTTTCTGCCAGAAATTGGTCGAAATAGAAGCTTCTGAGTAGGAGGAAAAGTCTGTTAAAATAGCAATTTTGGTCACTGTGTGGCTTCAAAAAGTGGTTATTCAAAATGAGGCACAATCCATTTGACATTTTGATTCATTTTTTCAACATTCGTAAAAAAAAATGTTTTGATGAAAAACGATGAACCCGGACCTGTCAAACTTTCTCCAGATGGTAAGAAATGGTCATATTTTAATGTTTTCTCTTTTGACTGTAAATGACTATTAAATATGAATTATCACTTTTGGAACTAAAATAAGAGTAATTAGAGTCATTTTTCTGCCAGAAATTGATCGAAATTGAAGCTCTGAGTAGGAGGAAAAGTCTGTAAAAATTGCAATTTTGGTCACTGTGGGGCTTTAAAAAGTGGTTATTCAACATGAGGCACAATCCTTTTGATATTTTGCATCATTTTTTCAACATTTGAAAAAATAAGTTTTTTTGATGAAAACGATGATCCCGGACCTGTCGAACTTTCTCCACATAGTCAGAAATGTTCATTTTTTATTGTTTTCTCTTTTGACTATAAACTACTATTAAATGTGAATTATCGCTTTTGGAACTAAAATAAGTGTGTTTAGAGTCATTTTTCTGCCAGAAATTGATCGAAATTAAAGCTTCTGAGTAGGAGGAAAAGTCTGTAAAAATTGCAATTTTGGTCACTGTGGGGCTTTAAAAAGTGGTTATTCAACATGAGGCACAATCCTTTTGATATTTTGCATCAGTTTTTCAACATTTGAAAAAATAAGTTTTTTTGATGAAAACGATGATCCCGGACCTGTCGAACTTTCTCCACATAGTCAGAAATGGTCATTTTTTATTGTTTTCTCTTTTGACTATAAACTACTATTAAATGTGAATTATCGCTTTTGGAACTAAAATAAGTGTGTTTAGAGTCATTTTTCTGCCAGAAATTGGTCGAAATAGAAGCTTCTGAGTAGGAGGAAAAGTCTGTTAAAATAGCAATTTTGGTCACTGTGTGGCTTCAAAAAGTGGTTATTCAAAATGAGGCACAATTCATTTGACATTTTGATTCATTTTTTCAATATTCGAAAAAAAAAATGTTTTGATGAAAAACGATGAACCCGGACCTGTCAAACTTTCTCCAGATGGTTAGAAATGGTCATATTTTAATGTTTTCTCTTCTGACTGTAAATGACTATTAAATATGAATTATCACTTTTGGAACTAAAATAAGAGTGTTTAGAGTCATTTTTCTGCCAGAAATTGATCGAAATTAAAGCTTCTGAGTAGGAGGAAAAGTCTGTAAAAATTGCAATTTTGGTCACTGTGGGGCTTTAAAAAGTGGTTATTCAACATGAGGCACAATCCTTTTGATATATTGCATCATTTTTTCAACATTTGAAAAAATAAGTTTTTTTGATGAAAACGATGACCTCAGACCTGTCGAATTTTCTCCACATAGTCAGAAATGGTCATTTTTTATTGTTTTCTTTTTTGACTGTAAATGACTATTAAATGTGAATTATCATGTTTGGAACTAAAATGAAGGTGTTTAGAGTCATTTTTCTGACAGAAATTGGTCGAAATAGAAGCTTCTGACTAGGAGGAAAAGTCTGTTAAAATGGCAATTTTGGTCACTGTGTGGCTTCAAAAAGTGGTTATTCAAAATGAGGCACAATCCATTTGACATTTTGATTCATTTTTTCAACATTCGAAAACAAAAAAAATGTTTTGATGAAAAACGATGAACCCGGACCTGTCAAACTTTCTCCAGATGGTCAGAAATGGTCATATTTTAATGTTTTCTCTTTTGACTGTAAATGACTATTAAATATGAATTATCACTTTTGGAACTAAAATAAGAGTACATAGAGTCATTTTTCTGCCAGAAATTGATCGAAATTGAAGCTCTGAGTAGGAGGAAAAGTCTGTAAAAATTGCAATTTTGGTCACTGTGGGGCTTTAAAAAGTGGTTATTCAACATGAGGCACAATCCTTTTCATATTTTGCATCATTTTTTCAACATTCGAAAAAAAAATGTTTTGATGAAAAACGATGAACCTGGACCTGTCAAACTTTCTCCAGATGGTCAGAAATGGTCATATTTTAATGTTTTCTCTTTTGACTGTAAATGACTATTAAATATCAATTATCACTTTTGGAACTAAAATAAGAGTGTTTAGAGTCATTTTTCTGCCAGAAATTGATCGAAATTAAAGCTTCTGAGTAGGAGGAAAAGTCTGTAAAAATTGCAATTTTGGTCACTGTGGGGCTTTAAAAAGTGGTTATTCAACATGAGGCACAATCCTTTTGATATTTTGCATCAGTTTTTCAACATTTGAAAAAATAAGTTTTTTTGATGAAAACGATGATCCCGGACCTGTCGAACTTTCTCCACATAGTCAGAAATGTTCATTTTTTATTGTTTTCTCTTTTGACTATAAACTACTATTAAATGTGAATTATCGCTTTTGGAACTAAAATAAGTGTGTTTAGAGTCATTTTTCTGCCAGAAATTGGTCGAAATAGAAGCTTCTGAGTAGGAGGAAAAGTCTGTTAAAATAGCAATTTTGGTCACTGTGTGGCTTCAAAAAGTGGTTATTCAAAATGAGGCACAATCCATTTGACATTTTGATTCATTTTTTCAATATTCGAAAAAAAAAAATGTTTTGATGAAAAACGATGAACCCGGACCTGTCAAACTTTCTCCAGATGGTCAGAAATGGTCATATTTTAATGTTTTCTCTTTTGACTGTAAATGACTATTAAATATGAATTATCACTTTTGGAACTAAAATAAGAGTAATTAGAGTCATTTTTCTGCCAGAAATTGATCGAAATTGAAGCTCTGAGTAGGAGGAAAAGTCTGTAAAAATTGCAATTTTGGTCACTGTGCGGCTTTAAAAAGTGGTTATTCAACATGAGGCACAATCCTTTTGATATTTTGCATCATTTTTTCAAGATTTGAAAAAATAAGTTTTTTTGATGAAAACGATGACCTCAGACCTGTCGAATTTTCTCCACATAGTCAGAAATGGTCATTTTTTATTGTTTTCTTTTTTGACTGTAAATTACTATTAAATGTGAATTATCATGTTTGGAACTAAAATGAAGGTGTTTAGAGTCATTTTTCTGACAGAAATTGGTCGAAATAGAAGCTTCTGACTAGGAGGAAAAGTCTGTTAAAATGGCAATTTTGGTCACTGTGTGGCTTCAAAAAGTGGTTATTCAAAATGAGGCACAATCCATTTGACATTTTGATTCATTTTTTCAACATTCGAAAAAAAAAATGTTTTGATGAAAAACGATGAACCCGGACCTGTCAAACTTTCTCCAGATGGTCAAAAATGGTCATATTTTAATGTTTTCTCTTTTGACTGTAAATGACTATTAAATATGAATTATCACTTTTGGAACTAAAATAAGAGTAATTAGAGTCATTTTTCTGCCAGAAATTGATCGAAATTAAAGCTTCTGAGTAGGAGGAAAAGTCTGTTAAAATGGCAATTTTGGTGTGTGGCTTCAAAAATTTGTTATTCAAAATGAGGCCCAATCCATTTGACATTTTGATTCATTTTTTCAACATTCGAAAAAAAAAATGTTTTGATGAAAAACGATGAACCTGGACCTGTCAAACTTTCTCCAGATGGTCAGAAATGGTCATATTTTAATGTTTTCTCTTTTGACTGTAAATGACTATTAAATATGAATTATCACTTTTGGAACTAAAATAAGAGTGTTTAGAGTCATTTTTCTGCCAGAAATTGATCGAAATTAAAGCTTCTGAGTAGGAGGAAAAGTCTGTAAAAATTGCAATTTTGGTCACTGTGGGGCTTTAAAAAGTGGTTATTCAACATGAGGCACAATCCTTTTGATATTTTGCATCAGTTTTTCAACATTTGAAAAAATAAGTTTTTTTGATGAAAACGATGATCCCGGACCTGTCGAACTTTCTCCACATAGTCAGAAATGTTCATTTTTTATTGTTTTCTCTTTTGACTATAAACTACTATTAAATGTGAATTATCGCTTTTGGAACTAAAATAAGTGTGTTTAGAGTCATTTTTCTGCCAGAAATTGGTCGAAATAGAAGCTTCTGAGTAGGAGGAAAAGTCTGTTAAAATAGCAATTTTGGTCACTGTGTGGCTTCAAAAAGTGGTTATTCAAGATAAGGCACAATCCTTTTGAAATTTTGAATCATTTTTTCAACATTTGAAAAAAAAATGTTTTGATGAAAAACGATGAACCTGGACCTGTCAAACTTTCTCCAGATGGTCAGAAATGGTCATATTTTAATGTTTTCTCTTTTGACTGTAAATAACTATTAAATATGAATTATCACTTTTGGAACTAAAATAAGAGTGTTCAGTGTCATTTTTCTGCCAGAAATTGATCGAAATAGAAGCTTCTGAGTAGGAGGAAAAGTCTGTAAAAATGGCAATTTTGGTCACTGTGGGGCTTTAAAAAGTGGTTATTCAAATGAGGCACAATCCTTTTGATATTTTGCATTGTTTTTTCAACATTTGAAAAAATAATTCTTTTGATGAAAAACGATGGCCACAGACCTGTCGAACTTTCTCCACATAGTCAGAAATGGTCATTTTTTATTGTTTTCTTTTTTGACTGTAAATGACTATTAACCGCATGCGTGCGGCATGATTTCCCCCCGTACGCTGGATTTTGCGAAAGCGCACTTTACATGACGAGCTGGGCTCGTCATGAGCGTGCGAGGAGGCTACCTCATGACGAGCCCAGCTCGTCATGAGCGTCGAAGGGGTTAAATGTGAATTATCATGTTTGGAACTAAAATGAAGGTGTTTAGAGTCATTTTTCTGACAGAAATTGGTCGAAATAGAAGCTTCTGAGTAGGAGGAAAAGTCTGTAAAAATGGCAATTTTGGTCACTGTGGGGCTTTAAAAAGTGGTTATTCAACATGAGGCACAATCCTTTTGATATTTTGCATCGTTTTTTCAACATTTGAAAAATTAATTCTTTTGATGAAAAATGATGGCCACAGACCTGTCAAACTTTCTCCACATAGTCAGAAATGTTCATTTTTTATTGTTTTCTCTTTTGACTATAAACTACTATTAAATGTGAATTATCGCTTTTGGAACTAAAATAAGTGTGTTTAGAGTCATTTTTCTGCCAGAAATTGGTCGAAATAGAAGCTTCTGAGTAGGAGGAAAAGTCTGTCAAAATAGCAATTTTGGTCACTGTGTGGCTTCAAAAAGTGGTTATTCAACATAAGGCACAATCCTTTTGAAATTTTGAATCATTTTTTCAACATTTGAAAAAAAAATGTTTGGATGAAAAACGATGAACCTGGACCTGTCAAACTTTCTCCAGATGGTCAGAAATGTTCATTTTTTATTGTTTTCTCTTTTGACTATAAACTACTATTAAATGTGAATTATCACTTTTGGAACTAAAATAAGTGTGTTTAGAGTCATTTTTCTGCCAGAAATTGGTCGAAATAGAAGCTTCTGAGAAGGAGGAAAAGTCTGTTAAAATGGCAATTTTGGTCACTGTGGGGCTTTAAAAAGTGGTTATTCAACATGAGGCACAATCCTTTTGATATTTTGCATCATTTTTTCAACATTTGGGAAAAAATAAGTTTTTTTGCTGAAAACGATGATCCCGGACCTGTCGAACTTTCTCCACATAGTCAAAAATGTTCATTTTTTATTGTTTTCTCTTTTGACTATAAACTACTATTAAATGTGAATTATCATGTTTGGAACTAAAATGAAGGTGTTTAGAGTCATTTTTCTGACAGAAATTGGTCGAAATAGAAGCTTCTGAGTAGGAGGAAAAGTCTGTTAAAATGGCAATTTTGGTCACTGTGTGGCTTCAAAAAGTGGTTATTCCAAATGAGGCACAATCCATTTGACATTTTGATTCATTTTTTCAACATTCGAAAAAAAAATGTTTTGATGAAAAACGATGAACCTGGACCTGTCAAACTTTCTCCAGATGGTCAGAAATGGTCATATTTTAATGTTTTCTCTTTTGACTGTAAATGACTATTAAATATGAATTATCACTTTTGGAACTAAAATAAGAGTGTTTAGAGTCATTTTTCTGCCAGAAATTGATCAAAATTAAAGCTTCTGAGTAGGAGGAAAAGTCTGTAAAAATTGCAATTTTGGTCACTGTGGGGCTTTAAAAAGTGGTTATTCAACATGAGGCACAATCCTTTTGATATTTTGCATCATTTTTTCAACATTTGAAAAAATAAGTTTTTTTGATGAAAACGATGATCCCGGACCTGTTGAACTTTCTCCACATAGTAAAAAATGTTCATTTTTTATTGTTTTCTCTTTTGACTATAAACTACTATTAAATGTGAATTATCGCTTTTGGAACTAAAATAAGTGTGTTTAGAGTCATTTTTCTGCCAGAAATTGATCGAAATTAAAGCTTCTGAGTAGGAGGAAAAGTCTGTAAAAATTGCAATTTTGGTCACTGTGGGGCTTTAAAAAGTGGTTATTCAACATGAGGCACAATCCTTTTGATATTTTGCATCAGTTTTTCAACATTTGAAAAAATAAGTTTTTTTGATGAAAACGATGATCCCGGACCTGTCGAACGTTCTCCACATAGTCAGAAATGGTCATTTTTGTTATTGTTTTCTCTTTTGACTATAAACTACTATTAAATGTGAATTATCGCTTTTGGAACTAAAATAAGTGTGTTTAGAGTCATTTTTCTGCCAGAAATTGGTCGAAATAGAAGCTTCTGAGTAGGAGGAAAAGTCTGTTAAAATAGAAATTTTGGTCACTGTGTGGCTTCAAAAAGTGGTTATTCAAAATGAGGCACAATTCATTTGACATTTTGATTCATTTTTTCAATATTCGAAAAAAAAAATGTTTTGATGAAAAACGATGAACCCGGACCTGTCGAATTTTCTCCACATAGTCAGAAATTGTCATTTTTTATTGTTTTCTTTTTTGACTGTAAATGACTATTAAATGTGAATTATCATGTTTGGAACTAAAATGAAGGTGTTTAGAGTCATTTTTCTGACAGAAATTGGTCGAAATAGAAGCTTCTGACTAGGAGGAAAAGTCTGTTAAAATGGCAATTTTGGTCACTGTGTGGCTTCAAAAAGTGGTTATTCAAAATGAGGCACAATCCATTTGACATTTTGATTCATTTTTTCAACATTCGAAAAAAAAAATGTTTTGATGAAAAACGATGAACCCGGACCTGTCAAACTTTCTCCAGATGGTCAGAAATGGTCATATTTTAATGTTTTCTCTTTTGACTGTAAATGACTATTAAATATGAATTATCACTTTTGGAACTAAAATAAGAGTAATTAGAGTCATTTTTCTGCCAGAAATTGATCGAAATTGAAGCTCTGAGTAGGAGGAAAAGTCTGTAAAAATTGCAATTTTGGTCACTGTGGGGCTTTAAAAAGTGGTTATTCAACATGAGGCACAATCCTTTTGATATTTTGCATCATTTTTTCAACATTCGGAAAAAAAAATGTTTTGATGAAAAACGATGAACCTGGACCTGTCAAACTTTCTCCAGATGGTCAGAAATGGTCATATTTTAATGTTTTCTCTTTTGACTGTAAATGACTATTAAATATCAATTATCACTTTTGGAACTAAAATAAGAGTGTTTAGAGTCATTTTTCTGCCAGAAATTGATCGAAATTAAAGCTTCTGAGTAGGAGGAAAAGTCTGTAAAAATTGCAATTTTGGTCACTGTGGGGCTTTAAAAAGTGGTTATTCAACATGAGGCACAATCCTTTTGATATTTTGCATCAGTTTTTCAACATTTGAAAAAATAATTTTTTTTGATGAAAACGATGATCCCGGACCTGTCGAACTTTCTCCACATAGTCAGAAATGTTCATTTTTTATTGTTTTCTCTTTTGACTATAAACTACTATTAAATGTGAATTATCGCTTTTGGAACTAAAATAAGTGTGTTTAGAGTCATTTTTCTGCCAGAAATTGGTCGAAATAGAAGCTTCTGAGTAGGAGGAAAAGTCTGTTAAAATAGCAATTTTGGTCACTGTGTGGCTTCAAAAAGTGGTTATTCAAAATGAGGCACAATCCATTTGACATTTTGATTCATTTTTTCAATATTCGAAAAAAAAATGTTTTGATGAAAAACGATGAACCCGGACCTGTCAAACTTTCTCCAGATGGTCAGAAATGGTCATATTTTAATGTTTTCTCTTTTGACTGTAAATGACTATTAAATATGAATTATCACTTTTGGAACTAAAATAAGAGTAATTAGAGTCATTTTTCTGCCAGAAATTGATCGAAATTGAAGCTCTGAGTAGGAGGAAAAGCCTGTAAAAATTGCAATTTTGGTCACTGTGGGGCTTTAAAAAGTGGTTATTCAACATGAGGCACAATCCTTTTGATATTTTGCATCATTTTTTCAAGATTTGAAAAAATAAGTTTTTTTGATGAAAACGATGACCTCAGACCTGTCGAATTTTCTCCACATAGTCAGAAATGGTCATTTTTTATTGTTTTCTTTTTTGACTGTAAATGACTATTAAATGTGAATTATCATGTTTGGAACTAAAATGAAGGTGTTTAGAGTCATTTTTCTGACAGAAATTGGTCGAAATAGAAGCTTCTGACTAGGAGGAAAAGTCTGTTAAAATGGCAATTTTGGTCACTGTGTGGCTTCAAAAAGTGGTTATTCAAAATGAGGCACAATCCATTTGACATTTTGATTCATTTTTTCAACATTCGAAAAAAAAAATGTTTTGATGAAAAACGATGAACCCGGACCTGTCAAACTTTCTCCAGATGGTCAGAAATGGTCATATTTTAATGTTTTCTCTTTTGACTGTAAATGACTATTAAATATGAATTATCACTTTTGGAACTAAAATAAGAGTAATAAGAGTCATTTTTCTGCCAGAAATTGATCGAAATTGAAGCTCTGAGTAGGAGGAAAAGTCTGTAAAAATTGCAATTTTGGTCACTGTGGGGCTTTAAAAAGTGGTTATTCAACATGAGGCACAATCCTTTTGATATTTTGCATCATGTTTTCAACATTCGAAAAAAAAAAATGTTTTGATGAAAAACGATGAACCTGGACCTGTCAAACTTTCTCCAGATGGTCAGAAATGGTCATATTTTAATGTTTTCTCTTTTGACTGTAAATGACTATTAAATATGAATTATCACTTTTGGAACTGAAATAAGAGTGTTTAGAGTCATTTTTCTGCCAGAAATTGATCGAAATTAAAGCTTCTGAGTAGGAGGAAAAGTCTGTAAAAATTGCAATTTTGGTCACTGTGGGGCTTTAAAAAGTGGTTATTCAACATGAGGCACAATCCTTTTGATATTTTGCATCAGTTTTTCAACATTTGAAAAAATAAGTTTTTTTGATGAAAACGATGATCCCGGACCTGTCGAACGTTCTCCACATAGTCAGAAATGGTCATTTTTTATTGTTTTCTCTTTTGACTATAAACTACTATTAAATGTGAATTATCGCTTTTGGAACTAAAATAAGTGTGTTTAGAGTCATTTTTCTGCCAGAAATTGATCGAAATTAAAGCTTCTGAGTAGGAGGAAAAGTCTGTAAAAATTGCAATTTTGGTCACTGTGGGGCTTTAAAAAGTGGTTATTCAACATGAGGCACAATCCTTTTGATATTTTGCATCAGTTTTTCAACATTTGAAAAAATAAGTTTTTTTGATGAAAACGATGATCCCGGACCTGTCGAACGTTCTCCACATAGTCAGAAATGGTCATTTTTTATTGTTTTCTCTTTTGACTATAAACTACTATTAAATGTGAATTATCGCTTTTGGAACTAAAATAAGTGTGTTTAGAGTCATTTTTCTGCCAGAAATTGGTCGAAATAGAAGCTTCTGAGTAGGAGGAAAAGTCTGTTAAAATAGAAATTTTGGTCACTGTGTGGCTTCAAAAAGTGGTTATTCAAAATGAGGCACAATTCATTTGACATTTTGATTCATTTTTTCAATATTCGAAAAAAAAAATGTTTTGATGAAAAACGATGAACCCGGACCTGTCGAATTTTCTCCACATAGTCAGAAATTGTCATTTTTTATTGTTTTCTTTTTTGACTGTAAATGACTATTAAATGTGAATTATCATGTTTGGAACTAAAATGAAGGTGTTTAGAGTCATTTTTCTGACAGAAATTGGTCGAAATAGAAGCTTCTGACTAGGAGGAAAAGTCTGTTAAAATGGCAATTTTGGTCACTGTGTGGCTTCAAAAAGTGGTTATTCAAAATGAGGCACAATCCATTTGACATTTTGATTCATTTTTTCAACATTCGAAAAAAAAAATGTTTTGATGAAAAACGATGAACCCGGACCTGTCAAACTTTCTCCAGATGGTCAGAAATGGTCATATTTTAATGTTTTCTCTTTTGACTGTAAATGACTATTAAATATGAATTATCACTTTTGGAACTAAAATAAGAGTAATTAGAGTCATTTTTCTGCCAGAAATTGATCGAAATTGAAGCTCTGAGTAGGAGGAAAAGTCTGTAAAAATTGCAATTTTGGTCACTGTGGGGCTTTAAAAAGTGGTTATTCAACATGAGGCACAATCCTTTTGATATTTTGCATCATTTTTTCAACATTCGGAAAAAAAAATGTTTTGATGAAAAACGATGAACCTGGACCTGTCAAACTTTCTCCAGATGGTCAGAAATGGTCATATTTTAATGTTTTCTCTTTTGACTGTAAATGACTATTAAATATCAATTATCACTTTTGGAACTAAAATAAGAGTGTTTAGAGTCATTTTTCTGCCAGAAATTGATCGAAATTAAAGCTTCTGAGTAGGAGGAAAAGTCTGTAAAAATTGCAATTTTGGTCACTGTGGGGCTTTAAAAAGTGGTTATTCAACATGAGGCACAATCCTTTTGATATTTTGCATCAGTTTTTCAACATTTGAAAAAATAATTTTTTTTGATGAAAACGATGATCCCGGACCTGTCGAACTTTCTCCACATAGTCAGAAATGTTCATTTTTTATTGTTTTCTCTTTTGACTATAAACTACTATTAAATGTGAATTATCGCTTTTGGAACTAAAATAAGTGTGTTTAGAGTCATTTTTCTGCCAGAAATTGGTCGAAATAGAAGCTTCTGAGTAGGAGGAAAAGTCTGTTAAAATAGCAATTTTGGTCACTGTGTGGCTTCAAAAAGTGGTTATTCAAAATGAGGCACAATCCATTTGACATTTTGATTCATTTTTTCAATATTCGAAAAAAAAATGTTTTGATGAAAAACGATGAACCCGGACCTGTCAAACTTTCTCCAGATGGTCAGAAATGGTCATATTTTAATGTTTTCTCTTTTGACTGTAAATGACTATTAAATATGAATTATCACTTTTGGAACTAAAATAAGAGTAATTAGAGTCATTTTTCTGCCAGAAATTGATCGAAATTGAAGCTCTGAGTAGGAGGAAAAGCCTGTAAAAATTGCAATTTTGGTCACTGTGGGGCTTTAAAAAGTGGTTATTCAACATGAGGCACAATCCTTTTGATATTTTGCATCATTTTTTCAAGATTTGAAAAAATAAGTTTTTTTGATGAAAACGATGACCTCAGACCTGTCGAATTTTCTCCACATAGTCAGAAATGGTCATTTTTTATTGTTTTCTTTTTTGACTGTAAATGACTATTAAATGTGAATTATCATGTTTGGAACTAAAATGAAGGTGTTTAGAGTCATTTTTCTGACAGAAATTGGTCGAAATAGAAGCTTCTGACTAGGAGGAAAAGTCTGTTAAAATGGCAATTTTGGTCACTGTGTGGCTTCAAAAAGTGGTTATTCAAAATGAGGCACAATCAATTTGACATTTTGATTCATTTTTTCAACATTCGAAAAAAAAAATGTTTTGATGAAAAACGATGAACCCGGACCTGTCAAACTTTCTCCAGATGGTCAGAAATGGTCATATTTTAATGTTTTCTCTTTTGACTGTAAATGACTATTAAATATGAATTATCACTTTTGGAACTAAAATAAGAGTAATAAGAGTCATTTTTCAGCCAGAAATTGATCGAAATTGAAGCTCTGAGTAGGAGGAAAAGTCTGTAAAAATTGCAATTTTGGTCACTGTGGGGCTTTAAAAAGTGGTTATTCAACATGAGGCACAATCCTTTTGATATTTTGCATCATGTTTTCAACATTCGAAAAAAAAAAATGTTTTGATGAAAAACGATGAACCTGGACCTGTCAAACTTTCTCCAGATGGTCAGAAATGGTCATATTTTAATGTTTTCTCTTTTGACTGTAAATGACTATTAAATATGAATTATCACTTTTGGAACTGAAATAAGAGTGTTTAGAGTCATTTTTCTGCCAGAAATTGATCGAAATTAAAGCTTCTGAGTAGGAGGAAAAGTCTGTAAAAATTGCAATTTTGGTCACTGTGGGGCTTTAAAAAGTGGTTATTCAACATGAGGCACAATCCTTTTGATATTTTGCATCAGTTTTTCAACATTTGAAAAAATAAGTTTTTTTGATGAAAACGATGATCCCGGACCTGTCGAACGTTCTCCACATAGTCAGAAATGGTCATTTTTTATTGTTTTCTCTTTTGACTATAAACTACTATTAAATGTGAATTATCGCTTTTGGAACTAAAATAAGTGTGTTTAGAGTCATTTTTCTGCCAGAAATTGGTCGAAATAGAAGCTTCTGAGTAGGAGGAAAAGTCTGTTAAAATAGCAATTTTGGTCACTGTGTGGCTTCAAAAAGTGGTTATTCAAAATGAGGCACAATTCATTTGACATTTTGATTCATTTTTTCAATATTCGAAAAAAAAAATGTTTTGATGAAAAACGATGAACCCGGACCTGTCAAACTTTCTCCAGATGGTTAGAAATGGTCATATTTTAATGTTTTCTCTTCTGACTGTAAATGACTATTAAATATGAATTATCACTTTTGGAACTAAAATAAGAGTGTTTAGAGTCATTTTTCTGCCAGAAATTGATCGAAATTAAAGCTTCTGAGTAGGAGGAAAAGTCTGTAAAAATTGCAATTTTGGTCACTGTGGGGCTTTAAAAAGTGGTTATTCAACATGAGGCACAATCCTTTTGATATTTTGCATCATTTTTTCAACATTTGAAAAAATAAGTTTTTTTGATGAAAACGATGACCTCAGACCTGTCGAATTTTCTCCACATAGTCAGAAATTGTCATTTTTTATTGTTTTCTTTTTTGACTGTAAATGACTATTAAATGTGAATTATCATGTTTGGAACTAAAATGAAGGTGTTTAGAGTCATTTTTCTGACAGAAATTGGTCGAAATAGAAGCTTCTGACTAGGAGGAAAAGTCTGTTAAAATGGCAATTTTGGTCACTGTGTGGCTTCAAAAAGTGGTTATTCAAAATGAGGCACAATCCATTTGACATTTTGATTCATTTTTTCAACATTCGAAAAAAAAATGTTTTGATGAAAAACGATGAACCCGGACCTGTCAAACTTTCTCCAGATGGTCAGAAATGGTCATATTTTAATGTTTTCTCTTTTGACTGTAAATGACTATTAAATATGAATTATCACTTTTGGAACTAAAATAAGAGTAATTAGAGTCATTTTTCTGCCAGAAATTGATCGAAATTGAAGCTCTGAGTAGGAGGAAAAGTCTGTAAAAATTGCAATTTTGGTCACTGTGGGGCTTTAAAAAGTGGTTATTCAACATGAGGCACAATCCTTTTGATATTTTGCATCATTTTTTCAACATTCGAAAAAAAAAATGTTTTGATGAAAAACGATGAACCTGGACCTGTCAAACTTTCTCCAGATGGTCAGAAATGGTCATATTTTAATGTTTTCTCTTTTGACTGTAAATGACTATTAAATATCAATTATCACTTTTGGAACTAAAATAAGAGTGTTTAGAGTCATTTTTCTGCCAGAAATTGATCGAAATTAAAGCTTCTGAGTAGGAGGAAAAGTCTGTAAAAATTGCAATTTTGGTCACTGTGGGGCTTTAAAAAGTGGTTATTCAACATGAGGCACAATCCTTTTGATATTTTGCATCAGTTTTTCAACATTTGAAAAAATAATTTTTTTTGATGAAAACGATGATCCCGGACCTGTCGAACTTTCTCCACATAGTCAGAAATGTTCATTTTTTATTGTTTTCTCTTTTGACTATAAACTACTATTAAATGTGAATTATCGCTTTTGGAACTAAAATAAGTGTGTTTAGAGTCATTTTTCTGCCAGAAATTGGTCGAAATAGAAGCTTCTGAGTAGGAGGAAAAGTCTGTTAAAATAGCAATTTTGGTCACTGTGTGGCTTCAAAAAGTGGTTATTCAAAATGAGGCACAATCCATTTGACATTTTGATTCATTTCTTCAATATTCGAAAAAAAAATGTTTTGATGAAAAACGATGAACCCGGACCTGTCAAACTTTCTCCAGATGGTCAGAAATGGTCATATTTTAATGTTTTCTCTTTTGACTGTAAATGACTATTAAATATGAATTATCACTTTTGGAACTAAAATAAGAGTAATTAGAGTCATTTTTCTGCCAGAAATTGATCGAAATTGAAGCTCTGAGTAGGAGGAAAAGTCTGTAAAAATTGCAATTTTGGTCACTGTGGGGCTTTAAAAAGTGGTTATTCAACATGAGGCACAATCCTTTTGATATTTTGCATCATTTTTTCAAGATTTGAAAAAATAAGTTTTTTTGATGAAAACGATGACCTCAGACCTGTCGAATTTTCTCCACATAGTCAGAAATGGTCATTTTTTATTGTTTTCTTTTTTGACTGTAAATGACTATTAAATGTGAATTATCATGTTTGGAACTAAAATGAAGGTGTTTAGAGTCATTTTTCTGACAGAAATTGGTCGAAATAGAAGCTTCTGACTAGGAGGAAAAGTCTGTTAAAATGGCAATTTTGGTCACTGTGTGGCTTCAAAAAGTGGTTATTCAAAATGAGGCACAATCCATTTGACATTTTGATTCATTTTTTCAACATTCGAAAAAAAAAATGTTTTGATGAAAAACGATGAACCCGGACCTGTCAAACTTTCTCCAGATGGTCAGAAATGGTCATATTTTAATGTTTTCTCTTTTGACTGTAAATGACTATTAAATATGAATTATCACTTTTGGAACTAAAATAAGAGTAATTAGAGTCATTTTTCTGCCAGAAATTGATCGAAATTGAAGCTCTGAGTAGGAGGAAAAGTCTGTAAAAATTGCAATTTTGGTCACTGTGGGGCTTTAAAAAGTGGTTATTCAACATGAGGCACAATCCTTTTGATATTTTGCATCATGTTTTCAACATTCGAAAAAAATAATGTTTTGATGAAAAACGATGAACCTGGACCTGTCAAACTTTCTCCAGATGGTCAGAAATGGTCATATTTTAATGTTTTCTCTTTTGACTGTAAATGACTATTAAATATGAATTATCACTTTTGGAACTGAAATAAGAGTGTTTAGAGTCATTTTTCTGCCAGAAATTGATCGAAATTAAAGCTTCTGAGTAGGAGGAAAAGTCTGTAAAAATTGCAATTTTGGTCACTGTGGGGCTTTAAAAAGTGGTTATTCAACATGAGGCACAATCCTTTTGATATTTTGCATCAGTTTTTCAACATTTGAAAAAATAAGTTTTTTTGATGAAAACGATGATCCCGGACCTGTCGAACTTTCTCCACATAGTCAGAAATGTTCATTTTTTATTGTTTTCTCTTTTGACTATAAACTACTATTAAATGTGAATTATCGCTTTTGGAACTAAAATAAGTGTGTTTAGAGTCATTTTTCTGCCAGAAATTGGTCGAAATAGAAGCTTCTGAGTAGGAGGAAAAGTCTGTTAAAATAGCAATTTTGGTCACTGTGTGGCTTCAAAAAGTGGTTATTCAAAATGAGGCACAATCCATTTGACATTTTGATTCATTTTTTCAATATTCGAAAAAAAAAATGTTTTGATGAAAAACGATGAACCCGGACCTGTCAAACTTTCTCCAGATGGTCAGAAATGGTCATATTTTAATGTTTTCTCTTTTGACTGTAAATGACTATTAAATATGAATTATCACTTTTGGAACTAAAATAAGAGTAATTAGAGTCATTTTTCTGCCAGAAATTGATCGAAATTGAAGCTCTGAGTAGGAGGAAAAGTCTGTAAAAATTGCAATTTTGGTCACTGTTTGGCTTTAAAAAGTGGTTATTCAACATGAGGCACAATCCTTTTGATATTTTGCATCGTTTTTTCAACATTTGAAAAAATAATTCTTTTGATGAAAAACGATGGCCACAGACCTGTCGAACTTTCTCCACATAGTCAGAAATGGTCATTTTTTATTGTTTTCTTTTTTGACTGTAAATGCCTATTAAATGTGAATTATCATGTTTGGAACTAAAATGAAGGTGTTTAGAGTCATTTTTCTGACAGAAATTGGTCGAAATAGAAGCTTCTGAGTAGGAGGAATAGTCTGTTAAAATGGCAATTTTGGTGTGTGGCTTCAAAAATTTGTTATTCAAAATGAGGCCCAATCCATTTGACATTTTGATTCATTTTTTCAACATTCGAAAAAAAAAATGTTTTGATGAAAAACGATGAACCTGGACCTGTCAAACTTTCTCCAGATGGTCAGAAATGGTCATATTTTAATGTTTTCTCTTTTGACTGTAAATGACTATTAAATATGAATTATCACTTTTGGAACTAAAATAAGAGTGTTTAGAGTCATTTTTCTGCCAGAAATTGATCGAAATTAAAGCTTCTGAGTAGGAGGAAAAGTCTGTAAAAATTGCAATTTTGGTCACTGTGTGGCTTCAAAAAGTGGTTATTCAACATAAGGCACAATCCTTTTGAAATTTTGAATCATTTTTTCAACATTTGAAAAAAAAATGTTTTGATGAAAAACGATGAACCTGGACCTGTCAAACTTTCTCCAGATGGTCAGAAATGGTCATATTTTAATGTTTTCTCTTTTGACTGTAAATAACTATTAAATATGAATTATCACTTTTGGAACTAAAATAAGAGTGTTCAGAGTCATTTTTCTGCCAGAAATTGTTTGAAATAGAAGCTTCTGAGTAGGAGGAAAAGTCTGTAAAAATGGCAATTTTGGTCACTGTGGGGCTTTAAAAAGTGGTTATTCAACATGAGGCACAATCCTTTATATATTTTGCATTGTTTTTTCAACATTTGAAAAAATAATTCTTTTGATGAAAAACGATGGCCACAGACCTGTCGAACTTTCTCCACATAGTCAGAAATGGTCATTTTTTATTGTTTTCTCTTTTGACTATAAACTACTATTAAATGTGAATTATCGCTTTTGGAACTAAAATAAGTGTGTTTAGAGTCATTTTTCTGCCAGAAATTGGTCGAAATAGAAGCTTCTGAGTAGGAGGAAAAGTCTGTTAAAATAGCAATTTTGGTCACTGTGTGGCTTCAAAAAGTGGTTATTCAAAATGAGGCACAATCCATTTGACATTTTGATTCATTTCTTCAATATTCGAAAAAAAAATGTTTTGATGAAAAACGATGAACCCGGACCTGTCAAACTTTCTCCAGATGGTCAGAAATGGTCATATTTTAATGTTTTCTCTTTTGACTGTAAATGACTATTAAATATGAATTATCACTTTTGGAACTAAAATAAGAGTAATTAGAGTCATTTTTCTGCCAGAAATTGATCGAAATTGAAGCTCTGAGTAGGAGGAAAAGTCTGTAAAAATTGCAATTTTGGTCACTGTGGGGCTTTAAAAAGTGGTTATTCAACATAAGGGAACAATCCTTTTGATATTTTGCATCATTTTTTCAAGATTTGAAAAAATAAGTTTTTTTGATGAAAACGATGACCTCAGACCTGTCGAATTTTCTCCACATAGTCAGAAATGGTCATTTTTTATTGTTTTCTTTTTTGACTGTAAATGACTATTAAATGTGAATTATCATGTTTGGAACTAAAATGAAGGTGTTTAGAGTCATTTTTCTGACAGAAATTGGTCGAAATAGAAGCTTCTGACTAGGAGGAAAAGTCTGTTAAAATGACAATTTTGGTCACTGTGTGGCTTCAAAAAGTGGTTATTCAAAATGAGGCACAATCCATTTGACATTTTGATTCATTTTTTCAACATTCGAAAAAAAAAATGTTTTGATGAAAAACGATGAACCCGGACCTGTCAAACTTTCTCCAGATGGTCAGAAATGGTCATATTTTAATGTTTTCTCTTTTGACTGTAAATGACTATTAAATATGAATTATCACTTTTGGAACTAAAATAAGAGTAATTAGAGTCATTTTTCTGCCAGAAATTGATCGAAATTGAAGCTCTGAGTAGGAGGAAAAGTCTGTAAAAATTGCAATTTTGGTCACTGTGGGGCTTTAAAAAGTGGTTATTCAACATGAGGCACAATCCTTTTGATATTTTGCATCATGTTTTCAACATTCGAAAAAAAAAATGTTTTGATGAAAAACGATGAACCTGGACCTGTCAAACTTTCTCCAGATGGTCAGAAATGGTCATATTTTAATGTTTTCTCTTTTGACTGTAAATGACTATTAAATATGAATTATCACTTTTGGAACTGAAATAAGAGTGTTTAGAGTCATTTTTCTGCCAGAAATTGATCGAAATTAAAGCTTCTGAGTAGGAAGAAAAGTCTGTAAAAATTGCAATTTTGGTCACTGTGGGGCTTTAAAAAGTGGTTATTCAACATGAGGCACAATCCTTTTGATATTTTGCATCAGTTTTTCAACATTTGAAAAAATAAGTTTTTTTGATGAAAACGATGATCCCGGACCTGTCGAACTTTCTCCACATAGTCAGAAATGTTCATTTTTTATTGTTTTCTCTTTTGACTATAAACTACTATTAAATGTGAATTATCGCTTTTGGAACTAAAATAAGTGTGTTTAGAGTCATTTTTCTGCCAGAAATTGGTCGAAATAGAAGCTTCTGAGTAGGAGGAAAAGTCTGTTAAAATAGCAATTTTGGTCACTGTGTGGCTTCAAAAAGTGGTTATTCAAAATGAGGCACAATCCATTTGACATTTTGATTCATTTTTTCAATATTCGAAAAAAAAAATGTTTTGATGAAAAACGATGAACCCGGACCTGTCAAACTTTCTCCAGATGGTCAGAAATGGTCATATTTTAATGTTTTCTCTTTTGACTGTAAATGACTATTAAATATGAATTATCACTTTTGGAACTAAAATAAGAGTAATTAGAGTCATTTTTCTGCCAGAAATTGATCGAAATTGAAGCTCTGAGTAGGAGGAAAAGTCTGTAAAAATTGCAATTTTGGTCACTGTTTGGCTTTAAAAAGTGGTTATTCAACATGAGGCACAATCCTTTTGATATTTTGCATCGTTTTTTCAACATTTGAAAAAATAATTCTTTTGATGAAAAACGATGGCCACAGACCTGTCGAACTTTCTCCACATAGTCAGAAATGGTCATTTTTTATTGTTTTCTTTTTTGACTGTAAATGCCTATTAAATGTGAATTATCATGTTTGGAACTAAAATGAAGGTGTTTAGAGTCATTTTTCTGACAGAAATTGGTCGAAATAGAAGCTTCTGAGTAGGAGGAATAGTCTGTTAAAATGGCAATTTTGGTGTGTGGCTTCAAAAATTTGTTATTCAAAATGAGGCCCAATCCATTTGACATTTTGATTCATTTTTTCAACATTCGAAAAAAAAAATGTTTTGATGAAAAACGATGAACCTGGACCTGTCAAACTTTCTCCAGATGGTCAGAAATGGTCATATTTTAATGTTTTCTCTTTTGACTGTAAATGACTATTAAATATGAATTATCACTTTTGGAACTAAAATAAGAGTGTTTAGAGTCATTTTTCTGCCAGAAATTGATCGAAATTAAAGCTTCTGAGTAGGAGGAAAAGTCTGTAAAAATTGCAATTTTGGTCACCGTGTGGCTTCAAAAAGTGGTTATTCAACATAAGGCACAATCCTTTTGAAATTTTGAATCATTTTTTCAACATTTGAAAAAAAAATGTTTTGATGAAAAACGATGAACCTGGACCTGTCAAACTTTCTCCAGATGGTCAGAAATGGTCATATTTTAATGTTTTCTCTTTTGACTGTAAATAACTATTAAATATGAATTATCACTTTTGGAACTAAAATAAGAGTGTTCAGAGTCATTTTTCTGCCAGAAATTGTTTGAAATAGAAGCTTCTGAGTAGGAGGAAAAGTCTGTAAAAATTGCAATTTTGGTCACTGTGGGGCTTTAAAAAGTGGTTATTCAACATGAGGCACAATCCTTTATATATTTTGCATTGTTTTTTCAACATTTGAAAAAATAATTCTTTTGATGAAAAACGATGGCCACAGACCTGTCGAACTTTCTCCACATAGTCAGAAATGGTCATTTTTTATTGTTTTCTTTTTTGACTGTAAATGACTATTAACCGCATGCGTGCGGCATGATTTCCCCCCGTACGCTGGATTTTGCGAAAGCGCACTTTACATGACGAGCTGGGCTCGTCATGAGCGTGCGAGGAGGCTACCTAATGATGAGCCCAGCTCGTCATGAGCGTCGAAGGGGTTAAATGTGAATTATCATGTTTGGAACTAAAATGAAGGTGTTTAGAGTCATTTTTCTGACAGAAATTGGTCGAAATAGAAGCTTCTGAGTAGGAGGAAAAGTCTGTAAAAATGGCAATTTTGGTCACTGTGGGGCTTTAAAAAGTGGTTATTCAACATGAGGCACAATCCTTTTGATATTTTGCATCGTTTTTTCAACATTTGAAAAAATAATTCTTTTGATGAAAAACGATGGCCACAGACCTGTCGAACTTTCTCCACATAGTCAGAAATGGTCATTTTTTATTGTTTTCTTTTTTGACTGTAAATGACTATTAAATGTGAATTGTCATGTTTGGAACTAAAATGAAGGTGTTTAGAGTCATTTTTCTGACAGAAATTGGTCGAAATAGAAGCTTCTGAGTAGGAGGAAAAGTCTGTTGAAATGGCAATTTTGGTCACTGTGTGGCTTCAAAAAGTGGTTATTCAAAATGAGGCACAATCCATTTGACATTTTGATTCATTTTTTCAACATTCGAAAAAAAAAATGTTTGGATGAAAAACGATGAACCTGGACCTGTCAAACTTTCTCCAGATGGTCAGAAATGGTCATTTTTTATTCTTTTCTTTTTTGACTGTAAATGACTATTAAATATGAATTATCACTTTTGGAACTAAAATAAGAGTGTTTAGAGTCATTTTTCTGCCAGAAATTCATCAAAATAGAAGCTTCAAAGTAGGAGAAAAAGTCTGTAAAAATTGCAATTTTTGGTCACTGTGGGGCTTTAACAAGTGGTTATTCAACATGAGGCACAATCCTTTTGATATTTTGCATCAGTTTTTCAACATTTGAAAAAATAAGTTTTTTTTATGAAAACGATGATCCCGGACCTGTCGAACTTTCTCCACATAGTCAGAAATGTTCATTTTTTATTGTTTTCTCTTTTGACTATAAACTACTATTAAATGTGAATTATCGCTTTTGGAACTAAAATAAGTGTGTTTAGAGTCATTTTTCTGACAGAAATTGGTCGAAATAGAAGCTTCTGAGTAGGAGGAAAAGTCTGTTGAAATGGCAATTTTGGTCACTGTGTGGCTTCAAAAAGTGGTTATTCAAAATGAGGCACAATCCATTTGACATTTTGATTCATTTTTTCAACATTCGAAAAAAAAAATGTTTTGATGAAAAACGATGAACCTGGACCTGTCAAACTTTCTCCAGATGGTCAGAAATGGTCATTTTTTATTCTTTTCTTTTTTGACTGTAAATGACTATTAAATATGAATTATCGCTTTTGGAACTAAAATAAGTGTGTTTAGAGTCATTTTTCTGCCAGAAATTGGTCGAAATAGAAGCTTCTGAGAAGGAGGAAAAGTCTGTTAAAATGGCAATTTTGGTCACTGTGTGACTTTAAAAAGTGGTTATTCAACATGAGGCACAATCCTTTTGATATTTTGCATCATTTTTTCAACATTTGAAAACATACTTTTTTTGATGACCTGTCGAACTTTCTCCACATAGTCAGAAATGGTCATTTTTTATTGTTTTCTTTTTTGACTGTAAATGACTATTAAATGTGAATTATCATGTTTGGAACTAAAATGAAGGTGTTTAGAGTCATTTTGCTGACAGAAATTGGTCGAAATAGAAGCTTCTGAGAAGGAGGAAAAGTCTGTTAAAATGGCAATTTTGGTCACTGTGGGGCTTTAAAAAGTGGTTATTCAACATGAGGCACAATCCATTTGACATTTTGAATCATTTTTTCACCATTTGAAAAAATAATTTTTTTGATGAAAAACGATGACCACAGACCTGTCGAACTTTCTCCACATAGTCAGAAATGGTCATTTTTATTGTTTTCTCTTTTGACTATAAAAGACTATTAAATGTGAATTATCGCTTTGGAACTAAAATAAGTGTGTTTAGAGTAATTTTTCTGCCAGAAATTGGTCGAAATAGAAGCTTCTGAGAAGGAGGAAAAGTCTGTTAAAATGGCAATTTTGGTCACTGTGTGGCTTTAAAAAGTGGTTATTCAACATGAGGCACAATCCATTTGACATTTTGAATCATTTTTTCACCATTTGAAAAAAAAAAATTTTTTTATGAAAACGATGACCACAGACCAGTCGAACTTTCTCCACATAGTCAGAAATGGTCATTTTTTATTGTTTTCTCTTTTGACTGTAAATGACTAATAAATGTGAATTGCCATGTTTGGAACTGAAATGAAGGTGTTTAGAGTCATTTTTCTGACAGAAATTGGTCGAAATAGAAAGTTCTGAGTAGGAGGAAAAGTCTGTTAAAATGGCAATTTTGGTCACTGTGTGGCTTTAAAAAGTGGTTATTCAACATAAGGCACAATCCTTTTGAAATTTTGATTCATTTTTTCCACATTTGAAAAAAAAATGTTTTTGATAAAAAACGATGAACCTGGACCTGTCAAACTTTCTCCAGATGGTCATAAATGGTCATATTTTAATGTTTTCTCTTTTGACTGTAAAGACTATTAAATATGAATTATCACTTTTGGAACTAAAATAAGAGTGTTTAGAGTCATTTTTCTGCCAGAAATTGATCGAAATTAAAGCTTCTGAGTAGGAGGAAAAGTCTGTAAAAATTGCAATTTTGGTCACTGTGGGGCTTTAAAAAGTGGTTATTCAACATGAGGCACAATCCTTTTGATATTTTGCATCATTTTTTCAACATTTGAAAAAATAAGTTTTTTTGATGAAAACGATGAATCCGGACCTGTCGAACTTTCTCCAGATAGTCAGAAATGGTCATTTTTTATTGTTTTCTCTTTTGACTATAAACAACTATTAAATGTGAATTATCGCTTTTGGAACTAAAATAAGTGTGTTTAGAGTCATTTTTCTGCCAGAAATTGGTCGAAATAGAAGCTTCTGAGAAGGAGGAAAAGTCTGTTAAAATGGCAATTTTGGTCACTGTGTGGCTTTAAAAAGTGGTTATTCAACATGAGGCACAATCCTTTTGATATTTTGCATCATTTTTTCAACATTTGAAAAAATAAGTTTTTTTGATGAAAACGATGATCCCGGACCTGTCGAACTTTCTCCACATAGTCAAAAATGTTCATTTTTTATTGTTTTCTCTTTTGACTATAAACTACTATTAAATGTGAATTTTCGCTTTTGGAACTAAAATAAGTGTGTTTAGAGTCATTTTTCTGCCAGAAATTGGTCGAAATAGAAGCTTCTGAGAAGGAGGAAAAGTCTGTTAAAATGGCAATTTTGGTCACTGTGGGGCTTTAAAAAGTGGTTATTCAACATGAGGCACAATCCATTTGACATTTTGAATCATTTTTTCACCATTTGAAAAAATATTTTTTTTGATGAAAAACGATGACCACAGACCTGTCGAACTTTCTCCACATAGTCAGAAATGGTCATTTTTATTGTTTTCTCTTTTGACTATAAAAGACTATTAAATGTGAATTATCACTTTGGAACTAAAATAAGTGTGTTTAGAGTAATTTTTCTGCCAGAAATTGGTCGAAATAGAAGCTTCTGAGAAGGAGGAAAAGTCTGTTAAAATGGCAATTTTGGTCACTGTGTGGCTTTAAAAAGTGGTTATTCAACATGAGGCACAATCCATTTGACATTTTGAATCATTTTTTCACCATTTGAAAAAAAAAATTTTTTTTATGAAAACGATGACCACAGACCAGTCGAACTTTCTCCACATAGTCAGAAATGGTCATATTTTATTGTTTTCTCTTTTGACTGTAAATGACTAATAAATGTGAATTGCCATGTTTGGAACTGAAATGAAGGTGTTTAGAGTCATTTTTCTGACAGAAATTGGTCGAAATAGAAAGTTCTGAGTAGGAGGAAAAGTCTGTTAAAATGGCAATTTTGGTCACTGTGTGGCTTTAAAAAGTGGTTATTCAACATAAGGCACAATCCTTTTGAAATTTTGAATCATTTTTTCCACATTTGAAAAAAAAAAAATTTTGATGAAAAACGATGAACCTGGACCTGTCAAACTTTCTCCAGATGGTCATAAATGGTCATATTTTAATGTTTTCTCTTTTGACTGTAAAGACTATTAAATATGAATTATCACTTTTGGAACTAAAATAAGAGTGTTTAGAGTCATTTTTCTGCCAGAAATTGATCGAAATTAAAGCTTCTGAGTAGGAGGAAAAGTCTGTAAAAATTGCAATTTTGGTCACTGTGGGGCTTTAAAAAGTGGTTATTCAACATGAGGCACAATCCTTTTGATATTTTGCATCATTTTTTCAACATTTGAAAAAATAAGTTTTTTTGATGAAAACGATGATCCCGGACCTGTCGAACTTTCTCCACATAGTCAAAAATGTTCATTTTTTATTGTTTTCTCTTTTGACTATAAACTACTATTAAATGTGAATTATCGCTTTTGGAACTAAAATAAGTGTGTTTAGAGTCATTTTTCTGCCAGAAATTGGTCGAAATAGAAGCTTCTGAGAAGGAGGAAAAGTCTGTTAAAATGGCAATTTTGGTCACTGTGAGGCTTTAAAAAGTGGTTATTCAACATGAGGCACAATCCTTTTGATATTTTGCATCATTTTTTCAACATTTGAAAAAATAAGTTTTTTTGATGAAAACGATGATCCCGGACCTGTCGAACTTTCTCCACATAGTCAAAAATGTTAATTTTTATTGTTTTCTCTTTTGACTATAAACTACTATTAAATGTGAATTATCATGTTTGGAACTAAAATGAAGGTGTTTAGAGTCATTTTTCTGACAGAAATTGGTCGAAATAGAAGCTTCTGAGTAGGAGGAAAAGTCTGTTAAAATGGCAATTTTGGTCACTGTGTGGCTTCAAAAAGTGGTTATTCCAAATGAGGCACAATCCATTTGACATTTTGATTCATTTTTTCAACATTCGAAAAAAAATTTTTTGATGAAAAACGATGAACCTGGACCTGTCAAACTTTCTCCAGATGGTCAGAAATGGTCATATTTTAATGTTTTCTCTTTTGACTGTAAATGACTATTAAATATGAATTATCACTTTTGGAACTAAAATAAGAGTGTTTAGAGTCATTTTTCTGCCAGAAATTGATCGAAATTGAAGCTCTGAGTAGGAGGAAAAGTCTGTAAAAATTGCAATTTTGGTCACTGTTTGGCTTTAAAAAGTGGTTATTCAACATGAGGCACAATCCTTTTGATATTTTGCATCGTTTTTTCAACATTTGAAAAAATAATTCTTTTGATGAAAAACGATGGCCACAGACCTGTCGAACTTTCTCCACATAGTCAGAAATGGTCATTTTTTATTGTTTTCTTTTTTGACTGTAAATGCCTATTAAATGTGAATTATCATGTTTGGAACTAAAATGAAGGTGTTTAGAGTCATTTTTCTGACAGAAATTGGTCGAAATAGAAGCTTCTGAGTAGGAGGAAAAGTCTGTTAAAATGGCAATTTTGGTGTGTGGCTTCAAAAATTTGTTATTCAAAATGAGGCCCAATCCATTTGACATTTTGATTCATTTTTTCAACATTCGAAAAAAAAAATGTTTTGATGAAAAACGATGAACCTGGACCTGTCAAACTTTCTCCAGATGGTCAGAAATGGTCATATTTTAATGTTTTCTCTTTTGACTGTAAATGACTATTAAATATGAATTATCACTTTTGGAACTAAAATAAGAGTGTTTAGAGTCATTTTTCTGCCAGAAATTGATCGAAATTAAAGCTTCTGAGTAGGAGGAAAAGTCTGTAAAAATTGCAATTTTGGTCACTGTGTGGCTTCAAAAAGTGGTTATTCAACATAAGGCACAATCCTTTTGAAATTTTGAATCATTTTTTCAACATTTGAAAAAAAAATGTTTTGATGAAAAACGATGAACCTGGACCTGTCAAACTTTCTCCAGATGGTCAGAAATGGTCATATTTTAATGTTTTCTCTTTTGACTGTAAATAACTATTAAATATGAATTATCACTTTTGGAGCTAAAATAAGAGTGTTCAGAGTCATTTTTCTGCCATAAATTGTTTGAAATAGAAGCTTCTGAGTAGGAGGAAAAGTCTGTAAAAATGGCAATTTTGGTCACTGTGGGGCTTTAAAAAGTGGTTATTCAACATGAGGCACAATCCTTTATATATTTTGCATTGTTTTTTCAACATTTGAAAAAATAATTCTTTTGATGAAAAGCGATGGCCACAGACCTGTCGAACTTTCTCCACATAGTCAGAAATGGTCATTTTTTATTGTTTTCTTTTTTGACTGTAAATGACTATTAACCGCATGCGTGCGGCATGATTTCCCCCCGTACGCTGGATTTTGCGAAAGCGCACTTTACATGACGAGCTGGGCTCGTCATGAGCGTGCGAGGAGGCTACCTAATGACGAGCCCAGCTCGTCATGAGCGTCGAAGGGGTTAAATGTGAATTATCATGTTTGGAACTAAAATGAAGGTGTTTAGAGTCATTTTTCTGACAGAAATTGGTCGAAATAGAAGCTTCTGAGTAGGAGGAAAAGTCTGTAAAAATGGCAATTTTGGTCACTGTGGGGCTTTAAAAAGTGGTTATTCAACATGAGGCACAATCCTTTTGATATTTTGCATCGTTTTTTCAACATTTGAAAAAATAATTCTTTTGATGAAAAACGATGGCCACAGACCTGTCGAACTTTCTCCACATAGTCAGAAATGGTCATTTTTTATTGTTTTCTTTTTTGACTGTAAATGACTATTAAATGTGAATTGTCATGTTTGGAACTAAAATGAAGGTGTTTAGAGTCATTTTTCTGACAGAAATTGGTCGAAATAGAAGCTTCTGAGTAGGAGGAAAAGTCTGTTGAAATGGCAATTTTGGTCACTGTGTGGCTTCAAAAAGTGGTTATTCAAAATGAGGCACAATCCATTTGACATTTTGATTCATTTTTTCAACATTCGAAAAAAAAAATGTTTTGATGAAAAACGATGAACCTGGACCTGTCAAACTTTCTCCAGATGGTCAGAAATGGTCATTTTTTATTCTTTTCTTTTTTGATTGTAAATGACTATTAAATATGAATTATCACTTTTGGAACTAAAATAAGAGTGTTTAGAGTCATTTTTCTGCCAGAAATTCATCAAAATAGAAGCTTCAAAGTAGGAGAAAAAGTCTGTAAAAATTGCAATTTTTGGTCACTGTGGGGCTTTAACAAGTGTTTATTCAACATGAGGCACAATCCTTTTGATATTTTGCATCAGTTTTTCAACATTTGAAAAAATAAGTTTTTTTTATGAAAACGATGATCCCGGACCTGTCGAACTTTCTCCACATAGTCAGAAATGTTCATTTTTTATTGTTTTCTCTTTTGACTATAAACTACTATTAAATGTGAATTATCGCTTTTGGAACTAAAATAAGTGTGTTTAGAGTCATTTTTCTGACAGAAATTGGTCGAAATAGAAGCTTCTGAGTAGGAGGAAAAGTCTGTTGAAATGGCAATTTTGGTCACTGTGTGGCTTCAAAAAGTGGTTATTCAAAATGAGGCACAATCCATTTGACATTTTGATTCATTTTTTCAACATTCGAAAAAAAAAATGTTTTGATGAAAAACGATGAACCTGGACCTGTCAAACTTTCTCCAGATGGTCAGAAATGGTCATATTTTAATGTTTTCTCTTTTGACTGTAAATAACTATTAAATATGAATTATCACTTTTGGAACTAAAATAAGAGTGTTCAGAGTCATTTTTCTGCCAGAAATTGATCGAAATAGAAGCTTCTGAGTAGGAGGAAAAGTCTGTAAAAATGGCAATTTTGGTCACTGTGGGGCTTTAAAAAGTGGTTATTCAACATGAGGCACAATCCTTTTGATATTTTGCATCGTTTTTTCAACATTTGAAAAAGATAATTTTTTTGATGAAAAACGATGGCCACAGACCTGTCGAACTTTCTCCACATAGTCAGAAATGGTCATTTTTTATTGTTTTCTTTTTTGACTGTAAATGACTATTAAATGTCAATTATCATGTTTGGAACTAAAATGAAGGTGTTTAGAGTCATTTTTCTGACAGAAATTGGTCGAAATAGAAGCTTCTGAGTAGGAGGAAAAGTCTGTTAAAATGGCAATTTTGGTCACTGTGTGGCTTCAAAAAGTGGTTATTCAAAATGAGGCACATCCATTTGACATTTTGATTCATTTTTTCAACATTCGAAAAAAAAATGTTTTGATGAAAAACGATGAACCTGGACCTGTCAAACTTTCTCCAGATGGTCAGAAATGGTCATTTTTTATTCTTTTCTTTTTTGACTGTAAATGACTATTAAATATGAATTATCACTTTTGGAACTAAAATAAGAGTGTTTAGAGTCATTTTTCTGCCAGAAATTCATCAAAATAGAAGCTTCAAAGTAGGAGAAAAAGTCTGTAAAAATTGCAATTTTTGGTCACTTTGGGGCTTTAACAAGTGGTTATTCAACATGAGGCACAATCCTTTTGATATTTTGCATCATTTTTTCAACATTTGAAAAAATAAGTTTTTTTGATGAAAACGATGATCCTGGACCTGTCGAACTTTCTCCACATAGTCAGAAATGTTCATTTTTTATTGTTTTCTCTTTTGACTATAAACTACTATTAAATGTGAATTATCGCTTTTGGAACTAAAATAAGTGTGTTTAGAGTCATTTTTCTGCCAGAAATTGGTCGAAATAGAAGCTTCTGAGTAGGAGGAAAAGTCTGTTAAAATGGCAATTTTGGTCACTGTGTGGCTTCAAAAAGTGGTTATTCAAAATGAGGCACAATCCATTTGACATTTTGATTCATTTTTTCAACGTTCGAAAAAAAAAATGTTTTGATGAAAAACGATGAACCTGGACCTGTCAAATTTTCTCCAGATGGTCAGAAATGGTCATATTTTAATGTTTTCTCTTTTGACTGTAAATGACTATTAAATATGAATTATCACTTTTGGAACTAAAATAAGAGTGTTTAGAGTCATTTTTCTGCCAGAAATTGATCGAAATTAAAGCTTCTGAGTAGGAGGAAAAGTCTGTAAAAATTGCAATTTTGGTCACTGTGGGGCTTTAAAAAGTGGTTATTCAACATGAGGCACAATCCTTTTGATATTTTGCATCAGTTTTTCAACATTTGAAAAAATAAGTTTTTTTTGATGAAAACGATGATCCCGGACCTGTCGAACTTTCTCCACATAGTCAGAAATAATCATTTTTTATTGTTTTCTCTTTTGACTATAAACTACTATTAAATGTGAATTATCGCTTTTGGAACTAAAATAAGTGTGTTTAGAGTCATTTTTCTGCCAGAAATTGGTCGAAATAGAAGCTTCTGAGTAGGAGGAAAAGTCTGTTAAAATAGCAATTTTGGTCACTGTGTGGCTTCAAAAAGTGGTTATTCAACATAAGGCACAATCCTTTTGAAATTTTGAATCATTTTTTCAACATTTGAAAAAAAAATGTTTTGATGAAAAACGATGAACCTGGACCTGTCAAACTTTCTCCAGATGGTCCGAAATGGTCATATTTTAATGTTTTCTCTTTTGACTGTAAATAACTATTAAATATGAATTATCACTTTTGGAACTAAAATAAGAGTGTTCAGAGTCATTTTTCTGCCAGAAATTGATCGAAATAGAAGCTTCTGAGTAGGAGGAAAAGTCTGTAAAAATGGCAATTTTGGTCACTGTGGGGCTTTAAAAAGTGGTTATTCAACATGAGGCACAATCCTTTTGATATTTTGCATCGTTTTTTCAACATTTGAAAAAATAATTCTTTTGATGAAAAACGATGGCCACAGACCTGTCGAACTTTCTCCACATAGTCAGAAATGGTAATTTTTTATTGTTTTCTTTTTTGACTGTAAATGACTATTAAATGTGAATTATGATGTTTGGAACTAAAATGAAGGTGTTTAGAGTCATTTTTCTGACAGAAATTGGTCGAAATAGAAGCTTCTGAGTAGGAGGAAAAGTCTGTAAAAATGGCAATTTTGGTCACTGTGGGGCTTTAAAAAGTGGTTATTCAACATGAGGCACAATCCTTTTGATATTTTGCATCGTTTTTTCAACATTTGAAAAAATTATTCTTTTGATGAAAAACGATGGCCACAGACCTGTCGAACTTTCTCCACATAGTCAGAAATGTTCATTTTTTATTGTTTTCTCTTTTGACTATAAACTACTATTAAATGTGAATTATCGCTTTTGGAACTAAAATAAGTGTGTTTAGAGTCATTTTTCTGCCAGAAATTGGTCGAAATAGAAGCTTCTGAGTAGGAGGAAAAGTCTGTTAAAATAGCAATTTTGGTCACTGTGTGGCTTCAAAAAGTGGTTATTCAACATAAGGCACAATCCTTTTGAAATTTTGAATCATTTTTTCAACATTTGAAAAAAAAATGTTTTGATGAAAAACGATGAACCTGGACCTGTCAAACTTTCTCCAGATGGTCAGAAATGGACATATTTTAATGTTTTCTCTTTTGACTGTAAATAACTATTAAATATGAATTATCACTTTTGGAACTAAAATAAGAGTGTTCAGAGTCATTTTTCTGCCAGAAATTGATCGAAATAGAAGCTTCTGAGTAGGAGGAAAAGTCTGTAAAAATGGCAATTTTGGTCACTGTGGGGCTTTAAAAAGTGGTTATTCAACATGAGGCACAATCCTTTTGATATTTTGCATCGTTTTTTCAACATTTGAAAAAATAATTCTTTTGATGAAAAACGATGGCCACAGACCTGTCGAACTTTCTCCACATAGTCAGAAATGGTAATTTTTTATTGTTTTCTTTTTTGACTGTAAATGACTATTAAATGTGAATTATGATGTTTGGAACTAAAATGAAGGTGTTTAGAGTCATTTTTCTGACAGAAATTGGTCGAAATAGAAGCTTCTGAGTAGGAGGAAAAGTCTGTAAAAATGGCAATTTTGGTCACTGTGGGGCTTTAAAAAGTGGTTATTCAACATGAGGCACAATCCTTTTGATATTTTGCATCGTTTTTTCAACATTTGAAAAAATTATTCTTTTGATGAAAAACGATGGCCACAGACCTGTCGAACTTTCTCCACATAGTCAGAAATGTTCATTTTTTATTGTTTTCTCTTTTGACTATAAACTACTATTAAATGTGAATTATCGCTTTTGGAACTAAAATAAGTGTGTTTAGAGTCATTTTTCTGCCAGAAATTGGTCGAAATAGAAGCTTCTGAGTAGGAGGAAAAGTCTGTTAAAATAGCAATTTTGGTCACTGTGTGGCTTCAAAAAGTGGTTATTCAACATAAGGCACAATCCTTTTGAAATTTTGAATCATTTTTTCAACATTTGAAAAAAAAATGTTTTGATGAAAAACGATGAACCTGGACCTGTCAAACTTTCTCCAGATGGTCAGAAATGGTCATATTTTAATGTTTTCTCTTTTGACTGTAAATAACTATTAAATATGAATTATCACTTTTGGAACTAAAATAAGAGTGTTCAGAGTCATTTTTCTGCCAGAAATTGATCGAAATAGAAGCTTCTGAGTAGGAGGAAAAGTCTGTAAAAATGGCAATTTTGGTCACTGTGGGGCTTTAAAAAGTGGTTATTCAACATGAGGCACAATCCTTTTGATATTTTGCATCGTTTTTTCAACATTTGAAAAAATAATTCTTTTGATGAAAAACGATGGCCACAGACCTGTCGAACTTTCTCCACATAGTCAGAAATGGTCATTGTTTATTGTTTTCTCTTTTGACTATAAACTACTATTAAATGTGAATTATCGCTTTTGGAACTAAAATAAGTGTGTTTAGAGTCATTTTTCTGCCAGAAATTGGTCGAAATAGAAGCTTCTGAGAAGGAGGAAAAGTCTGTTAAAATGGCAATTTTGGTCACTGTTGGGGCTTTAAAAAGTGGTTATTCAACATGAGGCACAATCCTTTTGATATTTTGCATCATTTTTTCAACATTTGAAAAAATAAGTTTTTTTGATGAAAACGATGATCCCGGACCTGTCGAACTTTCTCCACATAGTCAAAAATGTTCATTTTTTATTGTTTTCTCTTTTGACTATAAACTACTATTAAATGTGAATTATCGCTTTTGGAACTAAAATAAGTGTGTTTAGAGTCATTTTTCTGCAGGAATTGGTCGAAATAGAAGCTTCTGAGAAGGAGGAAAAGTCTGTTAAAATGGCAATTTTGGTCACTGTTGGGGCTTTAAAAAGTGGTTATTCAACATAAGGCACAATCCTTTTGATATTTTGCATCATTTTTTCAACATTTGAAAAAATAAGTTTTTTTGATGAAAAATGATGACCTCAGACCTGTCGAACTTTCTCCACATAGTCAGAAATAGTCATTTTTTATTGTTTTCTTTTTTGACTGTAAATGACTATTAAATATGAATTATCACTTTTGGAACTAAAATAAGAGTAATTAGAGTCATTTTTCTGCCAGAAATTGATCGAAATTGAAGCTCTGAGTAGGAGGAAAAGTCTGTAAAAATTGCAATTTTGGTCACTGTGGGGCTTTAAAAAGTGGTTATTCAACATGAGGCACAATCCTTTTGATATTTTGCATCATTTTTTCAACATTTGAAAAAATAAGTTTTTTTGATGAAAACGATGAATCCGGACCTGTCGAACTTTCTCCACATAGTCAGAAATGGTCATTTTTTATTGTTTTCTCTTTTGACTATAAACGACTATTAAATGTGAATTATCGCTTTTGGAACTAAAATAAGTGTGTTTAGAGTCATTTTTCTGCCAGAAATTGGTTTCTGAGAAGGAGGAAAAGTCTGTTAAAATGGCAATTTTGGTCACTGTGTGACTTTAAAAAGTGGTTATTCAACATGAGGCACAATCCATTTGACATTTTGAATCATTTTTTCACCATTTGAAAAAATAATTTTTTTGATGAAAAACGATGACCACAGACCTGTCGAACTTTCTCCACATAGTCAGAAATGGTCATTTTTGATTGTTTTCTTTTTTGACTGTAAATGACTATTAAATGTGAATTATCATGTTTGGAACTAAAATGAAGGTGTTGAGACTAATTTTTCTTCCAGAAATTGGTCGAAATAGAAGCTTCTGAGTAGGAGGAAAAGTCTGTTAAAATGGCAATTTTGGTCACTGTGTGGCTTAAAAAAGTGGTTATTCAACATAAGGCACAATCCTTTTGAAATTTTGAATCATTTTTTCAACATTTGAAAAAAAAATGTTTTGATGAAAAACGATGAACCTGGACCTGTCGAACTTTCTCCAGATGGTCAGAAATGGTCATATTTTAATGTTTTCTCTTTTGACTGTAAATAACTATTAAATATGAATTATCACTTTTGGAACTAAAATAAGAGTGTTCAGAGTCATTTTTCTGCCAGAAATTGATCGAAATAGAAGCTTCTGAGTAGGAGGAAAAGTCTGTAAAAATGGCAATTTTGGTCACTGTGGGGCTTTAAAAAGTGGTTATTCAACATGAGGCACAATCCTTTTGATATTTTGCATCGTTTTTTCAACATTTGAAAAAATAATTTTTTTGATGAAAAACGATGGCCACAGACCTGTCGAACTTTCTCCACATAGTCAGAAATGGTCATTTTTTATTGTTTTCTTTTTTGACTGTAAATGACTATTAAATGTGAATTATCATGTTTGGAACTAAAATGAAGGTGTTGAGACTCATTTTTCTTCCAGAAATTGGTCGAAATAGAAGCTTCTGAGTAGGAGGAAAAGTCTGTTAAAATGGCAATTTTGGTCACTGTGTGGCTTTAAAAAGTGGTTATTCAACATAAGGCACAATCCTTTTGAAATTTTGAATCATTTTTTCAACATTTGAAAAAAAAATGTTTTGATGAAAAACGATGAACCTGGACCTGTCAAACTTTCTCCAGATGGTCAGAAATGGTCATATTTTAATGTTTTCTCTTTTGACTGTAAATAACTATTAAATATGAATTATCACTTTTGGAACTAAAATAAGAGTGTTCAGAGTCATTTTTCTGCCAGAAATTGATCGAAATAGAAGCTTCTGAGTAGGAGGAAAAGTCTGTAAAAATTGCAATTTTGGTCACTGTGGGGCTTTAAAAAGTGGTTATTCAACATGAGGCACAATCCTTTTGATATTTTGCAACATTTTTTCAACATTTGAAAAAATAAGTTTTTTTGATGAAAACGATGATCCCGGACCTGTCGAACTTTCTCCACATAGTCAAAAATGTTCATTTTTTATTGTTTTCTCTTTTGACTATAAACTACTATTAAATGTGAATTATCGCTTTTGGAACTAAAATAAGTGTGTTTAGAGTCATTTTTCTGCCAGAAATTGGTCGAAATAGAAGCTTCTGAGAAGGAGGAAAAGTCTGTTAAAATGGCAATTTTGGTCACTGTTGGGGCTTTAAAAAGTGGTTATTCAACATGAGGCACAATCCTTTTGATATTTTGCATCATTTTTTCAACATTTGAAAAAATAAGTTTTTTTGATGAAAACGATGATCCCGGACCTGTCGAACTTTCTCCACATAGTCAAAAATGTTCATTTTTTATTGTTTTCTCTTTTGACTATAAACTACTATTAAATGTGAATTATCGCTTTTGGAACTAAAATAAGTGTGTTTAGAGTCATTTTTCTGCAGGAATTGGTCGAAATAGAAGCTTCTGAGAAGGAGGAAAAGTCTGTTAAAATGGCAATTTTGGTCACTGTTGGGGCTTTAAAAAGTGGTTATTCAACATGAGGCACAATCCTTTTGATATTTTGCATCATTTTTTCAACATTTGAAAAAATAAGTTTTTTTGATGAAAAATGATGACCTCAGACCTGTCGAACTTTCTCCACATAGTCAGAAATGGTCATTTTTTATTGTTTTCTTTTTTGACTGTAAATGACTATTAAATGTGAATTATCATGTTTGGAACTAAAATGAAGGTGTTGAGACTCATTTTTCTTCCAGAAATTGGTCGAAATAGAAGCTTCTGAGTAGGAGGAAAAGTCTGTTAAAATGGCAATTTTGGTCACTGTGTGGCTTTAAAAAGTGGTTATTCAACATAAGGCACAATCCTTTTGAAATTTTGAATCATTTTTTCAACATTTGAAAAAAAAATGTTTTGATGAAAAACGATGAACCTGGACCTGTCAAACTTTCTCCAGATGGTCAGAAATGGTCATATTTTAATGTTTTCTCTTTTGACTGTAAATAACTATTAAATATGAATTATCACTTTTGGAACTAAAATAAGAGTGTTCAGAGTCATTTTTCTGCCAGAAATTGATCGAAATAGAAGCTTCTGAGTAGGAGGAAAAGTCTGTAAAAATGGCAATTTTGGTCACTGTGGGGCTTTAAAAAGTGGTTATTCAACATGAGGCACAATCCTTTTGATATTTTGCATCGTTTTTTCAACATTTGAAAAAATAATTTTTTTGATGAAAAACGATGGCCACAGACCTGTCGAACTTTCTCCACATAGTCAGAAATGGTCATTTTTTATTGTTTTCTTTTTTGACTGTAAATGACTATTAAATGTGAATTATCATGTTTGGAACTAAAATGAAGGTGTTGAGACTCATTTTTCTTCCAGAAATTGGTCGAAATAGAAGCTTCTGAGTAGGAGGAAAAGTCTGTTAAAATGGCAATTTTGGTCACTGTGTGGCTTTAAAAAGTGGTTATTCAACATAAGGCACAATCCTTTTGAAATTTTGAATCATTTTTTCAACATTTGAAAAAAAAATGTTTTGATGAAAAACGATGAACCTGGACCTGTCAAACTTTCTCCAGATGGTCAGAAATGGTCATATTTTAATGTTTTCTCTTTTGACTGTAAATAACTATTAAATATGAATTATCACTTTTGGAACTAAAATAAGAGTGTTCAGAGTCATTTTTCTGCCAGAAATTGATCGAAATAGAAGCTTCTGAGTAGGAGGAAAAGTCTGTAAAAATTGCAATTTTGGTCACTGTGGGGCTTTAAAAAGTGGTTATTCAACATGAGGCACAATCCTTTTGATATTTTGCAACATTTTTTCAACATTTGAAAAAATAAGTTTTTTTGATGAAAACGATGATCCCGGACCTGTCGAACTTTCTCCACATAGTCAAAAATGTTCATTTTTTATTGTTTTCTCTTTTGACTATAAACTACTATTAAATGTGAATTATCGCTTTTGGAACTAAAATAAGTGTGTTTAGAGTCATTTTTCTGCCAGAAATTGGTCGAAATAGAAGCTTCTGAGAAGGAGGAAAAGTCTGTTAAAATGGCAATTTTGGTCACTGTTGGGGCTTTAAAAAGTGGTTATTCAACATGAGGCACAATCCTTTTGATATTTTGCATCATTTTTTCAACATTTGAAAAAATAAGTTTTTTTGATGAAAACGATGATCCCGGACCTGTCGAACTTTCTCCACATAGTCAAAAATGTTCATTTTTTATTGTTTTCTCTTTTGACTATAAACTACTATTAAATGTGAATTATCGCTTTTGGAACTAAAATAAGTGTGTTTAGAGTCATTTTTCTGCAGGAATTGGTCGAAATAGAAGCTTCTGAGAAGGAGGAAAAGTCTGTTAAAATGGCAATTTTGGTCACTGTTGGGGCTTTAAAAAGTGGTTATTCAACATGAGGCACAATCCTTTTGATATTTTGCATCATTTTTTCAACATTTGAAAAAATAAGTTTTTTTGATGAAAAATGATGACCTCAGACCTGTCGAACTTTCTCCACATAGTCAGAAATAGTCATTTTTTATTGTTTTCTTTTTTGACTGTAAATGACTATTAAATATGAATTATCACTTTTGGAACTAAAATAAGAGTAATTAGAGTCATTTTTCTGCCAGAAATTGATCGAAATTGAAGCTCTGAGTAGGAGGAAAAGTCTGTAAAAATTGCAATTTTGGTCACTGTGGGGCTTTAAAAAGTGGTTATTCAACATGAGGCACAATCCTTTTGATATTTTGCATCATTTTTTCAACATTTGAAAAAAAAAGTTTTTTTGATGAAAACGATGAATCCGGACCTGTCGAACTTTCTCCACATAGTCAGAAATGGTCATTTTTTATTGTTTTCTCTTTTGACTATAAACGACTATTAAATGTGAATTATTGCTTTTGGAACTAAAATAAGTGTGTTTAGAGTCATTTTTCTGCCAGAAATTGGTTTCTGAGAAGGAGGAAAAGTCTGTTAAAATGGCAATTTTGGTCACTGTGTGACTTTAAAAAGTGGTTATTCAACATGAGGCACAATCCATTTGACATTTTGAATCATTTTTTCACCATTTGAAAAAATTATTTTTTTGATGAAAAACGATGACCACAGACCTGTCGAACTTTCTCCACATAGTCAGAAATGGTCATTTTTTATTGTTTTCTTTTTTGACTGTAAATGACTATTAAATGTGAATTATCATGTTTGGAACTAAAATGAAGGTGTTGAGACTCATTTTTCTTCCAGAAATTGGTCGAAATAGAAGCTTCTGAGTAGGAGGAAAAGTCAGTTAAAATGGCAATTTTGGTCACTGTGTGGCTTAAAAAAGTGGTTATTCAACATAAGGCACAATCCTTTTGAAATTTTGAATCATTTTTTCAACTTTTGAAAAAAAAATGTTTTGATGAAAAACGATGAACCTGGACCTGTCAAACTTTCTCCAGATGGTCAGAAATGGTCATATTTTAATGTTTTCTCTTTTGACTGTAAATAACTATTAAATATGAATTATCACTTTTGGAACTAAAATAAGAGTGTTCAGAGTCATTTTTCTGCCAGAAATTGATCGAAATAGAAGCTTCTGAGTAGGAGGAAAAGTCTGTAAAAATGGCAATTTTGGTCACTGTGGGGCTTTAAAAAGTGGTTATTCAACATGAGGCACAATCCTTTTGATATTTTGCATCGTTTTTTCAACATTTGAAAAAATAATTTTTTTGATGAAAAACGATGGCCACAGACCTGTCGAACTTTCTCCACATAGTCAGAAATGGTCATTTTTTATTGTTTTCTTTTTTGACTGTAAATGACTATTAAATGTGAATTATCATGTTTGGAACTAAAATGAAGGTGTTGAGACTCATTTTTCTTCCAGAAATTGGTCGAAATAGAAGCTTCTGAGTAGGAGGAAAAGTCTGTTAAAATGGCAATTTTGGTCACTGTGTGGCTTTAAAAAGTGGTTATTCAACATAAGGCACAATCCTTTTGAAATTTTGAATCATTTTTTCAACATTTGAAAAAAAAATGTTTTGATGAAAAACGATGAACCTGGACCTGTCAAACTTTCTCCAGATGGTCAGAAATGGTCATATTTTAATGTTTTCTCTTTTGACTGTAAATAACTATTAAATATGAATTATCACTTTTGGAACTAAAATAAGAGTGTTCAGAGTCATTTTTCTGCCAGAAATTGATCGAAATAGAAGCTTCTGAGTAGGAGGAAAAGTCTGTAAAAATTGCAATTTTGGTCACTGTGGGGCTTTAAAAAGTGGTTATTCAACATGAGGCACAATCCTTTTGATATTTTGCAACATTTTTTCAACATTTGAAAAAATAAGTTTTTTTGATGAAAACGATGATCCCGGACCTGTCGAACTTTCTCCACATAGTCAAAAATGTTCATTTTTTATTGTTTTCTCTTTTGACTATAAACTACTATTAAATGTGAATTATCGCTTTTGGAACTAAAATAAGTGTGTTTAGAGTCATTTTTCTGCCAGAAATTGGTCGAAATAGAAGCTTCTGAGAAGGAGGAAAAGTCTGTTAAAATGGCAATTTTGGTCACTGTAGGGCTTTAAAAAGTGGTTATTCAACATGAGGCACAATCCTTTTGATATTTTGCATCATTTTTTCAACATTTGAAAACATACGTTTTTTTGATGACTTGTCGAACTTTCTCCACATAGTCAGAAATGGTCATTTTTTATTGTTTTCTTTTTTGACTGTAAATGACTATTAAATATGAATTATCACTTTTGGAACTAAAATAAGAGTAATTAGAGTCATTTTTCTGCCAGAAATTGATCGAAATTGAAGCTCTGAGTAGGAGGAAAAGTCTGTAAAAATTGCAATTTTGGTCACTGTGGGGCTTTAAAAAGTGGTTATTCAACATGAGGCACAATCCTTTTGATATTTTGCATCGTTTTTTCAACATTTGAAAAAATAAGTTTTTTTGATGAAAACGATGAATCCGGACCTGTCGAACTTTCTCCACATAGTCAGAAATGGTCATTTTTTATTGTTTTCTCTTTTGACTATAAACGACTATTAAATGTGAATTATCGCTTTTGGAACTAAAATAAGTGTGTTTAGAGTCATTTTTCTGCCAGAAATTGGTTTCTGAGAAGGAGGAAAAGTCTGTTAAAATGGCAATTTTGGTCACTGTGTGACTTTAAAAAGTGGTTATTCAACATGAGGCACAATCTATTTGACATTTTGAATCATTTTTTCACCATTTGAAAAAATAATTTTTTTGATGAAAAACGATGACCACAGACCTGTCGAACTTTCTCCACATAGTCAGAAATGGTCATTTTTTATTGTTTTCTTTTTTGACTGTAAATGACTATTAAATGTGAATTATCATGTTTGGAACTAAAATGAAGGTGTTGAGACTCATTTTTCTTCCAGAAATTGGTCGAAATAGAAGCTTCTGAGTAGGAGGAAAAGTCTGTTAAAATGGCAATTTTGGTCACTGTGTGGCTTTAAAAAGTGGTTATTCAACATAAGGCACAATCCTTTTGAAATTTTGAATAAAAAAAAATGTTTTGATGAAAAACGATGAACCTGGACCTGTCAAACTTTCTCCAGATGGTCAGAAATGGTCATATTTTAATGTTTTCTCTTTTGACTGTAAATAACTATTAAATATGAATTATCACTTTTGGAACTAAAATAAGAGTGTTCAGAGTCATTTTTCTGCCAGAAATTGATCGAAATAGAAGCTTCTGAGTAGGAGGAAAAGTCTGTAAAAATGGCAATTTTGGTCACTGTGGGGCTTTAAAAAGTGGTTATTCAACATGAGGCACAATCCTTTTGATATTTTGCATCGTTTTTTCAACATTTGAAAAAATAATTTTTTTGATGAAAAACTATGGCCACAGACCTGTCGAACTTTCTCCACATAGTCAGAAATGGTCATTTTTTATTGTTTTCTTTTTTGACTGTAAATGACTATTAAATGTGAATTATCATGTTTGGAACTAAAATGAAGGTGTTGAGACTCATTTTTCTTCCAGAAATTGGTCGAAATAGAAGCTTCTAAGTAGGAGGAAAAGTCTGTTAAAATGGCAATTTTGGTCACTGTGTGGCTTTAAAAAGTGGTTATTCAACATAAGGCACAATCCTTTTGAAATTTTGAATCATTTTTTCAACATTTGAAAAAAAAATGTTTTGATGAAAAACGATGAACCTGGACCTGTCAAACTTTCTCCAGATGGTCAGAAATGGTCATATTTTAATGTTTTCTCTTTTGACTGTAAATAACTATTAAATATGAATTATCACTTTTGGAACTAAAATAAGAGTGTTCAGAGTCATTTTTCTGCCAGAAATTGATCGAAATAGAAGCTTCTGAGTAGGAGGAAAAGTCTGTAAAAATTGCAATTTTGGTCACTGTGGGGCTTTAAAAAGTGGTTATTCAACATGAGGCACAATCCTTTTGATATTTTGCAACATTTTTTCAACATTTGAAAAAATAAGTTTTTTTGATGAAAACGATGATCCCGGACCTGTCGAACTTTCTCCACATAGTCAAAAATGTTCATTTTTTATTGTTTTCTCTTTTGACTATAAACTACTATTAAATGTGAATTATCGCTTTTGGAACTAAAATAAGTGTGTTTAGAGTCATTTTTCTGCCAGAAATTGGTCGAAATAGAAGCTTCTGAGAAGGAGGAAAAGTCTGTTGAAATGGCAATTTTGGTCACTGTTGGGGCTTTAAAAAGTGGTTATTCAACATGAGGCACAATCCTTTTGATATTTTGCATCATTTTTTCAACATTTGAAAAAATACGTTTTTTTGATGAAAACGATGATCCCGGACCTGTCGAACTTTCTCCACATAGTCAAAAATGTTCATTTTTATTGTTTTCTCTTTTGACTGTAAACTACTATTAAATGTGAATTATCGCTTTTGGAACTAAAATAAGTGTGTTTAGAGTCATTTTTCTGCAGGAATTGGTCGAAATAGAAGCTTCTGAGAAGGAGGAAAAGTCTGTTAAAATGGCAATTTTGGTCACTGTGTGACTTTAAAAAGTGGTTATTCAACATGAGGCACAATCCTTTTGATATTTTGCATCATTTTTTCAACATTTGAAAACAAACGTTTTTTTGATGACCTGTCGAACTTTCTCCACATAGTCAGAAATGGTCATTTTTTATTGTTTTCTTTTTTGACTGTAAATGACTATTAAATGTGAATTATCATGTTTGGAACTAAAATGAAGGTGTTTAGAGTCATTTTGCTGACAGAAATTCGTCGAAATAGAAGCTTCTGAGAAGGAGGAAAAGTCTGTTAAAATGGCAATTTTGGTCACTGTGGGGCTTTAAAAAGTGGTTATTCAACATGAGGCACAATCCTTTTGACATTTTGAATAATTTTTTCACCATTTGAAAAAATAATTTTTTTGATGAAAAACGATGACCACAGACCAGTCGAACTTTCTCCACATAGTCAGAAATGGTCATTTTTTATTGTTTTCTTTTTTGACTGTAAATGACTAATACATGTGAATTGCCATGTTTGGAACTGAAATGAAGGTGTTTAGAGTCATTTTTCTGACAGAAATTGGTCGAAATAGAAGCTTCTGAGTAGGAGGAAAAGTCTGTTAAAATGGCAATTTTGGTCACTGTGTGGCTTCAAAAAGTGGTTATTCAACATGAGGCACAATCCATTTGACATTTTGATTCATTTTTTCAACATTTGAAAAAATAAGTTTTTTTGATGAAAAACGACGACCCCGGACCTATCGAACTTTCTCCACACAGTCAGAAATGGTCATTTTTTATTGTTTTCTCTTTTGACTGTAAACGACTATTAAATGTGAATTATCATGTTTGGAACTAAAATGAAGGTGTTTAGAGTCATTTTTCTTCCAGAAATTGGTCGAAATAGAAAGTTCTGAGTAGGAGGAAAAGTCTGTTAAAATGGCAATTTTGGTCACTGTGTGCCTTTAAAAAGTGGTTATTCAACATAAGGCACAATCCTTTTGAAATTTTGAATCATTTTTTCCACATTTGAAAAAAAAAATGTTTTGATGAAAAACGATGAACCTGGACCTGTCAAACTTTCTCCAGATGGTCAGAAATGGTCATATTTTAATGTTTTCTCTTTTGACTGTAAATAACTATTAAATATGAATCATCACTTTTGGAACTAAAATAAGAGTGTTTAGAGTCATTTTTCTGCCAGAAATTGATCGAAATTAAAGCTTCTGAGTAGGAGGAAAAGTCTGTAAAAATTGCAATTTTGGTCACTGTGGGGCTTTAAAAAGTGGTTATTCAACATGAGGCACAATCCTTTTGATATTTTGCATCATTTTTTCAACATTTGAAAAAATAAGTTTTTTTGATGAAAACGATGATCCCGGACCTGTCGAACTTTCTCCACATAGTCAGAAATGTTCATTTTTTATTGTTTTCTCTTTTGACTATAAACTACTATTAAATGTGAATTATCGCTTTTGGAACTAAAATAAGTGTGTTTAGAGTTATTTTTCTGCCAGAAATTGGTCGAAATAGAAGCTTCTGAGAAGGAGGAAAAGTCTGTTAAAATGGCAATTTTGGTCACTGTGTGGCTTTAAAAAGTGGTTATTCAACATGAGGCACAATCCATTTGACATTTTGAATAATTTTTTCACCATTTGAAAAAATTATTTTTTTGATGAAAACGATGACCACAGACCAGTCGAACTTTCTCCACATAGTCAGAAATGGTCATTTTTTATTGTTTTCTTTTTTGACTGTAAATGACTATTAAATGTGAATTATCATGTTTGGAACTAAAATGAAGGTGTTTAGAGTCATTTTGCTCACAGAAATTCGTCGAAATAGAAGCTTCTGAGAAGGAGGAAAAGTCTGTTAAAATGGCAATTTTGGTCACTGTGGGGCTTTAAAAAGTGGTTATTCAACATGAGGCACAATCCATTTGACATTTTGAATAATTTTTTCACCATTTGAAAAAATAATTTTTTTGATGAAAAACGATGACCACAGACCAGTCGAACTTTCTCCACATAGTCAGAAATTGTCATTTTTTATTGTTTTCTTTTTTGACTGTAAATGACTAATAAATGTGAATTGCCATGTTTGGAACTGAAATGAAGGTGTTTAGAGTCATTTTTCTGACAGAAATTGGTCAGCTTCAGAAGCTTCTGAGTAGGAGGAAAAGTCTGTTAAAATGGCAATTTTGGTCACTGTGTGGCTTCAAAAAGTGGTTATTCAACATGAGGCACAATCCATTTGACATTTTGATTCATTTTTTCAACATTTGAAAAAATACGTTTTTTTGATGAAAAACGACGACCCCGGACCTATCGAACTTTCTCCACACAGTCAGAAATGGTCATTTTTTATTGTTTTCTCTTTTGACTGTAAACGACTATTAAATGTGAATTATCATGTTTGGAACTGAAATGAAGGTGTTTAGAGTCATTTTTCTTCCAGAAATTGGTCGAAATAGAAAGTTCTGAGTAGGAGGAAAAGTCTGTTAAAATGGCAATTTTGGTCACTGTGTGCCTTTAAAAAGTGGTTATTCAACATAAGGCACAATCCTTTTGAAATTTTGAATCATTTTTTCCACATTTGAAAAAAAAAATTTTTTGATGAAAAAAGATGAACCTGGACCTGTCAAACTTTCTCCAGATGGGCATAAATGGTCATATTTTAATGTTTTCTCTTTTGACTGTAAATGACTATTAAATATGAATTATCACTTTTGGAACTAAAATAAGAGTGTTTAGAGTCATTTTTCTGCCAGAAATTGATCGAAATTAAAGCTTCTGAGTAGGAGGAAAAGTCTGTAAAAATTGCAATTTTGGTCACTGTGGGGCTTTAAAAAGTGGTTATTCAACATGAGGCACAATCCTTTTGATATTTTGCATCAGTTTTTCAACATTTGAAAAAATAAGTTTTTTTGATGAAAACGATGATCCCGGACCTGTCGAACTTTCTCCACATAGTCAGAAATGTTCATTTGTTATTGTTTTCTCTTTTGACTATAAACTACTATTAAATGTGAATTATCGCTTTTGGAACTAAAATAAGTGTGTTTAGAGTCATTTTTCTGCCAGAAATTGGTCGAAATAGAAGCTTCTGAGAAGGAGGAAAAGTCTGTTAAAATGGCAATTTTGGTCACTGTAGGGCTTTAAAAAGTGGTTATTCAACATGAGGCACAATCCTTTTGATATTTTGCATCATTTTTTCAACATTTGAAAACATACGTTTTTTTGATGACTTGTCGAACTTTCTCCACATAGTCAGAAATGGTCATTTTTTATTGTTTTCTTTTTTGACTGTAAATGACTATTAAATGTGAATTATCATGTTTGGAACTAAAATGAAGGTGTTGAGACTCATTTTTCTTCCAGAAATTGGTCGAAATAGAAGCTTCTGAGTAGGAGGAAAAGTCTGTTAAAATGGCAATTTTGGTCACTGTGTGGCTTTAAAAAGTGGTTATTCAACATAAGGCACAATCCTTTTGAAATTTTGAATAATTTTTTCAACATTTGAAAAAAAAATGTTTTGATGAAAAACGATGAACCTGGACCTGTCAAACTTTCTCCAGATGGTCAGAAATGGTCATATTTTAATGTTTTCTCTTTTGACTGTAAATAACTATTAAATATGAATTATCACTTTTGGAACTAAAATAAGAGTGTTCAGATTCATTTTTCTGCCAGAAATTGATCGAAATAGAAGCTTCTGAGTAGGAGGAAAAGTCTGTAAAAATGGCAATTTTGGTCACTGTGGGGCTTTAAAAAGTGGTTATTCAACATGAGGCACAATCCTTTTGATATTTTGCATCGTTTTTTCAACATCTGAAAAAATAATTTTTTTGATGAAAAACGATGGCCACAGACCTGTCGAACTTTCTCCACATAGTCAGAAATGGTCATTTTTTATTGTTTTCTTTTTTGACTGTAAATGACTATTAAATGTGAATTATCATGTTTGGAACTAAAATGAAGGTGTTGAGACTCATTTTTCTTCCAGAAATTGGTCGAAATAGAAGCTTCTAAGTAGGAGGGAAAGTCTGTTAAAATGGCAATTTTGGTCACTGTGTGGCTTTAAAAAGTGGTTATTCAACATAAGGCACAATCCTTTTGAAATTTTGAATAATTTTTTCAACATTTGAAAAAAAAATGTTTTGATGAAAAACGATGAACCTGGACCTGTCAAACTTTCTCCAGATGGTCAGAAATGGTCATATTTTAATGTTTTCTCTTTTGACTGTAAATAACTATTAAATATGAATTATCACTTTTGGAACTAAAATAAGAGTGTTCAGAGTCATTTTTCTGCCAGAAATTGATCGAAATAGAAGCTTCTGAGTAGGAGGAAAAGTCTGTAAAAATTGCAATTTTGGTCACTGTGGGGCTTTAAAAAGTGGTTATTCAACATGAGGCACAATCCTTTTGATATTTTGCAAAAATTTTTCAACATTTGAAAAAATAAGTTTTTTTGATGAAAACGATGATCCCGGACCTGTCGAACTTTCTCCACATAGTCAAAAATTTTCATTTTTTATTGTTTTCTCTTTTGACTATAAACTACTATTAAATGTGAATTATCGCTTTTGGAACTAAAATAAGTGTGTTTAGAGTCATTTTTCTGCCAGAAATTGGTCGAAATAGAAGCTTCTGAGAAGGAGGAAAAGTCTGTTAAAATGGCAATTTTGGTCACTGTTGGGGCTTTAAAAAGTGGTTATTAAACATGAGGCACAATCCTTTTGATATTTTGCATCATTTTTTCAACATTTGAAAAAATAAGTTTTTTTGATGAAAACGATGATCCCGGACCTGTCGAACTTTCTCCACATAGTCAAAAATGTTCATTTTTATTGTTTTCTCTTTTGACTGTAAACTACTATTAAATGTGAATTGTCGCTTTTGGAACTAAAATAAGTGTGTTTAGAGTCATTTTTCTGCAGGAATTGGTCGAAATAGAAGCTTCTGAGAAGGAGGAAAAGTCTGTTAAAATGGCAATTTTGGTCACTGTGTGACTTTAAAAAGTGGTTATTCAACATGAGGCACAATCCTTTTGATATTTTGCATCATTTTTTCAACATTTGAAAAAGATAATTTTTTGGATGAACCTGGACCTGTCAAACTTTCTCCAGATGGTCAGAAATGGTCATATTTTAATGTTTTCTTTTTTGACTGTAAATGACTATTAAATATGAATTATCACTTTTGGAACTAAAATAAGAGTGTTTAGAGTCATTTTTCTGCCAGAAATTCATCAAAATAGAAGCTTCAAAGTAGGAGAAAAAGTCTGTAAAAATTGCAATTTTGGTCACTGTGGGGCTTTAAAAAGTGGTTATTCAACATGAGGCACAATCCTTTTGATATTTAGCAAAATTTTTTCAACATTTGAAAAAATAAGTTTTTTTGATGAAAACGATGATCCCGGACCTGTCGAACTTTCTCCACATAGTCAAAAATGTTCATTTTTTATTGTTTTCTCTTTTGACTATAAACTACTATTAAATGTGAATTATCGCTTTTGGAACTAAAATAAGTGTGTTTAGAGTCATTTTTCTGCCAGAAATTGGTCGAAATAGAAGCTTCTGAGAAGGAGGAAAAGTCTGTTAAAATGGCAATTTTGGTCACTGTTGGGGCTTTAAAAAGTGGTTATTCAACATGAGGCACAATCCTTTTGATATTTTGCATCATTTTTTCAACATTTGAAAAAATAAGTTTTTTTGATGAAAACGATGATCCCGGACCTGTCGAACTTTCTCCACATAGTCAAAAATGTTCATTTTTTATTGTTTTCTCTTTTGACTATAAACTACTATTAAATGTGAATTATCGCTTTTGGAACTAAAATAAGTGTGTTTAGAGTCATTTTTCTGCAGGAATTGGTCGAAATAGAAGCTTCTGAGAAGGAGGAAAAGTCTGTTAAAATGGCAATTTTGGTCACTGTTGGGGCTTTAAAAAGTGGTTATTCAACATGAGGCACAATCCTTTTGATATTTTGCATCATTTTTTCAACATTTGAAAAAATAAGTTTTTTTGATGAAAAATGATGACCTCAGACCTGTCGAACTTTCTCCACATAGTCAGAAATAGTCATTTTTTATTGTTTTCTTTTTTGACTGTAAATGACTATTAAATATGAATTATCACTTTTGGAACTAAAATAAGAGTAATTAGAGTCATTTTTCTGCCAGAAATTGATCGAAATTGAAGCTCTGAGTAGGAGGAAAAGTCTGTAAAAATTGCAATTTTGGTCGCTGTGGGGCTTTAAAAAGTGGTTATTCAACATGAGGCACAATCCTTTTGATATTTTGCATCATTTTTTCAACATTTGAAAAAAAAAGTTTTTTTGATGAAAACGATGAATCCGGACCTGTCGAACTTTCTCCACATAGTCAGAAATGGTCATTTTTTATTGTTTTCTCTTTTGACTATAAACGACTATTAAATGTGAATTATCGCTTTTGGAACTAAAATAAGTGTGTTTAGAGTCATTTTTCTGCCAGAAATTGGTTTCTGAGAAGGAGGAAAAGTCTGTTAAAATGGCAATTTTGGTCACTGTGTGACTTTAAAAAGTGGTTATTCAACATGAGGCACAATCCATTTGACATTTTGAATCATTTTTTCACCATTTGAAAAAATAATTTTTTTGATGAAAAACGATGACCACAGACCTGTCGAACTTTCTCCACATAGTCAGAAATGGTCATTTTTTATTGTTTTCTTTTTTGACTGTAAATGACTATTAAATGTGAATTATCATGTTTGGAACTAAAATGAAGGTGTTGAGACTCATTTTTCTTCCAGAAATTGGTCTCAGCTTCTGAGTAGGAGGAAAAGTCTGTTAAAATGGCAATTTTGGTCACTGTGTGGCTTAAAAAAGTGGTTATTCAACATAAGGCACAATCCTTTTGAAATTTTGAATCATTTTTTCAACATTTGAAAAAAAAATGTTTTGATGAAAAACGATGAACCTGGACCTGTCAAACTTTCTCCAGATGGTCAGAAATGGTCATATTTTAATGTTTTCTCTTTTGACTGTAAATAACTATTAAATATGAATTATCACTTTTGGAACTAAAATAAGAGTGTTCAGAGTCATTTTTCTGCCAGAAATTGATCGAAATAGAAGCTTCTGAGTAAGAGGAAAAGTCTGTAAAAATGGCAATTTTGGTCACTGTGGGGCTTTAAAAAGTGGTTATTCAACATGAGGCACAATCCTTTTGATATTTTGCATCGTTTTTTCAACATTTGAAAAAATAATTTTTTGGATGAAAAACGATGGCCACAGACCTGTCGAACTTTCTCCACATAGTCAGAAATGGTCATTTTTTATTGTTTTCTTTTTTGACTGTAAATGACTATTAAATGTGAATTATCATGTTTGGAACTAAAATGAAGGTGTTGAGACTCATTTTTCTTCCAGAAATTGGTCGAAATAGAAGCTTCTGAGTAGGAGGAAAAGTCTGTAAAAATGGCAATTTTGGTCACTGTGTGGCTTTAAAAAGTGGTTATTCAACATAAGGCACAATCCTTTTGAAATTTTGAATCATTTTTTCAACATTTGAAAAAAAAATGTTTTGATGAAAAACGATGAACCTGGACCTGTCAAACTTTCTCCAGATGGTCAGAAATGGTCATATTTTAATGTTTTCTCTTTTGACTGTAAATAACTATTAAATATGAATTATCACTTTTGGAACTAAAATAAGAGTGTTCAGAGTCATTTTTCTGCCAGAAATTGATCGAAATAGAAGCTTCTGAGTAGGAGGAAAAGTCTGTAAAAATTGCAATTTTGGTCACTGTGGGGCTTTAAAAAGTGGTTATTCAACATGAGGCACAATCCTTTTGATATTTAGCAAAATTTTTTCAACATTTGAAAAAATAAGTTTTTTTGATGAAAACGATGATCCCGGACCTGTCGAACTTTCTCCACATAGTCAAAAATGTTCATTTTTTATTGTTTTCTCTTTTGACTATAAACTACTATTAAATGTGAATTATCGCTTTTGGAACTAAAATAAGTGTGTTTAGAGTCATTTTTCTGCCAGAAATTGGTCGAAATAGAAGCTTCTGAGAAGGAGGAAAAGTCTGTTAAAATGGCAATTTTGGTCACTGTTGGGGCTTTAAAAAGTGGTTATTCAACATGAGGCACAATCCTTTTGATATTTTGCATCATTTTTTCAACATTTGAAAAAATAAGTTTTTTTGATGAAAACGATGATCCCGGACCTGTCGAACTTTCTCCACATAGTCAAAAATGTTCATTTTTTATTGTTTTCTCTTTTGACTATAAACTACTATTAAATGTGAATTATCGCTTTTGGAACTAAAATAAGTGTGTTTAGAGTCATTTTTCTGCAGGAATTGGTCGAAATAGAAGCTTCTGAGAAGGAGGAAAAGTCTGTTAAAATGGCAATTTTGGTCACTGTTGGGGCTTTAAAAAGTGGTTATTCAACATGAGGCACAATCCTTTTGATATTTTGCATCATTTTTTCAACATTTGAAAAAATAAGTTTTTTTGATGAAAAATGATGACCTCAGACCTGTCGAACTTTCTCCACATAGTCAGAAATAGTCATTTTTTATTGTTTTCTTTTTTGACTGTAAATGACTATTAAATATGAATTATCACTTTTGGAACTAAAATAAGAGTAATTAGAGTCATTTTTCTGCCAGAAATTGATCGAAATTGAAGCTCTGAGTAGGAGGAAAAGTCTGTAAAAATTGCAATTTTGGTCGCTGTGGGGCTTTAAAAAGTGGTTATTCAACATGAGGCACAATCCTTTTGATATTTTGCATCATTTTTTCAACATTTGAAAAAAAAAGTTTTTTTGATGAAAACGATGAATCCGGACCTGTCGAACTTTCTCCACATAGTCAGAAATGGTCATTTTTTATTGTTTTCTCTTTTGACTATAAACGACTATTAAATGTGAATTATCGCTTTTGGAACTAAAATAAGTGTGTTTAGAGTCATTTTTCTGCCAGAAATTGGTTTCTGAGAAGGAGGAAAAGTCTGTTAAAATGGCAATTTTGGTCACTGTGTGACTTTAAAAAGTGGTTATTCAACATGAGGCACAATCCATTTGACATTTTGAATCATTTTTTCACCATTTGAAAAAATAATTTTTTTGATGAAAAACGATGACCACAGACCTGTCGAACTTTCTCCACATAGTCAGAAATGGTCATTTTTTATTGTTTTCTTTTTTGACTGTAAATGACTATTAAATGTGAATTATCATGTTTGGAACTAAAATGAAGGTGTTGAGACTCATTTTTCTTCCAGAAATTGGTCTCAGCTTCTGAGTAGGAGGAAAAGTCTGTTAAAATGGCAATTTTGGTCACTGTGTGGCTTAAAAAAGTGGTTATTCAACATAAGGCACAATCCTTTTGAAATTTTGAATCATTTTTTCAACATTTGAAAAAAAAATGTTTTGATGAAAAACGATGAACCTGGACCTGTCAAACTTTCTCCAGATGGTCAGAAATGGTCATATTTTAATGTTTTCTCTTTTGACTGTAAATAACTATTAAATATGAATTATCACTTTTGGAACTAAAATAAGAGTGTTCAGAGTCATTTTTCTGCCAGAAATTGATCGAAATAGAAGCTTCTGAGTAAGAGGAAAAGTCTGTAAAAATGGCAATTTTGGTCACTGTGGGGCTTTAAAAAGTGGTTATTCAACATGAGGCACAATCCTTTTGATATTTTGCATCGTTTTTTCAACATTTGAAAAAATAATTTTTTGGATGAAAAACGATGGCCACAGACCTGTCGAACTTTCTCCACATAGTCAGAAATGGTCATTTTTTATTGTTTTCTTTTTTGACTGTAAATGACTATTAAATGTGAATTATCATGTTTGGAACTAAAATGAAGGTGTTGAGACTCATTTTTCTTCCAGAAATTGGTCGAAATAGAAGCTTCTGAGTAGGAGGAAAAGTCTGTAAAAATGGCAATTTTGGTCACTGTGTGGCTTTAAAAAGTGGTTATTCAACATAAGGCACAATCCTTTTGAAATTTTGAATCATTTTTTCAACATTTGAAAAAAAAATGTTTTGATGAAAAACGATGAACCTGGACCTGTCAAACTTTCTCCAGATGGTCAGAAATGGTCATATTTTAATGTTTTCTCTTTTGACTGTAAATAACTATTAAATATGAATTATCACTTTTGGAACTAAAATAAGAGTGTTCAGAGTCATTTTTCTGCCAGAAATTGATCGAAATAGAAGCTTCTGAGTAGGAGGAAAAGTCTGTAAAAATTGCAATTTTGGTCACTGTGGGGCTTTAAAAAGTGGTTATTCAACATGAGGCACAATCCTTTTGATATTTTGCAACATTTTTTCAACATTTGAAAAAATAAGTTTTTTTGATGAAAACGATGATCCCGGACCTGTCGAACTTTCTCCACATAGTCAAAAATGTTCATTTTTTATTGTTTTCTCTTTTGACTATAAACTACTATTAAATGTGAATTATCGCTTTTGGAACTAAAATAAGTGTGTTTAGAGTCATTTTTCTGCCAGAAATTGGTCGAAATAGAAGCTTCTGAGAAGGAGGAAAAGTCTGTTAAAATGGCAATTTTGGTCACTGTTGGGGCTTTAAAAAGTGGTTATTCAACATGAGGCACAATCCTTTTGATATTTTGCATCATTTTTTCAACATTTGAAAAAATAAGTTTTTTTGATGAAAACGATGATCCCGGACCTGTCGAACTTTCTCCACATAGTCAAAAATGTTCATTTTTTATTGTTTTCTCTTTTGACTATAAACTACTATTAAATGTGAATTATCGCTTTTGGAACTAAAATAAGTGTGTTTAGAGTCATTTTTCTGCAGGAATTGGTCGAAATAGAAGCTTCTGAGAAGGAGGAAACGTCTGTTAAAATGGCAATTTTGGTCACTGTGTGACTTTAAAAAGTGGTTATTCAACATGAGGCACAATCCTTTTGATATTTTGCATCATTTTTTCAACATTTGAAAACAAACGTTTTTTTGATGACCTGTCGAACTTTCTCCACATAGTCAGAAATGGTCATTTTTTATTGTTTTCTTTTTTGACTGTAAATGACTATTAAATGTGAATTATCATGTTTGGAACTAAAATGAAGGTGTTTAGAGTCATTTTGCTGACAGAAATTCGTCGAAATAGAAGCTTCTGAGAAGGAGGAAAAGTCTGTTAAAATGGCAATTTTGGTCACTGTGGGGCTTTAAAAAGTGGTTATTCAACATGAGGCACAATCCATTTGACATTTTGAATAATTTTTTCACCATTTGAAAAAATAATTTTTTTGATGAAAAACGATGACCACAGACCAGTCGAACTTTCTCCACATAGTCAGAAATGGTCATTTTTTATTGTTTTCTTTTTTGACTGTAAATGACTAATAAATGTGAATTGCCATGTTTGGAACTGAAATGAAGGTGTTTAGAGTCATTTTTCTGACAGAAATTGGTCGAAATAGAAGCTTCTGAGTAGGAGGAAAAGTCTGTTAAAATGGCAATTTTGGTCACTGTGTGCCTTTATAAAGTGGTTATTCAACATAAGGCACAATCCTTTTGAAATTTTGAATCATTTTTTCCACATTTGAAAAAAAAAATTTTTGATGAAAAAAGATGAACCTGGACCTGTGAAACTTTCTCCAGATGGGCATAAATGGTCATATTTTAATGTTTTCTCTTTTGACTGTAAATGACTATTAATTATGAATTATCACTTTTGGAACTAAAATAAGAGTGTTTAGAGTCATTTTTCTGCCAGAAATTGATCGAAATTAAAGCTTCTGAGTAGGAGGAAAAGTCTGTAAAAATTGCAATTTTGGTCACTGTGGGGCTTTAAAAAGTGGTTATTCAACATGAGGCACAATCCTTTTGATATTTTGCATCATTTTTTCAACATTTGAAAAAATAAGTTTTTTTGATGAAAACGATGATCCCGGACCTGTCGAACTTTCTCCACATAGTCAGAAATGTTCATTTTTTATTGTTTTCTCTTTTGACTATAAACTACTATTAAATGTGAATTATCGCTTTTGGAACTAAAATAAGTGTGTTTAGAGTTATTTTTCTGCCAGAAATTGGTCGAAATAGAAGCTTCTGAGAAGGAGGAAAAGTCTGTTAAAATGGCAATTTTGGTCACTGTGTGGCTTTAAAAAGTGGTTATTCAACATGAGGCACAATCCATTTGACATTTTGAATCATTTTTTCACCATTTGAAAAAATTATTTTTTTGATGAAAACGATGACCACAGACCAGTCGAACTTTCTCCACATAGTCAGAAATGGTCATTTTTTATTGTTTTCTTTTTTGACTGTAAATGACTATTAAATGTGAATTATCATGTTTGGAACTAAAATGAAGGTGTTTAGAGTCATTTTGCTGACAGAAATTCGTCGAAATAGAAGCTTCTGAGAAGGAGGAAAAGTCTGTTAAAATGGCAATTTTGGTCACTGTGGGGCTTTAAAAAGTGGTTATTCAACATGAGGCACAATCCATTTGACATTTTGAATCATTTTTTCACCATTTGAAAAAATAATTTTTTTGATGAAAAACGATGACCACAGACCTGTCGAACTTTCTCCACATAGTCAGAAATGGTCATTTTTTATTGTTTTCTTTTTTGACTGTAAATGACTATTAAATATGAATTATCACTTTTGGAACTAAAATAAGAGTAATTAGAGTCATTTTTCTGCCAGAAATTGATCGAAATTGAAGCTCTGAGTAGGAGGAAAAGTCTGTAAAAATTGCAATTTTGGTCACTGTGGGGCATTAAAAAGTGGTTATTCAACATGAGGCACAATCCTTTTGATATTTTGCATCATTTTTTCAACATTTGAAAAAAAAAGTTTTTTTGATGAAAACGATGAATCCGGACCTGTCGAACTTTCTCCACATAGTCAGAAATGGTCATTTTTTATTGTTTTCTCTTTTGACTATAAACGACTATTTAATGTGAATTATCGCTTTTGGAACTAAAATAAGTGTGTTTAGAGTCATTTTTCTGCCAGAAATTGGTTTCTGAGAAGGAGGAAAAGTCTGTTAAAATGGCAATTTTGGTCACTGTGTGACTTTAAAAAGTGGTTATTCAACATGAGGCACAATCCATTTGACATTTTGAATCATTTTTTCACCATTTGAAAAAATAATTTTTTTGATGAAAAACGATGACCACAGACCTGTCGAACTTTCTCCACATAGTCAGAAATGGTCATTTTTTATTGTTTTCTTTTTTGACTGTAAATGAATATTAAATGTGAATTATCATGTTTGGAACTAAAATGAAGGTGTTGAGACTCATTTTTCTTCCAGAAATTGGTCGAAATAGAAGCTTCTGAGTAGGAGGAAAAGTCTGTTAAAATGGCAATTTTGGTCACTGTGTGGCTTTAAAAAGTGGTTATTCAACATAAGGCACAATCCTTTTGAAATTTTGAATCATTTTTTCAACATTTGAAAAAAAAATGTTTTGATGAAAAACGATGAACCTGGACCTGTCAAACTTTCTCCAGATGGTCAGAAATGGTCATATTTTAATGTTTTCTCTTTTGACTGTAAATAACTATTAAATATGAATTATCACTTTTGGAACTAAAATAAGAGTGTTCAGAGTCATTTTTCTGCCAGAAATTGATCGAAATAGAAGCTTCTGAGTAGGAGGAAAAGTCTGTAAAAATGGCAATTTTGGTCACTGTGGGGCTTTAAAAAGTGGTTATTCAACATGAGGCACAATCCTTTTGATATTTTGCATCGTTTTTTCAACATTTGAAAAAATAATTTTTTTGATGAAAAACGATGGCCACAGACCTGTCGAACTTTCTCCACATAGTCAGAAATGGTCATTTTTTATTGTTTTCTTTTTTGACTGTAAATGACTATTAAATGTGAATTATCATGTTTGGAACTAAAATGAAGGTGTTGAGACTCATTTTTCTTCCAGAAATTGGTCGAAATAGAAGCTTCTGAGTAGGAGGAAAAGTCTGTTAAAATGGCAATTTTGGTCACTGTGTGGCTTTAAAAAGTGGTTATTCAACATAAGGCACAATCCTTTTGAAATTTTGAATCATTTTTTCAACATTTGAAAAAAAAATGTTTTGATGAAAAACGATGAACCTGGACCTGTCAAACTTTCTCCAGATGGTCAGAAATGGTCATATTTTAATGTTTTCTCTTTTGACTGTAAATAACTATTAAATATGAATTATCACTTTTGGAACTAAAATAAGAGTGTTCAGAGTCATTTTTCTGCCAGAAATTGATCGAAATAGAAGCTTCTGAGTAGGAGGAAAAGTCTGTAAAAATTGCAATTTTGGTCACTGTGGGGCTTTAAAAAGTGGTTATTCAACATGAGGCACAATCCTTTTGATATTTTGCAACATTTTTTCAACATTTGAAAAAATAAGTTTTTTTGATGAAAACGATGATCCCGGACCTGTCGAACTTTCTCCACATAGTCAAAAATGTTCATTTTTTATTGTTTTCTCTTTTGACTATAAACTACTATTAAATGTGAATTATCGCTTTTGGAACTAAAATAAGTGTGTTTAGAGTCATTTTTCTGCCAGAAATTGGTCGAAATAGAAGCTTCTGAGAAGGAGGAAAAGTCTGTTAAAATGGCAATTTTGGTCACTGTTGGGGCTTTAAAAAGTGGTTATTCAACATGAGGCACAATCCTTTTGATATTTTGCATCATTTTTTCAACATTTGAAAAAATAAGTTTTTTTGATGAAAACGATGATCCCGGACCTGTCGAACTTTCTCCACATAGTCAAAAATGTTCATTTTTTATTGTTTTCTCTTTTGACTATAAACTACTATTAAATGTGAATTATCGCTTTTGGAACTAAAATAAGTGTGTTTAGAGTCATTTTTCTGCAGGAATTGGTCGAAATAGAAGCTTCTGAGAAGGAGGAAACGTCTGTTAAAATGGCAATTTTGGTCACTCTGTGACTTTAAAAAGTGGTTATTCAACATGAGGCACAATCCTTTTGATATTTTGCATCATTTTTTCAACATTTGAAAACAAACGTTTTTTTGATGACCTGTCGAACTTTCTCCACATAGTCAGAAATGGTCATTTTTTATTGTTTTCTTTTTTGACTGTAAATGACTATTAAATGTGAATTATCATGTTTGGAACTAAAATGAAGGTGTTTAGAGTCATTTTGCTGACAGAAATTCGTCGAAATAGAAGCTTCTGAGAAGGAGGAAAAGTCTGTTAAAATGGCAATTTTGGTCACTGTGGGGCTTTAAAAAGTGGTTATTCAACATGAGGCACAATCCATTTGACATTTTGAATAATTTTTTCACCATTTGAAAAAATAATTTTTTTGATGAAAAACGATGACCACAGACCAGTCGAACTTTCTCCACATAGTCAGAAATGGTCATTTTTTATTGTTTTCTTTTTTGACTGTAAATGACTAATAAATGTGAATTGCCATGTTTGGAACTGAAATGAAGGTGTTTAGAGTCATTTTTCTGACAGAAATTGGTCGAAATAGAAGCTTCTGAGTAGGAGGAAAAGTCTGTTAAAATGGCAATTTTGGTCACTGTGTGCCTTTATAAAGTGGTTATTCAACATAAGGCACAATCCTTTTGAAATTTTGAATCATTTTTTCCACATTTGAAAAAAAAAATTTTTGATGAAAAAAGATGAACCTGGACCTGTCAAACTTTCTCCAGATGGGCATAAATGGTCATATTTTAATGTTTTCTCTTTTGACTGTAAATGACTATTAAATATGAATTATCACTTTTGGAACTAAAATAAGAGTGTTTAGAGTCATTTTTCTGCCAGAAATTGATCGAAATTAAAGCTTCTGAGTAGGAGGAAAAGTCTGTAAAAATTGCAATTTTGGTCACTGTGGGGCTTTAAAAAGTGGTTATTCAACATGAGGCACAATCCTTTTGATATTTTGCATCATTTTTTCAACATTTGAAAAAATAAGTTTTTTTGATGAAAACGATGATCCCGGACCTGTCGAACTTTCTCCACATAGTCAGAAATGTTCATTTTTTATTGTTTTCTCTTTTGACTATAAACTACTATTAAATGTGAATTATCGCTTTTGGAACTAAAATAAGTGTGTTTAGAGTTATTTTTCTGCCAGAAATTGGTCGAAATAGAAGCTTCTGAGAAGGAGGAAAAGTCTGTTAAAATGGCAATTTTGGTCACTGTGTGGCTTTAAAAAGTGGTTATTCAACATGAGGCACAATCCATTTGACATTTTGAATCATTTTTTCACCATTTGAAAAAATTATTTTTTTGATGAAAACGATGACCACAGACCAGTCGAACTTTCTCCACATAGTCAGAAATGGTCATTTTTTATTGTTTTCTTTTTTGACTGTAAATGACTATTAAATGTGAATTATCATGTTTGGAACTAAAATGAAGGTGTTTAGAGTCATTTTGCTGACAGAAATTCGTCGAAATAGAAGCTTCTGAGAAGGAGGAAAAGTCTGTTAAAATGGCAATTTTGGTCACTGTGGGGCTTTAAAAAGTGGTTATTCAACATGAGGCACAATCCATTTGACATTTTGAATAATTTTTTCACCATTTGAAAAAATAATTTTTTTGATGAAAAACGATGACCACAGACCAGTCGAACTTTCTCCACATAGTCAGAAATTGTCATTTTTTATTGTTTTCTTTTTTGACTGTAAATGACTAATAAATGTGAATTGCCATGTTTGGAACTGAAATGAAGGTGTTTAGAGTCATTTTTCTGACAGAAATTGGTCAGCTTCAGAAGCTTCTGAGTAGGAGGAAAAGTCTGTTAAAATGGCAATTTTGGTCACTGTGTGGCTTCAAAAAGTGGTTATTCAACATGAGGCACAATCCATTTGACATTTTGATTCATTTTTTCAACATTTGAAAAAATACGTTTTTTTGATGAAAAACGACGACCCCGGACCTATCGAACTTTCTCCACACAGTCAGAAATGGTCATTTTTTATTGTTTTCTCTTTTGACTGTAAACGACTATTAAATGTGAATTATCATGTTTGGAACTGAAATGAAGGTGTTTAGAGTCATTTTTCTTCCAGAAATTGGTCGAAATTGAAGCTCTGAGTAGGAGGAAAAGTCTGTAAAAATTGCAATTTTGGTCACTGTGGGGCTTTAAAAAGTGGTTATTCAACATGAGGCACAATCCTTTTGATATTTTGCATCATTTTTTCAACATTTGAAAAAATAAGTTTTTTTGATGAAAACGATGATCCCGGACCTGTCGAACTTTCTCCACATAGTCAGAAATGTTCATTTTTTATTGTTTTCTCTTTTGACTATAAACTACTATTAAATGTGAATTATCGCTTTTGGAACTAAAATAAGTGTGTTTAGAGTTATTTTTCTGCCAGAAATTTGTCGAAATAGAAGCTTCTGAGAAGGAGGAAAAGTCTGTTAAAATGGCAATTTTGGTCACTGTGTGGCTTTAAAAAGTGGTTATTCAACATGAGGCACAATCCATTTGACATTTTGAATCATTTTTTCACCATTTGAAAAAAATATTTTTTTGATGAAAACGATGACCACAGACCAGTCGAACTTTCTCCACATAGTCAGAAATGGTCATTTTTTATTGTTTTCTTTTTTGACTGTAAATGACTAATAAATGTGAATTGCCATGTTTGGAACTGAAATGAAGGTGTTTAGAGTCATTTTTCTGACAGAAATTGGTCGAAATAGAAGCTTCTGAGTAGGAGGAAAAGTCTGTTAAAATGGCAATTTTGGTCACTGTGTGGCTTCAAAAAGTGGTTATTCAACATGAGGCACAATCCATTTGACATTTTGATTCATTTTTTCAACATTTGAAAAAATAAGTTTTTTTGATGAAAAACGACGACCCCGGACCTATCGAACTTTCTCCACACAGTCAGAAATGGTCATTTTTTATTGTTTTCTCTTTTGACTATAAACGACTATTAAATGTGAATTATCGCTTTTGGAACTAAAATAAGTGTGTTTAGAGTCATTTTTCTGCCAGAAATTGGTTTCTGAGAAGGAGGAAAAGTCTGTTAAAATGGCAATTTTGGTCACTGTGTGACTTTAAAAAGTGGTTATTCAACATGAGGCACAATCCATTTGACATTTTAAATCATTTTTTCACCATTTGAAAAAAAATTTTTTTTGATGAAAAACGATGACCACAGACCTGTCGAACTTTCTCCACATAGTCAGAAATGGTCATTTTTTATTGTTTTCTTTTTTGACTGTAAATGACTATTAAATGTGAATTATCATGTTTGGAACTAAAATGAAGGTGTTGAGACTCATTTTTCTTCCAGAAATTGGTCGAAATAGAAGCTTCTGAGTAGGAGGAAAAGTCTGTTAAAATGGCAATTTTGGTCACTGTGTGGCTTAAAAAAGTGGTTATTCAACATAAGGCACAATCCTTTTGAAGTTTTGAATCATTTTTTCAACATTTGAAAAAAAAATGTTTTGATGAAAAACGATGAACCTGGACCTGTCAAACTTTCTCCAGATGGTCAGAAATGGTCATATTTTAATGTTTTCTCTTTTGACTGTAAATAACTATTAAATATGAATTATCACTTTTGGAACTAAAATAAGAGTGTTCAGAGTCATTTTTCTGCCAGAAATTGATCGAAATAGAAGCTTCTGAGTAGGAGGAAAAGTCTGTAAAAATGGCAATTTTGGTCACTGTGGGGCTTTAAAAAGTGGTTATTCAACATGAGGCACAATCCTTTTGATATTTTGCATCGTTTTTTCAACATTTGAAAAAATAATTTTTTTGATGAAAAACGATGGCCACAGACCTGTCGAACTTTCTCCACATAGTCAGAAATGGTCATTTTTTATTGTTTTCTTTTTTGACTGTAAATGACTATTAAATGTGAATTATCATGTTTGGAACTAAAATGAAGGTGTTGAGACTCATTTTTCTTCCAGAAATTGGTCGAAATAGAAGCTTCTGAGTAGGAGGAAAAGTCTGTTAAAATGGCAATTTTGGTCACTGTGTGGCTTTAAAAAGTGGTTATTCAACATAAGGCACAATCCTTTTGAAATTTTGAATCATTTTTTCAACATTTGAAAAAAAAATGTTTTGATGAAAAACGATGAACCTGGACCTGTCAAACTTTCTCCAGATGGTCAGAAATGGTCATATTTTAATGTTTTCTCTTTTGACTGTAAATAACTATTAAATATGAATTATCACTTTTGGAACTAAAATAAGAGTGTTCAGAGTCATTTTTCTGCCAGAAATTGATCGAAATAGAAGCTTCTGAGTAGGAGGAAAAGTCTGTAAAAATTGCAATTTTGGTCACTGTGGGGCTTTAAAAAGTGGTTATTCAACATGAGGCACAATCCTTTTGATATTTTGCAACATTTTTTCAACATTTGAAAAAATAAGTTTTTTTGATGAAAACGATGATCCCGGACCTGTCGAACTTTCTCCACATAGTCAAAAATGTTCATTTTTTATTGTTTTCTCTTTTGACTATAAACTACTATTAAATGTGAATTATCGCTTTTGGAACTAAAATAAGTGTGTTTAGAGTCATTTTTCTGCCAGAAATTGGTCGAAATAGAAGCTTCTGAGAAGGAGGAAAAGTCTGTTAAAATGGCAATTTTGGTCACTGTTGGGGCTTTAAAAAGTGGTTATTCAACATGAGGCACAATCCTTTTGATATTTTGCATCATTTTTTCAACATTTGAAAAAATAAGTTTTTTTGATGAAAACGATGATCCCGGACCTGTCGAACTTTCCCCACATAGTCAAAAATGTTCATTTTTTTATTGTTTTCTCTTTTGACTATAAACTACTATTAAATGTGAATTATCGCTTTTGGAACTAAAATAAGTGTGTTTAGAGTCATTTTTCTGCAGGAATTGGTCGAAATAGAAGCTTCTGAGAAGGAGGAAACGTCTGTTAAAATGGCAATTTTGGTCACTGTGTGACTTTAAAAAGTGGTTATTCAACATGAGGCACAATCCTTTTGATATTTTGCATCATTTTTTCAACATTTGAAAACAAACGTTTTTTTGATGACCTGTCGAACTTTCTCCACATAGTCAGAAATGGTCATTTTTTATTGTTTTCTTTTTTGACTGTAAATGACTATTAAATGTGAATTATCATGTTTGGAACTAAAATGAAGGTGTTTAGAGTCATTTTGCTGACAGAAATTCGTCGAAATAGAAGCTTCTGAGAAGGAGGAAAAGTCTGTTAAAATGGCAATTTTGGTCACTGTGGGGCTTTAAAAAGTGGTTATTCAACATGAGGCACAATCCATTTGACATTTTGAATAATTTTTTCACCATTTGAAAAAATAATTTTTTTGATGAAAAACGATGACCACAGACCAGTCGAACTTTCTCCACATAGTCAGAAATGGTCATTTTTTATTGTTTTCTTTTTTGACTGTAAATGACTAATAAATGTGAATTGCCATGTTTGGAACTGAAATGAAGGTGTTTAGAGTCATTTTTCTGACAGAAATTGGTCGAAATAGAAGCTTCTGAGTAGGAGGAAAAGTCTGTTAAAATGGCAATTTTGGTCACTGTGTGCCTTTATAAAGTGGTTATTCAACATAAGGCACAATCCTTTTGAAATTTTGAATCATTTTTTCCACATTTGAAAAAAAAAAATTTTTGATGAAAAAAGATGAACCTGGACCTGTCAAACTTTCTCCAGATGGGCATAAATGGTCATATTTTAATGTTTTCTCTTTTGACTGTAAATGACTATTAAATATGAATTATCACTTTTGGAACTAAAATAAGAGTGTTTAGAGTCATTTTTCTGCCAGAAATTGATCGAAATTAAAGCTTCTGAGTAGGAGGAAAAGTCTGTAAAAATTGCAATTTTGGTCACTGTGGGGCTTTAAAAAGTGGTTATTCAACATGAGGCACAATCCTTTTGATATTTTGCATCATTTTTTCAACATTTGAAAAAATAAGTTTTTTTGATGAAAACGATGATCCCGGACCTGTCGAACTTTCTCCACATAGTCAGAAATGTTCATTTTTTATTGTTTTCTCTTTTGACTATAAACTACTATTAAATGTGAATTATCGCTTTTGGAACTAAAATAAGTGTGTTTAGAGTTATTTTTCTGCCAGAAATTGGTCGAAATAGAAGCTTCTGAGAAGGAGGAAAAGTCTGTTAAAATGGCAATTTTGGTCACTGTGTGGCTTTAAAAAGTGGTTATTCAACATGAGGCACAATCCATTTGACATTTTGAATCATTTTTTCACCATTTGAAAAAATTATTTTTTTGATGAAAACGATGACCACAGACCAGTCGAACTTTCTCCACATAGTCAGAAATGGTCATTTTTTATTGTTTTCTTTTTTGACTGTAAATGACTATTAAATGTGAATTATCATGTTTGGAACTAAAATGAAGGTGTTTAGAGTCATTTTGCTGACAGAAATTCGTCGAAATAGAAGCTTCTGAGAAGGAGGAAAAGTCTGTTAAAATGGCAATTTTGGTCACTGTGGGGCTTTAAAAAGTGGTTATTTAACATGAGGCACAATCCATTTGACATTTTGAATAATTTTTTCACCATTTGAAAAAATAATTTTTTTGATGAAAAACGATGACCACAGACCAGTCGAACTTTCTCCACATAGTCAGAAATTGTCATTTTTTATTGTTTTCTTTTTTGACTGTAAATGACTAATAAATGTGAATTGCCATGTTTGGAACTGAAATGAAGGTGTTTAGAGTCATTTTTCTGACAGAAATTGGTCAGCTTCAGAAGCTTCTGAGTAGGAGGAAAAGTCTGTTAAAATGGCAATTTTGGTCACTGTGTGGCTTCAAAAAGTGGTTATTCAACATGAGGCACAATCCATTTGACATTTTGATTCATTTTTTCAACATTTGAAAAAATACGTTTTTTTGATGAAAAACGACGACCCCGGACCTATCGAACTTTCTCCACACAGTCAGAAATGGTCATTTTTTATTGTTTTCTCTTTTGACTGTAAACGACTATTAAATGTGAATTATCATGTTTGGAACTGAAATGAAGGTGTTTAGAGTCATTTTTCTTCCAGAAATTGGTCGAAATTGAAGCTCTGAGTAGGAGGAAAAGTCTGTAAAAATTGCAATTTTGGTCACTGTGGGGCTTTAAAAAGTGGTTATTCAACATGAGGCACAATCCTTTTGATATTTTGCATCATTTTTTCAACATTTGAAAAAATAAGTTTTTTTGATGAAAACGATGATCCCGGACCTGTCGAACTTTCTCCACATAGTCAGAAATGTTCATTTTTTATTGTTTTCTCTTTTGACTATAAACTACTATTAAATGTGAATTATCGCTTTTGGAACTAAAATAAGTGTGTTTAGAGTTATTTTTCTGCCAGAAATTTGTCGAAATAGAAGCTTCTGAGAAGGAGGAAAAGTCTGTTAAAATGGCAATTTTGGTCACTGTGTGGCTTTAAAAAGTGGTTATTCAACATGAGGCACAATCCATTTGACATTTTGAATCATTTTTTCACCATTTGAAAAAAATATTTTTTTGATGAAAACGATGACCACAGACCAGTCGAACTTTCTCCACATAGTCAGAAATGGTCATTTTTTATTGTTTTCTTTTTTGACTGTAAATGACTAATAAATGTGAATTGCCATGTTTGGAACTGAAATGAAGGTGTTTAGAGTCATTTTTCTGACAGAAATTGGTCGAAATAGAAGCTTCTGAGTAGGAGGAAAAGTCTGTTAAAATGGCAATTTTGGTCACTGTGTGGCTTCAAAAAGTGGTTATTCAACATGAGGCACAATCCATTTGACATTTTGATTCATTTTTTCAACATTTGAAAAAATAAGTTTTTTTGATGAAAAACGACGACCCCGGACCTATCGAACTTTCTCCACACAGTCAGAAATGGTCATTTTTTATTGTTTTCTCTTTTGACTATAAACGACTATTAAATGTGAATTATCGCTTTTGGAACTAAAATAAGTGTGTTTAGAGTCATTTTTCTGCCAGAAATTGGTTTCTGAGAAGGAGGAAAAGTCTGTTAAAATGGCAATTTTGGTCACTGTGTGACTTTAAAAAGTGGTTATTCAACATGAGGCACAATCCATTTGACATTTTGAATCATTTTTTCACCATTTGAAAAAATAATTTTTTTGATGAAAAACGATGACCACAGACCTGTCGAACTTTCTCCACATAGTCAGAAATGGTCATTTTTTATTGTTTTCTTTTTTGACTGTAAATGACTATTAAATGTGAATTATCATGTTTGGAACTAAAATGAAGGTGTTGAGACTCATTTTTCTTCCAGAAATTGGTCGAAATAGAAGCTTCTGAGTAGGAGGAAAAGTCTGTTAAAATGGCAATTTTGGTCACTGTGTGGCTTAAAAAAGTGGTTATTCAACATAAGGCACAATCCTTTTGAAGTTTTGAATCATTTTTTCAACATTTGAAAAAAAAATGTTTTGATGAAAAACGATGAACCTGGACCTGTCAAACTTTCTCCAGATGGTCAGAAATGGTCATATTTTAATGTTTTCTCTTTTGACTGTAAATAACTATTAAATATGAATTATCACTTTTGGAACTAAAATAAGAGTGTTCAGAGTCATTTTTCTGCCAGAAATTGATCGAAATAGAAGCTTCTGAGTAGGAGGAAAAGTCTGTAAAAATGGCAATTTTGGTCACTGTGGGGCTTTAAAAAGTGGTTATTCAACATGAGGCACAATCCTTTTGATATTTTGCATCGTTTTTTCAACATTTGAAAAAATAATTTTTTTGATGAAAAACGATGGCCACAGACCTGTCGAACTTTCTCCACATAGTCAGAAATGGTCATTTTTTATTGTTTTCTTTTTTGACTGTAAATGACTATTAAATGTGAATTATCATGTTTGGAACTAAAATGAAGGTGTTGAGACTCATTTTTCTTCCAGAAATTGGTCGAAATAGAAGCTTCTGAGTAGGAGGAAAAGTCTGTTAAAATGGCAATTTTGGTCACTGTGTGGCTTTAAAAAGTGGTTATTCAACATAAGGCACAATCCTTTTGAAATTTTGAATCATTTTTTCAACATTTGAAAAAAAAATGTTTTGATGAAAAACGATGAACCTGGACCTGTCAAACTTTCTCCAGATGGTCAGAAATGGTCATATTTTACTGTTTTCTCTTTTGACTGTAAATAACTATTAAATATGAATTATCACTTTTGGAACTAAAATAAGAGTGTTCAGAGTCATTTTTCTGCCAGAAATTGATCGAAATAGAAGCTTCTGAGTAGGAGGAAAAGTCTGTAAAAATTGCAATTTTGGTCACTGTGGGGCTTTAAAAAGTGGTTATTCAACATGAGGCACAATCCTTTTGATATTTTGCAACATTTTTTCAACATTTGAAAAAATAAGTTTTTTTGATGAAAACGATGATCCCGGACCTGTCGAACTTTCTCCACATAGTCAAAAATGTTCATTTTTTATTGTTTTCTCTTTTGACTATAAACTACTATTAAATGTGAATTATCGCTTTTGGAACTAAAATAAGTGTGTTTAGAGTCATTTTTCTGCCAGAAATTGGTCGAAATAGAAGCTTCTGAGAAGGAGGAAAAGTCTGTTAAAATGGCAATTTTGGTCACTGTTGGGGCTTTAAAAAGTGGTTATTCAACATGAGGCACAATCCTTTTGATATTTTGCATCATTTTTTCAACATTTGAAAAAATAAGTTTTTTTGATGAAAACGATGATCCCGGACCTGTCGAACTTTCCCCACATAGTCAAAAATGTTCATTTTTTTATTGTTTTCTCTTTTGACTATAAACTACTATTAAATGTGAATTATCGCTTTTGGAACTAAAATAAGTGTGTTTAGAGTCATTTTTCTGCAGGAATTGGTCGAAATAGAAGCTTCTGAGAAGGAGGAAACGTCTGTTAAAATGGCAATTTTGGTCACTGTGTGACTTTAAAAAGTGGTTATTCAACATGAGGCACAATCCTTTTGATATTTTGCATCATTTTTTCAACATTTGAAAACAAACGTTTTTTTGATGACCTGTCGAACTTTCTCCACATAGTCAGAAATGGTCATTTTTTATTGTTTTCTTTTTTGACTGTAAATGACTATTAAATGTGAATTATCATGTTTGGAACTAAAATGAAGGTGTTTAGAGTCATTTTGCTGACAGAAATTCGTCGAAATAGAAGCTTCTGAGAAGGAGGAAAAGTCTGTTAAAATGGCAATTTTGGTCACTGTGGGGCTTTAAAAAGTGGTTATTCAACATGAGGCACAATCCATTTGACATTTTGAATAATTTTTTCACCATTTGAAAAAATAATTTTTTTGATGAAAAACGATGACCACAGACCAGTCGAACTTTCTCCACATAGTCAGAAATGGTCATTTTTTATTGTTTTCTTTTTTGACTGTAAATGACTAATAAATGTGAATTGCCATGTTTGGAACTGAAATGAAGGTGTTTAGAGTCATTTTTCTGACAGAAATTGGTCGAAATAGAAGCTTCTGAGTAGGAGGAAAAGTCTGTTAAAATGGCAATTTTGGTCACTGTGTGCCTTTATAAAGTGGTTATTCAACATAAGGCACAATCCTTTTGAAATTTTGAATCATTTTTTCCACATTTGAAAAAAAAAAATTTTTGATGAAAAAAGATGAACCTGGACCTGTCAAACTTTCTCCAGATGGGCATAAATGGTCATATTTTAATGTTTTCTCTTTTGACTGTAAATGACTATTAAATATGAATTATCACTTTTGGAACTAAAATAAGAGTGTTTAGAGTCATTTTTCTGCCAGAAATTGATCGAAATTAAAGCTTCTGAGTAGGAGGAAAAGTCTGTAAAAATTGCAATTTTGGTCACTGTGGGGCTTTAAAAAGTGGTTATTCAACATGAGGCACAATCCTTTTGATATTTTGCATCATTTTTTAAACATTTGAAAAAATAAGTTTTTTTGATGAAAACGATGATCCCGGACCTGTCGAACTTTCTCCACATAGTCAGAAATGTTCATTTTTTATTGTTTTCTCTTTTGACTATAAACTACTATTAAATGTGAATTATCGCTTTTGGAACTAAAATAAGTGTGTTTAGAGTTATTTTTCTGCCAGAAATTGGTCGAAATAGAAGCTTCTGAGAAGGAGGAAAAGTCTGTTAAAATGGCAATTTTGGTCACTGTGTGGCTTTAAAAAGTGGTTATTCAACATGAGGCACAATCCATTTGACATTTTGAATCATTTTTTCACCATTTGAAAAAATTATTTTTTTGATGAAAACGATGACCACAGACCAGTCGAACTTTCTCCACATAGTCAGAAATGGTCATTTTTTATTGTTTTCTTTTTTGACTGTAAATGACTATTAAATGTGAATTATCATGTTTGGAACTAAAATGAAGGTGTTTAGAGTCATTTTGCTGACAGAAATTCGTCGAAATAGAAGCTTCTGAGAAGGAGGAAAAGTCTGTTAAAATGGCAATTTTGGTCACTGTGGGGCTTTAAAAAGTGGTTATTCAACATGAGGCACAATCCATTTGACATTTTGAATAATTTTTTCACCATTTGAAAAAATAATTTTTTTGATGAAAAACGATGACCACAGACCAGTCGAACTTTCTCCACATAGTCAGAAATTGTCATTTTTTATTGTTTTCTTTTTTGACTGTAAATGACCAATAAATGTGAATTGCCATGTTTGGAACTGAAATGAAGGTGTTTAGAGTCATTTTTCTGACAGAAATTGGTCAGCTTCAGAAGCTTCTGAGTAGGAGGAAAAGTCTGTTAAAATGGCAATTTTGGTCACTGTGTGGCTTCAAAAAGTGGATATTCAACATGAGGCACAATCCATTTGACATTTTGATTCATTTTTTCAACATTTGAAAAAATACGTTTTTTTGATGAAAAACGACGACCCCGGACCTATCGAACTTTCTCCACACAGTCAGAAATGGTCATTTTTTATTGTTTTCTCTTTTGACTGTAAACGACTATTAAATGTGAATTATCATGTTTGGAACTGAAATGAAGGTGTTTAGAGTCATTTTTCTTCCAGAAATTGGTCGAAATAGAAAGTTCTGAGTAGGAGGAAAAGTCTGTTAAAATGGCAATTTTGGTCACTGTGTGCCTTTAAAAAGTGGTTATTCAACATAAGGCACAATCCTTTTGAAATTTTGAATCATTTTTTCCACATTTGAAAAAAAAAAAATTTTGATGAAAAAAGATGAACCTGGACCTGTCAAACTTTCTCCAGATGGGCATAAATGGTCATATTTTAATGTTTTCTCTTTTGACTGTAAATGACTATTAAATATGAATTATCACTTTTGGAACTAAAATAAGAGTGTTTAGAGTCATTTTTCTGCCAGAAATTGATCGAAATTAAAGCTTCTGAGTAGGAGGAAAAGTCTGTAAAAATTGCAATTTTGGTCACTGTGGGGCTTTAAAAAGTGGTTATTCAACATGAGGCACAATCCTTTTGATATTTTGCATCATTTTTTCAACATTTGAAAAAATAAGTTTTTTTGATGAAAACGATGATCCCGGACCTGTCGAACTTTCTCCACATAGTCAGAAATGTTCATTTTTTATTGTTTTTTCTTTTGACTATAAACTACTATTAAATGTGAATTATCGCTTTTGGAACTAAAATAAGTGTGTTTAGAGTTATTTTTCTGCCAGAAATTGGTCGAAATAGAAGCTTCTGAGAAGGAGGAAAAGTCTGTTAAAATGGCAATTTTGGTCACTGTGTGGCTTTAAAAAGTGGTTATTCAACATGAGGCACAATCCATTTGACATTTTGAATCATTTTTTCACCATTTGAAAAAATTATTTTTTTGATGAAAACGATGACCACAGACCAGTCGAACTTTCTCCACATAGTCAGAAATGGTCATTTTTTATTGTTTTCTTTTTTGACTGTAAATGACTAATAAATGTGAATTGCCATGTTTGGAACTGAAATGAAGGTGTTTAGAGTCATTTTTCTGACAGAAATTGGTCGAAATAGAAGCTTCTGAGTAGGAGGAAAAGTCTGTTAAAATGGCAATTTTGGTCACTGTGTGGCTTCAAAAAGTGGTTATTCAACATGAGGCACAATCCATTTGACATTTTGATTCATTTTTTCAACATTTGAAAAAATAAGTTTTTTTGATGAAAAACGACGACCCCGGACCTATCGAACTTTCTCCACACAGTCAGAAATGGTCATTTTTTATTGTTTTCTCTTTTGACTGTAAACGACTATTAAATGTGAATTATCATGTTTGGAACTAAAATGAAGGAGTTTAGAGTCATTTTTCTTCCAGAAATTGGTCGAAATAGAAAGTTCTGAGTAGGAGGAAAAGTCTGTTAAAATGGCAATTTTGGTCACTGTGTGCCTTTAAAAAGTGGTTATTCAACATAAGGCACAATCCTTTTGAAATTTTGAATCATTTTTTCCACATTTGAAAAAAAAATTTTTTTGGATGAAAAAAGATGAACCTGGACCTGTCAAACTTTCTCCAGATGGGCATAAATGGTCATATTTTAATGTTTTCTCTTTTGACTGTAAATGACTATTAAATATGAATTATCACTTTTGGAACTAAAATAAGAGTGTTTAGAGTCATTTTTCTGCCAGAAATTGATCGAAATTAAAGCTTCTGAGTAGGAGGAAAAGTCTGTAAAAATTGCAATTTTGGTCACTGTGGGGCTTTAAAAAGTGGTTATTCAACATGAGGCACAATCCTTTTGATATTTTGCATCAGTTTTTCAACATTTGAAAAAATAAGTTTTTTTGATGAAAACGATGATCCCGGACCTGTCGAACTTTCTCCACATAGTCAGAAATGTTCATTTGTTATTGTTTTCTCTTTTGACTATAAACTACTAGTAAATGTGAATTATCGCTTTTGGAACTAAAATAAGTGTGTTTAGAGTCATTTTTCTGCCAGAAATTGGTCGAAATAGAAGCTTCTGAGAAGGAGGAAAAGTCTGTTAAAATGGCAATTTTGGTCACTGTAGGGCTTTAAAAAGTGGTTATTCAACATGAGGCACAATCCTTTTGATATTTTGCATCATTTTTTCAACATTTGAAAACATACGTTTTTTTGATGACTTGTCGAACTTTCTCCACATAGTCAGAAATGGTCATTTTTTATTGTTTTCTTTTTTGACTGTAAATGACTATTAAATATGAATTATCACTTTTGGAACTAAAATAAGAGTAATTAGAGTAATTTTTCTGCCAGAAATTGATCGAAATTGAAGCTCTGAGTAGGAGGAAAAGTCTGTAAAAATTGCAATTTTGGTCACTGTGGGGCTTTAAAAAGTGGTTATTCAACATGAGGCACAATCCTTTTGATATTTTGCATCGTTTTTTCAACATTTGAAAAAATAAGTTTTTTTGATGAAAACGATGAATCCGGACCTGTCGAACTTTCTCCACATAGTCAGAAATGGTCATTTTTTATTGTTTTCTCTTTTGACTATAAACGACTATTAAATGTGAATTATCGCTTTTGGAACTAAAATAAGTGTGTTTAGAGTCATTTTTCTGCCAGAAATTGGTTTCTGAGAAGGAGGAAAAGTCTGTTAAAATGGCAATTTTGGTCACTGTGTGACTTTAAAAAGTGGTTATTCAACATGAGGCACAATCTATTTGACATTTTGAATCATTTTTTCACCATTTGAAAAAATAATTTTTTTGATGAAAAACGATGACCACAGACCTGTCGAACTTTCTCCACATAGTCAGAAATGGTCATTTTTTATTGTTTTCTTTTTTGACTGTAAATGACTATTAAATGTGAATTATCATGTTTGGAACTAAAATGAAGGTGTTGAGACTCATTTTTCTTCCAGAAATTGGTCGAAATAGAAGCTTCTGAGTAGGAGGAAAAGTCTGTTAAAATGGCAATTTTGGTCACTGTGTGGCTTTAAAAAGTGGTTATTCAACATAAGGCACAATCCTTTTGAAATTTTGAATAATTTTTTCAACATTTGAAAAAAAAATGTTTTGATGAAAAACGATGAACCTGGACCTGTCAAACTTTCTCCAGATGGTCAGAAATGGTCATATTTTAATGTTTTCTCTTTTGACTGTAAATAACTATTAAATATGAATTATCACTTTTGGAACTAAAATAAGAGTGTTCAGAGTCATTTTTCTGCCAGAAATTGATCGAAATAGAAGCTTCTGAGTAGGAGGAAAAGTCTGTAAAAATGGCAATTTTGGTCACTGTGGGGCTTTAAAAAGTGGTTATTCAACATGAGGCACAATCCTTTTGATATTTTGCATCGTTTTTTCAACATTTGAAAAAATAATTTTTTTGATGAAAAACTATGGCCACAGACCTGTCGAACTTTCTCCACATAGTCAGAAATGGTCATTTTTTATTGTTTTCTTTTTTGACTGTAAATGACTATTAAATGTGAATTATCATGTTTGGAACTAAAATGAAGGTGTTGAGACTCATTTTTCTTCCAGAAATTGGTCGAAATAGAAGCTTCTAAGTAGGAGGAAAAGTCTGTTAAAATGGCAATTTTGGTCACTGTGTGGCTTTAAAAAGTGGTTATTCAACATAAGGCACAATCCTTTTTGAAATTTTGAATAATTTTTTCAACATTTGAAAAAAAAATGTTTTGATGAAAAACGATGAACCTGGACCTGTCAAACTTTCTCCAGATGGTCAGAAATGGTCATATTTTAATGTTTTCTCTTTTGACTGTAAATAACTATTAAATATGAATTATCACTTTTGGAACTAAAATAAGAGTGTTCAGAGTCATTTTTCTGCCAGAAATTGATCGAAATAGAAGCTTCTGAGTAGGAGGAAAAGTCTGTAAAAATTGCAATTTTGGTCACTGTGGGGCTTTAAAAAGTGGTTATTCAACATGAGGCACAATCCTTTTGATATTTTGCAACATTTTTTCAACATTTGAAAAAATAAGTTTTTTTGATGAAAACGATGATCCCGGACCTGTCGAACTTTCTCCACATAGTCAAAAATGTTCATTTTTTATTGTTTTCTCTTTTGACTATAAACTACTATTAAATGTGAATTATCGCTTTTGGAACTAAAATAAGTGTGTTTAGAGTCATTTTTCTGCCAGAAATTGGTAGAAATAGAAGCTTCTGAGAAGGAGGAAAAGTCTGTTAAAACGGCAATTTTGGTCACTGTTGGGGCTTTAAAAAGTGGTTATTCAACATGAGGCACAAACCTTTTGATATTTTGCATCATTTTTTCAACATTTGAAAAAATAAGTTTTTTTGATGAAAACGATGATCCCGGACCTGTCGAACTTTCTCCACATAGTCAAAAATGTTCATTTTTATTGTTTTCTCTTTTGACTGTAAACTACTATTAAATGTGAATTATCGCTTTTGGAACTAAAATAAGTGTGTTTAGAGTCATTTTTCTGCCAGAAATTGGTCGAAATAGAAGCTTCTGAGAAGGAGGAAAAGTCTGTTAAAATGGCTATTTTGGTCACTGTAGGGCTTTAAAAAGTGGTTATTCAACATGAGGCACAATCCTTTTGATATTTTGCATCATTTTTTCAACATTTGAAAACATACGTTTTTTTGATGACTTGTCGAACTTTCTCCACATAGTCAGAAATGGTCATTTTTTATTGTTTTCTTTTTTGACTGTAAATGACTATTAAATATGAATTATCACTTTTGGAACTAAAATAAGAGTAATTAGAGTCATTTTTCTGCCAGAAATTGATCGAAATTGAAGCTCTGAGTAGGAGGAAAAGTCTGTAAAAATTGCAATTTTGGTCACTGTGGGGCTTTAAAAATTGGTTATTCAACATGAGGCACAATCCTTTTGATATTTTGCATCATTTTTTCAACATTTGAAAAAAGAAGTTTTTTTGATGAAAACGATGATCCCGGACCTGTCGAACTTTCTCCACATAGTCAGAAATGTTCATTTTTTATTGTTTTCTCTTTTGACTATAAACTACTATTAAATGTGAATTATCGCTTTTGGAACTAAAATAAGATGTTTAGAGTTATTTTTCTGCCAGAAATTGGTCGAAATAGAAGCTTCTGAGAAGGAGGAAAAGTCTGTTAAAATGGCAATTTTGGTCACTGTGTGGCTTTAAAAAGTGGTTATTCAACATGAGGCACAATCCATTTGACATTTTGAATCATTTTTTCACCATTTGAAAAAATTATTTTTTTGATGAAAACGATGACCACAGACCAGTCGAACTTTCTCCACATAGTCAGAAATGGTCATTTTTTATTGTTTTCTTTTTTGACTGTAAATGACTATTAAATGTGAATTATCATGTTTGGAACTAAAATGAAGGTGTTTAGAGTCATTTTGCTGACAGAAATTCGTCGAAATAGAAGCTTCTGAGAAGGAGGAAAAGTCTGTTAAAATGGCAATTTTGGTCACTGTGGGGCTTTAAAAAGTGGTTATTCAACATGAGGCACAATCCATTTGACATTTTGAATAATTTTTTCACCATTTGAAAAAATAATTTTTTTGATGAAAAACGATGACCACAGACCAGTCGAACTTTCTCCACATAGTCAGAAATTGTCATTTTTTATTGTTTTCTTTTTTGACTGTAAATGACTAATAAATGTGAATTGCCATGTTTGGAACTGAAATGAAGGTGTTTAGAGTCATTTTTCTGACAGAAATTGGTCAGCTTCAGAAGCTTCTGAGTAGGAGGAAAAGTCTGTTAAAATGGCAATTTTGGTCACTGTGTGGCTTCAAAAAGTGGTTATTCAACATGAGGCACAATCCATTTGACATTTTGATTCATTTTTTCAACATTTGAAAAAATACGTTTTTTTGATGAAAAACGACGACCCCGGACCTATCGAACTTTCTCCACACAGTCAGAAATGGTCATTTTTTATTGTTTTCTCTTTTGACTGTAAACGACTATTAAATGTGAATTATCATGTTTGGAACTGAAATGAAGGTGTTTAGAGTCATTTTTCTTCCAGAAATTGGTCGAAATAGAAAGTTCTGAGTAGGAGGAAAAGTCTGTTAAAATGGCAATTTTGGTCACTGTGTGCCTTTAAAAAGTGGTTATTCAACATAAGGCACAATCCTTTTGAAATTTTGAATCATTTTTTCCACATTTGAAAAAAAAAAAATTTTGATGAAAAAAGATGAACCTGGACCTGTCAAACTTTCTCCAGATGGGCATAAATGGTCATATTTTAATGTTTTCTCTTTTGACTGTAAATGACTATTAAATATGAATTATCACTTTTGGAACTAAAATAAGAGTGTTTAGAGTCATTTTTCTGCCAGAAATTGATCGAAATTAAAGCTTCTGAGTAGGAGGAAAAGTCTGTAAAAATTGCAATTTTGGTCACTGTGGGGCTTTAAAAAGTGGTTATTCAACATGAGGCACAATCCTTTTGATATTTTGCATCATTTTTTCAACATTTGAAAAAATAAGTTTTTTTGATGAAAACGATGATCCCGGACCTGTCGAACTTCTCCACATAGTCAGAAATGTTCATTTTTTATTGTTTTCTCTTTTGACTATAAACTACTATTAAATGTGAATTATCGCTTTTGGAACAAAAATAAGTGTGTTTAGGGTTATTTTTCTGCCAGAAATTGATCGAAATAGAAGCTTCTGAGAAGGAGGAAAAGTCTGTTAAAATGGCAATTTTGGTCACTGTGTGGCTTTAAAAAGTGGTTATTCAACATAAGGCACAATCTTTTGAAATTTTGAATCATTTTTTCCACATTTGAAAAAAAAAATGTTTTGATGAAAAACGATGAACCTGGACCTGTCAAACTTTCTCCAGATGGTCAGAAATGGTCATATTTTAATGTTTTCTCTTTTGACTGTAAATAACTATTAAATATGAATCATCACTTTTGGAACTAAAATAAGAGTGTTTAGAGTCATTTTTCTGCCAGAAATTGATCGAAATTAAAGCTTCTGAGTAGGAGGAAAAGTCTGTAAAAATTGCAATTTTGGTCACTGTGGGGCTTTAAAAATTGGTTATTCAACATGAGGCACAATCCTTTTGATATTTTGCATCATTTTTTCAACATTTGAAAAAATAAGTTTTTTTGATGAAAACGATGATCCCGGACCTGTCGAACTTTCTCCACATAGTCAGAAATGTTCATTTTTTATTGTTTTCTCTTTTGACTATAAACTACTATTAAATGTGAATTATCGCTTTTGGAACTAAAATAAGATGTTTAGAGTTATTTTTCTGCCAGAAATTGGTCGAAATAGAAGCTTCTGAGAAGGAGGAAAAGTCTGTTAAAATGGCAATTTTGGTCACTGTGTGGCTTTAAAAAGTGGTTATTCAACATGAGGCACAATCCATTTGACATTTTGAATCATTTTTTCACCATTTGAAAAAATTATTTTTTTGATGAAAACGATGACCACAGACCAGTCGAACTTTCTCCACATAGTCAGAAATGGTCATTTTTTATTGTTTTCTTTTTTGACTGTAAATGACTATTAAATGTGAATTATCATGTTTGGAACTAAAATGAAGGTGTTTAGAGTCATTTTGCTGACAGAAATTCGTCGAAATAGAAGCTTCTGAGAAGGAGGAAAAGTCTGTTAAAATGGCAATTTTGGTCACTGTGGGGCTTTAAAAAGTGGTTATTCAACATGAGGCACAATCCATTTGACATTTTGAATAATTTTTTCACCATTTGAAAAAATAATTTTTTTGATGAAAAACGATGACCACAGACCAGTCGAACTTTCTCCACATAGTCAGAAATTGTCATTTTTTATTGTTTTCTTTTTTGACTGTAAATGACTAATAAATGTGAATTGCCATGTTTGGAACTGAAATGAAGGTGTTTAGAGTCATTTTTCTGACAGAAATTGGTCAGCTTCAGAAGCTTCTGAGTAGGAGGAAAAGTCTGTTAAAATGGCAATTTTGGTCACTGTGTGGCTTCAAAAAGTGGTTATTCAACATGAGGCACAATCCATTTGACATTTTGATTCATTTTTTCAACATTTGAAAAAATACGTTTTTTTGATGAAAAACGACGACCCCGGACCTATCGAACTTTCTCCACACAGTCAGAAATGGTCATTTTTTATTGTTTTCTCTTTTGACTGTAAACGACTATTAAATGTGAATTATCATGTTTGGAACTGAAATGAAGGTGTTTAGAGTCATTTTTCTTCCAGAAATTGGTCGAAATAGAAAGTTCTGAGTAGGAGGAAAAGTCTGTTAAAATGGCAATTTTGGTCACTGTGTGCCTTTAAAAAGTGGTTATTCAACATAAGGCACAATCCTTTTGAAATTTTGAATCATTTTTTCCACATTTGAAAAAAAAAAAATTTTGATGAAAAAAGATGAACCTGGACCTGTCAAACTTTCTCCAGATGGGCATAAATGGTCATATTTTAATGTTTTCTCTTTTGACTGTAAATGACTATTAAATATGAATTATCACTTTTGGAACTAAAATAAGAGTGTTTAGAGTCATTTTTCTGCCAGAAATTGATCGAAATTAAAGCTTCTGAGTAGGAGGAAAAGTCTGTAAAAATTGCAATTTTGGTCACTGTGGGGCTTTAAAAAGTGGTTATTCAACATGAGGCACAATCCTTTTGATATTTTGCATCATTTTTTCAACATTTGAAAAAATAAGTTTTTTTGATGAAAACGATGATCCCGGACCTGTCGAACTTCTCCACATAGTCAGAAATGTTCATTTTTTATTGTTTTCTCTTTTGACTATAAACTACTATTAAATGTGAATTATCGCTTTTGGAACAAAAATAAGTGTGTTTAGAGTTATTTTTCTGCCAGAAATTGATCGAAATAGAAGCTTCTGAGAAGGAGGAAAAGTCTGTTAAAATGGCAATTTTGGTCACTGTGTGGCTTTAAAAAGTGGTTATTCAACATGAGGCACAATCCATTTGACATTTTGAATAATTTTTTCACCATTTGAAAAAATTATTTTTTTGATGAAAACGATGACCACAGACCAGTCGAACTTTCTCCACATAGTCAGAAATGGTCATTTTTTATTGTTTTCTTTTTTGACTGTAAATGACTAATAAATGTGAATTGCCATGTTTGGAACTGAAATGAAGGTGTTTAGAGTCATTTTTCTGACAGAAATTGGTCGAAATAGAAGCTTCTGAGTAGGAGGAAAAGTCTGTTAAAATGGCAATTTTGGTCACTGTGTGGCTTCAAAAAGTGGTTATTCAACATGAGGCACAATCCATTTGACATTTTGATTCATTTTTTCAACATTTGAAAAAATAAGTTTTTTTGATGAAAAACGACGACACCGGACCTATCGAACTTTCTCCACACAGTCAGAAATGGTCATTTTTTATTGTTTTCTCTTTTGACTGTAAACGACTATTAAATGTGAATTATCATGTTTGGAACTAAAATGAAGGAGTTTAGAGTCATTTTTCTTCCAGAAATTGGTCGAAATAGAAAGTTCTGAGTAGGAGGAAAAGTCTGTTAAAATGGCAATTTTGGTCACTGTGTGCCTTTAAAAAGTGGTTATTCAACATAAGGCACAATCCTTTTGAAATTTTGAATCATTTTTTCCACATTTGAAAAAAAAAAATTTTTGATGAAAAAAGATGAACCTGGACCTGTCAAACTTTCTCCAGATGGGCATAAATGGTCATATTTTAATGTTTTCTCTTTTGACTGTAAATGACTATTAAATATGAATTATCACTTTTGGAACTAAAATAAGAGTGTTTAGAGTCATTTTTCTGCCAGAAATTGATCGAAATAGAAGCTTCTGAGTAGGAGGAAAAGTCTGTAAAAATGGCAATTTTGGTCACTGTGGGGCTTTAAAAAGTGGTTATTCAACATGAGGCACAATCCTTTTGATATTTTGCATCGTTTTTTCAACATTTGAAAAAATAATTTTTTTGATGAAAAACTATGGCCACAGACCTGTCGAACTTTCTCCACATAGTCAGAAATGGTCATTTTTTATTGTTTTCTTTTTTGACTGTAAATGACTATTAAATGTGAATTATCATGTTTGGAACTAAAATGAAGGTGTTGAGACTCATTTTTCTTCCAGAAATTGGTCGAAATAGAAGCTTCTAAGTAGGAGGAAAAGTCTGTTAAAATGGCAATTTTGGTCACTGTGTGGCTTTAAAAAGTGGTTATTCAACATAAGGCACAATCCTTTTGAAATTTTGAATCATTTTTTCAACATTTGAAAAAAAAATGTTTTGATGAAAAACGATGAACCTGGACCTGTCAAACTTTCTCCAGATGGTCAGAAATTGTCATATTTTAATGTTTTCTCTTTTGACTGTAAATAACTATTAAATATGAATTATCACTTTTGGAACTAAAATAAGAGTGTTCAGAGTCATTTTTCTGCCAGAAATTGATCGAAATAGAAGCTTCTGAGTAGGATTAAAAGTCTGTAAAAATTGCAATTTTGGTCACTGTGGGGCTTTAAAAAGTGGTTATTCAACATGAGGCACAATCCTTTTGATATTTTGCAACATTTTTTCAACATTTGAAAAAATACGTTTTTTTGATGAAAACGATGATCCCGGACCTGTCGAACTTTCTCCACATAGTCAAAAATGTTCATTTTTTATTGTTTTCTCTTTTGACTATAAACTACTATTAAATGTGAATTATCGCTTTTGGAACTAAAATAAGTGTGTTTAGAGTCATTTTTCTGCCAGAAATTGGTAGAAATAGAAGCTTCTGAGAAGGAGGAAAAGTCTGTTAAAATGGCAATTTTGGTCACTGTTGGGGCTTTAAAAAGTGGTTATTCAACATGAGGCACAATCCTTTTGATATTTTGCATCATTTTTTCAACATTTGAAAAAATAAGTTTTTTTGATGAAAACGATGATCCCGGACCTGTCGAACTTTCTCCACATAGTCAAAAATGTTCATTTTTATTGTTTTCTCTTTTGACTGTAAACTACTATTAAATGTGAATTATCGCTTTTGGAACTAAAATAAGTGTGTTTAGAGTCATTTTTCTGCCAGAAATTGGTCGAAATAGAAGCTTCTGAGAAGGAGGAAAAGTCTGTTAAAATGGCAATTTTGGTCACTGTAGGGCTTTAAAAAGTGGTTATTCAACATGAGGCACAATCCTTTTGATATTTTGCATCATTTTTTCAACATTTGAAAACATACTTTTTTTGATGACTTGTCGAACTTTCTCCACATAGTCAGAAATGGTCATTTTTTATTGTTTTCTTTTTTGACTGTAAATGACTATTAAATATGAATTATCACTTTTGGAACTAAAATAAGAGTAATTAGAGTCATTTTTCTGCCAGAAATTGATCGAAATTGAAGCTCTGAGGAGGAGGAAAAGTCTGTAAAAATTGCAATTTTGGTCACTGTGGGGCTTTAAAAAGTGGTTATTCAACATGAGGCACAATCCTTTTGATATTTTGCATCGTTTTTTCAACATTTGAAAAAATAAGTTTTTTTGATGAAAACGATGAATCCGGACCTGTCGAAGTTTCTCCACATAGTCAGAAATGGTCATTTTTTATTGTTTTCTCTTTTGACTATAAACGACTATTAAATGTGAATTATCGCTTTTGGAACTAAAATAAGTGTGTTTAGAGTCATTTTTCTGCCAGAAATTGGTTTCTGAGAAGGAGGAAAAGTCTGTTAAAATGGCAATTTTGGTCACTGTGTGACTTTAAAAAGTGGTTATTCAACATGAGGCACAATCTATTTGACATTTTGAATCATTTTTTCACCATTTGAAAAAATAATTTTTTTGATGAAAAACGATGACCACAGACCTGTCGAACTTTCTCCACATAGTCAGAAATGGTCATTTTTTATTGTTTTCTTTTTTGACTGTAAATGACTATTAAATGTGAATTATCATGTTTGGAACTAAAATGAAGGTGTTGAGACTCATTTTTCTTCCAGAAATTGGTCGAAATAGAAGCTTCTGAGTAGGAGGAAAAGTCTGTTAAAATGGCAATTTTGGTCACTGTGTGGCTTTAAAAAGTGGTTATTCAACATAAGGCACAATCCTTTTGAAATTTTGAATAATTTTTTCAACATTTGAAAAAAAAATGTTTTGATGAAAAACGATGAACCTGGACCTGTCAAACTTTCTCCAGATGGTCAGAAATGGTCATATTTTAATGTTTTCTCTTTTGACTGTAAATAACTATTAAATATGAATTATCACTTTTGGAACTAAAATAAGAGTGTTCAGAGTCATTTTTCTGCCAGAAATTGATCGAAATAGAAGCTTCTGAGTAGGAGGAAAAGTCTGTAAAAATGGCAATTTTGGTCACTGTGGGGCTTTAAAAAGTGGTTATTCAACATGAGGCACAATCCTTTTGATATTTTGCATCGTTTTTTCAACATTTGAAAAAATAATTTTTTTGATGAAAAACGATGGCCACAGACCTGTCGAACTTTCTCCACATAGTCAGAAATGGTCATTTTTTATTGTTTTCTTTTTTGACTGTAAATGACTATTAAATGTGAATTATCATGTTTGGAACTAAAATGAAGGTGTTGAGACTCATTTTTCTTCCAGAAATTGGTCGAAATAGAAGCTTCTAAGTAGGAGGAAAAGTCTGTTAAAATGGCAATTTTGGTCACTGTGTGGCTTTAAAAAGTGGTTATTCAACATAAGGCACAATCCTTTTGAAATTTTGAATCATTTTTTCAACATTTGAAAAAAAAATGTTTTGATGAAAAACGATGAACCTGGACCTGTCGAACTTTCTCCACATAGTCAAAAATGTTCATTTTTTATTGTTTTCTCTTTTGACTATAAACTACTATTAAATGTGAATTATCGCTTTTGGAACTAAAATAAGTGTGTTTAGAGTCATTTTTCTGCCAGAAATTGGTCGAAATAGAAGCTTCTGAGAAGGAGGAAAAGTCTGTTAAAATGGCAATTTTGGTCACTGTTGGGGCTTTAAAAAGTGGTTATTCAACATGAGGCACAATCCTTTTGATATTTTGCATCATTTTTTCAACATTTGAAAAAATAAGTTTTACTGATGAAAACGATGATCCCGGACCTGTCGAACTTTCTCCACATAGTCAAAAATGTTCATTTTTATTGTTTTCTCTTTTGACTGTAAACTACTATTAAATGTGAATTGTCGCTTTTGGAACTAAAATAAGTGTGTTTAGAGTCATTTTTCTGCAGGAATTGGTCGAAATAGAAGCTTCTGAGAAGGAGGAAAAGTCTGTTAAAATGGCAATTTTGGTCACTGTGTGACTTTAAAAAGTGGTTATTCAACATGAGGCACAATCCTTTTGATATTTTGCATCATTTTTTCAACATTTGAAAACAAACGTTTTTTTGATGACCTGTCGAACTTTCTCCACATAGTCAGAAATGGTCATTTTTTATTGTTTTCTTTTTTGACTGTAAATGACTATTAAATGTGAATTATCATGTTTGGAACTAAAATGAAGGTGTTTAGAGTCATTTTGCTGACAGAAATTCGTCGAAATAGAAGCTTCTGAGAAGGAGGAAAAGTCTGTTAAAATGGCAATTTTGGTCACTGTGGGGCTTTAAAAAGTGGTTATTCAACATGAGGCACTGTATTTGACATTTTGAATAATTTATTCACCATTTGAAAAAATAATTTTTTTGATGAAAAACGATGACCACAGACCAGTCGAACTTTCTCCACATAGTCAGAAATGGTCATTTTTTATTGTTTTCTTTTTTGACTGTAAATGACTAATAAATGTGAATTGCCATGTTTGGAACTGAAATGAAGGTGTTTAGAGTCATTTTTCTGACAGAAATTGGTCGAAATAGAAGCTTCTGAGTAGGAGGAAAAGTCTGTTAAAATGGCAATTTTGGTCACTGTGTGGCTTCAAAAAGTGGTTATTCAACATGAGGCACAATCCATTTGACATTTTGATTCATTTTTTCAACATTTGAAAAAATAAGTTTTTTGGATGAAAAACGACGACCCCGGACCTATCGAACTTTCTCCACACAGTCAGAAATGGTCATTTTTTATTGTTTTCTTTTTTGACTGTAAATGACTATTAAATATGAATTATCACTTTTGGAACTAAAATAAGAGTAATTAGAGTCATTTTTCTGCCAGAAATTGATCGAAATTGAAGCTCTGAGTAGGAGGAAAAGTCTGTAAAAATTGCAATTTTGGTCACTGTGGGGCTTTAAAAAGTGGTTATTCAACATGAGGCACAATCCTTTTGATATTTTGCATCATTTTTTCAACATTTGAAAAAATAAGTTTTTTTGATGAAAACGATGAATCCGGACCTGTCGAACTTTCTCCACATAGTCAGAAATGGTAATTTTTTATTGTTTTCTCTTTTGACTATAAACGACTATTAAATGTGAATTATCGCTTTTGGAACTAAAATAAGTGTGTTTAGAGTCATTTTTCTGCCAGAAATTGGTTTCTGAGAAGGAGGAAAAGTCTGTTAAAATGGCAATTTTGGTCACTGTGTGACTTTAAAAAGTGGTTATTCAACATGAGGCACAATCCATTTGACATTTTGAATCATTTTTTCACCATTTGAAAAAATAATTTTTTTGATGAAAAACGATGACCACAGACCTGTCGAACTTTCTCCACATAGTCAGAAATGGTCATTTTTATTGTTTTCTTTTTTGACTGTAAATGACTATTAAATGTGAATTATCATGTTTGGAACTAAAATGAAGGTGTTGAGACTCATTTTTCTTCCAGAAATTGGTCGAAATAGAAGCTTCTGAGTAGGAGGAAAAGTCTGTTAAAATGGCAATTTTGGTCACTGTGTGGCTTTAAAAAGTGGTTATTCAACATAAGGCACAATCCTTTTGAAATTTTGAATCATTTTTTCAACATTTGAAAAAAAAATGTTTTGATGAAAAACGATGAACCTGGACCTGTCAAACTTTCTCCAGATGGTCAGAAATGGTCATATTTTAATGTTTTCTCTTTTGACTGTAAATAACTATTAAATATGAATTATCACTTTTGGAACTAAAATAAGAGTGTTCAGAGTCATTTTTCTGCCAGAAATTGATCGAAATAGAAGCTTCTGAGTAGGAGGAAAAGTCTGTAAAAATGGCAATTTTGGTCACTGTGGGGCTTTAAAAGTGGTTATTCAACATGAGGCACAATCCTTTTGATATTTTGCATCGTTTTTTCAACATTTGAAAAAATATTTTTTTTGATGAAAACGATGATCCCGGACCTGTCGAACATTCTCCACATAGTCAGAAATGTTCATTTTTTATTGTTTTCTCTTTTGACTATAAACTACTATTAAATGTGAATTATCGCTTTTGGAACTAAAATAAGTGTGTTTAGAGTTATTTTTCTGCCAGAAATTGGTCGAAATAGAAGCTTCTGAGAAGGAGGAAAAGTCTGTTAAAATGGCAATTTTGGTCACTGTGTGACTTTAAAAAGTGGTTATTCAACATGAGGCACAATCCATTTGACATTTTGAATCATTTTTTCACCATTTGAAAAAATATTTTTTTTGATGAAAAATGATGACCTCAGACCTGTCGAACTTTCTCCACATAGTCAGAAATGGTCATTTTTTATTGTTTTCTTTTTTGACTGTAAATGACTATTAAATGTGAATTATCATGTTTGGAACCAAAATGAAGGTGTTTAGAGTCATTTTTCTGACAGAAATTGGTCGAAATAGAAGCTTCTGAGTAGGAGGAAAAGTCTGTTAAAATGGCAATTTTGGTCACTGTGTGGCTTCAAAAAGTGGTTATTCAAAATGAGGCACAATACATTTGACATTTTGATTCATTTTTTCAACATTCGAAAAAATAAATGTTTTGATGAAAAACGATGAACCTGGACCTGTCAAACTTTCTCCAGATGGTCAGAAATGGTCATTTTTTATTCTTTTCTTTTTTGACTGTAAATGACTATTAAATATGAATTATCACTTTTGGAACTAAAATAAGAGTGTTTAGAGTCATTTTTCTGCCAGAATTCATCAAAATAGAAGCTTCTGAGAAGGAGGAAAAGTCTGTTAAAATGGCAATTTTGGTCACTGTGTGGCTTTAAAAAGTGGTTATTCAACATGAGGCACAATCCTTTTGAAATTTTGAATCATTTTTTCAACATTTGAAAAAAAAAATTTTTTGATGAAAAGCGATGAACCTGGACCTGTCAAACTTTCTCCAGATGGTCAGAAATGGTCATATTTTAATGTTTTCTCTTTTGACTGTAAATGACTATTAAATATGAAATATCACTTTTGGAACTAAAATAAGAGTGTTTAGAGTCATTTTTCTGCCAGAAATTGGTCGAAATAGAAGCTTCTGAGTAGGAGGAAAAGTCTGTTAAAATGGCAATTTTGGTCACTGTGTGGCTTCAAAAAGTGGTTATTCAAAATGAGGCACAATCCATTTGACATTTTGATTCATTTTTTCAACATTCGAAAAAAACAAAATGTTTTGATGAAAAACGATGAACCTGGACCTGTCAAACTTTTTCCAGATGGTCAGAAATGGTCATTTTTTATTCTTTTCTTTTTTGACTGTAAATGACTATTAAATATGAATTATCACTTTTGGAACTAAAATAAGAGTGTTTAGAGTCATTTTTCTGCCAGAAATTCATCAAAATAGAAGCTTCAAAGTAGGAGAAAAAGTCTGTAAAAATTGCAATTTTTGGTCACTTTGGGGCTTTAACAAGTGGTTATTCAACATGAGGCACAATCCTTTTGATATTTTGCATCATTTTTTGAACATTTGAAAAAATACGTTTTTTTGATGAAAACGATGATCCTGGACCTGTCGAACTTTCTCCACATAGTCAGAAATGTTCATTTTTGATTGTTTTCTCTTTTGACTATAAACTACTATTAAATGTGAATTATCGCTTTTGGAACTAAAATGAAGGTGTTTAGAGTCATTTTTCTGACAGAAATTGGTCGAAATAGAAGCTTCTGAGTAGGAGGAAAAGTCTGTTAAAATGGCAATTTTGGTCACTGTGTGGCTTCAAAAAGTGGTTATTCCAAATGAGGCACAATCCATTTGACATTTTGATTCATTTTTTCAACATTCGAAAAAAAAATGTTTTGATGAAAAACGATGAACCTGGACCTGTCAAACTTTCTCCAGATGGTCAGAAATGGTCATATTTTAATGTTTTCTCTTTTGACTGTAAATGACTATTAAATATGAATTATCACTTTTGGAACTAAAATAAGAGTGTTTAGAGTCATTTTTCTGCCAGAAATTGATCGAAATTAAAGCTTCTGAGTAGGAGGAAAAGTCTGTAAAAATTGCAATTTTGGTCACTGTGGGGCTTTAAAAAGTGGTTATTCAACATGAGGCACAATCCTTTTGATATTTTGCAACATTTTTTCAACATTTGAAAAAATAAGTTTTTTTGATGAAAACGATGATCCCGGACCTGTCGAACTTTCTCCACATAGTCAAAAATGTTCATTTTTTATTGTTTTCTCTTTTGACTATAAACTACTATTACATGTGAATTATCTCTTTTGGAACTAAAATAAGTGTGTTTAGAGTCTTTTTTTTGCCAGAAATTGGTCGAAATAGAAGCTTCTGAGAAGGAGGAAAAGTCTGTTAAAATGGCAATTTTGGTCACTGTTGGGGCTTTAAAAAGTGGTTATTCAACATGAGGCACAATCCTTTTGATATTTTGCATCATTTTTTCAACATTTGAAAAAATAAGTTTTTTTGATGAAAACGATGATCCCGGACCTGTCGAACTTTCTCCACATAGTCAAAAATGTTCATTTTTTATTGTTTTCTCTTTTGACTATAAACTACTATTAAATGTGAATTATCGCTTTTGGAACTAAAATAAGTGTGTTTAGAGTCATTTTTCTGCAGGAATTGGTCGAAATAGAAGCTTCTGAGAAGGAGGAAAAGTCTGTTAAAATGGCAATTTTGGTCACTGTGTGACTTTAAAAAGTGGTTATTCAACATGAGGCACAATCCTTTTGATATTTTGCATCATTTTTTCAACATTTGAAAACAAATGTTTTTTTGATGACCTGTCGAACTTTCTCCACATAGTCAGAAATGGTCATTTTTTATTGTTTTCTTTTTTGACTGTAAATGACTATTAAATGTGAATTATCATGTTTGGAACTAAAATGAAGGTGTTTAGAGTCATTTTGCTGACAGAAATTCGTCGAAATAGAAGCTTCTGAGAAGGAGGAAAAGTCTGTTAAAATGGCAATTTTGGTCACTATAGGGCTTTAAAAAGTGGTTATTCAACATGAGGCACAATCCATTTGACATTTTGATTCATTTTTTCAACATTTGAAAAAATACGTTTTTTTGATGAAAAACGACGACCCCGGACCTATCGAACTTTCTCCACACAGTCAGAAATGGTCATTTTTTATTGTTTTCTCTTTTGACTGTAAACGACTATTAAATGTGAATTATCATGTTTGGAACTAAAATGAAGGTGTTTAGAGTCATTTTTCTTCCAGAAATTGGTCGAAATAGAAAGTTCTGAGTAGGAGGAAAAGTCTGTTAAAATGGCAATTTTGGTCACTGTGTGCCTTTAAAAAGTGGTTATTCAACATAAGGCACAATCCTTTTGAAATTTTGAATCATTTTTTCCACATTTGAAAAAAAAAAAATTTTGATGAAAAAAGATGAACCTGGACCTGTCAAACTTTCTCCAGATGGGCATAAATGGTCATATTTTAATGTTTTCTCTTTTGACTGTAAATGACTATTAAATATGAATTATCACTTTTGGAACTAAAATAAGAGTGTTTAGAGTCATTTTTCTGCCAGAAATTGATCGAAATTAAAGCTTCTGAGTAGGAGGAAAAGTCTGTAAAAATTGCAATTTTGGTCACTGTGGGGCTTTAAAAAGTGGTTATTCAACATGAGGCACAATCCTTTTGATATTTTGCATCATTTTTTCAACATTTGAAAAAATAAGTTTTTTTGATGAAAACGATGATCCCGGACCTGTCGAACTTTCTCCACATAGTCAGAAATGTTCATTTTTTATTGTTTTCTCTTTTGACTATAAACTACTATTAAATGTGAATTATCGCTTTTGGAACTAAAATAAGTGTGTTTAGAGTCATTTTTCTGCCAGAAATTGGTCGAAATAGAAGCTTCTGAGAAGGAGGAAAAGTCTGTTAAAATGGCAATTTTGGTCACTCTGTGACTTTAAAAAGTGGTTATTCAACATGAGGCACAATCCATTTGACATTTTGAATAATTTTTTCACCATTTGAAAAAATATTTTTTTTGAAGAAAAATGATGACCTCAGACCTGTCGAACTTTCTCCACATAGTCAGAAATAGTCATTTTTATTGTTTTCTTTTTTGACTGTAAATGACTATTAAATATGAATTATCACTTTTGGAACTAAAATAAGAGTAATTAGAGTCATTTTTCTGCCAGAAATTGATCGAAATTGAAGCTCTGAGTAGGAGGAAAGGTCTGTAAAAATTGCAATTTTGGTCACTGTGGGGCTTTAAAAAGTGGTTATTCAACATGAGGCACAATCCTTTTGATATTTTGCATCATTTTTTCAACATTTGAAAAAATAAGTTTTTTTGATGAAAACGATGAATCCGGACCTGTCGAACTTTCTCCACATAGTCAGAAATGGTCATTTTTTATTGTTTTCTCTTTTGACTATAAACGACTATTAAATGTGAATTATCGCTTTTGGAACTAAAATAAGTGTGTTTAGAGTCATTTTTCTGCCAGAAATTGGTTTCTGAGAAGGAGGAAAAGTCTGTTAAAATGGCAATTTTGGTCACTGTGTGACTTTAAAAAGTGGTTATTCAACATGAGGCACAATCCATTTGACATTTTGAATCATTTTTTCACCATTTGAAAAAATAATTTTTTTGATGAAAAACGATGACCACAGACCTGTCGAACTTTCTCCACATAGTCAGAAATGGTCATTTTTTATTGTTTTTTTTTTTACTGTAAATGACTATTAAATGTGAATTATCATGTTTGGAACTAAAATGAAGGTGTTGAGACTCATTTTTCTTCCAGAAATTGGTCGAAATAGAAGCTTCTGAGTAGGAGGAAAAGTCTGTTAAAATGGCAATTTTGGTCACTGTGTGGCTTTAAAAAGTGGTTATTCAACATAAGGCACAATCCTTTTGAAATTTTGAATCATTTTTTCAACATTTGAAAAAAAACATGTTTTGATGAAAAACGATGAACCTGGACCTGTCAAACTTTCTCCAGATGGTCAGAAATGGTCATATTTTAATGTTTTCTCTTTTGACTGTAAATAACTATTAAATATGAATTATCACTTTTGGAACTAAAATAAGAGTGTTCAGAGTCATTTTTCTGCCAGAAATTGATCGAAATAGAAGCTTCTGAGTAGGAGGAAAGTTCTGTAAAAATGGCAATTTTGGTCACTGTGGGGCTTTAAAAAGTGGTTATTCAACATGAGGCACAATCCTTTTGATATTTTGCATCGTTTTTTCAACATTTGAAAAAATAATTTTTTTGATGAAAAACGATGGCCACAGACCTGTCGAACTTTCTCCACATAGTCAGAAATGGTCATTTTTTATTGTTTTCTTTTTTGACTGTAAATGACTATTAAATGTGAATTATCATGTTTGGAACTAAAATGAAGGTGTTGAGACTCATTTTTCTTCCAGAAATTGGTCGAAATAGAAGCTTCTGAGTATGAGGAAAAGTCTGTTAAAATGGCAATTTTGGTCACTGTGTGGCTTTAAAAAGTGGTTATTCAACATAAGGCACAATCCTTTTGAAATTTTGAATCATTTTTTCAACATTTGAAAAAAAAATGTTTTGATGAAAAACGATGAACCTGGACCTGTCAAACTTTCTCCAGATGGTCAGAAATGGTCATATTTTAATGTTTTCTCTTTTGACTGTAAATAACTATTAAATATGAATTATCACTTTTGGAACTAAAATAAGAGTGTTCAGAGTCATTTTTCTGCCAGAAATTGATCGAAATAGAAGCTTCTGAGTAGGAGGAAAAGTCTGTAAAAATGGCAATTTTGGTCACTGTGGGGCTTTAAAAAGTGGTTATTCAACATGAGGCACAATCCTTTTGATATTTTGCATCATTTTTCAACATTTGAAAAAATAAGTTTTTTTGATGAAAACGATGATCCTGGACCTGTCGAACTTTCTCCACATAGTCAGAAATGTTCATTTTTTATTGTTTTCTCTTTTGACTATAAACTACTATTAAATGTGAATTATCGCTTTTGGAACTAAAATAAGTGTGTTTAGAGTTATTTTTCTGCCAGAAATTGGTCGAAATAGAAGCTTCTGAGAAGGAGGAAAAGTCTGTTAAAATGGCAATTTTGGTCACTGTGTGACTTTAAAAAGTGGTTATTCAACATGAGGCACAATCCATTTGACATTTTGAATCATTTTTTCACCATTTGAAAAAATATTTTTTTTGATGAAAAATGATGACCTCAGACCTGTCGAACTTTCTCCACATAGTCAGAAATGGTCATTTTTTATTGTTTTCTTTTTTGACTGTAAATGACTATTAAATGTGAATGATCATGTTTGGAACTAAAATGAAGGTGTTTAGAGTCATTTTTCTGACAGAAATTGGTCGAAATAGAAGCTTCTGAGTAGGAGGAAAAGTCTGTTAAAATGGCAATTTTGGTCACTGTGTGGCTTCAAAAAGTGGTTATTCAAAATGAGGCACAATACATTTGACATTTTGATTCATTTTTTCAACATTCGAAAAAATAAATGTTTTGATGAAAAACGATGAACCTGGACCTGTCAAACTTTCTCCAGATGGTCAGAAATGGTCATTTTTTATTCTTTTCTTTTTTGACTGTAAATGACTATTAAATATGAATTATCACTTTTGGAACTAAAATAAGAGTGTTTAGAGTAATTTTTCTGCCAGAAATTCATCAAAATAGAAGCTTCTGAGAAGGAGGAAAAGTCTGTTAAAATGGCAATTTTGGCCACTGTGTGGCTTTAAAAAGTGGTTATTCAACATAAGGCACAATCCTTTTGAAATTTTGAATCATTTTTTCAACATTTGAAAAAAAAAATGTTTTGATGAAAAGCGATGAACCTGGACCTGTCAAACTTTCTCCAGATGGTCAGAAATGGTCATATTTTAATGTTTTCTCTTTTGACTGTAAATGACTATTAAATATGAATTATCACTTTTGGAACTAAAATAAGAGTGTTTAGAGTCATTTTTCTGCCAGAAATTGATCGAAATTAAAGCTTCTGAGTAGGAGGAAAAGTCTGTAAAAATTTCAATTTTGGTCACTGTGGGGCTTTAAAAAGTGGTTATTCAACATGAGGCACATTCCTTTTGATATTTTGCATCATTTTTTCAACATTTGAAAAAATATTTTTTTTGATGAAAAATGATGACCTCAGACCTGTCGAACTTTCTCCACATAGTCAGAAATGGTCATTTTTTATTGTTTTCTTTTTTGACTGTAAATGACTATTAAATGTGAATTATCATGTTTGGAACTAAAATGAAGGTGTTTAGAGTCATTTTTCTGACAGAAATTGGTCGAAATAGAAGCTTCTGTGTAGGAGGAAAAGTCTGTTAAAATATCAATTTTGGTCACTGTGTGGCTTCAAAAAGTGGTTATTCAAAATGAGGCACAATCCATTTGGCATTTTGATTCATTTTTTCAACATTCGAAAAAAAAAATGTTTTGATGAAAAACGATGAACCTGGACCTGTCAAACTTTCTCCAGATGGTCAGAAATGGTCATTTTTTATTCTTTTCTTTTTTGACTGTAAATGACTATTAAATATGAATTATCACTTTTGGAACTAAAATAAGAGTGTTTAGAGTCATTTTTCTACCAAAATTCATCAAAATAGAAGCTTCAAAGTAGGAGAAAAAGTCTGTAAAAATTGCAATTTTTGGTCACTTTGGGGCTTTAACAAGTGGTTATTCAACATGAGGCACAATCCTTTTGATATTTTGCATCATTTTTTCAACATTTGAAAAAATAAGTTTTTTTGATGAAAACGATGATCCTGGACCTGTCAAACTTTCTCCACATAGTCAGAAATGTTAATTTTTTATTGTTTTCTCTTTTGACTATAAACTACTATTAAATGTGAATGATCGCTTTTGGAACTAAAATAAGTGTGTTTAGAGTCATTTTTCTGCCAGAAATTGGTCGAAATAGAAGCTTCTGAGAAGGAGGAAAAGTCTGTTAAAATGGCAATTTTGGTCACTGTGTGGCTTTAAAAAGTGGTTATTTAACATAAGGCACAATCCTTTTGAAATTTTGAATCATTTTTTCAACATTTGAAAAAAAAAATTTTTTGATGAAAAACGATGAACCTGGACCTGTCAAACTTTCTCCAGATGGTCAGAAATGGTCATATTTTAATGTTTTCTCTTTTGACTGTAAATGACTATTAAATATGAATTATCACTTTTGGAACTAAAATAAGAGTGTTTAGAGTCATTTTTCTGCCAGAAATTGATCGAAATTAAAGCTTCTGAGTAGGAGGAAAAGTCTGTAAAAATTGCAATTTTGGTCACTGTGGGGCTTTAAAAAGTGGTTATTCAACATGAGGCACATTCCTTTTGATATTTTGCATCATTTTTTCAACATTTGAAAAAAGAAGTTTTTTTGATGAAAACGATGATCCCGGACCTGTCGAACTTTCTCCACATAGTCAGAAATGTTCATTTTTTATTGTTTTCTCTTTTGACTATAAACTACTATTAAATGTGAATTATCGCTTTTGGAACTAAAATAAGTGTGTTTAGAGTTATTTTTCTGCCAGAAATTGGTCGAAATAGAAGCTTCTGAGAAGGAGGAAAAGTCTGTTAAAATGGCAATTTTGGTCACTGTGTGACTTTAAAAAGTGGTTATTCAACATGAGGCACAATCCATTTGACATTTTGAATCATTTTTTCACCATTTGAAAAAATATTTTTTTTGATGAAAAATGATGACCTCAGACCTGTCGAACTTTCTCCACATAGTCAGAAATGGTCATTTTTTATTGTTTTCTTTTTTGACTGTAAATGACTATTAAATGTGCATTATCATGTTTGGAACTAAAATGAAGGTGTTTAGAGTCATTTTTCTGACAGAAATTGGTCGAAATAGAAGCTTCTGAGTAGGAGGAAAAGTCTGTTAAAATGGCAATTTTGTTCACTGTGTGGCTTCAAAAAGTGGTTATTCAAAATGAGGCACAATCCTTTTGATATTTTGCATCGTTTTTTCAACATTTGAAAAAATAATTTTTTTGATGAAAAACGATGGCCACAGACCTGTCGAACTTTCTCCACATAGTCAGAAATGGTCATTTTTTATTGTTTTCTTTTTTGACTGTAAATGACTATTAAATGTGAATTATCATGTTTGGAACTAAAATAAGTGTGTTTAGAGTCATTTTTCTGCCAGTAATTGGTCGAAATAGAAGCTTCTGAGTAGGAGGAAAAGTCTGTTAAAATGGCAATTTTGGTCACTGTGTGGCTTCAAAAAGTGGTTATTCAAAATGAGGCACAATCCATTTGACATTTTGATTCATTTTTTCAACATTCGAAAAAAAAAATGTTTTGATGAAAAACGATGAACCTGGACCTGTCAAACTTTCTCCAGATGGTCAGAAATGGTCATTTGTTATTCTTTTCTTTTTTGACTGTAAATGACTATTAAATATGAATTATCACTTTTGGAACTAAAATAAGAGTGTTTAGAGTCATTTTTCTGCCAGAAATTGATCGAAATTAAAGCTTCTGAGTAGGAGGAAAAGTCTGTAAAAATTGCAATTTTGGTCACTGTGGGGCTTTAAAAAGTGGTTATTCAACATGAGGCACATTCCTTTTGATATTTTGCATCATTTTTTCAACATTTGAAAAAATACGTTTTTTTGATGAAAACCATCTGTCGAACTTTCTCCACATAGTCAGAAATGTTCATTTTTTTATTGTTTTCTCTTTTGACTATAAACTACTATTAAATGTGAATTATCGCTTTTGGAACTAAAATAAGTGTGTTTAGAGTTATTTTTCTGCCAGAAATTGGTCGAAATAGAAGCTTCTGAGAAGGAGGAAAAGTCTGTTAAAATGGCAATTTTGGTCACTGTGTGACTTTAAAAAGTGGTTATTCAACATGAGGCACAATCCATTTGAAATTTTGAATCATTTTTTCACCATTTGAAAAAATATTTTTTTTGATGAAAAATGATGACCTCAGACCTGTCGAACTTTCTCCACATAGTCAGAAATGGTCATTTTTTATTGTTTTCTTTTTTGACTGTAAATGACTATTAAATGTGAATTATCATGTTTGGAACTAAAATGAAGGTGTTTAGAGTCATTTTTCTGACAGAAATTGGTCGAAATAGAAGCTTCTGAGTAGGAGGAAAAGTCTGTTAAAATGGCAATTTTGGTCACTGTGTGGCTTCAAAAAGTGGTTATTCAAAATGAGGCACAATCCATTTGACATTTTGATTCATTTTTTCAACATTCGAAAAAAAAATGTTTTGATGAAAAACGATGAACCTGGACCTGTCAAACTTTCTCCAGATGGTCAGAAATGGTCATATTTTAATGTTTTCTCTTTTGACTGTAAATGACTATTAAATATGAATTATCACTTTTGGAACTAAAATAAGAGTGTTTAGAGTAATTTTTCTGCCAGAAATTGATCGAAATTAAAGCTTCTGAGTAGGAGGAAAATTCTGTAAAAATTGCAATTTTGGTCACTGTGGGGCTTTAAAAAGTGGTTATTCAACATGAGGCACAATCCTTTTGATATTTTGCATCAGTTTTTCAACATTTGAAAAAATAAGTTTTTTTGATGAAAACGATGATCCCGGACCTGTCGAACTTTCTCCACATAGTCAGAAATGTTCATTTTTTATTGTTTTCTCTTTTGACTATAAACTACTATTAAATGTGAATTATCGCTTTTGGAACTAAAATAAGTGTGTTTAGAGTTATTTTTCTGCCAGAAATTGGTCAAAATAGAAGCTTCTGAGAAGGAGGAAAAGTCTGTTAAAATGGCAATTTTGGTCACTGTGTGACTTTAAAAAGTGGTTATTCAACATGAGGCACAATCCATTTGACATTTTGAATCATTTTTTCACCATTTGAAAAAATATTTTTTTTGATGAAAAATGATGACCTCAGACCTGTCGAACTTTCTCCACATAGTCAGAAATGGTCATTTTTTATTGTTTTCTTTTTTGACTGTAAATGACTATTAAATGTGAATTATCATGTTTGGAACTAAAATGAAGGTGTTTAGAGTCATTTTTCTGCCAGAAATTCATCAAAATAGAAGCTTCTGAGAAGGAGGAAAAGTCTGTTAAAATGGCAATTTTGGTCACTGTGTGGCTTTAAAAAGTGGTTATTCAACATAAGGCACAATCCTTTTGAAATTTTGAATCATTTTTTCAACATTTGAAAAAAATTTTTTTTGATGAAAAGCGATGAACCTGGACCTGTCAAACTTTCTCCAGATGGTCAGAAATTGTCATATTTTAATGTTTTCTCTTTTGACTGTAAATGACTATTAAATATGAATTATCACTTTTGGAACTAAAATAAGAGTGTTTAGAGTCATTTTTCTGCCAGAAATTGATCGAAATTAAAGCTTCTGAGTAGGAGGAAAAGTCTGTAAAAATTGCAATTTTGGTCACTGTGGGGCTTTAAAAAGTGGTTATTCAACATGAGGCACATTCCTTTTGATATTTTGCATCATTTTTTCAACATTTGAAAAAATAAGTTTTTTTGATGAAAACGATGATCCCGGACCTGTCGAACTTTCTCCACATAGTCAGAAATGTTCATTTTTTATTGTTTTCTCTTTTGACTATAAACTAATATTAAATGTGAATTATCGCTTTTGGAACTAAAATAAGTGTGTTTAGAGTTATTTTTCTGCCAGAAATTGGTCGAAATAGAAGCTTCTGAGAAGGAGGAAAAGTCTGTTAAAATGGCAATTTTGGTCACTGTGTGACTTTAAAAAGTGGTTATTCAACATGAGGCACAATCCATTTGACATTTTGAATCATTTTTTCACCATTTGAAAAAATATTTTTTTGATGAAAAATGATGACCTCAGACCTGTCGAACATTCTCCACATAGTCAGAAATGGTCATTTTTTATAGTTTTCTTTTTTGACTGTAAATGACTATTAAATGTGAATTATCATGTTTGGAACTAAAATGAAGGTGTTTAGAGTCATTTTTCTGACAGAAATTGGTCGAAATAGAAGCTTCTGAGTAGGAGGAAAAGTCTGTTAAAATGGCAATTTTGGTCACTGTGGGGCTTTAAAAAGTGGTTATTCAACATGAGGCACAATCCTTTTGATATTTTGCATCATTTTTTCAACATTTGAAAAAATAAGCTTTTTTGATGAAAACGATGAATCCGGACCTGTCGAACTTTCTCCACATAGTCGGAAATGGTCATTTTTTATTGTTTTCTCTTTTGACTATAAACGACTATTAAATGTGAATTATCGCTTTTGGAACTAAAATAAGTGTGTTTAGAGTCATTTTTCTGTGTGGCTTCAAAAAGTGGTAATTGAAAATGAGGCACAATCCATTTGACATTTTGATTCATTTTTTCACCATTTGAAAAAATAATTTTTTTGATGAAAAACGATGACCACAGACCTGTCGAACTTTCTCCACATAGTCAGAAATTGTCATTTTTATTGTTTTCTCTTTTGACTATAAAAGACTATTAAATGTGAATTATCACTTTTGGAACTAAAATAAGTGTGTTTAGAGTCATTTTTCTGCCAGAAATTGGTCGAAATAGAAGCTTCTGAGAAGGAGGAAAAGTCTGTTAAAATGGCAATTTTGGTCACTGTGTGGCTTTAAAAAGTGGTTATTCAACATGAGGCACAATCCTTTTGACATTTTGCATCATTTTTTCAACATTTGAAAAAATTATTTTTGGGATGAAAAACGATGACCTCGGACCTGTCGAACTTTCTACAGATGGTCAGAAATGGTCATTTTTTAATGTTTTCCCTTTTGACTGTAAACGACTATTAAATGTGAATTATCGCTTTTGGAACTAAAATAAGTGTGTTTAGAGTCATTTTTCTGCCAGAAATTGGTTGAAATAGAAGCTTCTGAGAAGGAGGAAAAGTCTGTTAAAATGGCAATTTTGGTCACTGTGTGACTTTAAAAAGTGGTTATTCAACATGAGGCACAATCCATTTGACATTTTGAATCATTTTTTCACCATTTGAAAAAATAATTTTTTTGATGAAAAACGATGACCACAGACCTGTCGAACTTTCTCCACATAGTCAGAAATGGTCATTTTTTATTGTTTTCTTTTTTGACTGTAAATGACTATTAAATGTGAATTATCATGTTTGGAACTAAAATGAAGGTGTTGAGACTCATTTTTCTTCCAGAAATTGGTCGAAATAGAAGCTTCTGAGTAGGAGGAAAAGTCTGTTAAAATGGCAATTTTGGTCACTGTGTGGCTTTAAAAAGTGGTTATTCAACATAAGGCACAATCCTTTTGAAATTTTGAATCATTTTTTCAACATTTGAAAAAAAAATGTTTTGATGAAAAACGATGAACCTGGACCTGTCAAACTTTCTCCAGATGGTCAGAAATGGTCATATTTTAATGTTTTCTCTTTTGACTGTAAAAAACTATTAAATATGAATTATCACTTTTGGAACTAGAATAAGAGTGTTCAGAGTCATTTTTCTGCCAGAAATTGATCGAAATAGAAGCTTCTGAGTAGGAGGAAAAGTCTGTAAAAATGGCAATTTTGGTCACTGTGGGGCTTTAAAAAGTGGTTATTCAACATGAGGCACAATCCTTTTGATATTTTGCATCGTTTTTTCAACATTTGAAAAAATAATTTTTTTGATGAAAAACGATGGCCACAGACCTGTCGAACTTTCTCCACATAGTCAGAAATGGTCATTTTTTATTGTTTTCTTTTTTGACTGTAAATGACTATTAAATGTGAATTATCATGTTTGGAACTAAAATGAAGGTGTTGAGACTCATTTTTCTTCCAGAAATTGGTTGAAATAGAAGCTTCTGATTAGGAGGAAAAGTCTGTTAAAATGGCAATTTTGGTCACTGTGTGGCTTCAAAAAGTGGTTATTCAAAATGAGGCACAATCCATTTGACATTTTGATTAATTGTTTCAACATTCGAAAAAAAAAATGTTTTGATGAAAAGCGATGAACCTGGACCTGTCAAACTTTCTCCAGATGGTCAGAAATTGTCATATTTTAATGTTTTCTCTTTTGACTGTAAATGACTATTAAATATGAATTATCACTTTTGGAACTAAAATAAGAGTGTTTAGAGTCATTTTTCTGCCAGAAATTGATCGAAATTAAAGCTTCTGAGTAGGAGGAAAAGTCTGTAAAAATTGCAATTTTGGTCACTGTGGGGCTTTAAAAAGTGGTTATTCAACATGAGGCACATTCCTTTTGATATTTTGCATCATTTTTTCAACATTTGAAAAAATAAGTTTTTTTGATGAAAACGATGATCCCGGACCTGTCGAACTTTCTCCACATAGTCAGAAATGTTCATTTTTTATTGTTTTCTCTTTTGACTATAAACTACTATTAAATGTGAATTATCGCTTTTGGAACTAAAATAAGTGTGTTTAGAGTTATTTTTCTGCCAGAAATTGGTCGAAATAGAAGCTTCTGAGAAGGAGGAAAAGTCTGTTAAAATGGCAATTTTGGTCACTGTGTGACTTTAAAAAGTGGTTATTCAACATGAGGCACAATCCATTTGACATTTTGAATCATTTTTTCACCATTTGAAAAAATATTTTTTTGATGAAAAATGATGACCTCAGACCTGTCGAACTTTCTCCACATAGTCAGAAATGGTCATTTTTTATAGTTTTCTTTTTTGACTGTAAATGACTATTAAATGTGAATTATCATGTTTGGAACTAAAATGAAGGTGTTTAGAGTCATTTTTCTGACAGAAATTGGTCGAAATAGAAGCTTCTGAGAAGGAGGAAAAGTCTGTTAAAATGGCAATTTTGGTCACTGTGGGGCTTTAAAAAGTGGTTATTCAACATGAGGCACAATCCTTTTGACATTTTGAATCATTTTTTCACCATTTGAAAAAATAATTTTTTTGATGAAAAACGATGACCACAGACCTGTCGAACTTTCTCCACATAGTCAGAAATTGTCATTTTTTATTGTTTTCTTTTTTGACTGTAAATGACTATTAAATGTGAATTATCATGTTTGGAACTAAAATGAAGGTGTTGAGACTCATTTTTCTTCCAGAAATTGGTCGAAATAGAAGCTTCTGAGTAGGAGGAAAAGTCTGTTAAAATGGCAATTTTGGTCACTGTGTGGCTTTAAAAAGTGGTTATTCAACATAAGGCACAATCCTTTTGAAATTTTGAATCATTTTTTCAACATTTGAAAAAAAAATGTTTTGATGAAAAACGATGAACCTGGACCTGTCAAACTTTCTCCAGACGGTCAGAAATGGTCATTTTTTATTCTTTTCTTTTTTGACTGTAAATGACTATTAAATATGAATTATCACTTTTGGAACTAAAATAAGAGTGTTTGAGTCATTTTTCTGCCAGAAATTCATCAAAATAGAAGCTTCAAAGTAGGAGGAAAAGTCTGTAAAAATTGCAATTTTGGTCACTGTGGGGCTTTAAAAAGTGGTTATTCAACACGAGGCACATTCCTTTTGATATTTTGCATCATTTTTTCAACATTTGAAAAAAGAAGTTTTTTTGATGAAAACGATGATCCCGGACCTGTCGAACTTTCTCCACATAGTCAGAAATGTTCATATTTTATTGTTTTCTCTTTTGACTATAAACTACTATTAAATGTGAATTATCGCTTTTGGAACTAAAATAAGTGTGTTTAGAGTTATTTTTCTGCCAGAAATTGGTTGAAATAGAAGCTTCTGAGAAGGAGGAAAAGTCTGTTAAAATGGCAATTTTGGTCACTGTGTGACTTTAAAAAGTGGTTATTCAACATGAGGCACAATCCATTTGACATTTTGAATCATTTTTTCACCATTTGAAAAAATATTTTTTTTGATGAAAAATGATGACCTCAGACCTGTCGAACTTTCTCCACATAGTCAGAAATGGTCATTTTTTATTGTTTTCTTTTTTGACTGTAAATGACTATTAAATGTGAATTATCATGTTTGGAACTAAAATGAAGGTGTTTAGAGTCATTTTTCTGACAGAAATTGGTCGAAATAGAAGCTTCTGAGTAGGAGGAAAAGTCTGTTAAAATGGCAATTTTGGTCACTGTGTGGCTTCAAAAAGTGGTAATTCAAAATGAGGCACAATCCATTTGACATTTTGATTCATTTTTTCACCATTTGAAAAAATAATTTTTTTGATGAAAAACGATGACCACAGACCTGTCGAACTTTCTCCACATAGTCAGAAATGGTCATTTTTATTGTTTTCTCTTTTGACTATAAAAGACTATTAAATGTAAATTATCGCTTTTGGAACTAAAATAAGTGTGTTTAGAGTCATTTTTCTGCCAGAAATTGGTCGAAATAGAAGCTTCTGAGAAGGAGGAAAAGTCTGTTAAAATGGCAATTTTGGTCACTGTGTGGCTTTAAAAAGTGGTTATTCAACATGAGGCACAATCCATTTGACATTTTGATTCATTTTTTCAACATTCGAAAAAAAAAATGTTTTGATGAAAAACGATGAACCTGGACCTGTCAAACTTTCTCCAGATGGTCAGAAATGGTCATTTTTTATTCTTTTCTTTTTTGACTGTAAATGACTATTAAATATGAATAATCACTTTTGGAACTAAAATAAGAGTGTTTGAGTCATTTTTCTGCCAGAAATTCATCAAAATAGAAGCTTCAAAGTAGGAGGAAAAGTCGGTAAAAATTGCAATTTTGGTCACTGTGGGGCTTTAAAAAGTGGTTATTCAACATGAGGCACATTCCTTTTGATATTTTGCATCATTTTTTCAACATTTGAAAAAAGAAGTTTTTTTGATGAAAACGATGATCCCGGACCTGTCGAACTTTCTCCACATAGTCAGAAATGTTCATTTTTTATTGTTTTCTCTTTTGACTATAAACTACTATTAAATGTGAATTATCGCTTTTGGAACTAAAATAAGTGTGTTTAGAGTTATTTTTCTGCCAGAAATTGGTCGAAATAGAAGCTTCTGAGAAGGAGGAAAAGTCTGTTAAAATGGCAATTTTGGTCACTGTGTGACTTTAAAAAGTGGTTATTCAACATGAGGCACAATCCATTTGACATTTTGAATCATTTTTTCACCATTTGAAAAAATATTTTTTTTGAGGAAAAATGATGACCTCAGACCTGTCGAACTTTCTCCACATAGTCAGAAATGGTCATTTTTTATTGTTTTCTTTTTTGACTGTAAATGACTATTAAATGTGAATTATCATGTTTGGAACTAAAATGAAGGTGTTTAGAGTCATTTTTCTGACAGAAATTGGTCGAAATAGAAGCTTCTGAGTAGGAGGAAAAGTCTGTTAAAATGGCAATTTTGGTCACTGTGTGGCTTCAAAAAGTGGTAATTCAAAATGAGGCACAATCCATTTGACATTTTGATTCATTTTTTCACCATTTGAAAAAATAATTTTTTTGATGAAAAACGATGACCACAGACCTGTCGAACTTTCTCCACATAGTCAGAAATTGTCATTTTTATTGTTTTCTCTTTTGACTATAAAAGACTATTAAATGTGAATTATCGCTTTTGGAACTAAAATAAGTGTGTTTAGAGTCATTTTTCTGCCAGAAATTGGTCGAAATAGAAGCTTCTGAGAAGGAGGAAAAGTCTGTTAAAATGGCAATTTTGGTCACTGTGTGGCTTTAAAAAGTGGTTATTCAACATGAGGCACAATCCTTTTGACATTTTGCATCATTTTTTCAACATTTGAAAAAATTATTTTTTGAATGAAAAACGATGACCTCGGACCTGTCGAACTTTCTACAGATGGTCAGAAATGGTCATTTTTTAATGTTTTCCCTTTTGACTGTAAACGACTATTAAATGTGAATTATCGCTTTTGGAACTAAAATAAGTGTGTTTAGAGTCATTTTTCTTCCAGAAATTGGTCGAAATAGAAGCTTCTGAGTGGGAGGAAAAGTCTGTTAAAATGGCAATTTTGGTCACTGTGTGGCTTTAAAAAGTGGTTATTCAACATAAGGCACAATCCTTTTGAAATTTTGAATCATTTTTTCAACATTTGAAAAAAATTTTTTTTGATGAAAAGCGATGAACCTGGACCTGTCAAACTTTCTCCAGATGGTCAGAAATTGTCATATTTTAATGTTTTCTCTTTTGACTGTAAATGACTATTAAATATGAATTATCACTTTTGGAACTAAAATAAGAGTGTTTAGAGTCATTTTTCTGCCAGAAATTGATCGAAATTAAAGCTTCTGAGTAGGAGGAAAAGTCTGTAAAAATTGCAATTTTGGTCACTGTGGGGCTTTAAAAAGTGGTTATTCAACATGAGGCACATTCCTTTTGATATTTTGCATCATTTTTTCAACATTTGAAAAAATAAGTTTTTTTGATGAAAACGATGATCCCGGACCTGTCGAACTTTCTCCACATAGTCAGAAATGTTCATTTTTTATTGTTTTCTCTTTTGACTATAAACTACTATTAAATGTGAATTATCGCTTTTGGAACTAAAATAAGTGTGTTTAGAGTTATTTTTCTACCAGAAATTGGTCGAAATAGAAGCTTCTGAGAAGGAGGAAAAGTCTGTTAAAATGGCAATTTTGGTCACTGTGTGACTTTAAAAAGTGGTTATTCAACATGAGGCACAATCCATTTGACATTTTGAATCATTTTTTCACCATTTGAAAAAATATTTTTTTGATGAAAAATGATGACCTCAGACCTGTCGAACTTTCTCCACATAGTCAGAAATGGTCATTTTTTATAGTTTTCTTTTTTGACTGTAAATGACTATTAAATGTGAATTATCATGTTTGGAACTAAAATGAAGGTGTTTAGAGTCATTTTTCTGACAGAAATTGGTCGAAATAGAAGCTTCTGAGTAGGAGGAAAAGTCTGTTAAAATGGCAATTTTGGTCACTGTGGGGCTTTAAAAAGTGGTTATTCAACATAAGGCACAATCCTTTTGAAATTTTGAATCATTTTTTCAACATTTGAAAAAAAAATGTTTTGATGAAAAACGATGAACCTGGACCTGTCAAACTTTCTCCAGATGGTCAGAAATGGTCATATTTTATTGTTTTCTCTTTTGACTATAAACTACTATTAAATGTGAATTATCGCTTTTGGAACTAAAATAAGTGTGTTTAGAGTTATTTTTCTGCCAGAAATTGGTCGAAATAGAAGCTTCTGAGAAGGAGGAAAAGTCTGTTAAAATGGCAATTTTGGTCACTGTGACTTTAAAAAGTGGTTATTCAACATGAGGCACAATCCATTTGACATTTTGAATCATTTTTTCACCATTTGAAAAAATATTTTTTTTGATGAAAAATGATGACCTCAGACCTGTCGAACTTTCTCCACATAGTCAGAAATGGTCATTTTTTATTGTTTTCTTTTTTGACTGTAAATGACTATTAAATGTGAATTATCATGTTTGGAACTAAAATGAAGGTGTTTAGAGTCATTTTTCTGACAGAAATTGGTCGAAATAGAAGCTTCTGAGTAGGAGGAAAAGTCTGTTAAAATGGCAATTTTGGTCACTGTGTGGCTTCAAAAAGTGGTAATTCAAAATGAGGCACAATCCATTTGACATTTTGATTCATTTTTTCACCATTTGAAAAAATAATTTTTTTGATGAAAAACGATGACCACAGACCTGTCGAACTTTCTCCACATAGTCAGAAATGGTCATTTTTATTGTTTTCTCTTTTGACTATAAAAGACTATTAAATGTAAATTATCGCTTTTGGAACTAAAATAAGTGTGTTTAGAGTCATTTTTCTGCCAGAAATTGGTCGAAATAGAAGCTTATGAGAAGGAGGAAAAGTCTGTTAAAATGGCAATTTTGGTCACTGTGTGGCTTTAAAAAGTGGTTATTCAACATGAGGCACAATCCATTTGACATTTTGATTCATTTTTTCAACATTCGAAAAAAAAAATGTTTTGATGAAAAACGATGAACCTGGACCTGTCAAACTTTCTCCAGATGGTCAGAAATGGTCATTTTTTATTCTTTTCTTTTTTGACTGTAAATGACTATTAAATATGAATAATCACTTTTGGAACTAAAATAAGAGTGTTTGAGTCATTTTTCTGCCAGAAATTCATCAAAATAGAAGCTTCAAAGTAGGAGGAAAAGTCGGTAAAAATTGCAATTTTGGTCACTGTGGGGCTTTAAAAAGTGGTTATTCAACATGAGGCACATTCCTTTTGATATTTTGCATCATTTTTTCAACATTTGAAAAAAGAAGTTTTTTTGATGAAAACGATGATCCCGGACCTGTCGAACTTTCTCCACATAGTCAGAAATGTTCATTTTTTATTGTTTTCTCTTTTGACTATAAACTACTATTAAATGTGAATTATCGCTTTTGGAACTAAAATAAGTGTGTTTAGAGTTATTTTTCTGCCAGAAATTGGTCGAAATAGAAGCTTCTGAGAAGGAGGAAAAGTCTGTTAAAATGGCAATTTTGGTCACTGTGTGACTTTAAAAAGTGGTTATTCAACATGAGGCACAATCCATTTGACATTTTGAATCATTTTTTCACCATTTGAAAAAATATTTTTTTTAAGGAAAAATGATGACCTCAGACCTGTCGAACTTTCTCCACATAGTCAGAAATGGTCATTTTTTATTGTTTTCTTTTTTGACTGTAAATGACTATTAAATGTGAATTATCATGTTTGGAACTAAAATGAAGGTGTTTAGAGTCATTTTTCTGACAGAAATTGGTCGAAATAGAAGCTTCTGAGTAGGAGGAAAAGTCTGTTAAAATGGAAATTTTGGTCACTGTGTGGCTTCAAAAAGTGGTAATTCAAAATGAGGCACAATCCATTTGACATTTTGATTCATTTTTTCACCATTTGAAAAAATAATTTTTTTGATGAAAAACGATGACCACAGACCTGTCGAACTTTCTCCACATAGTCAGAAATTGTCATTTTTATTGTTTTCTCTTTTGACTATAAAAGACTATTAAATGTGAATTATCGCTTTTGGAACTAAAATAAGTGTGTTTAGAGTCATTTTTCTGCCAGAAATTGGTCGAAATAGAAGCTTCTGAGAAGGAGGAAAAGTCTGTTAAAATGGCAATTTTGGTCACTGTGTGGCTTTAAAAAGTGGTTATTCAACATGAGGCACAATCCTTTTGACATTTTGCATCATTTTTTCAACATTTGAAAAAATTATTTTTTGAATGAAAAACGATGACCTCGGACCTGTCGAACTTTCTACAGATGGTCAGAAATGGTCATTTTTTAATGTTTTCCCTTTTGACTGTAAACGACTATTAAATGTGAATTATCGCTTTTGGAACTAAAATAAGTGTGTTTAGAGTCATTTTTCTGCCAGAAAGCCACTATATATGGTTACAGCCCAAGGACTTAGGAGCCAGAAATAGAAGCTTCTGAGAAGGAGGAAAAGTCTGTTAAAATGGCAATTTTGGTCACTGTGTGACTTTAAAAAGTGGTTATTCAACATGAGGCACAATCCATTTGACATTTTGAATCATTTTTTCACCATTTGAAAAAATAATTTTTTTGATGAAAAACGATGACCACAGACCTGTCGAACTTTCTCCACATAGTCAGAAATGGTCATTTTTTATTGTTTTCTTTTTTGACTGTAAATGACTATTAAATGTGAATTATCATGTTTGGAACTAAAATGAAGGTGTTGAGACTCATTTTTCTTCCAGAAATTGGTCGAAATAGAAGCTTCTGAGTGGGAGGAAAAGTCTGTTAAAATGGCAATTTTGGTCACTGTGTGGCTTTAAAAAGTGGTTATTCAACATAAGGCACAATCCTTTTGAAATTTTGAATCATTTTTTCAACATTTGAAAAAAAAATTTTTTGATGAAAAGCGATGAACCTGGACCTGTCAAACTTTCTCCAGATGGTCAGAAATTGTCATATTTTAATGTTTTCTCTTTTGACTGTAAATGACTATTAAATATGAATTATCACTTTTGGAACTAAAATAAGAGTGTTTAGAGTCATTTTTCTGCCAGAAATTGATCGAAATTAAAGCTTCTGAGTAGGAGGAAAAGTCTGTAAAAATTGCAATTTTGGTCACTGTGGGGCTTTAAAAAGTGGTTATTCAACATGAGGCACATTCCTTTTGATATTTTGCATCATTTTTTCAACATTTGAAAAAATAAGTTTTTTTGATGAAAACGATGATCCCGGACCTGTCGAACTTTCTCCACATAGTCAGAAATGTTCATTTTTTATTGTTTTCTCTTTTGACTATAAACTACTATAAAATGTGAATTATCGCTTTTGGAACTAAAATAAGTGTGTTTAGAGTTATTTTTCTACCAGAAATTGGTCGAAATAGAAGCTTCTGAGAAGGAGGAAAAGTCTGTTAAAATGGCAATTTTGGTCACTGTGTGACTTTAAAAAGTGGTTATTCAACATGAGGCACAATCCATTTGACATTTTGAATCATTTTTTCACCATTTGAAAAAATATTTTTTTGATGAAAAATGATGACCTCAGACCTGTCGAACTTTCTCCACATAGTCAGAAATGGTCATTTTTTATAGTTTTCTTTTTTGACTGTAAATGACTATTAAATGTGAATTATCATGTTTGGAACTAAAATGAAGGTGTTTAGAGTCATTTTTCTGACAGAAATTGGTCGAAATAGAAGCTTCTGAGTAGGAGGAAAAGTCTGTTAAAATGGCAATTTTGGTCACTGTGGGGCTTTAAAAAGTGGTTATTCAACATAAGGCACAATCCTTTTGAAATTTTGAATCATTTTTTCAACATTTGAAAAAAAAATGTTTTGATGAAAAACGATGAACCTGGACCTGTCAAACTTTCTCCAGATGGTCAGAAATGGTCATATTTTATTGTTTTCTCTTTTGACTATAAACTACTATTAAATGTGAATTATCGCTTTTGGAACTAAAATAAGTGTGTTTAGAGTTATTTTTCTGCCAGAAATTGGTCAAAATAGAAGCTTCTGAGAAGGAGGAAAAGTCTGTTAAAATGGCAATTTTGGTCACTGTGTGACTTTAAAAAGTGGTTATTCAACATGAGGCACAATCCATTTGACATTTTGAATCATTTTTTCACCATTTGAAAAAATATTTTTTTTGATGAAAAATGATGACCTCAGACCTGTCGAACTTTCTCCACATAGTCAGAAATGGTCATTTTTTATTGTTTTCTTTTTTGACTGTAAATGACTATTAAATGTGAATTATCATGTTTGGAACTAAAATGAAGGTGTTTAGAGTCATTTTTCTGCCAGAAATTCATCAAAATAGAAGCTTCTGAGAAGGAGGAAAAGTCTGTTAAAATGGCAATTTTGGTCACTGTGTGGCTTTAAAAAGTGGTTATTCAACATAAGGCACAATCCTTTTGAAATTTTGAATCATTTTTTCAACATTTGAAAAAAAAATTTTTTGATGAAAAGCGATGAACCTGGACCTGTCAAACTTTCTCCAGATGGTCAGAAATTGTCATATTTTAATGTTTTCTCTTTTGACTGTAAATGACTATTAAATATGAATTATCACTTTTGGAACTAAAATAAGAGTGTTTAGAGTCATTTTTCTGCCAGAAATTGATCGAAATTAAAGCTTCTGAGTAGGAGGAAAAGTCTGTTAAAATGGCAATTTTGGTCACTGTGGGGCTTTAAAAAGTGGTTATTCAACATGAGGCACAATCCTTTTGATATTTTGCATCATTTTTTCAACATTTGAAAAAATAAGCTTTTTTGATGAAAACGATGAATCCGGACCTGTCGAACTTTCTCCACATAGTCGGAAATGGTCATTTTTTATTGTTTTCTCTTTTGACTATAAACGACTATTAAATGTGAATTATCGCTTTCGGAACTAAAATAAGTGTGTTTAGAGTCATTTTTCTGCCAGAAATTGGTTGAAATAGAAGCTTCTGAGAAGGAGGAAAAGTCTGTTAAAATGGCAATTTTGGTCACTGTGTGACTTTAAAAAGTGGTTATTCAACATGAGGCACAATCCATTTGACATTTTGAATCATTTTTTCACCATTTGAAAAAATAATTTTTTTGATGAAAAACGATGACCACAGACCTGTCGAACTTTCTCCACATAGTCAGAAATGGTCATTTTTTATTGTTTTCTTTTTTGACTGTAAATGACTATTAAATGTGAATTATCATGTTTGGAACTAAAATGAAGGTGTTGAGACTCATTTTTCTTCCAGAAATTGGTCGAAATAGAAGCTTCTGAGTAGGAGGAAAAGTCTGTTAAAATGGCAATTTTGGTCACTGTGTGGCTTTAAAAAGTGGTTATTCAACATAAGGCACAATCCTTTTGAAATTTTGAATAATTTTTTCAACATTTGAAAAAAAAATGTTTTGATGAAAAACGATGAACCTGGACCTGTCAAACTTTCTCCAGACGGTCAGAAATGGTCATTTTTTATTCTTTTCTTTTTTGACTGTAAATGACTATTAAATATGAATTATCACTTTTGGAACTAAAATAAGAGTGTTTGAGTCATTTTTCTGCCAGAAATTCATCAAAATAGAAGCTTCAAAGTAGGAGGAAAAGTCTGTAAAAATTGCAATTTTGGTCACTGTGGGGCTTTAAAAAGTGGTTATTCAACACGAGGCACATTCCTTTTAATATTTTGCATCATTTTTTCAACATTTGAAAAAAGAAGTTTTTTTGATGAAAACGATGATCCCGGACCTGTCGAACTTTCTCCACATAGTCAGAAATGTTCATATTTTATTGTTTTCTCTTTTGACTATAAACTACTATTAAATGTGAATTATCGCTTTTGGAACTAAAATAAGTGTGTTTAGAGTTATTTTTCTGCCAGAAATTGGTCGAAATAGAAGCTTCTGAGAAGGAGGAAAAGTCTGTTAAAATGGCAATTTTGGTCACTGTGTGACTTTAAAAAGTGGTTATTCAACATGAGGCACAATCCATTTGACATTTTGAATCATTTTTTCACCATTTGAAAAAATATTTTTTTTGATGAAAAATGATGACCTCAGACCTGTCGAACTTTCTCCACATAGTCAGAAATGGTCATTTTTTATTGTTTTCTTTTTTGACTGTAAATGACTATTAAATGTGAATTATCATGTTTGGAACTAAAATGAAGGTGTTTAGAGTCATTTTTCTGACAGAAATTGGTCGAAATAGAAGCTTCTGAGTAGGAGGAAAAGTCTGTAAAAATGGCAATTTTGGTCACTGTGGGGCTTTAAAAAGTGGTTATTCAACATGAGGCACAATCCTTTTGATATTTTGCATCGTTTTTTCAACATTTGAAAAAATAATTTTTTTGATGAAAAACGATGGCCACAGACCTGTCGAACTTTCTCCACATAGTCAGAAATGGTCATTTTTTATTGTTTTCTTTTTTGACTGTAAATGACTATTAAATGTGAATTATCATGTTTGGAACTAAAATGAAGGTGTTGAGACTCATTTTTCTTCCAGAAATTGGTCGAAATAGAAGCTTCTGATTAGGAGGAAAAGTCTGTTAAAATGGCAATTTTGGTCACTGTGTGGCTTCAAAAAGTGGTTATTCAAAATGAGGCACAATCCATTTGACATTTTGATTAATTGTTTCAACATTCGAAAAAAAAAATGTTTTGATGAAAAGCGATGAACCTGGACCTGTCAAACTTTCTCCAGATGGTCAGAAATTGTCATATTTTAATGTTTTCTCTTTTGACTGTAAATGACTATTAAATATGAATTATCACTTTTGGAACTAAAATAAGAGTGTTTAGAGTCATTTTTCTGCCAGAAATTGATCGAAATTAAAGCTTCTGAGTAGGAGGAAAAGTCTGTAAAAATTGCAATTTTGGTCACTGTGGGGCTTTAAAAAGTGGTTATTCAACATGAGGCACATTCCTTTTGATATTTTGCATCATTTTTTCAACATTTGAAAAAGTAAGTTTTTTTGATGAAAACGATGATCCCGGACCTGTCGAACTTTCTCCACATAGTCAGAAATGTTCATTTTTTATTGTTTTCTCTTTTGACTATAAACTACTATTAAATGTGAATTATCGCTTTTGGAACTAAAATAAGTGTGTTTAGAGTTATTTTTCTGCCAGAAATTGGTCGAAATAGAAGCTTCTGAGAAGGAGGAAAAGTCTGTTAAAATGGCAATTTTGGTCACTGTGTGACTTTAAAAAGTGGTTATTCAACATGAGGCACAATCCATTTGACATTTTGAATCATTTTTTCACCATTTGAAAAAATATTTTTTTGATGAAAAATGATGACCTCAGACCTGTCGAACTTTCTCCACATAGTCAGAAATGGTCATTTTTTATAGTTTTCTTTTTTGACTGTAAATGACTATTAAATGTGAATTATCATGTTTGGAACTAAAATGAAGGTGTTTAGAGTCATTTTTCTGACAGAAATTGGTCGAAATAGAAGCTTCTGAGTAGGAGGAAAAGTCTGTTAAAATGGCAATTTTGGTCACTGTGGGGCTTTAAAAAGTGGTTATTCAACATGAGGCACAATCCTTTTGATATTTTGCATCATTTTTTCAACATTTGAAAAAATAAGCTTTTTTGATGAAAACGATGAATCCGGACCTGTCGAACTTTCTCCACATAGTCAGAAATGGTCATTTTTTATTGTTTTCTCTTTTGACTATAAACGACTATTAAATGTGAATTATCGCTTTTGGAACTAAAATAAGTGTGTTTAGAGTCATTTTTCTGCCAGAAATTGGTTGAAATAGAAGCTTCTGAGAAGGAGGAAAAGTCTGTTAAAATGGCAATTTTGGTCACTGTGTGACTTTAAAAAGTGGTTATTCAACATGAGGCACAATCCATTTGACATTTTGAATCATTTTTTCACCATTTGAAAAAATAATTTTTTTGATGAAAAACGATGACCACAGACCTGTCGAACTTTCTCCACATAGTCAGAAATGGTCATTTTTTATTGTTTTCTTTTTTGACTGTAAATGACTATTAAATGTGAATTATCATGTTTGGAACTAAAATGAAGGTGTTGAGACTCATTTTTCTTCCAGAAATTGGTCGAAATAGAAGCTTCTGAGTAGGAGGAAAAGTCTGTTAAAATGGCAATTTTGGTCACTGTGTGGCTTTAAAAAGTGGTTATTCAACATAAGGCACAATCCTTTTGAAATTTTGAATCATTTTTTCAACATTTGAAAAAAAAATGTTTTGATGAAAAACGATGAACCTGGACCTGTCAAACTTTCTCCAGACGGTCAGAAATGGTCATTTTTTATTCTTTTCTTTTTTGACTGTAAATGACTATTAAATATGAATTATCACTTTTGGAACTAAAATAAGAGTGTTTGAGTCATTTTTCTGCCAGAAATTCATCAAAATAGAAGCTTCAAAGTAGGAGGAAAAGTCTGTAAAAATTGCAATTTTGGTCACTGTGGGGCTTTAAAAAGTGGTTATTCAACACGAGGCACATTCCTTTTGATATTTTGCATCATTTTTTCAACATTTGAAAAAAGAAGTTTTTTTGATGAAAACGATGATCCCGGACCTGTCGAACTTTCTCCACATAGTCAGAAATGTTCATATTTTATTGTTTTCTCTTTTGACTATAAACTACTATTAAATGTGAATTATCGCTTTTGGAACTAAAATAAGTGTGTTTAGAGTTATTTTTCTGCCAGAAATTGGTTGAAATAGAAGCTTCTGAGAAGGAGGAAAAGTCGTTTAAAATGGCAATTTTGGTCACTGTGTGACTTTAAAAAGTGGTTATTCAACATGAGGCACAATCCATTTGACATTTTGAATCATTTTTTCACCATTTGAAAAAATATTTTTTTTGATGAAAAATGATGACCTCAGACCTGTCGAACTTTCTCCACATAGTCAGAAATGGTCATTTTTTATTGTTTTCTTTTTTGACTGTAAATGACTATTAACCCCTTAATTGCTGCCGTCGGCCAACGGTCGTCACGGCCACTACCTCCCCAGTGCTGCGCACGACCGTTGGACGTCCATTCAGCACTAGTTCTAATGGACAGCGCAGCACTGGGGAGGTTTATTTACAAGCTCTAAAGGGGTTAAATGTGAATTATCATGTTTGGAACTAAAATGAAGGTGTTTAGAGTCATTTTTCTGACAGAAATTGGTCGAAATAGAACCTTCTGAGTAGGAGGAAAAGTCTGTTAAAATGGCAATTTTGGTCACTGTGTGGCTTCAAAAAGTGGTAATTCAAAATGAGGCACAATCCATTTGACATTTTGATTCATTTTTTCACCATTTGAAAAAATAATTTTTTTGATGAAAAACGATGACCACAGACCTGTCGAACTTTCTCCACATAGTCAGAAATGGTCATTTTTATTGTTTTCTCTTTTGACTATAAAAGACTATTAAATGTAAATTATCGCTTTTGGAACGAAAATAAGTGTGTTTAGAGTCATTTTTCTGCCAGAAATTGGTCGAAATAGAAGCTTCTGAGAAGGAGGAAAAGTCTGTTAAAATGGCAATTTTGGTCACTGTGTGGCTTTAAAAAGTGGTTATTCAACATGAGGCACAATCCATTTGACATTTTGATTCATTTTTTCAACATTCGAAAAAAAAAATGTTTTGATGAAAAACGATGAACCTGGACCTGTCAAACTTTCTCCAGATGGTCAGAAATGGTCATTTTTTATTCTTTTCTTTTTTGACTGTAAATGACTATTAAATATGAATAATCACTTTTGGAACTAAAATAAGAGTGTTTGAGTCATTTTTCTGCCAGAAATTCATCAAAATAGAAGCTTCAAAGTAGGAGGAAAAGTCGGTAAAAATTGCAATTTTGGTCACTGTGGGGCTTTAAAAAGTGGTTATTCAACATGAGGCACATTCCTTTTGATATTTTGCATCATTTTTTCAACATTTGAAAAAAGAAGTTTTTTTGATGAAAACGATGATCCCGGACCTGTCGAACTTTCTCCACATAGTCAGAAATGTTAATTTTTTATTGTTTTCTCTTTTGACTATAAACTACTATTAAATGTGAATTATCGCTTTTGGAACTAAAATAAGTGTGTTTAGAGTTATTTTTCTGCCAGAAATTGGTCGAAATAGAAGCTTCTGAGAAGGAGGAAAAGTCTGTTAAAATGGCAATTTTGGTCACTGTGTGACTTTAAAAAGTGGTTATTCAACATGAGGCACAATCCATTTGACATTTTGAATCATTTTTTCACCATTTGAAAAAATATTTTTTTTGAGGAAAAATGATGACCTCAGACCTGTCGAACTTTCTCCACATAGTCAGAAATGGTCATTTTTTATTGTTTTCTTTTTTGACTGTAAATGACTATTAAATGTGAATTATCATGTTTGGAACTAAAATGAAGGTGTTTAGAGTCATTTTTCTGACAGAAATTGGTCGAAATAGAAGCTTCTGAGTAGGAGGAAAAGTCTGTTAAAATGGCAATTTTGGTCACTGTGTGGCTTCAAAAAGTGGTAATTCAAAATGAGGCACAATCCATTTGACATTTTGATTCATTTTTTCACCATTTGAAAAAATAATTTTTTTGATGAAAAACGATGACCACAGACCTGTCGAACTTTCTCCACATAGTCAGAAATGGTCATTTTTTATTGTTTTCTTTTTTGACTGTAAATGACTATTAAATGTGAATTATCATGTTTGGAACTAAAATGAAGGTGTTTAGAGTCATTTTTCTGACAGAAATTGGTCGAAATAGAAGCTTCTGAGTAGGAGGAAAAGTCTGTTAAAATGGCAATTTTGGTCACTGTGTGGCTTCAAAAAGTGGTTATTCAAAATGAGGCACAATCCATTTGACATTTTGATTCATTTTTTCAACATTCGAAAAAAAAAATGTTTTGATGAAAAACGATGAACCTGGACCTGTCAAACTTTCTCCAGATGGTCAGAAATGGTCATATTTTAATGTTTTCTCTTTTGACTGTAAATGAATATTAAATATGAATTATCACTTTTGGAACTAAAATAAGAGTGTTTAGAGTCATTTTTCTGCCAGAAATTGATCGAAATTAAAGCTTCTGAGTAGGAGGAAAAGTCTGTAAAAATTGCAATTTTGGTCACCGTGGGGCTTTAAAAAGTGGTTATTCAACATGAGGCACAATCCTTTTGATATTTTGCATCAGTTTTTCAACATTTGAAAAAATAAGTTTTTTTGATGAAAACGATGATCCCGGACCTGTCGAACTTTCTCCACATAGTCAGAAATGTTCATTTTTTATTGTTTTCTCTTTTGACTATAAACTACTATTAAATGTGAATTATCGCTTTTGGAACTAAAATAAGTGTGTTTAGAGTCATTTTTCTGCCAGAAATTGGTCGAAATAGAAGCTTCTGAGTAGGAGGAAAAGTCTGTTAAAATAGCAATTTTGGTCACTGTGTGGCTTCAAAAAGTGGTTATTCAACATAAGGCACAATCCTTTTGAAATTTTGAAATATTTTTTCAACATTTGAAAAAAAAATTTTTTTGATGAAAAACGATGAACCTGGACCTGTCAAACTTTCTCCAGATGGTCAGAAATGGTCATATTTTAATGTTTTCTCTTTTGACTGTAAATGACTATTAAATATGAATTATCACTTTTGGAACTAAAATAAGAGTGTTTAGAGTCATTTTTCTGCCAGAAATTGGTCAAAATAGAAGCTTCTGAGTAGGAGGAAAAGTCTGTTAAAATGGCAATTTTGGTCACTGTGTGGCTTCAAAAAGTGGTTATTCAAAATGAGGCACAATCCATTTGACATTTTGATTCAATTTTTTCAACATTCGAAAAAAAAAATGTTTTGATGAAAAACGATGAACCTGGACCTGTCAAACTTTCTCCAGATGGTCAGAAATGGTCATATTTTAATGTTTTCTCTTTTGACTGTAAATGACTATTAAATATGAATTATCACTTTTGGAACTAAAATAAGAGTGTTTAGAGTCATTTTTCTGCCAGAAATTGATCGAAATTAAAGCTTCTGAGTAGGAGGAAAAGTCTGTAAAAATTGCAATTTTGGTCACTGTGGGGCTTTAAAAAGTGGTTATTCAACATGAGGCACAATCCTTGTGATATTTTGCATCAGTTTTTCAACATTTGAAAAAATAAGTTTTTTTGATGAAAACGATGATCCCGGACCTGTCGAACTTTCTCCACATAGTCAGAAATGTTCATTTTTTATTGTTTTCTCGTTTGACTATAAACTACTATTAAATGTGAATTATCGCTTTTGGAACTATAATAAGTGTGTTTAGAGTCATTTTTCTGCCAGAAATTGGTCGAAATAGAAGCTTCTGAGTAGGAGGAAAAGTCTGTTAAAATAGCAATTTTGGTCACTGTGTGGCTTCAAAAAGTGGTTTTTCAAAATGAGGCACAATCCTTTTGAAATTTTGAATCATTTTTTCAACATTTGAAAAAATAATGTTTTGATGAAAAACGATGAACCTGGACCTGTCAAACTTTCTCCAGATGGTCAGAAATGGTCATATTTTAATGTTTTCTCTTTTGACTGTAAATGACTATTAAATATGAATTATCACTTTTGGAACTAAAATAAGAGTGTTTAGAGTCATTTTTCTGCCAGAAATTGGTCAAAATAGAAGCTTCTGAGTAGGAGGAAAAGTCTGTTAAAATGGCAATTTTGGTCACTGTGTGGCTTCAAAAAGTGGTTATTCAAAATGAGGCACAATCCATTTGACATTTTGATTCATTTTTTCAACATTCGAAAAAAAATTTTTTTGATGAAAAACGATGAACCTGGACCTGTCAAACTTTCTCCAGATGGTCAGAAATGGTCATATTTTAATGTTTTCTCTTTTGACTGTAAATGACTATTAAATATGAATTATCACTTTTGGAACTAAAATAAGAGTGTTTAGAGTCATTTTTCTGCCAGAAATTGATCGAAATTAAAGCTTCTGAGTAGGAGGAAAAGTCTGTAAAAATTGCAATTTTGGTCACTGTGGGGCTTTAAAAAGTGGTTATTCAACATGAGGCACAATCCTTTTGATATTTTGCATCAGTTTTTCAACATTTGAAAAAATAAGTTTTTTTGATGAAAACGATGATCCTGGACCTGTCGAACTTTCTCCACATAGTCAGAAATGTTCATTTTTTAATGTTTTCTCGTTTGACTATAAACTACTATTAAATGTGAATTATCGCTTTTGGAACTAAAATAAGAGTGTTCAGAGTCATTTTTCTGCCAGAAATTGATCGAAATAGAAGCTTCTGAGTAGGAGGAAAAGTCTGTAAAAATGGCAATTTTGGTCACTGTGGGGCTTTAAAAAGTGGTTATTCAACATGAGGCACAATGCTTTTGATATTTTGCATCGTTTTTTCAACATTTGAAAAAATAATTTTTTTGATGAAAAACGATGGCCACAGACCTGTCGAACTTTCTCCAGATGGTCAGAAATGGTCATTTTTTATTCTTTTCTTTTTTGACTGTAAATGACTATTAAATATGAATTATCACTTTTGGAACTAAAATGAAGGTGTTTAGAGTCATTTTTCTGCCAGAAATTGGTCGAAATAGAAGCTACTGAGTAGGAGAAAAAGTCTGTAAAAATTGCAATTTTTGGTCACTTTGGGGCTTTAACAAGTGGTATCATCGTTTTCATCAAAAAAACTTATTTTTTCAAATGTTGAAAAAATGATGCAAAATATCAAAAGGATTGTGCCTCATGTTGAGGCACAATCCTTTTGATATTTTGCATCATTTTTTCAACATTTGAAAAAATAAGTTTTTTTGATGAAAACGATGATCCTGGACCTGTCGAACTTTCTCCACATAGTCAGAAATGTTCATTTTTTATTGTTTTCTCTTTTGACTATAAACTACTATTAAATGTGAATTATCGCTTTTGGAACTAAAATAAGTGTGTTTAGAGTCATTTTTCTGCCAGAAATTGGTCGAAATAGAAGCTTCTGAGAAGGAGGAAAAGTCTGTTAAAATGGCAATTTTGGTCACTGTGTGGCTTTAAAAAGTGGTTATTCAACATAAGGCACAATCCTTTTGAAATTTTGAATCATTTTTTCAACATTTGAAAAAAAAAATTTTTGATGAAAAACGATGAACCTGGACCTGTCAAACTTTCTCCAGATGGTCAGAAATGGTCATATTTTAATGTTTTCTCTTTTGACTGTAAATGACTATTAAATATGAATTATCACTTTTGGAACTAAAATAAGAGTGTTTAGAGTCATTTTTCTGCCAGAAATTGGTCGAAATAGAAGCTTCTGAGTAGGAGGAAAAGTCTGTTAAAATGGCAATTTTGGTCACTGTGTGGCTTCAAAAAGTGGTTATTCAAAATGAGGCACAATCCATTTGACATTTTGATTCATTTTTTCAACATTCGAAAAAAAAATGTTTTGATGAAAAACGATGAACCTGGACCTGTCAAACTTTCTCCAGATGGTCAGAAATGGTCATATTTTAATGTTTTCTCTTTTGACTGTAAATAACTATTAAATATGAATTATCACTTTTGGAACTAAAATAAGAGTGTTCAGAGTCATTTTTCTGCCAGAAATTGATCGAAATAGAAGCTTCTGAGTAGGAGGAAAAGTCTGTAAAAATGGCAATTTTGTTCACTGTGGGGCTTTAAAAAGTGGTTATTCAACATGAGGCACAATCCTTTTGATATTTTGCATCGTTTTTTCAACATTTGAAAAAATAATTTTTTTGATGAAAAACGATGGCCACAGACCTGTCGAACTTTCTCCACATAGTCAGAAATGGTCATTTTTTATTGTTTTCTTTTTTGACTGTAAATGACTATTAAATGTGAATTATCATGTTTGGAACTAAAATGAAGGTGTTTAGAGTCATTTTTCTGACAGAAATTGGTCGAAATAGAAGCTACTGAGTAGGAGGGAAAGTCTGTTAAAATGGCAATTTTGGTCACTGTGTGGCTTCAAAAAGTGGTTATTCAAAATGAGGCACAATCCATTTGACATTTTGATTCATTGTTTCAACATTCGAAAAAAAAATGTTTTGATGAAAAACGATGAACCTGGACCTGTCAAACTTTCTCCAGATGGTCAGAAATGGTCATTTTTTATTCTTTTCTTTTTTGACTGTAAATGACTATTAAATATGAATTATCACTTTTGGAACTAAAATAAGAGTGTTTAGAGTCATTTTTCTGCCAGAAATTCATCAAAATAGAAGCTTCAAAGTAGGAGAAAAAGTCTGTAAAAATTGCAATTTTTGGTCTCTTTGGGGCTTTAACAAGTGGTATCATCGTTTTCATCAAAAAAACTTATTTTTTCAAATGTTGAAAAAATGATGCAAAATATCAAAAGGATTGTGCCTCATGTTGAGGCACAATCCTTTTGATATTTTGATATTTTGCATCATTGACCAAAAATTGCAATTTTTACAGACTTTTTCTCCTACTTTGAAGCTTCTATTTTGATGAATTTCTGGCAGAAAAATGACTCTAAACACTCTTATTTTAGTTCCAAAAGTGATAATTCATATTTAATAGTCATTTACAGTCAAAAGAGAAAACATTAAAATATAACCATTTCTGACCATCTGGAGAAAGTTTGACAGGTGCGGGTTCATCGTTTTTCATCAAAACATTTTTTTTTTCGAATGTTGAAAAAATGAATCAAAATGTCAAATGGATTGTGCCTCATTTTGAATAACCACTTTTTGAAGCCACAGTGACCAAAATTGCCATTTTAACAGACTTTTCCTCCTACTCAGAAGCTTCTATTTCGACCAATTTCTGTCAGAAAAATGACTCTAAACACCTTCATTTTAGTTCCAAACATGATAATTCACATTTAATAGTCATTTACAGTCAAAAAAGAAAACAATAAAAAATGACCATTTCTGACTATGTGGAGAAAGTTCGACAGGTCTGAGGTCATCATTTTTCATCAAAAAAATATTTTTTCAAATGGTGAAAAAATGATTCAAAATGTCAAATGGATTGTGCTAGTGCTGGGGAGGTTGAGTGATCAAATGGATAATGAAGCACTCATTGTTTGTGAAAATACCCCTCACACACCAACAGGCCCCTTGGTGTCATGCTTCATCATCGGGGTCTTCGCACCCCTCTATCGGGATGCGGCGTGCTGCGACCTACGGCTACGCGGGAGCACTACAGGTGTTGGCTATGTGTGGTGTCCAGTGTGTGGGTAATATTTATAAGTGAGTAGGGTGTGCGGTGAAAGTTAAAAAGTACCTGGCGCTAGAGTGAAAAAGAAATTTTTATTCTGTGCTCTGGCTGGTACTGTTAAAAGAAAGTGCAGGGTGAGGTCTGACCTGTTATGTTAATGAACAGGACCTCTGGTGTGCTTTTTGTGTCGACATGTTTCGGAGACAAGCTCCTTCTTCAGGACAGGGGCACAAACTCCCTTCCCTACTCACGTCTTTTTTACATAAAAAGTGTATTTACATAAAAAGTGAAAAATTTAAATTGGCTAAGTTATTGTTATTGTTAATGTTAATATGGATTTATATAGCGCCGGGTCACCTACAGGTCTCAGGGCGCTTTGACCACAGAACATAACATCCGAGAAAAAGAAAGGGTGGAGTGCCTAAGCTGGACTGAGTGCTGTTCGGAACAAATTGGTCTTCAAGGCTTTCCTGAAGCGGAGTAGATTCTCCTCCTTCCGGAGTGTTTCAGGCAGGGCATTCCAAAGCTTCGGTAATAGAACCGAAAAAGATCTCCCTCCCATTGTGGCCAGCTTAAAACGAGGACATACAAGGAGTTTGGCATCAGAGGACCTGAGATTTCTTTCCGGTCTATATATCTCGATCCGTTCCTTGATGTAGGTCGGGGCCTTCCCGTAAATGGCTTTGTGGGCTATGCAGAGGCCTTTGAAAACAGACCTCTGTCCGGTTGGTAGCCAATGTAGACTTTTTAATAGTGGAGAGGCATGCGTTCTCCGCGGGAGATTGAAGATAAGTCTCGCGGCGTCGTTTAAGACTACCTGAAGTCTGTTTGTTAATATTTTTGGCAGGCCTAGGTAGAGCGCATTGCCATAATCGAGTCTTGACACTATGGTGGCCGAGACCACTGTGCGTAGCATCGACTGGGAGAGAAGAGGGACTAGTTTACGCAACTGTCTTAGAAGACCTGTACAAGTGCCAACCACGGTGGAAACCTGGTTGGTCATTGAGAGGCCGCTGTCCAATTTAATACCCAGACTTTTGACCGTGGCTGCTGGCTGTGGGGTTGGGCCCAACTCCTGGGGCCAGTACATATCGCTCCAGGAGGAGCACTTAGATGGTATTATCGGCACCTCTGTCTTTTCCGGGTTGATTTTGAGCTGGTTGATGGACATCCAGTGGACCGTGTATCTGAGTATATCTTGCGCATGCAACTGGGCATGTGTTGTATCATCTATGCCCAGCAGCAGCTGTGTGTCGTCGGCATAATGAAATACCCGGCAGCCCATTCCCGCTAGTGTGTTAATCAGGGGCTGTAGATATATGTTAAACAGGAGTGGGGATAGTGCTGAGCCCTGGGGGACGCCACAAGTCAGGCTTCCCACTCCTGATACACTATCACCCATCTGGATTCTCTGCGTTCTCCCAGATAGAATTTTTTTTTTATTTTTTTATTTTTGGCGATTTTTAGAGCGCGCAAATACCCTAGGGTGTCTCGGCGCTGTAGTTGCAGATCACTCCAGAGGAGGGGGGATTAGGCAGGGAACAACCATGTCTTTAGTTGTTTTCTAAATTTAAGAAGGGTCGGAGCACACTTGATGTTTAGAGGAAGTGCATTCCACAGTATGGCTGTGGCCACGGAGAAACGTTTGTCGCCCCAGTTGGCCCTTCTTGTACGGGGGACCATGAGTAGGTGCGCTGAGGATGACCGCAGGGTTCGTGAATGTTCAAGCGGTCGGAAGGCTCTTCTTAAGAATAGAGGTCCTTGGTCGTGAATAGCCTTATATGCAATGCATAAAGATTTAAACTTGATGCGGCTCCTCACAGGTAGCCAATGTAGTTGTCGGATGTAGGGGGAAACCGATGCAAATCTAGGGATAGATAGCAGTGTTCTGGCTGCTGCATTCTGGACAGTTTGCAGTTTATTAAGAACCTTTTGTTGTGTGTTGAGTAATAATGCGTTGCAGTAATCTGTTTTGGAGAATATTAATGCACTGACCAAGGTTTTGCCTGCATGTGGCGGTAGGTATGGGATTAGTTTTTTTATACTTTTTAGTACGTAGAAGGAAGAGGAAACCACAGCATTGACATGTTGCTGGAATGTCAGCTTGTTATCGAAGATAACGCCCAAGTTGCATACCTTCGTCACAGGTTCTGGAGGTTGTCCCATCTGGTGAGGCCACCATTGAGGGGACCAGGTTGGTTGAAGCCTCCCGAATGTCATCACTTCTGTCTTATCAGAATTGAGTTTAAGACAGTTGGATGACATCCAGGAGCTTATTGCCTTCATTCCCATTTGGAAATTGGCTGCTACCGAGATTCCGTCATTGTATATTGACAACACCAGTTGGGTGTCGTCAGCGTAGGTAGTGAGGGAGATTCCATAGGATTTTATGACCCTCGCCAGGTCCGACACATAGATATTAAATAGTGTCGGACTTAGCGAGGATCCCTGTGGTACTCCACATGGCAAGGAAAAGGTCTGGGATGTGAAATTGCCTAGTTTCACTGTTTGTGGACGGTTTGATAGGAATGAAGCCAGGAGGTTTTTTGCTTTGCTTGTGATTCCTAAGGCTTCGACACGGTCGATCAAGGTGGCGTGGTCGACCGTGTCGAAGGCCGCAGATAGATCCAGGAGGACCAGAACTGCTGCTCCTCCGCTGTCCATCGTAGACCTAATCTCATCTGCTGCTTTTAGCAGTGCCGTCTCTGTTCCAGCCACCGAAGGGCTAGACCCTGGATCCCGAACCCAGCCAGCCTGTTCAGCAGGATGGGATGGCTGACAGTATCGAACGCCGCTGATAGGTCTAGCAGAATCAGGGCGCTCGGCCTTTTACTGTCAGCCATCCTTCTGAGCTCATCCAGCACCGAGAGCATGACCAACTCGGTGCTGTGGTGTGCACGAAAGCCTGCCTGCCTCTCATGGAGTAGATGGTTAGACTCCAGATAGCTTGACAGAGATTTTAGTACATGCTGTTCGAGTACTTTAGACAGGAAGGGCAGCTGGGATATGGGTCGATCATTTTTTAAGGCATTGGGGTCTACCCCCACTTTTTTTAACAGCGGTCTTACACGGGCTTCCTTGAAGCCAATTGGGAGCCTGCCAGTACTTAGGGATTTATTAAGTGTGGCTAGAATATGGTTCTCTAAAATTGGGCCTGCCAAGCAAAAAATGCTTGGGGGGCAAGGATCTGCTGGAGAGCCCGATTTCGTCTTTCTCATCAGTGACTCAAGGGTTAGCAGATCCATGGGGGGAAATGATAATAAGCAGCTAACCGTTGGCTCTAGATCGATATGCTGCTCAGTTAAACTGCCCCCCGTGCTTTTTATTTCACGCCTGATAATGTCAACCTTATCCAAGAAATATTTCTGGAAGGTGTCACAGTCTATGCTACTTTCTGCATCTTGGGCTCTTTTTGTTAGTTCTTTCAGAATTTTGAATGTTTCCTTTTGAACATTATTCGCCTGATTTATACGGACCTCGTAGAATGCGGCTTTAGTTGTCTGGATAGATTTTTTGTAACTACGGAACGCCGTTTTGTATTGTTCGCAAGTGGCTATATCCTTATTCCTTCTCCAGTTTCTCTCTATGTTGCGCAAGGCCTTCCTTTGGTCCCTCAAGGCAGATGTGAACCAAGGGGCTCCCTTTTTCCCACTATTTTTTGTCTGAAGTTTCTCAGGGGCTATCTGATCAATGGCCTTTACCAGATAGTCCATCATGTCTTGACAATCCTGATCTACATCTTGATTAAACATTATTGGCTGGGCAATTCCTCTAAGTGATGTAGTCAGTGTATCTTGGTTTACGTTTTTCCACTGACGGGTCAATCTGGTTTTAGGTACTGGACGTGAGGGTATGGTGTCCAAAGGGATGTCACAGTAGATCAGATGGTGGTCTGACCACATACAAGGAAGGATTCCGACTAGTACCACCCTGAGATGTGTGGTCCATATCAAATCCAGGGTATGGCCTTTTATATGGGTGGGGGCATTCACAAGCTGCCTAAATCCTAGAGAAGACATGGTTGTCTCTAGGGTGTTGGCTGCTGGCTGTTTCCTATCTTTGTCCCAGTGAAAATTGAAGTCTCCTGTGACTATGACGTTTCTATATCTGGAGCACATGTCGGATGCGTAGGTCATAAAGGAATCATTAAAGCCTGGGGTTGCGTTGGGGGGGCGGTAAACTGTGAGAACTATAACACACATGTTATCGAACATAATTTTTATCGCCAGCAGGTCGGCTAAGTCCGCTGACTCCGCCAGTATTTTAGTCACTGCTAGATGTTTCTTAAAAATTATTGCCACCCCTCCCCCTCGGGTGTTCCCTGTTCGATTCTGCCAGTGGATGTCATAATTTTGAGGGACAGCGGCTATAATGTCGGGTAGGGAGTTATCCCCCATCCAGGTCTCGGATAAGGTCAGGATGTCAATGTTTTCGCCCTGTAGTAGAGTGCATATCTCGAGGCTATGACAGCATAGCGACCTAGTATTAAGGCTGACAAGCTTTAAAATATGCGGGGGGGCTCGGGACATACCTATCAGCTGTGCCTGAATGGATAGTTCCTCGATGCGTGTGCCTACAGCGGTCTGCTAGAGGCACAATGACCTGTAGAAAGACAAAAGACAAAAAAATATATGTCACCTAATGGTTACCCATGTAGCGGGTAGTTCAAGCAGGTGCAGTCACCTGGAACCTGACCATTTTGCTTATATTAAGCTTTGAAAAATAAAATAAACGACTCACAACACAAACAACATAAAACACATAGGATACTAGGTTTTTTACTGTAAGTTCTTTCATACTTCTGAAGCTTAATTTGCTGGCTTCATGAGCAAGTGGGACGTCGGGGTGTTGCATCAATGGCTATCTGTAGTGAAGAATGAGGCATTTATAATTCATTCTATTGCACTTACTTAATTAGATGGTTATAGGTTCTCGTGGTCTAAAGCTGTTTTTCGCCATTGATACTCACAGACTCAGGACGCTCTGGTCACCGTCTTACCCCGCACGCTACTCCGCTGATGTGGAGACAGGTAGCGGTGATCGTATATTTATAGCCCACTTCGTTAATTAGGCGGAAGCAAAGATCATCCCATGTATGGGTATTCCGCCCTGTGGCCATACAGGGCGTCTGCATGTTGCAAGCGAGGTACCATGCGATCAGTGTCTGCGAGTGCCGCTAGTCGGTAGTGAGCATGCGCAACCTCTTCACACTGATCTAAACAACATGCTTGCTCAGAAGCTGTCTATGCTTCGCGCATGCGCAGTTCATGTGCGCACGTCAGGCTAGGTGGCCACAGTGCGCGTGTGAGGTCTGTAGAGTCCCGATCTTGTCACGGTCTAGACGGAAAGACTAGTGTGACTCACTATTGGCATCATACTGCTTGGTAGAATCCAGGTTCGTAACGGCAATGTCCTAATAGGCAGGCTACCCTTGATCATCCCAATGTGCGTGGTATGATTGGGATTATGGTGGCATGGTTGTATTCCAAAGGCTGGACGATCGTCCAGTTTAGTGTGTATCTATACAGCGGACCATATGCATGATTTTGGAGTCTCAGATACTTGGAAAAAATGGTCCTATTATATCTAACCCACCAAACCAATTTGTTAATGGTGCACAATCATTATTCAGTGGTCTCATTATACCGACAATTGGCTCCATGGGACGTCATCGTTAAGCCCATGTAGATGGGTGCCCAGACGGAACACCCAACGTTGTTCCTTTTGAAAGAGGCCCACATCAGATGGTAGCTGTTCAATGATGGTCCATTTTAGATCGTTTACGCAATGCTGGGAGGTCAGGAAATGAGCAGCCATTTTAGTAGTACTTTTTTTACAACGCACATTACTCTTATGTTCATTCATTCGCGTTTTTATGGCTCGTGTGGTCATGCCCACATATTCCAGATTGCATGGGCATTTTATGAGATAGATTACATTCCTTGAATTACAATTAGTGAACCTCCTTTGTTCCCATGTTGAGCCATTGCTGAAGTTGAGTCTGGTACTTTTCGTGGTGAGATGACAGCTGCTGCAGTTCCCGCATGGGTAATGTCCTTGGATACTCATTGTTGGTTGTGTTGGTACCATTGTCGTTTTCGGTCGGGTATTAACCAAAATGTCTTTGAGATTACGCCCCCTGCGGTGTGCGAACATCGGTTTTTCCAGGTTTAGTTCGCCGCATGTAAGTATTTTCCAATGCCTGTTAACTAATTTGGACACCTCATTTGACACCGTGTTATACGTTGTGATACAGATGGGTCGTTTGTTTTCAGTAGGATCCTTGATTCGTTCCTCCAATAACGCCTCTCTGTTATTGTTTTTCGCCCTCTTGAACGCTTTGTTAATAATCCTGTTCGGATATTCACGTGATTTGAGTTTCTCTTTCAAATCTTCCGCCTGTTTTTTAAAATGGCACAAATCTGTACAATTACGCCTTAGGCGTAAAAACTGCCCATATGGCAAGTTTTCACGCAGGTGTCGGGGGTGAAAACTGTCGTACCTCAATAAACAGTTTCTAGAGGTTGGCTTGAAATGAGTTGTGGTTTTCAACATCCCTGCCTCCGCATAAATGTTGAGGTCCAGAAACACCAAGGACTGGTTTGAAATAGTGATTGTGAATTTCAAAAAAGCGTTCTGGTTATTGAGCCATTCCAAAAAAGTCATTGCGGACAGATGATCACCTTCCCATACCACCAGAATGTCGTCAATGTACCTCTTCCAGCATTTTATCTTGGACCTGTATGGATTCTGTTCATGCAGGATTTTGCTCGTCTCCAGGTGATGCACATAGAGACCAGCCAGGCTAGGAGCAAATGTGCTTCCCATGCTGGTCCCATGGCATTGTTGGTATATGGTGGTCTTATACTGAAAAAAGTTTTTTTGCAGTGCCAAGGAGATGCATTCCAAAACCAATCCTCGAGGAGTTTGATATTTCCATGGTGTGGAGAAGAGCACCTCCTCAATTATTAGTAGTGTTTCGTCATGAGGGAGGCTGGTGTACAGGCTCTCCACATCGAGTGAAAGTAGTAGCTGTGTATTTGGATCAAAAGTTGTATTTTGTAGGAGTTGTAAAACGGCCTTGGTGCCTTTTAAATAAGTACTGGTTGATTGCACTAGAGGTCTCAAAAAAGCGTCAGCGAATTTCGACAGAGGTTCCAATATCGAGCCGATGCCCGAGATTATTGGTCGGCCAGGTGGGTGGTTAAGGTCCTTGTGGATTTTAGGAATGCTGTAAAAATAGGGGATGCGTGGTCTTTTCTGTGTTAGGAATTCTCCTTCCTTTTTGCTTAACCAATCATGCGTTACGCCTTCCTCTACCATCCCACCAATTTTGATACGAAGGCTCTCCGTGGGGTCTTGTTGCAGTACCATGTAATTGCGTCTGTCCGATAGTAGTCTTAGACACTCGTTGTCATAGTATTCTGTGGATTGTAACACAATGGCACCTCCCTTATCAGCTGGCTTAATGACTATGCTGGCATCTTCCGCTAGGGTTCTCAAGGCAAGTTGTTCTTCCTTTGTTGTATTGTGGAAGGTGCGTGTGGATGAAACATCCAGTTTGTTGACATCCGTTAGCACCGCTTTTTCAAAAGCCAGTAACTCGATAGGGAGTGCTGAATCGGGAGGGGTAAAGGTCGACTTGGGTCTCAAACCTGTATCGGTTGTCATGGCTGGTGTCGGTTTGTCCATAAAGAAGGCCTGAAGTTTCAATTTTCGGACAAATTCCTTCATTTCCAGGTTCACTTTAAACATGTCCGGTCTTTGTGTCGGTACAAAGCCCAAACCTTTGTTCAGTACTTGCTGCTCGATATTTGTTAGGGGTTTGGATGTTAAATTCACAACTAGGTCCCTCTCTGGTTGCTGGTTGATGCTTGGTTGGGCAGGGAGCCTGTCATGCTCCTGGTTTGTCGGGGGTTTCCTTGGTCTGCCTCTTCCCATGTTACGTTGTTGCCTTTCCGGTTCCTCCCCCGTGTCCCCGGGCGGGAGCCTAAAAAAGGCTGTTGACCGTAGAAGGCTCCATTGAAGTCCTGGTTCCATTGTGGGAAACCTTGGGCATCTGTAGGGTGATTAAACTGGAATGGCTGGAAAGGTGGTGGTCCCATGTATGGTGGGTACTGCTGTTGATAACCTCTCCACCCACGTTGTCTTGGAAATTGTTGTCTCCTCTGTCTCCAACCACCTCGGTTCTGGCGATTCCTCCTGCCACCGCTGGAATTTGAACTGGCGGTACTGTTGTCAGACGCATCACTATCTGTGTCATTTCTTGTAGAGACATAATCAGCTTTGGTGTATGGATAAGTCCCTTCAGGTGTAAATTTTTCTTTATCCTTAGCCAGTTTATTGAGCTTACTTTGTTTCAGTGTGAACTCGAACTCTGTCATTTGCTGGTTAAGTTCGTCTAGTCTGTTTTTGAGCTCGTCGGTTGACATATATGTGTTGAGTTTGACCTCAATCTTACCAATGTCAATTTTTTGATATAGTCTAGGCAGCGTGCAGCTGCGGGAGTTATACCCCCGAACTCTCCCCACAACACATAATTACACACACTAGGTACCTGTAGACCACAGCGGTCTAATAACATGGAGGACGAACATGGTCTAACTTTTGACATGGACGAAATTGATAGAATCCTGGCAGCAGTCAACCCTTTTGAAGGACTGACCAACCCTGAACCCGGCCCGAACATTGACGACTGGAACGAACTAGTGAAATTGAGACGGAATCAGATAAAAGCAGCACTACACGGTCTGATAATGACACAATACCTAAGGAACAAGATGGGACCTCCGGGTCTGATTGTAAAAAACGAACCCTTCATTTTTCAAACGGACATGCAGTTCAAGAAGGAATGGTCATTAATTTCTTGGCACTGTACCAGGGACTGGTTAGTTTTGATCATAAAGACAGCAACCAGGATCACACAGGAACTAAAAATTGACATTGGTAAGATTGAGGTCAAACTCAACACATATATGTCAACCGACGAGCTCAAAAACAGACTAGACGAACTTAACCAGCAAATGACAGAGTTCGAGTTCACACTGAAACAAAGTAAGCTCAATAAACTGGCTAAGGATAAAGAAAAATTTACACCTGAAGGGACTTATCCATACACCAAAGCTGATTATGTCTCTACAAGAAATGACACAGATAGTGATGCGTCTGACAACAGTACCGCCAGTTCAAATTCCAGCGGTGGCAGGAGGAATCGCCAGAACCGAGGTGGTTGGAGACAGAGGAGACAACAATTTCCAAGACAACGTGGGTGGAGAGGTTATCAACAGCAGTACCCACCATACATGGGACCACCACCTTTCCAGCCATTCCAGTTTAATCACCCTACAGATGCCCAAGGTTTCCCACAATGGAACCAGGACTTCAATGGAGCCTTCTACGGTCAACAGCCTTTTTTAGGCTCCCGCCCGGGGACACGGGGGAGGAACCGGAAAGGCAACAACGTAACATGGGAAGAGGCAGACCAAGGAAACCCCCGACAAACCAGGAGCATGACAGGCTCCCTGCCCAACCAAGCATCAACCAGCAACCAGAGAGGGACCTAGTTGTGAATTTAACATCCAAACCCCTAACAAATATCGAGCAGCAAGTACTGAACAAAGGTTTGGGCTTTGTACCGACACAAAGACCGGACATGTTTAAAGTGAACCTGGAAATGAAGGAATTTGTCCGAAAATTGAAACTTCAGGCCTTCTTTATGGACAAACCGACACCAGCCATGACAACCGATACAGGTTTGAGACCCAAGTCGACCTTTACCCCTCCCGATTCAGCACTCCCTATCGAGTTACTGGCTTTTGAAAAAGTGGTGCTAACGGATGTCAACAAACTGGATGTTTCATCCACACGCACCTTCCACAATACAACAAAGGAAGAACAACTTGCCTTGAGAACCCTAGCGGAAGATGCCAGCATAGTCATTAAGCCAGCTGATAAGGGAGGTGCCATTGTGTTACAATCCACAGAATACTATGACAACGAGTGTCTAAGACTACTATCGGACAGACGCAATTACATGGTACTGCAACAAGACCCCACGGAGAGCCTTCGTATCAAAATTGGTGGGATGGTAGAGGAAGGCGTAACGCATGATTGGTTAAGCAAAAAGGAAGGAGAATTCCTAACACAGAAAAGACCACGCATCCCCTATTTTTACAGCATTCCTAAAATCCACAAGGACCTTAACCACCCACCTGGCCGACCAATAGTCTCGGGCATCGGCTCGATATTGGAAACTCTGTCGAAATTCGCTGACGCTTTTTTGAGACCTCTAGTGCAATCAACCAGTACTTATTTAAAAGACACCAAGGCCGTTTTACAACTCCTACAAAATACAACTTTTGATCCAAATACACAGCTACTACTTTCACTCGATGTGGAGAGCCTGTACACCAGCCTCCCTCATGACGAAACACTACTAATAATTGAGGAGGTGCTCTTCTCCACACCATGGAAATATCAAACTCCTCGAGGATTGGTTTTGGAATGCATCTCCTTGGCACTGCAAAAAAACTTTTTTCAGTATAAGACCACCATATACCAACAATGCCATGGGACCAGCATGGGAAGCACATTTGCTCCTAGCCTGGCTGGTCTCTATGTGCATCACCTGGAGACGAGCAAAATCCTGCATGAACAGAATCCATACAGGTCCAAGATAAAATGCTGGAAGAGGTACATTGACGACATTCTGGTGGTATGGGAAGGTGATCATCTGTCCGCAATGACTTTTTTGGAATGGCTCAATAACCAGAACGCTTTTTTGAAATTCACAATCACTATTTCAAACCAGTCCTTGGTGTTTCTGGACCTCAACATTTATGCGGAGGCAAGGATGTTGAAAACCACGACTCATTTCAAGCCAACCTCTAGAAACTGTTTATTGAGGTACGACAGTTTTCACCCCCGACACCTGCGTGAAAACTTGCCATATGGGCAGTTTTTACGCCTAAGGCGTAATTGTACAGATTTGTGCCATTTTAAAAAACAGGCGGAAGATTTGAAAGAGAAACTCAAATCACGTGAATATCCGAACAGGATTATTAACAAAGCGTTCAAGAGGGCGAAAAACAATAACAGAGAGGCGTTATTGGAGGAACGAATCAAGGATCCTACTGAAAACAAACGACCCATCTGTATCACAACGTATAACACGGTGTCAAATGAGGTGTCCAAATTAGTTAACAGGCATTGGAAAATACTTACATGCGGCGAACTAAACCTGGAAAAACCGATGTTCGCACACCGCAGGGGGCGTAATCTCAAAGACATTTTGGTTAACACCCGACCGAAAACGACAATGGTACCAACACAACCAACAATGAGTATCCAAGGACATTACCCATGCGGGAACTGCAGCAGCTGTCATCTCACCACGAAAAGTACCAGACTCAACTTCAGCAATGGCTCAACATGGGAACAAAGGAGGTTCACTAATTGTAATTCAAGGAATGTAATCTATCTCATAAAATGCCCATGCAATCTGGAATATGTGGGCATGACCACACAAGCCATAAAAACGTGAATGAATGAACATAAGAGTAATGTGCGTTGTAAAAAAAGTACTACTAAAATGGCTGCTCATTTCCTGACCTCCCAGCATTGCGTAAACGATCTAAAATGGACCATCATTGAACAGCTACCATCTGATGTGGGCCTCTTTCAAAAGGAACAACGTTGGGTGTTCCGTCTGGGCACCCATCTACATGGGCTTAACGATGACGTCCCATGGAGCCAATTGTCGGTATAATGAGACCACTGAATAATGATTGTGCACCATTAACAAATTGGTTTGGTGGGTTAGATATAATAGGACCATTTTTTCCAAGTATCTGAGACTCCGAAATCATGCATATGGTCCGCTGTATAGATACACACTAAACTGGACGATCGTCCAGCCTTTGGAATACAACCATGCCACCATAATCCCAATCATACCACGCACATTGGGATGATCAAGGGTAGCCTGCCTATTAGGACATTGCCGTTACGAACCTGGATTCTACCAAGCAGTATGATGCCAATAGTGAGTCACACTAGTCTTTCCGTCTAGACCGTGACAAGATCGGGACTCTACAGACCTCACACGCGCACTGTGGCCACCTAGCCTGACGTGCGCACATGAACTGCGCATGCGCGAAGCATAGACAGCTTCTGAGCAAGCATGTTGTTTAGATCAGTGTGAAGAGGTTGCGCATGCTCACTACCGACTAGCGGCACTCGCAGACACTGATCGCATGCTACCTCGCTTGCAACATGCAGACGCCCTGTATGGCCACAGGGCGGAATACCCATACATGGGATGATCTTTGCTTCCGCCTAATTAACGAAGTGGGCTATAAATATACGATCACCGCTACCTGTCTCCACATCAGCGGAGCAGCGTGCGGGGTAAGACGGTGACCAGAGCGTCCTGAGTCTGTGAGTATCAATGGCGAAAAACAGCTTTAGACCACGAGAACCTATAACCATCTGAATAAGTAAGTGCAATAGAATGAATTATAAATGCCTCATTCTTCACTACAGATAGCCATTGATGCAACACCCCGACGTCCCACTTGCTCATGAAGCCAGCAAATTAAGCTTCAGAAGTATGAAAGAACTTACAGTAAAAAACCTAGTATCCTATGTGTTTTATGTTGTTTGTGTTGTGAGTCGTTTATTTTATTTTTCAAAGCTTAATATAAGCAAAATGGTCAGGTTCCAGGTGACTGCACCTGCTTGAACTACCCGCTACATGGGTAACCATTAGGTGACATATATTTTTTTGTCTTTTGTCTTTCTACAGGTCATTGTGCCTCTAGCAGACCGCTGTAGGCACACTTAGCCAATTTAAATTTTTCACTTTTTATGTAAATACACTTTTTATGTAAAAAAGACGTGAGTAGGGAAGGGAGTTTGTGCCCCTGTCCTGAAGAAGGAGCTTGTCTCCGAAACATGTCGACACAAAAAGCACACCAGAGGTCCTGTTCATTAACATAACAGGTCAGACCTCACCCTGCACTTTCTTTTAACAGTACCAGCCAGAGCACAGAATAAAAATTTCTTTTTCACTCTAGCGCCAGGTACTTTTTAACTTTCACCGCACACCCTACTCACTTATAAATATTACCCACACACCGGACACCACACATAGCCAACACCTGTAGTGCTCCCGCGTAGCCGTAGGTCGCAGCACGCCGCATCCCGATAGAGGGGTGCGAAGACCCCGATGATGAAGCATGACACCAAGGGGCCTGTTGGTGTGTGAGGGGTATTTTCACAAACAATGAGTGCTTCATTATCCATTTGATCACTCAACCTCCCCAGCACTAGCACAATCCATTTGACATTTTGAATCATTTTTTCACCATTTGAAAAAATATTTTTTTGATGAAAAATGATGACCTCAGACCTGTCGAACTTTCTCCACATAGTCAGAAATGGTCATTTTTTATTGTTTTCTTTTTTGACTGTAAATGACTATTAAATGTGAATTATCATGTTTGGAACTAAAATGAAGGTGTTTAGAGTCATTTTTCTGACAGAAATTGGTCGAAATAGAAGCTTCTGAGTAGGAGGAAAAGTCTGTTAAAATGGCAATTTTGGTCACTGTGTGGCTTCAAAAAAAAAGTGGTTATTCAAAATGAAAGAAAAAGAAAATCAAACCTTTCAAAAAACAACTGAAGACATAAAGAGACAAAAACTACAAAGAGACATTCTGAACTATTCTGAAAAGAAAACATACCCATACCTTGAAAAAGATTTTTACAATCAACCACAAAACACCGGGTACTTAAGAACCTACGGCGGAAGAAGCCGAAGACAGTTCCTTACTTTCTCAGACGCCTCATCATCTTCTTCCGAAACATTAAGCGACTCAGAGCTTCCTACAAACAGCAGAAATAATCAACAACGTCAATACTACCCTCAGGAGCCTTTTTTAGACAGAGGTACAGGCCGAGCAAGGGGCCGACCAAGGGGAAACAGATGGTTCAATCGAAGACCCAACCAATTTCAGGGAGAAATAACGACGAGACGCAACACCTACAGGTGGTAACGAGAAGTGAAGGAGCAATCTTCAACCTCTCAAATTATACACTATCACCCCATGAAATCAATGCCCTTAACAAAGGACTATCCTTCGTGCCAACGGTCAAACCAGACCTATGCCAATCTAAATTGGAGATGATACAACTATTCCGCAAAATGCGTCTGAAAATATTTTTTCAAAATCAGGAGAACACGAGCCCTCGGAACTACTCGGGGTTAAAAAACACCTCGACATTCTTCCCACAAACAAGCTTGATGCCCATAGAACTTCTAACATTTGAAAAAAACGTACTACGAGATATGGACTGCCTAGACACCAAAAAAAAGTACTTCACGAAATGGAATTTACATAAGGAAGAGAAGCAGGCTTTGGATAATCTAAAAGAAAATAAAAACCTTATAATCAAACCAGCTGACAAGGGCGGAGGTGTCGTGATACTGCCACGAGAGATGTATGAAACCGAAGTCCTAAGACAATTATCTGATGAAAGGTATTACCGAAAAACAGAAGAAGATTGGAACAAAAACATTTTAATCAAATTGACTACACTGAAAAACTATGGACAAAAAGAAGGGTGGCTATCCAAAAAAGAAGGGGAGTACTTAATCAATCAAGCACCAAGAACACCGCGTCTATATATTCTCCCCAAAGTCCATAAAGACCTTAGAAACCCTCCAGGACGCCCCATTATTTCGGGAGTAAACTCAATACTAGAAAGACCAGCAAAATATGTAGATACCTTCCTGAAGCCCTTGGTCAGCTCCACCCTAAGCTACATCAAAGACACCATGCAAGCCATAAACTTCCTAGAACACCAAACATTTGATGAGGACCATGAAATATTGGTAACTATGGACATAGTCAGCCTCTACTCAAATATTCCTCAAGAGGAAGGCTTGGAGGCCATAGAATTTTTTCTAGAAACCAGAGAGAGACCACACAATGTACCATCCGAGTTTCTGCTGCAACTAGCTGAAATTTGCCTAAAATACAACTTCTTCTATTTCAACAATGTACAGTACCTACAAACAATGGGGACGGCAATGGGTTGTCCCTTCGCGCCAGAAATGGCCATTATGTACATGGCGCTCTATGAAGAGAAATGGATCTACAATAATAACCCCTACGACGGCCATATTAAAACATGGCGTCGGTATATAGATGATGTTTTTATGTTATGGAGAGGAAATGAGGAACAACTGCAAGAATTTGCCACTTGGCTTAATAACAGGAATCAGAACATCAAGTTCACATTGACCCATAACAAAAAAGAAATCAATTTCCTAGATCTGATGATAAAACATGAAGAAGGAAAAATCTACACATCACTATATACCAAGGAAACGGACAGGAACACCTTCCTGCACTTCAAGAGCTTTCACCAACGAAACTTGAGAGAAAATCTACCTCTAAGCCAGTTTTACAGACTCAGAAGAAATTGTTCGAAAAAAGAAGATTACTTCTCCAACGCAAAAGAACTCTCAAAAAAACTAGAAGAAAGGATGTACCCAAGAAAATTGCTGAAAAGAGCTATGAAAAGAGCCTGGTTTTACCCACGTGAGGCTCTCCTCACACCAAAAGAAAGAGACACAGACACACCATTGGTGTGCGTCACGACCTTCTCAGGGGCCACAAATGACATTAAGAAAATTGTCCGCAAAAACTGGAACACAGTTAAAGGCCTAAAACCACTGGAACAACCGCCCATCTTTGCACTCAAAAAGAATGGCAATATAAAAAACATGTTGGTCAGAGCTGACACCCATATTCCAAAGGAAGAGACGTCACTAAGATCCATGTTGAGTTTACCACCAATCAAAGGCCATAGAAAATGTGGTAACTGCGTTTCGTGCGAAAGCACCATAGAAGGCACGAGGTTCACCTATGGAAACAAATATATACAGCACGACGAGTTTACCAACTGTAATACAAACTACGTCATCTACTGTATAATATGCCCATGTGAGATGGCATACATAGGTAAAACGAGTCAACCAGTCAAAACCAGGATCTCTCAGCATCGCTCAAGAATTCGATGCAAAACCCTGAATGCACCCATGGTGACACACTGTGAAGAAAACGGACACAGACCAGAGGAAATGCGCTGGACGGTCCTAAGACATATAAAAGGCAAAAACAGGGACAACATCCTGTCAAAGTTGGAAGCAAAGACAATCTTGTACCTGGGCACCACTAATAACGGACTAAACGAGATGTCAGAAGTGACCAATGTGTAATAAAAAGCATGGACACCCCAGAAATTATTCGAATACATTAAACAGTCTGCTCTAACTAATCAACACTGAACTTTCCTCATTAAAGTTAGGATTTAAAACCAACACTCGAAAGCGTGGTGAGCACATGTAACAGTCTACACGAAACAATTTACACTGAGTAAGACTAGAAATTCACAAAAACGAAGCGCACACGAGTTGCTAAGCAACCGTATGGAAGCAAACCCCATGTGACAACGAAGGCGACCCTCGACCAATAGGAATAAGGCTAAGTTAATCCTATCACTGACGACCTACGTTTCGAGAGAGACACTCCAGACACTGCCTGCGACAGCCGCAAGAGCAATGACGAAGAACCCACGGGATTCAGCCGAATAATACCAGGTATGGAAGGAGATTCCCCGCGTCAATCACTCTGCACTAACCCGAGCTTTCTAAAGTTTAAAGATAGTAGAAACGTGGCGAAGAGTGCTCCCGAAAAGTAAACAATCATAATCGGGCTTCGCGCGCCTAACCAAGCGAACCCCCTCAACCTCTAGCCCCGCCGAGAACAACACACGAAAATAATCACAACAGGAATCCATAACCTGCTAATCCGCGCTTCCCTCGAAACCAGCGCTTTGAGATTTATGCTCCGCTGAAAGCACTAATGCAGAATGTGTTATGACAAAAGAGCAGACTAGAAAAAACCAATAACGCCATGTTTCTCTCCACAGAGAAAACAACGACCTCGATTCTAGACACCTCTAGAACCAAGAAAAAGAAACAACAGCACCCCAACACATGGACTGTAAAGACCAAGGGTACGTGATCACAATCCCCCAAAACACTCATGTCTATAATACCTGTACACCAATACTGACTTGGTACCATTACCTCCTACAGGTGATGCCCTACAACCCAACCTTAGCCCTGATGAAGACCGCACTACACCAGTAGTTCTAGTCCCAACAACAAGACGGTCGAAACGCGTTGGCATTATCTAGTGGATTGGAGACCTTTATGCTCAACTACTAAACTCACATGTATATATAAGAAAAAAGATTTACACCCTGAAGAGCATAATTTCGGACAGTAATATTCTCCTACACTATCCGGGACTATTGATTCTACCAAAAATCTGAGGGATATACTTCTACCCCAGATTCACAGTTGGTTTAAGTATAGTAGGATGATTAGAAATGACCACAATATAATGAAGTGTACAGTCTAACCCCTTTCTTTTGATCGTTTTGCGAATGTATATATGTTTTTTTGTGTAAAGTCATATATGTTCTTTGTGATATAAACACGTCCAGTCGTGGTAACAACCTTTATAATTTTTCTGTGTAAAAAAGGAGAGCCTTTGAAAAGAATGCGGATACCAATGTTAAATAATATAAAGAGAATCAAATGAACAATAACGCAGAGTCAATAAAAGGGACTTCTGTGAAAAAACTGAGTTTGCATCTATGGTGTCAGAGGTACTACTGTTGGTAAATATTCAAAATGAGGCACAATCCATTTGACATTTTGATTCATTTTTTCAACATTCGAAAAAAAAAATGTTTTGATGAAAAACGATGAACCCGCACCTGTCAAACTTTCTCCAGATGGTCAGAAATGGTTATATTTTAATGTTTTCTCTTTTGACTGTAAATGACTATTAAATATGAATTATCACTTTTGGAACTAAAATAAGAGTGTTTAGAGTCATTTTTCTGCCAGAAATTCATCAAAATAGAAGCTTCAAAGTAGGAGAAAAAGTCTGTAAAAATTGCAATTTTTGGTCACTTTGGGGCTTTAACAAGTGGTATCATCGTTTTCATCAAAAAAACGTATTTTTTCAAATGTTGAAAAAAATGATGCAAAATATCAAAAGGATTGTGCCTCATGTTGAGGCACAATCCTTTTGATATTTTGCATCATTTTTTCAACATTTGAAAAAATAAGTTTTTTTGATGAAAACGATGATCCTGGACCTGTCGAACTTTCTCCACATAGTCAGAAATGTTCATTTTTTATTGTTTTCTCTTTTGACTATAAACTACTATTAAATGTGAATTATCGCTTTTGGAACTAAAATAAGTGTGTTTAGAGTCATTTTTCTGCCAGAAATTGGTCGAAATAGAAGCTTCTGAGAAGGAGGAAAAGTCTGTAAAAATTGCAATTTTGGTCACTGTGTGGCTTTAAAAAGTGGTTATTCAACATAAGGCACAATCCTTTTGAAATTTTGAATCATTTTTTCAACATTTGAAAAAAAAACATTTTTTGATGAAAAACGATGAACCTGGACCTGTCAAACTTTCTCCAGATGGTCAGAAATGGTCATATTTTAATGTTTTCTCTTTTGACTGTAAATGACTATTAAATATGAATTATCACTTTTGGAACTAAAATAAGAGTGTTTAGAGTCATTTTTCTGCCAGAAATTGGTCGAAATAGAAGCTTCTGAGTAGGAGGAAAAGTCTGTTAAAATGGCAATTTTGGTCACTGTGTGGCTTCAAAAAGTGGTTATTCAAAATGAGGCACAATCCATTTGACATTTTGATTCATTTTTTCAACATTCGAAAAAAAAAATGTTTTGATGAAAAACGATGAACCTGGACCTGTCAAACTTTCTCCAGATGGTCAGAAATGGTCATATTTTAATGTTTTCTCTTTTGACTGTAAATGACTATTAAATATGAATTATCACTTTTGGAACTAAAATAAGAGTAATTAGAGTCATTTTTCTGCCAGAAATTGATCGAAATTGAAGCTCTGAGTAGGAGGAAAAGTCTGTAAAAATTTCAATTTTGGTCACTGTGGGGCTTTAAAAAGTGGTTATTCAACATGAGGCACAATCCTTTTGATATTTTGCATCATTTTTTCAACATTTGAAAAAATAAGTTTTTTTGATGAAAACGATGAATCCGGACCTGTCGAACTTTCTCCACATAGTCAGAAATGGTCATTTTTTATTGTTTTCTCTTTTGACTAAAAACGACTATTAAATGTGAATCGCTTTTGGAACTAAAATAAGTGTGTTTAGAGTCATTTTTCTGCCAGAAATTGATTGAAATAGAAGCTTCTGAGAAGGAGGAAAATTCAGTTAAAATGGCAATTTTGGTCACTGTGTGACTTTAAAAAGTGGTTATTCAACATGAGGCACAATCCATTTGACATTTTGAATCATTTTTTCAGCATTTGAAAAAATCATTTTTTTAATGAAAAACGATGACCACAGACCTGTCGAACTTTCTCCACGTAGTCAGAAATGGTCATTTTTTATTGTTTTCTTTTTTGACTGTAAATGACTATTAAATGTGAATTATCATGTTTGGAACTAAAATGAAGGTGTTTGAGACTCATTTTTCTTCCAGAAATTGGTCGAAATAGAAGCTACTGAGTAGGAGGAAAAGTCTGTTAAAATGGCAATTTTGGTCACTGTGTGGCTTTAAAAAGTGGTTATTCAACATAAGGCACAATCCTTTTGAAATTTTGAATCATTTTTTCAACATTTGAAAATAAAAATGTTTTGATGAAAAACGATGAACCTGGACCTGTCAAACTTTCTCCAGATGGTCAGAAATGGTCATATTTTAATGTTTTCTCTTTTGACTGTAAATAACTATTAAATATGAATCATCACTTTTGGAACTAAAATAAGAGTGTTTAGAGTCATTTTTCTGCCAGAAATTGATCGAAATTAAAGCTTCTGAGTAGGAGGAAAAGTCTGTAAAAATTGCAATTTTGGTCACTGTGGGGCTTTAAAAAGTGGTTATTCAACATGAGGCACAATCCTTTTGATATTTTGCATCATTTTTTCAACATTTGAAAAAATAAGTTTTTTTGATGAAAACGATGATCTGTCGAACCTGTCGAACTTTCTCCACATAGTCAGAAATGTTCATTTTTAATTGTTTTCTCTTTTGACTATAAACTACTATTAAATGTGAATTATCGCTTTTGGAACTAAAATAAGTGTGTTTAGAGTCATTTTTCTGCTAGAAATTGGTCGAAATAGAAGCTTCTGAGAAGGAGGAAAAGTCTGTTAAAATGGCAATTTTGGTCACTGTGTGACTTTAAAAAGTGGTTATTCAACATGAGGCACAATCCATTTGACATTTTGAATCATTTTTTCACCATTTGAAAAAATATTTTTTTGATGAAAAATGATGACCTCAGACCTGTCGAACTTTCTCCACATAGTCAGAAATGGTCATTTTTTTTTGTTTTCTTTTTTGACTGTAAATGACTATTAAATGTGAATTATCATGTTTGGAACTAAAATGAAGGTGTTTAGAGTCATTTTTCTGACAGAAATTGGTCGAAATAGAAGCTTCTGAGTAGGAGGAAAAGTCTGTTAAAATGGCAATTTTGGTCACTGTGTGGCTTCAAAAAGTGGTTATTCAAAATGAGGCACAATCCATTTGACATTTTGATTCATTTTTTCAACATTCGAAAAAAAAAATGTTTTGATGAAAAACGATGAACCCGCACCTGTCAAACTTTCTCCAGATGGTCAGAAATGGTTATATTTTAATGTTTTCTCTTTTGACTGTAAATGACTATTAAATATGAATTATCACTTTTGGAACTAAAATAAGAGTAATTAGAGTCATTTTTCTGCCAGAAATTGATCGAAATTGAAGCTTCTGAGTAGGAGGAAAAGTCTGTAAAAATTGCAATTTTGGTCACTGTGGGGCTTTAAAAAGTGGTTATTCAACATGAGGCACAATCCTTTTGACATTTTGCATCATTTTTTCAACATTTGAAAAAATAAGTTTTTTTGATGAAAACGATGATCCTGGACCTGTGGAACATTCTCCACATAGTCAGAAATGTTCATTATTTATTGTTTTCTCTTTTGACTATAAACTACTATTAAATGTGAATTATCGCTTTTGGAACTAAAATAAGTGTGTTTAGAGTCATTTTTCTGCCAGAAATTGGTCGAAATAGAAGCTTCTGAGAAGGAGGAAAAGTCTGTTAAAATGGCAATTTTGGTCACTGTGTGGCTTTAAAAAGTGGTTATTCAACATAAGGCACAATCCTTTTGAAATTTTGAATCATTTTTTCAACATTTGAAAAAAAAACATTTTTTGATGAAAAACGATGAACCTGGACCTGTCAAACTTTCTCCAGATGGTCAGAAATGGTCATATTTTAATGTTTTCTCTTTTGACTGTAAATGACTATTAAATATGAATTATCACTTTTGGAACTAAAATAAGAGTGTTTAGAGTCATTTTTCTGCCAGAAATTGATCGAAATTAAAGCTTCTGAGTAGGAGGAAAAGTCGTAAAAATTGCAATTTTGGTCACTGTGGGGCTTTAAAAAGTGGTTATTCAACATGAGGCACATTCCTTTTGATATTTTGCATCAGTTTTTCAACATTTGAAAAAATAAGTTTTTTTGATGAAAACGATGATCCCGGACCTGTCGAACTTTCTCCACATAGTCAGAAATGTTCATTTTTTATTGTTTTCTCTTTTGACTATAAACTACTATTAAATGTGAATTATCGCTTTTGGAACTAAAATAAGTGTGTTTAGAGTTATTTTTCTGCCAGAAATTGGTCGAAATAGAAGCTTCTGAGAAGGAGGAAAAGTCTGTTAAAATGGCAATTTTGGTCACTGTGTGACTTTAAAAAGTGGTTATTCAACATGAGGCACAATCCATTTGACATTTTGAATCATTTTTTCAATATTCGAAAAAAAAAATGTTTTGATGCAAAACGATGAACCCGGACCTGTCAAACTTTCTCCAGATGGTCAGAAATGGTCATATTTTAATGTTTTCTCTTTTGACTGTAAATGACTATTAAATATGAATTATCACTTTTGGAACTAAAATAAGAGTAATTAGAGTCATTTTTCTGCCAGAAATTGATCGAAATTGAAGCTCTGAGTAGGAGGAAAAGTCTGTAAAAATTGCAATTTTGGTCACTGTGGGGCTTTAAAAAGTGGTTATTCAACATGAGGCACAATCCTTTTGATATTTTGCATCATTTTTTCAACATTTGAAAAAATAAGTTTTTTTGATGAAAACGATGAATCCGGACCTGTCGAACTTTCTCCACATAGTCAGAAATGGTAATTTTTTATTGTTTTCTCTTTTGACTATAAACGACTATTAAATGTGAATGATCGCTTTTGGAACTAAAATAATTGTGTTTAGAGTCATTTTTCTGCCAGAAATTGATTGAAATAGAAGCTTCTGAGAAGGAGGAAAATTCTGTTAAAATGGCAATTTTGGTCACTGTGTGACTTTAAAAAGTGGTTATTCAACATGAGGCACAATCCATTTGACATTTTGAATCATTTTTTCACCATTTGAAAAAATAATTTTTTTGATGAAAAACGATGACCACAGACCTGTCGAACTTTCTCCACATAGTCAGAAATGGTCATTTTTTATTGTTTTCTTTTTTGACTGTAAATGACTATTAAATGTGAATTATCATGTTTGGAACTAAAATGAAGGTGTTTGAGACTCATTTTTCTTCCAGAAATTGGTCGAAATAGAAGCTACTGAGTAGGAGGAAAAGTCTGTTAAAATGGCAATTTTGGTCACTGTGTTGCTTTAAAAAGTGGTTATTCAACATAAGGCACAATCCTTTTGAAATTTTGAATCATTTTTTCAACATTTGAAAAAAAAATGTTTTGATGAAAAACGATGAACCTGGACCTGTCAAACTTTCTCCAGATGGTCAGAAATGGTCATATTTTAATGTTTTCTCTTTTGACTGTAAATAACTATTAAATATGAATCATCACTTTTGGAACTAAAATAAGAGTGTTTAGAGTCATTTTTCTGCCAGAAATTGATCGAAATTAAAGCTTCTGAGTAGGAGGAAAAGTCTGTAAAAATTGCAATTTTGGTCACTGTGGGGCTTTAAAAAGCGGTTATTCAACATGAGGCACAATCCTTTTGACATTTTGAATCATTTTTTCACCATTTGAAAAAATATTTTTTTTGATGAAAAATGATGACCTCAGACCTGTCGAACTTTCTCCACATAGTCAGAAATGGTCATTTTTTATTGTTTTCTTTTTTGACTGTAAATGACTATTAAATGTGAATTAATTGTTTGGAACTAAAATGAAGGTGTTTAGAGTCATTTTTCTGACAGAAATTGGTCGAAATAGAAGCTTCTGAGTAGGAGGAAAAGTCTGTTAAAATGGCAATTTTGGTCACTGTGTGGCTTCAAAAAGTGGTTATTCAAAATGAGGCACAATCCATTTGACATTTTGATTCATTTTTTCAACATTCGAAAAAAAAAATGTTTTGATGAAAAACGATGAACCCGCACCTGTCAAACTTTCTCCAGATGGTCAGAAATGGTTATATTTTAATGTTTTCTCTTTTGACTGTAAATGACTATTAAATATGAATTATCACTTTTGGAACTAAAATAAGAGTAATTAGAGTCATTTTTCTGCCAGAAATTGATCGAAATTGAAGCTTCTGAGTAGGAGGAAAAGTCTGTTAAAATGGCAATTTTGGTCACTGTGTGGCTTCAAAAAGTGGTTATTCAAAATGAGGCACAATCCATTTGACATTTTGATTCATTTTTTCAACATTCGAAAAAAAAAATGTTTTGATGAAAAACGATGAACCTGGACCTGTCAAACTTTCTCCAGATGGTCAGAAATGGTCATATTTTAATGTTTTCTCTTTTGACTATAAACTACTATTAAATGTGAATTATCGCTTTTGGAACTAAAATAAGTGTGTTTAGAGTAATTTTTCTGCCAGAAATTGATCGAAATTGAAGCTCTGAGTAGGAGGAAAAGTCTGTAAAAATTGCAATTTTGGTCACTGTGGGGCTTTAAAAAGTGGTTATTCAACATGAGGCACAATCCTTTTGATATTTTGCATCATTTTTTCAACATTTGAAAAAATAAGTTTTTTTGATGAAAACGATGAATCCGGACCTGTCGAACTTTCTCCACATAGTCAGAAATGGTCATTTTTTATTGTTTTCTCTTTTGACTATAAACGACTATTAAATGTGAATTATCGCTTTTGGAACTAAAATAAGTGTGTTTAGAGTCATTTTTCTGCCAGAAATTGGTTGAAATAGAAGCTTCTGAGAAGGAGGAAAAGTCTGTTAAAATGGCAATTTTGGTCACTGTGTGACTTTAAAAAGTGGTTATTCAACATGAGGCACAATCCATTTGACATTTCGAATCATTTTTTCACCATTTGAAAAAATAATTTTTTTGATGAAAAACGATGACCACAGACCTGTCGAACTTTCTCCACATAGTCAGAAATGGTCATTTTTTATTGTTTTCTTTTTTGACTGTAAATGACTATTAAATGTGAATTATCATGTTTGGAACTAAAATGAAGGTGTTGAGACTCATTTTTCTTCCAGAAATTGGTCGAAATAGAAGCTTCTGAGTAGGAGGAAAAGTCTGTTAAAATGGCAATTTTGGTCACTGTGTGGCTTTAAAAAGTGGTTATTCAACATAAGGCACAATCCTTTTGAAATTCTGAATCATTTTTTCAACATTTGAAAAAAAAATGTTTTGATGAAAAACGATGAACCTGGACCTGTCAAACTTTCTCCAGATGGTCAGAAATGGTCATATTTTAATGTTTTCTCTTTTGACTGTAAATAACTATTAAATATGAATCATCACTTTTGGAACTAAAATAAGAGTGTTTAGAGTCATTTTTCTGCCAGAAATTGATCGAAATTAAAGCTTCTGAGTAGGAGGAAAAGTCTGTAAAAATTGCAATTTTGGTCACTGTGGGGCTTTAAAAGGTGGTTATTCAACATGAGGCACAATCCTTTTGATATTTTGCATAATTTTTTCAACATTTGAAAAAATACGTTTTTTTGATGAAAACGATGATCTGTCGAACCTGTCGAACTTTCTCCACATAGTCAGAAATGTTCATTTTTAATTGCTTTCTCTTTTGACTATAAACTACTATTAAATGTGAATTATCGCTTTTGGAACTAAAATAAGTGTGTTTAGAGTCATTTTTCTGCTAGAAATTGGTCGAAATAGAAGCTTCTGAGAAGGAGGAAAAGTCTGTTAAAATGGCAATTTTGGTCACTGTGTGACTTTAAAAAGTGGTTATTCAACATGAGGCACAATCCATTTGACATTTTGAATCATTTTTTCACCATTTGAAAAAATATTTTTTTGATGAAAAATGATGACCTCAGACCTGTCGAACTTTCTCCACATAGTCAGAAATGGTCATTTTTTATTGTTTTCTTTTTTGACTGTAAATGACTATTAAATGTGAATTATCATGTTTGGAACTAAAATGAAGGTGTTTAGAGTCATTTTTCTGACAGAAATTGGTCGAAATAGAAGCTTCTGAGTAGGAGGAAAAGTCTGTTAAAATGGCAATTTTGGTCACTGTGTGGCTTCAAAAAGTGGTTATTCAAAATGAGGCACAATCCATTTGACATTTTGATTCATTTTTTCAACATTCGAAAAAAAAAATGTTTTGATGAAAAACGATGAACCCGCACCTGTCAAACTTTCTCCAGATGGTCAGAAATGGTTATATTTTAATGTTTTCTCTTTTGACTGTAAATGACTATTAAATATGAATTATCACTTTTGGAACTAAAATAAGAGTGTTTAGAGTCATTTTTCTGCCAGAAATTGATCGAAATTGAAGCTTCTGAGTAGGAGGAAAAGTCTGTAAAAATTGCAATTTTGGTCACTGTGGGGCTTTAAAAAGTGGTTATTCAACATGAGGCACAATCCTTTTGATATTTTGCATCATTTTTTCAACATTTGAAAAAATAAGTTTTTTTGATGAAAACGATGATCCTGGACCTGTCGAACTTTCTCCACATAGTCAGAAATGTTCATTTTTTATTGTTTTCTCTTTTGACTATAAACTACTATTAAATGTGAATTATCGCTTTTGGAACTAAAATAAGTGTGTTTAGAGTCATTTTTCTGCCAGAAATTGGTCGAAATAGAAGCTTCTGAGAAGGAGGAAAAGTCTGTTAAAATGGCAATTTTGGTCACTGTGTGGCTTTAAAAAGTGGTTATTCAACATAAGGCACAATCCTTTTGAAATTTTGAATCATTTTTTCAACATTTGAAAAAAAAACATTTTTTGATGAAAAACGATGAACCTGGACCTGTCAAACTTTCTCCAGATGGTCAGAAATGGTCATATTTTAATGTTTTCTCTTTTGACTGTAAATGACTATTAAATATGAATTATCACTTTTGGAACTAAAATAAGAGTGTTTAGAGTCATTTTTCTGCCAGAAATTGATCGAAATTAAAGCTTTTGAGTAGGAGGAAAAGTCTGTAAAAATTGCAATTTTGGTCACTGTGGGGCTTTAAAAAGTGGTTATTCAACATGAGGCACATTCCTTTTGATATTTTGCATCATTTTTTCAACATTTGAAAAAATAAGTTTTTTTGATGAAAACGATGATTCCGGACCTGTCGAACTTTCTCCACATAGTCAGAAATGTTCATTTTTTATTGTTTTCTCTTTTGACTATAAACTACTATTAAATGTGAATTATCGCTTTTGGAACTAAAATAAGTGTGTTTAGAGTTATTTTTCTGCCAGAAATTGGTCGAAATAGAAGCTTCTTAGAAGGAGGAAAAGTCTGTTAAAATGGCAATTTTGGTCACTGTGTGACTTTAAAAAGTGGTTATTCAACATGAGGCACAATCCATTTGACATTTTGAATCATTTTTTCACCATTTGAAAAAATATTTTTTTTGATGAAAAATGATGACCTCAGACCTGTCGAACTTTCTCCACATAGTCAGAAATGGTCATTTTTTATTGTTTTCTTTTTTGACTGTAAATGACTATTAAATGTGAATTATCATGTTTGGAACTAAAATGAAGGTGTTTAGAGTCATTTTTCTGACAGAAATTGGTCGAAATAGAAGCTTCTGAGTAGGAGGAAAAGTCTGTTAAAATGGCAATTTTGGTCACTGTGTGGCTTCAAAAAGTGGTTATTCAAAATGAGGCACAATCCATTTGACATTTTGATTCATTTTTTCAACATTCGAAAAAAAAAATGTTTTGATGAAAACCGATGAACCTGGACCTGTCAAACTTTCTCCAGATGGTCAGAAATGGTCATATTTTAATGTTTTCTCTTTTGACTGTAAATGACTATTAAATATGAATTATCACTTTTGGAACTAAAATAAGAGTGTTTAGAGTCATTTTTCTGCCAGAAATTGATCGAAATTAAAGCTTCTGAGTAGGAGGAAAAGTCTGTAAAAATTGCAATTTTGGTCACTGTGGGGCTTTAAAAAGTGGTTATTCAACATGAGGCACAATCCTTTTGATATTTTGCATCAGTTTTTCAACATTTGAAAAAATAAGTTTTTTTGATGAAAACGATGATCCCGGACCTGTCGAACTTTCTCCACATAGTCAGAAATGTTCATTTTTTATTGTTTTCTCTTTTGACTATAAACGACTATTAAATGTGAATTATCGCTTTTGGAACTAAAATAAGTGTGTTTAGAGTCATTTTTCTGCCAGAAATTGGTTGAAATAGAAGCTTCTGAGAAGGAGGAAAAGTCTGTTAAAATGGCAATTTTGGTCACTGTGTGACTTTAAAAAGTGGTTATTCAACATGAGGCACAATCCATTTGACATTTCGAATCATTTTTTCACCATTTGAAAAAATAATTTTTTTGATGAAAAACGATGACCACAGACCTGTCGAACTTTCTCCACATAGTCAGAAATGGTCATTTTTTATTGTTTTCTTTTTTGACTGTAAATGACTATTAAATGTGAATTATCATGTTTGGAACTAAAATGAAGGTGTTGAGACTCATTTTTCTTCCAGAAATTGGTCTAAATAGAAGCTTCTGAATAGGAGGAAAAGTCTGTTAAAATGGCAATTTTGGTCACTGTGTGGCTTTAAAAAGTGGTTTTTCAACATAAGGCACAATCCTTTTGAAATTCTGATTCATTTTTTCAAAATTTGAAAAAAAATGTTTTGATGAAAAACGATGAACCTGGACCTGTCAAACTTTCTCCAGATGGTCAGAAATGGTCATATTTTAATGTTTTCTCTTTTGACTGTAAATAACTATTAAATATGAATCATCACTTTTGGAACTAAAATAAGAGTGTTTAGAGTCATTTTTCTGCCAGAAATTGATCGAAATTAAAGCTTCTGAGTAGGAGGAAAAGTCTGTAAAAATTGCAATTTTGGTCACTGTGGGGCTTTAAAAAGTGGTTATTCAACATGAGGCACAATCCTTTTGATATTTTGCATCATTTTTTCAACATTTGAAAAAATAAGTTTTTTTGATGAAAACGATGATCTGTCGAACCTGTCGAACTTTCTCCACATAGTCAGAAATGTTCATTTTTAATTGTTTTCTCTTTTGACTATAAACTACTATTAAATGTGAATTATCGCTTTTGGAACTAAAATAAGTGTGTTTAGAGTCATTTTTCTGCTAGAAATTGGTCGAAATAGAAGCTTCTGAGAAGGAGGAAAAGTCTGTTAAAATGGCAATTTTGGTCACTGTGTGACTTTAAAAAGTGGTTATTCAACATGAGGCACAATCCATTTGACATTTTGAATCATTTTTTCACCATTTGAAAAAATATTTTTTTGATGAAAAATGATGACCTCAGACCTGTCGAACTTTCTCCACATAGTCAGAAATGGTCATTTTTTATTGTTTTCTTTTTTGACTGTAAATGACTATTAAATGTGAATTATCATGTTTGGAACTAAAATGAAGGTGTTTAGAGTCATTTTTCTGACAGAAATTGGTCGAAATAGAAGCTTCTGAGTAGGAGGAAAAGTCTGTTAAAATGGCAATTTTGGTCACTGTCTGGCTTCAAAAAGTGGTTATTCAAAATGAGGCACAATCCATTTGACATTTTGATTCATTTTTTCAACATTCGAAAAAAAAAATGTTTTGATGAAAAACGATGAACCCGCACCTGTCAAACTTTCTCCAGATGGTCAGAAATGGTTATATTTTAATGTTTTCTCTTTTGACTGTAAATGACTATTAAATATGAATTATCACTTTTGGAACTAAAATAAGAGTGTTTAGAGTCATTTTTCTGCCAGAAATTGATCGAAATTGAAGCTTCTGAGTAGGAGGAAAAGTCTGTAAAAATTGCAATTTTGGTCACTGTGGGGCTTTAAAAAGTGGTTATTCAACATGAGGCACAATCCTTTTGATATTTTGCATCATTTTTTCAACATTTGAAAAAATAAGTTTTTTTGATGAAAACGATGATCCTGGACCTGTCGAACTTTCTCCACATAGTCAGAAATGTTCATTTTTTATTGTTTTCTCTTTTGACTATAAACTACTATTAAATGTGAATTATCGCTTTTGGAACTAAAATAAGTGTGTTTAGAGTCATTTTTCTGCCAGAAATTGGTCGAAATAGAAGCTTCTGAGAAGGAGGAAAAGTCTGTTAAAATGGCAATTTTGGTCACTGTGTGGCTTTAAAAACTGGTTATTCAACATAAGGCACAATCCTTTTGAAATTTTGAATCATTTTTTCAACATTTGAAAAAAAAACATTTTTTGATGAAAAACGATGAACCTGGACCTGTCAAACTTTCTCCAGATGGTCAGAAATGGTCATATTTTAATGTTTTCTCTTTTGACTGTAAATGACTATTAAATATGAATTATCACTTTTGGAACTAAAATAAGAGTGTTTAGAGTCATTTTTCTGCCAGAAATTGATCGAAATTAAAGCTTCTGAGTAGGAGGAAAAGTCTGTAAAAATTGCAATTTTGGTCACTGTGGGGCTTTAAAAAGTGGTTATTCAACATGAGGCACATTCCTTTTGATATTTTGCATCATTTTTTCAACATTTGAAAAAATAAGTTTTTTTGATGAAAACGATGATTCCGGACCTGTCGAACTTTCTCCACATAGTCAGAAATGTTCATTTTTTATTGTTTTCTCTTTTGACTATAAACTACTATTAAATGTGAATTATCGCTTTTGGAACTAAAATAAGTGTGTTTAGAGTTATTTTTCTGCCAGAAATTGGTCGAAATAGAAGCTTCTTAGAAGGAGGAAAAGTCTGTTAAAATGGCAATTTTGGTCACTGTGTGACTTTAAAAAGTGGTTATTCAACATGAGGCACAATCCATTTGACATTTTGAATCATTTTTTCACCATTTGAAAAAATATTTTTTTTGATGAAAAATGATGACCTCAGACCTGTCGAACTTTCTCCACATAGTCAGAAATGGTCATTTTTTATTGTTTTCTTTTTTGACTGTAAATGACTATTAAATGTGAATTATCATGTTTGGAACTAAAATGAAGGTGTTTAGAGTCATTTTTCTGACAGAAATTGGTCGAAATAGAAGCTTCTGAGTAGGAGGAAAAGTCTGTTAAAATGGCAATTTTGGTCACTGTGTGGCTTCAAAAAGTGGTTATTCAAAATGAGGCACAATCCATTTGACATTTTGATTCATTTTTTCAACATTCGAAAAAAAAAATGTTTTGATGAAAAACGATGAACCTGGACCTGTCAAACTTTCTCCAGATGGTCAGAAATGGTCATATTTTAATGTTTTCTCTTTTGACTGTAAATGACTATTAAATATGAATTATCACTTTTGGAACTAAAATAAGAGTGTTTAGAGTCATTTTTCTGCCAGAAATTGATCGAAATTAAAGCTTCTGAGAAGGAGGAAAAGTCTGTTAAAATGGCAATTTTGGTCACTGTGTGACTTTAAAAAGTGGTTATTCAACATGAGGCACAATCCATTTGACATTTCAAATCATTTTTTCACCATTTGAAAAAATAATTTTTTTGATGAAAAACGATGACCACAGACCTGTCGAACTTTCTCCACATAGTCAGAAATGGTCATTTTTTATTGTTTTCTTTTTTGACTGTAAATGACTATTAAATGTGAATTATCATGTTTGGAACTAAAATGAAGGTGTTGAGACTCATTTTTCTTCCAGAAATTGGTCGAAATAGAAGCTTCTGAGTAGGAGGAAAAGTCTGTTAAAATGGCAATTTTGGTCACTGTGTGGCTTTAAAAAGTGGTTATTCAACATAAGGCACAATCCTTTTGAAATTCTGAATCATTTTTTCAACATTTGAAAAAAAAATGTTTTGATGAAAAACGATGAACCTGGACCTGTCAAACTTTCTCCAGATGGTCAGAAATGGTCATATTTTAATGTTTTCTCTTTTGACTGTAAATAACTATTAAATATGAATCATCACTTTTGGAACTAAAATAAGAGTGTTTAGAGTCATTTTTCTGCCAGAAATTGATCGAAATTAAAGCTTCTGAGTAGGAGGAAAAGTCTGTAAAAATTGCAATTTTGGTCACTGTGGGGCTTTAAAAAGTGGTTATTCAACATGAGGCACAATCCTTTTGATATTTTGCATCATTTTTTCAACATTTGAAAAAATAAGTTTTTTTGATGAAAACGATGATCTGTCGAACCTGTCGAACTTTCTCCACATAGTCAGAAATGTTCATTTTTAATTGTTTTCTCTTTTGACTATAAACTACTATTAAATGTGAATTATCGCTTTTGGAACTAAAATAAGTGTGTTTAGAGTCATTTTTCTGCTAGAAATTGGTCGAAATAGAAGCTTCTGAGAAGGAGGAAAAGTCTGTTAAAATGGCAATTTTGGTCACTGTGTGACTTTAAAAAGTGGTTATTCAACATGAGGCACAATCCATTTGACATTTTGAATCATTTTTTCACCATTTGAAAAAATATTTTTTTGATGAAAAATGATGACCTCAGACCTGTCGAACTTTCTCCACATAGTCAGAAATGGTCATTTTTTATTGTTTTCTTTTTTGACTGTAAATGACTATTAAATGTGAATTATCATGTTTGGAACTAAAATGAAGGTGTTTAGAGTCATTTTTCTGACAGAAATTGGTCGAAATAGAAGCTTCTGAGTAGGAGGAAAAGTCTGTTAAAATGGCAATTTTGGTCACTGTGTGGCTTCAAAAAGTGGTTATTCAAAATGAGGCACAATCCATTTGACATTTTGATTCATTTTTTCAACATTCGAAAAAAAAAATGTTTTGATGAAAAACGATGAACCCGCACCTGTCAAACTTTCTCCAGATGGTCAGAAATGGTTATATTTTAATGTTTTCTCTTTTGACTGTAAATGACTATTAAATATGAATTATCACTTTTGGAACTAAAATAAGAGTAATTAGAGTCATTTTTCTGCCAGAAATTGATCGAAATTGAAGCTTCTGAGTAGGAGGAAAAGTCTGTAAAAATTGCAATTTTGGTCACTGTGGGGCTTTAAAAAGTGGTTATTCAACATGAGGCACAATCCTTTTGATATTTTGCATCATTTTTTCAACATTTGAAAAAATAAGTTTTTTTGATGAAAACGATGATCCTGGACCTGTCGAACTTTCTCCACATAGTCAGAAATGTTCATTTTTTATTGTTTTCTCTTTTGACTATAAACTACTATTAAATGTGAATTATCGCTTTTGGAACTAAAATAAGTGTGTTTAGAGTCATTTTTCTGCCAGAAATTGGTCGAAATAGAAGCTTCTGAGAAGGAGGAAAAGTCTGTTAAAATGGCAATTTTGGTCACTGTGTGACTTTAAAAAGTGGTTATTCAACATGAGGCACAATCCATTTGACATTTTGAATCATTTTTTCACCATTTGAAAAAATATTTTTTTTGATGAAAAATGATGACCTCAGACCTGTCGAACTTTCTCCACATAGTCAGAAATGGTCATTTTTTATTGTTTTCTTTTTTGACTGTAAATGACTATTAAATGTGAATTATCATGTTTGGAACTAAAATGAAGGTGTTTAGAGTCATTTTTCTGACAGAAATTGGTCGAAATAGAAGCTTCTGAGTAGGAGGAAAAGTCTGTTAAAATGGCAATTTTGGTCACTGTGTGGCTTCAAAAAGTGGTTATTCAAAATGAGGCACAATCCATTTGACATTTTGATTAATTTTTTCAACATTCGAAAAAAAAATGTTTTGATGAAAAACGATGAACCTGGACCTGTCAAACTTTCTCCAGATGGTCAGAAATGGTCATATTTTAATGTTTTCTCTTTTGACTGTAAATGACTATTAAATATGAATTATCACTTTTGGAACTAAAATAAGAGTGTTTAGAGTCATTTTTCTGCCAGAAATTGATCGAAATTAAAGCTTCTGAGTAGGAGGAAAAGTCTGTAAAAATTGCAATTTTGGTCACTGTGGGGCTTTAAAAAGTGGTTATTCAACATGAGGCACAATCCTTTTGATATTTTGCATCAGTTTTTCAACATTTGAAAAAATAAGTTTTTTTGATGAAAACGATGATCCCGGACCTGTCGAACTTTCTCCACATAGTCAGAAATTTTCATTTTTTATTGTTTTCTCTTTTGACTATAAACTACTATTAAATGTGAATTATCGCTTTTGGAACTAAAATAAGTGTGTTTAGAGTAATTTTTCTGCCAGAAATTGGTCGAAATAGAAGCTTCTGAGTAGGAGGAAAAGTCTGTTAAAATAGCAATTTTGGTCACTGTGTGGCTTCAAAAAGTGGTTTTTCAAAATGAGGCACAATCCATTTGACATTTTGATTCATTTTTTCAATATTCGAAAAAAAAAATGTTTTGATGCAAAACGATGAACCCGGACCTGTCAAACTTTCTCCAGATGGTCAGAAATGGTCATATTTTAATGTTTTCTCTTTTGACTGTAAATGACTATTAAATACGAATTATCACTTTTGGAACTAAAATAAGAGTAATTAGAGTCATTTTTCTGCCAGAAATTGATCGAAATTGAAGCTCTGAGTAGGAGGAAAAGTCTGTAAAAATTGCAATTTTGGTCACTGTGGGGCTTTAAAAAGTGGTTATTCAACATGAGGCACAATCCTTTTGATATTTTGCATCATTTTTTCAACATTTGAAAAAATAAGTTTTTTTGATGAAAACGATGAATCCGGACCTGTCGAACTTTCTCCACATAGTCAGAAATGGTAATTTTTTATTGTTTTCTCTTTTGACTATAAACGACTATTAAATGTGAATGGTCGCTTTTGGAACTAAAATAAGTGTGTTTAGAGTCATTTTTCTGCCAGAAATTGATTGAAATAGAAGCTTCTGAGAAGGAGGAAAATTCTGTTAAAATGGCAATTTTGGTCACTGTGTGACTTTAAAAAGTGGTTATTCAACATGAGGCACAATCCATTTGACATTTTGAATCATTTTTTCACCATTTGAAAAAATAATTTTTTTGATGAAAAACGATGACCACAGACCTGTCGAACTTTCTCCACATAGTCAGAAATGGTCATTTTTTATTGTTTTCTTTTTTGACTGTAAATGACTATTAAATGTGAATTATCATGTTTGGAACTAAAATGAAGGTGTTTGAGACTAATTTTTCTTCCAGAAATTGGTCGAAATAGAAGCTACTCAGTAGGAGGAAAAGTCTGTTAAAATGGCAATTTTGGTCACTGTGTTGCTTTAAAAAGTGGTTATTCAACATAAGGCACAATCCTTTTGAAATTTTGAATCATTTTTTCACCATTTGAAAAAATATTTTTTTTGATGAAAAATGATGACCTCAGACCTGTCGAACTTTCTCCACATAGTCAGAAATGGTCATTTTTTATTGTTTTCTTTTTTGACTGTAAATGACTATTAAATGTGAATTAATTGTTTGGAACTAAAATGAAGGTGTTTAGAGTCATTTTTCTGACAGAAATTGGTCGAAATAGAAGCTTCTGAGTAGGAGGAAAAGTCTGTTAAAATGGCAATTTCGGTCACTGTGTGGCTTCAAAAAGTGGTTATTCAAAATGAGGCACAATCCATTTGACATTTTGATTCATTTTTTCAACATTCGAAAAAAAAAATGTTTTGATGAAAAACGATGAACCCGCACCTGTCAAACTTTCTCCAGATGGTCAGAAATGGTCATATTTTAATGTTTTCTCTTTTGACTATAAACTACTATTAAATGTGAATTATCGCTTTTGGAACTAAAATAAGTGTGTTTAGAGTCATTTTTCTGCCAGAAATTGGTCGAAATAGAAGCTTCTGAGAAGGAGGAAAAGTCTGTTAAAATGGCAATTTTGGTCACTGTGTGACTTTAAAAAGTGGTTATTCAACATGAGGCACAATCCATTTGACATTTTGAATAATTTTTTCACCATTTGAAAAAATATTTTTTTTGATGAAAAATGATGACCTCAGACCTGTCGAACTTTCTCCACATAGTCAGAAATAGTCATTTTTATTGTTTTCTTTTTTGACTGTAAATGACTATTAAATGTGAATTATCATGTTTGGAACTAAAATGAAGGTGTTTAGAGTCATTTTTCTGACAGAAATTGGTCGAAATAAAAGCTTCTGAGTAGGAGGAAAAGTCTGTTAAAATGGCAATTTTGGTCACTGTGTGGCTTCAAAAAGTGGTTATTCAAAATGAGGCACAATCCATTTGACATTTTGATTCATTTTTTCAACATTCGAAAAAAATAATGTTTTGATGAAAAACGATGAAACCTGTCAAACTTTCTCCAGATGGTCAGAAATGGTCATATTTTAATGTTTTCTCTTTTGACTGTAAATGACTATTAAATATGAATTATCACTTTTGGAACTAAAATAAGAGTAATTAGAGTCATTTTTCTGCCAGAAATTGATCGAAATTGAAGCTCTGAGTAGGAGGAAAAGTCTGTAAAAATTGCAATTTTGGTCACTGTGGGGCTTTAAAAAGTGGTTATTCAACATGAGGCACAATCCTTTTGATATTTTGCATCATTTTTTCAACATTTGAAAAAATAAGTTTTTTTGATGAAAACGATGAATCCGGACCTGTCGAACTTTCTCCACATAGTCAGAAATGGTCATTTTTTATTGTTTTCTCTTTTGACTATAAACGACTATTAAATGTGAATTATCGCTTTTGGAACTAAAATAAGTGTGTTTAGAGTCATTTTTCTGCCAGAAATTGGTTGAAATAGAAGCTTCTGAGAAGGAGGGAAAGTCTGTTAAAATGGCAATTTTGGTCACTGTGTGACTTTAAAAAGTGGTTATTCAACATGAGGCACAATCCATTTGACATTTTGAATCATTTTTTCACCATTTGAAAAAATAATTTTTTTGATGAAAACCGATGACCACAGACCTGTCGAACTTTCTCCACATAGTCAGAAATGGTCATTTTTTATTGTTTTCTTTTTTGACTGTAAATGACTATTAAATGTGAATTATCATGTTTGGAACTAAAATGAAGGTGTTGAGACTCATTTTTCTGCCAGAAATTGATCAAAATAGAAGCTTCTGAGTAGGAGGAAAAGTCTGTTAAAATGGCAATTTTGGTCACTGTGTGGCTTTAAAAAGTGGTTATTCAACATAAGGCACAATCCTTTTGAAATTTTGAATCATTTTTTCAACATTTGAAAAAAAAATGTTTTGATGAAAAACGATGAACCTGGACCTGTCAAACTTTCTCCAGATGGTCAGAAATGGTCATATTTTAATGTTTTCTCTTTTGACTGTAAATAACTATTAAATATGAATTATCACTTTTGGAACTAAAATAAGAGTGTTCAGAGTCATTTTTCTGCCAGAAATTGATCGAAATAGCTTCTGAGTAGGAGGAAAAGTCTGTAAAAATGGCAATTTTGGTCACTGTGGGGCTTTAAAAAGTGGTTATTCAACATGAGGCACAATCCTTTTGATATTTTGCATCGTTTTTTCAACATTTGAAAAAATAATTTTTTTGATGAAAAACGATGGCCACAGACCTGTCGAACTTTCTCCACATAGTCAGAAATGGTCATTTTTTATTGTTTTCTTTTTTGACTGTAAATGACTATTAAATGTGAATTATCATGTTTGGAACTAAAATGAAGGTGTTGAGACTCATTTTTCTTCCAGAAATTGGTCGAAATAGAAGCTTCTGAGTAGGAGGAAAAGTCTGTTAAAATGGCAATTTTGGTCACTGTGTGGCTTTAAAAAGTGGTTATTCAACATAAGGCACAATCCTTTTGAAATTCTGAATCATTTTTTCAACATTTGAAAAAAAAATGTTTTGATAAAAAACGATGAACCTGGACCTGTCAAACTTTCTCCAGATGGTCAGAAATGGTCATATTTTAATGTTTTCTCTTTTGACTGTAAATAACTATTAAATATGAATTATCACTTTTGGAACTAAAATAAGAGTGTTCAGAGTCATTTTTCTGCCAGAAATTGATCGAAATAGAAGCTTCTGAGTAGGAGGAAAAGTCTGTTAAATTGGCAATTTTGGTCACTGTGTGGCTTTAAAAAGTGGTTATTCAACATAAGGCACAATCCTTTTGAAATTTTGAATCATTTTTTCAACATTTGAAAAAAAAAATTTTTGATGAAAAACGATGAACCTGGACCTGTCAAACTTTCTCCAAATGGTCAGAAATGGTCATATTTTAATGTTTTCTCTTTTGACTGTAAATAACTATTAAATATGAATTATCACTTTTGGAACTAAAATAAGAGTGTTCAGAGTCATTTTTCTGCCAGAAATTGATCGAAATAGAAGCTTCTGAGTCGGAGGAAAAGTCTGTAAAAATGGCAATTTTGGTCACTGTGTGGCTTCAAAAAGTGGTTATTCAAAATGAGGCACAATCCATTTGACATTTTGATTCATTTTTTCAATATTCGAAAAAAAAAAACATGTTTTGATGAAAAACGATGAACCCGGACCTGTCAAACTTTCTCCAGATGGTCAGAAATGGTCATTTTTTAATGTTTTCTCTTTTGACTGTAAATAACTATTAAATATGAATTATCACTTTTGGAACTAAAATAAGAGTAATTAGAGTCATTTTTCTGCCAGAAATTGATCGAAATTGAAGCTCTGAGTAGGAGGAAAAGTCTGTAAAAATTGCAATTTTGGTCACTGTGGGGCTTTAAAAAGTGGTTATTCAACATGAGGCACAATCCTTTTGATATTTTGCATAATTTTTTCAACATTTGAAAAAATAAGTTTTTTTGATGAAAACGATGAATCCGGACCTGTCGAACTTTCTCCACATAGTCAGAAATGGTCATATTTTAATGTTTTCTCTTTTGACTGTAAATAACTATTAAATATGAATTATCACTTTTGGAACGAAAATAAGAGTGTTCAGAGTCATTTTTCTGCCAGAAATTGATCGAAATAGCTTCTGAGTAGGAGGAAAAGTCTGTAAAAATTGCAATTTTGGTCACTGTGGGGCTTTAAAGAGTGGTTATTCAACATGAGGCACAATCCTTTTGATATTTTGCATCGTTTTTTCAACATTTGAAAAAATACTTTTTTTGATGAAAAACGATGGCCACAGACCTGTCGAACTTTCTCCACATAGTCAGAAATGGTCAGTTTTTTATTGTTTTCTTTTTTGACTGTAAATGACTATTAAATGTGAATTATCATGTTTGGAACTAAAATGAAGGTGTTTAGAGTCATTTTTCTGACAGAAATTGGTCGAAATAGAAGCTTCTGAGTAGGAGGAAAAGTCTGTTAAAATGGCAATTTTGGTCACTGTGTGGCTTCAAAAAGTGGTTATTCAAAATGAGGCACAATCCATTTGACATTTTGATTCATTTTTTCAACATTCGAAAAAAATAATGTTTTGATGAAAAACGATGAACCCGGACCTGTCAAACTTTCTCCAGATGGTCAGAAATGGTCATATTTTAATGTTTTCTCTTTTGACTGTAAATGACTATTAAATATGAATTATCACTTTTGGAACTAAAATAAGAGTAATTAGAGTCATTTTTCTGCCAGAAATTGATCGAAATTGAAGCTCTGAGTAGGAGGAAAAGTCTGTAAAAATTGCAATTTTGGTCACTGTGGGGCTTTAAAAAGTGGTTATTCAACATGAGGCACAATCCTTTTGATATTTTGCATAATTTTTTCAACATTTGAAAAAATAAGTTTTTTTGATGAAAACGATGAATCCGGACCTGTCGAACTTTCTCCACATAGTCAGAAATGGTCATTTTTTATTGTTTTCTCTTTTGACTATAAACGACTATTAAATGTGAATTATCGCTTTTGGAACTAAAATAAGTGTGTTTAGAGTCATTTTTCTGCCAGAAATTGGTTGAAATAGAAGCTTCTGAGAAGGAGGAAAAGTCTGTTAAAATGGCAATTTTGGTCACTGTGTGACTTTAAAAAGTGGTTATTCAACATGAGGCACAATCCATTTGACATTTTGAATCATTTTTTCACCATTTGAAAAAATAATTTTTTTGATGAAAACCGATGACCACAGACCTGTCGAACTTTCTCCACATAGTCAGAAATGGTCATTTTTTATTGTTTTCTTTTTTGACTGTAAATGACTATTAAATGTGAATTATCATGTTTGGAACTAAAATGAAGGTGTTGAGACTCATTTTTCTGCCAGAAATTGATCGAAATAGAAGCTTCTGAGTAGGAGGAAAAGTCTGTTAAAATGGCAATTTTGGTCACTGTGTGGCTTTAAAAAGTGGTTATTCAACATAAGGCACAATCCTTTTGAAATTTTGAATCATTTTTTCAACATTTGAAAAAAAAATGTTTTGATGAAAAACGATGAACCTGGACCTGTCAAACTTTCTCCAGATGGTCAGAAATGGTCATATTTTAATGTTTTCTCTTTTGACTGTAAATAACTATTAAATATGAATTATCACTTTTGGAACTAAAATAAGAGTGTTCAGAGTCATTTTTCTGCCAGAAATTGATCGAAATAGCTTCTGAGTAGGAGGAAAAGTCTGTAAAAATGGCAATTTTGGTCACTGTGGGGCTTTAAAGAGTGGTTATTCAACATGAGGCACAATCCTTTTGATATTTTGCATCGTTTTTTCAACATTTGAAAAAATACTTTTTTTGATGAAAAACGATGGCCACAGACCTGTCGAACTTTCTCCACATAGTCAGAAATGGTCAGTTTTTTATTGTTTTCTTTTTTGACTGTAAATGACTATTAAATGTGAATTATCATGTTTGGAACTAAAATGAAGGTGTTTAGAGTCATTTTTCTGACAGAAATTGGTCAAAATAGAAGCTTCTGAGTAGGAGGAAAAGTCTGTTAAAATGGCAATTTTGGTCACTGTGTGGCTTCAAAAAGTGGTTATTCAAAATGAGGCACAATCCATTTGACATTTTGATTCATTTTTTCAACATTCGAAAAAAATAATGTTTTGATGAAAAACGATGAACCCGGACCTGTCAAACTTTCTCCAGATGGTCAGAAATGGTCATATTTTAATGTTTTCTCTTTTGACTGTAAATGACTATTAAATATGAATTATCACTTTTGGAACTAAAATAAGAGTAATTAGAGTCATTTTTCTGCCAGAAATTGATCGAAATTGAAGCTCTGAGTAGGAGGAAAAGTCTGTAAAAATTGCAATTTTGGTCACTGTGGGGCTTTAAAAAGTGGTTATTCAACATGAGGCACAATCCTTTTGATATTTTGCATAATTTTTTCAACATTTGAAAAAATACGTTTTTTTGATGAAAACGATGAATCCGGACCTGTCGAACTTTCTCCACATAGTCAGAAATGGTCATTTTTTATTGTTTTCTCTTTTGACTATAAACGACTATTAAATGTGAATTATCGCTTTTGGAACTAAAATAAGTGTGTTTAGAGTCATTTTTCTGCCAGAAATTGGTTGAAATAGAAGCTTCTGAGAAGGAGGAAAAGTCTGTTAAAATGGCAATTTTGGTCACTGTGTGACTTTAAAAAGTGGTTATTCAACATGAGGCACAATCCATTTGACATTTTGAATCATTTTTTCACCATTTGAAAAAATAATTTTTTTGATGAAAACCGATGACCACAGACCTGTCGAACTTTCTCCACATAGTCAGAAATGGTCATTTTTTATTGTTTTCTTTTTTGACTGTAAATGACTATTAAATGTGAATTATCATGTTTGGAACTAAAATGAAGGTGTTGAGACTCATTTTTCTGCCAGAAATTGATCGAAATAGAAGCTTCTGAGTAGGAGGAAAAGTCTGTTAAAATGGCAATTTTGGTCACTGTGTGGCTTTAAAAAGTGGTTATTCAACCAAAGGCACAATCCTTTTGAAATTTTGAATCATTTTTTCAACATTTGAAAAAAAAATGTTTTGATGAAAAACGATGAACCTGGACCTTTCAAACTTTCTCCAGATGGTCAGAAATGGTCATATTTTAATGTTTTCTCTTTTGACTGTAAATAACTATTAAATATGAATTATCACTTTTGGAACTAAAATAAGAGTGTTCAGAGTCATTTTTCTGCCAGAAATTGATCGAAATAGCTTCTGAGTAGGAGGAAAAGTCTGTAAAAATGGCAATTTTGGTCACTGTGGGGCTTTAAAAAGTGGTTATTCAACATGAGGCACAATCCTTTTGATATTTTGCATCGTTTTTTCAACATTTGAAAAAATAATTTTTTTGATGAAAAACGATGGCCACAGACCTGTCGAACTTTCTCCACATAGTCAGAAATGGTCATTTTTTATTGTTTTCTTTTTTGACTGTAAATGACTATTAAATGTGAATTATCATGTTTGGAACTAAAATGAAGGTGTTTAGAGTCATTTTTCTGACAGAAATTGGTCGAAATAGAAGCTTCTGAGTAGGAGGAAAAGTCTGTTAAAATTTTGGTCACTGTGTGGCTTCAAAAAGTGGTTATTCAAAATGAGGCACAATCCATTTGACATTTTGATTCATTTTTTCAACATTCGAAAATAAAATGTTTTGATGAAAAACGATGAACCTGGACCTGTCAAACTTTCTCCAGATGGTCAGAAATGGTCATTTTTTATTCTTTTCTTTTTTGACTGTAAATGACTATTAAATATGAATTATCACTTTTGGAACTAAAATAAGAGTGTTTAGAGTCATTTTTCTGCCAGAAATTCATCAAAATAGAAGCTTCAAAGTAGGAGAAAAAGTCTGTAAAAATTGCAATTTTTGGTCACTTTGGGGCTTTAACAAGTGGTTATTCAACATGAGGCACAATCCTTTTGATATTTTGCATCATTTTTTCAACATTTGAAAAAATAAGTTTTTTTGATGAAAACGATGATACCTGTCGAACTTTCTCCACATAGTCAGAAATGTTCATTTTTTATTGTTTTCTCTTTTGACTATAAACTACTATTAAATGTGAATTATCGCTTTTGGAACTAAAATAAGTGTGTTTAGAGTCATTTTTCTGCCAGAAATTGGTCGAAATAGAAGCTTCTGAGAAGGAGGAAAAGTCTGTTAAAATGGCAATTTTGGTCACTGTGTGGCTTTAAAAAGTGGTTATTCAACATAGGCACAATCCTTTTGAAATTTTGAATCATTTTTTCAACATTTGAAAAAAAAAATTTTTGATGAAAAACGATGAACCTGGACCTGTCAAACTTTCTCCAGATGGTCAGAAATGGTCATATTTTAATGTTTTCTCTTTTGACTGTAAATGACTATTAAATATGAATTATCACTTTTGGAACTAAAATAAGAGTGTTTAGAGTCATTTTTCTGCCAGAAATTGATTGAAATTAAAGCTTCTGAGTAGGAGGAAAAGTCTGTAAAAATTGCAATTTTGGTCACTGTGGGGCTTTAAAAAGTGGTTATTCAACATGAGGCACATTCCTTTTGATATTTTGCATCATTTTTTCAACATTTGAAAAAATAAGTTTTTTTGATGAAAACGATGATCCCGGACCTGTCGAACTTTCTCCACATAGTCAGAAATGGTCATTTTTTATTGTTTTCTCTTTTGACTATAAACGACTATTAAATGTGAATTATCGCTTTTGGAACTAAAATAAGTGTGTTTAGAGTCATTTTTCTGCCAGAAATTGGTTGAAATAGAAGCTTCTGAGAAGGAGGAAAAGTCTGTTAAAATGGCAATTTTGGTCACTGTGTGACTTTAAAAAGTGGTTATTCAACATGAGGCACAATCCATTTGACATTTTGAATCATTTTTTCACCATTTGAAAAAATATTTTTTTTGATGAAAAATGATGACCTCAGACCTGTCGAACTTTCTCCACATAGTCAGAAATGGTCATTTTTTATTGTTTTCTTTTTTGACTGTAAATGACTATTAAATGTGAATTATCATGTTTGGAACTAAAATGAAGGTGTTTAGAGTCATTTTTCTGACAGAAATTGGTCGAAATAGAAGCTTCTGAGTAGGAGGAAAAGTCTGTTAAAATGGCAATTTTGGTCACTGTGTGGCTTCAAAAAGTGGTTATTCAAAATGAGGCACAATCCATTTGACATTTTGATTCATTTTTTCAACATTCGAAAAAAAAAATGTTTTGATGAAAAACGATGAACCTGGACCTGTCAAACTTTCTCCAGATGGTCAGAAATGGTCATATTTTAATGTTTTCTCTTTTGACTGTAAATGACTATTAAATATGAATTATCACTTTTGGAACTAAAATAAGAGTGTTTAGAGTCATTTTTCTGCCAGAAATTGATTGAAATTAAAGCTTCTGAGTAGGAGGAAAAGTCTGTAAAAATTGCAATTTTGGTCACTGTGGGGCTTTAAAAAGTGGTTATTCAACATGAGGCACAATCCTTTTGATATTTTGCATCATTTTTTCAACATTTGAAAAAATAAGTTTTTTTGATGAAAACGATGAATCCGGACCTGTCGAACTTTCTCCACATAGTCAGAAATGGTCATTTTTTATTGTTTTCTCTTTTGACTATAAACGACTATTAAATGTCAATTATCGCTTTTGGAACTAAAATAAGTGTGTTTAGAGTCATTTTTCTGCCAGAAATTGGAATAGAAGCTTCTGAGAAGGAGGAAAATTCTGTTAAAATGGCAATTTTGGTCACTGTGTGACTTTAAAAAGTGGTTATTCAACATGAGGCACAATCCATTTGACATTTTGAATCATTTTTTCACCATTTGAAAAAATAATTTTTTTGATGAAAAATGATGACCACAGACCTGTCGAACTTTCTCCACATAGTCAGAAATGGTCATTTTTTATTGTTTTCTTTTTTGACTGTAAATGACTATTAAATGTGAATTATCATGTTTGGAACTAAAATGAAGGTGTTTAGAGTCATTTTTCTGACAGAAATTGGTCGAAATAGAAGCTTCTGAGTAGGAGAAAAATTCTGTTAAAATGGCAATTTTGGTCACTGTGTGGCTTCAAAAAGTGGTTATTCAACATGAGGCACAATCCATTTGACATTTTGATTCATTTTTTCAACATTTGAAAAAATACGTTTTTTTGATGAAAAACGACGACCCCGGACCTATCGAACTTTCTCCACACAGTCAGAAATGGTCATTTTTTATTGTTTTCTCTTTTGACTATAAACTATTATTAAATGTGAATTATCGCTTTTGGAACTAAAATAAGTGTGTTTAGAGTCATTTTTCTGCCAGAAGAAGCTTCTGAGAAGGAGGAAAAGTCTGTTAAAATGGCAATTTTGGTCACTGTGGGGCTTTAAAAAGTGGTTATTCAACATGAGGCACAATCCTTTTGATATTTTGCATCATTTTTTCAACATTTGAAAACATACGTTTTTTTGATGACCTGTCGAACTTTCTCCACATAGTCAGAAATGGTCATTTTTTATTGTTTTCTTTTTTGACTGTAAATGACTATTAAATGTGAATTATCATGTTTGGAACTAAAATGAAGGTGTTTAGAGTCATTTTGCTGACAGAAATTGGTCGAAATAGAAGCTTCTGAATAGGAGGAAAAGTCTGTTAAAATGGCAATTTTGGTCACTGTGTGGCTTTAAAAAGTGGTTATTCAACATGAGGCACAATCCATTTGACATTTTGAATCATTTTTTCACCATTTGAAAAAATTATTTTTTTTATGAAAACGATGACCACAGACCAGTCGAACTTTCTCCACATAGTCAGAAATGGTCATTTTTTATTGTTTTCTTTTTTGACTGTAAATGACTAATAAATGTGAATTGCCATGTTTGGAACTGAAATGAAGGTGTTTAGAGTCATTTTTCTGACAGAAATTGGTCGAAATAGAAGCTTCTGAGTAGGAGAAAAATTCTGTTAAAATGGCAATTTTGGTCACTGTGTGGCTTCAAAAAGTGGTTATTCAACATGAGGCACAATCCATTTGACATTTTGATTCATTTTTTCAACATTTGAAAAAATAAGTTTTTTTGATGAAAAACGACGACCCCGGACCTATCGAACTTTCTCCACACAGTCAGAAATGGTAATTTTTTATTGTTTTCTCTTTTCACTGTAAACGACTATTAAATGTGAATTATCATGTTTAGAACTAAAATGAAGGTGTTTAGAGTCATTTTTCTTCCAGAAATTGGTCGAAATAGAAAGTTCTGAGTAGGAGGAAAAGTCTGTTAAAATGGCAATTTTGGTCACTGTGAGGCTTCAAAAAGTGGTTATTCAAAATGAGGCACAATCCATTTGACATTTTGATTCATTTTTTCAACATTCGAAAAAAAAAATGTTTTGATGAAAAACGATGAACCTGGACCTGTCAAACTTTCTCCAGATGGTCAGAAATGGTCATATTTTAATGTTTTCTCTTTTGACTGTAAATGACTATTAAATATGAATTATCACTTTTGGAACTAAAATAAGAGTGTTTAGAGTCATTTTTCTGCCAGAAATTGATCGAAATTAAAGCTTCTGAGTAGGAGGAAAAGTCTGTTAAAATGGCAATATTGGTCTCTGTGTGGCTTTAAAAAGTGGTTATTCAACATGAGGCACAATCCATTTGACATTTTGAATCATTTTTTCACCATTTGAAAAAATTATTTTTTTTATGAAAACGATGACCACAGACCAGTCAAACTTTCTCCACATAGTCAGAAATAGTCATTTTTTATTGTTTTCTTTTTTGACTGTAAATGACTAATAAATGTGAATTGCTATGTTTGGAACTGAAATGAAGGTGTTTAGAGTCATTTTTCTGACAGAAATTGGTCGAAATAGAAGCTTCTGAGTAGGAGGAAAAGTCTGTTAAAATAGCAATTTTGGTCACTGTGTGGCTTCAAAAAGTGGTTATTCAAAATGAGGCACAATCCATTTGACATTTTGATTCATTTTTTCAATATTCGAAAAAAAAAATGTTTTGATGAAAAACGATGAACCCGGACCTGTCGAACTTTCTCCACATAGTCAGAAATGTTCATTTTTTATTGTTTTCTCTTTTGACTATAAACGACTATTAAATGTGAATTATCGCTTTTGGAACTAAAATAAGTGTGTTTAGAGTCATTTTTCTGCCAGAATTTGGTCGAAATAGAAGCTTCTGAGAAGGAGGAAAAGTCTGTTAAAATGGCAATTTTGGTCACTGTGTGACTTTAAAAAGTGGTTATTCAACATGAGGCACAATCCATTTGACATTTTGAATAATTTTTTCACCATTTGGAAAAATATTTTTTTTGATGAAAAATGATGACCTCAGACCTGTCGAACTTTCTCCACATAGTCAGAAATGGTCATTTTTTATTGTTTTCTTTTTTGACTGTAAATGACTATTAAATGTGAATTATCATGTTTGGAACTAAAATGAAGGTGTTTAGAGTCATTTTTCTGACAGAAATTGGTCGAAATAGAAGCTTCTGAGTAGGAGGAAAAGTCTGTTAAAATGGCAATTTTGGTCACTGTGTGGCTTCAAAAAGTGGTTATTCAAAATGAGGCACAATACATTTGACATTTTGATTCTTTTTTTCAACATTCGAAAAAATAAATGTTTTGATGAAAAACGATGAACCTGGACCTGTCAAACTTTCTCCAGATGGTCAGAAATGGTCATTTTTTATTCTTTTCTTTTTTGACTGTAAATGACTATTAAATATGAATTATCACTTTTGGAACTAAAATAAGAGTGTTTAGAGTCATTTTTCTGCCAGAAATTCATCAAAATAGAAGCTTCTGAGAAGGAGGAAAAGTCTGTTAAAATGGAAATTTTGGTCACTGTGTGGCTTTAAAAAGTGGTTATTCAACATAAGGCACAATCCTTTTGAAATTTTGAATCATTTTTTCAACATTTGAAAAAAAAAATTTTTTGATGAAAAACGATGAACCTGGACCTGTCAAACTTTCTCCAGATGGTCAGAAATGGTCATATTTTAATGTTTTCTCTTTTGACTGTAAATGACTATTAAATATGAATTATCACTTTTGGAACTAAAATAAGAGTGTTTAGAGTCATTTTTCTGCCAGAAATTGATCGAAATTAAAGCTTCTGAGTAGGAGGAAAAGTCTGTAAAAATTGCAATTTTGGTCACTGTGGGGCTTTAAAAAGTGGTTATTCAACATGAGGCACATTCCTTTTGATATTTTGCATCATTTTTTCAACATTTGAAAAAATAAGTTTTTTTGATGAAAACGATGATCCCGGACCTGTCGAACTTTCTCCACATAGTCAGAAATGTTAATTTTTTATTGTTTTCTCTTTTGACTATAAACTACTATTAAATGTGAATTATCGCTTTTGGAACTAAAATAAGTGTGTTTAGAGTCATTTTTCTGACAGAAATTGGTCGAAATAGAAGCTTCTGAGAAGGAGGAAAAGTCTGTTAAAATGGCAATTTTGGTCACTGTGTGGCTTCAAAAAGTGGTTATTCAAAATGAGGCACAATCCATTTGACATTTTGATTCATTTTTTCACCATTTGAAAAAATAATTTTTTTGATGAAAAACGATGACCACAGACCTGTCGAACTTTCTCCACATAGTCAGAAATGGTCATTTTTATTGTTTTCTCTTTTGACTATAAAAGACTATTAAATGTGAACTATCGCTTTTGGAACTAAAATAAGTGTGTTTAGAGTCATTTTTCTGCCAGAAATTGATCGAAATAGAAGCTTCTGAGTCGGAGGAAAAGTCTGTAAAAATGGCAATTTTGGTCACTGTGTGGCTTCAAAAAGTGGTTATTCAAAATGAGGCACAATCCATTTGACATTTTGATTCATTTTTTCAATATTCGAAAAAAAAAAACATGTTTTGATGAAAAACGATGAACCCGGACCTGTCAAACTTTCTCCACATAGTCAGAAATGGTCATTTTTTATTGTTTCTTTTTTGACTGTAAATGACTATTAAATGTGAATTATCATGTTTGGAACTAAAATGAAGGTGTTTAGAGTAATTTTTCTGACAGAAATTGGTCGAAATAGAAGCTTCTGAGTAGGAGGAAAAGTCTGTTAAAATGGCAATTTTGGTCACTGTGTGGCTTCAAAAAGTGGTTATTCAAAATGAGGCACAATCCATTTGACATTTTGATTCATTTTTTCAACATTCGAAAAAAAAAATGTTTTGATGAAAAACGATGAACCTGGACCTGTCAAACTTTCTCCAGATGGTCAGAAATGGTCATTTTTTATTCTTTTCTTTTTTGACTGTAAATGACTATTAAATATGAATTATCACTTTTGGAACTAAAATAAGAGTGTTTAGAGTCATTTTTCTGCCAGAAATTCATCAAAATAGAAGCTTCAAAGTAGGAGAAAAAGTCTGTAAAAATTGCAATCTTTGGTCACTTTGGGGCTCTAACAAGTGGTTATTCAACATGAGGCACAATCCTTTTGATATTTTGCATCATTTTTTCAACATTTGAAAAAACAAGTTTTTTTGATGAAAACGATGATCCTGGACCTGTCAAACTTTCTCCAGATGGTCAGAAATGGTCATATTTTAATGTTTTCTCTTTTGACTGTAAATGACTATTAAATATGAATTATCACTTTTGGAACTAAAATAAGAGTGTTTAGAGTCATTTTTCTGCCAGAAATTGATCGAAATTAAAGCTTCTGAGTAGGAGGAAAAGTCTGTAAAAATTGCAATTTTGGTCACTGTGGGGCTTTAAAAAGTGGTTATTCAACATGAGGCACATTCCTTTTGATATATTGCATCATTTTTTCAACATTTGAAAAAATAAGTTTTTTTGATGAAAACGATGATCCCGGACCTGTCGAACTTTCTCCACATAGTCAGAAATGTTAATTTTTTATTGTTTTCTCTTTTGACTATAAACTACTATTAAATGTGAATTATCGCTTTTGGAACTAAAATAAGTGTGTTTAGAGTCATTTTTCTGACAGAAATTGGTCGAAATAGAAGCTTCTGAGAAGGAGGAAAAGTCTGTTAAAATGGCAATTTTGGTCACTGTGTGGCTTCAAAAAGTGGTTATTCAAAATGAGGCACAATCCATTTGACATTTTGATTCATTTTTTCACCATTTGAAAAAATAATTTTTTTGATGAAAAACGATGACCACAGACCTGTCGAACTTTCTCCACATAGTCAGAAATGGTCATTTTTATTGTTTTCTCTTTTGACTATAAAAGACTATTAAATGTGAACTATCGCTTTTGGAACTAAAATAAGTGTGTTTAGAGTCATTTTTCTGCCAGAAATTGATCGAAATAGAAGCTTCTGAGTCGGAGGAAAAGTCTGTAAAAATGGCAATTTTGGTCACTGTGTGGCTTCAAAAAGTGGTTATTCAAAATGAGGCACAATCCATTTGACATTTTGATTCATTTTTTAAACATTCCAAAAAAATAATGTTTTGATGAAAAACGATGAACCCGGACCTGTCGAACTTTCTCCACATAGTCAGAAATGGTCATTTTTAATTGTTTTCTCTTTTGACTATAAACGACTATTAAATGTGAATTATCGCTTTTGGAACTAAAATAAGTGTGTTTAGAGTCATTTTTCTGCCGGAAATTGGTTGAAATAGAAGCTTCTGAGAAGGAGGAAAAGTCTGTTAAAATGGCAATTTTGGTCACTGTGTGACTTTAAAAAGTGGTTATTCAACATGAGGCACAATCCATTTGACATTTTGAATCATTTTTTCACCATTTGAAAAAATAATTTTTTTGATGAAAAACGATGACCACAGACCTGTCGAACTTTCTCCACATAGTCAGAAATGGTCATTTTTTTTGTTTTCTTTTTTGACTGTAAATGACTATTAAATGTGAATTATCATGTTTGGAACTAAAATGAAGGTGTTGAGACTCATTTTTCTTCCAGAAATTGGTAGAAATAGAAGCTTCTGAGTAGGATGAAAAGTCTGTTAAAATGGCAATTTTGGTCACTGTGTGGCTTTAAAAAGTGGTTATTCAACATAAGGCACAATCCTTTTGAAATTTTGAATCATTTTTTCAACATTTGAAAAAAAAATGTTTTGATGAAAAACGATGAACCTGGACCTGTCAAACTTTCTCCAGATGGTCAGAAATGGTCATATTTTAATGTTTTCTCTTTTGACTGTAAATAACTATTAAATATGAATTATCACTTTTGGAACTAAAATAAGAGTGCTCAGAGTCATTTTTCTGCCAGAAATTGATCGAAATAGAAGCTTCTGAGTCGGAGGAAAAGTCTGTAAAAATGGCAATTTTGGTCACTGTGTGGCTTCAAAAAGTGGTTATTCAAAATGAGGCACAATCCATTTGACATTTTGATTCATTTTTTCAATATTCGAAAAAAAAAACATGTTTTGATGAAAAACGATGAACCCGGACCTGTCAAACTTTCTCCAGATGGTCAGAAATGGTCATATTTTAATGTTTTCTCTTTTGACTGTAAATAACTATTAAATATGAATTATCACTTTTGGAACTAAAATAAGAGTGTTCAGAGTCATTTTTCTGCCAGAAATTGATCGAAATAGCTTCTGAGTAGGAGGAAAAGTCTGTAAAAATTGCAATTTTGGTCACTGTGGGGCTTTAAAAAGTGGTTATTCAACATGAGGCACAATCCTTTTGATATTTTGCATCGTTTTTTCAACATTTGAAAAAATAATTTTTTTGATGAAAAACGATGGCCACAGACCTGTCGAACTTTCTCCACATAGTCAGAAATGGTCATTTTTTATTGTTTTCTTTTTTGACTGTAAATGACTATTAAATGTGAATTATCATGTTTGGAACTAAAATGAAGGTGTTTAGAGTCATTTTTCTGACAGAAATTGGTCGAAATAGAAGCTTCTGAGTAGGAGGAAAAGTCTGTTAAAATGGCAATTTTGGTCACTGTGTGGCTTCAAAAAGTGGTTATTCAAAATGAGGCACAATCCATTTGACATTTTGATTCATTTTTTAAACATTCCAAAAAAATAATGTTTTGATGAAAAACGATGAACCCGGACCTGTCGAACTTTCTCCACATAGTCAGAAATGGTCATTTTTAATTGTTTTCTCTTTTGACTATAAACGACTATTAAATGTGAATTATCGCTTTTGGAACTAAAATAAGTGTGTTTAGAGTCATTTTTCTGCCGGAAATTGGTTGAAATAGAAGCTTCTGAGAAGGAGGAAAAGTCTGTTAAAATGGCAATTTTGGTCACTGTGTGACTTTAAAAAGTGGTTATTCAACATGAGGCACAATCCATTTGACATTTTGAATCATTTTTTCACCATTTGAAAAAATAATTTTTTTGATGAAAAACGATGACCACAGACCTGTCGAACTTTCTCCACATAGTCAGAAATGGTCATTTTTTTTGTTTTCTTTTTTGACTGTAAATGACTATTAAATGTGAATTATCATGTTTGGAACTAAAATGAAGGTGTTGAGACTCATTTTTCTTCCAGAAATTGGTAGAAATAGAAGCTTCTGAGTAGGATGAAAAGTCTGTTAAAATGGCAATTTTGGTCACTGTGTGGCTTTAAAAAGTGGTTATTCAACATAAGGCACAATCCTTTTGAAATTTTGAATCATTTTTTCAACATTTGAAAAAAAAATGTTTTGATGAAAAACGATGAACCTGGACCTGTCAAACTTTCTCCAGATGGTCAGAAATGGTCATATTTTAATGTTTTCTCTTTTGACTGTAAATAACTATTAAATATGAATTATCACTTTTGGAACTAAAATAAGAGTGCTCAGAGTCATTTTTCTGCCAGAAATTGATCGAAATAGAAGCTTCTGAGTCGGAGGAAAAGTCTGTAAAAATGGCAATTTTGGTCACTGTGTGGCTTCAAAAAGTGGTTATTCAAAATGAGGCACAATCCATTTGACATTTTGATTCATTTTTTCAATATTCGAAAAAAAAAACATGTTTTGATGAAAAACGATGAACCCGGACCTGTCAAACTTTCTCCAGATGGTCAGAAATGGTCATATTTTAATGTTTTCTCTTTTGACTGTAAATGACTATTAAATATGAATTATCACTTTTGGAACTAAAATAAGAGTAATTAGAGTCATTTTTCTGCCAGAAATTGATCGAAATTGAAGCTCTGAGTAGGAGGAAAAGTCTGTAAAAATTGCAATTTTGGTCACTGTGGGGCTTTAAAAAGTGGTTATTCAACATGAGGCACAATCCTTTTGATATTTTGCATAATTTTTTCAACATTTGAAAAAATAAGTTTTTTTGATGAAAACGATGAATCCGGACCTGTCGAACTTTCTCCACATAGTCAGAAATGGTCATTTTTTATTGTTTTCTCTTTTGACTATAAACGACTATTAAATGTGAATTATCGCTTTTGGAACTAAAATAAGTGTGTTTAGAGTCATTTTTCTGCCAGAAATTGGTTGAAATAGAAGCTTCTGAGAAGGAGGAAAAGTCTGTTAAAATGGCAATTTTGGTCACTGTGTGACTTTAAAAAGTGGTTATTCAACATGAGGCACAATCCATTTGACATTTTGAATCATTTTTTCACCATTTGAAAAAATAATTTTTTTGATGAAAACCGATGACCACAGACCTGTCGAACTTTCTCCACATAGTCAGAAATGGTCATTTTTTATTGTTTTCTTTTTTGACTGTAAATGACTATTAAATGTGAATTATCATGTTTGGAACTAAAATGAAGGTGTTGAGACTCATTTTTCTGCCAGAAATTGATCGAAATAGAAGCTTCTGAGTAGGAGGAAAAGTCTGTTAAAATGGCAATTTTGGTCACTGTGTGGCTTTAAAAAGTGGTTATTCAACATAAGGCACAATCCTTTTGAAATTTTGAATCATTTTTTCAACATTTGAAAAAAAAATGTTTTGATGAAAAACGATGAACCTGGACCTGTCAAACTTTCTCCAGATGGTCAGAAATGGTCATATTTTAATGTTTTCTCTTTTGACTGTAAATAACTATTAAATATGAATTATCACTTTTGGAACTAAAATAAGAGTGTTCAGAGTCATTTTTCTGCCAGAAATTGATCGAAATAGCTTCTGAGTAGGAGGAAAAGTCTGTAAAAATGGCAATTTTGGTCACTGTGGGGCTTTAAAAAGTGGTTATTCAACATGAGGCACAATCCTTTTGATATTTTGCATCGTTTTTTCAACATTTGAAAAAATAATTTTTTTGATGAAAAACGATGGCCACAGACCTGTCGAACTTTCTCCACATAGTCAGAAATGGTCATTTTTTATTGTTTTCTTTTTTGACTGTAAATGACTATTAAATGTGAATTATCATGTTTGGAACTAAAATGAAGGTGTTTAGAGTCATTTTTCTGACAGAAATTGGTCGAAATAGAAGCTTCTGAGTAGGAGGAAAAGTCTGTTAAAATTTTGGTCACTGTGTGGCTTCAAAAAGTGGTTATTCAAAATGAGGCACAATCCATTTGACATTTTGATTCATTTTTTCAACATTCGAAAAAAAAATGTTTTGATGAAAAACGATGAACCTGGACCTGTCAAACTTTCTCCAGATGGTCAGAAATGGTCATTTTTTATTCTTTTCTTTTTTGACTGTAAATGACTATTAAATATGAATTATCACTTTTGGAACTAAAATAAGAGTGTTTAGAGTCATTTTTCTGCCAGAAATTCATCAAAATAGAAGCTTCAAAGTAGGAGAAAAAGTCTGTAAAAATTGCAATTTTTGGTCACTTTGGGGCTTTAACAAGTGGTTATTCAACATGAGGCACAATCCTTTTGATATTTTGCATCATTTTTTCAACATTTGAAAAAATAAGTTTTTTTGATGAAAACGATGATCCTGGACCTGTCGAACTTTCTCCACATAGTCAGAAATGTTCATTTTTTATTGTTTTCTCTTTTGACTATAAACTACTATTAAATGTGAATTATCGCTTTTGGAACTAAAATAAGTGTGTTTAGAGTCATTTTTCTGCCAGAAATTGGTCGAAATAGAAGCTTCTGAGAAGGAGGAAAAGTCTGTTAAAATGGCAATTTTGGTCACTGTGTGGCTTTAAAAAGTGGTTATTCAACATAGGCACAATCCTTTTGAAATTTTGAATCATTTTTTCAACATTTGAAAAAAAAAAATTTTGATGAAAAACGATGAACCTGGACCTGTCAAACTTTCTCCAGATGGTCAGAAATGGTCATATTTTAATGTTTTCTCTTTTGACTGTAAATGACTATTAAATATGAATTATCACTTTTGGAACTAAAATAAGAGTGTTTAGAGTCATTTTTCTGCCAGAAATTGATCGAAATTAAAGCTTCTGAGAAGGAGGAAAAGTCTGTTAAAATGGCAATTTTGGTCACTGTGTGACTTTAAAAAGTGGTTATTCAACATGAGGCACAATCCATTTGACATTTTGAATCATTTTTTCACCATTTGAAAAAATATTTTTTTTGATGAAAAATGATGACCTCAGACCTGTCGAACTTTCTCCACATAGTCAGAAATGGTCATTTTTTATTGTTTTCTTTTTTGACTGTAAATGACTATTAAATGTGAATTATCATGTTTGGAACTAAAATGAAGGTGTTTAGAGTCATTTTTCTGACAGAAATTGGTCGAAATAGAAGCTTCTGAGTAGGAGAAAAATTCTGTTAAAATGGCAATTTTGGTCACTGTGTGGCTTCAAAAAGTGGTTATTCAACATGAGGCACAATCCATTTGACATTTTGATTCATTTTTTCAACATTTGAAAAAATACGTTTTTTTGATGAAAAACGACGAACCCGGACCTATCGAACTTTCTCCACACAGTCAGAAATGGTCATTTTTTATTGTTTTCTCTTTTGACTATAAACTATTATTAAATGTGAATTATCGCTTTTGGAACTAAAATAAGTGTGTTTAGAGTCATTTTTCTGCCAGAAGAAGCTTCTGAGAAGGAGGAAAAGTCTGTTAAAATGGCAATTTTGGTCACTGTGGGGCTTTAAAAAGTGGTTATTCAACATGAGGCACAATCCTTTTGATATTTTGCATCATTTTTTCAACATTTGAAAACATACGTTTTTTTGATGACCTGTCGAACTTTCTCCACATAGTCAGAAATGGTCATTTTTTATTGTTTTCTTTTTTGACTGTAAATGACTATTAAATGTGAATTATCATGTTTGGAACTAAAATGAAGGTGTTTAGAGTCATTTTGCTGACAGAAATTGGTCGAAATAGAAGCTTCTGAATAGGAGGAAAAGTCTGTTAAAATGGCAATTTTGGTCACTGTGTGGCTTTAAAAAGTGGTTATTCAACATGAGGCACAATCCATTTGACATTTTGAATCATTTTTTCACCATTTGAAAAAATTATTTTTTTTATGAAAACGATGACCACAGACCAGTCGAACTTTCTCCACATAGTCAGAAATGGTCATTTTTTATTGTTTTCTTTTTTGACTGTAAATGACTAATAAATGTGAATTGCCATGTTTGGAACTGAAATGAAGGTGTTTAGAGTCATTTTTCTGACAGAAATTGGTCGAAATAGAAGCTTCTGAGTAGGAGAAAAATTCTGTTAAAATGGCAATTTTGGTCACTGTGTGGCTTCAAAAAGTGGTTATTCAACATGAGGCACAATCCATTTGACATTTTGATTCATTTTTTCAACATTTGAAAAAATAAGTTTTTTTGATGAAAAACGACGACCCCGGACCTATCGAACTTTCTCCACACAGTCAGAAATGGTAATTTTTTATTGTTTTCTCTTTTGACTGTAAACGACTATTAAATGTGAATTATCATGTTTAGAACTAAAATGAAGGTGTTTAGAGTCATTTTTCTTCCAGAAATTGGTCGAAATAGAAAGTTCTGAGTAGGAGGAAAAGTCTGTTAAAATGGCAATTTTGGTCACTGTGAGGCTTCAAAAAGTGGTTATTCAAAATGAGGCACAATCCATTTGACATTTTGATTCATTTTTTCAACATTCGAAAAAAAAAATGTTTTGATGAAAAACGATGAACCTGGACCTGTCAAACTTTCTCCAGATGGTCAGAAATGGTCATATTTTAATGTTTTCTCTTTTGACTGTAAATGACTATTAAATGTGAATTATCACTTTTGGAACTAAAATAAGAGTGTTTAGAGTCATTTTTCTGCCAGAAATTGATCGAAATTAAAGCTTCTGAGTAGGAGGAAAAGTCTGTTAAAATGGCAATTTTGGTCACTGTGTGGCTTTAAAAAGTGGTTATTCAACATGAGGCACAATCCATTTGACATTTTGAATCATTTTTTCACCATTTGAAAAAAACATTTTTTTTATGAAAACGATGACCACAGACCAGTCGAACTTTCTCCACATAGTCAGAAATAGTCATTTTTTATTGTTTTCTTTTTTGACTGTAAATGACTAATAAATGTGAATTGCTATGTTTGGAACTGAAATGAAGGTGTTTAGAGTCATTTTTCTGACAGAAATTGGTCGAAATAGAAGCTTCTGAGTAGGAGGAAAAGTCTGTTAAAATGGCAATTTTGGTCACTGTGTGGCTTCAAAAAGTGGTTATTCAAAATGATGCACAATCCATTTGACATTTTGATTCATTTTTTCAACATTCGAAAAAAAAAATGTTTTGATGAAAAACGATGAACCTGGACCTGTCAAATTTGCTCCAGATGGTCAGAAATGGTCATTTTTTATTCTTTTCTTTTTTGACTGTAAATGACTATTAAATATGAATTATCACTTTTGGAACTAAAATAAGAGTGTTTAGAGTCATTTTTCTGCCAGAAATTCATCAAAATAGAAGCTTCAAAGTAGGAGAAAAAGTCTGTAAAAATTGCAATCCTTGGTCACTTTGGGGCTTTAACAAGTGGTTATTCAACATGAGGCACAATCCTTTTGATATTTTGATTCATTTTTTCAATATTCGAAAAAAAAAATGTTTTGATGAAAAACGATGAACCCGGACCTGTCGAACTTTCTCCACATAGTCAGAAATGGTCATTTTTTATTGTTTTCTCTTTTGACTATAAACGACTATTAAATGTGAATTATCGCTTTTGGAACTAAAATAAGTGTGTTTAGAGTCATTTTTCTGCCAGAATTTGGTTGAAATAGAAGCTTCTGAGAAGGAGGAAAATTCTGTTAAAATGGCAATTTTGGTCACTGTGTGACTTTAAAAAGTGGTTATTCAACATGAGGCACAATCCATTTGACATTTTGAATTATTTTTTCACCATTTGAAAAAATATTTTTTTGATGAAAAACGATGACCACAGACCTGTCGAACTTTCTCCACATAGTCAGAAATGGTCATTTTTTATTGTTTTCTTTTTTGACTGTAAATGACTATTAAATGTGAATTATCATGTTTGGAACTAAAATAAGAGTGTTTAGAGTCATTTTTCTGCCAGAAATTGATCGAAATTAAAGCTTCTGAGTAGGAGGAAAAGTCTGTAAAAATTGCAATTTTGGTCACTGTGGGGCTTTAAAAAGTGGTTATTCAACATGAGGCACAATCCTTTTGATATTTTGCATCATTTTTTCAACATTTGAAAAAATAAGTTTTTTTGATGAAAACGATGATCCCGGACCTGTCGAACTTTTTCCACATAGTCAGAAATGTTCATTTTTTATTGTTTTCTCTTTTGACTATAAACTACTATTAAATGTGAATTATCGCTTTTGGAACTAAAATAAGTGTGTTTAGAGTCATTTTTCTGCCAGAAATTGGTCGAAATAAAAGCTTCTGAGAAGGAGGAAAAGTCTGTTAAAATGGCAATTTTGGTCACTGTGTGACTTTAAAAAGTGGTTATTCAACATGAGGCACAATCCTTTTGACATTTTGAATCATTTTTTCAACATTCGAAAAAAAAATGTTTTGATGAAAAACGATGAACCCGCACCTGTCAAACTTTCTCCAGATGGTCAGAAATGGTCATATTTTAATGTTTTCTCTTTTGACTGTAAATGACTATTAAATATGAATTATCACTTTTGGAACTAAAATAAGAGTAATTAGAGTCATTTTTCTGCCAGAAATTGATCGAAATTGAAGCTTCTGAGTAGGAGGAAAAGTCTGTAAAAATTGCAATTTTGGTCACTGTGGGGCTTTAAAAAGTGGTTATTCAACATGAGGCACAATCCTTTTGATATTTTGCATCATTTTTTCAACATTTGAAAAAATAAGTTTTTTTGATGATAACGATGATCCCGGACCTGTCGAACTTTCTCCACATAGTCAGAAATGGTCATTTTTTATTGTTTTCTCTTTTGACTATAAACGACTATTAAATGTGAATTATCGCTTTTGGAACTAAAATAAGTGTGTTTAGAGTCATTTTTCTGCCAGAAATTGGTTGAAATAGAAGCTTCTGAGAAGGAGGAAAAGTCTGTTAAAATGGCAATTTTGGTCACTGTGTGACTTTAAAAAGTGGTTATTCAACATGAGGCACAATCCATTTGACATTTTGAATCATTTTTTCACCATTTGAAAAAATATTTTTTTTGATGAAAAATGATGACCTCAGACCTGTCGAACTTTCTCCACATAGTCAGAAATGGTCATTTTTTATTGTTTTCTTTTTTGACTGTAAATGACTATTAAATGTGAATTATCATGTTTGGAACTAAAATGAAGGTGTTTAGAGTCATTTTTCTGACAGAAATTGGTCGAAATAGAAGCTTCTGAGTAGGAGGAAAAGTCTGTTAAAATGGCAATTTTGGTCACTGTGTGGCTTCAAAAAGTGGTTATTCAAAATGAGGCACAATCCATTTGACATTTTGATTCATTTTTTCAACATTCGAAAAAAAAAATGTTTTGATGAAAAACGATGAACCTGGACCTGTCAAACTTTCTCCAGATGGTCAGAAATGGTCATTTTTTATTCTTTTCTTTTTTGACTGTAAATGACTATTAAATATGAATTATCACTTTTGGAACTAAAATAAGAGTGTTTAGAGTCATTTTTCTGCCAGAAATTCATCAAAATAGAAGCTTCAAAGTAGGAGAAAAAGTCTGTAAAAATTGCAATCTTTGGTCACTTTGGGGCTTTAACAAGTGGTTATTCAACATGAGGCACAATCCTTTTGATATTTTGCATCATTTTTTCAACATTTGAAAAAACAAGTTTTTTTGATGAAAACGATGATCCTGGACCTGTCGAACTTTCTCCACATAGTCAGAAATGTTCATTTTTTATTGTTTTCTCTTTTGACTATAAACTACTATTAAATGTGAATTATCGCTTTTGGAACTAAAATAAGTGTGTTTAGAGTCATTTTTCTGCCAGAAATTGGTCGAAATAGAAGCTTCTGAGAAGGAGGAAAAGTCTGTTAAAATGGCAATTTTGGTCACTGTGTGGCTTTAAAAAGTGGTTATTCAACATAAGGCACAATCCTTTTGAAATTTTGAATCATTTTTTCAACATTTGAAAAAAAAAAATTTTTGATGAAAAACGATGAACCTGGACCTGTCAAACTTTCTCCAGATGGTCAGAAATGGTCATATTTTAATGTTTTCTCTTTTGACTGTAAATGACTATTAAATATGAATTATCTCTTTTGGAACTAAAATAAGAGTGTTTAGAGTCATTTTTCTGCCAGAAATTGATCGAAATTAAAGCTTCTGAGCAGGAGGAAAAGTCTGTAAAAATTGCAATTTTGGTCACTGTGGGGCTTTAAAAAGTGGTTATTCGGGGGGCGTGGCTTAGCGGGCGATCATGGCGGACGTGGCTTGCTAGAGCTCCCGCCGGCCCGACACTTATCCTGGTATTATCCTGGTCCCTGAACCCTACGGATTGTGCCACGACCGAGGAGACCTGAGCGGACGTCGCTGGGAGCCGTCCGGTGCCCGACACGAAGCGCGGAGTCCATCTGGCGCGAAGAGGCGAGTGGGTGAAGCGAGCGGCCTGGTGCCCGCCGGACAGGCCGGGGCCTCAATTTTGGCGTACCCGGGCCGGACCCGGGGTAGACGGCGCCGCTCCCAGACGGCGCTCCGGGGCTACCCACTACCGGCGGCCCATTGAGGAGTGCCCTATCTCTCCCTACACTGCCAGCGGTGGGGGCCCGTGCCTCTGTGGGTGCCCTGGTGGAGCTGCGGCCTTCCTGACCTCGGCGGAGCCGGGGCCTCGAGTTTGGCGGCCCCCGCACATCGTGGACCCTTTGATCCTGGGACCCTCCGCTGTTGGCGCCTGCAGCGCCCTGCATCCTTTGGCGCATTCTGCTGCCGGCGGACACGGCGCTCTTCCCTGCGGCCAACCGCGGTGCCAGGCCGTCGGTGCGCGCTGCGCCCTCCGCCCTCGTGGACCGAGTCGGGCGGGGGCGGCCAGTGCCCGTGACGAGCCGGGGGTGCCGGGGAGATCGGTGTGGCCCGGGCGCCAGCCCGCTGTGGGGACCGCCGAACTGCGCAGGAGCAAGTGCAGGACATTGTGCCCCTGCGTACATTGGGGCTCGCTGGTCCCACTGGCATTGATCGGAGGAGTCGGACAACTGGGGAGAGGCTTCCATGCGCTGGGATCTGGCGGGGCTGCACGACTTGAGTCCCTCCCTGTGACCGACGGCTCGGCGATGGCGAGATCCTGAGTGGACTGGTGTGCTTCGGCCGCCCCGGCTGGGGCCTGAGTGGGGGACCCTTGAGCGGTGCGACCCCCCTACAGGTGCGTGCTACTGGTGGGTCGCCTCTGCCGCCGCCGCCATGACCAGGGGCATGGGCGCCACAAAGACTGGGCCAATCGACAAATTTACCGGCCCCGGTGGAAGTGCTGGAGCGGCTAGTGGGGGCCAGAGTACTGGACCGGACAACGCGGCGCTGCTGACGGCCATCAATCAGTCCCGTGATATGTTAGATGCGAAAATTGGAGCGGTGGGAACCGATGTGATGCTTCTGCGCCAGGACCTCCGCAACGCAGTCGTTCGCATAACGGAGACGGAGACCAGGGTCACGACAGTAGAGGGTGATGTTGGCGTCCTTAAGAAGAAGATTGCCGACATGGAACAGACTCAACGAGGCCTGGCACTGCGGGTGGAGGATGCCGAGGGGCGGGCGCGACGGAACAACCTGCGCTTTGTTGGCTTTCCGGAGGATTGTGAGAAAGGGCCCATGGATGTCTTCCTCTCTCGGTGGCTGGAGAGCTGGCTGCCCCCGGATGCCCTGTCGAGCTGCTTTGTGGTGGAGCGCGCGCATCGCACCTTGACGCAGAAACCGCCAGTTGGGGAGTGACCTCGCCCGATCATTGCAAGGCTCCTTAACTTTCACGACAGGGATGTTATCCTCCGGGAAGCGCGGCTCAAGGACACGCTGCTCTATGACAACCACAAGATTATGATATTCCCTGATTACACCAAACTGGTCCACCAGCAGAGGCATTCCTTTCTGGAGGCAAAGGCCAAGTTGCGAGGTCTCAAGATCCAATATTCGCTACTATACCCGGCTCGCCTCAGGGTGGTCTTCAACTCAAAGACTCTCTTCTTCGATACACCGGAGGCCGTCTTCAATTGGACTGATGAAACTGTCAGGATTCGCCCGCACGTCCAGCCGGGGTTGCACTCCGGGTCGCCACGTGGCTCCTCGACGGACCGGAGCGACCCGCCTGCCAAGGGGAAACGCCATCGCAAATCCCGCTCCCGACGGAGGTCCCTGTCCCGGGATCCCTTGCTGGGGGACACGCAACCTGACACAGAATAGCCTGGCGAAGACTCAGGATTGTCGCAGGCCGGGGCTACCTGCTGGCGGCCTCTCGTCGATGTCCCTACCCCGTGGCTGCTGAACTCTGGCCGATGGAGCAGCCGTTGACTGGTGCAGTATTGACTCCTTTCCTGGTGGGGGTGTGGACGCTTGCGGTCCGACACCCCTTGGTTTGTGGTGCCTTACTGCTGATGTTGCTGTTCCCTGGAGTGGGTTCGGGGTACACTTTATGGGCTGCCTCCTCCGGATGGGGTTGGGGGGTGGTTCTGGGAGTGTGCCTGGTTGGGTTTTAAAGGGGGTCTAGTTGGGATCCATTGGTATGACTGGCTTTAGACGCTGTGTTTTGGGTCTGAAGTACCGTATACCGCGACAGATGCTTCATTGTTTATTGAGGTATTGGGGTGGGGGAGGGGGGTTCTGGGGTGTTTGGTTGTTGGGGGGTTGGGTTGGGACTAGTGGGGTAGCGGGGGTTGGGAATGTGTTCTGTGGGATGCACGTGTTTCGTATGCTGTCGGCGGCTGGTGGGCGGGGAGTTTGGGTTGGGTTGCGGGGTTTGTGGACACGGACCCATTGGGACAATGGCTGACGCCCCACGACTTGTGCCATCTACTGCTCTCATGCGTGTACTGTCTTGGAATGTCCGGGGGCTCCTGGACAAGATCAAACGGGGGGCTGTGCTCCGCTGGGCAAAAAGGGACCTGGCTGACGTGCTCCTCCTCCAGGAAACGCACATGCTGGGTACGAAGGCTCTGAGCCTACAGAGGTTTGGCTTCCACCAGGTGTTTCATGCAGGGTTTGCCAGGGGCTCGAGGGGGGTGGCCATCCTGGTTCATAAACGACTAGCTTATACCCATGAGCGTCAGTGGCTTGATCCGCAGGGCCGGTTTGTGTTTGTGCAAGGGAAGATTGGTGTGGAGCCCGTAATCCTTGGTAGTGTGTATGCCCCTCCCCCGCTGCAGTGGGCCCTTGCGGAGCGACTGTTTACCCTGTGGGCCGAACTTCCCCGTTCTCTGGCGGTAATTGGTGGCGACTGGAACGACGTGTTGGATGTGGCTCTGGACAGGCAGAGGAGGCAGGGGGTCGCGGCTGCGGCCTCGCCTACGAAGCTGAGTGCAATGATTGATGGCCTTGGATGGGTGGATGTGTGGAGACACCTGCATGCAGAGAGACGAGAATACACCTATGTGTCTGCGGTGCATGGCTCCCTTTCACGCTTAGACTGTGTATTTGTACCGGGGCCTTTCCTTGATAGAGTAAAGGGGGCGGCGATCCGACCTCGCGGGCTGTCCGACCACTCCCCTGTGGCGGTTCAAATTGACCTTTGCAAGGCGCGCCAACCATTCAGGTGGCGGATGTCTACATGGCACCTGCAGCAACCGGGCTACTCTCGGCACCTGCGCGGAGCGATCGCCCACTATTGGCGGGACAATCTGACGGATGAGGTTGATGCAGTGACAGTGTGGGAAGCCATGAAACCCGCCATGAGGGCTGTCGATATTGCCTGGTGCGCTTCTGCCCGCCGGACCCGACAGGAATGTATCGCCACTGCGGCGGAGAGTGTGGAAAGGCGTGAGGCACGACACAGGGAGGCGGCCGATGATATGACGTTGCGGCTGCTGTTACAAGCACAACGGTCTTACTCCTCGGTCTTGTTGGATGAGGCCCGCCAAGCGTGGCTGGCTACGCGTAGTAGGGTGTACCAGTGGGGCGACAAGTCCTGCACCATGCTCCACCGGTTGTGTCAGCAGACTTTTCAGCCGATCACTTTACCGGGGCTGGTCGACGGCGCGGGGGTGGCAATAACAGACCCTTCGATCCTTGCTGCGAGCTTCGCGCGCTACTACGAGCGTCAGTATGCCCCTCGTGAGAGCCTCTCCCTCGATGGCATTGTGGCTTACCTCGAGGCGGTTCGCCCGCAGGCGGCACCTGACGAGGTCCGCGATGCCCTGGATCTCCCCCTGACAGCTGAGGAATTGGGTGACGCGCTGGGTCAACTCAATACGGGTAAAGCACCTGGGCCTAGTGGGTTCCCCAGTGAATTTTACCGGAAATTCCACCTGCAGCTTGGGCCGCATTACAGGCGGGCTCTGGAACTGGCTCGGGAGCGGGGTAGCCTCCCCCCGGACTGGCGTCACGCCGAGATTGTGGTGTTTCAAAAGCCGGGCAGACCCCCCGAGCGCCACGAGTCCTACCGACCCATCTCCCTTATTAATTTTGAAGCCAAACTCCTGGCCAAGGCGCTTGCGAATCGCCTGCTTCCCCATATATCGGCCCTTGTACACCCGGATCAGGCGGGATTCATGCCGCACCGGGCGACGCGACACAACATTCGGCGGGCGCAGGCGGCGATTGACGCGATTTGGACGACTGGGGACCAGGCGGCGCTGTTGTTGGCTGACATAGATAGTGCCTTTGACTCGGTCAGCTGGGCCTACCTCCTTACCCTCCTGCCACTACTGAACCTGGGTCCGGTTTTCGTCTCCTATGTAAAGCTCCTCTATACCGATATCACCGCTTCTGTGCGCGTCTCTGGGGCGATTTCCGCACGATTCCCCGTGGCCAGGGGCACCCGTCAGGGGTGCCCCCTCTCCCCGTACCTCTTCGCGCTGGCCATGGAACCCATGGCCGCCCGAGTGCGCCAGGACGCGCTCTATCGGGGCTTTGTGTGGGGATCGAGCCACTCGGACCGCATTGCTCTATATGCGGACGACGTGCTCTTTTTCATGACCGATTTACACCGTACAGGACCTCGTGTTCTTGACATAATGCGGGAGTTCGGCCAGACGTCGGGGCTCTTTCTTAACCCTCGCAAGTCAACCCTGTGGATTCTGGGGGGTGCCTCGGTGAGTTGCCAGTGGGCTGCGTCTCTTCAGGTGGCGGTCGACGGCATGAAGTACCTGGGCGTTCATCTCTCGGCCTCGCCTGCTGTGGCATGGGATCGTAACATCCAGCCGGTGTGGGACAGGGTCCAGGTTGATGTTAAGACCTGGACGCGTATGCCCCTCAATATCTATGGCCGGTCGGCTATTTTCAAAATGGTGGCCCTGCCTCGGCTCCTCTACCAACTACAGAATCACCCGTATAAAATAGACCCGCAGTGGTTCCGTGGTGTCAACTCGGTGCTGGGCAGATTCTTGTGGGCCGGGGGTGCCTCTAGGGTGGCACTGCGTACCTGCTTCCTCTCTACCTACTGCGGCGGCTTGGCGTCCGCGGATCTGCTATCGTATTACCAGGCCTCCCACCTTCTAGTGCTCAACGAGTGGTGGTATGGGGATCGTAGCGATCCGGCCTATGCACTGGAACACTCCTTGATGGGCGGTGCCACTCTCCACACTCTGCTGTACTCGGCCAGGCGGAGGAGGGCCTTGCCAAGGGTCACCCAGGTGGTCTTCGCGATCTGGCGGCAGGCTCTGCACCGCATGGGGTGGTGGGGCAGGCTGACGGCCGAGACGCCACTGTGGCATAACGGTCTACTACCAGAGCTGGCCTCCTTGTCCGGGTTCGGCGGCTGGGACGCGATCGGGATTTCGTCCCTCGGTAATGTCCTCAACGGAACCACGCTTAAGTCCTTTCAGGACCTTAGCTCCGAGTATAATTTGTCCAGGTCCCAATTCTTTCGCTATCTTCAGTTCCGACATGCCCTTGGCCCCAGCCTAGTGGGGTTGGAACAGCTCCCCGACTTTAGTCCCATTGAGGCTAAATTGTTTATGGGCGACCTGGGCGACAAGAAAGTCTCTCAGATATACCGCTCCCTGGTCGTCAACTGCTCCCCCTCCCTTTCGACTTTGAAGGCCTCCTGGGAGAGTGATGTTGGCCCCTTGGATGATGACGATTGGCGGGAGGCCCTCGAATCCCCTCGGTGTGCAGCTATAGCCGTCCGTCTTCGGTTCATTCAATTTAAGTACCTCCATAGGGCCTATTATACTAGGGAGCGGCTGTGGCGTGCGGGCCTCGTGGCTACCCCTGAATGTCTGAGGTGTGGTGCCGAGAGGGGGACACTTTTCCATACCGTGTGGTCCTGTGGGAGGCTGACCCGATTCTGGGCGGGTGTGTGGAACTGCCTGTCGGAAGTGCTGGGGTGGGATGTTCCCCGTACCCCTAGGCTGGGTCTTCTTCATATTCTGGAAAATGTTGGGGGCAACATTTACAAGCGCCACCTACTGCTGTTGGGACTTGTGGTGGCTAAGCGTGACCTGGCCCAAGCATGGAAGTGCGAACGTGCCCCCCCCCTGAGTGCGTGGAAGGCAGGGTTGGACTATCTGATGGGTTTAGAATTACCCGTGTTTGAGGCCAGGGGGTGCCCCCGGAAACACTATAAGATTTGGAAGCGGTGGGCAGACTACAGGGATCTGGACCTCGATCCCCCAGCGGACATTGATGATGTGCTGGCCCTTGATGTGGACCCCGGGCCCTAGGCTATTAGCCAACTCTGACTTTGCTTCCGTCTCCTGTTGCTGACTAGCGATCACGTGCACTGGGTTAGGGTGGGATAAGGGGTGGGTAGTTGGAAGGGGTGTTGGGGGATGCTGTTGGGGGTGGGTGGGCTGGGGGGTTTAGGGGCGTGCCCCTTTTGTTTCCATGAAACTCTGAGTTCACTACTATGCCTTTCTCTGTCTGTGTTGTTGACAGTCTCCTCCTGACTGTGGAGGGCTGTCCTGAATCTTGATTGAACTCTTAATAAACACGGTTGTGAAAAAAAAAAGTGGTTATTCAACATGAGGCACATTCCTTTTGATATTTTGCATCATTTTTTCAACATTTGAAAAAATAAGTTTTTTTGATGAAAACGATGATCCCGGACCTGTCGAACTTTCTCCACATAGTCAGAAATGTTCATTTTTTATTGTTTTCTCTTTTGACTATAAACTACTATTAAATGTGAATTATCGCTTTTGGAACTAAAATAAGTGTGTTTAGAGTCATTTTTCTGCCAGAAATTGGTTGAAATAGAAGCTTCTGAGAAGGAGGAAAAGTCTGTTAAAATGGCAATTTTGGTCACTGTGTGACTTTAAAAAGTGGTTATTCAACATGAGGCACAATCCATTTGACATTTTGAATCATTTTTTCACCATTTGAAAAAATAATTTTTTTGATGAAAAACGATGACCACAGACCTGTCGAACTTTCTCCACATAGTCAGAAATGGTCATTTTTTTATTGTTTTCTTTTTTGACTGTAAATGACTATTAAATGTGAATTATCATGTTTGGAACTAAAATGAAGGTGTTGAGACTCATTTTTCTTCCAGAAATTGGTCGAAATAGAAGCTTCTGAGTAGGAGGAAAAGTCTGTTAAAATGGCAATTTTGGTCACTGTGTGGCTTTAAAAAGTGGTTATTCAACATAAGGCACAATCCTTTTAAAATTTTGAATCATTTTTTCAACATTTGAAAAAAAAATGTTTTGATGAAAAACGATGAACCTGGACCTGTCAAACTTTCTCCAGATGGTCAGAAATGGTCATATTTTAATGTTTTCTCTTTTGACTGTAAATAACTATTAAATATGAATTATCACTTTTGGAACTAAAATAAGAGTGTTCAGAGTCATTTTTCTGCCAGAAATTGATCGAAATAGAAGCTTCTGAGTAGGAGGAAAAGTCTGTAAAAATGGCAATTTTGGTCACTGTGGGGCTTTAAAAAGTGGTTATTCAACATGAGGCACAATCCTTTTGATATTTTGCATCGTTTTTTCAACATTTGAAAAAATAATTTTTTTGATGAAAAACGATGGCCACAGACCTGTCGAACTTTCTCCACATAGTCAGAAATGGTCATTTTTTATTGTTTTCTTTTTTGACTGTAAATGACTATTAAATGTGAATTATCATGTTTGGAACTAAAATGAAGGTGTTGAGACTCATTTTTCTTCCAGAAATTGGTCGAAATAGAAGCTTCTGAGTAGGAGGAAAAGTCTGTTAAAATGGCAATTTTGGTCACTGTGTGGCTTTAAAAAGTGGTTATTCAACATAAGGCACAATCCTTTTGAAATTTTGAATCATTTTTTCAACATTTGAAAAAAAAATGTTTTGATGAAAAACGATGAACCTGGACCTGTCAAACTTTCTCCAGATGGTCAGAAATGGTCATATTTTAATGTTTTCTCTTTTGACTGTAAATAACTATTAACTATGAATTATCACTTTTGGAACTAAAATAAGAGTGTTCAGAGTCATTTTTCTGCCAGAAATTGATCGAAATAGAAGCTTCTGAGTAGGAGGAAAAGTCTGTAAAAATGGCAATTTTGGTCACTGTGTGACTTTAAAAAGTGGTTATTCAACATGAGGCACAATCCATTTGACATTTTGAATAATTTTTTCACCATTTGGAAAAATATTTTTTTTGATGAAAAATGATGACCTCAGACCTGTCGAACTTTCTCCACATAGTCAGAAATGGTCATTTTTTATTGTTTTCTTTTTTGACTGTAAATGACTATTAAATGTGAATTATCATGTTTGGAACTAAAATGAAGGTGTTTAGAGTCATTTTTCTGACAGAAATTGGTCGAAATAGAAGCTTCTGAGTAGGAGGAAAAGTCTGTTAAAATGGCAATTTTGGTCACTGTGTGGCTTCAAAAAGTGGTTATTCAAAATGAGGCACAATACATTTGACATTTTGATTCTTTTTTTCAACATTCGAAAAAATAAATGTTTTGATGAAAAACGATGAACCTGGACCTGTCAAACTTTCTCCAGATGGTCAAAAATGGTCATTTTTTATTCTTTTCTTTTTTGACTGTAAATGACTATTAAATATGAATTATCACTTTTGGAACTAAAATAAGAGTGTTTAGAGTCATTTTTCTGCCAGAAATTCATCAAAATAGAAGCTTCTGAGAAGGAGGAAAAGTCTGTTAAAATGGAAATTTTGGTCACTGTGTGGCTTTAAAAAGTGGTTATTCAACATAAGGCACAATGCTTTTGAAATTTTGAATCATTTTTTCAACATTTGAAAAAAAAATTTTTGGGATGAAAAGCGATGAACCTGGACCTGTCAAACTTTCTCCAGATGGTCAGAAATGGTCATATTTTAATGTTTTCTCTTTTGACTGTAAATGACTATTAAATATGAATTATCACTTTTGGAACTAAAATAAGAGTGTTTAGAGTCATTTTTCTGCCAGAAATTGATCGAAATTAAAGCTTCTGAGTAGGAGGAAAAGTCTGTAAAAATTGCAATTTTGGTCACTGTGGGGCTTTAAAAAGTGGTTATTCAACATGAGGCACATTCCTTTTGATATTTTGCATCATTTTTTCAACATTTGAAAAAAGAAGTTTTTTTGATGAAAACGATGATCCCGGACCTGTCGAACTTTCTCCACATAGTCAGAAATGTTCATTTTTTATTGTTTTCTCTTTTGACTATAAACTACTATTAAATGTGAATTATCGCTTTTGGAACTAAAATAAGTGTGTTTAGAGTTATTTTTCTGCCAGAAATTGGTCGAAATAGAAGCTTCTGAGAAGGAGGAAAAGTCTGTTAAAATGGCAATTTTGGTCACTGTGTGACTTTAAAAAGTGGTTATTCAACATGAGGCACAATCCATTTGACATTTTGAATCATTTTTTCACCATTTGAAAAAATATTTTTTTTGATGAAAAATGATGACCTCAGACCTGTCGAACTTTCTCCACATAGTCAGAAATGGTCATTTTTTATTGTTTCTTTTTGACTGTAAATGACTATTAAATGTGAATTATCATGTTTGGAACTAAAATGAAGGTGTTTAGAGTCATTTTTCTGACAGAAATTGGTCGAAATAGAAGCTTCTGAGTAGGAGGAAAAGTCTGTTAAAATGGCAATTTTGGTCACTGTGTGGCTTCAAAAAGTGGTTATTCAAAATGAGGCACAATCCATTTGACATTTTGATTCATTTTTTCAACATTCGAAAAAAAAAATGTTTTGATGAAAAACGATGAACCTGGACCTGTCAAACTTTCTCCAGATGGTCAGAAATGGTCATTTTTTATTCTTTTCTTTTTTGACTGTAAATGACTATTAAATATGAATTATCACTTTTGGAACTAAAATAAGAGTGTTTAGAGTCATTTTTCTGCCAGAAATTCATCAAAATAGAAGCTTCAAAGTAGGAGAAAAAGTCTGTAAAAATTGCAATCTTTGGTCACTTTGGGGCTTTAACAAGTGGTTATTCAACATGAGGCACAATCCTTTTGATATTTTGCTTCATTTTTTCAACATTTGAAAAAACAAGTTTTTTTGATGAAAACGATGATCCTGGACCTGTCGAACTTTCTCCACATAGTCAGAAATGTTCATTTTTTATTGTTTTCTCTTTTGACTATAAACTACTATTAAATGTGAATTATCGCTTTTGGAACTAAAATAAGTGTGTTTAGAGTCATTTTTCTGCCAGAAATTGGTCGAAATAGAAGCTTCTGAGTAGGAGGAAAAGTCTGTTAAAATGGCAATTTTGGTCACTGTGTGGCTTTAAAAAGTGGTTATTCAACATAAGGCACAATCCTTTTAAAATTTTGAATCATTTTTTCAACATTTGAAAAAAAAATGTTTTGATGAAAAACGATGAACCTGGACCTGTCAAACTTTCTCCAGATGGTCAGAAATGGTCATATTTTAATGTTTTCTCTTTTGACTGTAAATAACTATTAAATATGAATTATCACTTTTGGAACTAAAATAAGAGTGTTCAGAGTCATTTTTCTGCCAGAAATTGATCGAAATAGAAGCTTCTGAGTAGGAGGAAAAGTCTGTAAAAATGGCAATTTTGGTCACTGTGGGGCTTTAAAAAGTGGTTATTCAACATGAGGCACAATCCTTTTGATATTTTGCATCGTTTTTTCAACATTTGAAAAAATAATTTTTTTGATGAAAAACGATGGCCACAGACCTGTCGAACTTTCTCCACATAGTCAGAAATGGTCATTTTTTATTGTTTTCTTTTTTGACTGTAAATGACTATTAAATGTGAATTATCATGTTTGGAACTAAAATGAAGGTGTTGAGACTCATTTTTCTTCCAGAAATTGGTCGAAATAGAAGCTTCTGAGTAGGAGGAAAAGTCTGTTAAAATGGCAATTTTGGTCACTGTGTGGCTTTAAAAAGTGGTTATTCAACATAAGGCACAATCCTTTTGAAATTTTGAATCATTTTTTCAACATTTGAAAAAAAAATGTTTTGATGAAAAACGATGAACCTGGACCTGTCAAACTTTCTCCAGATGGTCAGAAATGGTCATATTTTAATGTTTTCTCTTTTGACTGTAAATAACTATTAACTATGAATTATCACTTTTGGAACTAAAATAAGAGTGTTCAGAGTCATTTTTCTGCCAGAAATTGATCGAAATAGAAGCTTCTGAGTAGGAGGAAAAGTCTGTAAAAATGGCAATTTTGGTCACTGTGGGGCTTTAAAAAGTGGTTATTCAACATGAGGCACAATCCTTTTGATATTTTGCATCATTTTTTCAACATTTGAAAAAATAAGTTTTTTTGATGAAAACGATGATCCCGGACCTGTCAAACTTTCTCCACATAGTCAGAAATGTTCATTTTTTATTGTTTTCTCTTTTGACTATAAACTACTATTAAATGTGAATTATCGCTTTTGGAACTAAAATAAGTGTGTTTAGAGTTATTTTTCTGCCAGAAATTGGTCGAAATAGAAGCTTCTGAGAAGGAGGAAAAGTCTGTTAAAATGGCAATTTTGGTCACTGTGTGACTTTAAAAAGTGGTTATTCAACATGAGGCACAATCCATTTGACATTTTGAATAATTTTTTCACCATTTGGAAAAATATTTTTTTTGATGAAAAATGATGACCTCAGACCTGTCGAACTTTCTCCACATAGTCAGAAATGGTCATTTTTTATTGTTTTCTTTTTTGACTGTAAATGACTATTAAATGTGAATTATCATGTTTGGAACTAAAATGAAGGTGTTTAGAGTAATTTTTCTGACAGAAATTGGTCGAAATAGAAGCTTCTGAGTAGGAGGAAAAGTCTGTTAAAATGGCAATTTTGGTCACTGTGTGGCTTCAAAAAGTGGTTATTCAAAATGAGGCACAATACATTTGACATTTTGATTCTTTTTTTCAACATTCGAAAAAATAAATGTTTTGATGAAAAACGATGAACCTGGACCTGTCAAACTTTCTCCAGATGGTCAGAAATGGTCATTTTTTATTCTTTTCTTTTTTGACTGTAAATGACTATTAAATATGAATTATCACTTTTGGAACTAAAATAAGAGTGTTTAGAGTCATTTTTCTGCCAGAAATTCATCAAAATAGAAGCTTCTGAGAAGGAGGAAAAGTCTGTTAAAATGGAAATTTTGGTCACTGTGTGGCTTTAAAAAGTGGTTATTCAACATAAGGCACAATGCTTTTGAAATTTTGAATCATTTTTTCAACATTTGAAAAAAAAATTTTTTTTATGAAAAGCGATGAACCTGGACCTGTCAAACTTTCTCCAGATGGTCAGAAATGGTCATATTTTAATGTTTTCTCTTTTGACTGTAAATGACTATTAAATATGAATTATCACTTTTGGAACTAAAATAAGAGTGTTTAGAGTCATTTTTCTGCCAGAAATTGATCGAAATTAAAGCTTCTGAGTAGGAGGAAAAGTCTGTAAAAATTGCAATTTTGGTCACTGTGGGGCTTTAAAAAGTGGTTATTCAACATGAGGCACATTCCTTTTGATATTTTGCATCATTTTTTCAACATTTGAAAAAAGAAGTTTTTTTGATGAAAACGATGATCCCGGACCTGTCGAACTTTCTCCACATAGTCAGAAATGTTCATTTTTTATTGTTTTCTCTTTTGACTATAAACTACTATTAAATGTGAATTATCGCTTTTGGAACTAAAATAAGTGTGTTTAGAGTTATTTTTCTGCCAGAAATTGGTCGAAATAGAAGCTTCTGAGAAGGAGGAAAAGTCTGTTAAAATGGCAATTTTGGTCACTGTGTGACTTTAAAAAGTGGTTATTCAACATGAGGCACAATCCATTTGACATTTTGAATCATTTTTTCACCATTTGAAAAAATATTTTTTTTGATGAAAAATGATGACCTCAGACCTGTCGAACTTTCTCCACATAGTCAGAAATGGTCATTTTTTATTGTTTCTTTTTGACTGTAAATGACTATTAAATGTGAATTATCATGTTTGGAACTAAAATGAAGGTGTTTAGAGTCATTTTTCTGACAGAAATTGGTCGAAATAGAAGCTTCTGAGTAGGAGGAAAAGTCTGTTAAAATGGCAATTTTGGTCACTGTGTGGCTTCAAAAAGTGGTTATTCAAAATGAGGCACAATCCATTTGACATTTTGATTCATTTTTTCAACATTCGAAAAAAAAAATGTTTTGATGAAAAACGATGAACCTGGACCTGTCAAACTTTCTCCAGATGGTCAGAAATGGTCATTTTTTATTCTTTTCTTTTTTGACTGTAAATGACTATTAAATATGAATTATCACTTTTGGAACTAAAATAAGAGTGTTTAGAGTCATTTTTCTGCCAGAAATTCATCAAAATAGAAGCTTCAAAGTAGGAGAAAAAGTCTGTAAAAATTGCAATCTTTGGTCACTTTGGGGCTTTAACAAGTGGTTATTCAACATGAGGCACAATCCTTTTGATATTTTGCATCATTTTTTCAACATTTGAAAAAACAAGTTTTTTTGATGAAAACGATGATCCTGGACCTGTCGAACTTTCTCCACATAGTCAGAAATGTTCATTTTTTATTGTTTTCTCTTTTGACTATAAACTACTATTAAATGTGAATTATCGCTTTTGGAACTAAAATAAGTGTGTTTAGAGTCATTTTTCTGCCAGAAATTGGTCGAAATAGAAGCTTCTGAGAAGGAGGAAAAGTCTGTTAAAATGGCAATTTTGGTCACTGTGTGGCTTTAAAAAGTGGTTATTCAACATAAGGCACAATCCTTTTGAAATTTTGAATCATTTTTTCAACATTTGAAAAAAAAAAATTTTTGATGAAAAACGATGAACCTGGACCTGTCAAACTTTCTCCAGATGGTCAGAAATGGTCATATTTTAATGTTTTCTCTTTTGACTGTAAATGACTATTAAATATGAATTATCACTTTTGGAACTAAAATAAGAGTGTTTAGAGTCATTTTTCTGCCAGAAATTGATCGAAATTAAAGCTTCTGAGCAGGAGGAAAAGTCTGTAAAAATTGCAATTTTGGTCACTGTGGGGCTTTAAAAAGTGGTTATTCAACATGAGGCACATTCCTTTTGATATTTTGCATCATTTTTTCAACATTTGAAAAAATAAGTTTTTTTGATGAAAACGATGATCCCGGACCTGTCGAACTTTCTCCACATAGTCAGAAATGTTCATTTTTTATTGTTTTCTCTTTTGACTATAAACTACTATTAAATGTGAATTATCGCTTTTGGAACTAAAATAAGTGTGTTTAGAGTCATTTTTCTGCCAGAAATTGGTTGAAATAGAAGCTTCTGAGAAGGAGGAAAAGTCTGTTAAAATGGCAATTTTGGTCACTGTGTGACTTTAAAAAGTGGTTATTCAACATGAGGCACAATCCATTTGACATTTTGAATCATTTTTTCACCATTTGAAAAAATAATTTTTTTGATGAAAAACGATGACCACAGACCTGTCGAACTTTCTCCACATAGTCAGAAATGGTCATTTTTTTATTGTTTTCTTTTTTGACTGTAAATGACTATTAAATGTGAATTATCATGTTTGGAACTAAAATGAAGGTGTTGAGACTCATTTTTCTTCCAGAAATTGGTCGAAATAGAAGCTTCTGAGTAGGAGGAAAAGTCTGTTAAAATGGCAATTTTGGTCACTGTGTGGCTTTAAAAAGTGGTTATTCAACATAAGGCACAATCCTTTTAAAATTTTGAATCATTTTTTCAACATTTGAAAAAAAAATGTTTTGATGAAAAACGATGAACCTGGACCTGTCAAACTTTCTCCAGATGGTCAGAAATGGTCATATTTTAATGTTTTCTCTTTTGACTGTAAATAACTATTAAATATGAATTATCACTTTTGGAACTAAAATAAGAGTGTTCAGAGTCATTTTTCTTCCAGAAATTGATCGAAATAGAAGCTTCTGAGTAGGAGGAAAAGTCTGTAAAAATGGCAATTTTGGTCACTGTGGGGCTTTAAAAAGTGGTTATTCAACATGAGGCACAATCCTTTTGATATTTTGCATCGTTTTTTCAACATTTGAAAAAATAATTTTTTTGATGAAAAACGATGGCCACAGACCTGTCGAACTTTCTCCACATAGTCAGAAATGGTCATTTTTTATTGTTTTCTTTTTTGACTGTAAATGACTATTAAATGTGAATTATCATGTTTGGAACTAAAATGAAGGTGTTGAGACTCATTTTTCTTCCAGAAATTGGTCGAAATAGAAGCTTCTGAGTAGGAGGAAAAGTCTGTTAAAATGGCAATTTTGGTCACTGTGTGGCTTTAAAAAGTGGTTATTCAACATAAGGCACAATCCTTTTGAAATTTTGAATCATTTTTTCAACATTTGAAAAAAAAATGTTTTGTTGAAAAACGATGAACCTGGACCTGTCAAACTTTCTCCAGATGGTCAGAAATGGTCATATTTTAATGTTTTCTCTTTTGACTGTAAATAACTATTAACTATGAATTATCACTTTTGGAACTAAAATAAGAGTGTTCAGAGTCATTTTTCTGCCAGAAATTGATCGAAATAGAAGCTTCTGAGTAGGAGGAAAAGTCTGTAAAAATGGCAATTTTGGTCACTGTGGGGCTTTAAAAAGTGGTTCTTCAACATGAGGCACAATCCTTTTGATATTTTGCATCATTTTTTCAACATTTGAAAAAATAAGTTTTTTTGATGAAAACGATGATCCCGGACCTGTCAAACTTTCTCCACATAGTCAGAAATGTTCATTTTTTATTGTTTTCTCTTTTGACTATAAACTACTATTAAATGTGAATTATCGCTTTTGGAACTAAAATAAGTGTGTTTAGAGTTATTTTTCTGCCAGAAATTGGTCGAAATAGAAGCTTCTGAGAAGGAGGAAAAGTCTGTTAAAATGGCAATTTTGGTCACTGTGTGACTTTAAAAAGTGGTTATTCAACATGAGGCACAATCCATTTGACATTTTGAATAATTTTTTCACCATTTGGAAAAATATTTTTTTTGATGAAAAATGATGACCTCAGACCTGTCGAACTTTCTCCACATAGTCAGAAATGGTCATTTTTTATTGTTTTCTTTTTTGACTGTAAATGACTATTAAATGTGAATTATCATGTTTGGAACTAAAATGAAGGTGTTTAGAGTAATTTTTCTGACAGAAATTGGTCGAAATAGAAGCTTCTGAGTAGGAGGAAAAGTCTGTTAAAATGGCAATTTTGGTCACTGTGTGGCTTCAAAAAGTGGTTATTCAAAATGAGGCACAATACATTTGACATTTTGATTCTTTTTTTCAACATTCAAAAAAATAAATGTTTTGATGAAAAACGATGAACCTGGACCTGTCAAACTTTCTCCAGATGGTCAGAAATGGTCATTTTTTATTCTTTTCTTTTTTGACTGTAAATGACTATTAAATATGAATTATCACTTTTGGAACTAAAATAAGAGTGTTTAGAGTCATTTTTCTGCCAGAAATTCATCAAAATAGAAGCTTCTGAGAAGGAGGAAAAGTCTGTTAAAATGGAAATTTTGGTCACTGTGTGGCTTTAAAAAGTGGTTATTCAACATAAGGCACAATGCTTTTGAAATTTTGAATCATTTTTTCAACATTTGAAAAAAAAATTTTTTTGATGAAAAGCGATGAACCTGGACCTGTCAAACTTTCTCCAGATGGTCAGAAATGGTCATATTTTAATGTTTTCTCTTTTGACTGTAAATGACTATTAAATATGAATTATCACTTTTGGAACTAAAATAAGAGTGTTTAGAGTCATTTTTCTGCCAGAAATTGATCGAAATTAAAGCTTCTGAGTAGGAGGAAAAGTCTGTAAAAATTGCAATTTTGGTCACTGTGGGGCTTTAAAAAGTGGTTATTCAACATGAGGCACATTCCTTTTGATATTTTGCATCATTTTTTCAACATTTGAAAAAAGAAGTTTTTTTGATGAAAACGATGATCCCGGACCTGTCGAACTTTCTCGACATAGTCAGAAATGTTCATTTTTTATTGTTTTCTCTTTTGACTATAAACTACTATTAAATGTGAATTATCGCTTTGGGAACTAAAATAAGTGTGTTTAGAGTTATTTTTCTGCCAGAAATTGGTCGAAATAGAAGCTTCTGAGAAGGAGGAAAAGTCTGTTAAAATGGCAATTTTGGTCACTGTGTGACTTTAAAAAGTGGTTATTCAACATGAGGCACAATCCATTTGACATTTTGAATCATTTTTTCACCATTTGAAAAAATATTTTTTTTGATGAAAAATGATGACCTCAGACCTGTCGAACTTTCTCCACATAGTCAGAAATGGTCATTTCTTATTGTTTCTTTTTGACTGTAAATGACTATTAAATGTGAATTATCATGTTTGGAACTAAAATGAAGGTGTTTAGAGTCATTTTTCTGACAGAAATTGGTCGAAATAGAAGCTTCTGAGTAGGAGGAAAAGTCTGTTAAAATGGCAATTTTGGTCACTGTGTGGCTTCAAAAAGTGGTTATTCAAAATGAGGCACAATCCATTTGACATTTTGATTCATTTTTTCAACATTCGAAAAAAAAAATGTTTTGATGAAAAACGATGAACCTGGACCTGTCAAACTTTCTCCAGATGGTCAGAAATGGTCATTTTTTAATGTTTTCTCTTTTGACTGTAAATAACTATTAAATATGAATTATCACTTTTGGAACTAAAATAAGAGTGTTCAGAGTCATTTTTCTTCCAGAAATTGATCGAAATAGAAGCTTCTGAGTAGGAGGAAAAGTCTGTAAAAATGGCAATTTTGGTCACTGTGGGGCTTTAAAAAGTGGTTATTCAACATGAGGCACAATCCTTTTGATATTTTGCATCGTTTTTTCAACATTTGAAAAAATAATTTTTTTGATGAAAAACGATGGCCACAGACCTGTCGAACTTTCTCCACATAGTCAGAAATGGTCATTTTTTATTGTTTTCTTTTTTGACTGTAAATGACTATTAAATGTGAATTATCATGTTTGGAACTAAAATGAAGGTGTTGAGACTCATTTTTCTTCCAAAAATTGGTCGAAATAGAAGCTTCTGAGTAGGAGGAAAAGTCTGTTAAAATGGCAATTTTGGTCACTGTGTGGCTTTAAAAAGTGGTTATTCAACATAAGGCACAATCCTTTTGAAATTTTGAATCATTTTTTCAACATTTGAAAAAAAAAATGTTTTGATGAAAAACGATGAACCTGGACCTGTCAAACTTTCTCCAGATGGTCAGAAATGGTCATATTTTAATGTTTTCTCTTTTGACTGTAAATAACTATTAACTATGAATTATCACTTTTGGAACTAAAATAAGAGTGTTCAGAGTCATTTTTCTGCCAGAAATTGATCGAAATAGAAGCTTCTGAGTAGGAGGAAAAGTCTGTAAAAATGGCAATTTTGGTCACTGTGGGGCTTTAAAAAGTGGTTATTCAACATGAGGCACAATCCTTTTGATATTTTGCATCATTTTTTCAACATTTGAAAAAATAAGTTTTTTTGATGAAAACGATGATCCCGGACCTGTCGAACTTTCTCCACATAGTCAGAAATGTTCATTTTTTATTGTTTTCTCTTTTGACTATAAACTACTATTAAATGTGAATTATCGCTTTTGGAACTAAAATAAGTGTGTTTAGAGTTATTTTTCTGCCAGAAATTGGTCGAAATAGAAGCTTCTGAGAAGGAGGAAAAGTCTGTTAAAATGGCAATTTTGGTCACTGTGTGACTTTAAAAAGTGGTTATTCAACATGAGGCACAATCCATTTGACATTTTGAATAATTTTTTCACCATTTGGAAAAATATTTTTTTTGATGAAAAATGATGACCTCAGACCTGTCGAACTTTCTCCACATAGTCAGAAATGGTCATTTTTTATTGTTTTCTTTTTTGACTGTAAATGACTATTAAATGTGAATTATCATGTTTGGAACTAAAATGAAGGTGTTTAGAGTCATTTTTCTGACAGAAATTGGTCGAAATAGAAGCTTCTGAGTAGGAGGAAAAGTCTGTTAAAATGGCAATTTTGGTCACTGTGTGGCTTCAAAAAGTGGTTATTCAAAATGAGGCACAATACATTTGACATTTTGATTCTTTTTTTCAACATTCGAAAAAATAAATGTTTTGATGAAAAACGATGAACCTGGACCTGTCAAACTTTCTCCAGATGGTCAGAAATGGTCATTTTTTATTCTTTTCTTTTTTGACTGTAAATGACTATTAAATATGAATTATCACTTTTGGAACTAAAATAAGAGTGTTTAGAGTCATTTTTCTGCCAGAAATTGATCGAAATTAAAGCTTCTGAGTAGGAGGAAAAGTCTGTAAAAATTGCAATTTTGGTCACTGTGGGGCTTTAAAAAGTGGTTATTCAACATGAGGCACATTCCTTTTGATATTTTGCATCATTTTTTCAACATTTGAAAAAAGAAGTTTTTTTGATGAAAACGATGATCCCGGACCTGTCGAACTTTCTCCACATAGTCAGAAATGTTCATTTTTTATTGTTTTCTCTTTTGACTATAAACTACTATTAAATGTGAATTATCGCTTTTGGAACTAAAATAAGTGTGTTTAGAGTTATTTTTCTGCCAGAAATTGGTCGAAATAGAAGCTTCTGAGAAGGAGGAAAAGTCTGTTAAAATGGCAATTTTGGTCACTGTGTGACTTTAAAAAGTGGTTATTCAACATGAGGCACAATCCATTTGACATTTTGAATCATTTTTTCACCATTTGAAAAAATATTTTTTTTGATGAAAAATGATGACGTCAGACCTGTCGAACTTTCTCCACATAGTCAGAAATGGTCATTTTTTATTGTTTCTTTTTGACTGTAAATGACTATTAAATGTGAATTATCATGTTTGGAACTAAAATGAAGGTGTTTAGAGTCATTTTTCTGACAGAAATTGGTCGAAATAGAAGCTTCTGAGTAGGAGGAAAAGTCTGTTAAAATGGCAATTTTGGTCACTGTGTGGCTTCAAAAAGTGGTTATTCAAAATGAGGCACAATCCATTTGACATTTTGATTCATTTTTTCAACATTCGAAAAAAATAATGTTTTGATGAAAAACGATGAACCTGGACCTGTCAAACTTTCTCCAGATGGTCAGAAATGGTCATTTTTTATTCTTTTCTTTTTTGACTGTAAATGACTATTAAATATGAATTATCACTTTTGGAACTAAAATAAGAGTGTTTAGAGTCATTTTTCTGCCAGAAATTCATCAAAATAGAAGCTTCAAAGTAGGAGAAAAAGTCTGTAAAAATTGCAATCTTTGGCCACTTTGGGGCTCTAACAAGTGGTTATTCAACATGAGGCACAATCCTTTTGATATTTTGCATCATTTTTTCAACATTTGAAAAAACAAGTTTTTTTGATGAAAACGATGATCCTGGACCTGTCGAACTTTCTCCACATAGTCAGAAATGTTCATTTTTTATTGTTTTCTCTTTTGACTATAAACTACTATTAAATGTGAATTATCGCTTTTGGAACTAAAATAAGTGTGTTTAGAGTCATTTTTCTGCCAGAAATTGGTCGAAATAGAAGCTTCTGAGAAGGAGGAAAAGTCTGTTAAAATGGCAATTTTGGTCACTGTGTGGCTTTAAAAAGTGGTTATTGAACATAAGGCACAATCCTTTTGAAATTTTGAATCATTTTTTCAACATTTGAAAAAATAATAATTTTTGATGAAAAACGATGAACCTGGACCTGTCAAACTTTCTCCAGATGGTCAGAAATGGTCATATTTTAATGTTTTCTCTTTTGACTGTAAATGACTATTAAATATGAATTATCACTTTTGGAACTAAAATAAGAGTGTTTAGAGTCATTTTTCTGCCAGAAATTGATCGAAATTAAAGCTTCTGAGTAGGAGGAAAAGTCTGTAAAAATTGCAATTTTGGTCACTGTGGGGCTTTAAAAAGTGGTTATTCAACATGAGGCACATTCCTTTTGATATTTTGCATCATTTTTTTAACATTTGAAAAAATAAGTTTTTTTGATGAAAACGATGATCCCGGACCTGTCGAACTTTCTCCACATAGTCAGAAATGTTAATTTTTTATTGTTTTCTCTTTTGACTATAAACTACTATTAAATGTGAATTATCGCTTTTGGAACTAAAATAAGTGTGTTTAGAGTCATTTTTCTGACAGAAATTGGTCGAAATAGAAGCTTCTGAGAAGGAGGAAAAGTCTGTTAAAATGGCAATTTTGGTCACTGTGTGGCTTCAAAAAGTGGTTATTCAAAATGAGGCACAATCCATTTGACATTTTGATTCATTTTTTCACCATTTGAAAAAATAACTTTTTTTGATGAAAAACGATGACCACAGACCTGTCGAACTTTCTCCACATAGTCAGAAATGGTCATTTTTATTGTTTTCTCTTTTGACTATAAAAGACTATTAAATGTGAACTATCGCTTTTGGAACTAAAATAAGTGTGTTTAGAGTCATTTTTCTGCCAGAAATTGGTCGAAATAGAAGCTTCTGAGAAGGAGGAAAAGTCTGTTAAAATGGCAATTTTGGACACTGTGTGGCTTTAAAAAGTGCTTATTCAACATGAGGCACAATCCTTTTGACATTTTGCATCATTTTTTCAACATTTGAAAAAATTATTTTTTGGATGAAAAACGATGACCTCGGACCTGTCGAACTTTCTACAGATGGTCAGAAATGGTCATTTTTTAATGTTTTCCCTTTTGACTGTAAACGACTATTAAATGTGAATTATCGCTTTTGGAACTAAAATAAGTGTGTTTAGAGTCATTTTTATGCCAGAAATTGGTCGAAATAAAGCTTCTGAGTAGGAGGAAAAGTCTGTTAAAATGGCAATTTTGGTCACTGTGGGGCTTTAAAATGTGGTTATTCAACATGAGGCACAATCCTTTTGATATTTTGCATTGTTTTTTCAACATTTGAAAAAATAATTTTTTTGATGAAAAACGATGGCCACAGACCTGTCGAACTTTCTCCACATAGTCAGAAATGGTCATTTTTTATTGTTTTCTTTTTTGACTGTAAATGACTATTAAATGTGAATTATCATGTTTGGAACTAAAATGAAGGTGTTGAGACTCATTTTTCTTCCAGAAATTGGTCGAAATAGAAGCTTCTGAGTAGGAGGAAAAGTCTGTTAAAATGGCAATTTTGGTCACTGTGTGGCTTCAAAAAGTGGTTATTCAAAATGAGGCACAATCCATTTGACATTTTGATTCATTTTTTCAACATTCGAAAAAAAAAATGTTTTGATGAAAAACGATGAACCTGGACCTGTCAAACTTTCTCCAGATGGTCAGAAATGTTCATTTTTTATTCTTTTCTCTTTTGACTATAAACTACTATTAAATGTGAATTATCGCTTTTGGAACTAAAATAAGTGTGTTTAGAGTCATTTTTCTGCCAGAAATTGGTCGAAATAGAAGCTTCTGAGAAGGAGGAAAAGTCTGTTAAAATGGCAATTTTGGTCACTGTGTGGCTTAAAAAAGTGGTTATTCAACATAAGGCACAATCCTTTTGAAATTTTGAATCATTTTTTCAACATTTGAAAAAAAAAATTTTTTGATGAAAAACGATGAACCTGGACCTGTCAAACTTTCTCCAGATGGTCAGAAATGGTCATATTTTAATGTTTTCTCTCTTGACTGTAAATGACTATTAAATATGAATTATCACTTTTGGAACTAAAATAAGAGTGTTTAGAGTCATTTTTCTGCCAGAAATTGATCGAAATTAAAGCTTCTGAGTAGGAGGAAAAGTCTGTAAAAATTGCAATTTTGGTCACTGTGGGGCTTTAAAAAGTGGTTATTCAACATGAGGCACATTCCTTTTGATATTTTGCATCATTTTTTCAACATTTGAAAAAATACGTTTTTTTGATGAAAACGATGATCCCGGACCTGTCGAACTTTCTCCACATAGTCAGAAATGTTCATTTTTTATTGTTTTCTTTTTTGACTGTAAATGACTATTAAATGTGAATTATCATGTTTGGAACTAAAATGAAGGTGTTTAGAGTCATTTTTCTGACAGAAATTGGTCGAAATAGAAGCTTCTGAGTAGGAGGAAAAGTCTGTTAAAATGGCAATTTTGGTCACTGTGTGGCTTCAAAAAGTGGTTATTCAAAATGAGGCACAATCCATTTGACATTTTGATTCATTTTTTCAACATTCGAAAAAAAAAAAATGTTTTGATGAAAAACGATGAACCTGGACCTGTCAAACTTTCTCCAGATGGTCAGAAATGGTCATATTTTAATGTTTTCTCTTTTGACTGTAAATAACTATTACATATGAATTATCACTTTTGGAACTAAAATAAGAGTGTTCAGAGTCATTTTTCTGCCAGAAATTCATCAAAATAGAAGCTTCTGAGTAGGAGGAAAAGTCTGTAAAAATGGCAATTTTGGTCACTGTGGGGCTTTAAAAAGTGGTTATTCAACATGAGGCACAATCCTTTTGATATTTTGCATCGTTTTTTCAACATTTGAAAAAATAATTTTTTTGATGAAAAACGATGGCCACAGACCTGTCGAACTTTTTCCACATAGTCAGAAATGGTCATTTTTTATTGTTTTCTTTTTTGACTGTAAATGACTATTAAATGTGAATTATCATGTTTGGAACTAAAATGAAGGTGTTGAGACTCATTTTTCTTCCAGAAATTGGTTGAAATAGAAGCTTCTTAGTAGGAGAAAAAGTCTGTTAAAATGGCAATTTTGGTCACTGTGTGGCTTTAAAAAGTGGTTATTCAACATAAGGCACAATCCTTTTGAAATTTTGAATCATTTTTTCAACATTTGAAAAAAAAAATTTTTTGATGAAAAGCGATGAACCTGGACCTGTCAAACTTTCTCCAGATGGTCAGAAATGGTCATATTTTAATGTTTTCTCTTTTGACTGTAAATGACTATTAAATATGAATTATCACTTTTGGAACTAAAATAAGAGTGTTTAGAGTCATTTTTCTGCCAGAAATTGATCGAAATTAAAGCTTCTGAGTAGGAGGAAAAGTCTGTAAAAATTGCAATTTTGGTCACTGTGGGGCTTTAAAAAGTGGTTATTCAACATGAGGCACATTCCTTTTGATATTTTGCATCATTTTTTCAACATTTGAAAAAAGAAGTTTTTTTGATGAAAACGATGATCCCGGACCTGTCGAACTTTCTCCACATAGTCAGAAATGTTCATTTTTTATTGTTTTCTCTTTTGACTATAAACTACTATTAAATGTGAATTATCGCTTTTGGAACTAAAATAAGTGTGTTTAGAGTTATTTTTCTGCCAGAAATTGGTCGAAATAGAAGCTTCTGAGAAGGAGGAAAAGTCTGTTAAAATGGCAATTTTGGTCACTGTGTGACTTTAAAAAGTGGTTATTCAACATGAGGCACAATCCATTTGACATTTTGAATCATTTTTTCACCATTTGAAAAAATATTTTTTTTGATGAAAAATGATGACCTCAGACCTGTCGAACTTTCTCCACATAGTCAGAAATGGTCATTTTTTATTGTTTTCTTTTTTGACTGTAAATGACTATTAAATATGAATTATCACTTTTGGAAGTAAAATAAGAGTGTTTAGAGTCATTTTTCTGCCAGAAATTCATCAAAATAGAAGCTTCTGAGAAGGAGGAAAAGTCTGTTAAAATGGAAATTTTGGTCACTGTGTGGCTTTAAAAAGTGGTTATTCAACATAAGGCACAATCCTTTTGAAATTTTGAATCATTTTTTCAACATTTGAAAAAAAAATTTTTTTGATGAAAAGCGATGAACCTGGACCTGTCAAACTTTCTCCAGATGGTCAGAAATGGTCATATTTTAATGTTTTCTCTTTTGACTGTAAATGACTATTAAATATGAATTATCACTTTTGGAACTAAAATAAGAGTGTTTAGAGTCATTTTTCTGCCAGAAATTGATCGAAATTAAAGCTTCTGAGTAGGAGGAAAAGTCTGTAAAAATTGCAATTTTGGTCACTGTGGGGCTTTAAAAAGTGGTTATTCAACATGAGGCACATTCCTTTTGATATTTTGCATCATTTTTTCAACATTTGAAAAAAGAAGTTTTTTTGATGAAAACGATGATCCCGGACCTGTCGAACTTTCTCCACATAGTCAGAAATGTTCATTTTTTATTGTTTTCTCTTTTGACTATAAACTACTATTAAATGTGAATTATCGCTTTTGGAACTAAAATAAGTGTGTTTAGAGTTATTTTTCTGCCAGAAATTGGTCGAAATAGAAGCTTCTGAGAAGGAGGAAAAGTCTGTTAAAATGGCAATTTTGGTCACTGTGTGACTTTAAAAAGTGGTTATTCAACATGAGGCACAATCCATTTGACATTTTGAATCATTTTTTCACCATTTGAAAAAATATTTTTTTTGATGAAAAATGATGACCTCAGACCTGTCGAACTTTCTCCACATAGTCAGAAATGGTCATTTTTTATTGTTTTCTTTTTTGACTGTAAATGACTATTAAATATGAATTATCACTTTTGGAAGTAAAATAAGAGTGTTTAGAGTCATTTTTCTGCCAGAAATTCATCAAAATAGAAGCTTCTGAGAAGGAGGAAAAGTCTGTTAAAATGGAAATTTTGGTCACTGTGTGGCTTTAAAAAGTGGTTATTCAACATAAGGCACAATCCTTTTGAAATTTTGAATCATTTTTTCAACATTTGAAAAAAAAATTTTTTTGATGAAAAGCGATGAACCTGGACCTGTCAAACTTTCTCCAGATGGTCAGAAATGGTCATATTTTAATGTTTTCTCTTTTGACTGTAAATGACTATTAAATATGAATTATCACTTTTGGAACTAAAATAAGAGTGTTTAGAGTCATTTTTCTGCCAGAAATTGATCGAAATTAAAGCTTCTGAGTAGGAGGAAAAGTCTGTAAAAATTGCAATTTTGGTCACTGTGGGGCTTTAAAAAGTGGTTATTCAACATGAGGCACATTCCTTTTGATATTTTGCATCATTTTTTCAACATTTGAAAAAATAAGTTTTTTTGATGAAAACGATGATCCCGGACCTGTCGAACTTTCTCCACATAGTCAGAAATGTTCATTTTTTATTGTTTTCTCTTTTGACTATAAACTACTATTAAATGTGAATTATCGCGTTTGGAACTAAAATAAGTGTGTTTAGAGTTATTTTTCTGCCAGAAATTGGTCGAAATAGAAGCTTCTGAGAAGGAGGAAAAGTCTGTTAAAATGGCAATTTTGGTCACTGTGTGACTTTAAAAAGTGGTTATTCAACATGAGGCACAATCCATTTGACATTTTGAATAATTTTTTCACCATTTGAAAAAATATTTTTTTTGATGAAAAATGATGACCTCAGACCTGTCGAACTTTCTCCACATAGTCAGAAATGGTCATTTTTTATTGTTTTCTTTTTTTACTGTAAATGACTATTAAATGTGAATTATCATGTTTGGAACTAAAATGAAGGTGTTTAGAGTCATTTTTCTGACAAAAATTGGTCGAAATAGAAGCTTCTGAGTAGGAGGAAAAGTCTGTTAAAATGGCAATTTTGGTCACTGTGGGGCTTTAAAAAGTGGTTATTCAACATGAGGCACAATCCTTTTGATATTTTGATTCATTTTTTCAACATTCGAAAAAAAAAAATGTTTTGATGAAAAACGATGAACCTGGACCTGTCAAACTTTCTCCAGATGGTCAGAAATGGTCATATTTTAATGTTTTCTCTTTTGACTGTAAATAACTATTACATATGAATTATCACTTTTGGAACTAAAATAAGAGTGTTCAGAGTCATTTTTCTGCCAGAAATTCATCAAAATAGAAGCTTCTGAGTAGGAGGAAAAGTCTGTAAAAATGGCAATTTTGGTCACTGTGGGGCTTTAAAAAGTGGTTATTCAACATGAGGCACAATCCTTTTGATATTTTGCATCGTTTTTTCAACATTTGAAAAAATAATTTTTTTGATGAAAAACGATGGCCACAGACCTGTCGAACTTTTTCCACATAGTCAGAAATGGTCATTTTTTATTGTTTTCTTTTTTGACTGTAAATGACTATTAAATGTGAATTATCATGTTTGGAACTAAAATGAAGGTGTTGAGACTCATTTTTCTTCCAGAAATTGGTTGAAATAGAAGCTTCTTAGTAGGAGAAAAAGTCTGTTAAAATGGCAATTTTGGTCACTGTGTGGCTTTAAAAAGTGGTTATTCAACATAAGGCACAATCCTTTTGAAATTTTGAATCATTTTTTCAACATTTGAAAAAAAAATGTTTTGATGAAAAACGATGAACCTGGACCTGTCAAACTTTCTCCAGATGGTCAGAAATGGTCATATTTTAATGTTTTCTCTTTTGACTGTAAATAACTATTAAATATGAATTATCACTTTTGGAACTAAAATAAGAGTGTTCAGAGTCATTTTTCTGCCAGAAATTTATCGAAATAGAAGCTTCTGAGTAGGAGGAAAAGTCTGTAAAAATGGCAATTTTGGTCACTGTGGGGCTTTAAAAAGTGGTTATTCAACATGAGGCACAATCCTTTTGATATTTTGCATAATTTTTTCAACATTTGAAAAAATAAGTTTTTTTGATGAAAACGATGATCCCGGACCTGTCGAACTTTCTCCACATAGTCAGAAATGTTCATTTTTTATTGTTTTCTCTTTTGACTATAAACTACTATTAAATGTGAATTATCGCTTTTGGAACTAAAATAAGTGTGTTTAGAGTTATTTTTCTGCCAGAAATTGGTCGAAATAGAAGCTTCTGAGAAGGAGGAAAAGTCTGTTAAAATGGCAATTTTGGTCACTGTGTGACTTTAAAAAGTGGTTATTCAACATGAGGCACAATCCATTTGACATTTTGAATCATTTTTTCACCATTTGAAAAAATATTTTTTTTGATGAAAAATGATGACCTCAGACCTGTCGAACTTTCTCCACATAGTCAGAAATGGTCATTTTTTATTGTTTTCTTTTTTGACTGTAAATGACTATTAAATGTGAATTATCATGTTTGGAACTAAAATGAAGGTGTTTAGAGTCATTTTTCTGCCAGAAATTCATCAAAATAGAAGCTTCTGAGAAGGAGGAAAAGTCTGTTAAAATGGCAATTTTGGTCACTGTGTGGCTTTAAAAAGTGGTTATTCAACATAAGGCACAATCCTTTTGAAATTTTGAATCATTTTTTCAACATTTGAAAAAAAAAATTTTTTGATGAAAAGCGATGAACCTGGACCTGTCAAACTTTCTCCAGATGGTCAGAAATGGTCATATTTTAATGTTTTCTCTTTTGACTGTAAATGACTATTAAATATGAATTATCACTTTTGGAACTAAAATAAGAGTGTTTAGAGTCATTTTTCTGCCAGAAATTGATCGAAATTAAAGCTTCTGAGTAGGAGGAAAAGTCTGTAAAAATTGCAATTTTGGTCACTGTGGGGCTTTAAAAAGTGGTTATTCAACATGAGGCACATTCCTTTTGATATTTTGCATCATTTTTTCAACATTTGAAAAAAGAAGTTTTTTTGATGAAAACGATGATCCCGGACCTGTCGAACTTTCTCACATAGTCAGAAATGTTCATTTTTTATTGTTTTCTCTTTTGACTATAAACTACTATTAAATGTGAATTATCGCTTTTGGAACTAAAATAAGTGTGTTTAGAGTTATTTTTCTGCCAGAAATTGGTCGAAATAGAAGCTTCTGAGAAGGAGGAAAAGTCTGTTAAAATGGCAATTTTGGTCACTGTGTGACTTTAAAAAGTGGTTATTCAACATGAGGCACAATCCATTTGACATTTTGAATCATTTTTTCACCATTTGAAAAAATATTTTTTTTGATGAAAAATGATGACCTCAGACCTGTCGAACTTTCTCCACATAGTCAGAAATGGTCATTTTTTATTGTTTTCTTTTTTGACTGTAAATGACTATTAAATATGAATTATCACTTTTGGAAGTAAAATAAGAGTGTTTAGAGTCATTTTTCTGCCAGAAATTCATCAAAATAGAAGCTTCTGAGAAGGAGGAAAAGTCTGTTAAAATGGAAATTTTGGTCACTGTGTGGCTTTAAAAAGTGGTTATTCAACATAAGGCACAATCCTTTTGAAATTTTGAATCATTTTTTCAACATTTGAAAAAAAATTTTTTTTGATGAAAAGCGATGAACCTGGACCTGTCAAACTTTCTCCAGATGGTCAGAAATGGTCATATTTTAATGTTTTCTCTTTTGACTGTAAATGACTATTAAATATGAATTATCACTTTTGGAACTAAAATAAGAGTGTTTAGAGTCATTTTTCTGCCAGAAATTGATCGAAATTAAAGCTTCTGAGTAGGAGGAAAAGTCTGTAAAAATTGCAATTTTGGTCACTGTGGGGCTTTAAAAAGTGGTTATTCAACATGAGGCACATTCCTTTTGATATTTTGCATCATTTTTTCAACATTTGAAAAAATAAGTTTTTTTGATGAAAACGATGATCCCGGACCTGTCGAACTTTCTCCACATAGTCAGAAATGTTCATTTTTTATTGTTTTCTCTTTTGACTATAAACTACTATTAAATGTGAATTATCGCGTTTGGAACTAAAATAAGTGTGTTTAGAGTTATTTTTCTGCCAGAAATTGGTCGAAATAGAAGCTTCTGAGAAGGAGGAAAAGTCTGTTAAAATGGCAATTTTGGTCACTGTGTGACTTTAAAAAGTGGTTATTCAACATGAGGCACAATCCATTTGACATTTTGAATAATTTTTTCACCATTTGAAAAAATATTTTTTTTGATGAAAAATGATGACCTCAGACCTGTCGAACTTTCTCCACATAGTCAGAAATGGTCATTTTTTATTGTTTTCTTTTTTTACTGTAAATGACTATTAAATGTGAATTATCATGTTTGGAACTAAAATGAAGGTGTTTAGAGTCATTTTTCTGACAAAAATTGGTCGAAATAGAAGCTTCTGAGTAGGAGGAAAAGTCTGTTAAAATGGCAATTTTGGTCACTGTGTGGCTTCAAAAAGTGGGTTTTCAAAATGAGGCACAATCCATTTGACATTTTGATTCATTTTTTCAACATTCGAAAAAAAAAATGTTTTGATGAAAAACGATGAACCTGGACCTGTCAAACTTTCTCCAGATGGTCAGAAATGGTCATTTTTTATTCTTTTCTTTTTTGACTGTAAATGACTATTAAATATGAATTATCACTTTTGGAATTAAAATAAGACTGTTTAGAGTCATTTTTCTGCCAGAAATTCATCAAAATAGAAGCTTCAAAGTAGGAGAAAAAGTCTGTAAAAATTGCAATCTTTGGTCACTTTGGGGCTCTAACAAGTGGTTATTCAACATGAGGCACAATCCTTTTGATATTTTGCATCATTTTTTCAATATTTGAAAAAACAAGTTTTTTTGATGAAAACGATGATCCTGGACCTGTCGAACTTTCTCCACATAGTCAGAAATGTTCATTTTTTATTGTTTTCTCTTTTGACTATAAACTACTATTAAATCTGAATTATCGCTTTTGGAACTAAAATAAGTGTGTTTAGAGTTATTTTTCTGCCAGAAATTGGTCGAAATAGAAGCTTCTGAGAAGGAGGAAAAGTCTGTTAAAATGGCAATTTTGGTCACTGTGTGACTTTAAAAAGTGGTTATTCAACATGAGGCACAATCCATTTGACATTTTGAATCATTTTTTCACCATTTGAAAAAATATTTTTTTTGATGAAAAATGATGACCTCAGACCTGTCGAACTTTCTCCACATAGTCAGAAATGGTCATTTTTTATTGTTTTCTTTTTTGACTGTAAATGACTATTAAATGTGAATTATCATGTTTGGAACTAAAATGAAGGTGTTTAGAGTCATTTTTCTGCCAGAAATTCATCAAAATAGAAGCTTCTGAGAAGGAGGAAAAGTCTGTTAAAATGGCAATTTTGGTCACTGTGTGGCTTTAAAAAGTGGTTATTCAACATAAGGCACAATCCTTTTGAAATTTTGAATCATTTTTTCAACATTTGAAAAAAAAATTTTTTTGATGAAAAGCGATGAACCTGGACCTGTCAAACTTTCTCCAGATGGTCAGAAATGGTCATATTTTAATGTTTTCTCTTTTGACTGTAAATGACTATTAAATATGAATTATCACTTTTGGAACTAAAATAAGAGTGTTTAGAGTCATTTTTCTGCCAGAAATTGATCGAAATTAAAGCTTCTGAGTAGGAGGAAAAGTCTGTAAAAATTGCAATTTTGGTCACTGTGGGGCTTTAAAAAGTGGTTATTCAACATGAGGCACATTCCTTTTGATATTTTGCATCATTTTTTCAACATTTGAAAAAAGAAGTTTTTTTGATGAAAACGATGATCCCGGACCTGTCGAACTTTCTCCACATAGTCAGAAATGTTCATTTTTTATTGTTTTCTCTTTTGACTATAAACTACTATTAAATGTGAATTATCGCTTTTGGAACTAAAATAAGTGTGTTTAGAGTTATTTTTCTGCCAGAAATTGGTCAAAATAGAAGCTTCTGAGAAGGAGGAAAAGTCTGTTAAAATGGCAATTTTGGTCACTGTGTGACTTTAAAAAGTGGTTATTCAACATGAGGCACAATCCATTTGACATTTTGAATCATTTTTTCACCATTTGAAAAAATATTTTTTTTGATGAAAAATGATGACCTCAGACCTGTCGAACTTTCTCCACATAGTCAGAAATGGTCATTTTTTATTGTTTTCTTTTTTGACTGTAAATGACTATTAAATGTGAATTATCATGTTTGGAACTAAAATGAAGGTGTTGAGACTCATTTTTCTTCCAGAAATTGGTCGAAATAGAAGCTTCTGAGTAGGAGGAAAAGTCTGTTAAAATGGCAATTTTGGTCACTGTGTGGCTTCAAAAAGTGGTTATTCAAAATGAGGCACAATACATTTGACATTTTGATTCTTTTTTTCAACATTCGAAAAAATAAATGTTTTGATGAAAAACGATGAACCTGGACCTGTCAAACTTTCTCCAGATGGTCAGAAATGGTCATTTTTTATTCTTTTCTTTTTTGACTGTAAATGACTATTAAATATGAATTATCACTTTTGGAACTAAAATAAGAGTGTTTAGAGTCATTTTTCTGCCAGAAATTCATCAAAATAGAAGCTTCTGAGAAGGAGGAAAAGTCTGTTAAAATGGAAATTTTGGTCACTGTGTGGCTTTAAAAAGTGGTTATTCAACATAAGGCACAATCCTTTTGAAATTTTGAATCATTTTTTCAACATTTGAAAAAAAAAATTTTGGGATGAAAAGCGATGAACCTGGACCTGTCAAACTTTCTCCAGATGGTCAGAAATGGTCATATTTTAATGTTTTCTCTTTTGACTGTAAATGACTATTAAATATGAATTATCACTTTTGGAACTAAAATAAGAGTGTTTAGAGTCATTTTTCTGCCAGAAATTGATCGAAATTAAAGCTTCTGAGTAGGAGGAAAAGTCTGTAAAAATTGCAATTTTGGTCACTGTGGGGCTTTACAAAGTGGTTATTCAACATGAGGCACATTCCTTTTGATATTTTGCATCATTTTTTCAACATTTGAAAAAATAAGTTTTTTTGATGAAAACGATGATCCCGGACCTGTCGAACTTTCTCCACATAGTCAGAAATGTTCATTTTTTATTGTTTACTCTTTTGACTATAAACTACTATTAAATGTGAATTATCGCTTTTGGAACTAAAATAAGTGTGTTTAGAGTTATTTTTCTGCCAGAAATTGGTCGAAATAGAAGCTTCTGAGAAGGAGGAAAAGTCTGTTAAAATGGCAATTTTGGTCACTGTGTGACTTTAAAAAGTGGTTATTCAACATGAGGCACAATCCATTTGACATTTTGAATCATTTTTTCACCATTTGAAAAAATATTTTTTTTGATGAAAAATGATGACCTCAGACCTGTCGAACTTTCTCCACATAGTCAGAAATGGTCATTTTTTATTGTTTTCTTTTTTGACTGTAAATGACTATTAAATGTGAATTATCATGTTTGGAACTAAAATGAAGGTGTTTAGAGTCATTTTTCTGACAAAAATTGGTCTAAATAGAAGCTTCTGAGTAGGAGGAAAAGTCTGATAAAATGGCAATTTTGGTCACTGTGTGGCTTCAAAAAGTGGTTATTCAAAATGAGGCACAATCCATTTGACATTTTGATTCATTTTTTCAACATTCGAAAAAAAAAATGTTTTGATGAAAAACGATGAACCTGGACCTGTCAAACTTTCTCCAGATGGTCAGAAATGGTCATTTTTTATTCTTTTCTTTTTTGACTGTAAATGACTATTAAATGTGAATTATCATGTTTGGAACTAAAATGAAGGTGTTGAGACTCATTTTTCTGCCAGAAATTCATCAAAATAGAAGCTTCAAAGTAGGAGAAAAAGTCTGTAAAAATTGCAATCTTTGGTCACTTTGGGGCTCTAACAAGTGGTTATTCAACATGAGGCACAATCCTTTTGATATTTTGCATCATTTTTTCAACATTTGAAAAAACAAGTTTTTTTGATGAAAACGATGATCCTGGACCTGTCGAACTTTCTCCACATAGTCAGAAATGTTCATATTTTATTGTTTTCTCTTTTGACTATAAACTACTATTAAATGTGAATTATCGCTTTTGGAACTAAAATAAGTGTGTTTAGAGTTATTTTTCTGCCAGAAATTGGTCGAAATAGAAGCTTCTGAGAAGGAGGAAAAGTCTGTTAAAATGGCAATTTTGGTCACTGTGTGACTTTAAAAAGTGGTTATTCAACATGAGGCACAATCCATTTGACATTTTGAATCATTTTTTCACCATTTGAAAAAATATTTTTTTTGATGAAAAATGATGACCTCAGACCTGTCGAACTTTCTCCCCAAAGTCAGAAATGGTCATTTTTTATTGTTTTCTTTTTTGACTGTAAATGACTATTAAATGTGAATTATCATGTTTGGAACTAAAATGAAGGTGTTTAGAGTCATTTTTCTGACAGAAATTGGTCGAAATAGAAGCTTCTGAGTAGGAGGAAAAGTCTGTTAAAATGGCAATTTTGGTCACTGTGTGGCTTCAAAAAGTGGTTATTCAAAATGAGGCACAATCCATTTGACATTTTGATTCATTTTTTCAACATTCGAAAAAAAAATGTTTTGATGAAAAACGATGAACCCGGACCTGTCAAACTTTCTCCGATGGTCAGAAATGGTCATATTTTAATGTTTTCTCTTTTGACTGTAAATGACTATTAAATATGAATTATCACTTTTGGAACTAAAATAAGAGTAATTAGAGTCATTTTTCTGCCAGAAATTGATCGAAATTAAAGCTTCTGAATAGGAGGAAAAGTCTGTAAAAATTGCAATTTTGGTCACTGTGGGGCTTTAAAAAGTGGTTATTCAACATGAGGCACAATCCTTTTGATATTTTGCATCAGTTTTTCAACATTTGAAAAAATAAGTTTTTTTGATGAAAACGATGATCCCGGACCTGTCGAACTTTCTCCACATAGTCAGAAATGTTCATTTTTTATTGTTTTCTCTTTTGACTATAAACTACTATTAAATGTGAATTATCGCTTTTGGAACTAAAACAAGTGTGTTTAGAGTCATTTTTCTGCCAGAAATTGGTCGAAATAGAAGCTTCTGAGTAGGAGGAAAAGTCTGTTAAAATAGCAATTTTGGTCACTGTGTGGCTTCAAAAAGTGGTTATTCAACATAAGGCACAATCCTTTTGAAATTTTGAATCATTTTTTCAACATTTGAAAAAAAAAATGTTTTGATGAAAAACGATGAACCTGGACCTGTCAAACTTTCTCCAGATGGTCAGAAATGGTCATATTTTAATGTTTTCTCTTTTGACTGTAAATAACTATTAAATATGAATTATCACTTTTGGAACTAAAATAAGAGTGTTCAGAGTCATTTTTCTGCCAGAAATTCATCAAAATAGAAGCTTCTGAGTAGGAGGAAAAGTCTGTAAAAATGGCAATTTTGGTCACTGTGGGGCTTTAAAAAGTGGTTATTCAACATGAGGCACAATCCTTTTGATATTTTGCATCGTTTTTTCAACATTTGAAAAAATAATTTTTTTGATGAAAAACGATGGCCACAGACCTGTCGAACTTTCTCCACATAGTCAGAAATGGTCATTTTTTATTGTTTTCTTTTTTGACTGTAAATGACTATTAAATGTGAATTATCATGTTTGGAACTAAAATGAAGGTGTTGAGACTCATTTTTCTTCCAGAAATTGGTCGAAATAGAAGCTTCTTAGTAGGAGGAAAAGTCTGTTAAAATGGCAATTTTGGTCACTGTGTGGCTTTAAAAAGTGGTTATTCAACATAAGGCACAATCCTTTTGAAATTTTGAATCATTTTTTCAACATTTGAAAAAAAAATGTTTTGATGAAAAACGATGAACCTGGACCTGTCAAACTTTCTCCAGATGGTCAGAAATGGTCATATTTTAATGTTTTCTCTTTTGACTGTAAATAACTATTAAATATGAATTATCACTTTTGGAACTAAAATAAGAGTGTTCAGAGTCATTTTTCTGCCAGAAATTGATCGAAATAGAAGCTTCTGAGTAGGAGGAAAAGTCTGTAAAAATGGCAATTTTGGTCACTGTGGGGCTTTAAAAAGTGGTTATTCAACATGAGGCACAATCCTTTTGATATTTTGCATCATTTTTTCAACATTTGAAAAAATACGTTTTTTTGATGAAAACGATGATCCCGGACCTGTGGAACTTTCTCCACATAGTCAGAAATGTTCCTTTTTTATTGTTTTCTCTTTTGACTATAAACTACTATTAAATGTGAATTATCGCTTTTGGAACTAAAATAAGTGTGTTTAGAGTTATTTTTCTGCCAGAAATTGGTCGAAATAGAAGCTTCTGAGAAGGAGGAAAAGTCTGTTAAAATGGCAATTTTGGTCACTGTGTGACTTTAAAAAGTGGTTATTCAACATGAGGCACAATCCATTTGACATTTTGAATCATTTTTTCACCATTTGAAAAAATATTTTTTTTGATGAAAAATGATGACCTCAGACCTGTCGAACTTTCTCCACATAGTCAGAAATGGTCATTTTTTATTGTTTTCTTTTTTGACTGTAAATGACTATTAAATGTGAATTATCATGTTTGGAACTAAAATGAAGGTGTTTAGAGTCATTTTTCTGCCAGAAATTCATCAAAATAGAAGCTTCTGAGAAGGAGGAAAAGTCTGTTAAAATGGCAATTTTGGTCACTGTGTGGCTTTAAAAAGTGGTTATTCAACATAAGGCACAATCCTTTTGAAATTTTGAATCATTTTTTCAACATTTGAAAAAAACATTTTTTTGATGAAAAGCGATGAACCTGGACCTGTCAAACTTTCTCCAGATGGTCAGAAATGGTCATATTTTAATGTTTTCTCTTTTGACTGTAAATGACTATTAAATATGAATTATCACTTTTGGAACTAAAATAAGAGTGTTTAGAGTCATTTTTCTGCCAGAAATTGATCGAAATTAAAGCTTCTGAGTAGGAGGAAAAGTCTGTAAAAATTGCAATTTTGGTCACTGTGGGGCTTTAAAAAGTGGTTATTCAACATGAGGCACATTCCTTTTGATATTTTGCATCATTTTTTCAACATTTGAAAAAAGAAGTTTTTTTGATGAAAACGATGATCCCGGACCTGTCGAACTTTCTCCACATAGTCAGAAATGTTCATTTTTTATTGTTTTCTCTTTTGACTATAAACTACTATTAAATGTGAATTATCGCTTTTGGAACTAAAATAAGTGTGTTTAGAGTTATTTTTCTGCCAGAAATTGGTCGAAATAGAAGCTTCTGAGAAGGAGGAAAAGTCTGTTAAAATGGCAATTTTGGTCACTGTGTGACTTTAAAAAGTGGTTATTCAACATGAGGCACAATCCATTTGACATTTTGAATCATTTTTTCACCATTTGAAAAAATATTTTTTTTGATGAAAAATGATGACCTCAGACCTGTCGAACTTTCTCCACATAGTCAGAAATGGTCATTTTTTATTGTTTTCTTTTTTGACTGTAAATGACTATTAAATGTGAATTATCATGTTTGGAACTAAAATGAAGGTGTTTAGAGTCATTTTTCTGACAGAAATTGGTTGAAATAGAAGCTTCTGAGTAGGAGGAAAAGTCTGTTAAAATTGCAATTTTGGTCACTCTGTGGCTTCAAAAAGTGGTAATTCAAAATGAGGCACAATCCATTTGACATTTTGATTCATTTTTTCACCATTTGAAAAAATAATTTTTTTGATGAAAAACGATGACCACAGACCTGTCGAACTTTCTCCACATAGTCAGAAATGGTCATTTTTATTGTTTTCTCTTTTGACTATAAAAGACTATTAAATGTGAATTATCGCTTTTGGAACTAAAATTAGTGTGTTTAGAGTCATTTTTCTGCCAGAAATTGGTCGAAATAGAAGCTTCTGAGAAGGAGGAAAAGTCTGTAAAAATTGCAATTTTGGTCACTGTGGGGCTTTAAAAAGTGGTTATTCAACATGAGGCACATTCCTTTTGATATTTTGCATCATTTTTTCAACATTTCAAAAAATAAGTTTTTTTGATGAAAACGATGATCCCGGACCTGTCGAACTTTCTCCACATAGTCAGAAATGTTCATTTTTTATTGTTTTCTCTTTTGACTATAAACGACTATTAAATGTGAATTATCATGTTTGGAACTAAAATGAAGGTGTTGAGACTCATTTTTCTTCCAGAAATTGGTCGAAATAGAAGCTTCTGAGTAGGAGGAAAAGTCTGTTAAAATGGCAATTTTGGTCACTGTGTGGCTTTAAAAAGTGGTTATTCAACATAAGGCACAATCCTTTTGAAATTTTGAATAATTTTTTCAACATTTGAAAAAAAAATGTTTTGATGAAAAACGATGAACCTGGACCTGTCAAACTTTCTCCAGATGGTCAGAAATGGTCATATTTTAATGTTTTCTCTTTTGACTGTAAATAACTATTAAATATGAATTATCACTTTTGGAACTAAAATAAGAGTGTTCAGAGTCATTTTTCTGCAAGAAATTGATCGAAATAGAAGCTTCTGAGTAGGAGGAAAAGTCTGTAAAAATGGCAATTTTGGTCACTGTGGGGCTTTAAAAAGTGGGTATTCAACATGAGGCACAATCCTTTTGATATTTTGCATCGTTTTTTCAACATTTGAAAAAATAATTTTTTTGATGAAAAACGATGGCCACAGACCTGTCGAACTTTCTCCACATAGTCAGAAATGGTCATTTTTTATTGTTTTCTTTTTTGACTGTAAATGACTATTAAATGTGAATTATCATGTTTGGAACTAAAATGAAGGTGTTGAGACTCATTTTTCTTCCAGAAATTGGTCGAATAGAAGCTTCTGAGTAGGAGGAAAAGTCTGTTAAAATGGCAATTTTGGTCACTGTGTGGCTTCAAAAAGTGGTTATTCAAAATGAGGCACAATCCATTTGACATTGTGATTCATTTTTTCAACATTCGAAAAATAAAAATGTTTTGATGAAAAACGATGAACCTGGACCTGTCAAACTTTCTCCAGATGGTCAGAAATTGTCATTTTTTATTCTTTTCTTTTTTGACTGTAAATGACTATTACATATGAATTATCACTTTTGGAACTAAAATAAGAGTGTTTAGAGTCATTTTTCTGCCAGAAATTCATCAAAATAGAAGCTTCAAAGTAGGAGAAAAAGTCTGTAAAAATTGCAATTTTTGGTCACTTTGGGGCTTTAACAAGTGGTTATTCAACATGAGGCACAATCCTTTTGATATTTTGCATCATTTTTTCAACATTTGAAAAAATAAGTTTTTTTGATGAAAACGATGATCCTGGACCTGTCGAACTTTCTCCACATAGTCAGAAATGTTCATTTTTTATTGTTTTCTCTTTTGACTATAAACTACTATTAAATGTGAATTATCGCTTTTGGAACTAAAATAAGTGTGTTTAGAGTCATTTTTCTGCCAGAAATTGGTCGAAATAGAAGCTTCTGAGAAGGAGGAAAAGTCTGTTAAAATGGCAATTTTGGTCACTGTGTGGCTTTAAAAAGTGGTTATTCAACATAAGGCACAATCCTTTTGAAATTTTGAATCATTTTTTCAACATTTGAAAAAAAAATTTTTTTGATGAAAAACGATGAACCTGGACCTGTCAAACTTTCTCCAGATGGTCAGAAATGGTCATATTTTAATGTTTTCTCTTTTGACTATAAATGACTATTAAATATGAATTATCACTTTTGGAACTAAAATAAGAGTGTTTAGAGTCATTTTTCTGCCAGAAATTGATCGAAATTAAAGCTTCTGAGTAGGAGGAAAAGTCTGTAAAAATTGCAATTTTGGTCACTGTGGGGCTTTAAAAAGTGGTTATTCAACATGAGGCACAATCCTTTTGATATTTTGCATCAGTTTTTCAACATTTGAAAAAATACGTTTTTTTGATGAAAACGATGAACCCGGACCTGTCGAACTTTCTCCACATAGTCAGAAATGTTCATTTTTTATTGTTTTCTCTTTTGACTATAAACTACTATTAAATGTGAATTATCGCTTTTGGAACTAAAACAAGTGTGTTTAGAGTCATTTTTCTGCCAGAAATTGGTCGAAATAAAAGCTTCTGAGTAGGAGGAAAAGTCTGTTAAAATAGCAATTTTGGTCACTGTGTGGCTTCAAAAAGTGGTTATTCAACATAAGGCACAATCCTTTTGAAATTTTGAATCATTTTTTCAACATTTGAAAAAAAAAATGTTTTGATGAAAAACGATGAACCTGGACCTGTCAAACTTTCTCCAGATGGTCAGAAATGGTCATATTTTAATGTTTTCTCTTTTGACTGTAAATAACTATTAAATATGAATTATCACTTTTGGAACTAAAATAAGAGTGTTCAGAGTCATTTTTCTGCCAGAAATTCATCAAAATAGAAGCTTCTGAGTAGGAGGAAAAGTCTGTAAAAATGGCAATTTTGGTCACTGTGGGGCTTTAAAAAGTGGTTATTCAACATGAGGCACAATCCTTTTGATATTTTGCATCGTTTTTTCAACATTTGAAAAAATAATTTTTTTGATGAAAAACGATGGCCACAGACCTGTCGAACTTTCTCCACATAGTCAGAAATGGTCATTTTTTATTGTTTTCTTTTTTGACTGTAAATGACTATTAAATGTGAATTATCATGTTTGGAACTAAAATGAAGGTGTTGAGACTCATTTTTCTTCCAGAAATTGGTCGAAATAGAAGCTTCTTAGTAGGAGGAAAAGTCTGTTAAAATGGCAATTTTGGTCACTGTGTGGCTTTAAAAAGTGGTTATTCAACATAAGGCACAATCCTTTTGAAATTTTGAATCATTTTTTCAACATTTGAAAAAAAAATGTTTTGATGAAAAACGATGAACCTGGACCTGTCAAACTTTCTCCAGATGGTCAGAAATGGTCATATTTTAATGTTTTCTCTTTTGACTGTAAATAACTATTAAATATGAATTATCACTTTTGGAACTAAAATAAGAGTGTTCAGAGTCATTTTTCTGCCAGAAATTGATCGAAATAGAAGCTTCTGAGTAGGAGGAAAAGTCTGTAAAAATGGCAATTTTGGTCACTGTGGGGCTTTAAAAAGTGGTTATTCAACATGAGGCACAATCCTTTTGATATTTTGCATCATTTTTTCAACATTTGAAAAAATACGTTTTTTTGATGAAAACGATGATCCCGGACCTGTGGAACTTTCTCCACATAGTCAGAAATGTTCCTTTTTTATTGTTTTCTCTTTTGACTATAAACTACTATTAAATGTGAATTATCGCTTTTGGAACTAAAATAAGTGTGTTTAGAGTTATTTTTCTGCCAGAAATTGGTCGAAATAGAAGCTTCTGAGAAGGAGGAAAAGTCTGTTAAAATGGCAATTTTGGTCACTGTGTGACTTTAAAAAGTGGTTATTCAACATGAGGCACAATCCATTTGACATTTTGAATCATTTTTTCACCATTTGAAAAAATATTTTTTTTGATGAAAAATGATGACCTCAGACCTGTCGAACTTTCTCCACATAGTCAGAAATGGTCATTTTTTATTGTTTTCTTTTTTGACTGTAAATGACTATTAAATGTGAATTATCATGTTTGGAACTAAAATGAAGGTGTTTAGAGTCATTTTTCTGCCAGAAATTCATCAAAATAGAAGCTTCTGAGAAGGAGGAAAAGTCTGTTAAAATGGCAATTTTGGTCACTGTGTGGCTTTAAAAAGTGGTTATTCAACATAAGGCACAATCCTTTTGAAATTTTGAATCATTTTTTCAACATTTGAAAAAAACATTTTTTTGATGAAAAGCGATGAACCTGGACCTGTCAAACTTTCTCCAGATGGTCAGAAATGGTCATATTTTAATGTTTTCTCTTTTGACTGTAAATGACTATTAAATATGAATTATCACTTTTGGAACTAAAATAAGAGTGTTTAGAGTCATTTTTCTGCCAGAAATTGATCGAAATTAAAGCTTCTGAGTAGGAGGAAAAGTCTGTAAAAATTGCAATTTTGGTCACTGTGGGGCTTTAAAAAGTGGTTATTCAACATGAGGCACATTCCTTTTGATATTTTGCATCATTTTTTCAACATTTGAAAAAAGAAGTTTTTTTGATGAAAACGATGATCCCGGACCTGTCGAACTTTCTCCACATAGTCAGAAATGTTCATTTTTTATTGTTTTCTCTTTTGACTATAAACTACTATTAAATGTGAATTATCGCTTTTGGAACTAAAATAAGTGTGTTTAGAGTTATTTTTCTGCCAGAAATTGGTCGAAATAGAAGCTTCTGAGAAGGAGGAAAAGTCTGTTAAAATGGCAATTTTGGTCACTGTGTGACTTTAAAAAGTGGTTATTCAACATGAGGCACAATCCATTTGACATTTTGAATCATTTTTTCACCATTTGAAAAAATATTTTTTTTGATGAAAAATGATGACCTCAGACCTGTCGAACTTTCTCCACATAGTCAGAAATGGTCATTTTTTATTGTTTTCTTTTTTGACTGTAAATGACTATTAAATGTGAATTATCATGTTTGGAACTAAAATGAAGGTGTTTAGAGTCATTTTTCTGACAGAAATTGGTTGAAATAGAAGCTTCTGAGTAGGAGGAAAAGTCTGTTAAAATTGCAATTTTGGTCACTCTGTGGCTTCAAAAAGTGGTAATTCAAAATGAGGCACAATCCATTTGACATTTTGATTCATTTTTTCACCATTTGAAAAAATAATTTTTTTGATGAAAAACGATGACCACAGACCTGTCGAACTTTCTCCACATAGTCAGAAATGGTCATTTTTATTGTTTTCTCTTTTGACTATAAAAGACTATTAAATGTGAATTATCGCTTTTGGAACTAAAATTAGTGTGTTTAGAGTCATTTTTCTGCCAGAAATTGGTCGAAATAGAAGCTTCTGAGAAGGAGGAAAAGTCTGTAAAAATTGCAATTTTGGTCACTGTGGGGCTTTAAAAAGTGGTTATTCAACATGAGGCACATTCCTTTTGATATTTTGCATCATTTTTTCAACATTTCAAAAAATAAGTTTTTTTGATGAAAACGATGATCCCGGACCTGTCGAACTTTCTCCACATAGTCAGAAATGTTCATTTTTTATTGTTTTCTCTTTTGACTATAAACGACTATTAAATGTGAATTATCATGTTTGGAACTAAAATGAAGGTGTTGAGACTCATTTTTCTTCCAGAAATTGGTCGAAATAGAAGCTTCTGAGTAGGAGGAAAAGTCTGTTAAAATGGCAATTTTGGTCACTGTGTGGCTTTAAAAAGTGGTTATTCAACATAAGGCACAATCCTTTTGAAATTTTGAATAATTTTTTCAACATTTGAAAAAAAAATGTTTTGATGAAAAACGATGAACCTGGACCTGTCAAACTTTCTCCAGATGGTCAGAAATGGTCATATTTTAATGTTTTCTCTTTTGACTGTAAATAACTATTAAATATGAATTATCACTTTTGGAACTAAAATAAGAGTGTTCAGAGTCATTTTTCTGCAAGAAATTGATCGAAATAGAAGCTTCTGAGTAGGAGGAAAAGTCTGTAAAAATGGCAATTTTGGTCACTGTGGGGCTTTAAAAAGTGGGTATTCAACATGAGGCACAATCCTTTTGATATTTTGCATCGTTTTTTCAACATTTGAAAAAATAATTTTTTTGATGAAAAACGATGGCCACAGACCTGTCGAACTTTCTCCACATAGTCAGAAATGGTCATTTTTTATTGTTTTCTTTTTTGACTGTAAATGACTATTAAATGTGAATTATCATGTTTGGAACTAAAATGAAGGTGTTGAGACTCATTTTTCTTCCAGAAATTGGTCGAATAGAAGCTTCTGAGTAGGAGGAAAAGTCTGTTAAAATGGCAATTTTGGTCACTGTGTGGCTTCAAAAAGTGGTTATTCAAAATGAGGCACAATCCATTTGACATTGTGATTCATTTTTTCAACATTCGAAAAATAAAAATGTTTTGATGAAAAACGATGAACCTGGACCTGTCAAACTTTCTCCAGATGGTCAGAAATTGTCATTTTTTATTCTTTTCTTTTTTGACTGTAAATGACTATTACATATGAATTATCACTTTTGGAACTAAAATAAGAGTGTTTAGAGTCATTTTTCTGCCAGAAATTCATCAAAATAGAAGCTTCAAAGTAGGAGAAAAAGTCTGTAAAAATTGCAATTTTTGGTCACTTTGGGGCTTTAACAAGTGGTTATTCAACATGAGGCACAATCCTTTTGATATTTTGCATCATTTTTTCAACATTTGAAAAAATAAGTTTTTTTGATGAAAACGATGATCCTGGACCTGTCGAACTTTCTCCACATAGTCAGAAATGTTCATTTTTTATTGTTTTCTCTTTTGACTATAAACTACTATTAAATGTGAATTATCGCTTTTGGAACTAAAATAAGTGTGTTTAGAGTCATTTTTCTGCCAGAAATTGGTCGAAATAGAAGCTTCTGAGAAGGAGGAAAAGTCTGTTAAAATGGCAATTTTGGTCACTGTGTGGCTTTAAAAAGTGGTTATTCAACATAAGGCACAATCCTTTTGAAATTTTGAATCATTTTTTCAACATTTGAAAAAAAAATTTTTTTGATGAAAAACGATGAACCTGGACCTGTCAAACTTTCTCCAGATGGTCAGAAATGGTCATATTTTAATGTTTTCTCTTTTGACTATAAATGACTATTAAATATGAATTATCACTTTTGGAACTAAAATAAGAGTGTTTAGAGTCATTTTTCTGCCAGAAATTGATCGAAATTAAAGCTTCTGAGTAGGAGGAAAAGTCTGTAAAAATTGCAATTTTGGTCACTGTGGGGCTTTAAAAAGTGGTTATTCAACATGAGGCACAATCCTTTTGATATTTTGCATCAGTTTTTCAACATTTGAAAAAATACGTTTTTTTGATGAAAACGATGAACCCGGACCTGTCGAACTTTCTCCACATAGTCAGAAATGTTCATTTTTTATTGTTTTCTCTTTTGACTATAAACTACTATTAAATGTGAATTATCGCTTTTGGAACTAAAACAAGTGTGTTTAGAGTCATTTTTCTGCCAGAAATTGGTCGAAATAAAAGCTTCTGAGTAGGAGGAAAAGTCTGTTAAAATAGCAATTTTGGTCACTGTGTGGCTTCAAAAAGTGGTTATTCAACATAAGGCACAATCCTTTTGAAATTTTGAATCATTTTTTCAACATTTGAAAAAGAAATGTTTTGATGAAAAACGATGAACCTGGACCTGTCAAACTTTCTCCAGATGGTCAGAAATGGTCATATTTTAATGTTTTCTCTTTTGACTGTAAATAACTATTAAATATGAATTATCACTTTTGGAACTAAAATAAGAGTGTTCAGAGTCATTTTTCTGCCAGAAATTCATCAAAATAGAAGCTTCTGAGTAGGAGGAAAAGTCTGTAAAAATGGCAATTTTGGTCACTGTGGGGCTTTAAAAAGTGGTTATTCAACATGAGGCACAATCCTTTTGATATTTTGCATCGTTTTTTCAACATTTGAAAAAATAATTTTTTTGATGAAAAACGATGGCCACAGACCTGTCGAACTTTCTCCACATAGTCAGAAATGGTCATTTTTTATTGTTTTCTTTTTTGACTGTAAATGACTATTAAATGTGAATTATCATGTTTGGAACTAAAATGAAGGTGTTGAGACTCATTTTTCTTCCAGAAATTGGTCGAAATAGAAGCTTCTTAGTAGGAGGAAAAGTCTGTTAAAATGGCAATTTTGGTCACTGTGTGGCTTTAAAAAGTGGTTATTCAACATAAGGCACAATCCTTTTGAAATTTTGAATCATTTTTTCAACATTTGAAAAAAAAATGTTTTGATGAAAAACGATGAACCTGGACCTGTCAAACTTTCTCCAGATGGTCAGAAATGGTCATATTTTAATGTTTTCTCTTTTGACTGTAAATAACTATTAAATATGAATTATCACTTTTGGAACTAAAATAAGAGTGTTCAGAGTCATTTTTCTGCCAGAAATTGATCGAAATAGAAGCTTCTGAGTAGGAGGAAAAGTCTGTAAAAATGGCAATTTTGGTCACTGTGGGGCTTTAAAAAGTGGTTATTCAACATGAGGCACAATCCTTTTGATATTTTGCATCATTTTTTCAACATTTGAAAAAATAAGTTTTTTTGATGAAAACGATGATCCCGGACCTGTCGAACTTTCTCCACATAGTCAGAAATGTTCATTTTTTATTGTTTTCTCTTTTGACTATAAACTACTATTAAATGTGAATTATCGCTTTTGGAACTAAAATAAGTGTGTTTAGAGTTATTTTTCTGCCAGAAATTGGTCGAAATAGAAGCTTCTGAGAAGGAGGAAAAGTCTGTTAAAATGGCAATTTTGGTCACTGTGTGACTTTAAAAAGTGGTTATTCAACATGAGGCACAATCCATTTGACATTTTGAATCATTTTTTCACCATTTGAAAAAATAATTTTTTTGATGAAAAACGATGACCACAGACCTGTCGAACTTTCTCCACATAGTCAGAAATGGTCATTTTTTATTGTTTTCTCTTTTGACTATAAAAGACTATTAAATGTGAATTATCGCTTTTGGAACTAAAATTAGTGTGTTGAGAGTCATTTTTCTTCCAGAAATTGGTCGAAATAGAAGCTTCTGAGTAGGAGGAAAAGTCTGTTAAAATGGCAATTTTGGTCACTGTGTGGCTTCAAAAAGTGGTTATTCAAAATGAGGCACAATCCATTTGACATTGTGATTCATTTTTTCAACATTCGAAAAAAAAAATGTTTTGATGAAAAACGATGAACCTGGACCTGTCAAACTTTCTCCAGATGGTCAGAAATGGTCATTTTTTATTCTTTTCTTTTTTGACTGTAAATGACTATTAAATATGAATTATCACTTTTGGAACTGAAATAAGAGTGTTCAGAGTCATTTTTCTGCCAGAAATTGATCAAAATAGAAGCTTCTGAGTATTTATTTATTTATTTATTTTTAACATTTCTAAAGCGCTGCTTATACCCTTGGGCGTCATTTTCTGCCAGAAATTCATCAAAATAGAAGCTTCAAAGTAGGAGAAAAAGTCTGTAAAAATTGCAATTTTTGGTCACTTTGGGGCTTTAACAAGTGGTTATTCAACATGAGGCACAATCCTTTTGATATTTTGCATCATTTTTTCAACATTTGAAAAAATAAGTTTTTTTGATGAAAACGATGATCCTGGACCTGTCGAACTTTCTCCACATAGTCAGAAATGTTCATTTTTTATTGTGTTCTCTTTTGACTATAAACTACTATTAAATGTGAATTATCGCTTTTGGAACTAAAATAAGTGTGTTTAGAGTCATTTTTCTGCCAGAAATTCATCAAAATAGAAGCTTCTGAGTAGGAGGAAAAGTCTGTAAAAATGGCAATTTTGGTCACTGTGGGGCTTTAAAAAGTGGTTATTCAACATGAGGCACAATCCTTTTGATATTTTGCATCGTTTTTTCAACATTTGAAAAAATTATTTTTTTGATGAAAAACGATGGCCACAGACCTGTCGAACTTTCTCCACATAGTCAGAAATGGTCATTTTTTATTGTTTTCTTTTTTGACTGTAAATGACTATTAAATGTGAATTATCATGTTTGGAACTAAAATGAAGGTGTTGAGACTCATTTTTCTTCCAGAAATTGGTCGAAATAGAAGCTTCTTAGTAGGAGGAAAAGTCTGTTAAAATGGCAATTTTGGTCACTGTGTGGCTTTAAAAAGTGGTTATTCAACATAAGGCACAATCCTTTTGAAATTTTGAATCATTTTTTCAACATTTGAAAAAAAAATGTTTTGATGAAAAACGATGAACCTGGACCTGTCAAACTTTCTCCAGATGGTCAGAAATGGTCATATTTTAATGTTTTCTCTTTTGACTGTAAATAACTATTAAATATGAATTATCACTTTTGGAACTAAAATAAGAGTGTTCAGAGTCATTTTTCTGCCAGAAATTGATCAAAATAGAAGCTTCTGAGTATTTATTTATTTATTTATTTTTAACATTTCTAAAGCGCTGCTTATACCCTTGGGCGTCTTGGCGCTGTAAACCAAATATTTGTAAGTGCCTCTGAGCTAATTGACTATTGAGTGAACAGCCAGGTTTTCAAAAGCTTACGGAATTGAAGGAGGGTGGAACTTCGCTTGATGTTGAGAGGCAGAGTGTTCCAAAGCCTAGGGGCGGCCACCAGAAAACGGCGATCGCCCCAGGTGACAGTTTTGGTACGTGGGGTAACTAATTGGTTTAGTGTGGCTGACCTTAAGGCTCTGGAAGGTTTGTGCAGTTGAAGTTGGTCTCTTAAAAACTGGGGGCCTTGGTTGTTAAGTGCCTTGAACACAATGCATAGAGCTTTGAATTGGATTCTTTTCTGGACAGTGAGCCAGTGAAGGTCTTTAATGCTATTGGAGATGGATTCAAATTTGGTTTTGCCAGCAAGCAGGCGTGCTGCGGCATTTTGAATGGTTTGTAATTTAGTAATGACTCTGGCTTGGGCATTTAGGAAGAGACCATTACAGTAATCCAGGGAGGACAAAACAAGAGATGTGACCAGCGTCTTGATGGCTGATTCAGGTAGAAAAGGGTGTATTTTCCTGATCAACTTAAGCTTTAGATGTGCCGAAGACACCGTTTTATTGGCATGGTCCATAAAATTTAGGGCATCATCGAAGATGATGCCAAGGTTCCTGACTTTGGTAGCGGGGGTAGGAGGCATACCAAAGGTGTCCGGCCACCAACTCGAAGGCCATGCTGGCAGAAGAGTTCCAAAAATAAGTACCTCTGTTTTGTCAGAGTTCAACTTTAAACAGTTGGTTGACATCCATTCTCCTATATCTAGGAGTCCTTTCTTGAATTGTTCGGCCACTTGGTCTCCGTCCCCTTTAATTGCCAAGACTAGTTGGGTATCGTCGGCATAAGAGGTTAGGCTCATCCCATGGGCTTTGATGGTTTTAGCAAGGTCCGACACATAGATATTAAAAAGTGTCGGACTCAGGGATGAGCCTTGAGGGACACCACATGGGGCTGAGAGTTGGGCCGATTGAAAGGGTCCTAGGATGACTGCCTGCGTTCTTTTCGCAAGAAAGGACGCGATTAGATTTTTGGCAGTGTGACAGATTCCAAAACCCTCGACCCGGTCGACCAAGATGGTGTGGTCGACCGTGTCGAAGGCTGCGGATAGGTCTAACAAGACCAGAATGGCTGTGCCCCCCTGATCCCTGATAACCTTGATATCATCGGCCGCTTTAATCAGGGCTGTCTCTGTCCCATGGAATTTCCTAAATCCGAACTGGGTGTTATCTAAGAGCTGATGTTTTTCTATAAACTCGGAAATCTGGGAATTCATTGCTTTTTCAAGCACTTTAGCCATAAAAGGAAGGCTAGCAATGGGACGGTAATTTTTTAATTCACTTTTATCAAGGGAGGGTTTTTTCAACAAGGGTTTTAATAAGGTATTTTTGAGGGGGTCAGGATAATTGCCTGATAGAAGAATGGTGTTGCAGACCTGGGTGATCACTGGAATGATATCTTCCATAACCGGCCGGAGTACTGATATTGGGCAGGGATCAAGCAGTGATCCTGATTTGATGGAGGACAGTATGGCTTTTATATACTCTGGGGTAACTGGTTGAAAACTGGTGAATGTGTTTGCATGGGGCGGAATAGGGAGACTGCCTGTGCGCGAGGTTGGATTAGAAGCAAAAGCCTGGTAAATATCATCTACTTTTGTGTAGAAAAACGAGGCAAGAGCGTCACATAATGATTGCGAAGGAGGGGGAGTGAGATCAGGAGAGTTACCTGACAGTACTTTGGTAATTTGAAACAGTTGCCTGCTGGAGTTTTTAGCGTTCTCAATTTGTTCGCTATAGTAGTCCTTTTTTGCTTTTGTTATCATGGCTTTATAAAGCGCCAATGCTTCTTTGTAGGTGTTTTTACTGTCGACATCGTACTTTTTTCTCCATTGACGTTCCTTATGGCGATTTATTTGTTTTTGAGCCCTTAATTTGTCATTATACCAGGGGGCAGTTGGTTTAGATCTATTACTGGACCGTTCTTTAGTGGGGGCTGATTGATTCATAGCCTGGCCTACCCAGGTATAAAACTGCTGAAGAGCAGAATTAGGCTCCGGGGACAGTGTAGGACGGGTACGTTCAAGTGTTAGTTTTAGTTGATTGTGATTCAAATTTTTCCAATCTTTAAAAGACTGTTTGGGCACGAGAACTGATCTGTTACTACACTGTTTCTGCGTGATTATTTTTGCGAAAACGACGTGGTGGTCCGTCCATGGCATGGGCAGGATGTTTGTTATTTGCATGCCTTCAAGGCTTGAGAAAATAGGGTCCAAAATGTGGCCCGCTTGATGGGTGGGAGACATGACAAGTTGTTCCAATCCTAAGGTTTGCAAATCGGATATAAGAGTGGTAGAGTCCGTTAAGTGAGTAAGATCTAGGTGAAAATTTAGATCACCTAGAATTGTAAACGCCCTTTCTGTAGCTACAGATTCCATCATGGAATTAATACTAGATAAAAACGCCGTTTTGGATCCAGGGGGTCGATATATCAAAATCCCCTTAAAATTAAACTGGGGAGAAAAATGAATGGCAAATTGCATGGCTTCACACGAGTTAGATGGAATAGGGGTTATTCTGACAGGGTAGGATTCTCTGGTTATTATGGCCAGTCCACCTCCTCTTTGTTTTGGCCTGTCCTGACAGTAGGCTTTATATCCATCTGGGACTGCGATAGCCAGATCAGGTTGTGAGGTACCGTCAGTCCAAGTTTCAGTAAGGAATAGTGCGTCTACTTTGGAGTCAGTAATGAGGTCGAAAACTTCCTGCCTATGCTTTCCAAGAGAGCGTACGTTAATGAGAGCTATGGATATACTGACTCCTTCCTCCTGATAGTGATTAGTGGAACTGATGTTGGAGAGAGGAGGAATAGTAAAGTTGCAATGAGGACATGTAATTGGGTTCTTATGGATCTCTGAGAGATTAAGACGTGAACAACTAGTACTGGCAGGTGGCCTAAAAGCATGAAGACTCTGATTAGAGTATTTTATAACAGCTTCTGCCCTTTGAGAGACAGGGGTCGTGGCCCTCGGCCCGGTCCCGGCGCGGACGGGCGCAGACGGGCTTGCCTCTGGCGCGCCTCCGGCGCGCCGCCGGCGCGCCCGCTGCGCCCGCCCGCTGCGCGGACGGGATGTACCTCCTATTTTATGCATCGTGAGGGCGTGAAAGGCGGGAGTGCTAGATTGCCTAGAGCGCAGCCCTTACCTCCTCTAGATGACGGGGGAGGTTGGGTCCGGTCACGTGGCTCTGACCGAGTTAGGCAGCTCTGCAATCAGTGACTGGAGCAACGCGCTAAACACCGCGCTGGTCTCAGAGGTAAAATCAATTTTTTATACAACCAGTATGTATTTAAAAATACACACAAAGTGAGAGCCTTGTGCGCAGACTGTCACAATTTCCGATTTATTAAAATGCGTTCTAGCGTTCTAGCGTGTCAGCGTATTTTTAAAAAAGTAAAGGGATAGAGAAGAGTCCTCCGGCTTCCGCCTCAGAGGAGAGCAATTACAAATGCAGGTTTGCAAGAATGGAACAGATCGCCCCTTAAGTACTCTAAGATGGCGGGAGGGCTAGATTGCCTAGAGCGCAGCCCTTACCTCCTCTAGATGACGGGGGAGGTTGGGTCCGGTCACGTGGCTCTGACCGAGTTAGGCAGCTCTGCAATCAGTGACTGGAGCAACGCGCTAAACACCGCGCTGGTCTCAGAGGTAAAATCAATTTTTTATACAACCAGTATGTATTTAAAAATACACACAAAGTGAGAGCCTTGTGCGCAGACTGTCACAATTTCAGATTTATTAAAATGCGTTCTAGCGTTCTAGCGTGTCAGCGTATTTTTAAAAAAGTAAAGGGATAGAGAAGAGTCCTCCGGCTTCCGCCTCAGAGGAGAGCAATTACAAATGCAGGTTTGCAAGAATGGAACAGATCGCCCCTTAAGTACTCTAAGATGGCGGGAGGGCTAGATTGCCTAGAGTGCAGCCCTTACCTCCTCTAGATGACGGGGGAGGTTGGGTCCGGTCACGTGGCTCTGACCGAGTTAGGCAGCTCTGCAATCAGTGACTGGAGCAACGCGCTAAACACCGCGCTGGTCTCAGAGGTAAAATCAATTTTTTATACAACCAGTATGTATTTAAAAATACACACAAAGTGAGAGCCTTGTGCGCAGACTGTCACAATTTCAGATTTATTAAAATGCGTTCTAGCGTTCTAGCGTGTCAGCGTATTTTTTAAAAAGTAAAGGGATAGAGAAGAGTCCTCCGGCTTCCGCCTCAGAGGAGAGCAATTACAAATGCAAGTAGGAGGAAAAGTCTGTAAAAATGGCAATTTTGGTCACTGTGGGGCTTTAAAAAGTGGTTATTCAACATGAGGCACAATCCTTTTGATATTTTGCATCATTTTTTCAACATTTGAAAAAATATTTTTTTTGATGAAAAATGATGACCTCAGACCTGTCGAACTTTCTCCACATAGTCAGAAATGGTCATTTTTTATTGTTTTCTTTTTTGACCGTAAATGACTATTAAATGTGAATTATCATGTTTGGAACTAAAATGAAGGTGTTTAGAGTCATTTTTCTGACAGAAATTGGTCGAAATAGAAGCTTCTGAGTAGGAGGAAAAGTCTGTTAAAATGGCAATTTTGGTCACTGTGTGACTTTAAAAAGTGGTTATTCAACATGAGGCACAATCCATTTGACATTTTGAATCATTTTTTCACCATTTGAAAAAATATTTTTTTTGATGAAAAATGATGACCTCAGACCTGTCGAACTTTCTCCACATAGTCAGAAATGGTCATTTTTTATTGTTTTCTTTTTTGACTGTAAATGACTATTAAATGTGAATTATCATGTTTGGAACTAAAATGAAGGTGTTTAGAGTCATTTTTCTGACAGAAATTGGTCGAAATAGAAGCTTCTGAGTAGGAGGAAAAGTCTGTTAAAATGGCAATTTTGGTCACTGTGTGGCGTCAAAAAGTGGTAATTCAAAATGAGGCACAATCCATTTGACATTTTGATTCATTTTTTCACCATTTGAAAAAATAATTTTTTTGATGAAAAACGATGACCACAGACCTGTCGAACTTTCTCCACATAGTCAGAAATGGTCATTTTTTATTGTTTTCTTTTTTGACTGTAAATGACTATTAAATGTGAATTATCATGTTTGGAACTAAAATGAAGGTGTTTAGAGTCATTTTTCTGACAGAAATTGGTCGAAATAGAAGCTTCTGAGTAGGAGGAAAAGTCTGTTAAAATGGCAATTTTGGTCACTGTGTGACTTTAAAAAGTGGTTATTCAACATGAGGCACAATCCATTTGACATTTTGAATCATTTTTTCACTATTTGAAAAAATATTTTTTTTGATGAAAAATGATGACCTCAGACCTGTCGAACTTTCTCCACATAGTCAGAAATGGTCATTTTTTATTGTTTTCTTTTTTGACTGTAAATGACTATTAAATGTGAATTATCATGTTTGGAACTAAAATGAAGGTGTTTAGAGTCATTTTTCTGACAGAAATTGGTCGAAATAGAAGCTTCTGAGTAGGAGGAAAAGTCTGTTAAAATGGCAATTTTGGTCACTGTGTGGCGTCAAAAAGTGGTAATTCAAAATGAGGCACAATCCATTTGACATTTTGATTCATTTTTTCACCATTTGAAAAAATAATTTTTTTGATGAAAAACGATGACCACAGACCTGTCGAACTTTCTCCACATAGTCAGAAATGGTCATTTTTATTGTTTTCTCTTTTGACTATAAAAGACTATTAAATGTGAATTATCGCTTTTGGAACTAAAATTAGTGTGTTTAGAGTCATTTTTCTGCCAGAAATTGGTCGAAATAGAAGCTTCTGAGAAGGAGGAAAAGTCTGTAAAAATTGCAATTTTGGTCACTGTGGGGCTTTAAAAAGTGGTTATTCAACATGAGGCACATTCCTTTTGATATTTTGCATCATTTTTTTAACATTTGAAAAAATAAGTTTTTTTGATGAAAACGATGATCCCGGACCTGTCGAACTTTCTCCACATAGTCAGAAATGTTCATTTTTTATTGTTTTCTCTTTTGACTATAAACGACTATTAAATGTGAATTATCGCTTTTGGAACTATAATAAGTGTGTTTAGAGTCATTTTTCTGCCAGAAATTGGTTGAAATAGAAGCTTCTGAGAAGGAGGAAAAGTCTGTTAAAATGGCAATTTTGGTCACTGTGTGACTTTAAAAAGTGGTTATTCAACATGAGGCACAATCCATTTGACATTTTGAATCATTTTTTCACCATTTGAAAAAATAATTTTTTTGATGAAAAACGATGACCACAGACCTGTCGAACTTTCTCCACATAGTCAGAAATGGTCATTTTTTATTGTTTTCTTTTTTGACTGTAAATGACTATTAAATGTGAATTATCATGTTTGGAACTAAAATGAAGGTGTTGAGACTCATTTTTCTTCCAGAAATTGGTCGAAATAGAAGCTTCTGAGTAGGAGGAAAAGTCTGTTAAAATGGCAATTTTGGTCACTGTGTGGCTTTAAAAAGTGGTTATTCAACATAAGGCACAATCCTTTTGAGATTTTGAATAATTTTTTCAACATTTGAAAAAAAAATGTTTTGATGAAAAACGATGAACCTGGACCTGTCAAACTTTCTCCAGATGGTCAGAAATGGTCATATTTTAATGTTTTCTCTTTTGACTGTAAATAACTATTAAATATGAATTATCACTTTTGGAACTAAAATAAGAGTGTTTAGAGTCATTTTTCTGCCAGAAATTGATCGAAATTAAAGCTTCTGAGTAGGAGGAAAAGTCTGTAAAAATTGCAATTTTGGTCACTGTGGGGCTTTAAAAAGTGGTTATTCAACATGAGGCACAATCCTTTTGATATTTTGCATCAGTTTTTCAACATTTGAAAAAATAAGTTTTTTTGATGAAAACGATGATCCCGGACCTGTCGAACTTTCTCCACATAGTCAGAAATGTTCATTTTTTATTGTTTTCTCTTTTGACTATAAACTACTATTAAATGTGAATTATCGCTTTTGGAACTGAAATAAGTGTGTTTAGAGTCATTTTTCTGCCAGAAATTGGTCGAAATAGTAGAAGCTTCTGAGAAGGAGGAAAAGTCTGTTAAAATGGCAATTTTGGTCACTGTGTGACTTTAAAAAGTGGTTATTCAACATGAGGCACAATCCATTTGACATTTTGAATCATTTTTTCACCATTTGAAAAAATATTTTTTTTGATGAAAAATGATGACCTCAGACCTGTCGAACTTTCTCCACATAGTCAGAAATGGTCATTTTTTATTGTTTTCTTTTTTGACTGTAAATGACTATTAAATGTGAATTATCATGTTTGGAACTAAAATGAAGGTGTTTAGAGTCATTTTTCTGACAGAAATTGGTCGAAATAGAAGCTTCTGAGTAGGAGGAAAAGTCTGTTAAAATGGCAATTTTGGTCACTGTGTGGCTTCAAAAAGTGGTTATTCAAAATGAGGCACAATCCATTTGACATTTTGATTCATTTTTTCAACATTCGAAAAAAAAAAATGTTTTGATGAAAAACGATGAACCTGGACCTGTCAAACTTTCTCCAGATGGTCAGAAATGGTCATATTTTAATGTTTTCTCTTTTGACTATAAATGACTATTAAATATGAATTATCACTTTTGGAACTAAAATAAGAGTGTTTAGAGTCATTTTTCTGCCAGAAATTGATCGAAATTAAAGCTTCTGAGTAGGAGGAAAAGTCTGTAAAAATTGCAATTTTGGTCACTGTGGGGCTTTAAAAAGTGGTTATTCAACATGAGGCACAATCCTTTTGATATTTTGCATCAGTTTTTCAACATTTGAAAAAATAAGTTTTTTTGATGAAAACGATGATCCCGGACCTGTCGAACTTTCTCCACATAGTCAGAAATGTTCATTTTTTATTGTTTTCTCTTTTGACTATAAACTACTATTAAATGTGAATTATCGCTTTTGGAACTAAAACAAGTGTGTTTAGAGTCATTTTTCTGCCAGAAATTGGTCGAAATAAAAGCTTCTGAGTAGGAGGAAAAGTCTGTTAAAATAGCAATTTTGGTCACTGTGTGGCTTCAAAAAGTGGTTATTCAACATAAGGCACAATCCTTTTGAAATTTTGAATCATTTTTTCAACATTTGAAAAAGAAATGTTTTGATGAAAAACGATGAACCTGGACCTGTCAAACTTTCTCCAGATGGTCAGAAATGGTCATATTTTAATGTTTTCTCTTTTGACTGTAAATAACTATTAAATATGAATTATCACTTTTGGAACTAAAATAAGAGTGTTCAGAGTCATTTTTCTGCCAGAAATTCATCAAAATAGAAGCTTCTGAGTAGGAGGAAAAGTCTGTAAAAATGGCAATTTTGGTCACTGTGGGGCTTTAAAAAGTGGTTATTCAACATGAGGCACAATCCTTTTGATATTTTGCATCGTTTTTTCAACATTTGAAAAAATAATTTTTTTGATGAAAAACGATGGCCACAGACCTGTCGAACTTTCTCCACATAGTCAGAAATGGTCATTTTTTATTGTTTTCTTTTTTGACTGTAAATGACTATTAAATGTGAATTATCATGTTTGGAACTAAAATGCAAGGTGTTGAGACTCATTTTTCTTCCAGAAATTGGTCGAAATAGAAGCTTCTTAGTAGGAGGAAAAGTCTGTTAAAATGGCAATTTTGGTCACTGTGTGGCTTTAAAAAGTGGTTATTCAACATAAGGCACAATCCTTTTGAAATTTTGAATCATTTTTTCAACATTTGAAAAAAAAATGTTTTGATGAAAAACGATGAACCTGGACCTGTCAAACTTTCTCCAGATGGTCAGAAATGGTCATATTTTAATGTTTTCTCTTTTGACTGTAAATAACTATTAAATATGAATTATCACTTTTGGAACTAAAATAAGAGTGTTCAGAGTCATTTTTCTGCCAGAAATTGATCGAAATAGAAGCTTCTGAGTAGGAGGAAAAGTCTGTAAAAATGGCAATTTTGGTCACTGTGGGGCTTTAAAAAGTGGTTATTCAACATGAGGCACAATCCTTTTGATATTTTGCATCATTTTTTCAACATTTGAAAAAATAAGTTTTTTTGATGAAAACGATGATCCCGGACCTGTCGAACTTTCTCCACATAGTCAGAAATGTTCATTTTTTATTGTTTTCTCTTTTGACTATAAACTACTATTAAATGTGAATTATCGCTTTTGGAACTAAAATAAGTGTGTTTAGAGTTATTTTTCTGCCAGAAATTGGTCGAAATAGAAGCTTCTGAGAAGGAGGAAAAGTCTGTTAAAATGGCAATTTTGGTCACTGTGTGACTTTAAAAAGTGGTTATTCAACATGAGGCACAATCCATTTGACATTTTGAATCATTTTTTCACCATTTGAAAAAATATTTTTTTTGATGAAAAATGATGACCTCAGACCTGTCGAACTTTCTCCACATAGTCAGAAATGGTCATTTTTTATTGTTTTCTTTTTTGACTGTAAATGACTATTAAATGTGAATTATCATGTTTGGAACTAAAATGAAGGTGTTTAGAGTCATTTTTCTGACAGAAATTGGTCGAAATAGAAGCTTCTGAGTAGGAGGAAAAGTCTGTTAAAATGGCAATTTTGGTCACTGTGTGGCGTCAAAAAGTGGTAATTCAAAATGAGGCACAATCCATTTGACATTTTGATTCATTTTTTCACCATTTGAAAAAATAATTTTTTTGATGAAAAACAATGACCACAGACCTGTCGAACTTTCTCCACATAGTCAGAAATGGTCATTTTTATTGTTTTCTCTTTTGACTATAAAAGACTATTAAATGTGAATTATCGCTTTTGGAACTAAAATTAGTGTGTTTAGAGTCATTTTTCTGCCAGAAATTGGTCGAAATAGAAGCTTCTGAGAAGGAGGAAAAGTCTGTAAAAATTGCAATTTTGGTCACTGTGTGACTTTAAAAAGTGGTTATTCAACATGAGGCACAATCCAGTTGACATTTTGAATCATTTTTTCACCATTTGAAAAAATATTTTTTTTGATGAAAAATGATGACCTCAGACCTGTCGAACTTTCTCCACATAGTCAGAAATGGTCATTTTTTATTGTTTTCTTTTTTGACTGTAAATGACTATTAAATGTGAATTATCATGTTTGGAACTAAAATGAAGGTGTTTAGAGTCATTTTTCTGACAGAAATTGGTCGAAATAGAAGCTTCTGAGTAGGAGGAAAAGTCTGTTAAAATGGCAATTTTGGTCACTGTGTGGCGTCAAAAAGTGGTAATTCAAAATGAGGCACAATCCATTTGACATTTTGATTCATTTTTTCACCATTTGAAAAAATAATTTTTTTGATGAAAAACGATGACCACAGACCTGTCGAACTTTCTCCACATAGTCAGAAATGGTCATTTTTATTGTTTTCTCTTTTGACTATAAAAGACTATTAAATGTGAATTATCGCTTTTGGAACTAAAATTAGTGTGTTTAGAGTCATTTTTCTGCCAGAAATTGGTCGAAATAGAAGCTTCTGAGAAGGAGGAAAAGTCTGTAAAAATTGCAATTTTGGTCACTGTGGGGCTTTAAAAAGTGGTTATTCAACATGAGGCACATTCCTTTTGATATTTTGCATCATTTTTTCAACATTTGAAAAAATAAGTTTTTTTGATGAAAACGATGATCCCGGACCTGTCGAACTTTCTCCACATAGTCAGAAATGTTCATTTTTTATTGTTTTCTCTTTTGACTATAAACGACTATTAAATGTGAATTATCGCTTTTGGAACTATAATAAGTGTGTTTAGAGTCATTTTTCTGCCAGAAATTGGTTGAAATAGAAGCTTCTGAGAAGGAGGAAAAGTCTGTTAAAATGGCAATTTTGGTCACTGTGTGACTTTAAAAAGTGGTTATTCAACATGAGGCACAATCCATTTGACATTTTGAATCATTTTTTCACCATTTGAAAAAATAATTTTTTTGATGAAAAACGATGACCACAGACCTGTCGAACTTTCTCCACATAGTCAGAAATGGTCATTTTTTATTGTTTTCTTTTTTGACTGTAAATGACTATTAAATGTGAATTATCATGTTTGGAACTAAAATGAAGGTGTTGAGACTCATTTTTCTTCCAGAAATTGGTCGAAATAGAAGCTTCTGAGTAGGAGGAAAAGTCTGTTAAAATGGCAATTTTGGTCACTGTGTGGCTTTAAAAAGTGGTTATTCAACATGAGGCACAATCCTTTTGAAATTTTGAATAATTTTTTCAACATTTGAAAAAAAAATGTTTTGATGAAAAACGATGAACCTGGACCTGTCAAACTTTCTCCAGATGGTCAGAAATGGTCATATTTTAATGTTTTCTCTTTTGACTGTAAATAACTATTAAATATGAATTATCACTTTTGGAACTAAAATAAGAGTGTTCAGAGTCATTTTTCTGCCAGAAATTGATCGAAATAGAAGCTTCTGAGTAGGAGGAAAAGTCTGTAAAAATGGCAATTTTGGTCACTGTGGGGCTTTAAAAAGTGGTTATTCAACATGAGGCACAATCCTTTTGATATTTTGCATCGTTTTTTCAACATTTGAAAAAATAATTTTTTTGATGAAAAACGATGGCCACAGACCTGTCGAACTTTCTCCACATAGTCAGAAATGGTCATTTTTTATTGTTTTCTTTTTTGACTGTAAATTACTATTAAATGTGAATTATCATGTTTGGAACTAAAATGAAGGTGTTGAGACTCATTTTTCTTCCAGAAATTGGTCGAATAGAAGCTTCTGAGTAGGAGGAAAAGTCTGTTAAAATGGCAATTTTGGTCACTGTGTGGCTTCAAAAAGTGGTTATTCAAAATGAGGCACAATCCATTTGACATTGTGATTCATTTTTTCAACATTCGAAAAAAAAAATGTTTTGATGAAAAACGATGAACCTGGACCTGTCAAACTTTCTCCAGATGGTCAGAAATGGTCATTTTTTATTCTTTTCTTTTTTGACTGTAAATGACTATTAAATATGAATTATCACTTTTGGAACTGAAATAAGAGTGTTTAGAGTCATTTTCTGCCAGAAATTCATCAAAATAGAAGCTTCAAAGTAGGAGAAAAAGTCTGTAAAAATTGCAATTTTTGGTCACTTTGGGGCTTTAACAAGTGGTTATTCAACATGAGGCACAATCCTTTTGATATTTTGCATCATTTTTTCAACATTTGAAAAAATAAGTTTTTTTGATGAAAACGATGATCCTGGACCTGTCGAACTTTCTCCACATAGTCAGAAATGTTCATTTTTTATTGTTTTCTCTTTTGACTATAAACTACTATTAAATGTGAATTATCGCTTTTGGAACTAAAATAAGTGTGTTTAGAGTCATTTTTCTGCCAGAAATTCATCAAAATAGAAGCTTCTGAGTAGGAGGAAAAGTCTGTAAAAATGGCAATTTTGGTCACTGTGGGGCTTTAAAAAGTGGTTATTCAACATGAGGCACAATCCTTTTGATATTTTGCATCGTTTTTTCAACATTTGAAAAAATATTTTTTTTGATGAAAAACGATGGCCACAGACCTGTCGAACTTTCTGCACATAGTCAGAAATGGTCATTTTTTATTGTTTTCTTTTTTGACTGTAAATGACTATTAAATGTGAATTATCATGTTTGGAACTAAAATGAAGGTGTTGAGACTCATTTTTCTTCCAGAAATTGGTCGAAATAGAAGCTTCTTAGTAGGAGGAAAAGTCTGTTAAAATGGCAATTTTGGTCACTGTGTGGCTTTAAAAAGTGGTTATTCAACATAAGGCACAATCCTTTTGAAATTTTGAATCATTTTTTCAACATTTGAAAAAAAAATGTTTTGATGAAAAACGATGAACCTGGACCTGTCAAACTTTCTCCAGATGGTCAGAAATGGTCATATTTTAATGTTTTCTCTTTTGACTGTAAATAACTATTAAATATGAATTATCACTTTTGGAACTAAAATAAGAGTGTTCAGAGTCATTTTTCTGCCAGAAATTGATCGAAATAGAAGCTTCTGAGTAGGAGGAAAAGTCTGTAAAAATGGCAATTTTGGTCACTGTGGGGCTTTAAAAAGTGGTTATTCAACATGAGGCACAATCCTTTTGATATTTTGCATCATTTTTTCAACATTTGAAAAAATAAGTTTTTTTGATGAAAACGATGATCCCGGACCTGTCGAACTTTCTCCACATAGTCAGAAATGTTCATTTTTTATTGTTTTCTCTTTTGACTATAAACTACTATTAAATGTGAATTATCGCTTTTGGAACTAAAATAAGTGTGTTTAGAGTTATTTTTCTGCCAGAAATTGGTCGAAATAGAAGCTTCTGAGAAGGAGGAAAAGTCTGTTAAAATGGCAATTTTGGTCACTGTGTGACTTTAAAAAGTGGTTATTCAACATGAGGCACAATCCATTTGACATTTTGAATCATTTTTTCACCATTTGAAAAAATATTTTTTTTGATGAAAAATGATGACCTCAGACCTGTCGAACTTTCTCCACATAGTCAGAAATGGTCATTTTTTATTGTTTTCTTTTTTGACTGTAAATGACTATTAAATGTGAATTATCATGTTTGGAACTAAAATGAAGGTGTTTAGAGTCATTTTTCTGACAGAAATTGGTCGAAATAGAAGCTTCTGAGTAGGAGGAAAAGTCTGTTAAAATGGCAATTTTGGTCACTGTGTGGCGTCAAAAAGTGGTAATTCAAAATGAGGCACAATCCATTTGACATTTTGATTCATTTTTTCACCATTTGAAAAAATAATTTTTTTGATGAAAAACGATGACCACAGACCTGTCGAACTTTCTCCACATAGTCAGAAATGGTCATTTTTATTGTTTTCTCTTTTGACTATAAAAGACTATTAAATGTGAATTATCGCTTTTGGAACTAAAATTAGTGTGTTTAGAGTCATTTTTCTGCCAGAAATTGGTCGAAATAGAAGCTTCTGAGAAGGAGGAAAAGTCTGTAAAAATTGCAATTTTGGTCACTGTGGGGCTTTAAAAAGTGGTTATTCAACATGAGGCACATTCCTTTTGATATTTTGCATCATTTTTTCAACATTTGAAAAAATAAGTTTTTTTTATGAAAACGATGATCCCGGACCTGTCGAACTTTCTCCACATAGTCAGAAATGTTCATTTTTTATTGTTTTCTCTTTTGACTATAAACGACTATTAAATGTGAATTATCGCTTTTGGAACTATAATAAGTGTGTTTAGAGTCATTTTTCTGCCAGAAATTGGTTGAAATAGAAGCTTCTGAGAAGGAGGAAAAGTCTGTTAAAATGGCAATTTTGGTCACTGTGTGACTTTAAAAAGTGGTTATTCAACATGAGGCACAATCCATTTGACATTTTGAATCATTTTTTCACCATTTGAAAAAATAATTTTTTTGATGAAAAACGATGACCACAGACCTGTCGAACTTTCTCCACATAGTCAGAAATGGTCATTTTTTATTGTTTTCTTTTTTGACTGTAAATGACTATTAAATGTGAATTATCATGTTTGGAACTAAAATGAAGGTGTTGAGACTCATTTTTCTTCCAGAAATTGGTCGAAATAGAAGCTTCTGAGTAGGAGGAAAAGTCTGTTAAAATGGCAATTTTGGTCACTGTGTGGCTTTAAAAAGTGGTTATTCAACATAAGGCACAATCCTTTTGAAATTTTGAATAATTTTTTCAACATTTGAAAAAAAAATGTTTTGATGAAAAACGATGAACCTGGACCTGTCAAACTTTCTCCAGATGGTCAGAAATGGTCATATTTTAATGTTTTCTCTTTTGACTGTAAATAACTATTAAATATGAATTATCACTTTTGGAACTAAAATAAGAGTGTTCAGAGTCATTTTTCTGCCAGAAATTGATCGAAATAGAAGCTTCTGAGTAGGAGGAAAAGTCTGTAAAAATGGCAATTTTGGTCACTGTGGGGCTTTAAAAAGTGGTTATTCAACATGAGGCACAATCCTTTTGATATTTTGCATCGTTTTTTCAACATTTGAAAAAATAATTTTTTTGATGAAAAACGATGGCCACAGACCTGTCGAACTTTCTCCACATAGTCAGAAATGGTCATTTTTTATTCTTTTCTTTTTTGACTGTAAATGACTATTAAATATGAATTATCACTTTTGGAACTAAAATAAGAGTGTTCAGAGTCATTTTTCTGCCAGAAATTGATGGAAATAGAAGCTTCTGAGTAGGAGGAAAAGTCTGTAAAAATTGCAATTTTTGGTCACTTTGGGGCTTTAACAAGTGGTTATTCAACATGAGGCACAATCCTTTTGATATTTTGCATCATTTTTTCAACATTTGAAAAAATAAGTTTTTTTGATGAAAACGATGATCCTGGACCTGTCGAACTTTCTCCACATAGTCAGAAATGTTCATTTTTTATTGTTTTCTCTTTTGACTATAAACTACTATTAAATGTGAATTATCGCTTTTGGAACTAAAATAAGTGTGTTTAGAGTCATTTTTCTGCCAGAAATTGGTCGAAATAGAAGCTTCTGAGAAGGAGGAAAAGTCTGTTAAAATGGCAATTTTGGTCACTGTGTGGCTTTAAAAAGTGGTTATTCAACATGAGGCACAATCCATTTGACATTTTGAATAATTTTTTCACCATTTGAAAAAATATTTTTTTTTATGAAAAATGATGACCTCAGACCTGTCGAACTTTCTCCACATAGTCAGAAATTGTCATTTTATATTGTTTTCTTTTTTGACTGTAAATGACTATTAAATGTGAATTATCATGATTGGAACTAAAATGAAGGTGTTTAGAGTCATTTTTCTGACAGAAATTGGTCGAAATAGAAGCTTCTGAGTAGGAGGAAAAGTCTGTTAAAATGGCAATTTTGGTCACTGTGTGGCTTCAAAAAGTGGTTATTCAACATGAGGCACAATCCATTTGACATTTTGATTCATTTTTTCAACATTTGAAAAAATAATTTTTTTGATGAAAAACGATGACCACAGACCTGTCGAACTTTCTCCACATAGTCAGAAATGGTCATTTTTTATTGTTTTCTTTTTTGACTGTAAATGACTATTAAATGTGAATTATCATGTTTGGAACTAAAATGAAGGTGTTGAGACTCATTTTTCTTCCAGAAATTGGTCGAAATAGAAGCTTCTGAGTAGGAGGAAAAGTCTGTTAAAATGGCAATTTTGGTCACTGTGTGGCTTTAAAAAGTGGTTATTCAACATGAGGCACAATCCTTTTGAAATTTTGAATAATTTTTTCAACATTTGAAAAAAAAATGTTTTGATGAAAAACGATGAACCTGGACCTGTCAAACTTTCTCCAGATGGTCAGAAATGGTCATATTTTAATGTTTTCTCTTTTGACTGTAAATAACTATTAAATATGAATTATCACTTTTGGAACTAAAATAAGAGTGTTCAGAGTCATTTTTCTGCCAGAAATTGATCGAAATAGAAGCTTCTGAGTAGGAGGAAAAGTCTGTAAAAATGGCAATTTTGGTCACTGTGGGGCTTTAAAAAGTGGTTATTCAACATGAGGCACAATCCTTTTGAAATTTTGCATCGTTTTTTCAACATTTGAAAAAATAATTTTTTTGATGAAAAACGATGGCCACAGACCTGTCGAACTTTCTCCACATAGTCAGAAATGGTCATTTTTTATTGTTTTCTTTTTTGACTGTAAATGACTATTAAATGTGAATTATCATGTTTGGAACTAAAATGAAGGTGTTGAGACTCATTTTTCTTCCAGAAATTGGTCGAATAGAAGCTTCTGAGTAGGAGGAAAAGTCTGTTAAAATGGCAATTTTGGTCACTGTGTGGCTTCAAAAAGTGGTTATTCAAAATGAGGCACAATCCATTTGACATTGTGATTCATTTTTTCAACATTCGAAAAAAAAAATGTTTTGATGAAAAACGATGAACCTGGACCTGTCAAACTTTCTCCAGATGGTCAGAAATGGTCATTTTTTATTCTTTTCTTTTTTGACTGTAAATGACTATTAAATATGAATTATCACTTTTGGAACTGAAATAAGAGTGTTTAGAGTCATTTTCTGCCAGAAATTCATCAAAATAGAAGCTTCAAAGTAGGAGAAAAAGTCTGTAAAAATTGCAATTTTTGGTCACTTTGGGGCTTTAACAAGTGGTTATTCAACATGAGGCACAATCCTTTTGATATTTTGCATCATTTTTTCAACATTTGAAAAAATAAGTTTTTTTGATGAAAACGATGATCCTGGACCTGTCGAACTTTCTCCACATAGTCAGAAATGTTCATTTTTTATTGTTTTCTCTTTTGACTATAAACTACTATTAAATGTGAATTATCGCTTTTGGAACTAAAATAAGTGTGTTTAGAGTCATTTTTCTGCCAGAAATTGGTCGAAATAGAAGCTTCTGAGAAGGAGGAAAAGTCTGTAAAAATGGCAATTTTGGTCACTGTGGGGCTTTAAAAAGTGGTTATTCAACATGAGGCACAATCCTTTTGATATTTTGCATCGTTTTTTCAACATTTGAAAAAATATTTTTTTTGATGAAAAACGATGGCCACAGACCTGTCGAACTTTCTCCACATAGTCAGAAATGGTCATTTTTTATTGTTTTCTTTTTTGACTGTAAATGACTATTAAATGTGAATTATCATGTTTGGAACTAAAATGAAGGTGTTGAGACTCATTTTTCTTCCAGAAATTGGTCGAAATAGAAGCTTCTTAGTAGGAGGAAAAGTCTGTTAAAATGGCAATTTTGGTCACTGTGTGGCTTTAAAAAGTGGTTATTCAACATAAGGCACAATCCTTTTGAAATTTTGAATCATTTTTTCAACATTTGAAAAAAAAATGTTTTGATGAAAAACGATGAACCTGGACCTGTCAAACTTTCTCCAGATGGTCAGAAATGGTCATATTTTAATGTTTTCTCTTTTGACTGTAAATAACTATTAAATATGAATTATCACTTTTGGAACTAAAATAAGAGTGTTCAGAGTCATTTTTCTGCCAGAAATTGATCGAAATAGAAGCTTTTTGAGTAGGAGGAAAAGTCTGTAAAAATGGCAATTTTGGTCACTGTGGGGCTTTAAAAAGTGGTTATTCAACATGAGGCACAATCCTTTTGATATTTTGCATCATTTTTTCAACATTTGAAAAAATAAGTTTTTTTGATGAAAACGATGATCCCGGACCTGTCGAACTTTCTCCACATAGTCAGAAATGTTCATTTTTTATTGTTTTCTCTTTTGACTATAAACTACTATTAAATGTGAATTATCGCTTTTGGAACTAAAATAAGTGTGTTTAGAGTTATTTTTCTGCCAGAAATTGGTCGAAATAGAAGCTTCTGAGAAGGAGGAAAAGTCTGTTAAAATGGCAATTTTGGTCACTGTGTGACTTTAAAAAGTGGTTATTCAACATGAGGCACAATCCATTTGACATTTTGAATCATTTTTTCACCATTTGAAAAAATATTTTTTTTGATGAAAAATGATGACCTCAGACCTGTCGAACTTTCTCCACATAGTCAGAAATGGTCATTTTTTATTGTTTTCTTTTTTGACTGTAAATGACTATTAAATGTGAATTATCATGTTTGGAACTAAAATGAAGGTGTTTAGACTCATTTTTCTGACAGAAATTGGTCGAAATAGAAGCTTCTGAGTAGGAGGAAAAGTCTGTTAAAATGGCAATTTTGGTCACTGTGTGGCGTCAAAAAGTGGTAATTCAAAATGAGGCACAATCCATTTGACATTTTGATTCATTTTTTCACCATTTGAAAAAATAATTTTTTTGATGAAAAACGATGACCACAGACCTGTCGAACTTTCTCCACATAGTCAGAAATGGTCATTTTTATTGTTTTCTCTTTTGACTATAAAAGACTATTAAATGTGAATTATCGCTTTTGGAACTAAAATTAGTGTGTTTAGAGTCATTTTTCTGCCAGAAATTGGTCGAAATAGAAGCTTCTGAGAAGGAGGAAAAGTCTGTAAAAATTGCAATTTTGGTCACTGTGGGGCTTTAAAAAGTGGTTATTCAACATGAGGCACATTCCTTTTGATATTTTGCATCATTTTTTCAACATTTGAAAAAATAAGTTTTTTTGATGAAAACGATGATCCCGGACCTGTCGAACTTTCTCCACATAGTCAGAAATGTTCATTTTTTATTGTTTTCTCTTTTGACTATAAACGACTATTAAATGTGAATTATCGCTTTTGGAACTATAATAAGTGTGTTTAGAGTCATTTTTCTGCCAGAAATTGGTTGAAATAGAAGCTTCTGAGAAGGAGGAAAAGTCTGTTAAAATGGCAATTTTGGTCACTGTGTGACTTTAAAAAGTGGTTATTCAACATGAGGCACAATCCATTTGACATTTTGAATCATTTTTTCACCATTTGAAAAAATAATTTTTTTGATGAAAAACGATGACCACAGACCTGTCGAACTTTCTCCACATAGTCAGAAATGGTCATTTTTTATTGTTTTCTTTTTTGACTGTAAATGACTATTAAATGTGAATTATCATGTTTGGAACTAAAATGAAGGTGTTGAGACTCATTTTTCTTCCAGAAATTGGTCGAAATAGAAGCTTCTGAGTAGGAGGAAAAGTCTGTTAAAATGGCAATTTTGGTCACTGTGTGGCTTTAAAAAGTGGTTATTCAACATAAGGCACAATCCTTTTGAAATTTTGAATAATTTTTTCAACATTTGAAAAAAAAATGTTTTGATGAAAAACGATGAACCTGGACCTGTCAAACTTTCTCCAGATGGTCAGAAATGGTCATATTTTAATGTTTTCTCTTTTGACTGTAAATAACTATTAAATATGAATTATCACTTTTGGAACTAAAATAAGAGTGTTCAGAGTCATTTTTCTGCCAGAAATTGATCGAAATAGAAGCTTCTGAGTAGGAGGAAAAGTCTGTAAAAATGGCAATTTTGGTCACTGTGGGGCTTTAAAAAGTGGTTATTCAACATGAGGCACAATCCTTTTGATATTTTGCATCGTTTTTTCAACATTTGAAAAAATAATTTTTTTGATGAAAAACGATGGCCACAGACCTGTCGAACTTTCTCCACATAGTCAGAAATGGTCATTTTTTATTCTTTTCTTTTTTGACTGTAAATGACTATTAAATATGAATTATCACTTTTGGAACTAAAATAAGAGTGTTCAGAGTCATTTTTCTGCCAGAAATTGATCGAAATAGAAGCTTCTGAGTAGGAGGAAAAGTCTGTAAAAATTGCAATTTTTGGTCACTTTGGGGCTTTAACAAGTGGTTATTCAACATGAGGCACAATCCTTTTGATATTTTGCATCATTTTTTCAACATTTGAAAAAATAAGTTTTTTTGATGAAAACGATGATCCTGGACCTGTCGAACTTTCTCCACATAGTCAGAAATGTTCATTTTTTATTGTTTTCTCTTTTGACTATAAACTACTATTAAATGTGAATTATCGCTTTTGGAACTAAAATAAGTGTGTTTAGAGTCATTTTTCTGCCAGAAATTGGTCGAAATAGAAGCTTCTGAGAAGGAGGAAAAGTCTGTTAAAATGGCAATTTTGGTCACTGTGTGGCTTTAAAAAGTGGTTATTCAACATGAGGCACAATCCATTTGACATTTTGAATAATTTTTTCACCATTTGAAAAAATATTTTTTTTTATGAAAAATGATGACCTCAGACCTGTCGAACTTTCTCCACATAGTCAGAAATTGTCATTTTATATTGTTTTCTTTTTTGACTGTAAATGACTATTAAATGTGAATTATCATGATTGGAACTAAAATGAAGGTGTTTAGAGTCATTTTTCTGACAGAAATTGGTCGAAATAGAAGCTTCTGAGTAGGAGGAAAAGTCTGTTAAAATGGCAATTTTGGTCACTGTGTGGCTTCAAAAAGTGGTTATTCAAAATGAGGCACAATCCATTTGACATTTTGATTCATTTTTTCAACATTCGAAAAAAAAAATGTTTTGATGAAAAACGATGAACCTGGACCTGTCAAACTTTCTCCAGATGGTCAGAAATGGTCATATTTTAATGTTTTCTCTTTTGACTGTAAATGACTATTAAATATAAATTATCACTTTTGGAACTAAAATAAGAGTGTTTAGAGTCATTTTTCTGCCAGAAATTGATCGAAATTAAAGCTTCTGAGTAGGAGGAAAAGTCTGTAAAAATTGCAATTTTGGTCACTGTGGGGCTTTAAAAAGTGGTTATTCAACATGAGGCACAATCCTTTTGATATTTTGCATCAGTTTTTCAACATTTGAAAAAATAAGTTTTTTTGATGAAAACGATGATCCCGGACCTGTCGAACTTTCTCCACATAGTCAGAAATGTTCATTTTTTATTGTTTTCTCTTTTGACTATAAACTACTATTAAATGTGAATTATCGCTTTTGGAGCTAAAATAAGTGTGTTTAGAGTCATTTTTCTGCCAGAAATTGGTCGAAATAGTAGAAGCTTCTGAGAAGGAGGAAAAGTTTGTTAAAATGGCAATTTCGGTCACTGTGTGACTTTAAAAAGTGGTTATTCAACATGAGGCACAATCCATTTGACATTTTGAATCATTTTTTCACCATTTGAAAAAATATTTTTTTTGATGAAAAATGATGACCTCAGACCTGTCAAACTTTCTCCACATAGTCAGAAATAGTCATTTTTTATTGTTTTCTTTTTTGACTGTAAATGACTATTAAATGTGAATTATCATGTTTGGAACTAAAATGAAGGTGTTTAGAGTCATTTTGCTGACAGAAATTGGTCGAAATAGAAGCTTCTGAGAAGGAGGAAAAGTCTGTTAAAATGGCAATTTTGGTCACTGTGTGACTTTAAAAAGTGGTTATTCAACATGAGGCACAATCCATTTGACATTTTGAATAATTTTTTCACCATTTGAAAAAATAATTTTTTTGATGAAAAACGATGACCACAGACCTGTCGAACTTTCTCCACAAAGTCAGAAATGGTCATTTTTATTGTTTTCTCTTTTGACTATAAAAGACTATTAAATGTGAATTATCGCTTTTGGAACTAAAATAAGTGTGTTTAGAGTCATTTTTCTGCCAGAAAGAAGTTTCTGAGAAGGAGGAAAAGTCTGTTAAAATGGCAATTTTGGTCACTGTGTGGCTTTAAAAAGTGGTTATTCAACATGAGGCACAATCCATTTGACATTTTGAATCATTTTTTCACCATTTGAAAAAAATATTTTTTTAATGAAAACGATGACCACAGACCAGTCGAACTTTCTCCACGTAGTCAGAAATGGTCATTTTTTATTGTTTTCTTTTTTGACTGTAAATGACTAATAAATGTGAATTGCCATGTTTGGAACTGAAATGAAGGTGTTTAGAGTCATTTTTCTGACAGAAATTGGTCGAAATAGAAGCTTCTGAGTAGGAGGAAAAGTCTGTTAAAATGGCAATTTTGGTCACTGTGTGGCTTCAAAAAGTGGTTATTCAACATGAGGCACAATCCATTTGACATTTTGATTCATTTTTTCAACATTCGAAAAAAAATATGTTTTTGATGAAAAACGATGACCACAGACCTGTCGAACTTTCTCCACATAGTCAGAAATGTTCATTTTTTATTGTTTTCTCTTTTGACTATAAACTACTATTAAATGTGAATTATCACTTTTGGAACTAAAATAAGTGTGTTTAGAGTCATTTTTCTGCCAGAAATTGGTCGAAATAGAAGCTTCTGAGAAGGAGGAAAAGTCTGTTAAAATGGCAATTTTGGTCACTGTGGGGCTTTAAAAAGTGGTTATTCAACATGAGGCACAATCCTTTTGATATTTTGCATCATTTTTTCAACATTTTAAATCATACGTTTTTTTGATGACCTGTCGAACTTTCTCCACATAGTCAGAAATGGTCATTTTTTATTGTTTTCTTTTTTGACTGTAAATGACTATTAAATGTGAATTATCATGTTTGGAACTAAAATTAAGGTGTTTAGAGTCATTTTGCTGACAGAAATTGGTCGAAATAGAAGCTTCTGAGAAGGAGGAAAAGTCTGTTAAAATGGCAATTTTGGTCACTGTGTGACTTTAAAAAGTGGTTATTCAACATGAGGCACAATCCATTTGACATTTTGAATAATTTTTTCACCATTTGAAAAAATAATTGTTTTGATGAAAAACGATGACCACAGACCTGTCGAACTTTCTCCACATAGTCAGAAATGGTCATTTTTATTGTTTTCTCTTTTGACTATAAAAGACTATTAAATGTGAATTATCGCTTTTGGAACTAAAATAAGTGTGTTTAGAGTCATTTTTCTGCCAGAAATTGGTCGAAATAGAAGCTTCTGAGAAGGAGGAAAAGTCTGTTAAAATGGCAATTTTGGTCACTGTGTGGCTTTAAAAAGTGGTTATTCAACATGAGGCACAATCCATTTGACATTTTGAATAATTTTTTCACCATTTGAAAAAATATTTTTTTTGATGAAAAATGATGACCTCAGACCTGTCGAACTTTCTCCACATAGTCAGAAATTGTCATTTTTTATTGTTTTCTTTTTTGACTGTAAATGACTATTAAATGTGAATTATCATGATTGGAACTAAAATGAAGGTGTTTAGAGTCATTTTTCTGACAGAAATTGGTCGAAATAGAAGCTTCTGAGTAGGAGGAAAAGTCTGTTAAAATGGCAATTTTGGTCACTGTGTGGCTTCAAAAAGTGGTTATTCAAAATGAGGCACAATCCATTTGACATTTTGATTCATTTTTTCAACATTCGAAAAAAAAAATGTTTTGATGAAAAACGATGAACCTGGACCTGTCAAACTTTCTCCAGATGGTCAGAAATGGTCATATTTTAATGTTTTCTCTTTTGACTGTAAATGACTATTAAATATGAATTATCACTTTTGGAACTAAAATAAGAGTGTTTAGAGTCATTTTTCTGCCAGAAATTGATCGAAATTAAAGCTTCTGAGTAGGAGGAAAAGTCTGTAAAAATTGCAATTTTGGTCACTGTGGGGCTTTAAGAAGTGGTTATTCAACATGAGGCACAATCCTTTTGATATTTTGCATCAGTTTTTCAACATTTGAAAAAATGAGTTTTTTTGATGAAAACGATGATCCCGGACCTGTCGAACTTTCTCCACATAGTCAGAAATGTTCATTTTTTATTGTTTTCTCTTTTGACTATAAACTACTATTAAATGTGAATTATCGCTTTTGGAACTAAAATAAGTGTGTTTAGAGTCATTTTTCTGCCAGAAATTTGTCGAAATAGAAGCTTCTGAGAAGGAGGAAAAGTCTGTTAAAATGGCAATTTCGGTCACTGTGTGACTTTAAAAAGTGGTTATTCAACATGAGGCACAATCCATTTGACATTTTGAATCATTTTTTCACCATTTGAAAAAATATTTTTTTTGATGAAAAATGATGACCTCAGACCTGTCAAACTTTCTCCACATAGTCAGAAATAGTCATTTTTTATTGTTTTCTTTTTTGACTGTAAATGACTATTAAATGTGAATTATCATGTTTGGAACTAAAATGAAGGTGTTTAGAGTCATTTTTCTGACAGAAATTGGTCGAAATAGAAGCTTCTGAGTAGGAGGAAAAGTCTGTTAAAATAGCAATGTTGGTCACTGTGTGGCTTCAAAAAGTGGTTATTCAAAATGAGGCACAATCCATTTGACATTTTGATTCATTTTTTCAAAATTCGAAAAAAAAATGTTTTGATGAAAAACGATGAACCCGGACCTGTCAAACTTTCTCCAGATGGTCAGAAATGGTCATATTTTAATGTTTTCTCTTTTGACTGTAAATGACTATTAAATATGAATTATCACTTTTGGAACTAAAATAAGAGTAATTAGAGTCATTTTTCTGCCAGAAATTGATTGAAATTGAAGCTCTGAGTAGGAGGAAAAGTCTGTAAAAATTGCAATTTTGGTCACTGTGGGGCTTTAAAAAGTGGTTATTCAACATGAGGCACAATCCTTTTGATATTTTGCATCATTTTTTCAACATTTAAAAAAATAAGTTTTTTTGATGAAAACGATGAATCCGGACCTGTCGAACTTTCTCCACATAGTCAGAAATGGTCATTTTTTATTGTTTTCTCTTTTGACTATAAACGACTATTAAATGTGAATTATCGCTTTTGGAACTAAAATAAGTGCGTTTAGAGTCATTTTTCTGCCAGAAATTGGTTGAAATAGAAGCTTCTGAGAAGGAGGAAAATTCTGTTAAAATGGCAATTTTGGTCACTGTGTGACTTTAAAAAGTGGTTATTCAAAATGAGGCACAATCCATTTGACATTTTGATTCATTTTTTCAACATTCGAAAAAAAAAATGTTTTGATGAAAAACGATGAACCTGGACCTGTCAAACTTTCTCCAGATGGTCAGAAATGGTCATTTTTTATTCTTTTCTTTTTTGACTGTAAATGACTATTAAATATGAATTATCACTTTTGGAACTAAAATAAGAGTGTTTAGAGTCATTTTTCTGCCAGAAATTCATCAAAATAGAAGCTTCAAAGTAGGAGAAAAAGTCTGTAAAAATTGCAATTTTTGGTCACTTTGGGGCTTTAACAAGTGGTTATTCAACATGAGGCACAATCCTTTTGATATTTTGCATAATTTTTTCAACATTTGAAAAAATAAGTTTTTTTGATGAAAACGATGATCCTGGACCTGTCGAACTTTCTCCACATAGTCAGAAATGTTCTTTTTTTATTGTTTTCTCTTTTGACTATAAACTACTATTAAATGTGAATTATCGCTTTTGGAACTAAAATAAGTGTGTTTAGAGTCATTTTTCTGCCAGAAATTGGTCGAAATAGAAGCTTCTGAGGAGGAAAAGTCTGTTAAAATGGCAATTTTGGTCACTGTGTGGCTTTAAAAAGTGGTTATTCAACATGAGGCACAATCCATTTGACATTTTGAATCATTTTTTCACCATTTGAAAAAATATTTTTTTTGATGAAAAATGATGACCTCAGACCTGTCGAACTTTCTCCACATAGTCAGAAATTGTCATTTTTTATTGTTTTCTTTTTTGACTGTAAATGACTATTAAATGTGAATTATCATGATTGGAACTAAAATGAAGGTGTTTAGAGTCATTTTTCTGACAGAAATTGGTCGAAATAGAAGCTTCTGAGTAGGAGGAAAAGTCTGTTAAAATGGCAATTTTGGTCACTGTGTGGCTTCAAAAAGTGGTTATTCAAAATGAGGCACAATCCATTTGACATTTTGATTCATTTTTTCAACATTCGAAAAAAAAATGTTTTGATGAAAAACGATGAACCTGGACCTGTCAAACTTTCTCCAGATGGTCAGAAATGGTCATATTTTAATGTTTTCTCTTTTGACTGTAAATGACTATTAAATATGAATTATCACTTTTGGAACTAAAATAAGTGTGTTTAGAGTCATTTTTCTGCCAGAAATTGGTCGAAATAGAAGCTTCTGAGAAGGAGGAAAAGTCTGTTAAAATGGCAATTTCGGTCACTGTGTGACTTTAAAAAGTGGTTATTCAACATGAGGCACAATCCATTTGACATTTTGAATCATTTTTTCACCATTTGAAAAAATATTTTTTTTGATGAAAAATGATGACCTCAGACCTGTCAAACTTTCTCCACATAGTCAGAAATAGTCATTTTTTATTGTTTTCTTTTTTGACTGTAAATGACTATTAAATGTGAATTATCATGTTTGGAACTAAAATGAAGGTGTTTAGAGTCATTTTGCTGACAGAAATTGGTCGAAATAGAAGCTTCTGAGAAGGAGGAAAAGTCTGTTAAAATGGCAATTTTGGTCACTGTGTGACTTTAAAAAGTGGTTATTCAACATGAGGCACAATCCATTTGACATTTTGAATAATTTTTTCACCATTTGAAAAAATAATTTTTTTGATGAAAAACGATGACCACAGACCTGTCGAACTTTCTCCACATAGTCAGAAATGGTCATTTTTATTGTTTTCTCTTTTGACTATAAAAGACTATTAAATGTGAATTATCGCTTTTGGAACTAAAATAAGTGTGTTTAGAGTCATTTTTCTGCCAGAAAGAAGTTTCTGAGAAGGAGGAAAAGTCTGTTAAAATGGCAATTTTGGTCACTGTGTGGCTTTAAAAAGTGGTTATTCAACATGAGGCACAATCCATTTGACATTTTGAATCATTTTTTCACCATTTGAAAAAAATATTTTTTTAAAGAAAACGATGACCACAGACCAGTCGAACTTTCTCCACGTAGTCAGAAATGGTCATTTTTTATTGTTTTCTTTTTTGACTGTAAATGACTAATAAATGTGAATTGCCATGTTTGGAACTGAAATAAAGGTGTTTAGAGTCATTTTTCTGACAGAAATTGGTCGAAATAGAAGCTTCTGAGTAGGAGGAAAAGTCTGTTAAAATGGCAATTTTGGTCACTGTGTGGCTTCAAAAAGTGGTTATTCAACATGAGGCACAATCCATTTGACATTTTGATTCATTTTTTCAACATTCGAAAAATAATATGTTTTTGATGAAAAACGATGACCACAGACCTGTCGAACTTTCTCCACATAGTCAGAAATGTTCATTTTTTATTGTTTTCTCTTTTGACTATAAACTACTATTAAATGTGAATTATCACTTTTGGAACTAAAATAAGTGTGTTTAGAGTCATTTTTCTGCCAAAAATTGGTCGAAATAGAAGCTTCTGAGAAGGAGGAAAAGTCTGTTAAAATGGCAATTTTGGTCACTGTGGGGCTTTAAAAAGTGGTTATTCAACATGAGGCACAATCCTTTTGATATTTTGCATCATTTTTTCAACATTTTAAATCATACGTTTTTTTGATGACCTGTCGAACTTTCTCCACATAGTCAGAAATGGTCATTTTTTATTGTTTTCTTTTTTGACTGTAAATGACTATTAAATGTGAATTATCATGTTTGTAACTAAAATGAAGGTGTTTAGAGTCATTTTGCTGACAGAAATTGGTCGAAATAGAAGCTTCTGAGAAGGAGGAAAAGTCTGTTAAAATGGCAATTTTGGTCACTGTGTGACTTTAAAAAGTGGTTATTCAACATGAGGCACAATCCATTTGACATTTTGAATAATTTTTTCACCATTTGAAAAAATAATTGTTTTGATGAAAAACGATGACCACAGACCTGTCGAACTTTCTCCACATAGTCAGAAATGGTCATTTTTATTGTTTTCTCTTTTGACTATAAAAGACTATTAAATGTGAATTATCGCTTTTGGAACTAAAATAAGTGTGTTAGAGTCATTTTTCTGCCAGAAATTGGTCGAAATAGAAGCTTCTGAGAAGGAGGAAATGTCTGTTAAAATGGCAATGTTGGTCACTGTGTGACCTTAAAAAGTGGTTATTCAACATGAGGCACAATCCATTTGACATTTTGAATCATTTTTTCACCATTTGAAAAAATATTTTTTTTGATGAAAAATGATGACCTCAGACCTGTCGAAGTTTCTCCACATAGTCAGAAATGGTCATTTTTTATTGTTTTCTTTTTTGACTGTAAATGACTATTAAATGTGAATTATCATGTTTGGAACTAAAATGAAGGTGTTAAGAGTCATTTTTCTGACAGAAATTGGTCGAAATAGAAGCTTCTGAGTAGGAGGAAAAGTCTGTTAAAATGGCAATTTTGGTCACTGTGTGGCTTCAAAAAGTGGTTATTCAACACGAGGCACAATCCATTTGACATTTTGATTCATTTTTTCAACATTCGAAAAAAAAAATGTTTTGATGAAAAACGATGAACCTGGACCTGTCAAACTTTCTCCACATAGTCAGAAATGTTCATTTTTTATTGTTTTCTCTTTTGACTATAAACTACTATTAAATGTGAATTATCGCTTTTGGAACTAAAATAAGTGTGTTTAGAGTCATTTTTCTGCCAGAAATTGGTCGAAATAGAAGCTTCTGAGGAGGAAAAGTCTGTTAAAATGGCAATTTTGGTCACTGTGTGGCTTTAAAAAGTGGTTATTCAACATGAGGCACAATCCATTTGACATTTTGAATAATTTTTTCACCATTTGAAAAAATATTTTTTTTGATGAAAAATGATGACCTCAGACCTGTCGAACTTTCTCCACATAGTCAAAAATGGTCATTTTTTATTGTTTTCTTTTTTGACTGTAAATGACTATTAAATGTGAATTATCATGATTGGAACTAAAATGAAGGTGTTTAGAGTCATTTTTCTGACAGAAATTGGTCGAAATAGAAGCTTCTGAGTAGGAGGAAAAGTCTGTTAAAATGGCAATTTTGGTCACTGTGTGGCTTCAAAAAGTGGTTATTCAAAATGAGGCACAATCCATTTGACATTTTGATTCATTTTTTCAACATTCGAAAAAAAAAATGTTTTGATGAAAAACGATGAACCTGGACCTGTCAAACTTTCTCCAGATGGTCAGAAATGGTCATATTTTAATGTTTTCTCTTTTGACTGTAAATGACTATTAAATATGAATTATCACTTTTGGAACTAAAATAAGAGTGTTTAGAGTCATTTTTCTGCCAGAAATTGATCGAAATTAAAGCTTCTGAGTAGGAGGAAAAGTCTGTAAAAATTGCAATTTTGGTCACTGTGGGGCTTTAAGAAGTGGTTATTCAACATGAGGCACAATCCTTTTGATATTTTGCATCAGTTTTTCAACATTTGAAAAAATGAGTTTTTTTGATGAAAACGATGATCCCGGACCTGTCGAACTTTCTCCACATAGTCAGAAATGTTCATTTTTTATTGTTTTCTCTTTTGACTATAAACTACTATTAAATGTGAATTATCGCTTTTGGAACTAAAATAAGTGTGTTTAGAGTCATTTTTCTGCCAGAAATTGGTCGAAATAGAAGCTTCTGAGAAGGAGGAAAAGTCTGTTAAAATGGCAATTTCGGTCACTGTGTGACTTTAAAAAGTGGTTATTCAACATGAGGCACAATCCATTTGACATTTTGAATCATTTTTTCACCATTTGAAAAAATATTTTTTTTGATGAAAAACGATGGCCACAGACCTGTCGAACTTTCTCCACATAGACAGAAATGGTCATTTTTTATTCTTTTCTTTTTTGACTGTAAATGACTATTAAATATGAATTATCACTTTTGGAACTAAAATAAGTGTGTTTAGAGTCATTTTTCTGCCAGAAATTGGTCGAAATAGAAGCTTCTGAGAAGGAGGAAAAGTCTGTAAAAATTGCAATTTTGGTCACTGTGGGGCTTTAAAAAGTGGTTATTCAACATGAGGCACAATCCATTTGACATTTTGAATCATTTTTTCACCATTTGAAAAAATTATTTTTTTGATGAAAACGATGACCACAGACCAGTCGAACTTTCTCCACGTAGTCAGAAATGGTCATTTTTTATTGTTTTCTTTTTTGAGTGTAAATGACTAATAAATGTGAATTGCCATGTTTGGAACTGAAATGAAGGTGTTTAGAGTCATTTTTCTGACAGAAATTGGTCGAAATAGAAGCTTCTGAGTAGGAGGAAAAGTCTGTTAAAATGGCAATTTTGGTCACTGTGTGGCTTCAAAAAGTGGTTATTCAAAATGAGGCACAATCCATTTGACATTTTGAATAATTTTTTCACCAGTTGAAAAAATAATTTTTTTGATGAAAAACGATGACCACAGACCTGTCGAACTTTCTCCACATAGTCAGAAATGGTCATTTTTATTGTTTTCTCTTTTGACTATAAACTACTATTAAATGTGAATTATCGCTTTTGGAACTAAAATAAGTGTGTTTAGAGTCATTTTTCTGCCAGAAATTGGTCGAAATAGAAGCTTCTGAGAAGGAGGAAAAGTCTGTTAAAATGGCAATTTTGGTCACTGTGTGGCTTTAAAAAGTGGTTATTCAACATGAGGCACAATCCATTTGACATTTTGAATCATTTTTTCACCATTTGAAAAAATTATTTTTTTGATGAAAACGATGACCACAGACCAGTCGAACTTTCTCCACGTAGTCAGAAATGGTCATTTTTTATTGTTTTCTTTTTTGACTGTAAATGACTAATAAATGTGAATTGCCATGTTTGGAACTGAAATGAAGGTGTTTAGAGTCATTTTTCTGACAGAAATTGGTCGAAATAGAAGCTTCTGAGTAGGAGGAAAAGTCTGTTAAAATGGCAATTTTGGTCACTGTGTGGCTTCAAAAAGTGGTTATTCAACATGAGGCACAATCCATTTGACATTTTGATTCATTTTTTCAACATTCGAAAAAAAAATGTTTTTGATGAAAAACGATGAATCCGGACCTGTCGAACTTTCTCCACACAGTCAGAAATGGTTATTTTTTATTGTTTTCTCTTTTGACTGTAAACGACTATTAAATGTGAATTATCGCTTTTGGAACTAAAATAAGTGTGTTTAGAGTCATTTTTCTGCCAGAAATTGGTCGAAATAGAAGCTTCTGAGAAGGAGGAAAAGTCTGTTAAAATGGCAATTTTGGTCACTGTGGGGCTTTAAAAAGTGGTTATTCAACATGAGGCACAATCCTTTTGACATTTTGCATCATTTTCTCAACATTTGAAAAAATTATTTTTTGGATGAAAAACGATGACCTCGGACCTGTCAAACTTTCTACAGATGGTCAGGAATGGTCATTTTGTAATGTTTTCCCTTTTGACTGTAAACGACTATTAAATGTGAATTATCACTTTTGGAACTAAAATAAGAGTGTTTAGAGTCATTTTTCTGCCAGAAATTGATCGAAATAGAAGCTTCTGAGTAGGAGGAAAAGTCTGTAAAAATTGCAATTTTGGTCACTCTGGGGCTTTAACAAGTGGTTATTCAACATGAGGCACAATCCTTTTGATATTTTGCATCATTTTTTCAACATTTGAAAACATACGTTTGTTTGATGACTTGTCGAACTTTCTCCACATAGTCAGAAATGGTCATTTTTTATTGTTTTCTTTTTTGACTGTAAATGACTATTAAATGTGAATTATCATGTTTGGAACTAAAATGAAGGTGTTTAGAGTCATTTTGCTGACAGAAATTGGTCGAAATAGAAGCTTCTGAGAAGGAGGAAAAGTATGTTAAAATGGCAATTTTGGTCACTGTGTGACTTTAAAAAGTGGTTATTCAACATGAGGCACAATCCATTTGACATTTTGAATAATTTTTTCACCATTTGAAAAAATAATTTTTTTGATGAAAAACGATGACCACAGACCTGTCGAACTTTCTCCACATAGTCAGAAGTGGTCATTTTTATTGTTTTCTCTTTTGACTATAAAAGACTATTAAATGTGAATTATCACTTTTGGAACTAAAATAAGTGTGTTTAGAGTCATTTTTCTGTCAGAAATTGGTCGAAATAGAAGCTTCTGAGAAGGAGGAAAAGTCTGTTAAAATGGCAATTTTGGTCACTGTGTGGCTTTAAAAAGTGGTTATTCAACATGAGGCACAATCCATTTGACATTTTGAATCATTTTTTCACCATTTGAAAAAATTATTTTTTTAATGAAAACGATGACCACAGACCAGTCGAACTTTCTCCACGTAGTCAGAAATGGTCATTTTTTATTGTTTTCTTTTTTGACTGTAAATGACTAATAAATGTGAATTGCCATGTTTGGAACTGAAATGAAGATGTTTAGAGTCATTTTTCTGACAGAAATTGGTCGAAATAGAAGCTTCTGAGTAGGAGGAAAAGTCTGTTAAAATTGCAATTTTGGTCACTGTGGGGCTTTAAAAAGTGGTTATTCAACATGAGGCACAATCCATTTGACATTTTGAATCATTTTTTCACCATTTGAAAAAATTATTTTTTTGATGAAAACGATGACCACAGACCAGTCGAACTTTCTCCACGTAGTCAGAAATGGTCATTTTTTATTGTTTTCTTTTTTGAGTGTAAATGACTAATAAATGTGAATTGCCATGTTTGGAACTGAAATGAAGGTGTTTAGAGTCATTTTTCTGACAGAAATTGGTCGAAATAGAAGCTTCTGAGTAGGAGGAAAAGTCTGTTAAAATTGCAATTTTGGTCACTGTGTGACTTTAAAAAGTGGTTATTCAACATGAGGCACAATCCATTTGACATTTTGAATAATTTTTTCACCATTTGAAAAAATAATTGTTTTGATGAAAAACGATGACCACAGACCTGTCGAACTTTCTCCACATAGTCAGAAATGGTCATTTTTATTGTTTTCTCTTTTGACTATAAAAGACTATTAAATGTGAATTATCGCTTTTGGAACTAAAATAAGTGTGTTAGAGTCATTTTTCTGCCAGAAATTGGTCGAAATAGAAGCTTCTGAGAAGGAGGAAATGTCTGTTAAAATGGCAATTTTGGTCACTGTGTGACCTTAAAAAGTGGTTATTCAACATGAGGCACAATCCATTTGACATTTTGAATCATTTTTTCACCATTTGAAAAAATATTTTTTTTGATGAAAAATGATGACCTCAGACCTGTCGAAGTTTCTCCACATAGTCAGAAATGGTCATTTTTTATTGTTTTCTTTTTTGACTGTAAATGACTATTAAATGTGAATTATCATGTTTGGAACTAAAATGAAGGTGTTAAGAGTCATTTTTCTGACAGAAATTGGTCGAAATAGAAGCTTCTGAGTAGGAGGAAAAGTCTGTTAAAATGGCAATTTTGGTCACTGTGTGGCTTCAAAAAGTGGTTATTCAACACGAGGCACAATCCATTTGACATTTTGATTCATTTTTTCAACATTCGAAAAAAAAAATGTTTTGATGAAAAACGATGAACCTGGACCTGTCAAACTTTCTCCACATAGTCAGAAATGTTCATTTTTTATTGTTTTCTCTTTTGACTATAAACTACTATTAAATGTGAATTATCGCTTTTGGAACTAAAATAAGTGTGTTTAGAGTCATTTTTCTGCCAGAAATTGGTCGAAATAGAAGCTTCTGAGGAGGAAAAGTCTGTTAAAATGGCAATTTTGGTCACTGTGTGGCTTTAAAAAGTGGTTATTCAACATGAGGCACAATCCATTTGACATTTTGAATAATTTTTTCACCATTTGAAAAAATATTTTTTTTGATGAAAAATGATGACCTCAGACCTGTCGAACTTTCTCCACATAGTCAAAAATGGTCATTTTTTATTGTTTTCTTTTTTGACTGTAAATGACTATTAAATGTGAATTATCATGATTGGAACTAAAATGAAGGTGTTTAGAGTCATTTTTCTGACAGAAATTGGTCGAAATAGAAGCTTCTGAGTAGGAGGAAAAGTCTGTTAAAATGGCAATTTTGGTCACTGTGTGGCTTCAAAAAGTGGTTATTCAAAATGAGGCACAATCCATTTGACATTTTGATTCATTTTTTCAACATTCGAAAAAAAAAATGTTTTGATGAAAAACGATGAACCTGGACCTGTCAAACTTTCTCCAGATGGTCAGAAATGGTCATATTTTAATGTTTTCTCTTTTGACTGTAAATGACTATTAAATATGAATTATCACTTTTGGAACTAAAATAAGAGTGTTTAGAGTCATTTTTCTGCCAGAAATTGATCGAAATTAAAGCTTCTGAGTAGGAGGAAAAGTCTGTAAAAATTGCAATTTTGGTCACTGTGGGGCTTTAAGAAGTGGTTATTCAACATGAGGCACAATCCTTTTGATATTTTGCATCAGTTTTTCAACATTTGAAAAAATGAGTTTTTTTGATGAAAACGATGATCCCGGACCTGTCGAACTTTCTCCACATAGTCAGAAATGTTCATTTTTTATTGTTTTCTCTTTTGACTATAAACTACTATTAAATGTGAATTATCGCTTTTGGAACTAAAATAAGTGTGTTTAGAGTCATTTTTCTGCCAGAAATTGGTCGAAATAGAAGCTTCTGAGAAGGAGGAAAAGTCTGTTAAAATGGCAATTTCGGTCACTGTGTGACTTTAAAAAGTGGTTATTCAACATGAGGCACAATCCATTTGACATTTTGAATCATTTTTTCACCATTTGAAAAAATATTTTTTTTGATGAAAAACGATGGCCACAGACCTGTCGAACTTTCTCCACATAGACAGAAATGGTCATTTTTTATTCTTTTCTTTTTTGACTGTAAATGACTATTAAATATGAATTATCACTTTTGGAACTAAAATAAGTGTGTTTAGAGTCATTTTTCTGCCAGAAATTGGTCGAAATAGAAGCTTCTGAGAAGGAGGAAAAGTCTGTAAAAATTGCAATTTTGGTCACTGTGGGGCTTTAAAAAGTGGTTATTCAACATGAGGCACAATCCATTTGACATTTTGAATCATTTTTTCACCATTTGAAAAAATTATTTTTTTGATGAAAACGATGACCACAGACCAGTCGAACTTTCTCCACGTAGTCAGAAATGGTCATTTTTTATTGTTTTCTTTTTTGAGTGTAAATGACTAATAAATGTGAATTGCCATGTTTGGAACTGAAATGAAGGTGTTTAGAGTCATTTTTCTGACAGAAATTGGTCGAAATAGAAGCTTCTGAGTAGGAGGAAAAGTCTGTTAAAATGGCAATTTTGGTCACTGTGTGGCTTCAAAAAGTGGTTATTCAAAATGAGGCACAATCCATTTGACATTTTGAATAATTTTTTCACCAGTTGAAAAAATAATTTTTTTGATGAAAAACGATGACCACAGACCTGTCGAACTTTCTCCACATAGTCAGAAATGGTCATTTTTATTGTTTTCTCTTTTGACTATAAACTACTATTAAATGTGAATTATCGCTTTTGGAACTAAAATAAGTGTGTTTAGAGTCATTTTTCTGCCAGAAATTGGTCGAAATAGAAGCTTCTGAGAAGGAGGAAAAGTCTGTTAAAATGGCAATTTTGGTCACTGTGTGGCTTTAAAAAGTGGTTATTCAACATGAGGCACAATCCATTTGACATTTTGAATCATTTTTTCACCATTTGAAAAAATTATTTTTTTGATGAAAACGATGACCACAGACCAGTCGAACTTTCTCCACGTAGTCAGAAATGGTCATTTTTTATTGTTTTCTTTTTTGACTGTAAATGACTAATAAATGTGAATTGCCATGTTTGGAACTGAAATGAAGGTGTTTAGAGTCATTTTTCTGACAGAAATTGGTCGAAATAGAAGCTTCTGAGTAGGAGGAAAAGTCTGTTAAAATGGCAATTTTGGTCACTGTGTGGCTTCAAAAAGTGGTTATTCAACATGAGGCACAATCCATTTGACATTTTGATTCATTTTTTCAACATTCGAAAAAAAAATGTTTTTGATGAAAAACGATGAATCCGGACCTGTCGAACTTTCTCCACACAGTCAGAAATGGTTATTTTTTATTGTTTTCTCTTTTGACTGTAAACGACTATTAAATGTGAATTATCGCTTTTGGAACTAAAATAAGTGTGTTTAGAGTCATTTTTCTGCCAGAAATTGGTCGAAATAGAAGCTTCTGAGAAGGAGGAAAAGTCTGTTAAAATGGCAATTTTGGTCACTGTGGGGCTTTAAAAAGTGGTTATTCAACATGAGGCACAATCCTTTTGACATTTTGCATCATTTTCTCAACATTTGAAAAAATTATTTTTTGGATGAAAAACGATGACCTCGGACCTGTCAAACTTTCTACAGATGGTCAGGAATGGTCATTTTGTAATGTTTTCCCTTTTGACTGTAAACGACTATTAAATGTGAATTATCACTTTTGGAACTAAAATAAGAGTGTTTAGAGTCATTTTTCTGCCAGAAATTGATCGAAATAGAAGCTTCTGAGTAGGAGGAAAAGTCTGTAAAAATTGCAATTTTGGTCACTCTGGGGCTTTAACAAGTGGTTATTCAACATGAGGCACAATCCTTTTGATATTTTGCATCATTTTTTCAACATTTGAAAACATACGTTTGTTTGATGACTTGTCGAACTTTCTCCACATAGTCAGAAATGGTCATTTTTTATTGTTTTCTTTTTTGACTGTAAATGACTATTAAATGTGAATTATCATGTTTGGAACTAAAATGAAGGTGTTTAGAGTCATTTTGCTGACAGAAATTGGTCGAAATAGAAGCTTCTGAGAAGGAGGAAAAGTATGTTAAAATGGCAATTTTGGTCACTGTGTGACTTTAAAAAGTGGTTATTCAACATGAGGCACAATCCATTTGACATTTTGAATAATTTTTTCACCATTTGAAAAAATAATTTTTTTGATGAAAAACGATGACCACAGACCTGTCGAACTTTCTCCACATAGTCAGAAGTGGTCATTTTTATTGTTTTCTCTTTTGACTATAAAAGACTATTAAATGTGAATTATCACTTTTGGAACTAAAATAAGTGTGTTTAGAGTCATTTTTCTGTCAGAAATTGGTCGAAATAGAAGCTTCTGAGAAGGAGGAAAAGTCTGTTAAAATGGCAATTTTGGTCACTGTGTGGCTTTAAAAAGTGGTTATTCAACATGAGGCACAATCCATTTGACATTTTGAATCATTTTTTCACCATTTGAAAAAATTATTTTTTTAATGAAAACGATGACCACAGACCAGTCGAACTTTCTCCACGTAGTCAGAAATGGTCATTTTTTATTGTTTTCTTTTTTGACTGTAAATGACTAATAAATGTGAATTGCCATGTTTGGAACTGAAATGAAGATGTTTAGAGTCATTTTTCTGACAGAAATTGGTCGAAATAGAAGCTTCTGAGTAGGAGGAAAAGTCTGTTAAAATGGCAATTTTGGTCACTGTGTGGCTTCAAAAAGTGGTTATTCAACATGAGGCACAATCCATTTGACATTTTGCATCATTTTTTCAACATTTGAAAAAATAAGTTTTTTTGATGAAAAACGACGACCCCGGACCTATCGAACTTTCTCCACACAGTCAGAAATGGTCATTTTTTATTGTTTTCTCTTTTGACTGTAAACGACTATTAAATGTGAATTATCGCTTTTGGAACTAAAATAAGTGTGTTTAGAGTCATTTTTCTGCCAGAAATTGGTCGAAATAAAGCTTCTGAGTAGGAGGAAAAGTCTGTAAAAATGGCAATTTTGGTCACTGTGGGGCTTTAAAAAGTGGTTATTCAACATGAGGCACAATCCTTTTGATATTTTGCATCGTTTTTTCAACATTTGAAAAAATAATTTTTTTGATGAAAAACGATGGCCACAGACCTGTCGAACTTTCTCCACATAGTCAGAAATGGTCATATTTTATTCTTTTCTTTTTTGACTGTAAATGACTATTAAATATGAATTATCACTTTTGGAACTAAAATAAGAGTGTTTAGAGTCATTTTTCTGCCAAAAATTGATCGAAATAAAGCTTCTGAGTAGGAGGAAAAGTCTGTAAAAATTGCAATTTTGGTCACTCTGGGGCTTTAACAAGTGGTTATTCAACATGAGGCACAATCCTTTTGATATTTTGCATCATTTTTTCAACATTTGAAAACATATGTTTTTTTGATGACCTGTCGAACTTTCTCCACATAGTCAGAAATGGTCATTTTTTATTGTTTTCTTTTTTGACTGTAAATGACTATTAAATATGAATTATCACTTTTGGAACTAAAATAAGAGTGTTTAGAGTCATTTTGCTGACAGAAATTGGTCGAAATAGAAGCTTCTGAGTAGGAGGAAAAGTCTGTTAAAATGGCAATTTTGGTCACTGTGTGGCTTCAAAAAGTGGTTATTCAACATGAGGCACAATCCATTTGACATTTTGATTAATTTTTTCAACATCGAAAAAAAAAAATTTTTTGATGAAAAACGATGAACCCGGACCTGTCGAACTTTCTCCAGATGGTCAGAAATGGTCATTTTTTATTGTTTTCTCTTTTGACTGTAAATGACTATTAAATATGAATTATCACTTTTGGAACTAAAATAAGAGTAATTAGAGTCATTTTTCTGCCAGAAATTGATCGAAATTGAAGCTCTGAGTAGGAGGAAAAGTCTGTAAAAATTGCAATTTTGGTCACTGTGGGGCTTTAAAAAGTGGTTATTCAACATGAGGCACAATCCTTTTGATATTTTGCATCATTTTTTCAACATTTGAAAAAATAAGTTTTTTTGATGAAAACGATGAATCCGGACCTGTCGAACTTTCTCCACATAGTCAGAAATGGTCATTTTTTATTGTTTTCTCTTTTGACTATAAACTACTATTAAATGTGAATTATCGCTTTTGGAACTAAAATAAGTGTGTTTAGAGTCATTTTTCTGCCAGAAATTGGTCGAAATAGAAGCTTCTGAGAAGGAGGAAAAGTCTGTTAAAATGGCAATTTTGGTCACTGTGTGACTTTAAAAAGTGGTTATTCAACATGAGGCACAATCCATTTGACATTTTGAATCATTTTTTCACCATTTGAAAAAATATTTTTTTTGATGAAAAATGATGACCTCAGACCTGTCGAACTTCCTCCACATAGTCAGAAATGGTCATTTTTTATTGTTTTCTTTTTTGACTGTAAATGACTATTAAATGTGAATTATCATGTTTGGAACTAAAATGAAGGTGTTAAGAGTCATTTTTCTGACAGAAATTGGTCGAAATAGAAGCTTCTGAGTAGGAGGAAAAGTCTGTTAAAATGGCAATTTTGGTCACTGTGTGGCTTCAAAAAGTGGTTATTCAAAATGAGGCACAATCCATTTGACATTTTGATTCATTTTTTCAACATTCGAAAAAAAAATTGTTTTGATGAAAAACGATGAACCCGGACCTGTCAAACTTTCTCCGATGGTCAGAAATGGTCATATTTTAATGTTTTCTCTTTTGACTGTAAATGACTATTAAATATGAATTATCACTTTTGGAACTAAAATAAGAGTAATTAGAGTCATTTTTCTGCCAGAAATTGATCGAAATTGAAGCTTCTGAGTTGGAGGAAAAGTCTGTAAAAATTGCAATTTTGGTCACTGTGGGGCTTTAAAAAGTGGTTATTCAACATGAGGCACAATCCTTTTGACATTTTGAATCATTTTTTCCCCATTTGAAAAAATATTTTTTTTGATGAAAAATGATGACCTCAGACCTGTCGAACTTTCTCCACATAGTCAGAAATAGTCATTTTTTATTGTTTTCTCTTTTGACTATAAACTACTATTAAATGTGAATTATCGCTTTTGGAACTAAAATAAGTGTGTTTAGAGTCATTTTTCTGCCAGAAATTGGTCGAAATAGAAGCTTCTGAGAAGGAGGAAAAGTCTGTTAAAATGGCAATTTTGGTCACTGTAGGGCTTTAAAAAGTGGTTATTCAACATGAGGCACAATCCTTTTGATATTTTGCATCATTTTTTCAACATTTGAAAACATACGTTTTTTTGATGACTTGTCGAACTTTCTCCACATAGTCAGAAATGGTCATTTTTTATTGTTTTCTTTTTTGACTGTAAATGACTATTAAAAGTGAATTATCATGTTTGGACTAAAATGAAGGTGTTTAGAGTCATTTTGCTGACAGAAATTGGTCGAAATAGAAGCTTCTGAGAAGGAGGAAAAGTCTGTTAAAATGGCAATTTTGGTCACTGTGTGACTTTAAAAAGTGGTTATTCAACATGAGGCACAATCCATTTGACATTTTGAATAATTTTTTCACCATTTGAAAAAATATTTTTTTTGATGAAAAATGATGACCTCAGACCTGTCAAACTTTCTCCACATAGTCAGAAATAGTCATTTTTTATTGTTTTCTTTTTTGACTGTAAATGACTATTAAATGTGAATTATCATGTTTGGAACTAAAATGAAGGTGTTTAGAGTCATTTTGCTGACAGAAATTGGTCGAAATAGAAGCTTCTGAGAAGGAGGAAAAGTCTGTTAAAATGGCAATTTTGGTCACTGTGTGACTTTAAAAAGTGGTTATTCAACATGAGGCACAATCCATTTGACATTTTGAATAATTTTTTCACCATTTGAAAAAATAATTTTTTTGATGAAAAACGATGACCACAGACCTGTCGAACTTTCTCCACATAGTCAGAAATGGTCATTTTTATTGTTTTCTCTTTTGACTATAAAAGACTATTAAATGTGAATTATCGCTTTTGGAACTAAAATAAGTGTGTTTAGAGTCATTTTTCTGCCAGAAAGAAGTTTCTGAGAAGGAGGAAAAGTCTGTTAAAATGGCAATTTTGGTCACTGTGTGGCTTTAAAAAGTGGTTATTCAACATGAGGCACAATCCATTTGACATTTTGAATCATTTTTTCACCATTTGAAAAAAATATTTTTTTAATGAAAACGATGACCACAGACCAGTCGAACTTTCTCCACGTAGTCAGAAATGGTCATTTTTTATTGTTTTCTTTTTTGACTGTAAATGACTAATAAATGTGAATTGCCATGTTTGGAACTGAAATGAAGGTGTTTAGAGTCATTTTTCTGACAGAAATTGGTCGAAATAGAAGCTTCTGAGTAGGAGGAAAAGTCTGTTAAAATGGCAATTTTGGTCACTGTGTGGCTTCAAAAAGTGGTTATTCAACATGAGGCACAATCCATTTGACATTTTGATTCATTTTTTCAACATTCGAAAAAAAATATGTTTTTGATGAAAAACGATGACCACAGACCTGTCGAACTTTCTCCACATAGTCAGAAATGTTCATTTTTTATTGTTTTCTCTTTTGACTATAAACTACTATTAAATGTGAATTATCACTTTTGGAACTAAAATAAGTGTGTTTAGAGTCATTTTTCTGCCAGAAATTGGTCGAAATAGAAGCTTCTGAGAAGGAGGAAAAGTCTGTTAAAATGGCAATTTTGGTCACTGTGGGGCTTTAAAAAGTGGTTATTCAACATGAGGCACAATCCTTTTGATATTTTGCATCATTTTTTCAACATTTTAAATCATACGTTTTTTTGATGACCTGTCGAACTTTCTCCACATAGTCAAAAATGGTCATTTTTTATTGTTTTCTTTTTTGACTGTAAATGACTATTAAATGTGAATTATCATGTTTGGAACTAAAATGAAGGTGTTTAGAGTCATTTTGCTGACAGAAATTGGTCGAAATAGAAGCTTCTGAGAAGGAGGAAAAGTCTGTTAAAATGGCAATTTTGGTCACTGTGTGACTTTAAAAAGTGGTTATTCAACATGAGGCACAATCCATTTGACATTTTGAATAATTTTTTCACCATTTGAAAAAATAATTGTTTTGATGAAAAACGATGGCCACAGACCTGTCGAACTTTCTCCACATAGACAGAAATGGTCATTTTTTATTCTTTTCTTTTTTGACTGTAAATGACTATTAAATATGAATTATCACTTTTGGAACTAAAATAAGAGTGTTTAGAGTCATTTTTCTGCCAGAAATTTATCGAAATTAAAGCTTCTGAGTAGGAGGAAAAGTCTGTAAAAATTGCAATTTTGGTCACTGTGGGGCTTTAAAAAGTGGTTATTCAACATGAGGCACATTCTTTTTGATATTTTGCATCATTTTTTCAACATTTGAAAAAATAAGTTTTTTTGATGAAAACGATGATCCCGGACCTGTCGAACTTTCTCCACATAGTCAGAAATGTTCATTTTTTATTGTTTTCTCTTTTGACTATAAACGACTATTAAATGTGAATTATCGCTTTTGGAACTATAATAAGTGTGTTTAGAGTCATTTTTCTGCCAGAAATTGGTTGAAATAGAAGCTTCTGAGAAGGAGGAAAAGTCTGTTAAAATGGCAATTTTGGTCACTGTGTGACTTTAAAAAGTGGTTATTCAACATGAGGCACAATCCATTTGACATTTTGAATCATTTTTTCACCATTTGAAAAAATAATTTTTTTGATGAAAAACGATGACCACAGACCTGTCGAACTTTCTCCACATAGTCAGAAATGGTCATTTTTTATTGTTTTCTTTTTTGACTGTAAATGACTATTAAATGTGAATTATCATGTTTGGAACTAAAATGAAGGTGTTGAGACTCATTTTTCTTCCAGAAATTGGTCGAAATAGAAGCTTCTGAGTAGGAGGAAAAGTCTGTTAAAATGGCAATTTTGGTCACTGTGTGGCTTTAAAAAGTGGTTATTCAACATAAGGCACAATCCTTTTGAAATTTTGAATCATTTTTTCAACATTTGAAAAAAAAATGTTTTGATGAAAAACGATGAACCTGGACCTGTCAAACTTTCTCCAGATGGTCAGAAATGGTCATATTTTAATGTTTTCTCTTTTGACTGTAAATAACTATTAAATATGAATTATCACTTTTGGAACTAAAATAAGAGTGTTCAGAGTCATTTTTCTGCCAGAAATTGATCGAAATAGAAGCTTCTGAGTAGGAGGAAAAGTCTGTAAAAATTGCAATTTTTGGTCACTTTGGGGCTTTAACAAGTGGTTATTCAACATGAGGCACAATCCTTTTGATATTTTGCATCATTTTTTCAACATTTGAAAAAATACGTTTTTTTGATGAAAACGATGATCCTGGACCTGTCGAACTTTCTCCACATAGTCAGAAATGTTCATTTTTTATTGTTTTCTCTTTTGACTATAAACTACTATTAAATGTGAATTATCGCTTTTGGAACTAAAATAAGTGTGTTTAGAGTCATTTTTCTGCCAGAAATTGGTCGAAATAGAAGCTTCTGAGAAGGAGGAAAAGTCTGTTAAAATGGCAATTTTGGTCACTGTGTGGCTTTAAAAAGTGGTTATTCAACATGAGGCACAATCCATTTGACATTTTGAATAATTTTTTCACCATTTGAAAAAAGATTTTTTTTAATGAAAAATGATGACCTCAGACCTGTCGAACTTTCTCCACATAGTCAGAAATTGTCATTTTTTATTGTTTTCTTTTTTGACTGTAAATGACTATTAAATGTGAATTATCATGATTGGAACTAAAATGAAGGTGTTTAGAGTCATTTTTCTGACAGAAATTGGTCGAAATAGAAGCTTCTGAGTAGGAGGAAAAGTCTGTTAAAATGGCAATTTTGGTCACTGTGTGGCTTCAAAAAGTGGTTATTCAAAATGAGGCACAATCCATTTGACATTTTGATTCATTTTTTCAACATTCGAAAAAAAAAACATGTTTTGATGAAAAACGATGAACCTGGACCTGTCAAACTTTCTCCAGATGGTCAGAAATGGTCATATTTTAATGTTTTCTCTTTTGACTGTAAATGACTATTAAATATGAATTATCACTTTTGGAACTAAAATAAGAGTGTTTAGAGTCATTTTTCTGCCAGAAATTGATCGAAATTAAAGCTTCTGAGTAGGAGGAAAAGTCTGTAAAAATTGCAATTTTGGTCACTGTGGGGCTTTAAAAAGTGGTTATTCAACATGAGGCACAATCCTTTTGATATTTTGCATCAGTTTTTCAACATTTGAAAAAATAAGTTTTTTTGATGAAAACGATGATCCCGGACCTGTCGAACTTTCTCCACATAGTCAGAAATGTTCATTTTTTATTGTTTTCTCTTTTGACTATAAACTACTATTAAATGTGAATTATCGCTTTTGGAACTAAAATAAGTGTGTTTAGAGTCATTTTTCTGCCAGGAATTGGTCGAAATAGTAGAAGCTTCTGAGAAGGAGGAAAAGTCTGTTAAAATGGCAATTTCGGTCACTGTGTGACTTTAAAAAGTGGTTATTCAACATGAGGCACAATCCATTTGACATTTTGAATCATTTTTTCACCATTTGAAAAAATATTTTTTTTGATGAAAAATGATGACCTCAGACCTGTCAAACTTTCTCCACATAGTCAGAAATAGTCATTTTTTATTGTTTTCTTTTTTGACTGTAAATGACTATTAAATGTGAATTATCATGTTTGGAACTAAAATGAAGGTGTTTAGAGTCATTTTGCTGACAGAAATTGGTCGAAATAGAAGCTTCTGAGAAGGAGGAAAAGTCTGTTAAAATGGCAATTTTGGTCACTGTGTGACTTTAAAAAGTGGTTATTCAACATGAGGCACAATCCATTTGACATTTTGAATAATTTTTTCACCATTTGAAAAAATGATTTTTTTGATGAAAAACGATGACCACAGACCTGTCGAACTTTCTCCACATAGTCAGAAATGGTCATTTTTATTGTTTTCTCTTTTGACTATAAAAGACTATTAAATGTGAATTATCGCTTTTGGAACTAAAATAAGTGTGTTTTTAGAGTCATTTTTCTGCCAGAAAGAAGTTTCTGAGAAGGAGGAAAAGTCTGTTAAAATGGCAATTTTGGTCACTGTGTGGCTTTAAAAAGTGGTTATTCAACATGAGGCACAATCCATTTGACATTTTGAATCATTTTTTCACCATTTGAAAAAAATATTTTTTTAATGAAAACGATGACCACAGACCAGTCGAACTTTCTCCACGTAGTCAGAAATGGTCATTTTTTATTGTTTTCTTTTTTGACTGTAAATGACTAATAAATGTGAATTGCCATGTTTGGAACTGAAATGAAGGTGTTTAGAGTCATTTTTCTGACAGAAATTGGTCGAAATAGAAGCTTCTGAGTAGGAGGAAAAGTCTGTTAAAATGGCAATTTTGGTCACTGTGTGGCTTCAAAAAGTGGTTATTCAACACGAGGCACAATCCATTTGACATTTTGATTCATTTTTTCAACATTCGAAAAAAAATATGTTTTTGATGAAAAACGATGACCACAGACCTGTCGAACTTTCTCCACATAGTCAGAAATGTTCATTTTTTATTGTTTTCTCTTTTGACTATAAACTACTATTAAATGTGAATTATCACTTTTGGAACTAAAATAAGTGTGTTTAGAGTCATTTTTCTGCCAGAAATTGGTCGAAATAGAAGCTTCTGAGAAGGAGGAAAAGTCTGTTAAAATGGCAATTTTGGTCACTGTGGGGCTTTTAAAAGTGGTTATTCAACATGAGGCACAATCCTTTTGATATTTTGCATCATTTTTTCAACATTTTAAATCATACGTTTTTTTGATGACCTGTCGAACTTTCTCCACATAGTCAGAAATGGTCATTTTTTATTGTTTTCTTTTTTGACTGTAAATGACTATTAAATGTGAATTATCATGTTTGGAACTAAAATGAAGGTGTTTAGAGTCATTTTGCTGACAGAAATTGGTCGAAATAGAAGCTTCTGAGAAGGAGGAAAAGTCTGTTAAAATGGCAATTTTGGTCACTGTGTGACTTTAAAAAGTGGTTATTCAACATGAGGCACAATCCATTTGACATTTTGAATAATTTTTTCACCATTTGAAAAAATAATTGTTTTGATGAAAAACGATGACCACAGACCTGTCGAACTTTCTCCACATAGTCAGAAATGGTCATTTTTATTGTTTTCTTTTTTGACTGTAAATGACTATTAAATGTGAATTATCATGATTGGAACTAAAATGAAGGTGTTTAGAGTCATTTTTCTGACAGAAATTGGTCGAAATAGAAGCTTCTGAGAAGGAGGAAAAGTCTGTTAAAATGGCAATTTTGGTCACTGTGTGGCTTTAAAAAGTGGTTATTCAACATGAGGCACAATCCATTTGACATTTTGAATAATTTTTTCACCATTCGAAAAAAATTTTTTTTGATGAAAAACGATGAACCTGGACCTGTCAAACTTTCTCCACATAGTCAGAAATAGTCATTTTTTATTGTTTTCTCTTTTGACTGTAAATGACTATTAAATATGAATTATCACTTTTGGAACTAAAATAAGAGTGTTTAGAGTCATTTTTCTGCCAGAAATTGATCGAAATTAAAGCTTCTGAGTAGGAGGAAAAGTCTGTAAAAATTGCAATTTTGGTCACTGTGGGGCTTTAAGAAGTGGTTATTCAACATGAGGCACAATCCTTTTGATATTTTGCATCAGTTTTTCAACATTTGAAAAAATGAGTTTTTTTGATGAAAACGATGATCCCGGACCTGTCGAACTTTCTCCACATAGTCAGAAATGTTCATTTTTTATTGTTTTCTCTTTTGACTATAAACTACTATTAAATGTGAATTATCGCTTTTGGAACTAAAATAAGTGTGTTTAGAGTCATTTTTCTGCCAGAAATTGGTCGAAATAGTAGAAGCTTCTGAGAAGGAGGAAAAGTCTGTTAAAATGGCAATTTCGGTCACTGTGTGACTTTAAAAAGTGGTTATTCAACATGAGGCACAATCCATTTGACATTTTGAATCATTTTTTCACCATTTGAAAAAATATTTTTTTTGATGAAAAATGATGACCTCAGACCTGTCAAACTTTCTCCACATAGTCAGAAATAGTCATTTTTTATTGTTTTCTTTTTTGACTGTAAATGACTTTTAAATGTGAATTATCATGTTTGGAACTAAAATGAAGGTGTTTAGAGTCATTTTGCTGACAGAAATTGGTCGAAATAGAAGCTTCTGAGAAGGAGGAAAAGTCTGTTAAAATGGCAATTTTGGTCACTGTGTGACTTTAAAAAGTGGTTATTCAACATGAGGCACAATCCATTTGACATTTTGAATAATGTTTTCACCATTTGAAAAAATGATTTTTTTGATGAAAAACGATGACCACAGACCTGTCGAACTTTCTCCACATAGTCAGAAATGGTCATTTTTATTGTTTTCTCTTTTGACTATAAAAGACTATTAAATGTGAATTATCGCTTTTGGAACTAAAATAAGTGTGTTTTTAGAGTCATTTTTCTGCCAGAAAGAAGTTTCTGAGAAGGAGGAAAAGTCTGTTAAAATGGCAATTTTGGTCACTGTGTGGCTTTAAAAAGTGGTTATTCAACATGAGGCACAATCCATTTGACATTTTGAATCATTTTTTCACCATTTGAAAAAAATATTTTTTTAATGAAAACGATGACCACAGACCAGTCGAACTTTCTCCACGTAGTCAGAAATGGTCATTTTTTATTGTTTTCTTTTTTGACTGTAAATGACTAATAAATGTGAATTGCCATGTTTGGAACTGAAATGAAGGTGTTTAGAGTCATTTTTCTGACAGAAATTGGTCGAAATAGAAGCTTCTGAGTAGGAGGAAAAGTCTGTTAAAATGGCAATTTTGGTCACTGTGTGGCTTCAAAAAGTGGTTATTCAACACGAGGCACAATCCATTTGACATTTTGATTCATTTTTTCAACATTCGAAAAAAAATATGTTTTTGATGAAAAACGATGACCACAGACCTGTCGAACTTTCTCCACATAGTCAGAAATGTTCATTTTTTATTGTTTTCTCTTTTGACTATAAACTACTATTAAATGTGAATTATCACTTTTGGAACTAAAATAAGTGTGTTTAGAGTAATTTTTCTGCCAGAAATTGGTCGAAATAGAAGCTTCTGAGAAGGAGGAAAAGTCTGTTAAAATGGCAATTTTGGTCACTGTGGGGCTTTTAAAAGTGGTTATTCAACATGAGGCACAATCCTTTTGATATTTTGCATCATTTTTTCAACATTTTAAATCATACGTTTTTTTGATGACCTGTCGAACTTTCTCCACATAGTCAGAAATGGTCATTTTTTATTGTTTTCTTTTTTGACTGTAAATGACTATTAAATGTGAATTATCATGTTTGGAACTAAAATGAAGGTGTTTAGAGTCATTTTGCTGACAGAAATTGGTCGAAATAGAAGCTTCTGAGAAGGAGGAAAAGTCTGTTAAAATGGCAATTTTGGTCACTGTGTGACTTTAAAAAGTGGTTATTCAACATGAGGCACAATCCATTTGACATTTTGAATAATTTTTTCACCATTTGAAAAAATAATTGATTTGATGAAAAACGATGACCACAGACCTGTCGAACTTTCTCCACATAGTCAGAAATGGTCATTTTTATTGTTTTCTTTTTTGACTGTAAATGACTATTAAATGTGAATTATCATGATTGGAACTAAAATGAAGGTGTTTAGAGTCATTTTTCTGACAGAAATTGGTCGAAATAGAAGCTTCTGAGAAGGAGGAAAAGTCTGTTAAAATGGCAATTTTGGTCACTGTGTGGCTTTAAAAAGTGGTTATTCAACATGAGGCACAATCCATTTGACATTTTGAATAATTTTTTCACCATTCGAAAAAAAAAATGTTTTGATGAAAAACGATGAACCTGGACCTGTCAAACTTTCTCCACATAGTCAGAAATAGTCATTTTTTATTGTTTTCTCTTTTGACTGTAAATGACTATTAAATATGAATTATCACTTTTGGAACTAAAATAAGAGTGTTTAGAGTCATTTTTCTGCCAGAAATTGATCGAAATTAAAGCTTCTGAGTAGGAGGAAAAGTCTGTAAAAATTGCAATTTTGGTCACTGTGGGGCTTTAAGAAGTGGTTATTCAACATGAGGCACAATCCTTTTGATATTTTGCATCAGTTTTTCAACATTTGAAAAAATGAGTTTTTTTGATGAAAACGATGATCCCGGACCTGTCGAACTTTCTCCACATAGTCAGAAATGTTCATTTTTTATTGTTTTCTCTTTTGACTATAAACTACTATTAAATGTGAATTATCGCTTTTGGAACTAAAATAAGTGTGTTTAGAGTCATTTTTCTGCCAGAAATTGGTCGAAATAGAAGCTTCTGAGAAGGAGGAAAAGTCTGTTAAAATGGCAATTTCGGTCACTGTGTGACTTTAAAAAGTGGTTATTCAACATGAGGCACAATCCATTTGACATTTTGATTCATTTTTTCACCATTTGAAAAAATATTTTTTTTGATGAAAAATGATGACAAACTTTCTCCACATAGTCAGAAATAGTCATTTTTTATTGTTTTCTTTTTTGACTGTAAATGACTATTAAATGTGAATTATCATGATTGGAACTAAAATGAAGGTGTTTAGAGTCATTTTTCTGACAGAAATTGGTCGAAATAGAAGCTTCTGAGTAGGAGGAAAAGTCTGTTAAAATGGCAATTTTGGTCACTGTGTGGCTTCAAAAAGTGGTTATTCAAAATGAGGCACAATCCATTTGACATTTTGATTCATTTTTTCAACATTCGAAAAAAAAATGTTTTGATGAAAAACGATGAACCTGGACCTGTCAAACTTTCTCCAGATGGTCAGAAATGGTCATATTTTAATGTTTTCTCTTTTGACTGTAAATGACTATTAAATATGAATTATCACTTTTGGAACTAAAATAAGAGTAATTAGAGTCATTTTTCTGCCAGAAATTGATTGAAATTGAAGCTCTGAGTAGGAGGAAAAGTCTGTAAAAATTGCAATTTTGGTCACTGTGGAGCTTTAAAAAGTGGTTATTCAACATGAGGCACAATCCTTTTGATATTTTGCATCATTTTTTCAACATTTAAAAAAATAAGTTTTTTTGATGAAAACGATGAATCCGGACCTGTCGAACTTTCTCCACATAGTCAGAAATGTTCATTTTTTATTGTTTTCTCTTTTGACTATAAACTACTATTAAATGTGAATTATCGCTTTTGGAACTAAAATAAGTGTGTTTAGAGTCATTTTTCTGCCAGAAATTGGTCGAAATAGTAGGAGCTTCTGAGAAGGAGGAAAAGTCTGTTAAAATGGCAATTTCGGTCACTGTGTGACTTTAAAAAGTGGTTATTCAACATGAGGCACAATCCATTTGACATTTTGAATCATTTTTTCACCATTTGAAAAAATATTTTTTTTGATGAAAAATGATGACCTCAGACCTGTCAAACTTTCTCCACATAGTCAGAAATAGTCATTTTTTATTGTTTTCTTTTTTGACTGTAAATGACTATTAAATGTGAATTATCATGTTTGGAACTAAAATGAAGGTGTTTAGAGTCATTTTGCTGACAGAAATTGGTCGAAATAGAAGCTTCTGAGAAGGAGGAAAAGTCTGTTAAAATGGCAATTTTGGTCACTGTGTGACTTTAAAAAGTGGTTATTCAACATGAGGCACAATCCATTTGACATTTTGAATAATTTTTTCACCATTTGAAAAAATGATTTTTTTGATGAAAAACGATGACCACAGACCTGTCGAACTTTCTCCACATAGTCAGAAATGGTCATTTTTATTGTTTTCTCTTTTGACTATAAAAGACTATTAAATGTGAATTATCGCTTTTGGAACTAAAATAAGTGTGTTTAGAGTCATTTTTCTGCCAGAAAGAAGTTTCTGAGAAGGAGGAAAAGTCTGTTAAAATGGCAATTTTGGTCACTGTGTGGCTTTAAAAAGTGGTTATTCAACATGAGGCACAATCCATTTGACATTTTGAATCATTTTTTCACCATTTGAAAAAATATTTTTTTTGATGAAAAATGATGACCTCAGACCTGTCAAACTTTCTCCACATAGTCAGAAATAGTCATTTTTTATTGTTTTCTTTTTTGACTGTAAATGACTTTTAAATGTGAATTATCATGTTTGGAACTAAAATGAAGGTGTTTAGAGTCATTTTGCTGACAGAAATTGGTCGAAATAGAAGCTTCTGAGAAGGAGGAAAAGTCTGTTAAAATGGCAATTTTGGTCACTGTGTGACTTTAAAAAGTGGTTATTCAACATGAGGCACAATCCATTTGACATTTTGAATAATGTTTTCACCATTTGAAAAAATGATTTTTTTGATGAAAAACGATGACCACAGACCTGTCGAACTTTCTCCACATAGTCAGAAATGGTCATTTTTATTGTTTTCTCTTTTGACTATAAAAGACTATTAAATGTGAATTATCGCTTTTGGAACTAAAATAAGTGTGTTTTTAGAGTCATTTTTCTGCCAGAAAGAAGTTTCTGAGAAGGAGGAAAAGTCTGTTAAAATGGCAATTTTGGTCACTGTGTGGCTTTAAAAAGTGGTTATTCAACATGAGGCACAATCCATTTGACATTTTGAATCATTTTTTCACCATTTGAAAAAAATATTTTTTTAATGAAAACGATGACCACAGACCAGTCGAACTTTCTCCACGTAGTCAGAAATGGTCATTTTTTATTGTTTTCTTTTTTGACTGTAAATGACTAATAAATGTGAATTGCCATGTTTGGAACTGAAATGAAGGTGTTTAGAGTCATTTTTCTGACAGAAATTGGTCGAAATAGAAGCTTCTGAGTAGGAGGAAAAGTCTGTTAAAATGGCAATTTTGGTCACTGTGTGGCTTCAAAAAGTGGTTATTCAACACGAGGCACAATCCATTTGACATTTTGATTCATTTTTTCAACATTCGAAAAAAAATATGTTTTTGATGAAAAACGATGACCACAGACCTGTCGAACTTTCTCCACATAGTCAGAAATGTTCATTTTTTATTGTTTTCTCTTTTGACTATAAACTACTATTAAATGTGAATTATCACTTTTGGAACTAAAATAAGTGTGTTTAGAGTAATTTTTCTGCCAGAAATTGGTCGAAATAGAAGCTTCTGAGAAGGAGGAAAAGTCTGTTAAAATGGCAATTTTGGTCACTGTGGGGCTTTTAAAAGTGGTTATTCAACATGAGGCACAATCCTTTTGATATTTTGCATCATTTTTTCAACATTTTAAATCATACGTTTTTTTGATGACCTGTCGAACTTTCTCCACATAGTCAGAAATGGTCATTTTTTATTGTTTTCTTTTTTGACTGTAAATGACTATTAAATGTGAATTATCATGTTTGGAACTAAAATGAAGGTGTTTAGAGTCATTTTGCTGACAGAAATTGGTCGAAATAGAAGCTTCTGAGAAGGAGGAAAAGTCTGTTAAAATGGCAATTTTGGTCACTGTGTGACTTTAAAAAGTGGTTATTCAACATGAGGCACAATCCATTTGACATTTTGAATAATTTTTTCACCATTTGAAAAAATAATTGATTTGATGAAAAACGATGACCACAGACCTGTCGAACTTTCTCCACATAGTCAGAAATGGTCATTTTTATTGTTTTCTTTTTTGACTGTAAATGACTATTAAATGTGAATTATCATGATTGGAACTAAAATGAAGGTGTTTAGAGTCATTTTTCTGACAGAAATTGGTCGAAATAGAAGCTTCTGAGAAGGAGGAAAAGTCTGTTAAAATGGCAATTTTGGTCACTGTGTGGCTTTAAAAAGTGGTTATTCAACATGAGGCACAATCCATTTGACATTTTGAATAATTTTTTCACCATTCGAAAAAAAAAATGTTTTGATGAAAAACGATGAACCTGGACCTGTCAAACTTTCTCCACATAGTCAGAAATAGTCATTTTTTATTGTTTTCTCTTTTGACTGTAAATGACTATTAAATATGAATTATCACTTTTGGAACTAAAATAAGAGTGTTTAGAGTCATTTTTCTGCCAGAAATTGATCGAAATTAAAGCTTCTGAGTAGGAGGAAAAGTCTGTAAAAATTGCAATTTTGGTCACTGTGGGGCTTTAAGAAGTGGTTATTCAACATGAGGCACAATCCTTTTGATATTTTGCATCAGTTTTTCAACATTTGAAAAAATGAGTTTTTTTGATGAAAACGATGATCCCGGACCTGTCGAACTTTCTCCACATAGTCAGAAATGTTCATTTTTTATTGTTTTCTCTTTTGACTATAAACTACTATTAAATGTGAATTATCGCTTTTGGAACTAAAATAAGTGTGTTTAGAGTCATTTTTCTGCCAGAAATTGGTCGAAATAGAAGCTTCTGAGAAGGAGGAAAAGTCTGTTAAAATGGCAATTTCGGTCACTGTGTGACTTTAAAAAGTGGTTATTCAACATGAGGCACAATCCATTTGACATTTTGATTCATTTTTTCACCATTTGAAAAAATATTTTTTTTGATGAAAAATGATGACAAACTTTCTCCACATAGTCAGAAATAGTCATTTTTTATTGTTTTCTTTTTTGACTGTAAATGACTATTAAATGTGAATTATCATGATTGGAACTAAAATGAAGGTGTTTAGAGTCATTTTTCTGACAGAAATTGGTCGAAATAGAAGCTTCTGAGTAGGAGGAAAAGTCTGTTAAAATGGCAATTTTGGTCACTGTGTGGCTTCAAAAAGTGGTTATTCAAAATGAGGCACAATCCATTTGACATTTTGATTCATTTTTTCAACATTCGAAAAAAAAATGTTTTGATGAAAAACGATGAACCTGGACCTGTCAAACTTTCTCCAGATGGTCAGAAATGGTCATATTTTAATGTTTTCTCTTTTGACTGTAAATGACTATTAAATATGAATTATCACTTTTGGAACTAAAATAAGAGTAATTAGAGTCATTTTTCTGCCAGAAATTGATTGAAATTGAAGCTCTGAGTAGGAGGAAAAGTCTGTAAAAATTGCAATTTTGGTCACTGTGGAGCTTTAAAAAGTGGTTATTCAACATGAGGCACAATCCTTTTGATATTTTGCATCATTTTTTCAACATTTAAAAAAATAAGTTTTTTTGATGAAAACGATGAATCCGGACCTGTCGAACTTTCTCCACATAGTCAGAAATGTTCATTTTTTATTGTTTTCTCTTTTGACTATAAACTACTATTAAATGTGAATTATCGCTTTTGGAACTAAAATAAGTGTGTTTAGAGTCATTTTTCTGCCAGAAATTGGTCGAAATAGTAGGAGCTTCTGAGAAGGAGGAAAAGTCTGTTAAAATGGCAATTTCGGTCACTGTGTGACTTTAAAAAGTGGTTATTCAACATGAGGCACAATCCATTTGACATTTTGAATCATTTTTTCACCATTTGAAAAAATATTTTTTTTGATGAAAAATGATGACCTCAGACCTGTCAAACTTTCTCCACATAGTCAGAAATAGTCATTTTTTATTGTTTTCTTTTTTGACTGTAAATGACTATTAAATGTGAATTATCATGTTTGGAACTAAAATGAAGGTGTTTAGAGTCATTTTGCTGACAGAAATTGGTCGAAATAGAAGCTTCTGAGAAGGAGGAAAAGTCTGTTAAAATGGCAATTTTGGTCACTGTGTGACTTTAAAAAGTGGTTATTCAACATGAGGCACAATCCATTTGACATTTTGAATAATTTTTTCACCATTTGAAAAAATGATTTTTTTGATGAAAAACGATGACCACAGACCTGTCGAACTTTCTCCACATAGTCAGAAATGGTCATTTTTATTGTTTTCTCTTTTGACTATAAAAGACTATTAAATGTGAATTATCGCTTTTGGAACTAAAATAAGTGTGTTTAGAGTCATTTTTCTGCCAGAAAGAAGTTTCTGAGAAGGAGGAAAAGTCTGTTAAAATGGCAATTTTGGTCACTGTGTGGCTTTAAAAAGTGGTTATTCAACATGAGGCACAATCCATTTGACATTTTGAATCATTTTTTCACCATTTGAAAAAAATATTTTTTTAATGAAAACGATGACCACAGACCAGTCGAACTTTCTCCACGTAGTCAGAAATGGTCATTTTTTATTGTTTTCTTTTTTGACTGTAAATGACTAATAAATGTGAATTGCCATGTTTGGAACTGAAATGAAGGTGTTTAGAGTCATTTTTCTGACAGAAATTGGTCGAAATAGAAGCTTCTGAGTAGGAGGAAAAGTCTGTTAAAATGGCAATTTTGGTCACTGTGTGGCTTCAAAAAGTGGTTATTCAACATGAGGCACAATCCATTTGACATTTTGATTCATTTTTTCAACATTCGAAAAAAAATATGTTTTTGATGAAAAACGATGACCACAGACCTGTCGAACTTTCTCCACATAGTCAGAAATGTTCATTTTTTATTGTTTTCTCTTTTGACTATAAACTACTATTAAATGTGAATTATCACTTTTGGAACTAAAATAAGTGTGTTTAGAGTCATTTTTCTGCCAGAAATTGGTCGAAATAGAAGCTTCTGAGAAGGAGGAAAAGTCTGTTAAAATGGCAATTTTGGTCACTGTGGGGCTTTAAAAAGTGGTTATTCAACATGAGGCACAATCCTTTTGATATTTTGCATCATTTTTTCAACATTTTAAATCATACGTTTTTTTGATGACCTGTCGAACTTTCTCCACATAGTCAGAAATGGTCATTTTTTATTGTTTTCTTTTTTGACTGTAAATGACTATTAAATGTGAATTATCATGTTTGGAACTAAAATGAAGGTGTCTAGAGTCATTTTGCTGACAGAAATTGGTCGAAATAGAAGCTTCTGAGAAGGAGGAAAAGTCTGTTAAAATGGCAATTTTGGTCACTGTGTGACTTTAAAAAGTGGTTATTCAACATGAGGCACAATCCATTTGACATTTTGAATAATTTTTTCACCATTTGAAAAAATAATTGTTTTGATGAAAAACGATGACCACAGACCTGTCGAACTTTCTCCACATAGTCAGAAATGGTCATTTTTATTGTTTTCTCTTTTGACTATAAAAGACTATTAAATGTGAATTATCGCTTTTGGAACTAAAATAAGTGTGTTTAGAGTCATTTTTCTGCCAGAAATTGGTCGAAATAGAAGCTTCTGAGAAGGAGGAAAAGTCTGTTAAAATGGCAATTTTGGTCACTGTGTGGCTTTAAAAAGTGGTTATTCAACATGAGGCACAATCCATTTGACATTTTTAATCATTTTTTCACCATTTGAAAAAATATTTTTTTTGATGAAAAATGATGACCTCAGACCTGTCGAACTTTCTCCACATAGTCAGAAATGGTCATTTTTTATTGTTTTCTTTTTTGACTGTAAATGACTATTAAATGTGAATTATCATGATTGGAACTAAAATGAAGGTGTTTAGAGTCATTTTTCTGACAGAAATTGGTCGAAATAGAAGCTTCTGAGTAGGAGGAAAAGTCTGTTAAAATGGCAATTTTGGTCACTGTGTGGCTTCAAAAAGTGGTTATTCAAAATGAGGCACAATCCATTTGACATTTTGATTCATTTTTTCAACATTCGAAAAAAAAATTGTTTTGATGAAAAACGATGAACCTGGACCTGTCAAACTTTCTCCAGATGGTCAGAAATGGTCATATTTTAATGTTTTCTCTTTTGACTGTAAATGACTATTAAATATGAATTATCACTTTTGGAACTAAAATAAGAGTGTTTAGAGTCATTTTTCTGCCAGAAATTGATCGAAATTAAAGCTTCTGAGTAGGAGGAAAAGTCTGTAAAAATTGCAATTTTGGTCACTGTGGGGCTTTAAGAAGTGGTTATTCAACATGAGGCACAATCCTTTTGATATTTTGCATCAGTTTTTCAACATTTGAAAAAATGAGTTTTTTTGATGAAAACGATGATCCCGGACCTGTCGAACTTTCTCCACATAGTCAGAAATGTTCATTTTTTATTGTTTTTTCTTTTGACTATAAACTACTATTAAATGTGAATTATCGCTTTTGGAACTAAAATAAGTGTGTTTAGAGTCATTTTTCTGCCAGAAATTTGTCGAAATAGAAGCTTCTGAGAAGGAGGCAAAGTCTGTTAAACATGGCAATTTCGGTCACTGTGTGACTTTAAAAAGTGGTTATTCAACATGAGGCACAATCCATTTGACATTTTGAATCATTTTTTCACCATTTGAAAAAATATTTTTTTTGATGAAAAATGATGACAAACTTTCTCCACATAGTCAGAAATAGTCATTTTTTATTGTTTTCTTTTTTGACTGTAAATGACTATTAAATGTGAATTATCATGTTTGGAACTAAAATGAAGGTGTTTAGAGTCATTTTTCTGACAGAAATTGGTCGAAATAGAAGCTTCTGAGTAGGAGGAAAAGTCTGTTAAAATAGCAATGTTGGTCACTGTGTGGCTTCAAAAAGTGGTTATTCAAAATGAGGCACAATCCATTTGACATTTTGATTCATTTTTTCAAAATTCGAAAAAAAAATGTTTTGATGAAAAACGATGAACCCGGACCTGTCAAACTTTCTCCAGATGGTCAGAAATGGTCATATTTTAATGTTTTCTCTTTTGACTGTAAATGACTATTAAATATGAATTATCACTTTTGGAACTAAAATAAGAGTAATTAGAGTCATATTTCTGCCAGAAATTGATTGAAATTGAAGCTCTGAGTAGGAGGAAAAGTCTGTAAAAATTGCAATTTTGGTCACTGTGTGACTTTAAAAAGTGATTATTCAACATGAGGCACAATCCATTTGACATTTTGAATCATTTTTTCACCATTTGAAAAAATAATTTTTTTGATGAAAAACGATGACCACAGACCTGTCGAACTTTCTCCACATAGTCAGAAATGGTCATTTTTTATTGTTTTCTTTTTTGACTGTAAATGACTATTAAATGTGAATTATCATGTTTGGAACTAAAATGAAGGTGTTGAGACTCATTTTTCTTCCAGAAATTGGTCGAATAGAAGCTTCTGAGTAGGAGGAAAAGTCTGTTAAAATGGCAATTTTGGTCACTGTGTGGCTTCAAAAAGTGGTTATTCAAAATGAGGCACAATCCATTTGACATTTTGATTCATTTTTTCAACATTCGAAAAAAAAAATGTTTTGATGAAAAACGATGAACCTGGACCTGTCAAACTTTCTCCACATAGTCAGAAATGTTCATTTTTTATTGTTTTCTCTTTTGACTATAAACTACTATTAAATGTGAATTATCGCTTTTGGAACTAAAATAAGTGTGTTTAGAGTCATTTTTCTGCCAGAAATTGGTCGAAATAGAAGCTTCTGAGGAGGAAAAGTCTGTTAAAATGGCAATTTTGGTCACTGTGTGGCTTTAAAAAGTGGTTATTCAACATGAGGCACAATCCATTTGACATTTTGAATAATTTTTTCACCATTTGAAAAAATATTTTTTTTGATGAAAAATGATGACCTCAGACCTGTCGAAATTTCTCCACATAGTCAGAAATTGTCATTTTTTATTGTTTTCTTTTTTGACTGTAAATGACTATTAAATGTGAATTATCATGATTGGAACTAAAATGAAGGTGTTTAGAGTCATTTTTCTGACAGAAATTGGTCGAAATAGAAGCTTCTGAGTAGGAGGAAAAGTCTGTTAAAATGGCAGTTTTGGTCACTGTGTGGCTTCAAAAAGTGGTTATTCAAAATGAGGCACAATCCATTTGACATTTTGATTCATTTTTTCAACATTCGAAAAAAAAATGTTTTGATGAAAAACGATGAACCTGGACCTGTCAAACTTTCTCCAGATGGTCAGAAATGGTCATATTTTAATGTTTTCTCTTTTGACTGTAAATGACTATTAAATATGAATTATCACTTTTGGAACTAAAATAAGAGTGTTTAGAGTCATTTTTCTGCCAGAAATTGATCGAAATTAAAGCTTCTGAGTAGGAGGAAAAGTCTGTAAAAATTGCAATTTTGGTCACTGTGGGGCTTTAAGAAGTGGTTATTCAACATGAGGCACAATCCTTTTGATATTTTGCATCAGTTTTTCAACATTTGAAAAAATGAGTTTTTTTGATGAAAACGATGATCCCGGACCTGTCGAACTTTCTCCACATAGTCAGAAATGGTCATTTTTTATTGTTTTCTCTTTTGACTATAAACTACTATTAAATGTGAATTATCGCTTTTGGAACTAAAATAAGTGTGTTTAGAGTCATTTTTCTGCCAGAAATTGGTCGAAATAGAAGCTTCTGAGAAGGAGGAAAAGTCTGTTAAAATGGCAATTTCGGTCACTGTGTGACTTTAAAAAGTGGTTATTCAACATGAGGCACAATCCATTTGACATTTTGAATCATTTTTTCACCATTTGAAAAAATATTTTTTTTGATGAAAAATGATGACCTCAGACCTGTCAAACTTTCTCCACATAGTCAGAAATAGTCATTTTTTATTGTTTTCTTTTTTGACTGTAAATGACTATTAAATGTGAATTATCATGTTTGGAACTAAAATGAAGGTGTTTAGAGTCATTTTGCTGACAGAAATTGGTCGAAATAGAAGCTTCTGAGAAGGAGGAAAAGTCTGTTAAAATGGCAATTTTGGTCACTGTGTGACTTTAAAAAGTGGTTATTCAACATGAGGCACAATCCATTTGACATTTTGAATAATTTTTTCACCATTTGAAAAAATAATTTTTTTGATGAAAAACGATGACCACAGACCTGTCGAACTTTCTCCACATAGTCAGAAATGTTCATTTTTTATTGTTTTCTCTTTTGACTATAAACTACTATTAAATGTGAATTATCGCTTTTGGAACTAAAATAAGTGTGTTTAGAGTCATTTTTCTGCCAGAAATTGGTCGAAATAGTAGGAGCTTCTGAGAAGGAGGAAAAGTCTGTTAAAATGGCAATTTCGGTCACTGTGTGACTTTAAAAAGTGGTTATTCAACATGAGGCACAATCCATTTGACATTTTGAATCATTTTTTCACCATTTGAAAAAATATTTTTTTTGATGAAAAATGTTGACCTCAGACCTGTCAAACTTTCTCCACATAGTCAGAAATAGTCATTTTTTATTGTTTTCTTTTTTGACTGTAAATGACTATTAAATGTGAATTATCATGTTTGGAACTAAAATGAAGGTGTTTAGAGTCATTTTGCTGACAGAAATTGGTCGAAATAGAAGCTTCTGAGAAGGAGGAAAAGTCTGTTAAAATGGCAATTTTGGTCACTGTGTGACTTTAAAAAGTGGTTATTCAACATGAGGCACAATCCATTTGACATTTTGAATAATTTTTTCACCATTTGAAAAAATGATTTTTTTGATGAAAAACGATGACCACAGACCTGTCGAACTTTCTCCACATAGTCAGAAATGGTCATTTTTATTGTTTTCTCTTTTGACTATAAAAGACTATTAAATGTGAATTATCGCTTTTGGAACTAAAATAAGTGTGTTTAGAGTCATTTTTCTGCCAGAAAGAAGTTTCTGAGAAGGAGGAAAAGTCTGTTAAAATGGCAATTTTGGTCACTGTGTGGCTTTAAAAAGTGGTTATTCAACATGAGGCACAATCCATTTGACATTTTGAATCATTTTTTCACCATTTGAAAAAAAATATGTTTTTGATGAAAAACGATGACCACAGACCTGTCGAACTTTCTCCACGTAGTCAGAAATGGTCATTTTTTATTGTTTTCTTTTTTGACTGTAAATGACTAATAAATGTGAATTGCCATGTTTGGAACTGAAATGAAGGTGTTTAGAGTCATTTTTCTGACAGAAATTGGTCGAAATAGAAGCTTCTGAGTAGGAGGAAAAGTCTGTTAAAATGGCAATTTTGGTCACTGTGTGGCTTCAAAAAGTGGTTATTCAACATGAGGCACAATCCATTTGACATTTTGATTAATTTTTTCAACATTCGAAAAAAAATATGTTTTTGATGAAAAACGATGACCACAGACCTGTCGAACTTTCTCCACATAGTCAGAAATGTTCATTTTTTATTGTTTTCTCTTTTGACTATAAACTACTATTAAATGTGAATTATCACTTTTGGAACTAAAATAAGTGTGTTTAGAGTCATTTTTCTGCCAGAAATTGGTCGAAATAGAAGCTTCTGAGAAGGAGGAAAAGTCTGTTAAAATGGCAATTTTGGTCACTGTGGGGCTTTAAAAAGTGGTTATTCAACATGAGGCACAATCCTTTTGATATTTTGCATCATTTTTTCAACATTTTAAATCATACGTTTTTTTGATGACCTGTCGAACTTTCTCCACATAGTCAGAAATGGTCATTTTTTATTGTTTTCTTTTTTGACTGTAAATGACTATTAAATGTGAATTATCATGTTTGGAACTAAAATGAAGGTGTTTAGAGTCATTTTGCTGACAGAAATTGGTCGAAATAGAAGCTTCTGAGAAGGAGGAAAAGTCTGTTAAAATGGCAATTTTGGTCACTGTGTGACTTTAAAAAGTGGTTATTCAACATGAGGCACAATCCATTTGACATTTTGAATAATTTTTTCACCATTTGAAAAAATAATTGTTTTGATGAAAAACGATGACCACAGACCTGTCGAACTTTCTCCACATAGTCAGAAATGGTCATTTTTATTGTTTTCTCTTTTGACTATAAAAGACTATTAAATGTGAATTATCGCTTTTGGAACTAAAATAAGTGTGTTTAGAGTCATTTTTCTGCCAGAAATTGGTCGAAATAGAAGCTTCTGAGAAGGAGGAAAAGTCTGTTAAAATGGCAATTTTGGTCACTGTGTGGCTTTAAAAAGTGGTTATTCAACATGAGGCACAATCCATTTGACATTTTTAATCATTTTTTCACCATTTGAAAAAATATTTTTTTTGATGAAAAATGATGACCTCAGACCTGTCGAACTTTCTCCACATAGTCAGAAATGGTCATTTTTTATTGTTTTCTTTTTTGACTGTAAATGACTATTAAATGTGAATTATCATGATTGGAACTAAAATGAAGGTGTTTAGAGTCATTTTTCTGACAGAAATTGGTCGAAATAGAAGCTTCTGAGTAGGAGGAAAAGTCTGTTAAAATGGCAATTTTGGTCACTGTGTGGCTTCAAAAAGTGGTTATTCAAAATGAGGCACAATCCATTTGACATTTTGATTCATTTTTTCAACATTCGAAAAAAAAAATGTTTTGATGAAAAACGATGAACCTGGACCTGTCAAACTTTCTCCAGATGGTCAGAAATGGTCATATTTTAATGTTTTCTCTTTTGACTGTAAATGACTATTAAATATGAATTATCACTTTTGGAACTAAAATAAGAGTGTTTAGAGTCATTTTTCTGCCAGAAATTGATCGAAATTAAAGCTTCTGAGTAGGAGGAAAAGTCTGTAAAAATTGCAATTTTGGTCACTGTGGGGCTTTAAGAAGTGGTTATTCAACATGAGGCACAATCCTTTTGATATTTTGCATCAGTTTTTCAACATTTGAAAAAATGAGTTTTTTTGATGAAAACGATGATCCCGGACCTGTCGAACTTTCTCCACATAGTCAGAAATGTTAATTTTTTATTGTTTTCTCTTTTGACTATAAACTACTATTAAATGTGAATTATCGCTTTTGGAACTAAAATAAGTGTGTTTAGAGTCATTTTTCTGCCAGAAATTGGTCGAAATAGAAGCTTCTGAGAAGGAGGAAAAGTCTGTTAAAATGGCAATTTCGGTCACTGTGTGACTTTAAAAAGTGGTTATTCAACATGAGGCACAATCCATTTGACATTTTGAATCATTTTTTCACCATTTGAAAAAATATTTTTTTTGATGAAAAATGATGACCTCAGACCTGTCAAACTTTCTCCACATAGTCAGAAATAGTCATTTTTTATTGTTTTCTTTTTTGACTGTAAATGACTATTAAATGTGAATTATCATGTTTGGAACTAAAATGAAGGTGTTTAGAGTCATTTTTCTGACAGAAATTGGTCGAAATAGAAGCTTCTGAGTAGGAGGAAAAGTCTTTAAAATAGCAATGTTGGTCACTGTGTGGCTTCAAAAAGTGGTTATTCAAAATGAGGCACAATCCATTTGACATTTTGATTCATTTTTTCAAAATTCGAAAAAAAAAATGTTTTGATGAAAAACGATGAACCCGGACCTGTCAAACTTTCTCCAGATGGTCAGAAATGGTCATATTTTAATGTTTTCTCTTTTGACTGTAAATGACTATTAAATATGAATTATCACTTTTGGAACTAAAATAAGAGTAATTAGAGTCATTTTTCTGCCAGAAATTGATCGAAATTGAAGCTCTGAGTAGTAGGAAAAGTCTGTAAAAATTGCAATTTTGGTCACTGTGGGGCTTTAAAAAGTGGTTATTCAACATGAGGCACAATCCTTTTGATATTTTGCATCATTTTTTCAACATTTAAAAAAATAAGTTTTTTTGATGAAAACGATGAATCCGGACCTGTCGAACTTTCTCCACATAGTCAGAAATGGTCATTTTTTATTGTTTTCTCTTTTGACTATAAACGACTATTAAATGTGAATTATCGCTTTTGGAACTAAAATAAGTGCGTTTAGAGTCATTTTTCTGCCAGAAATTGGTTGAAATAGAAGCTTCTGAGAAGGAGGAAAATTCTGTTAAAATGGTAATTTTGGTCACTGTGTGACTTTAAAAAGTGGTTATTCAACATGAGGCACAATCCATTTGACATTTTGAATCATTTTTTCACCATTTGAAAAAATAATTTTTTTGATGAAAAACGATGACCACAGACCTGTCGAACTTTCTCCACATAGTCAGAAATGGTCATTTTTTATTGTTTTCTTTTTTGACTGTAAATGACTATTAAATGTGAATTATCATGTTTGGAACTAAAATGAAGGTGTTGAGACTCATTTTTCTTCCAGAAATTGGTCGAAATAGAAGCTTCTGAGTAGGAAAAATGGCAATTTTGGTCACTGTGTGGCTTCAAAAAGTGGTTATTCAAAATGAGGCACAATACATTTGACATTTTGATTCATTTTTTCAACATTCGAAAAAAAAATGTTTTGATGAAAAACGATGAACCCGGACCTGTCAAACTTTCTCCGATGGTCAGAAATGGTCATATTTTAATGTTTTCTCTTTTGACTGTTAATGACTATTAAATATGAATTATCACTTTTGGAACTAAAATAAGAGTAATTAGAGTCATTTTTCTGCCAGAAATTGATCGAAATTGAAGCTTCTGAGTTGGAGGAAAAGTCTGTTAAAATGGCAATTTTGGTCACTGTGTGACTTTAAAAAGTGGTTATTCAACATGAGGCACAATCCATTTGACATTTTGAATCATTTTTTCACCATTTGAAAAAATAATTTTTTTGATGAAAAACGATGACCACAGACCTGTCGAACTTTCTCCACATAGTCAGAAATGGTCATTTTTTATTGTTTTCTTTTTTGACTGTAAATGACTATTAAATGTGAATTATCATGTTTGGAACTAAAATGAAGGTGTTGAGACTCATTTTTCTTCCAGAAATTGGTCGAAATAGAAGCTTCTGAGTAGGAGGAAAAGTCTGTTAAAATGGCAATTTTGGTCACTGTGTGGCTTTAAAAAGTGGTTATTCAACATAAGGCACAATCCTTTTGAAATTTTGAATCATTTTTTCAACATTTGAAAAAAAAATGTTTTGATGAAAAACGATGAACCTGGACCTGTCAAACTTTCTCCAGATGGTCAGAAATGGTCATATTTTAATGTTTTCTCTTTTGACTGTAAATAACTATTAAATATGAATTATCACTTTTGGAACTAAAATAAGAGTGTTCAGAGTCATTTTTCTGCCAGAAATTGATCGAAATAGAAGCTTCTGAGTAGGAGGAAAAGTCTGTAAAAATGGCAATTTTGGTCACTGTGGGGCTTTAAAAAGTGGTTATTCAACATGAGGCACAATCCTTTTGATATTTTGCATCGTTTTTTCAACATTTGAAAAAATAATTTTTTTGATGAAAAACGATGGCCACAGACCTGTCGAACTTTCTCCACATAGACAGAAATGGTCATTTTTTATTCTTTTCTTTTTTGACTGTAAATGACTATTAAATATGAATTATCACTTTTGGAACTAAAATAAGTGTGTTTAGAGTCATTTTTCTGCCAGAAATTGGTCGAAATAGAAGCTTCTGAGAAGGAGGAAAAGTCTGTAAAAAATGCAATTTTGGTCACTGTGGGGCTTTAAAAAGTGGTTATTCAACATGAGGCACAATCCATTTGACATTTTGAATCATTTTTTCACCATTTGAAAAAATTATTTTTTTGATGAAAACGATGACCACAGACCAGTCGAACTTTCTCCACGTAGTCAGAAATGGTCATTTTTTATTGTTTTCTTTTTTGAGTGTAAATGACTAATAAATGTGAATTGCCATGTTTGGAACTGAAATGAAGGTGTTTAGAGTCATTTTTCTGACAGAAATTGGTCGAAATAGAAGCTTCTGAGTAGGAGGAAAAGTCTGTTAAAATGGCAATTTTGGTCACTGTGTGGCTTCAAAAAGTGGTTATTCAAAATGAGGCACAATCCATTTGACATTTTGAATAATTTTTTCACCATTTGAAAAAATAATTTTTTTGATGAAAAACGATGACCACAGACCTGTCGAACTTTCTCCACATAGTCAGAAATGGTCATTTTTATTGTTTTCTCTTTTGACTATAAACTACTATTAAATGTGAATTATCGCTTTTGGAACTAAAATAAGTGTGTTTAGAGTCATTTTTCTGCCAGAAATTGGTCGAAATAGAAGCTTCTGAGTAGGAGGAAAAGTCTGTTAAAATGGCAATTTTGGTCACTGTGTGGCTTCAAAAAGTGGTTATTCAAAATGAGGCACAATCCATTTGACATTTTGAATAATTTTTTCACCATTTGAAAAAATAATTTTTTTGATGAAAAACGATGACCACAGACCTGTCGAACTTTCTCCACATAGTCAGAAATGGTCATTTTTATTGTTTTCTCTTTTGACTATAAACTACTATTAAATGTGAATTATCGCTTTTGGAACTAAAATAAGTGTGTTTAGAGTCATTTTTCTGCCAGAAATTGGTCGAAATAGAAGCTTCTGAGAAGGAGGAAAAGTCTGTTAAAATGGCAATTTTGGTCACTGTGGGGCTTTAAAAAGTGGTTATTCAACATGAGGCACAATCCTTTTGACATTTTGCATCATTTTCTCAACATTTGAAAAAATTATTTTTTGGATGAAAAACGATGACCTCGGACCTGTCAAACTTTCTACAGATGGTCAGAAATGGTCATTTTGTAATGTTTTCCCTTTTGACTGTAAACGACTATTAAATGTGAATTATCACTTTTGGAACTAAAATAAGAGTGTTTAGAGTCATTTTTCTGCCAGAAATTGATCGAAATAGAAGCTTCTGAGTAGGAGGAAAAGTCTGTAAAAATTGCAATTTTGGTCACTCTGGGGCTTTAACAAGTGGTTATTCAACATGAGGCACAATCCTTTTGATATTTTGCATCATTTTTTCAACATTTGAAAACATACGTTTGTTTGATGACTTGTCGAACTTTCTCCACATAGTCAGAAATGGTCATTTTTTATTGTTTTCTTTTTTGACTGTAAATGACTATTAAATGTGAATTATCATGTTTGGAACTAAAATGAAGGTGTTTAGAGTCATTTTGCTGACAGAAATTGGTCGAAATAGAAGCTTCTGAGAAGGAGGAAAAGTATGTTAAAATGGCAATTTTGGTCACTGTGTGACTTTAAAAAGTGGTTATTCAACATGAGGCACAATCCATTTGACATTTTGAATAATTTTTTCACCATTTGAAAAAATAATTTTTTTGATGAAAAACGATGACCACAGACCTGTCGAACTTTCTCCACATAGTCAGAAGTGGTCATTTTTATTGTTTTCTCTTTTGACTATAAAAGACTATTAAATGTGAATTATCGCTTTTGGAACTAAAATAAGTGTGTTTAGAGTCATTTTTCTGTCAGAAATAGGTCGAAATAGAAGCTTCTGAGAAGGAGGAAAAGTCTGTTAAAATGGCAATTTTGGTCACTGTGTGGCTTTAAAAAGTGGTTATTCAACATGAGGCACAATCCATTTGACATTTTGAATCATTTTTTCACCATTTGAAAAAATTATTTTTTTAATGAAAACGATGACCACAGACCAGTCGAACTTTCTCCACGTAGTCAGAAATGGTCATTTTTTATTGTTTTCTTTTTTGACTGTAAATGACTAATAAATGTGAATTGCCATGTTTGGAACTGAAATGAAGATGTTTAGAGTCATTTTTCTGACAGAAATTGGTCGAAATAGAAGCTTCTGAGTAGGAGGAAAAGTCTGTTAAAATGGCAATTTTGGTCACTGTGTGGCTTCAAAAAGTGGTTATTCAACATGAGGCACAATCCATTTGACATTTTGCATCATTTTTTCAACATTTGAAAAAATAAGTTTTTTTGATGAAAAACGACGACCCCGGACCTATCGAACTTTCTCCACACAGTCAGAAATGGTAATTTTTTATTGTTTTCTCTTTTGACTGTAAACGACTATTAAATGTGAATTATCGCTTTTGGAACTAAAATAAGTGTGTTTAGAGTCATTTTTCTGCCAGAAATTGGTCGAAATAAAGCTTCTGAGTAGGAGGAAAAGTCTGTAAAAATGGCAATTTTGGTCACTGTGGGGCTTTAAAAAGTGGTTATTCAACATGAGGCACAATCCTTTTGATATTTTGCATCGTTTTTTCAACATTTGAAAAAATAATTTTTTTTATGAAAAACGATGGCCACAGACCTGTCGAACTTTCTCCACATAGTCAGAAATGGTCATATTTTATTCTTTTCTTTTTTGACTGTAAATGACTATTAAATGTGAATGATCATGTTTGGAACTAAAATGAAGGTGTTTAGAGTCATTTTGCTGACAGAAATTGGTCGAAATAGAAGCTTCTGAGTAGGAGGAAAAGTCTGTTAAAATGGCAATTTTGGTCACTGTGTGGCTTCAAAAAGTGGTTATTCAACATGAGGCATAATCCATTTGACATTTTGATTAATTTTTTCAACATCGAAAAAAAATTTTTTTTTGATGAAAAACGATGAACCCGGACCTGTCGAACTTTCTCCAGATGGTCAGAAATGGTCATTTTTTATTGTTTTCTCTTTTGACTGTAAATGACTATTAAATATGAATTATCACTTTTGGAACTAAAATAAGAGTAATTAGAGTCATTTTTCTGCCAGAAATTGATCGAAATTGAAGCTCTGAGTAGGAGGAAAAGTCTGTAAAAATTGCAATTTTGGTCACTGTGGGGCTTTAAAAAGTGGTTATTCAACATGAGGCACAATCCTTTTGATATTTTGCATCATTTTTTCAACATTTGAAAAAATAAGTTTTTTTGATGAAAAATGATGACCTCAGACCTGTCGAACTTTCTCCACATAGTCAGAAATGGTCATTTTTTATTGTTTTCTTTTTTGACTGTAAATGACTATTAAATGTGAATTATCATGTTTGGAACTAAAATGAAGGTGTTAAGAGTCATTTTTCTGACATAAATTGGTCGAAATAGAAGCTTCTGAGTAGGAGGAAAAGTCTGTTAAAATGGCAATTTTGGTCACTGTGTGGCTTCAAAAAGTGGTTATTCAAAATGAGGCACAATCCATTTGACATTTTGATTCATTTTTTCAACATTCGAAAAAAAAATTGTTTTGATGAAAAACGATGAACCCGGACCTGTCAAACTTTCTCCGATGGTCAGAAATGGTCATATTTTAATGTTTTCTCTTTTGACTGTAAATGACTATTAAATATGAATTATCACTTTTGGAACTAAAATAAGAGTAATTAGAGTCATTTTTCTGCCAGAAATTGATCGAAATTGAAGCTTCTGAGTTGGAGGAAAAGTCTATAAAAATTGCAATTTTGGTCACTGTGGGGCTTTAAAAAGTGGTTATTCAACATGAGGCACAATCCTTTTGACATTTTGAATCATTTTTTCACCATTTGAAAAAATATTTTTTTTGATGAAAAATGATGACCTCAGACCTGTCGAACTTTCTCCACATAGTCAGAAATAGTCATTTTTTATTGTTTTCTCTTTTGACTATAAACTACTATTAAATGTGAATTATCGCTTTTGGAACTAAAATAAGTGTGTTTAGAGTCATTTTTCTGCCAGAAATTGGTCGAAATAGAAGCTTCTGAGAAGGAGGAAAAGTCTGTTAAAATGGCAATTTTGGTCACTGTAGGGCTTTAAAAAGTGGTTATTCAACATGAGGCACAATCCTTTTGATATTTTGCATCATTTTTTCAACATTTGAAAACATACGTTTTTTTGATGACTTGTCGAACTTTCTCCACATAGTCAGAAATGGTCATTTTTTATTGTTTTCTTTTTTGACTGTAAATGACTATTAAAAGTGAATTATCATGTTTGGACTAAAATGAAGGTGTTTAGAGTCATTTTGCTGACAGAAATTGGTCGAAATAGAAGCTTCTGAGAAGGAGGAAAAGTCTGTTAAAATGGCAATTTTGGTCACTGTGTGACTTTAAAAAGTGGTTATTCAACATGAGGCACAATCCATTTGACATTTTGAATAATTTTTTCACCATTTGAAAAAATAATTTTTTTGATGAAAAACGATGACCACAGACCTGTCGAACTTTCTCCACATAGTCAGAAATGGTCATTTTTATTGTTTTCTCTTTTGACTATAAAAGACTATTAAATGTGAATTATCGCTTTTGGAACTAAAATAAGTGTGTTTAGAGTCATTTTTCTGCCAGAAATTGGTCGAAATAGAAGCTTCTGAGAAGGAGAAAAAGTCTGTTAAAATGGCAATTTTGGTCACTGTGTGGCTTTAAAAAGTGGTTATTCAACATGAGGCACAATCCATTTGACATTTTGAATAATTTTTTCACCATTTGAAAAAATTATTTTTTTAATGAAAACGATGACCACAGACCAGTCGAACTTTCTCCACGTAGTCAGAAATGGTCATTTTTTATTGTTTTCTTTTTTGACTGTAAATGACTATTAAATGTGAATTATCATGTTTGGAACTAAAATGAAGGTGTTGAGACTCATTTTTCTTCCAGAAATTGGTCGAAATAGAAGCTTCTGAGTAGGAGGAAAAGTCTGTTAAAATGGCAATTTTGGTCACTGTGTGGCTTTAAAAAGTGGTTATTCAACATAAGGCACAATCCTTTTGAAATTTTGAATCATTTTTTCAACATTTGAAAAAAAAATGTTTTGATGAAAAACGATGAACCTGGACCTGTCAAACTTTCTCCAGATGGTCAGAAATGGTCATATTTTAATGTTTTCTCTTTTGACTGTAAATAACTATTAAATATGAATTATCACTTTTGGAACTAAAATAAGAGTGTTCAGAGTCATTTTTCAGCCAGAAATTGATCGAAATAGAAGCTTCTGAGTAGGAGGAAAAGTCTGTAAAAATGGCAATTTTGGTCACTGTGGGGCTTTAAAAAGTGGTTATTCAACATGAGGCACAATCCTTTTGATATTTTGCATCGTTTTTTCAACATTTGAAAAAATAATTTTTTTGATGAAAAACGATGGCCACAGACCTGTCGAACTTTCTCCACATAGACAGAAATGGTCATTTTTTATTCTTTTCTTTTTTGACTGTAAATGACTATTACATATGAATTATCACTTTTGGAACTAAAATAAGTGTGTTTAGAGTCATTTTTCTGCCAGAAATTGGTCGAAATAGAAGCTTCTGAGAAGGAGGAAAAGTCTGTAAAAATTGCAATTTTGGTCACTGTGGGGCTTTAAAAAGTGGTTATTCAACATGAGGCACAATCCATTTGACATTTTGAATCATTTTTTCACCATTTGAAAAAATTATTTTTTTAATGAAAACGATGACCACAGACCAGTCGAACTTTCTCCACGTAGTCAGAAATGGTCATTTTTTATTGTTTTCTTTTTTGACTGTAAATGACTAATAAATGTGAATTGCCATGTTTGGAACTGAAATGAAGGTGTTTAGAGTCATTTTTCTGACAGAAATTGGTCGAAATAGAAGCTTCTGAGTAGGAGGAAAAGTCTGTTAAAATGGCAATTTTGGTCACTGTGTGGCTTCAAAAAGTGGTTATTCAACATGAGGCACAATCCATTTGACATTTTGAATCATTTTTTCACCATTTGAAAAAATTATTTTTTTGATGAAAACGATGACCACAGACCAGTCGAACTTTCTCCACGTAGTCAGAAATGGTCATTTTTTATTGTTTTCTTTTTTGACTGATGTGAATTGCCATGTTTGGAACTGAAATGAAGGTGTTTAGAGTCATTTTTCTGTCAGAAATTGGTCGAAATAGAAGCTTCTGAGAAGGAGGAAAAGTCTGTTAAAATGGCAATTTTGGTCACTGTGTGGCTTTAAAAAGTGGTTATTCAACATGAGGCACAATCCATTTGACATTTTGAATCATTTTTTCACCATTTGAAAAAATTATTTTTTTAATGAAAACGATGACCACAGACCAGTCGAACTTTCTCCACGTAGTCAGAAATGGTCATTTTTTATTGTTTTCTTTTTTGACTGTAAATGACTAATAAATGTGAATTGCCATGTTTGGAACTGAAATGAAGATGTTTAGAGTCATTTTTCTGACAGAAATTGGTCGAAATAGAAGCTTCTGAGTAGGAGGAAAAGTCTGTTAAAATGGCAATTTTGGTCACTGTGTGGCTTCAAAAAGTGGTTATTCAACATGAGGCACAATCCATTTGACATTTTGATTAATTTTTTCAACATCGAAAAAAAAAAATTTTTGGATGAAAAACGATGAACCCGGACCTGTCGAACTTTCTCCAGATGGTCAGAAATGGTAATTTTTTATTGTTTTCTCTTTTGACTGTAAATGACTATTAAATATGAATTATCACTTTTGGAACTAAAATAAGAGTAATTAGAGTCATTTTTCTGCCAGAAATTGATCGAAATTGAAGCTCTGAGTAGGAGGAAAAGTCTGTAAAAATTGCAATTTTGGTCACTGTGGGGCTTTAAAAAGTGGTTATTCAACATGAGGCACAATCCTTTTGATATTTTGCATCATTTTTTCAACATTTGAAAAAATAAGTTTTTTTGATGAAAACGATGAATCCGGACCTGTCGAACTTTCTCCACATAGTCAGAAATGGTCATTTTTTATTGTTTTCTCTTTTGACTATAAACTACTATTAAATGTGAATTATCGCTTTTGGAACTAAAATAAGTGTGTTTAGAGTCATTTTTCTGCCAGAAATTGGTCGAAATAGAAGCTTCTGAGAAGGAGGAAAAGTCTGTTAAAATGGCAATTTTGGTCACTGTGTGACTTTAAAAAGTGGTTATTCAACATGAGGCACAATCCATTTGACATTTTGAATCATTTTTTCACCATTTGAAAAAATATTTTTTTTGATGAAAAATGATGACCTCAGACCTGTCGAACTTTCTCAACATAGTCAGAAATGGTCATTTTTTATTGTTTTCTTTTTTGACTGTAAATGACTATTAAATGTGAATTATCATGTTTGGAACTAAAATGAAGGTGTTAAGAGTCATTTTTCTGACAGAAATTGGTCGAAATAGAAGCTTCTGAGTAGGAGGAAAAGTCTGTTAAAATGGCAATTTTGGTCACTGTGTGGCTTCAAAAAGTGGTTATTCAAAATGAGGCACAATCCATTTGACATTTTGATTCATTTTTTCAACAATCGAAAAAAAAATTGTTTTGATGAAAAACGATGAACCCGGACCTGTCAAACTTTCTCCGATGGTCAGAAATGGTCATATTTTAATGTTTTCTCTTTTGACTGTAAATGACTATTAAATATGAATTATCACTTTTGGAACTAAAATAAGAGTAATTAGAGTCATTTTTCTGCCAGAAATTGATCGAAATTGAAGCTTCTGAGTTGGAGGAAAAGTCTGTAAAAATTGCAATTTTGGTCACTGTGGGGCTTTAAAAAGTGGTTATTCAACATGAGGCACAATCCTTTTGACATTTTGAATCATTTTTTCACCATTTGAAAAAATATTTTTTTTGATGAAAAATGATGACCTCAGACCTGTCGAACTTTCTCCACATAGTCAGAAATAGTCATTTTTTATTGTTTTCTCTTTTGACTATAAACTACTATTAAATGTGAATTATCGCTTTTGGAACTAAAATAAGTGTGTTTAGAGTCATTTTTCTGCCAGAAATTGGTCGAAATAGAATCTTCTGAGAAGGAGGAAAAGTCTGTTAAAATGGCAATTTTGGTCACTGTAGGGCTTTAAAAAGTGGTTATTCAACATGAGGCACAATCCTTTTGATATTTTGCATCATTTTTTCAACATTTGAAAACATACGTTTTTTTGATGACTTGTCGAACTTTCTCCACATAGTCAGAAATGGTCATTTTTTATTGTTTTCTTTTTTGACTGTAAATGACTATTAAAAGTGAATTATCATGTTTGGACTAAAATGAAGGTGTTTAGAGTCATTTTGCTGACAGAAATTGGTCGAAATAGAAGCTTCTGAGAAGGAGGAAAAGTCTGTTAAAATGGCAATTTTGGTCACTGTGTGACTTTAAAAAGTGGTTATTCAACATGAGGCACAATCCATTTGACATTTTGAATAATTTTTTCACCATTTGAAAAAATTATTTTTTTGATGAAAAACGATGGCCACAGACCTGTCGAACTTTCTCCACATAGACAGAAATGGTCATTTTTTATTCTTTTCTTTTTTGACTGTAAATGACTATTAAATATGAATTATCACTTTTGGAACTAAAATAAGTGTGTTTAGAGTCATTTTTCTGCCAGAAATTGGTCGAAATAGAAGCTTCTGAGAAGGAGGAAAAGTCTGTAAAAATTGCAATTTTGGTCACTGTGGGGCTTTAAAAAGTGGTTATTCAACATGAGGCACAATCCATTTGACATTTTGAATCATTTTTTCACCATTTGAAAAAATTATTTTTTTGATGAAAACGATGACCACAGACCAGTCGAACTTTCTCCACGTAGTCAGAAATGGTCATTTTTTATTGTTTTCTTTTTTGAGTGTAAATGACTAATAAATGTGAATTGCCATGTTTGGAACTGAAATGAAGGTGTTTAGAGTCATTTTTCTGACAGAAATTGGTCGAAATAGAAGCTTCTGAGTAGGAGGAAAAGTCTGTTAAAATGGCAATTTTGGTCACTGTGTGGCTTCAAAAAGTGGTTATTCAAAATGAGGCACAATCCATTTGACATTTTGAATAATTTTTTCACCATTTGAAAAAATAATTTTTTTGATGAAAAACGATGACCACAGACCTGTCGAACTTTCTCCACATAGTCAGAAATGGTCATTTTTATTGTTTTCTCTTTTGACTATAAACTACTATTAAATGTGAATTATCGCTTTTGGAACTAAAAAAGTGTGTTTAGAGTCATTTTTCTGCCAGAAAGAAATAGAAGCTTCTGAGAAGGAGGAAAAGTCTGTTAAAATGGCAATTTTGGTCACTGTGTGGCTTTAAAAAGTGGTTATTCAACATGAGGCACAATCCATTTGACATTTTGAATCATTTTTTCACCATTTGAAAAAATTATTTTTTTGATGAAAACGATGACCACAGACCAGTCGAACTTTCTCCACGTAGTCAGAAATGGTCATTTTTTATTGTTTTCTTTTTTGACTGTAAATGACTAATAAATGTGAATTGCCATGTTTGGAACTGAAATGAAGGTGTTTAGAGTCATTTTTCTGACAGAAATTGGTCGAAATAGAAGCTTCTGAGTAGGAGGAAAAGTCTGTTAAAATGGCAATTTTGGTCACTGTGTGGCTTCAAAAAGTGGTTATTCAAGATGAGGCACAATCCATTTGACATTTTGATTCATTTTTTCAACATTCGAAAAAAAAATGTTTTTGATGAAAAACGATGAATCCGGACCTGTCGAACTTTCTCCACACAGTCAGAAATGGTTATTTTTTATTGTTTTCTCTTTTGACTGTAAACGACTATTAAATGTGAATTATCGCTTTTGGAACTAAAATAAGTGTGTTTAGAGTCATTTTTCTGCCAGAAATTGGTCGAAATAGAAGCTTCTGAGAAGGAGGAAAAGTCTGTTAAAATGGCAATTTTGGTCACTGTGGGGCTTTAAAAAGTGGTTATTCAACATGAGGCACAATCCTTTTGACATTTTGCATCATTTTCTCAACATTTGAAAAAATTATTTTTTGGATGAAAAACGATGACCTCGGACCTGTCAAACTTTCTACAGATGGTCAGAAATGGTCATTTTGTAATGTTTTCCCTTTTGACTGTAAACGACTATTAAATGTGAATTATCACTTTTGGAACTAAAATAAGAGTGTTTAGAGTCATTTTTCTGCCAGAAATTGATCGAAATAGAAGCTTCTGAGTAGGAGGAAAAGTCTGTAAAAATTGCAATTTTGGTCACTCTGGGGCTTTAACAAGTGGTTATTCAACATGAGGCACAATCCTTTTGATATTTTGCATCATTTTTTCAACATTTGAAAACATACGTTTGTTTGATGACTTGTCGAACTTTCTCCACATAGTCAGAAATGGTCATTTTTTATTGTTTTCTTTTTTGACTGTAAATGACTATTAAATGTGAATTATCATGTTTGGAACTAAAATGAAGGTGTTTAGAGTCATTTTGCTGACAGAAATTGGTCGAAATAGAAGCTTCTGAGAAGGAGGAAAAGTCTGTTAAAATGGCAATTTTGGTCACTGTGTGGCTTTAAAAAGTGGTTATTCAACATGAGGCACAATCCATTTGACATTTTGAATCATTTTTTCACCATTTGAAAAAATTATTTTTTTAATGAAAACGATGACCACAGACCAGTCGAACTTTCTCCACGTAGTCAGAAATGGTCATTTTTTATTGTTTTCTTTTTTGACTGTAAATGACTAATAAATGTGAATTGCCATGTTTGGAACTGAAATGAAGATGTTTAGAGTCATTTTTCTGACAGAAATTGGTCGAAATAGAAGCTTCTGAGTAGGAGGAAAAGTCTGTTAAAATGGCAATTTTGGTCACTGTGTGGCTTCAAAAAGTGGTTATTCAACATGAGGCACAATCCATTTGACATTTTGCATCATTTTTTCAACATTTGAAAAAATAAGTTTTTTTGATGAAAAACGACGACCCCGGACCTATCGAACTTTCTCCACACAGTCAGAAATGGTCATTTTTTATTGTTTTCTCTTTTGACTGTAAACGACTATTAAATGTGAATTATCGCTTTTGGAACTAAAATAAGTGTGTTTAGAGTCATTTTTCTGCCAGAAATTGGTCGAAATAAAGCTTCTGAGTAGGAGGAAAAGTCTGTAAAAATGGCAATTTTGGTCACTGTGGGGCTTTAAAAAGTGGTTATTCAACATGAGGCACAATCCTTTTGATATTTTGCATCGTTTTTTCAACATTTGAAAAAATAATTTTTTTGATGAAAAACGATGGCCACAGACCTGTCGAACTTTCTCCACATAGTCAGAAATGGTCATATTTTATTCTTTTCTTTTTTGACTGTAAATGACTATTAAATATGAATTATCACTTTTGGAACTAAAATAAGAGTGTTTAGAGTCATTTTTCTGCCAGAAATTGATCGAAATAGAAGCTTCTGAGTAGGAGGAAAAGTCTGTAAAAATTGCAATTTTGGTCACTCTGGGGCTTTAACAAGTGGTTATTCAACATGAGGCACAATCCTTTTGATATTTTGCATCATTTTTTCAACATTTGAAAACATACGTTTTTTTGATGACCTGTCGAACTTTCTCCACATAGTCAGAAATGGTCATTTTTTATTGTTTTCTTTTTTGACTGTAAATGACTATTAAATGTGAATGATCATGTTTGGAACTAAAATGAAGGTGTTTAGAGTCATTTTGCTGACAGAAATTGGTCGAAATAGAAGCTTCTGAGTAGGAGGAAAAGTCTGTTAAAATGGCAATTTTGGTCACTGTGTGGCTTCAAAAAGTGGTTATTCAACATGAGGCACAATCCATTTGACATTTTGATTAATTTTTTCAACATCGAAAAAAAAAAATTTTTTGATGAAAAACGATGAACCCGGACCTGTCGAACTTTCTCCAGATGGTCAGAAATGGTCATTTTTTATTGTTTTCTCTTTTGACTGTAAATGACTATTAAATATGAATTATCACTTTTGGAACTAAAATAAGAGTAATTAGAGTCATTTTTCTGCCAGAAATTGATCGAAATTGAAGCTCTGAGTAGGAGGAAAAGTCTGTAAAAATTGCAATTTTGGTCACTGTGGGGCTTTAAAAAGTGGTTATTCAACATGAGGCACAATCCTTTTGATATTTTGCATCATTTTTTCAACATTTGAAAAAATAAGTTTTTTTGATGAAAACGATGAATCCGGACCTGTCGAACTTTCTCCACATAGACAGAAATGGTCATTTTTTATTCTTTTCTTTTTTGACTGTAAATGACTATTACATATGAATTATCACTTTTGGAACTAAAATAAGTGTGTTTAGAGTCATTTTTCTGCCAGAAATTGGTCGAAATAGAAGCTTCTGAGAAGGAGGAAAAGTCTGTAAAAATTGCAATTTTGGTCACTGTGTGACTTTAAAAAGTGGTTATTCAACATGAGGCACAATCCATTTGACATTTTGAATCATTTTTTCACCATTTGAAAAAATTATTTTTTTGATGAAAACGATGACCACAGACCTGTCGAACTTTCTCCACATAGTCAGAAATGGTCATTTTTTATTGTTTTCTTTTTTGAGTGTAAATGACTAATAAATGTGAATTGCCATGTTTGGAACTGAAATGAAGGTGTTTAGAGTCATTTTTCTGACAGAAATTGGTCGAAATAGAAGCTTCTGAGTAGGAGGAAAAGTCTGTTAAAATGGCAATTTTGGTCACTGTGTGGCTTCAAAAAGTGGTTATTCAAAATGAGGCACAATCCATTTGACATTTTGAATAATTTTTTCACCATTTGAAAAAATAATTTTTTTGATGAAAAACGATGACCACAGACCTGTCGAACTTTCTCCACATAGTCAGAAATGGTCATTTTTATTGTTTTCTCTTTTGACTATAAACTACTATTAAATGTGAATTATCGCTTTTGGAACTAAAATAAGTGTGTTTAGAGTCATTTTTCTGCCAGAAAGAAATAGAAGCTTCTGAGAAGGAGGAAAAGTCTGTTAAAATGGCAATTTTGGTCACTGTGTGGCTTTAAAAAGTGGTTATTCAACATGAGGCACAATCCATTTGACATTTTGAATCATTTTTTCACCATTTGAAAAAATTATTTTTTTGATGAAAACGATGACCACAGACCAGTCGAACTTTCTCCACGTAGTCAGAAATGGTCATTTTTTATTGTTTTCTTTTTTGACTGTAAATGACTAATAAATGTGAATTGCCATGTTTGGAACTGAAATGAAGGTGTTTAGAGTCATTTTTCTGACAGAAATTGGTCGAAATAGAAGCTTCTGAGTAGGAGGAAAAGTCTGTTAAAATGGCAATTTTGGTCACTGTGTGGCTTCAAAAAGTGGTTATTCAACATGAGGCACAATCCATTTGACATTTTGATTCATTTTTTCAACATTCGAAAAAAAAATGTTTTTGATGAAAAACGATGAATCCGGACCTGTCGAACTTTCTCCACACAGTCAGAAATGGTTATTTTTTATTGTTTTCTCTTTTGACTGTAAACGACTATTAAATGTGAATTATCGCTTTTGGAACTAAAATAAGTGTGTTTAGAGTCATTTTTCTGCCAGAAATTGGTCGAAATAGAAGCTTCTGAGAAGGAGGAAAAGTCTGTTAAAATGGCAATTTTGGTCACTGTGCGGCTTTAAAAAGTGGTTATTCAACATGAGGCACAATCCTTTTGACATTTTGCATCATTTTCTCAACATTTGAAAAAATTATTTTTTGGATGAAAAACGATGACCTCGGACCTGTCAAACTTTCTACAGATGGTCAGAAATGGTCATTTTGTAATGTTTTCCCTTTTGACTGTAAACGACTATTAAATGTGAATTATCACTTTTGGAACTAAAATAAGAGTGTTTAGAGTCATTTTTCTGCCAGAAATTGATCGAAATAGAAGCTTCTGAGTAGGAGGAAAAGTCTGTAAAAATTGCAATTTTGGTCACTCTGGGGCTTTAACAAGTGGTTATTCAACATGAGGCACAATCCTTTTGATATTTTGCATCATTTTTTCAACAATTGAAAACATACGTTTGTTTGATGACTTGTCGAACTTTCTCCACATAGTCAGAAATGGTCATTTTTTTATTGTTTTCTTTTTTGACTGTAAATGACTATTAAATGTGAATTATCATGTTTGGAACTAAAATGAAGGTGTTTAGAGTCATTTTGCTGACAGAAATTGGTCGAAATAGAAGCTTCTGAGAAGGAGGAAAAGTATGTTAAAATGGCAATTTTGGTCACTGTGTGACTTTAAAAAGTGGTTATTCAACATGAGGCACAATCCATTTGACATTTTGAATAATTTTTTCACCATTTGAAAAAATAATTTTTTTGATGAAAAACGATGACCACAGACCTACAAAACTTTCTCCACATAGTCAGAAGTGGTCATTTTTATTGTTTTCTCTTTTGACTATAAAAGACTATTAAATGTGAATTATCGCTTTTGGAACTAAAATAAGTGTGTTTAGAGTCATTTTTCTGTCAGAAATTGGTCGAAATAGAAGCTTCTGAGAAGGAGGAAAAGTCTGTTAAAATGGCAATTTTGGTCACTGTGTGGCTTTAAAAAGTGGTTATTCAACATGAGGCACAATCCATTTGACATTTTGAATCATTTTTTCACCATTTGAAAAAAATATTTTTTTTATGAAAACGATGACCACAGACCAGTCGAACTTTCTCCACGTAGTCAGAAATGGTCATTTTTTATTGTTTTCTTTTTTGACTATAAATGACTAATAAATGTGAATTGCCATGTTTGGAACTGAAATGAAGATGTTTAGAGTCATTTTTCTGACAGAAATTGGTCGAAATAGAAGCTTCTGAGTAGGAGGAAAAGTCTGTTAAAATGGCAATTTTGGTCACTGTGTGGCTTCAAAAAGTGGTTATTCAACATGAGGCACAATCCATTTGACATTTTGCATCATTTTTTCAACATTTGAAAAAATAAGTTTTTTTGATGAAAAACGACGACCCCGGACCTATCGAACTTTCTCCACACAGTCAGAAATGGTCATTTTTTATTGTTTTCTCTTTTGACTGTAAACGACTATTAAATGTGAATTATCGCTTTTGGAACTAAAATAAGTGTGTTTAGAGTCATTTTTCTGCCAGAAATTGGTCGAAATAAAGCTTCTGAGTAGGAGGAAAAGTCTGTAAAAATGGCAATTTTGGTCACTGTGGGGCTTTAAAAAGTGGTTATTCAACATGAGGCACAATCCTTTTGATATTTTGCATCGTTTTTTCAACATTTGAAAAAATAATTTTTTTGATGAAAAACGATGGCCACAGACCTGTCGAACTTTCTCCACATAGTCAGAAATGGTCATATTTTATTCTTTTCTTTTTTGACTGTAAATGACTATTAAATATGAATTATCACTTTTGGAACTAAAATAAGAGTGTTTAGAGTCATTTTTCTGCCACAAATTGATCGAAATAGAAGCTTCTGAGTAGGAGGAAAAGTCTGTAAAAATTGCAATTTTGGTCACTCTGGGGCTTTAACAAGTGGTTATTCAACATGAGGCACAATCCTTTTGATATTTTGCATCATTGTTTCAACATTTGAAAACATACGTTTTTTTGATGACCTGTCGAACTTTCTCCACATAGTCAGAAATGGTCATTTTTTATTGTTTTCTTTTTTGACTGTAAATGACTATTAAATGTGAATGATCATGTTTGGAACTAAAATGAAGGTGTTTAGAGTCATTTTGCTGACAGAAATTGGTCGAAATAGAAGCTTCTGAGTAGGAGGAAAAGTCTGTTAAAATGGCAATTTTGGTCACTGTGTGGCTTCAAAAAGTGGTTATTCAACATGAGGCACAATCCATTTGACATTTTGATAAATTTTTTCAACATCGAAAAAAATAATTTTTTGGATGAAAAACGATGAACCCGGACCTGTCGAACTTTCTCCAGATGGTCAGAAATGGTCATTTTTTATTGTTTTCTCTTTTGACTGTAAATGACTATTAAATATGAATTATCACTTTTGGAACTAAAATAAGAGTAATTAGAGTCATTTTTCTGCCAGAAATTGATCGAAATTGAAGCTCTGAGTAGGAGGAAAAGTCTGTAAAAATTGCAATTTTGGTCACTGTGGGGCTTTAAAAAGTGGTTATTCAACATGAGGCACAATCCTTTTGATATTTTGCATCATTTTTTCAACATTTGAAAAAATAAGTTTTTTTGATGAAAACGATGAATCCCGACCTGTCGAACTTTCTCCACATAGTCAGAAATGGTCATTTTTTTATTGTTTTCTCTTTTGACTATAAACTACTATTAAATGTGAATTATCGCTTTTGGAACTAAAATAAGTGTGTTTAGAGTCATTTTTCTGCCAGAAATTGGTCGAAATAGAAGCTTCTGAGAAGGAGGAAAAGTCTGTTAAAATGGCAATTTTGGTCACTGTGTGACTTTAAAAAGTGGTTATTCAACATGAGGCACAATCCATTTGACATTTTGAATCATTTTTTCACCATTTGAAAAAAAAATTTTTGGGATGAAAAATGATGACCTCAGACCTGTCGAACTTTCTCCACATAGTCAGAAATGGTCATTTTTTATTGTTTTCTTTTTTGACTGTAAATGACTATTAAATGTGAATTATCATGTTTGGAACTAAAATGAAGGTGTTAAGAGTCATTTTTCTGACAGAAATTGGTCGAAATAGAAGCTTCTGAGTAGGAGGAAAAGTCTGTTAAAATGGCAATTTTGGTCACTGTGTGGCTTCAAAAAGTGGTTATTCAAAATGAGGCACAATCCATTTGACATTTTGATTCATTTTTTCAACAATCGAAAAAAAAATTGTTTTGATGAAAAACGATGAACCCGGACCTGTCAAACTTTCTCCGATGGTCAGAAATGGTCATATTTTAATGTTTTCTCTTTTGACTGTAAATGACTATTAAATATGAATTATCACTTTTGGAACTAAAATAAGAGTAATTAGAGTCATTTTTCTGCCAGAAATTGATCGAAATTGAAGCTTCTGAGTTGGAGGAAAAGTCTGTAAAAATTGCAATTTTGGTCACTGTGGGGCTTTAAAAAGTGGTTATTCAACATGAGGCACAATCCTTTTGACATTTTGAATCATTTTTTCACCATTTGAAAAAATATTTTTTTTGATGAAAAATGATGACCTCAGACCTGTCGAACTTTCTCCACATAGTCAGAAATAGTCATTTTTTATTGTTTTCTCTTTTGACTATAAACTACTATTAAATGTGAATTATCGCTTTTGGAACTAAAATAAGTGTGTTTAGAGTCATTTTTCTGCCAGAAATTGGTCGAAATAGAAGCTTCTGAGAAGGAGGAAAAGTCTGTTAAAATGGCAATTTTGGTCACTGTAGGGCTTTAAAAAGTGGTTATTCAACATGAGGCACAATCCTTTTGATATTTTGCATCATTTTTTCAACATTTGAAAACATACGTTTTTTTGATGACTTGTCGAACTTTCTCCACATAGTCAGAAATGGTCATTTTTTATTGTTTTCTTTTTTGACTGTAAATGACTATTAAAAGTGAATTATCATGTTTGGACTAAAATGAAGGTGTTTAGAGTCATTTTGCTGACAGAAATTGGTCGAAATAGAAGCTTCTGAGAAGGAGGAAAAGTCTGTTAAAATGGCAATTTTGGTCACTGTGTGACTTTAAAAAGTGGTTATTCAACATGAGGCACAATCCATTTGACATTTTGAATAATTTTTTCACCATTTGAAAACATTATTTTTTTGATGAAAAACGATGACCACAGACCTGTCGAACTTTCTCCACATAGTCAGAAATGGTCATTTTTATTGTTTTCTCTTTTGACTATAAAAGACTATTAAATGTGAATTATCGCTTTTGGAACTAAAATAAGTGTGTTTAGAGTCATTTTTCTGCCAGAAATTGGTCGAAATAGAAGCTTCTGAGAAGGAGAAAAAGTCTGTTAAAATGGCAATTTTGGTCACTGTGTGGCTTTAAAAAGTGGTTATTCAACATGAGGCACAATCCATTTGACATTTTGAATAATTTTTTCACCATTTGAAAAAATTATTTTTTTAATGAAAACGATGACCACAGACCAGTCGAACTTTCTCCACGTAGTCAGAAATGGTCATTTTTTATTGTTTTCTTTTTTGACTGTAAATGACTAATAAATGTGAATTGCCATGTTTGGAACTGAAATGAAGGTGTTTAGAGTCATTTTTCTGACAAAAATTGGTCGAAATAGAAGCTTCTGAGTAGGAGGAAAAGTCTGTTAAAATGGCAATTTTGGTCACTGTGTGGCTTCAAAAAGTGGTTATTCAACATGAGGCACAATCCATTTGACATTTTGATTCATTTTTTCAACATTCGAAAAAAAAAATGTTTTTGATGAAAAACGATGACCACAGACCTGTCGAACTTTCTCCACATAGTCAGAAATGTTCAATTTTTATTGTTTTCTCTTTTGACTATAAACTACTATTAAATGTGAATTATCGCTTTTGGAACTAAAATAAGTGTGTTAGAGTCATTTTTCTGCCAGAAATTGGTCGAAATAGAAGCTTCTGAGAAGGAGGAAAAGTCTGTTAAAATGGCAATTTTGGTCACTGTGGGGCTTTAAAAAGTGGTTATTCAACATGAGGCACAATCCTTTTGATATTTTGCATCATTTTTTCAACATTTGAAAACATACGTTTTTTTGATGACCTGTCGAACTTTCTCCACATAGTCAGAAATGGTCATTTTTTATTGTTTTCTTTTTTGACTGTAAATGACTATTAAATGTGAATTATCATGTTTGGAACTAAAATGAAGGTGTTTAGAGTCATTTTGCTGACAGAAATTGGTCGAAATAGAAGCTTCTGAGAAGGAGGAAAAGTCTTTTAAAATGGCAATTTTGGTCACCGTGTGACTTTAAAAAGTGGTTATTCAACATGAGGCACAATCCATTTGACATTTTGAATAATTTTTTCACCATTTGAAAAAATAATTTTTTTGATGAAAAACGATGACCACAGACCTGTCGAACTTTCTCCACATAGTCAGAAATGGTCATTTTTATTGTTTTCTCTTTTGACTATAAAAGACTATTAAATGTGAATTATCGCTTTTGGAACTAAAATAAGTGTGTTTAGAGTCATTTTTCTGCCAGAAATTGGTCGAAATAGAAGCTTCTGAGAAGGAGGAAAAGTCTGTTAAAATGGCAATTTTGGTCACTGTGTGGCTTTAAAAAGTGGTTATTCAACATGAGGCACAATCCATTTGACATTTTGAATCATTTTTTCACCATTTGAAAAAATATTTTTTTTGATAAAAAATGATGACCTCAGACCTGTCGAACTTTCTCCACATAGTCAGAAATGGTCATTTTTTATTGTTTTCTTTTTTGACTGTAAATGACTATTAAATGTGAATTATCATGTTTGGAACTAAAATGAAGGTGTTTAGAGTAATTTTTCTGACAGAAATTGGTCGAAATAGAAGCTTCTGAGTAGGAGGAAAAGTCTGTTAAAATGGCAATTTTGGTCACTGTGTGGCTTCAAAAAGTGGTTATTCAAAATGAGGCACAATCCATTTGACATTTTGATTCATTTTTTCAACATTCGAAAAAAAAAATGTTTTGATGAAAAACGATGTCAAACTTTCTCCGATGGTCAGAAATGGTCATATTTTAATGTTTTCTCTTTTGACTGTAAATGACTATTAAATATGAATTATCACTTTTGGAACTAAAATAAGAGTAATTAGAGTCATTTTTCTGCCAGAAATTGATCGAAATTGAAGCTTCTGAGTTGGAGGAAAAGTCTGTAAAAATTGCAATTTTGGTCACTGTGGGGCTTTAAAAAGTGGTTATTCAACATGAGGCACAATCCTTTTGACATTTTGAATCATTTTTTCACCATTTGAAAAAATATTTTTTTTGATGAAAAATGATGACCTCAGACCTGTCGAACTTTCTCCACATAGTCAAAAATGTTCATTTCTTATTGTTTTCTCTTTTGACTATAAACTACTATTAAATGTGAATTATCGCTTTTGGAACTAAAATAAGTGTGTTTAGAGTCATTTTTCTGCCAGAAATTGGTCGAAATAGAAGCTTCTGAGAAGGAGGAAAAGTCTGTTAAAATGGCAATTTTGGTCACTGTGGGGCTTTAAAAAGTGGTTATTCAACATGAGGCACAATCCTTTTGATATTTTGCATAATTTTTTCAACATTTGAAAACATACTTTTTTTGATGACCTGTCGAACTTTCTCCACATAGTCAGAAATGGTCATTTTTTATTGTTTTCTTTTTTGACTGTTAATGACTATTAAATGTGAATTATCATGTTTGGAACTAAAATGAAGGTGTTTAGAGTCATTTTGCTGACAGAAATTGGTCGAAATAGAAGCTTCTGAGAAGGAGGAAAAGTCTGTTAAAATGGCAATTTTGGTCACTGTGTGACTTTAAAAAGTGGTTATTCAACATGAGGCACAATCCATTTGACATTTTGAATAATTTTTTCACCATTTGAAAAAATAATTTTTTTGATGAAAAACGATGACCACAGACCTGTCGAACTTTCTCCACATAGTCAGAAATGGTCATTTTTATTGTTTTCTCTTTTGACTATAAAAGACTATTAAATGTGAATTATCGCTTTTGGAACTAAAATAAGTGTGTTTAGAGTCATTTTTCTGCCAGAAATTGGTCGAAATAGAAGCTTCTGAGAAGGAGGAAAAGTCTGTTAAAATGGCAATTTTGGTCACTGTGTGGCTTTAAAAAGTGGTTATTCAACATGAGGCACAATCCATTTGACATTTTGAATCATTTTTTCACCATTTGAAAAAATAATTTTTTTGATGAAAACGATGACCACAGACCAGTCGAACTTTCTCCACGTAGTCAGAAATGGTCATTTTTTATTGTTTTCTGTTTTTGACTGTAAATGACTAATAAATGTGAATTGCCATGTTTGGAACTGAAATGAAGGTGTTTAGAGTCATCTTTCTGACAGAAATTGGTCGAAATAGAAGCTTCTGAGTAGGAGGAAAAGTCTGTTAAAATGGCAATTTTGGTCACTGTGTGGCTTCAAAAAGTGGTTATTCAACATGAGGCACAATCCATTTGACATTTTAATTAATTTTTTCAACATTCGAAAAAAAAATGTTTTTGATGAAAAACGATGAATCCGGACCTGTCGAACTTTCTCCACATAGTCAGAAATTGTCATTTTTTATTGTTTTCTCTTTTGACTATAAACGACTATTAAATGTGAATTATCGCTTTTGGAACTAAAATAAGTGTGTTTAGAGTCATTTTTCTGCCAGAAGCTTCTGAGAAGGAGGAAAAGTCTGTTAAAATGGCAATTTTGGTCACTGTGTGACTTTAAAAAGTGATTATTCAACATGAGGCACAATCCATTTGACATTTTACATCATTTTTTCAACATTTGAAAAAAGAAGTTTTTTTGATGAAAAACGAAGACCCCGGACCTATCGAACTTTCTCCACACAGTCAGAAATGGTCATTTTTTATTGTTTTCTCTTTTGACTGTAAACGACTATTAAATGTGAATTATCGCTTTTGGAACTAAAATAAGTGTGTTAGAGTCATTTTTCTGCCAGAAATTGGTCGAAATAGAAGCTTCTGAGAAGGAGGAAAAGTCTGTTAAAATGGCAATTTTGGTCACTGTGGGGCTTTAAAAAGTGGTTATTCAACATGAGGCACAATCCTTTTGATATTTTGCATCATTTTTTCAACATTTGAAAACATACGTTTTTTTGATGACCTGTCGAACTTTCTCCACGTAGTCAGAAATGGTCATTTTTTATTGTTTTCTTTTTTGACTGTAAATGACTAATAAATGTGAATTGCCATGTTTGGAACTGAAATGAAGGTGTTTAGAGTCATTTTTCTGACAGAAATTGGTCGAAATAGAAGCTTCTGAGTAGGAGGAAAAGTCTGTTAAAATGGCAATTTTGGTCACTGTGTGGCTTCAAAAAGTGGTTATTCAACATGAGGCACAATCCATTTGACATTTTGATTAATTTTTTCAACATTCGAAAAAAAAATGTTTTTGATGAAAAACGATGAATCCGGACCTGTCGAACTTTCTCCACATAGTCAGAAATTGTCATTTTTTATTGTTTTCTCTTTTGACTATAAACGACTATTAAATGTGAATTATCGCTTTTGGAACTAAAATAAGTGTGTTTAGAGTCATTTTTCTGCCAGAAGCTTCTGAGAAGGAGGAAAAGTCTGTTAAAATGGCAATTTTGGTCACTGTGTGACTTTAAAAAGTGATTATTCAACATGAGGCACAATCCATTTGACATTTTACATCATTTTTTCAACATTTGAAAAAATACGTTTTTTTGATGAAAAACGACGACCCCGGACCTATCGAACTTTCTCCACACAGTCAGAAATGGTCATTTTTTATTGTTTTCTCTTTTGACTGTAAACGACTATTAAATGTGAATTATCGCTTTTGGAACTAAAATAAGTGTGTTTAGAGTCATTTTTCTGCCAGAAATTGGTCGAAATAGAAGCTTCTGAGAAGGAGGAAAAGTCTGTTAAAATGGCAATTTTGGTCACTGTGGGGCTTTAAAAAGTGGTTATTCAACATGAGGCACAATCCTTTTGATATTTTGCATCATTTTTTCAACATTTGAAAACATACGTTTTTTTGATGACCTGTCGAACTTTCTCCACATAGTCAGAAATGGTCATTTTTTATTGTTTTCTTTTTTGACTGTAAATGACTATTAAATGTGAATTATCATGTTTGGAACTAAAATGAAGGTGTTTAGAGTCATTTTTCTGACAGAAATTGGTCGAAATAGAAGCTTCTGAGTAGGAGGAAAAGTCTGTTAAAATGGCAATTTTGGTCACTGTGTGACTTCAAAAAGTGGTTATTCAAAATGAGGCACAATCCATTTGACATTTTGATTCATTTTTTCAACATTCGAAAAAAAAAATGTTTTGATGAAAAACGATGTCAAACTTTCTCCGATGGTCAGAAATGGTCATATTTTAATGTTTTCTCTTTTGACTGTAAATGACTATTAAATATGAATTATCACTTTTGGAACTAAAATAAGAGTAATTAGAGTCATTTTTCTGCCAGAAATTGATCGAAATTGAAGCTTCTGAGTTGGAGGAAAAGTCTGTAAAAATTGCAATTTTGGTCACTGTGGGGCTTTAAAAAGTGGTTATTCAACATGAGGCACAATCCTTTTGACATTTTGAATCATTTTTTCACCATTTGAAAAAATATTTTTTTTGATGAAAAATGATGACCTCAGACCTGTCGAACTTTCTCCACATAGTCAAAAATGTTCATTTTTTATTGTTTTCTCTTTTGACTATAAACTACTATTAAATGTGAATTATCGCTTTTGTAACTAAAATAAGTGTGTTTAGAGTCATTTTTCTGCCAGAAATTGGTCGAAATAGAAGCTTCTGAGAAGGAGGAAAAGTCTGTTAAAATGGCAATTTTGGTCACTGTGGGGCTTTAAAAAGTGGTTATTCAACATGAGGCACAATCCTTTTGATATTTTGCATAATTTTTTCAACATTTGAAAACATACTTTTTTTGATGACCTGTCGAACTTTCTCCACATAGTCAGAAATGGTCATTTTTTATTGTTTTCTTTTTTGACTGTTAATGACTATTAAATGTGAATTATCATGTTTGGAACTAAAATGAAGGTGTTTAGAGTCATTTTGCTGACAGAAATTGGTCGAAATAGAAGCTTCTGAGAAGGAGGAAAAGTCTGTTAAAATGGCAATTTTGGTCACTGTGTGACTTTAAAAAGTGGTTATTCAACATGAGGCACAATCCATTTGACATTTTGAATAATTTTTTCACCATTTGAAAAAATAATTTTTTTGATGAAAAACGATGACCACAGACCTGTCGAACTTTCTCCACATAGTCAGAAATGGTCATTTTTATTGTTTTCTCTTTTGACTATAAAAGACTATTAAATGTGAATTATCGCTTTTGGAACTAAAATAAGTGTGTTTAGAGTCATTTTTCTGCCAGAAATTGGTCGAAATAGAAGCTTCTGAGAAGGAGGAAAAGTCTGTTAAAATGGCAATTTTGGTCACTGTGTGACTTTAAAAAGTGGTTATTCAACATGAGGCACAATCCATTTGACATTTTGAATAATTTTTTCACCATTTGAAAAAATTATTTTTTTGATGAAAACGATGACCACAGACCAGTCGAACTTTCTCCACGTAGTCAGAAATGGTCATTTTTTATTGTTTTCTTTTTTGACTGTAAATGACTAATAAATGTGAATTGCCATGTTTGGAACTGAAATTAAGGTGTTTAGAGTCATTTTTCTGACAGAAATTGGTCGAAATAGAAGCTTCTGAGTAGGAGGAAAAGTCTGTTAAAATGGCAATTTTGGTCACTGTGTGGCTTCAAAAAGTGGTTATTCAACATGAGGCACAATCCATTTGACATTTTGATTAATTTTTTCAACATTCGAAAAAAAAATGTTTTTGATGAAAAACGATGAATCCGGACCTGTCGAACTTTCTCCACATAGTCAGAAATTGTCATTTTTTATTGTTTTCTCTTTTGACTATAAACGACTATTAAATGTGAATTATCGCTTTTGGAACTAAAATAAGTGTGTTTAGAGTCATTTTTCTGCCAGAAGCTTCTGAGAAGGAGGAAAAGTCTGTTAAAATGGCAATTTTGGTCACTGTGTGACTTTAAAAAGTGGTTATTCAACATGAGGCACAATCCATTTGAAATTTTACATCATTTTTTCAACATTGGAAAAAATAAGTTTTTTTGATGAAAAACGACGACCCCGGACCTATCGAACTTTCTCCACACAGTCAGAAATGGTCATTTTTTATTGTTTTCTCTTTTGACTGTAAACGACTATTAAATGTGAATTATCGCTTTTGGAACTAAAATAAGTGTGTTTAGAGTCATTTTTCTGCCAGAAATTGGTCGAAATAGAAGCTTCTGAGAAGGAGGAAAAGTCTGTTAAAATGGCAATTTTGGTCACTGTGGGGCTTTAAAAAGTGGTTATTCAACATGAGCTACAATCCTTTTGATATTTTGCATCATTTTTTCAACATTTGAAAACATACGTTTTTTTGATGACCTGTCGAACTTTCTCCACATAGTCAGAAATGGTCATTTTTTATTGTTTTCTTTTTTGACTGTAAATGACTATTAAATGTGAATTATCATGTTTGGAACTAAAATGAAGGTGTTTAGAGTCATTTTGCTGACAGAAATTGGTCGAAATAGAAGCTTCTGAGAAGGAGGAAAAGTCTGTTAAAATGGCAATTTTGGTCACTGTGTGGCTTCAAAAAGTGGTTATTCAACATGAGGCACAATCCATTTGACATTTTGATTCATTTTTTC